>NC_063217.1:43852756-46252756 GCF_020740725.1 Corvus hawaiiensis
GCATTTACAGTGGTAAACTGGTAACCTGGCACAAGCAGATACTGACCTTCAACATCAGAGATTAAAAGAACTCTTTTCCAAAGCTGGTGACTCACTTAAATTGTATAGAAAACATCCTACTTAGCTAGGTATTCAAAGGAAATAATTGTGTTTACTGTCTAAACTGCAGTTTGATTCCCATCTGCCCAACTTTGCTTTGAAAATTAGTTAGAAAAAAAAGAAAGGAAAAAAGCTGAGTGGTCAAGCAGTCACTGTTACTGAATTAAAACCTTATGATGGAGTTCTGTAATTCCTATATTTCCTCTGAACTCCTGAATGTTTTTTCATTGCTTTCAGCTAACATAAACCACGTGAATACCAAAGACACTCATTTCATACAGCAAATTTGATGGAATTTCCTAAAATTTTCATAAACTCCAGATTTATACAGGATCAAGCTGTAAGTGCTGCGATAATTGCAGTGTGTAGATCAGACAGAATTCAGAGAATGGAGAAATGTGTAACCTTGGCCTTTCCATGTGCAACTCAGGTGCCTTTGTTTGGAAGTTATATACAGCCGCTGTGGAATTATGTTGTTATTTGCATATTGAAATGTCAGTGCATTATGAATCAGTCATCAAACCTTTGCTGTGTGGGATTTAATTTTTGTACTAACTGAAATGCAGGATGAAATTTCAAGGATGAAATTCCTTTTCATCAGGATGTTTTGGAGGAGTTCCTGCAGCTACTAATCTTTGTAAAGTAAACAGGCATAGTGTGTAAAGTTAAGGTGAAAGTCCTGCTATTTGTCCTGCAGCCAGCTGACCAGTTGCTTGACACATAAGGGCCAAATGAAGCATGTCTGTCTTCCAAGCAGCTTTTCTTGTTTCTGGATTTAGTTCAGGCTCTCTTACTCCTATTGATAAGGAAATCAAAGACAGGAATCTTCCAGATTCTTAATATAGCTAATATTTAATTTTTTTTCTTAATAAAGATGGTAATGGGAATTAATGAGTTGGTGTATATATAATATATCAGAAGGGATCTTTTGGGCTTTCCTTTAATTATTTTCTATTCATGACTTCCTGTACAGAGGCAATTCAGTCCTTACCTTTTCCTTAACAATCAGCTATAAACAATTCAGCATAAGGAGCTCAGAAAGGGAAATCTCTGTTCCTGCTGCCTCTTAACTGCTGAGAGCTGGTCCCCTGCAGGCAAGCTGCTGCTGGCCAGCTGTGAGTGTGAATGGCAGGGGCATCTGGCCCTTGCTCTGACCTCAGCAGCAGCCTCCTGCTGGGGAAGGAGCTCTCCTGTTTTTGCGAGAGATGAACACTCAGTCCCCAGTGAGAACTGACTTCAGTTCCCCTTTCTCAGCAAGACAGGAGCTTGTGCGAGTGAAACAAACCATTTGATTCTGGTTTCATTGTCAGGCAGTGACATCTTCATTTGAAGAAATTTGCAGAAAGTGAGCAACCCCTGCTTCCCAAGCCTAGACGTTGCTGACATTTGGTAGAATATTGTGCATCGGTAGAACAGTACTCCTTTTGTGGTTAGAGACCTTTTCCCACATTTAGTACAGCAGAGTTGCTTTTCCCTTCTGTTATTCTTCCCCAAATGTTTTATCATCTTTCATTTTTTAAGGTTTGTATTGCTGTCCTTTCCTCTCCTCCCATCTTGAACACTTTGCTGTGATAGATGGGTTTGGGCATCTAAGGAGCATAAGATACAGGCAAAAGAGCAGACTTTATGGCATCTTGACCCTTAAAGGAGTGAAGATAAGGCAGAAAGGTGAAGAAAGAGGAGTGGAAGAGAGGCAGTATATGAATACATGTGCAAAGAAAGGTGATTGCAGAGTCTTTTTTTTTTCTGCTCATAATTCTGTCATGACATTTTAAAACAAAATCATTCCCTAATCTTTGGGATTCTAGAAAAATAGCTTGAAAATACAAATCTCAAAGGCTTCAGAATGAGAAGGGTGAAGAGACATTGTCAGTTAGCTTAAATGTGTAGGAGCTAAGAACTTTGGAGCTAATCTAATGTTTTGAGAAAGGTGCTGATACATGATTTTTGTGAAGATTGCTGTTGGCAATATTATAATGTGAAAAACTTGGAAGCGCATGGCTAGCAAATACATACAAGTGTGGATAGCACTCATTAATTTGAGTACATATAGAGTCTTCATAATCTAGTACAAAATAATTTAAAAATAGTATAAATAGATTAATGTGTAAACACTATGTTAGCTGTTTGTTTTCTAGTTTGCTTTTTGCTGAATATTAGAAAAAAAGTTTTGAAGATAAGCAATTGGGGAAAAAACAAACAAATCTTTTTAGTTAGAAAATAGTTACGTTCAGGGGGATCCAAACATTAATTTTGATTTATTCTTACTATCTATATGTCTTTATGGTTTTTAAGGTGCCTTACTCTTTTCTTGCTTGATATACTTTATTCAAAAAAATGAAAGCAGGACAAGTTCCTGCTTAGGTTGTCAAGGGTCAGTTTTCATAGCTGTCTGACCTTTTTAGACTACACCAAGATAGTGTATGTGAGATGTAGAGGGCTTTTGTGCCTGAAGTGATAAAACTATTTTGCACAGCTTGCCTTAATAAAGAGCAGATTGAAATGCTCTCATGGAGTGCAGTTGTCTTTCCTGTCCTTTTGCTTATTGCCCTGTATATTTTAAATCATGCATTGTAGCATTCTCTTCTCCTATTCCCTTGACTGTAGCTAAAACATCATCACATTTCACCATAAAAAACTTTATGTAATAAAAAACAGTGTGGCCTCTGGGATTTTCTTTTCTGGCCTTACCTCTTAACTCAAAGTGCATGCTGTAGATTCTCCAGAAGGGTAGTTCATAGTTTATTTATTTGTAATGATTAGGAGGTCTTGTCTGTTTGTTTTCCTCCAGCCCAGTGAGGGCTGAGCCCATTTTTACATATGTGCACATGAGTGACTTCATGAATGCTGTTCGTTCTCTGAGGCTCCTCAGGAACATTCAAGTGTTTGAAGTCTGGTGTTTGCAGAATGGAGACTGATGCCTTCTGAACTGCCAAGTGCAGAGCAGCTGTGTGTTCTCAGCTGTAAGGAGGCTCCAGGCAAAAGGTGTTGGCCTTTATCAACCCATTTGTTTGTCCCATCCTTCTAAGTGGTTAGTTAAAAAACAAAATAACACAACTTCCCTGAAAATCTAATAATTGTTGTGATGAACTAAATTAATGCAGTGCTCTGATAGGAAGTGGTGAATAGACGTTCCAACTATGCCAAGACAACTTAATAGCAGTTTTATTCATTCCATAGAGATTGCTGCTTTTAGAAATATATGAAGTTGCAGAGTTGGCCTATGTGCCCATTACCTCTTAAAAAAGTAAGTATTTACATGCCCTTTTACCAACACGTAATGGCATGTGGTGTGTTTCCAAACCTCATAGTTCCAGAGCATGTTTTGGTAAACATCCAGTCAGGGTGGAAAAAAGCTTACAAAAACAACAACAAAAGCCCAACCACCTTCCTCTGAACTGTGTGGGTAAATGTGGCTGCTGATTGCTTTTATACGCTCTGGGCATTGGGGTATGTTTGTTGCTGCTTCAAACAGGCATATTATAAAACAAACTGTTTCATAAAAAGTTAAACAAAAATTAGGTTTTCTGCATTTCAACCTCATCTATAAAATAGTGTTTTCACTGAATCTTTAGCTCATATTTTAATTCTCCAAGAATGGATTGAAAAAGTGCCTAAAAATGGGAAGAGGTGAAATGTGGAGGACAGTAATAAAAGCACAGCCCTTTGGTTAATGTTGCTGCATGTTATCGCTCACTTGTTCTGTTTAGCAGTGTTTGTGATATAGTGGTATGTTTTGTGATAGGACTAATACATTAAAACTCTGATGGAAAAGTAAGGAAATATTTATACAATCAGAATGGTTTGGGTTTTTTTAATTTGACCCAGCTCCATTACTTTTGAACTTAAATCAGAAAATTGTTTTAAGAGGAAATTGATATTTTCACATCCAGTGGGTTAAAAGAGAGATTAGAATAGCAATTTCCAAATGTAAAGGAAGAGCAAGTGAATCAGTAATAACCCTAAGCTATCTGATCTTGTATCTCATTGAACAAATGTTTTAGCCTCTGTAAACAAACACAGCAACTTAATTGTAATATAATAGACTCGTGTTTCTTTGAGAACTAAAATATAATTGTCATAGGTCATCTGTGTTTGCACAGTTAGGAAGCAGGCCATTAGCATAGATGCTATTCTGCTTTACGCTACATTTTCTCTTGAATTGTTCAGTGAGCAAGCTTCCTTTTGTACCTTGCAATTCTTTAAGTATTATATATATTTTAATATTATATATAATGTAATTGGGGAAATATATATAGTATAATTTGGGGAAAGAGAAAAGGTTGATAAATGTTGTCACTTGGTGACACAAATAATAAATCATATCTTTTAGTGTTTGCATAGGAATTTATACCTGGTTAAAGAGTAGGAGTGAGTTACACTCTGAGGGCTTCACTCATAACCATATGCCTTAAAAAACCTACAAGAATTATTACAAGCACTTTTTGTAAGTACAAAAAAAATCTGTTTGGTACAAAGAGCTGTTTGGCTTTTTGGGCAAGTGTCACAGTGCCTGGAGCAGGCCAGCGAGGAAGCTGAATTGTCCATATGCCGTGTACATGTGGAGTGCAGCACTGGGACATGCTTGAACAAGCAGTGAGAGACCCATGCCATATGGTGTGGTGTAGCAGCCTACAGAGAAACAACCTGGGCATCCCTAGAAGTAGAAGTACAGACAAGGGAATAGTTTTTTAAAGGAATTTTTTGTTTACCTCTGCAGTTGCAGGGCTCAAAGCACTCAGAAATCCAGCACAGTTGCCACATCATCTTGTGTAAGTGCATCTTTCTGCTGCAGCTTGTAGATGTGCCTTTTGAAAAGGCATGAGCATTTAGTTCTCCTGGTGGTCTTCGGAGATCTGTGGCCCCTCTGTCTTTATAGCACGATATAACTCTGTGAGACTGTCTGCAGAGCCAGGAAGCATATGCTTTCCCACCTACAAGTTCCTTTTGGGTATGCCTTGGGACTAAGCAACGAGATCAGGAGAATGAAAAAGTAAAAATTAAGGTTTGCTGTAGTTTTCTATAAATAAAAAAAAGTCCAGTATAGAGCTTTGGCTGCTAGAATAGTTGATACTTTGTGATGCTTCAAAGTGGGGTTTTTTTGTTTCTGATAGTTCTCTTCCTTGGCCTTCCAACATGTGAATTACTTTCACATTGCTGAAGGTAGGATAACAGAAATATCTCAACATAATGAAAATGCTGATTAAATACCTACTTTAAAATTTTGTGAAGCTGTTTGGAGTTAAATGTTTCCACTTACTTTTCAATGAGAGTGATTTTGAAACTTCGCCTCCTGTGTAAGTAATTGTATTAGATTTTAAAAGGAACTGATGGAGAAGAAAATGGAAAAGCAGTGAAACTTTTTTTATAATTTGATTATGTTTTCTTTGTAAATTCCAGCAGATTCAGTATCCTACATTAAAAGAAATACTTTTATGATCAAATTCAACTGGTTTTGCATTTCTTGGATATTTTCAGCCTCGCTTCTCAGTTTATTTTATGTCTTCATAAGCTTATAAAATTTCAACATTAGAAGCACATGGACCTGTTGCAGTGAGTCCAGAGGAGGCCATGAAGATGCTCAGAGGGCTGGAGCACCTCTCCTCTGCAGACAGGCTGGGAGAGCTGGGGCTGTTTAGCCTGGAGAAGAGAAGGCTCTGAGGAGACCTTACAGCACCTTCCAGTACCTGAAGAGGGCCTCAAGGAAAGCTGCAGAGGGACTTTTTACAAGGGCATGTAGGGGATGAGATGAGGGGGAATGGCTTTTACCTGATAAAACGTTGGTTTAGAGTAGGTATTAGAAAGAAATTTGTTACTGTGGGAGTGGTGTGACACTGAAACAGACTGCCTAGAAAAGCTGTGGATGTCCCATCCTGAGCCGTGTTCAAGGCCAGGCTGGATGGAGCTTTGAGCTGTGTGTAGTAGAATGTCTTCCCATCCCATGCATCTTTAAGGTCCCTTCCAACCCAAACCTATGATTCTACGACTGTCATTTTAAAGTGACAAGTGATTTGTTTTAGCATTGGTCTGGATCAGAATTCCTTTTTTTCTGGAGACTCAAATTTATTTTTCACGTTTAGGTCTACCTTAATAATTGACTTAACAATGAAAAGAAAAAGAATATTCTCCAGATGAAGGTGCAAGATTATTGCTAACAAATTACTTTTCTTTTATGTTGAAGTAAAGCAGGAAAACCAAATATGCAAAGTCCTTTTTTAAAACTGCTCTGTTAGAGACCAGCCTTTGAATTCTGCACTCAGGTCAGAGCTCAAAGTTTGACCCTTAGGCTTAACACACATAGTAAAGAAGTATATTCTTTGTAGATAAGAGGCAGACTTCCAGTAACAGATACTTCTTAGTCCAGTATCACTCAGACAGACAGACTGAATTATTTCACAACTGTAGGGGAGTTGAACATAAGGAAAACTATTTATACTGAGCCTGACAAGTGGAGAGCCAAGGTCAGTGTCATTCTATAATCTAGATTTCATTGAGGAGTTGGTTAGAGACATTTTGTGGTGTTAATTGTTTTATAGCTACTCTGGAGGGAAGATCTGCTTTATTCCCAATGCTGAACCATAAGAATGTAACTTTTTGCTTTTAAATGGACAGATTTATATCCATGAGGAGGCATTCAAGTCCCAATGCAGGATGTGGTCCGACTTCTCTCTCAACAGCCATGCTTGTTGGGTCCCCTACTTTGAGTTATGCCCAGGTGGACAAGCTACAGAAACACTACTTGCTGTATTGAATTAAAGTGGTGCTCAAAAATATAATCATCCCTTTTGCTCAATCAGAGCTGCCTCCTTCCACCATTATGAAAGATAGAATTGAGACACATTTGCCTCTTGCATGCCCTCTTTGCCTTTTGATGTATGTGTTTCAGACTGTGATTCAGCTGGGTCTTTGCCAGGGCATACGTGGAGATGATGCTGAGACTGGCTGGCCCATCTTCTGATACTTCTCTCTCCTCTGGTGCGGCCATGCAGTAAGTAGGAAACAGATGTTGCTGAAAGCTAACAAGTTGCTGCTTGGGAGGAAGAGGAAGGGAGGCAGGGCAGTGCAGTGCAGTGAAAGGGGACAGCTGGAAGGTGGTCCCAGGCTGGAGAAGGATCTTCAACTTTCAGCACTGGCCCACACGGATTGAATAAAAGCAGCTGAAGTTGAAGAAGAACACTGTTCAGGTAGCCAAGGTGACCAGTGGACCAAGGCAAAGTTATCGTCTCTGCTAATTATATTTATTACAAGATTTTGCAGTTTGTCGAAAAAAGGTGGTATTATTTTTGACTGTTAAGAGTATTTAATTGTAAATAAATGACAGCTGAGCTGGAATCCTTACATCTATTTTAATTTTACTTTTTCTAGTGGTTCCATGGGAACCACCTATATTAATCTGACTAAATACTCTGTATAAACACAAAACACCAGCCCATAACACAAAAGTTCAACAACCTCCAAAACAAAGAAGCAAATAAGCCCCTCTACCTGCCAACAGGTATCAAAAAGAGTTTAGCAGAAGCTATTGTGGGTGTTAGGAAATAATTAGAATATACTGAATTATCATAAGGAACTACCATTAAAAAAAAAGCTTTGGTTTCAGAAAAACTTGATCAGTATCTTAGCATAAAACCATAAAAACACATCTGTTGTTTTGTACTTACTGAGCCTTTTTTGCTATATGTAAACAGTATAGCAATAAATATACTTCCCCTGAATTTCCATGAAAAGTAGAATCATGTTATCATTTGAATTAGTTTACTGAGGCTTATGTAAAATAAAAAAGATACTTGTGCTAAAAAAATAGAAGTATGCAATCCTACTATATGTAATAGGAGAATGCACATACTGTGTGTTATGGGTATGTGTTGGTAGCTGTGTGTTCAGATGTGCTGTGATAGGACTTGAAAGTTGAATAGGGTTAAATTCTAGTGACTTTTCAAGTTTAACTTGAGAAATATGAAAGGATTATTTGAGGACTTAAAGGATTATATGAACTTGAACGCTGACCAAGGCAATACAAAAATAAAGGGGGCTTTGCTTTATCAGAAGTTAATATTTATTTGTGCCAAAGTGCAAGACCTCTGAATGCCATAGAAACTTTAAAGTTCTGCTTGACATGGGCTGAATTAACAGTAATGTTGGATTTGTGAAGCCAAATAAAATCTCTTTGTTGTGACCATTTATTGAAAATGACTTTTTCTGGGACTATATGACAATCTGTTAGTTGGGTTCTTGTGAAGGGAGCAAATAATTTTATGGGGACCTTTCAGTGTATTGTAGGAAAATGTCACATTCTTCAATGTTTTGCCTTGTACGGCTGAGTTTCAAACCACATTTTTTTCTTACTTCTCTTGAAGACACAATTAACATTGTTTACTGTCTCAGCACTCATGAAATGCAAAGTGAGCTATAGTATTTTTAAATGCAGAAGTTTTAGTTAAATTTATTGCCTGAAGGACTTGTTAGCCACACTAACTAACATTCTCTACAGGCCACATCACAGCTTGCTGTGTTTCTGTAATTCTGGCTACCAAGCTCAAAATCCAGAGGTAGAGCAGACAAAAGACTTATTGATTCAAGCATGATTTCATCCATCTCTCAAGGGAATATTTACTACTTATTGCCTGCATAGTAAAGGAGGATGAACTCTGTTGGTTGGTGACCATGAAGAGTTAATTGCTAGAGTTTTTGAGGACTGTAGGCTAATTCTTAAAAAAAATTATTTCTTATTCATTTAATACTCCTGAGGTCAACTAAATGAGTACTAAGTAGTGCATCTGTTTTTGCTGATGAAACCTGTTACTATTTTACTTTTTGATTTTTAGGGATCCTAGAATCTATTTGCTAATTTTGCACAGTATGAAAATTTGATGGTGTTTTCAGGAGTTGTACTTAATATTAATAAATCCCAGAACTCTTAGGAAAACCTTTGTGGTGGAAAATAAGAACAGAAAAGTTGGATAAGGACATGGGAGCATTTGCATGCATGGATTTTTTTGCTGTTTGAGGCATGACAGGTGTGTTCTGTCCTTCCATATAGTGCAGGAAAATGGCTCAGAACATTTGTGTTAAGACCTGTTGAGAGGCAGGATTGGGAACAAAATTGTCTGCCTGGTCCCTGTCATAATAAGATTGAAGTTGGAAGTGAATATAAGAGAGTGATACAGAAATTACCAAGAAAAAAAAAATCTATAACAAATCCCAATAAATTAATTGTGATAGTTACTTGAACTCAGGAAGCCTTGAATTCTGAGGACCTTTCACCAAGTGAGCTTGCAATTTTATACCATGAATGAACTTTTAAATACTTACATTACTTATTTTCACCAAGTAGAAAAAAAAAGAAAATTTGTGAAGGTCAAAGTTATTTTTTTAAGATAATTCTTGTGAGAACCAACCCATGTTAAAAATGAGTTGCAGTGTAAATGAAGCCACCTAAGCTTGTGAGGCAAGTTTCATGTTCAAACCCAGAAGACAGCTGACCTTCTATCATCACAGTGTATTTCTAGCTAAGGGTTTCTCTGTGTGCTGTCTTGAGGTTATAAGGGCAAGTCCATACTGAATTCTGTCAAACAAAACCCTCTGTTCATGCTTTTGTCGTGTTTTTTAAAAGCTTGTTTTTCTGTTTTTAGCTGAACCTGAAATTTTATCCAAGATAATATCCAGCATATGTCCCTGCTTACTTCTAGTTATTTATGCTTATTGCTGCTGCTGTCCGCTAGTTCTGTACCTGCAATGTCACAAGAATAGGTTTGTGCTGCAGTTAGAAGTGTGCTTTTATTCTATAGACATAAGATGAGCTAATTTTAAGGGGCTAGCTTGCTAGTTTTTAGCAGCAGAGGAGCTGAACAGGTTTTTGGAAAGCCAGCTTGTCCTACATGCAGAGCTGTCATAGCAGGGTTGCTGTCCATGTCCAAACTGGGTGGTTTAAAGCAAGCTCAGATTTACCGTGCTGAGCTGCAGTGACACCTCTCAGACGTGTGTAATCACAGTCAGATGTGGATGTTGTGCATGGACAGCTTCTAGTGCACTTCTGAGGAAGGTTGATCTCTTGGGAAGTCTGAATTTGCTTGGCTGCTTGTTTGCTTATCAGATGAAACAATTAAATGTGACTTGGTTTCTTGCTGCTTCCATAAAACAGGAAGGCATCTGCTCATTTTGTTTGTTTTAGAGCAACAATATTTTAAGTACTTTTTCAGAGAGAGTCAAAATAATTGAAACAAACCCAGTAAGATATGTTGATTGATCAAGAAAGCCCTAGTAGTAGCCTGTATTACCCTGATAAAAGTCCCTGTTAATTGTGCTCCCCTTGCCACAGCTGTATTTCAGGTGTGGGGAATACAGCAGACAAACATGCATTAGATATCTTGATTCCTTTAATTTATTACTCAGGTAGTCTCAGTTGGATTAAAGCTCTGTTCAGGACAACTGCTCCTTCACAAAACTCAAACAACCCATTGTGGTTGTGTGTGCAGCTACGTGAATGTACATACATTTACAGGTACATAGAGAACATACTTGTGTAGGGTTTAGGTTTAGGACTTTCTAGGTATTTAGTAATCACAATAACTGCCTACCTAACAAGTTAAAGGTTTTACCTCAGAAGGTGAATTTTTAGCTCAAACATAGTGACAGCACTTGATTTTGCACTTGCTGGAATTCCTGCATCTTCACTGACTACAGTAAGAACTATAGGTGTAGAACACCTGAACGTAAGTTCTAACTGAAGCATGGAAATAGCTATGGAGCAGTTCATATAGATACTTGGCACACAAGGACTTAGGGTTTCCAGTATAGTCTTTCATCACATGTTTTTCCAAGGATCTACTCATGTGTAAGAGTTGATTCCTTAAAATGTGTTCAGCAATTTGCATGTTGTGTTAAAGGGCTTGTATTTGTTATTGGAAAGCCTAATTTTCTGGGACTCTTCTTTATGGTAACTTTCACAAAGTGTAAAAAATGTTTGAACTGTAACAATGTTTTTATTATTGTAAAGTGCTCTATTTTAGATGTACAAAATACATCTGAAATACAAAACTGGTAAGTGAGGAGGTTGCGTTGAACCTCTTAATTTCCATTCAGTAGTACAAATCTTAATGTGCCACCATGCAGTGACTTAGGAATATATTTTTTAAATGTCATTATTGGTTTCTTAAAAAGTCTTCTGTAACTGCACAGGATGAACTCTACCCTACTTCCTCTGCCTTCTCTTCACAGTTTTTTCTTTGCCACTGACAGTATAGAATGTAGTATCTTGAAAAGTGATTTTTTTTCTCATTCTGTCTAAAGAGATATAGTGATAATTTCATCTGATGAGTTTGTTGAAATTGGTTGTTTATTTGTAAAGTGAAATGTTACTTATGATAAAATATACAAATCCCCCCCATTTTCAGGATACAGTTTGAAACAAACTTTGTAATAAATGCAATTTATCATGATGATGAGAATTGAACAGTTTTTGTAGTAGCCAGGAACTTTACTGATTTGTGGGTTTTATGTTAAACTGCACCCCAGTATTGGGGAGCACAAATTTTTAAATAGGCAAATTTAATGAGTTTTGAGTGTCCATACTCAAATATATCGTAGTGTTCCAAGTAGGAAAATAGTTGTTCATATTTCAGAGATCACTGGAATTTTTTGGTACACCTTACTCTTCTTTGTGAAAACTCATTTAAAAGAGTTGTTTCAGTACTTCTTTCTTATTGTGAAGATGAGCTGTCAATATCTGTGTCAAACTCTGCTTTCTGAACAAGCAAAAGGAGTCTTTAATAGGTCTGTCAGCACTCAGCCCCGCTGAGACAAAATGCAGCTTTACAAATATGTAAGTGCTGACTCAACAAATTCATTATATCTGAAGCAACTCTATGTTGGACTTTACCAACCACATTTGAAAGAAATTAATGGTTTTTCCAGTTCTGATTATTACAAATGTGGTGGAAAGCCAGACTTTGTTATGTAGAAATAATGACTTTGAGAAGTACCTCCTTGCATGTGCAGTCATTTAAATAAATAGGGCTGGTTCGTATGAAAAGTAAAAATTGACAGTAGAAAGAGTACAAGTTTTAAAACCAAGATGCTTAAGGACAGTGTATATAGATACAGTAAATGAGGATTTATTTTGGCAACCTTACTGTGAATGTGTTTGAACTCTGTCTCTGGGCATGAATCACAAGATTGGAGCAGAATTAGGCCAGAGTTTACACTGGCTTGATTGCTTTACATTAAGTTTATATGAGTTTGTTCCTAAGGATACATTAACATCATTAAGTAGAAAGTTAATTTTGGAGAAGGCTGTACCAAGTATTTAATATGTTAAATACGAATTTAGCTTGAAGTGAATTAAGATGCCCAAGTGTTCCAGTCATTTTTAATCTCAGCCATAAATTGCATTTGCAGTGCTTTGCAACTACTCATAAAAAATTATCAGGGTTGAGAACTGCTGATCACTGCTTAGGCATTTTCTCTGTCATCCCCAGGAAAGATGTCTAGAGACCGGGCTCTCAGGAAGCAGCAGCAACTGAATAATTTGGTAGCAGCAGTGACAAAGCTCGCAAAGCCTGGAGATGTGATTGTGGATTTTTGCAGTGGAGGGGTAATGTACATTTTTGTTTTTGTGGTGCAGTTTCTTTCAGCTTTCATCCTCGCAGTTCTAGGTGGTTGCTGCCACAAAGCAAAGCAGAAGTGCAAATGCTAAAATTTTAGCCGCTTTCAAACATTCTCCCATTGATATGGGGATGCTGATCATGTAATGAGTGAACAATAGGGAATGCTATTGATTTTGTTGTTTGTTTTTGTTTTCACAGGGCCATGTTGGAATTGTTCTTGCTTATATGATGCCATCCTGTCAGGTAAATTCTCAAGAAAAAGATCTCTGGTAATCACCTTCAAAAGATGTCTATGTGGAGCGGACACATAGAAGTCACAGTTGTCTCAGCAGAGGACTTAGGTTTGAAACATGCAAATTTTTAAGCATAATCCCCAGATGTGTGTGGTGCTTTCCAGAGAAAACAAAAGTTATATGAAAATATAAAATATTTGCAAGCTGATTAATATTGGCAAGCATTAAATGCTTTTGATTGTTGCTAGGTTTCCAGCTAGTCATTTTGTAGCTCTCAGACTCTGCCACAAGTAATTCAAAGGTTTTCTCAGCAAACTAGAACGTTTTCTGCTTGGTAATGTTGTACTTCAATTTCTCAGTATTATTTTGCCTTACCTTCTCCTGTGTGTGACATCTAGGTGGTGCTCATAGAAAATAAGGAGTTGTCTCTGATCCGTGCTAAAGACAGAAGTGATGAACTAGGTTTAAACAACATTTGGTTCATTCAAGCAAATTTGGATTATTTTAATGGGACTTTTAACATTGGGGTAAGTGATTATAACTTTTCTACTTCAGAACTTCAGTGTCTGATTAATTATTCTTAAAACAAATACATGAGAGAATAAAACTCTGTATGTCCTTACAGACCATGAAAGTAAATGAGATGAATGTTCTGTCTAGAATTTTGCAGCCCTAGTGAAGAATAAGGCATAAATAGTATTTTGTAGCTCTGTAAATATTCCTGTCATCTAGTTTTTTATTCTACTAATAGAAAATGAACCCCTGTGGCAAGGTGCAAGCTTTCCATGCAATATTGACTGTTCTTTAAATCATCCATCTGAAAGCCTGTTTTGACTGTAGCTGAGGATGGTTAATGCTGAAGGTTTATGGTACATGAACAGTGCTGTTTAACTGTTTGGTTGGTTTATTCAAGAAAGGAAAAGAAATTTAGTGCAGGAGAAAGAGGAGAAAATAAGTGGTTTTAGCCCAGTGCTTCCAAGTGTAAATTTCCAATTCTCTAGCTTTATTTTCTGTGCTACACTGTCATATGAATCTCAGTGGGTGAACTAGAGAGTTATTTCAAAATACCAGGATCTCATGAATAGTACACTGAATTGAGTGTGTGAAATTTTTAATAGTTGTTTTACGAAATGAGTCTCCAATTTTGTGGTCATTGGAATTCCTGTCTTAATTTTTGGGGGCCTCTTTTAAAGGTTAATACAATATTAAACCTGTGGAGTTTTTATGTAATAAAAAAGTATTATATTCTCTCTTCCAAGTTTTGTGACAAGGAAGATACCGAAGTATATGTCAGAAGAGTTCACTTGGAAATGCTTCATTTCCAGGCCTTCATTTCCAAATATCTGCATTAGTTTTCACATTTTATTTTGTTTCAGATAGTGAGTTCAATATATAGGATATCCTGCGAAAGCTTTGCTTTAATTTTATTTGGGATTTTTGTTAATTAAATGGGTTCTTAGAAAGCCAAAGAAGAAATCCGTTGGTGTAACAGGTCATACATGCTCAGCAAAGCTACTGGTTTTATCTGCTGCTGTTTTTAAGGTCTCTTTTTCAAATGTGCAGGCAAAGCAGAGAGCTTTGTTTTCTACTTGGATAGATGAGGAAGTATCTATAATTACATTTCATGATAATCTGATAGCTGTCATATTAAGACTCTATTTCTGATGTTAAACTAGTTTTATTTTTGTTGTTAAATTAATATGAGCAGAAAATTTCATTTTGAAATTATTTTCTTGTTAATTTTTTAATGTTCTGCTTGAGATGAGAGTATTTATTTCCATCTGTATGCAATTGCAGTTCAGTTGATGATTAATGGTCTCCTCAGCTGAGCTTACAACAAGCAGACTGGAAACAAAAAAGACTTTGTTTTAATCTATATCTGAGAGCAAAGTTTTTATCTTCCAGTTGCTACCTTGAAAAACAGCTTTGAACCCTGAAATCTGAGCTGGGCAGTTCTAAACCTCTTCTCTAAATCCACAGTGAACAAAAAGCAAAGCAAACAATGTAGTTTTATAAATCCACACTGCTGCATGAAATCAAAAATGTGCCTCAGAAATGTCCTTAGTTTAAGTATGCCCAAAGCCTACTCTTTGAGGTACTGAGCACATGGGAGGAGGCAGAGAAGGTAATGCCCCATTTCAGTGGTGCGTTTGGCATCCCAGGTATAGGTAGGAGAGAGCTGCTTGCCTTCCCTTGCCAATGTATTGAGTACTGCAGTAACTTGCCTTTGTGTAGGAGAGCAGGAAGAATTTGGGTGCAACCTGTGTGTTGCCCAAACACGTCAGTGCTCACAGGTAGTTGTGATCAAATGTTATTTTAGTTTTAGTTGAAGAGCCCATTACTAAGAAAAAGAAAGAAAAGAATAAGGTGAGACAAACAAAATTAAAGGAGGGCAGGTTGTATTTGATGCCTCCCCCAGCTCCAGTGTTTGTTTCCTTTAGGTTTTACTTAGTACTTTAAAATCAAATTATCTAAATTTATGCATAATTTTTTCCTTTAGATGTGACCTTGAGGTATATCTGTTACTTCTCTTACTGCTCAGTTGAAATCCAGTTTTGATGTAGTTCTTTGTATTTCTAAGTCCTTTTTGCTTGACAAAAACTTTTGACAAATCACCACATAGTTTTTCTGTTACTATGTATTCCACAGCTACTATTTTTATGGAGATTTGTTTTTAGTTTATTTGGTATCACAATGAAGTGCACCTGCCTTTTGAGTGCTTTTGGTGAGTGACCCTTCTTCAGTGTCAATTCCTTGTTAATGGAATAAACCATAAATTTTCCTCAACATAGAAATGAAGGAGAAGAATGAAAAACTGGAGAACTAAGGACCAGGCCTTTGGTGTAGCAGCTTTAGTTGCAAAAACTTCTCATGTGTTTAAGTAACTCAGTCAACCAAAAATTGCTGGACTGTATTTAGAGTGTTCCAATGATGAATTTTCTTGTTTCCTTGTTTGTTGTTTTTACTGCTGTAGGTGGCTCTGCACGCCTGTGGGGTGGCTACAGACATGGTGATCGAACACTGCCTCAGGGCACGGGCAGCCTTTGTCATCTCCCCCTGCTGCTACGGCTTCATTCAAAATACAGTCAAGTTCAAATATCCACGAAGGTGAACTAAAGCTTGCAAGATAAGCCTTAAAATACCAACTTAAATGAGGGAATAAAATCCTAAAAGAGTATAGAATTAATCATTTGAGGGTCATTGTGAGTGACTAGGCTAAGCTGATTCACACTTAAAAGGAAACTGTTTCCTCTTGTCCTAACAGAGAGACAGATTGGTAATTCCTGGAATATTTTTTCTGGATTTATCTATTCATGGCTCGGAAGACTTTATGCAATCAATATAGTAGATATAGTATCTAATATGCAGACCTTCTACCTTAAAATCACAAAGTTAATGGAAAACTCATGAAAATTACTCTAGGAAGGGGAATTGACATTTTAATGTTGGAGGAAGATGTAAGGAGTCAGTTTAAAGAAATGGGTCTGCTTTATAAAAAAGTTCAGTACTTGTGGAACTTCTTTGATTTATTCCCAAGTAGATAAGCTCTCCTCTGTTTCAGTTCATATTTTTAATACTTTTTCAATGGATTGTGTACATATTTTGTCTTCAAATCTGCCTTGTGGGAGATACTAATATATCTTATGCTTAAGAATTTTAATGCCTTTGATATAAATAAAATGTAAAAGGTAAGCATAAAGTGGCAGAAGATAAAGAGTTAAACAGACTTCTGAGTCAGAACTAGCTGGGGGAAAGGGTTGTGTTTTGGTTGGCTTTTTTTTTCTGTTCATAAAACTGAGCTTTGCATTTTGAATGTCAAAGATTAATTAGATTTAATTCTACTAGGATTTACATCAATGACTTAAATATATATTTGCTAAAATAAGAAAATGGAAAATGCAGTCTTAAAATTAACCTGCAAATCTAAAAAGATATTATGTATTCATGTGAAATATTTTTCATATTTCTCTATAATATCAAAGTGTTCTGACACAGAAGTGTGTGGAGAGTAATTATTTACAACTTGTCAGTTTGGTAACCTTTGCATTTAACAGTGTTTTCTTGTCAGTTTGATACTTCCATCTCTTTGTGTGTCCCTTTTGTTTTCTCTTGTGACACAATAAAACAAATAAGTCTTCTAATGAAGAGGCAATAAAATTTGAAGCCTTCTAAAATTAGCAAACTTGTTTTAAAATTGGCTGGAAAATGTTTAACTTTTGTCCAGCTATGTTTTTAGACCACAAAGACTGGAAATGATCACTTAGAAAACTTTTGTTGCTGTAGATGCTGCAAGAATGTTTGTGTTTGCTAAAATTTTGAATCTAACCTCAGAAGTACGAAAAAACTTACCAGCCTGAGCTTGAGCTACATTTTAGGGTTTGCTTTTTCTTTTTTTCCTTATGTTATATGATCATAAAACATTATAGCCTGGCTGTATCCCCATAGTGCCTGTGTTCTGTATTCAATTTCATTGTAAAGACCCTTTACCTTTATGGTACAAACAAAATATATGTGTGTATTAGTAAATATATATAAACTGGTTTTGTGACAATGAGAAAACCACAGTAAGTATGTGTTAGCATTTATAATGATTTAAGAGAGAATTTTTATTAATATTAGGAAAAACCCACCACTATATACACTTTTCTAGTGTACTGGAACTGTAATGAGTTTTAGTATTTTTAATGCCTTTCTTCAAGGTACAGATACTGCTGTTTTCTTTAAAATGTGTTCAAGTATGTAATGATTGCTTCTATTTTTCACCTTTGCTGGTTTTAGATGTTAATTGAATTGATCTATTTATTTTTTTTTTTCAGTCATCAGTTTAAAGAAATTTTGTCCTACAAGGTATGTAAAAAGACAGGGGGAAGATGTTTATGTGCAGTTTTCTGCATCTCACTGGGTCTTCTTATCAAATGAAATATGGGTGGTTATCTTAAAATTGCAAGGAGGGGCATGTGTTACGTGCAATGTTCATTATTAGTGCAGGTGTTGTGTTTTCTCCACCATTCACTTTCAAAGGCTTTTTTCTTCAATAAAATTAAATAGTTTCTCCACAAAAAAACCCCCTTTTTTTCATAATGTGTGAGTCATTCCTAGGGTACTTCAAAGTGTGTCAGTTAAAAATTACAGGATACCAATTTTTTTAGGTGTTAAATACAACTGTTCTAATAAACATTAGATTCTTCTCTCTATGTCTAAAACATTGGACATAGTAAGCAGGAAGAGCTTATACAGATCAGCAAAAATTCTATACAGTATTTATATTTTATACAGTTTAAAAAATGTTGTTCAGAATTATATTTAAAATATTGAAGTGTGTTTTGACCCTGTGGAGCTGGGGTCTGTGGAGATAATCTGAGAGAAATATGGGAGAAATTATCACTGAAGCATACAGATCTGACAGAGTGCAGATAAGATAGGAGAGGAAGAGGACAAGAGCAGAGAGGTGGACAGCAGAAAACCAGTACTGATCTGCTAAATTTTGTCCTGTGAGTTTAAACTTGTTAGTGATGAGCAACCTGAAATTTGAAGGTTAGAAGCACTTAATGTAGCATGGAAAGAACATGTTTCCTTTTGAGAGAAGCAGGGTTATATAGAAACTTTACTGAATTTACAGGTCAAATCCTAGGCAGGACTCTTGGTGTTTACAATATAGAAATGAATTTTGGAGGTGCAGAATAATTCTTTGTAACAGAAATATGGAAGTGAAGGAGGGTATTTCTAATATCCAAATGCTTTTGGGGACAGTGGGTAGTACAAAGATAATGTATGTGGCAGGAAAATAGAGATTATCCTTTTTAATCCCTAAATTAGAGGGAGTTTTAAAAATTCAGAAAATCTCCAGCCATCTTATAAGGGAAGTTGAGTAATCAGGTAATAAATGCCCAAAGATTGAGAGGACAAAAGCTGCGTGGTGGATTTGGAGCTGCCATTATTTTTTCCCACGATTAAGTTTCCTTTCAATGTCTCTGAGACATAATCACAAAGAACTCAGGTTTCAGTTCAGAAAAAAGTTATTTACTAGCATTATTAAACCTGCTAGCAGTACAGAGAGACATAGTGTCAGTTATAAAGTCAAGGATGCCTAGATTAGGATAGTGTGTATAATCTCATTGCAACTCAGTGAATTTTTTCTTAATCTGTTAATCCATGGAGATTTAAATCACAGGGTTTGTCAACACTGTAGAAGAATTTTACTCCAGAATTTTGTTATTTGTGTTGCAAAAGGGCACAGGAGTCAAAGATAAGGCTAAAAAATATTGCTGCTCTTAGTAACAGAAGAGTCTATCCAATTGGTCTAGGCTGGTTGGTGCCTCAAATAATCCTAGTTATAAATAAATTTTGTTATGCAGCTAGCTGTATGTGTTTTTATATTTCATATTAATAAATTCTTACAGGTTATTGGCTAGCAGCCAAAGTTGCCATGTGTTAGCCAGATGTTGTCTGTGTCACCCCCTCCAGTTCCCATTTTAAATTAATTTCTCTTATCTTTCATTTTAGTGAGATCTAAAAAGACATCCAGAAGTCTGGCATTTCCAAAACTTTTTTGATGAGAACATTATGTTGTAATTCATTAGTTTATAGTTGCAAGGAATAAGGTTATGATAGCTGTAGGTTTCTACCATGACACATTTTGAGACACTGTAAAGACACAATAATTGGAAAGTAGAACTGTGTAAGGTTAAAAATACAACTTTTGAAATTTAATAGGAATTGAAGGTGTGGATGTTCTAATAAGTTAGCTGTTTATGCATGCTTTGGGAAGTTTCTAAACATTATTTTAGAAATGCTTTTCTTCTTACTTCTGCCATCAGGGAATGTGACAATCACTGTGTCGGGGGAAACAATGTAGTCCTAACAGGCTCTAGTTTATCTTTTTGGATCGCTCTGTAAGAAGCTAAGGACTGGAGTCAGTTCAGATTTTCAAGTTAAGTGACAAGACTTACCTTGGCTCTGGTCTGGTCCACAGGAGCTGGGAACTTGCTGTTGCAAAGAGCCTAGTTGTATTGGGTGCCTGAAGGCTGGAGGAGTTGTGTGCTAACATGGATCTTCTCCCTCTCCTCTAAATCCCTCTTTTTCTCTCTAAGCTGCCTGTCACTGCTGCTTCTCTCCTAACAGTGGCCACATTGTCCATGACATCTCTTCTCCATTCTCCAGTAGTGATGCCTGGGCTTAACATTTTCAGCTCTTTTGTACTACAAAAAGAGCGACGTTTGAGCTGAACTGACTGGGTGTAACGTGTTCAAGGCCTAAAGGTGTTATGACGTGTTCCTATTTTGCTTCTGTTTATTTTTATGAAGCTGTGAGTTGGAAATCTTCATGTCAATGAGCTGTACTGGGGAACAAATATCCTTGCATCAAGATATTATAAATGTCTTTAAATGAGTAGTATTTGTGTATCATGTGATGATAGTATTTTATTTTATAATATGTGGGAAATTTTTTGCGGTCAGTTGTCTATTTATGAGTTGGATGGAGTGTACTGGGGGAATTACCATCTTGATTTAATATGAAGGTTTTTTGTGAAGACTTGAATGTTTATATCCCTCTAAAAAAAGCTGGAGTAAGTATCCTTACTTCAGAATACTGAAAGAACCTGAAGTATCCTTTGGTGATGTTGCTCTCTCTACCTGTTAAAGAACGAAATCTTTAAAATAATAATTTTGTATCAGGCAAGAATAAAAAAGAATAAATTCTTTTTTGATGACACGTGTCCTTGTTTCAGAACTAGAGCTCTGGGAGCTTTGCATAGGAGAGCACTTTGTGTTGTTGCCTGTTCTTGTTTTCTCCCCATGTCGTGGGAGACTTGGGGATGTTGTGCGATTCTAAGATGGTTCTGATTTACTCTGTCCTGTACCACATATTGCAGCTGTCCCACAGAGCACAGCTGCCATCAGAGCAGTAATTTCACTGCTACACCTGCAAGGCTTTCCTCTCACCACCTGGCTAACTTGCCTTGGCTTGGCCGCTCTTTGAGGAGCCATTGTGCTGGCACAGGCGGTGGGCATTGAACGCAAATGAGGATGGGGCTCTGCCCGCTGCTCTAAGCAGGGAGCGAAGTGCACCCTCCCCTGCACCATCCCCCTGGCTGACTGGACAGGGAGAAATTCTTCTGTAGAAGTCTCTGCAGAAAATTTTAATGGAGCAGGGGTAGTTTGAAAGTAAATTGTGCTCTTTTGATGGAGAAAACTTTCCTATTCACAGACAGGTATTTTTTTGCCTTCAGGATCTGAATGGATGTGGTGGGGCAGAGGAAGTTTGACCCACCAGCCTGTCCTGGGATTCAAAACCACTGCTTGGGAGAAATGTTCAAATCAACTGTTAAAGAATTTTGTCTTGGCTGCTTATTGGTGCAGGGAGGCTGTCCTATTATGACTATGCTAAAAGAGGGCTGTGGTGCTCATCAGTAATTGAAGGCAAAATTAGTGTGCAAGATGTCTTTGAAGAATGCTGTGTTGTATACATTGCATCCACTTCAACTGCTGCAAAGAATTAGAAAGTTTAGCAAGAAACAAATACTCACAAGGAGAAATGAGGTAGTGATTACAAACACTTGACTTACACATGTATTTGCAGTATAAAAATTGGGATTTGCACACAGAAATTTTTTTAGAAATATTGTCTTCAACATGGTAGCATTTCTGATACTTCTAAGCCTTTAATCAGATTTTTCTTGATATATGGGTTTTTTTGTCTTTTTTATAGGAGCACATGATCCTTTGCAGATTTGCAGATCAGACAGCTGTTCAGCTTCCACCTGAACGCAGGCTAATTGGTATGAATTTCTGAAGCTGTTGTGTAAACCATCTCAGTGCTGGTTTTACCTTGATACATAAAGGAAGAAATGGTACATTTATGAATGGGGCATTAAGTAGATGTCTTCAGATAACATTTGAAAAATTTAAGTTTCATCACATTTCATGTCTTGCTGTTCTCTTTTGTGCTGTAGGAACTCTTTTCCTCTTCCAAAATCATCAATATGAGAGAGTGAGTTTGCATTTTACTGATTTTTGTTGCTTCATCTTTTTTTCTCCCCACCGTTCTCTGAAAAGCATGAGATCTTTGTGAAGTTTGCTAAAATCCTGCTATTGGCAGTTTATCCTACATTAAAAGCACTGGCTATTTGTAGTAGTGATTTTCAGTTTGCCCCTTTTCAATGTGCCCCCTTTGTCCTGCTTGTAGTCACTGGGGGTAACTCTTGGGAGGTCAAAAACGCCAGCTGCAAACAATATGGCTGAATTGCAGAGATTGGGCTGGCTTTGGTCAGAAGGACTGCAAATACAGAACACTTCAAATATGTGGAATAAGCTTAGATTTACAAAAGGATGTATTGTATAAAGGGTGTATATAAAGGTGTGTTTATAAAAAAAAATGTGATTCTGTCTGGTATTCCTGTTCGTTCCGATTGAAGCTGTAAACTAGCTTCCAGGTCAGAAAAGACAGAAGGGGCTAGGAACACAAATGTAACTTTTATGTGTTTTGCCCTGACAAAAGATCTCAAATATAGTTTTATTCTCTCTCTCCCCCTACATCATCACTTCTGTTGTCAAAAATGTTACTTTTTCTTTAAGTTCCATGTAATACTAATCTGTCTCATTGAAGATGGTTTTCATTTTTGTGTTCTGCTTCAGTTTTGAAGTCTTTTTTGTGGAAATCTTGTTTGGTGGCACTTTAAAGTTTTCTTGTAAACATTTGAAGATTGAATGAGATCAGTGTTATAGCAATGTGAGAATGGGTTTTTTTAGTTCTGTTTTTGTGCAATGCAGGATCAGATATTGAAAAAACTGTATATGTCATTTAATGAAAGTATTCCTGAACAGGTGGAGACTTTCTTCTCTGTTGTAAATGATGACAAAATGACTTACTCTTCTACTTTTTGAATATTTTAGGATTGTATTGTGAAATGTGTTTTGGAGTTACCACTGAGTTTATGCAGCTTCAGAGAAGTGACACATCATTCCCTTTCATTACCTGTACGCTGTAAAATACAGCATTCTGTCTGTGACATCATGGCTGAAACAAATTTCTCAAAGGAGTTACCACCAATTTCTGTGGTATCTGTGACCCTAAAAATATGCAGTTGAACTCAGTTCTCCTACACACAGCAATTCCCTCTTAAATGAACAAAGTCCCTTGTACCATTTTAACTGGACATGTGGCTTTTACCCTCTATATGCAGCAGTGGTACCTGAGTGCAAAATGAGTGGTTGAATGGCTTTGTGAACATTGCTATGGCCCACCTGAGGACACAGAACTGCTCCATGGGTTTCACAGACTTACTGAGAGCACCCAGGGGAGCCAGGCCCCATTTGTGGCAGTCCCAGATGCCCTTCAATGTGTACACTTGGAATAATGATGATACTGGTATCAGTGGCAGGATTGTGTAAATGCCATTTTGTTCATCACAGAAGGTAATTTTATATGGAACCACAAATGTGGAGGATAGGACCACAAAAGGTAATTTGCAGAGTTCTGTCCTGGGTTGGTTATATAAACTGGTAATTTCTCCCTGCAGTATGCAAATCCATACAGGACTGAATTGGAAAGTTCTTTTTCAAGCACTCCCTTATTATTGTATCTCTAAATTGTCTCCTACCTAATTACTACCCCTCTCGAATCCCAAGCCACCAACAGAAGAGTCCAAATGTCATAATGTTGGTGAATTCAAAGTAGTGAAATTCTTTTGTAACTAATGCATTCAGCTGAGACGAGAAGATAGTTCTGGCCATGGGTTCACTGTGGACAGACAGAGTAGATTGGACTGAGCCCTGCATTAAAGTGTGATGTGCACCACCTGCTCTGAAATACAAGGATACTGAGGGGAGTGTTGGTGCCACCTGCCCGAAACTTCTACAGGCACCTAACCAGGGTGCATAACTGGGCTGGTAAGGATACAGGCACAAAAGCTCTGTATATATTCAGGGAAGAGAGGTAAGCCATTCCAGAGGGTAGTTTGGCATGTCAGACTCCTATTCCAAAGGTAATCAGGATGTGCTCCTGTCTCTTCATCTCAGACCCCAAATACATTTAACTATACAGTTCTGTCAGGAACAAGAAAAGAGGTAGGATCATTGTGTTTGAGACTGAAGTGGGATTGTGCCCATTCATGACTTGAGGCTGTAACAATTAGTGATAAAACACTTCAAAGTAGCATTAAATTTTTCTTGCAATAATGTTTCAAGCTGCTGAAAATACAATCTGACAAGTCAATCCTATATTTCAGAACATAATAATAAATTATAATGAGTAAATAAGTAAAGACAAATGGTCCCATCATCTTCTTGTGGCTGTATCATAATAAAAAACTTCTAAGCAGAAAAAAACCCTTTATCCTTCTCGGTTTTTTTCTGCAGGTAAATCTGAAATAAGCTTCATTTGCATTACCAATTTAGTATGTTTGTTTATAAATAGTTACAGTAATATGTCTCCAATTACACTGGATCACTTTTTGGTATTTTAGTCTATTGTTTATGTTCAATAACCAGCGATTTTCAGATTTTAGATGAAAGTACAGGAGGAAAACAGTTATGGTTATAAAGGGAATAGAAGTTTGGCAATTCAGAGAGCTCAGGGGTAAACTAGGCATTTTTCTTCTTCCCATTTACATTAAAGCATGTTTTTTTCTCTGTTTTGAGAATACTTTTAAATAGTTGTGCCTTTCTCCATATATAAGGAGATATATCTCCTCAAGGTCTTTGCTAAATGAGGGTTACAAGTCACATATGTGATTTGGAACAGAAACCAGATTAAGATGTTTTTTAAAGTAGATTTGGGACTTACTTTTTAGATGGTTTACTCATGTGTTATCCTAACACTGAATATTTTAAGTGCAAGTTTTTGATAATGTTTGGATAATGTTTTGAGTTTCTGTGCTCTCCTTTGCTCTTGTTTTAGGGAAGCAGTGTATGGGACTTGTGGATCTGGATCGGGCATGGGCTGCAGAAGAACATAACTACTCTGTCCAAGTTATATCTATGGAGCCAGAGAGTTGTTCTCCAAAGAACAATATGTTTGTGGGCATCCCTACTTAGAGTGTGAAACTTGCATTCAATTTGAAGCTGAACATAAATCTTCAGTGCATAATGACATCCAGCAGATAGAGGCAGCGCTGGGAAGCAGACATCCCGCATCTGGAACACATTGCCTTCGAAAAGGGAAGCAGCCCCCAAAGTCCTAAGAAGCAAACTGCATGCAGAGCATTCCAAATCAACTTGTGTCATTAAGCAACTTTTGGTTCTTGTACTGAGAACTTTCTGGATCTTATGACTGTGCATGGAATTATATCCATCTGTGAAAGTTTAGAGAAAACTGGTTTTGTTGAAGGAAAGGTGATTTCCTTTTCAGTGAAACTGTGTCTTGGCTGCTTGGAAGTTGTATTTGTGGTCAAAACAGCATTTGTGTTCATAAGCAGAGCAGTTATCAGCCAGCAGTGCTGATTACCAGAAGAACAGAGAAGGTCAAATTTATTGTGTTACTGAAGATGGCTGTGCAGCAGGTGGTGGCCTGACTTTGCTGAAGAATTCCATACTACTGTAGGAAGATTATTTTTAATAAAAGTTCATCAGAATACTTTGGGCCTCAATCTGCTTATTAAAAGTGTATTCTACCTTGCCAATCATTTTTTAAAAAGACTTCAAAATTACTTTTAAATATTATGCAAGGATTCTGCAACCAGGTATTTGACACTGGATTTAGAGAAACCAAATTCCTCCTTATCCATTGACCAGAAAGTGGGAGCTAGACATGATGTTAGTGATTGGATACTTCACTGTCATGTGAAGTGTGTTGATTCCCATTTGTAAGAAACTTGCTGTCAGAAGAAATATTTAAGAACAATTCATGTGTCTACATACATCATCTTCATTGATCTTGTATTCAGTTTAAAATTTGACCAAAGTTGGAACCGTTTGAAAAGGTCATTTACAGTCATGCTACTCTAAAATGAAAATAAATGTTGTCCTGTGCTCAGTTTCCCCCCCTAATTTTAAATCACCTGTTGATGTGAACACAATGGAAGATAGCTCCTAATGCAATTTTTACTGCATGTTTAGAGGTTTTACATGTCTGCGCATTCTGCCATGTTTTAATTTAAATAATCTAAAGGTTGAAAACTCTCAACATAGCTTCAGGACATAGCAAACTGAATTACAAATAATATGTATTGGAGCAAAAAAAGCATCCAGAAATATTTTATTCTTCATGTAACTTAGATATCTATAAGATCTAAATATGCGGGGACATCTTTTTAATGTGAAAACATGGAATGCTACCTACTTACTTAAAAGCGCAAAAGTGAGCAAGTAGGAGTGAATTCCTACCTTCAGCCTCAGTTCTTCAGTAGGTAATGATGGAATACTTTTTCTGCAACTTTTTTGTAGTTACAGGAGTAACTGGAGTTTTGAAGAATGTATGGCAAACACAAAATGCATGGTGATACCAGTTGTCTCCAGGGTTTTCTCCAATACTTGCCCAATGAGAATGCAGTTCTAAGTTAGTGGTATGTCGATCTGAACATTATTCTTGTTAAATTACTTTTCTGGAGTGAGCAAATGTCTCTTTGTGACCTTTTTGTGCTGAAGGAAGAACTCATCAAGGTGAGGCACCTGTTGGAAACTGTGATGCTGTTTACAGTAAGGATTTTCACACTGCTCTGCTTCAGGCAGTGGGTAGCAATATGAATGTTTTAATTATGGTGATGTTGAACATTTGGCATGGTCTGATAGGATGCAATAATAAAGAGCTTTCAGTAGGGCAAAATTCTGTGCTCTTACATGCTTCACATTTTCTACAATATCTGTAAATATTCTGTAATAGTTTTCAGATCTACTTGAAAAGAAGGAATATATTCAAGATGTGCTACTGAATAAAAGATAAAAATGTTGTTTGTTTGTTTGTTTGTTTGTTTGTTTGTTTTTTTAACGGGAAAAACCAGTATTTCTTAAAAAGAGAGGAGGAGGAGCCTTATTTGGACAAATGTCCAAGAGGTTATTAGGTGCTTCGGATGGTCAAGAAAAAACACATAAAGTCACACAAGAATCCAAATATCAATGTCTGTTTCATTTGTTGGATTTTTTTTCCCCATTTTTTTAAAATGACTGTTTTCATGTTAATAACAGTTTCCCACAAGTGTTACTTCCTTGTGACTTAAGTTATTTTGTACCTGCTGCCCCACAAAGAAATAGGCTTCACAGGAAGAAAAGTTTTCTAGAAGCAAGGGAGAACGCCTGCAAAAGTAGAGCTGTGGTTATATGCATCATGACATCCCATTTTTTCTTGGATGAGCCAAACTATACAAAGTAAGTTTATGACAAATTCTTTTCCCCCCCAAAATCAGGAATGTTTTGATGGTATCTCACAGTCTCATCATCTTGATATCATACAGGATTAGTGAGACTGCATTCCATTTGTGATACTGGTTTGTGACCTTGTTGCTATTGGCATCAATGGACTCTGGTTTCTTCTCAGGAGAATAGAAATTTTCTCATGTCCAAGGATGGAGTTGTATTACTATGAATAGTAAAGCCTGACCTATACTTCAGGTGAATTGATGCTTACTGAAAACTGAAGAGAAGCAGATGAAAAAAAGCATAAAAATCAGGATTTGCAGCAACAGATAATACCTAATTTACCACAGATTAAATTGCTAAACTGTGGCATGTACTAGAAATGTGAACTCAATTGTATTAAGTTTTAGGTATGTTATTTTGCCCTATGTTTCTCTATACATAAATGGTATGGAATTAATACAGCCTAGCATTGCCTAAACAAGGTGACTGGACAGTGTGGTCCTGATGAGTGAAAAACTTGTTCTTGTAGCAGCTTGTTGCACAAGGAGCTATCTTGATGTCCAAGGTGCATATCTAAATATGCTGCTTTTATTTTTCATTTGTTTGGCCCGCTGGGACCAGCTATAGGGTGAACAAAATGTTGTCCTAGCATAGTCATGATTTTCCATTACCTTGACAGTCTTCGTTTATATTACCCTTTTAGCCTGTAATGCTGGAAAAAGTAACCTTATAAGAGGAAACGGATAAGCAAGCTCAACTGAGGTCCTCCGTGTGTTCAAAGTTAGTCATCTGTGTGGACATGTATCCTTATTTTTGGTTTTTCATTTTGTCTTTATTGTGTTATTTATCGGCTTGCTCAGCCATATTTCAAGAGGTCTTAGCATTGCCGTATTTAGGCAGGGGTAGTAATAAACAAGGGACATTCCTAGTGGGTTCACTGTGCTCCCTAATATTTATGTGGCTTGATCTTAACAAAAAAAATATTAAAACATTAGTTTTAGTCTGATCAAGCCATCTTTTGATTTTTGTTTTTAAGGAAAACTACGTAAGTGGTCAAAATTACTCAAAGATAATCCTTAGACAGACACACGTAAAATGATTTACTTCCAGGGCAGCCATAAATGTTAGACTGATGTTTTCTGTTTCTCACTGTTGCTAGACTTTGAGCTGCTTGGTGGATGTAATGACAGTAAGCAGAAATGTCTTTTTAAATAGCTGTATTCCTTGGTGACATGCTCTGCCAGGCATTGTCATTGAAAAGAGCATTTGAAGAAAGCCTTTGTGGTCAAGGAAGTTTGATCTTAAGTAACCTGCAATGAAATGGCACTCAGCTGATTTTATAATAGGCTTAAACTGATGTTAGTTTGTCTCTACATCATCAGCTGTGGCTATTTTCTTTTAAAATGTTGGTTTAGGGTTAGAAATTAACCCTGTCCATGAATAGATAGCTATAATTTTTAGAAAGTACTGATTGAGAGAAACATTGATGGCCAAAGGTGACTGAACAGTTGAAGCCTTGGTTTCAGTCTTGATGCATAGTTATCAGCAGAAGGAAAAGCTCATTTTCAGCTCATTCCATCACTGATGTGTAGGCACAGAAGAATTGGGGGTTTTTTGAGCATTGGAAGCCCAGACCAGAGAGACAGCATATTTGTGTCCTTCATTTCCCATATTCAGTGCTTTGGGACTGGTACGAGGTGCTTAATCATTCATACCTTAAACGTGTATTTGGAATTGCTTGAGCATCTTAGCATTTTTATATAAAGTGTCAAATCTCCTTTGGGATTTTTCAAAAAATGGAAAAGTTATCCACACCCGCTCTTAAACACTCAACATGTTGCCAATTACCCAAAAGCAAGAATTGGAATAACAGAGATAATTTGGTAAGAAATGAGCCTCCTCATGTAGACCATGAGCTGAACATATCCTCGTGCTCTGCACAGCATTGGATCGATTTCCACAACTCTGCCCACAGCAGAGAGCACCCAACGGGACCAGTGGCTGAGGAGCAGCCCTGCCAGAGGCAGGGCAGGGATGGGTTCCCTGCTGCTCTCAGGAGCCCCGGCCCATCCCTGTGAACACAGGTCCAGTGGCAGAGTGGCTGGAAGGAAAACTGAATATTAATTCTGCTTTTTTTGCTGTGTCACCTATCATAGCAGAGCAGGGCCTCAGGAGGAAGGTGCTGTCCCCGGGAGCAGAGCAAACCTCCTCAGCCCTGTTGGGAAATTCTGGCAGAGGAATAGTTGAACACGTGAAAATGTCGAGGCCTCAGAGACTTGAAATAAGGCGGAGGGTTAAGGCCGGGTTTAAATTTCTCTTTGTTTTGGGCAGGTGGTGTTTAGTGGGGTTTCTTCTGCCCTCCAAGGGCTGCAGTGATCCTCAGGTTCCTCAGGCTGAAGGCGGAGGGAGGTGCAGGTCTGCCCCACGAGGCCCCGTGAGGCCCCACGTGCAGAGCTGTGTCCAGCTCTGCCCAGCAGCAGCAGGATGTGCCTGTGGAGCAGGGCCGGAGGAGGCCGTGGGCATGTGTGGAGGCCTGGAGCACCTGTCCTCTGCAGGCAGGCTGGGAGAGCCGGGGCTGTCCAGCCTGGAGAGGAGCAGGGTCCGGGGAGGCCTCACTGCGGCCTCCCAGTGCCTAAAGCGGGCAGAGAGCGATGGGAAAGGGGAAGGGTTTTAGACTAGAAGATCGGGGAGATTGGGATCAGATGTTCGGCAGAGCTGTGAGGATGGTGAGACATCGGAACCGGCTGCCCAGAGAAGCTGTGGATGCCCTGTCCCTGGAATGTTCCAGGCCAGGCTGGACAGGGCCCTGAGCAGCCTGATCTGGTGGGTGGCAGCGGAACCAGGTGATCCTTGAGGTGCCTCCATGGCGTTGTGGAGCTCCATGGGTGTGCAAAACGGAGACCCGTTACTGGGCATGGAATGTTGGCACCGGTTGCCAGGGGCACTCCTGCTCCCAAGGTTGTGTTGACACCGAGTCTGCTGAGCCAGTTGACGGATTCCCTGCTGCGCAGCAGACGCGGAGCATCCGTCTTCTCCATCCCAGGTGGGAATAGAGAGCGATTTGCTGACCTTTGCGAGGCAAACTCTGGACTGACTGTACAGGTGAGTGCAGCCGATTCTTGAAAAGGCTTCTGATGCTGAGGGGCTGGCCTGGGCTGCAGGATGGGCTGCAGGTGGGCCCAAGTACTGGGGTCACGGACTTCCCCTCCAGTTACGGACAGAAACTGGAGACTCGGCAGTGGGAGTCTTGGGGCATGGGGGTATTCAAGAGAACAGGCATTCCAAATTGATGATCTCTCCTTTTCTGATAGGTTTGGAAGAACAGTTTTCTGGAACCCTGAAAAATCTGCAGTGGGCTACCAGAAGGAAGCTAAGGGATTGATCTCTTCCCTGGCATTCCTTTTTTGGTGTTTGTCCCACTTGCTTTTCTGGTGCTTTTAGATCACAAAACACCATGAGCTCAGTAAGTACTTTACTACTCAATGCAGATCTGATTCTTGAAACATTTTCCAGGGGACTTCTAGAAAAGAATTCTAGAGTTTGGAGTAAATGCACAGAAACAGAAATCTTTCCAAACTTCCTGTGACTTCTCGCTTTTGGATATTGAAGGTTCTGAACCTCTGTGGGTGCTGGCAATAGTTCAGAAATGCTTACAGTGTGAGTAACAACATGATAGAATTGGGAACTGGTCTCCTCATTTTCAAGCCATTGGACAGGCTATTTGCTGGTGAGGCAACATGTAGGAGATGAGGGGCGATGTCTTTTCCCTGATGTGATGTGCTAAGGTGAAAATGGTCCATAGCACTATTTGATGCCTATTCCAGCCTTTGCGGGAGTGTTTTCGGTATCCTCGTGTGCTGTCATTGGTGCTGCAGAACCCGAGGGCCGTGCTAATATTGCTGCCACAGAAAATGCTAAGGCTTTGTTCTCTCTCAGCGTCAGCGAAAGCGCCCTGGAGGAGCGCTTGACTCCACACAAGCTCGGAAACGGAGCAGGCTGCTGCCTTCCAGTGCAGGTGGAACTTCACAAGCAGAGCTAATAGACCTTGAAGGAAGTGGTACACTTGCTTTTGAGCCTGGTAAGAACAGCAATTGCTTCTGGAAGGTTTGGGTTCATTTGAATGTGTGCTTTTGCCAGTTTCTAGGCCCGTTACTGGGGAGGATGGGAAACCTTGGGGTTTAGGAAGCACCTGATATGGCATCCCTAACAGCAAGGCTTCTGACAGCTGTTTTGGTTTGTTCCTGAGCTCAGTACAGTGGCCGCTAGTGGGAGATGAGCTCTGCAGCAAAGGTCCTCAAGTGCTGCTCAAACACCTGAATGTATGCTCTGATGAGCTGGCAGTCACCATAGATGCCACAGTGGAGGGTGGCAAGCTGAGTTTGGGATCTCCCAAGCTGGATGAAGATAAGGAAAAGTTTGTCTTTAGCTGTGCCCCATCCCTCAAGGGAACAATCTACACTATGGTAAAACTGTAAAAAAAGAGGATCCCCTCTAGTGTTGGTTGGTTGCTTTTTCCTTTTGTGTGCTAAACATTCCCCTGTGTGAGATGAATCATTTCTTGCTGTGAAGCTCCCATAGCTGTTGACATCCAACAGAACTTGTGAGGGACTCAGCTGCTCTTCCTCTTGCACTGCCCCTTCAGAGGACAGGGCTGGTAGTGCTCCCTGTGGACTGCTGGGGCAAAGCTTGAGTGCAATGTTGGACGTGCTCCTGAAAAAAAGAAACCCAGGGCTCAGTGAATCCAACCTCAGCCTGCTCCGCACTGGCAGCCCTTTTAATTCCTCTGCAATCTCTGATCTTGATTCTGACGTTCTGTTTTTCAGCTGGTGAAGAAGTCGTCATAGATCTCACGGGCGAATCTTCTGGGCCTGAAGTCATCGTTATCAGTGACGATGAGTCTGATGTGGTAAGTAGTGAATGGCACACTCCCCTCCATCTTGCAGTCAAATTAGTTTTCTTGCCAGGTTCTGGCATCTTACTAAGTACCCTGGCGTCAAAGGTTGGAACATGGCTCTGATTTACCACATTAGACACAGTTCCCAGTCGAGCCCAAACACACTCATGAACACATCAGCATCCCTGAGAATTGCTTGCAGAGAGGGGATGAACAACCTAAGAGAGGTTTTTGCTTCAGTGATTTAAAGGAGAGCACGGGAAGTCTTTGACTTCTCAAATGAGAAGTGTTTTAGCTGCAACATCAGTTTAAGGTACCCCTCTCACTGAGGTGTAAAACACAACTGCACCTTACTGGGGTGCAAACTAGTTCTGTTCCTTATTCCAAGAAGCCTTTAACAGAGTCACGTTTGTTTGCTTTTTTAAATTTACCCCTTCTATTTTGAAGGAATTGAATTACCAAAGTACGGGTATTGATCTAATATCGACACCCAACTAAGACGGACATAAACTCCCTAACAGTGTAGAGTTAGAAAGTGTATGTTTATTCCAGCGCCAGGCAGCTGTGCAGGATAGCTCCCTAATGTGCAGTGCAAAATTACAAGCCAATACAGAGTCTGTTTAATTACAGAGGTCTTGAATATTCAAAATACAAATGCAGATTTATAACACTGACACCTTCCATTCTCTTCTTTGTATAGTATTTAGTTTGAAAGTCATGAAGCATGCGTAGTTTGTTCTTTGAATTGTGTTGGTTGTCTCTTTATTTGGGGAGTGGTCTTAAAAGATGAAGTAAAGCTACTCTCCCTCACTTTGGCCTTTCTACCTTTCTGATTTTTGACAATACAAATTACTCTTGGGGGACTTCCAGTTCCTCCTTTTGTGACTTCTGAATAGGCTCTCAGAAGTGGAAATTAGTAATTGTCTCCATTTCTTTAAATCTATTTATCAGGGTTTCTGTTTCTCATTAAAAGCACAGCTAAACAAATAGAAAAGTGACAGGCAATTAGCTACCTACATCTAAAAACTTATTTCGGGTCTGGCTCTCTTTGACTACTTATTAACATTTTATCAATTCCAGCCGGGCCATCTACTTTAACTAATTTCAACAAAGCTAGCCTTTAACTAAAATCTTAATGCTTCTTTTAAAATCCATGTTTCAGAATATTTTTGATCCAGCCCACAGTGCAGTGTGTCTGCTCAAATCTGGGGTGCCACTGCTGCTGTGCAAAGCAGAAACATGCAGCAAACATAGCATGGCAGCTATCTCCTGACAGGCTTGTTGCTGAACCTTTGCAAAGAAAAGGCCTCCAATTTTACATCAGAATTTGCATGACCCACCTCCACTTTTACCAAACACAAGAGCAGCTTTGGGTATGGGGTTTTATGTCTTCAGCAGCTCTTCATGTACTAAGCAGTGTTCAGGTGAATTAGCCAGTTTGGGGGAGAACGAGGGAAAGAAACAGCTCCAGCCCAAATCCAAGCAGGGACTGAAACAGGGGAGCAGGGAGTACCGTGTTCAGGGTGATTCCTAAGTGCCTCCATTTCTACCGCACTGCAGGACACGGAGCAGAGCCAGCAGCAGCCACATCCTTCCAGAGCATCAGAGAATTCATCCGAGGCCCTGGCAAGGGATGATGAAGAGGAAGCAAGAGAAAATGATGGGTATGTGAGAGAGAAAGGGTCTATCTAAACTCCAACTTCAGATACGTGGTAGGAACAAGTTTGTGCCAAGCTTTTGGCTTCTGCTGAACTCTGTGCAAATACTTCAGACCTGGAATAGAGTGGCCTGCCTGGAAGAGAATTAAAATAAACCCAGCAAAATCCAGCAGAAGCCTTTCTTCTCTGTTTGTGAAGCCATAATTGTATAGAAGAGAAGGGCTTGACATGCTGAAATGCTGGCAGTACATAAAAGGTGTTGCAGTGCTTGTGTTTCTGGGCTGGGATGTTGCTTAATCAGAATAGGGCATGTTTTAAGTACCACCATGTTCTTTGTTGGTAACCCTTGGTGCCCAGTGAAATAAATGGCTGCATGTTCAAATGGCTGCACATTGTTTCTGGTTCTGTTCCCTCTAGTGCATGGCCAGCAGGTCCTGCTAGTCCTGTGACTAGGGAGGACGACAACTCAGAGGTGCAGGACAGGGAGCAGAGCCAGCAGTCCCCACTTGGTTCCAGGGAGGCAGAGAATTCAGCTGAGCTACGGGCAAGTGACAATGAAGAGGAGCCAAGAGACAACAATGGGTATGTGACACATGAAGTGTCTCTCCAAAGTGTAATTTCCTACATACAGTTGACACAGGATTTTGCCAAACTGTTGGATTCTGCTTGATTCTGCTTGAAGGATTCTGATTTGGAACATAGTGGCCTGGAAGGGAACTAATGGAAAAGAAACCCCTAAACCCAGCAAAATCCAGGAGAAACCTTTCTTCTCCATTCAGGAAGTCATTCTTGAATGTTTCTTACACTATGGATAGTGACAGACTGAAATGCTTGCAGTACATTAAAGCTCTTGCGCGGATTGTGTTTCTGGGCTGGGATGCTGCAAAATGAGACTAAGGGGATGATTTGATTTCTGCAATTTTATGTCTTGATAACCCTCTGTGCACTGTGAAATTGATGACTGCGTGTTCTTTCAGTTCTTTCAACTCTAGTGAATGGCCAGACCGTTTTGAGAGTCCTCCAAATTCGCAGGATGACATCACAGATGTGAGGATCATGTTCTTATAAGATGTTCTTGTCATTTCTGCTTCGTGGGAGGGGAGGGGACAGAGGGGGAGCTGCACAACTCAGTTTTCCCTGGTGGGATGCTGTGGGCAGCTGGCTGGAAGCACAGCCCCTTGCTGTGAAGCTCCAACTTGCACGTCCCTCCACATCCCTTCTTGGTGGTGTCCGTAGAGGGAGAAGCCCCTGTCAGGATGGCACCGGCAGATCTGTGCGTTCCTTGTAGTTCTAGCATTGACTGACAGACTGCACATACTCCAAGTTCTGTTTGCCTGGTGCCAATAGAGCAGCTAACTGCAATTCTTTGCCCCAAATTCCTGTAGTTGTGGTTTCCATTCCTCAGGAACTGTTCATCCAACATGAAGTGTTTAGGGCTATGACTGCAGAAGTTGCCCTTCTTGGGGCTAACGAGGGAAAGAAAAAGTTCTAGCCCAAATCCAGTCAGGGATCTGAAACAGGGAAGCAGGATGGAGTGGTTTCAAGCAGATCCTAATCTGTCTCCATTTTCACCCCACTGCAGGACTGGGAACAGAGCCAGCAGTACTCGCTTGGCTCCATCTCATCAGATAGTTCGTCCGAACCACTGCCGAGCTTCCTTTTTCTGGAACCAAGAGATATTGAATTGTATGTGACAGATAAAGTGTCTCTCCAGAGGCTAATTTCTTGTTGCTGTTGTCCGCAGGGACGGCGGCAAGAATCACGACATAATTCCAGGGAAGAATAGCTTCCTTTATTAGTTTAGAGACCAGCTTATATACTTTGGTCCAAAAGAGTGGCTGGAGGTCATTGGTCCTTTGACCATCCACCTCCTAGAATGATTGGCTGAATGCTACAACACCCATTCTCAAAATACTATTCTCAATGAACCAAAACAATATCCACAGTAGTCCCCAACAACCTGCACCTGCAAAAATAATTTACAAAATAGCAAACGGTTTCTCAGCTCGTCTGCGTGAGAATGGAGACTTTCACAAAGGGTGAAAAATTTCTCTGCTAGCCTTTCTCAGCATCCATAATTTCTGATATATTGTAGCCACAGGTTTTTGCCAATCTTTTGGGTTTTGCTTGATTCTGCTTGAAGAATTTGGACTTGAAACATAGTGGTCTGTCTGGAAGAGAAGTAATGGAAAAGAAACCCCTAAACCCAGCAAAATCCAGGAGAAACCTTTCTTCTCCATTCAGGAAGTCATTCTTGAATGTTTCTTACACTATGGATAGTGACAGACTGAAATGCTTGCAGTACATAAAAGCTCTTGCACGGATTGTGTTTCTAGGTTGGGGTGCCGCTAAATGAGACTAAGGGGATGTTTTGATTTCTGCAATTTTATGTCTTGGTAACCCTCTGTGCACTGTGAAATTGACGGCTGCATGTTCTTCTGGTTCTGCTCCCTCTAGTGAGCCACCAGGAGGTCTTGTTAGTCCTCCGGCTAGGGAGGATGACAACTTAGAGGTGAGGATCCACATGTTGTTGTCTTTTCAGATTTGTGGGAAGGGAGGGGAGAGAAGGGGAGCTGCACAACTCAGTTGTCTTAGGTGGGATGGTGTGGGCAGCTGGCTGGAAGCACAGCCCTTGCTCTGAAGCTCCAACTTGCACATCCCTCCATGTCCCTTCTTGGTGGTGTCTGTAGAGGGAGAAGCCCTTGTCAGGATGGTACCGGCTGATCTGTGAGTTCCTTGTAGTTCTAGCATTGACTGATGGAAGTCTTTAGTCCCAAATCCCTTCTGTGGTTTCCATTCTTGAGCTGCTGATAACCCAATATGAAGTGTTTAGGGTTATCATAGCAGAATTAGCCAGTTTTGGGAGAAAGAGGGAAGGAAACAGCTCCAGCCCAAATCCAAGTAGGGACTGAAACAGGGGAGCAGGGAGTACCGTGTTCAGGGTGGTTCCTAAGTGCCTCCATTTCTACCCCATTGCAGCAGCGAGAGCAGAATCAGTGGCACCCACTTATTTGTTTTCAGAGCAGCAGCTCTTTGTGCTACTGCTTTGAATGTTCTTAACCAAACTTAGAGGGCAATACCCCACCCTTCCTCACCTCCTGTGCTATAGCTGCTTTCTGAGCTGAGGTTTGCCTGCAGCACAGGGGTGCGCACCAAAGCCTAATTGTATCTTCTTTTCTCTCCCTTCCCTTATGCATCGATGGAAGCTTCTTCAAGGTGAGTTGAAGTTTTACAGTTGAAAACGGATTTTATCTGAAGTGTTATAGGTCTTTTTGTTGTTCTTTTCCAAGAAACTCGAGTGGCAGGGATTGAAACTACTTTTAGCAAACGGCAAAGGCCAGGGCTAAAGCCTCTGGCCAGTGTCTTAGAGAATGGATCCAATGTGTGTGTGATGGCCTCCATCAGTCATGGCGGAAAATCCCTGCAGTAAAAGTTGTAGCGGAATACTTATGCAGAAGGAACTTTAATTTGGTGGCTCTTTCTGCAGTTCTAATTGATTAGTGATTGATTAGTGGTACATGGACACTGGAGTTGCAGAGGTCATTGCTGCCTGTGGTTTCTGAGAGTTAAAAGGCAAACAGCATTTTGTGACCCTTTGGGTGTTACTGACCAGGCCATTAAAGATTGATCTCCCTTTAAGTTGGTCAGTATGTTGTCCACAAAAGTTGGATTTGTTACTGGGGTGCAACAGGTCAATAATTATATGTGGTGATGCGATACCTTTATTGTATTTTTATATAAGTTTTCTGTACCCCAATGGTTCATCCCTACCTTCCCCACTCCTATTCCCAGTTGGTTTGCCCCAGACCCAAGCCGCTCCCCCGGTGCTCCCTACATGGCTGTTCTCTTCCCCTTGTTCTAGCTCTTTCCCTATCAATCACCCAAGCCCCCTCGTGTTGTTCCCGAAGGTCCAGTGTCCATCACCTGAAACCTCCCAGTTTACCCTTATATGGTCCCCGTCAATCCCCCGAGACCCTACCCCTCTAGATACTTCCCCCTTTGGAAATCCCCTAAACCTCGATGCCCCATTGGGGCATGTGATCCATTTCCCTCCTCCCCTTGAGGCTATTGGCCCAAGGAAATGTCTATCCTTGTCCATATCCCTCCCTTAGCGATTTCTATTGGTCCTCAGTTAAGCCATCCCCATTGTACCGCCTCCCTTTATAAGAGGTTCCCTGGAGCTGCTCGAGGCTTGTCCCCTGTGAGTTGCCTGCGGTAAACTTGGATTATTCCGTGTGGCAAGCGTCCTTGCTACTTTTTATCCTCTCCCTCGTCCGGACTGCTGACAGCCACTGTGCCTGGAGCTTCAGCTCCCCTGGGCAGAGCTGAACTCCTGAGGAGCAGCTTTAAAGCCAAGAGCCTCCAGCTGCTCCCCACTTCTGTCACATACCGCAGGAGCTAGCCTGGGCAGTGGTCAGTGGCGGTCATTGCGACAGTTATACACTTGAGACACTGATTGTTTATTCCAGCCTTGCACAAGTCTGGGTGCTCAGTGGTATTTCACAAATCAGGCACACCCACTATCAAAACTTTTCATGATTTATAAATTTTAGCAAACAAAGGAATGAGTATTATTGGTTACAAGTTACATGGTTATCTTATTAGTTAGTATTCTGTCTTCTCCTGGTTAACGATTGTCTCACTTCTCCTGGTAATTAGTCCGCATGCTCAGTCTCTCTCTTCTTTTGGGATGGGGAGTTCCTGCTTTTGGTCTTGAGTTCCCGCTCCGTGAGTCGGTGGTCGCAATCTCCCCCTGCCGGAGTTGGTTTTACTGGCCAGAGCTGATTGCAGGACAGCTGGGATTTTTGCTTACTTCAGTTTCTTCCTTGTTTCAGGAGCTGTGCCAGGTTTCCTTTTGGCGCAGCAATTCTGCATTCTTTGTGTCCACTCTCAGTGGGCATCCTTCTCGGCAAGCTTTGTTAACCTTCCCCTAGGTCTGAGCTCCTTGAAGCATGACAAGCCCTGAACCTTTACAAGGCACTTCTACCAACAAGGAATTAGTTTTTCTAACCCATGGAATCACTTAGAGCTTGCTTGGTAGTTGCTGTCTATTTCATGGATTAAATCTCCTTTCTAGTTGATTGGGCTTGAAAGTACACAAAGATCCAATATATCTATACAAACAGCATCTTTCCTTAAGAAATCTTTTACATATTCTACGTTTTGCATCACATATAACTCCACTTTCAAATTCCCTTAACTCAGGAGGGAGATGATGACAATTTCTAAGGGGCCACGGCTCCATGGAATTTTAGCGTTTCCAAGGACTGTCCTTTAGAATCTCTCCGGTCATGTTTTTAGCCGTGCATAGGGTGGATAGAGCAAATGTTTTGCGATGGTCTGTAGCAGAATACTCGCAGTGTCTGGAATGGTTTCAGCCTTACTATTTGGGAAAGTAGCTTGTTTAAGATTGTTTTTAACCCAGCTGAATCGGGTCCATTTAAAATAGGAACCATTAGTGACTATTTATACAACTCGTTTCAAGGGTAGTTGCAGGGAGAGAGAGATGTAACTTCCGAAAATTAAATTACAGGGCATGAACAGCAAAGGAGAAATGTCACACGGAACAGCCACGAGCAGGTGGATGGCTCTGGTAATGGAACAGGAGCTAATGATGCACCTGTGGCTGATGCAGCCCCTGCAGAAGAGGGAGCAGAGGAGGAGGCCACTGCAAGTTCAGAGTACGTATGGCTCATGCCCTACCAAACACGGAATTCTGTCCTTTTTTTTCCTTTTCTGTACAGAACTAAGTTATATTGCTGTGCCTGGTTTATCTGGGAAGCCTTCCCTTACTCTACTTATTACCCTCCTTCTCCCGTGTTGCATGATGAGCAAATGATACCTTTTGCATTTTGGGAGAAAAGGGCAGCCCAAGGCAGATGTACAACTTTGCACACAACCTTAGAGACGAGTGTGGGGGTATGGCAAGGAAGGGGGATTGGTCACAGGCCACAGCTCATAATGTATTGCATTTACTTTTTCTGACCAGCTCTAGTAGCGCTGTTAGATATGGAAATAATTCCATTGTTATCAATGAGGCTTGGCATCATGGGACCGGCAGGCAGCAGCCGGGCAAATGCCAGCAGAAATTCCCTGCTTTTTCACACGCGGCATCAGCTGGCTGCCTCTCTCCTGGAGCTGGAGCCGGAGCCCTCCTTCCCAGGGCAGGCTTGCACACAGGCGGTTGTGGAGGTCATGCTTTTATGGCCAGTCCTGGCAGTCACAAGGCCTGATTTGTTTGCATGTGTGATGGGGATGTTGCAGTCCAAGCTGGGTGCCTGCATAGTAAAACCCCCATTCTGCAGAGAAACAGGAAAGTCCTGCTGTAGGAGCACTCCATTAGGATAAGAAAGGTGCAATGCATTAGACTGGTGAAATTAAATCGGGTGTCCGTGTCACTAGGGGAGACAAAGAACATGAGAATTATGGTATAAGGTTTTCTGAAGTGTTTCTTTGGGGTGGGGGGGAAAGACACAGGTTTTAATGAAGCTGGGGTGCTTTGAGCCTTTTGGAAAGGCAACGTAGGAGAGCACTTGAGTATGGAACTTAGGTGTCAGGTCTTAAATATGCCACCTCAAGGGCTTCTGCCGTTCTAAACCATAATGCATTTTGCCAATGAATTTGTAGATGTTTAAGTTTTGGTTGTTTAGTCTGTCGGTGAACAAATCCCACCACTTGATTAATATAAAAAAGGAATACTTTGTTCCTTCAGTCTCAAGCTTCTCTGTTACTGAATGAGCCTTGCTGCTCTGTTTAGGTAAGGCTGAAAGAGCTCAGTGCTGCAGCATTTAACATTGACCAAGGGCTCCTTCCTGGGGCTGGAGCTGGCCAGAGCCTTGTTACTCTGTAGCGTTAGACTTGGGTCCTGGAATGAATATTCTGGGGTGAATAGTTCCCAGCGGAAAGCTGGATGCTGCAGTTCCAAAGCTGTTATTGATGACCTGGGGGAAGTCAAAGCTGCCGTACCTAAACTGCTGGAGACTGCTGTTACTTCAAATCCCAGAGCAGAGTGACTGGCTGCACCTTTCTCCTGGTGAAAGACCCAGGACACTCTTTCTGTCAGGGCAGGGAGACCCTAACTGCTCATCATGTGCAGCAAAGAGAGTTAAAGACAGCAGGGTTCTTCAAAGGAAATGTGTCATGGCTAGTCAGTGCAGTTGCATGATCATGTGAGCTTTTATGTATCAATAAGCACTGCAGTGTGGTGATATTAACAGCTGCATGTTCTTTCTGGTTCTGTTTCCTCTAGTGCCCAGCGAGGAGTTGTTATAAGGTGTCCGATTTGCATGGATGTTTACTCAGAGGTGAGGATCCACGCACTGTCATGCTTTCTGCTTTGTGGGAGGGGGAAGGGGCCAGAAGGGGAGCTGCTCAAGTCAGTTGGCTGATGTGGGATGCTGCGGGCAGCTGCTGGAAGCAGAGCCCTTGCTGTGAAGCTCCACAAGTCCCTTCTTGGTGGTGAAGGTACAGGAAGGAGCCTTGGCCAAGATGGCACTGGCAGATCTGTGGGTCCCTCGTTATTCTGATTGCAGGTGCTCTAAAGTCTCATTTGCCTGGTGCCAGCGGAGCAGCAAAGTCAGATTCTTTCCTCCCAATACATGTTGTGGTTTTCTTTCTTCCAGATCATGGAACATGGACGACAGCTTGTGGCAACCATGTGTGGCCATGTCTTCTGTAGTCGGTGCCTCCCTATTGCCCTGGAGACTGACGAGCTGTGCCCAACCTGCAGGGTGGACCTCACACTTTATTATGACCTATATCATCCCATTTATTTATGAGTGCTTCCACTTCTCAGGACAGACTCAGATGGAGCCTGGAGAATAGGCGATGTAGAGACTTGTTTCTCCATGTATATAGTTCTTCCTGTATATAGTTTCAAATTTGCTGAATTCAATTTTAAATACAGTTTTGATTGAGTTAAACATAGTCTGTCTGCTCCTCTATGCTGGACTCTGCTGACACACAGAGATGTTGTTTAACAGGTGGAAATAAGGCTCGTGGTCTGAGCAGTCAGAAGCTCGTTCTTTCCATCCCGCTGTAGTCATTGGTTTGGGAGAAATGTGCTGAAGACACATTTCAGGGTCTCAGGGCCGACTCTGGTGGACACTTGGGTGAAAACGCTGTGATTTCATTGCTCAGAAGATGGAAAGAGGAGCGGGTTGTGCACACATCCAAAGAAAGCAATTTTCTTTGAGAATAACTGGTACATAAACAAACTGCAGCATGTAGTGTTGTAAGGTTGCATTCTAATTAGAATCTGGAGGTTTTTGAAGGAATGTGTTTTTGAATGTCTGAAGTTGGCTACTGACTTTGAGCTGTTACCAGTACAACAGTGTTGCAGCTCCAGTTCCTTCAACTGCAGCAAGATAATCCTAAGTGACATTGAAGAGAAATGCAATTGTCGAGAGACATAATAATTGGACATAAGAAAGGAAAGAAAGTTACTTCTGCTCTATAAAAGCAATAAAGAGGAAAGGGCGGATCTCAGGTAAACAATGAAACTGTGTGCCACGAAACAGAAAACTCAGATGACCAAGCTGAAGTGAGGCCCTCTGTGTGTTCAAAGTTAGTCATCTGTGTGGACATGTATCCTTATTTTTGGTTTTTCATTTTTGTCTTTATTGTGTTATTTATCGGCTTGCTCAGCCATATTTCAAGAGGTCTTAGCATTGCCGTATTTAGGCAGGGGTAGTAATTGGGCCCCCTAATTTTTAGGTGGCTTGATCTTAACAAAAAATATTAAAACATTAGTTTTAGTCTGATCAAGCCATCTTTTGATTTTTGTTTTTAAGGAAAACTACGTAAGTGGTCAAAATTACTCAAAGATAATCCTTAGACAGACACACGTAAAATGATTTACTTCCAGGGCAGCCATAAATGTTAGACTGATGTTTTCTGTTTCTCACTGTTGCTAGACTTTGAGCTGCTTGGTGGATGTAATGACAGTAAGCAGAAATGTCTTTTTAAATAGCTGTATTCCTTGGTGACATGCTCTGCCAGGCATTGTCATTGAAAAGAGCATTTGAAGAAAGCCTTTGTGGTCAAGGAAGTTTGATCTTAAGTAACCTGCAATGAAATGGCACTCAGCTGATTTTATAATAGGCTTAAACTGATGTTAGTTTGTCTCTACGTCATCAGCTGTGGCTATTTTCTTTTAAAATGTTGGTTTAGGGTTAGAAATTAACCCTGTCCATGAATAGATAGCTATAATTTTTAGAAAGTACTGATTGAGAGAAACATTGATGGCCAAAGGTGACTGAACAGTTGAAGCCTTGGTTTCAGTCTTGATGCATAGTTGTCAGCAGAAGGAAAAGCTCATTTTCAGCTCATTCCATCACTGATGTGTAGGCACAGAAGAATTGGGGGTTTTTTGAGCATTGGAAGCCCAGACCAGAGAGACAGCATATTTGTGTCCTTCATTTCCCATATTCAGTGCTTTGGGACTGGTACGAGGTGCTTAATCATTCATACCTTAAACGTGTATTTGGAATTGCTTGAGCATCTTAGCATTTTTATATAAAGTGTCAAATCTCCTTTGGGATTTTTCAAAAAATGGAAAAGTTATCCACACCCGCTCTTAAACACTCAACATGTTGCCAATTACCCAAAAGCAAGAATTGGAATAACAGAGATAATTTGGTAAGAAATGAGCCTCCTCATGTAGACCATGAGCTGAACATATCCTCGTGATCTGCACAGCATTGGATCGATTTCCACAACTCTGCCCACAGCAGAGAGCACCCAACGGGACCAGTGGCTGAGGAGCAGCCCTGCCAGAGGCAGGGCAGGGATGGGTTCCCTGCTGCTCTCAGGAGCCCCGGCCCATCCCTGTGAACACAGGTCCAGTGGCAGAGTGGCTGGAAGGAAAACTGAATATTAATTCTGCTTTTTTTGCTGTGTCACCTATCATAGCAGAGCAGGGCCTCAGGAGGAAGGTGCTGTCCCCGGGAGCAGAGCAAACCTCCTCAGCCCTGTTGGGAAATTCTGGCAGAGGAATAGTTGAACACGTGAAAATGTCGAGGCCTCAGAGACTTGAAATAAGGCGGAGGGTTAAGGCCGGGTTTAAATTTCTCTTTGTTTTGGGCAGGTGGTGTTTAGTGGGGTTTCTTCTGCCCTCCAAGGGCTGCAGTGATCCTCAGGTTCCTCAGGCTGAAGGCGGAGGGAGGTGCAGGTCTGCCCCACGAGGCCCCGTGAGGCCCCACGTGCAGAGCTGTGTCCAGCTCTGCCCAGCAGCAGCAGGATGTGCCTGTGGAGCAGGGCCGGAGGAGGCCGTGGGCATGTGTGGAGGCCTGGAGCACCTGTCCTCTGCAGGCAGGCTGGGAGAGCCGGGGCTGTCCAGCCTGGAGAGGAGCAGGGTCCGGGGAGGCCTCACTGCGGCCTCCCAGTGCCTAAAGCGGGCAGAGAGCGATGGGAAAGGGGAAGGGTTTTAGACTAGAAGATCGGGGAGATTGGGATCAGATGTTCGGCAGAGCTGTGAGGATGGTGAGACATCGGAACCGGCTGCCCAGAGAAGCTGTGGATGCCCTGTCCCTGGAATGTTCCAGGCCAGGCTGGACAGGGCCCTGAGCAGCCTGATCTGGTGGGTGGCAGCGGAACCAGGTGATCCTTGAGGTGCCTCCATGGCGTTGTGGAGCTCCATGGGTGTGCAAAACGGAGACCCGTTACTGGGCATGGAATGTTGGCACCGGTTGCCAGGGGCACTCCTGCTCCCAAGGTTGTGTTGACACCGAGTCTGCTGAGCCAGTTGACGGATTCCCTGCTGCGCAGCAGACGCGGAGCATCCGTCTTCTCCATCCCAGGTGGGAATAGAGAGCGATTTGCTGACCTTTGCGAGGCAAACTCTGGACTGACTGTACAGGTGAGTGCAGCCGATTCTTGAAAAGGCTTCTGATGCTGAGGGGCTGGCCTGGGCTGCAGGATGGGCTGCAGGTGGGCTCAAGTACTGGGGTCACGGACTTCCCCTCCAGTTACGGACAGAAACTGGAGACTCGGCAGTGGGAGTCTTGGGGCATGGGAGTATTCAAGAGAACAGGCATTCCAAATTGATGATCTCTCCTTTTCTGATAGGTTTGGAAGAACAGTTTTCTGGAACCCTGAAAAATCTGCAGTGGGCTACCAGAAGGAAGCTAAGGGATTGATCTCTTCCCTGGCATTCCTTTTTTGGTGTTTGTCCCACTTGCTTTTCTGGTGCTTTTAGATCACAAAACACCATGAGCTCAGTAAGTACTTTACTACTCAATGCAGATCTGATTCTTGAAACATTTTCCAGGGGACTTCTAGAAAAGAATTCTAGAGTTTGGAGTAAATGCACAGAAACAGAAATCTTTCCAAACTTCCTGTGACTTCTCGCTTTTGGATATTGAAGGTTCTGAACCTCTGTGGGTGCTGGCAATAGTTCAGAAATGCTTACAGTGTGAGTAACAACATGATAGAATTGGGAACTGGTCTCCTCATTTTCAAGCCATTGGACAGGCTATTTGCTGGTGAGGCAACATGTAGGAGATGAGGGGCGATGTCTTTTCCCTGATGTGATGTGCTAAGGTGAAAATGGTCCATAGCACCATTTGATGCCTATTCCAGCCTTTGCGGGAGTGTTTTCGGTATCCTCGTGTGCTGTCATTGGTGCTGCAGAACCCGAGGGCTGTGCTAATATTGCTGCCACAGAAAATGCTAAGGCTTTGTTCTCTCTCAGCGTCAGCGAAAGCGCCCTGGAGGAGCGCTTGACTCCACACAAGCTCGGAAACGGAGCAGGCTGCTGCCTTCCAGTGCAGGTGGAACTTCACAAGCAGAGCTAATAGACCTTGAAGGAAGTGGTACACTTGCTTTTGAGCCTGGTAAGAACAGCAATTGCTTCTGGAAGGTTTGGGTTCATTTGAATGTGTGCTTTTGCCAGTTTCTAGGCCCGTTACTGGGGAGGATGGGAAACCTTGGGGTTTAGGAAGCACCTGATATGGCATCCCTAACAGCAAGGCTTCTGACAGCTGTTTTGGTTTGTTCCTGAGCTCAGTACAGTGGCCGCTAGTGGGAGATGAGCTCTGCAGCAAAGGTCCTCAAGTGCTGCTCAAACACCTGAATGTATGCTCTGATGAGCTGGCAGTCACCATAGATGCCACAGTGGAGGGTGGCAAGCTGAGTTTGGGATCTCCCAAGCTGGATGAAGATAAGGAAAAGTTTGTCTTTAGCTGTGCCCCATCCCTCAAGGGAACAATCTACACTATGGTAAAACTGTAAAAAAAGAGGATCCCCTCTAGTGTTGGTTGGTTGCTTTTTTCCTTTTGTGTGCTAAACATTCCCCTGTGTGAGATGAATCATTTCTTGCTGTGAAGCTCCCATAGCTGTTGACATCCAACAGAACTTGTGAGGGACTCAGCTGCTCTTCCTCTTGCACTGCCCCTTCAGAGGACAGGGCTGGTAGTGCTCCCTGTGGACTGCTGGGGCAAAGCTTGAGTGCAATGTTGGACGTGCTCCTGAAAAAAAGAAACCCAGGGCTCAGTGAATCCAACCTCAGCCTGCTCCGCACTGGCAGCCCTTTTAATTCCTCTGCAATCTCTGATCTTGATTCTGACGTTCTGTTTTTCAGCTGGTGAAGAAGTCGTCATAGATCTCACGGGCGAATCTTCTGGGCCTGAAGTCATCGTTATCAGTGATGATGAGTCTGATGTGGTAAGTAGTGAATGGCACACTCCCCTCCATCTTGCAGTCAAATTAGTTTTCTTGCCAGGTTCTGGCATCTTACTAAGTACCCTGGCGTCAAAGGTTGGAACATGGCTCTGATTTACCACATTAGACACAGTTCCCAGTCGAGCCCAAACACACTCATGAACACATCAGCATCCCTGAGAATTGCTTGCAGAGAGGGGATGAACAACCTAAGAGAGGTTGTTGCTTCAGTGATTTAAAGGAGAGCACGGGAAGTCTTTGACTTCTCAAATGAGAAGTGTTTTAGCTGCAACATCAGTTTAAGGTACCCCTCTCACTGAGGTGTAAAACACAACTGCACCTTACTGGGGTGCAAACTAGTTCTGTTCCTTATTCCAAGAAGCCTTTAACAGAGTCACGTTTGTTTGCTTTTTTAAATTTCCCCCTTCTATTTTGAAGGAATTGAATTACCAAAGTATGGGTATTGATCTAATATCGACACCCAACTAAGACGGACATAAACTCCCTAACAGTGTAGAGTTAGAAAGTGTATGTTTATTCCAGCGCCAGGCAGCTGTGCAGGATAGCTCCCTAATGTGCAGTGCAAAATTACAAGCCAATACAGAGTCTGTTTAATTACAGAGGTCTTGAATATTCAAAATACAAATGCAGATTTATAACACTGACACCTTCCATTCTCTTCTTCGTATAGTATTTAGTTTGAAAGTCATGAAGCATGCGTAGTTTGTTCTTTGAATTGTGTTGGTTGTCTCTTTATTTGGGGAGTGGTCTTAAAAGATGAAGTAAAGCTACTCTCCCTCACTTTGGCCTTTCTACCTTTCTGATTTTTGACAATACAAATTACTCTTGGGGGACTTCCAGTTCCTCCTTTTGTGACTTCTGAATAGGCTCTCAGAAGTGGAAATTAGTAATTGTCTCCATTTCTTTAAATCTATTTATCAGGGTTTCTGTTTCTCATTAAAAGCACAGCTAAACAAATAGAAAAGTGACAGGCAATTAGCTACCTACATCTAAAAACTTATTTCGGGTCTGGCTCTCTTTGACTACTTATTAACATTTTATCAATTCCAGCCGGGCCATCTACTTTAACTAATTTCAACAAAGCTAGCCTTTAACTAAAATCTTAATGCTTCTTTTAAAATCCATGTTTCAGAATATTTTTGATCCAGCCCACAGTGCAGTGTGTCTGCTCAAATCTGGGGTGCCACTGCTGCTGTGCAAAGCAGAAACATGCAGCAAACATAGCATGGCAGCTATCTCCTGACAGGCTTGTTGCTGAACCTTTGCAAAGAAAAGGCCTCCAATTTTACATCAGAATTTGCATGACCCACCTCCACTTTTACCAAACACAAGAGCAGCTTTGGGTATGGGGTTTTATGTCTTCAGCAGCTCTTCATGTACTAAGCAGTGTTCAGGTGAATTAGCCAGTTTGGGGGAGAACGAGGGAAAGAAACAGCTCCAGCCCAAATCCAAGCAGGGACTGAAACAGGGGAGCAGGGAGTACCGTGTTCAGGGTGATTCCTAAGTGCCTCCATTTCTACCGCACTGCAGGACACGGAGCAGAGCCAGCAGCAGCCACATCCTTCCAGAGCATCAGAGAATTCATCCGAGGCCCTGGCAAGGGATGATGAAGAGGAAGCAAGAGAAAATGATGGGTATGTGAGAGAGAAAGGGTCTATCTAAACTCCAACTTCAGATATGTGGTAGGAACAAGTTTGTGCCAAGCTTTTGGCTTCTGCTGAACTCTGTGCAAATACTTCAGACCTGGAATAGAGTGGCCTGCCTGGAAGAGAATTAAAATAAACCCAGCAAAATCCAGCAGAAGCCTTTCTTCTCTGTTTGTGAAGCCATAATTGTATAGAAGAGAAGGGCTTGACATGCTGAAATGCTGGCAGTACATAAAAGGTGTTGCAGTGCTTGTGTTTCTGGGCTGGGATGTTGCTTAATCAGAATAGGGCATGTTTTAAGTACCACCATGTTCTTTGTTGGTAACCCTTGGTGCCCAGTGAAATAAATGGCTGCATGTTCAAATGGCTGCACATTGTTTCTGGTTCTGTTCCCTCTAGTGCATGGCCAGCAGGTCCTGCTAGTCCTGTGACTAGGGAGGACGACAACTCAGAGGTGCAGGACAGGGAGCAGAGCCAGCAGTCCCCACTTGGTTCCAGGGAGGCAGAGAATTCAGCTGAGCTACGGGCAAGTGACAATGAAGAGGAGCCAAGAGACAACAATGGGTATGTGACACATGAAGTGTCTCTCCAAAGTGTAATTTCCTACATACAGTTGACACAGGATTTTGCCAAACTGTTGGATTCTGCTTGATTCTGCTTGAAGGATTCTGATTTGGAACATAGTGGCCTGGAAGGGAACTAATGGAAAAGAAACCCCTAAACCCAGCAAAATCCAGGAGAAACCTTTCTTCTCCATTCAGGAAGTCATTCTTGAATGTTTCTTACACTATGGATAGTGACAGACTGAAATGCTTGCAGTACATAAAAGCTCTTGCGCGGATTGTGTTTCTGGGCTGGGATGCTGCAAAATGAGACTAAGGGGATGATTTGATTTCTGCAATTTTATGTCTTGGTAACCCTCTGTGCACTGTGAAATTGATGACTGCGTGTTCTTTCAGTTCTTTCAACTCTAGTGAATGGCCAGACCGTTTTGAGAGTCCTCCAAATTCGCAGGATGACATCACAGAGGTGAGGATCATGTTCTTACAAGATGTTCTTATCATTTCTGCTTCGTGGGAGGGGAGGGGACAGAGGGGGAGCTGCACAACTCAGTTTTCCCTGGTGGGATGCTGTGGGCAGCTGGCTGGAAGCACAGCCCCTTGCTGTGAAGCTCCAACTTGCACGTCCCTCCACGTCCCTTCTTGGTGGTGTCCCTAGAGGGAGAAGCCCCTGTCAGGATGGCACCGGCAGATCTGTGTGTTCCTTGTAGTTCTAGCATTGACTGACAGACTGCACATACTCCAAGTTCTGTTTGCCTGGTGCCAATAGAGCAGCTAACTGCAATTCTTTGCCCCAAATTCCTGTAGTTGTGGTTTCCATTCCTCAGGAACTGTTCATCCAACATGAAGTGTTTAGGGCTATGACTGCAGAAGTTGCCCTTCTTGGGGCTAACGAGGGAAAGAAAAAGTTCTAGCCCAAATCCAGTCAGGGATCTGAAACAGGGAAGCAGGATGGAGTGGTTTCAAGCAGATCCTAATCTGTCTCCATTTTCACCCCACTGCAGGACTGGGAACAGAGCCAGCAGTACTCGCTTGGCTCCATCTCATCAGATAGTTCGTCCGAACCACTGCCGAGCTTCCTTTTTCTGGAACCAAGAGATATTGAATTGTATGTGACAGATAAAGTGTCTCTCCAGAGGCTAATTTCTTGTTGCTGTTGTCCGCAGGGACGGCGGCAAGAATCACGACATAATTCCAGGGAAGAATAGCTTCCTTTATTAGTTTAGAGACCAGCTTATATACTTTGGTCCAAAAGAGTGGCTGGAGGTCATTGGTCCTTTGACCATCCACCTCCTAGAATGATTGGCTGAATGCTACAACACCCATTCTCAAAATACTATTCTCAATGAACCAAAACAATATCCACAGTAGTCCCCAACAACCTGCACCTGCAAAAATAATTTACAAAATAGCAAACGGTTTCTCAGCTCGTCTGCGTGAGAACGGAGACTTTCACAAAGGGTGTAAAAAGCTTGAAAAATTTCTCTGCTAGCCTTTCTCAGCATCCATAATTTCTGATATATTGTAGCCACAGGTTTTTGCCAATCTTTTGGGTTTTGCTTGATTCTGCTTGAAGAATTTGGACTTGAAACATAGTGGTCTGTCTGGAAGAGAAGTAATGGAAAAGAAACCCCTAAACTCAGCAAAATCCAGGAGAAACCTTTCTTCTCCATTCAGGAAGTCATTCTTGAATGTTTCTTACACTATGGATAGTGACAGACTGAAATGCTTGCAGTACATAAAAGCTCTTGCACGGATTGTGTTTCTAGGTTGGGGTGCTGCAAAATGAGACTAAGGGGATGTTTTGATTTCTGCAATTTTATGTCTTGGTAACCCTCTGTGCACTGTGAAATTGACGGCTGCATGTTCTTCTGGTTCTGCTCCCTCTAGTGAGCCACCAGGAGGTCTTGTTAGTCCTCCGGCTAGGGAGGATGACAACTCAGAGGTGAGGATCCACATGTTGTTGTCTTTTCAGATTTGTGGGAAGGGAGGGGAGAGAAGGGGAGCTGCACAACTCAGTTGTCTTAGGTGGGATGGTGTGGGCAGCTGGCTGGAAGCACAGCCCTTGCTCTGAAGCTCCAACTTGCACATCCCTCCATGTCCCTTCTTGGTGGTGTCTGTAGAGGGAGAAGCCCTTGTCAGGATGGTACCGGCTGATCTGTGAGTTCCTTGTAGTTCTAGCATTGACTGATGGAAGTCTTTAGTCCCAAATCCCTTCTGTGGTTTCCATTCTTGAGCTGCTGATAACCCAATATGAAGTGTTTAGGGTTATCATAGCAGAATTAGCCAGTTTTGGGAGAAAGAGGGAAGGAAACAGCTCCAGCCCAAATCCAAGTAGGGACTGAAACAGGGGAGCAGGGAGTACCGTGTTCAGGGTGGTTCCTAAGTGCCTCCATTTCTACCCCATTGCAGCAGCGAGAGCAGAATCAGTGGCACCCACTTATTTGTTTTCAGAGCAGCAGCTCTTTGTGCTACTGCTTTGAATGTTCTTAACCAAACTTAGAGGGCAATACCCCACCCTTCCTCACCTCCTGTGCTATAGCTGCTTTCTGAGCTGAGGTTTGCCTGCAGCACAGGGGTGCGCACCAAAGCCTAATTGTATCTTCTTTTCTCTCCCTTCCCTTATGCATCGATGGAAGCTTCTTCAAGGTGAGTTGAAGTTTTACAGTTGAAAACGGATTTTATCTGAAGTGTTATAGGTCTTTTTGTTGTTCTTTTCCAAGAAACTCGAGTGGCAGGGATTGAAACTACTTTTAGCAAACGGCAAAGGCCAGGGCTAAAGCCTCTGGCCAGTGTCTTAGAGAATGGATCCAATGTGTGTGTGATGGCCTCCATCAGTCATGGCGGAAAATCCCTGCAGTAAAAGTTGTAGCGGAATACTTATGCAGAAGGAACTTTAATTTGGTGGCTCTTTCTGCAGTTCTAATTGATTAGTGATTGATTAGTGGTACATGGACACTGGAGTTGCAGAGGTCATTGCTGCCTGTGGTTTCTGAGAGTTAAAAGGCAAACAGCATTTTGTGACCCTTTGGGTGTTACTGACCAGGCCATTAAAGATTGATCTCCCTTTAAGTTGGTCAGTATGTTGTCCACAAAAGTTGGATTTGTTACTGGGGTGCAACAGGTCAATAATTATATGTGGTGATGCGATACCTTTATTGTATTTTTATATAAGTTTTCTGTACCCCAATGGTTCATCCCTACCTTCCCCACTCCTATTCCCAGTTGGTTTGCCCCAGACCCAAGCCGCTCCCCCGGTGCTCCCTACATGGCTGTTCTCTTCCCCTTGTTCTAGCTCTTTCCCTATCAATCACCCAGACCCCCTCGTGTTGTTCCCGAAGGTCCAGTGTCCATCACCTGAAACCTCCCAGTTTACCCTTATATGGTCCCCGTCAATCCCCCGAGACCCTACCCCTCTAGATACTTCCCCCTTTGGAAATCCCCTAAACCTCGATGCCCCATTGGGGCATGTGATCCATTTCCCTCCTCCCCTTGAGGCTATTGGCCCAAGGAAATGTCTATCCTTGTCCATATCCCTCCCTTAGCGATTTCTATTGGTCCTCAGTTAAGCCATCCCCATTGTACCGCCTCCCTTTATAAGAGGTTCCCTGGAGCTGCTCGAGGCTTGTCCCCTGTGAGTTGCCTGCGATAAACTTGGATTATTCCGTGTGGCAAGCGTCCTTGCTACTTTTTATCCTCTCCCTCGTCCGGACTGCTGACAGCCACTGTGCCTGGAGCTTCAGCTCCCCTGGGCAGAGCTGAACTCCTGAGGAGCAGCTTTAAAGCCAAGAGCCTCCAGCTGCTCCCCACTTCTGTCACATACCGCAGGAGCTAGCCTGGGCAGTGGTCAGTGGCGGTCATTGCGACAGTTATACACTTGAGACACTGATTGTTTATTCCAGCCTTGCACAAGTCTGGGTGCTCAGTGGTATTTCACAAATCAGGCACACCCACTATCAAAACTTTTCATGATTTATAAATTTTAGCAAACAAAGGAATGAGTATTATTGGTTACAAGTTACATGGTTATCTTATTAGTTAGTATTCTGTCTTCTCCTGGTTAACGATTGTCTCACTTCTCCTGGTAATTAGTCCGCATGCTCAGTCTCTCTCTTCTTTTGGGATGGGGAGTTCCTGCTTTTGGTCTTGAGTTCCTGCTCCGTGAGTCGGTGGTCGCAATCTCCCCCTGCCGGAGTTGGTTTTACTGGCCAGAGCTGATTGCAGGACAGCTGGGATTTTTGCTTACTTCAGTTTCTTCCTTGTTTCAGGAGCTGTGCCAGGTTTCCTTTTGGCGCAGCAATTCTGCATTCTTTGTGTCCACTCTCATTGGGCATCCTTCTCGGCAAGCTTTGTTAACCTTCCCCTAGGTCTGAGCTCCTTGAAGCATGACAAGCCCTGAACCTTTACAAGGCACTTCTACCAACAAGGAATTAGTTTTTCTAACCCATGGAATCACTTAGAGCTTGCTTGGTAGTTGCTGTCTATTTCATGGATTAAATCTCCCTTCTAGTTGATTGGGCTTGAAAGTACACAAAGATCCAATATATCTATACAAACAGCATCCTTCCTTAAGAAATCTTTTACATATTCTACGTTTTGCATCACATATAACTCCACTTTCAAATTCCCTTAACTCAGGAGGGAGATGATGACAATTTCTAAGGGGCCACGGCTCCAAGGAATTTTAGCGTTTCCAAGGACTGTCCTTTAGAATCTCTCCGGTCATGTTTTTAGCCGTGCATAGGGTGGATAGAGCAAATGTTTTGCGATGGTCTGTAGCAGAATACTCGCAGTGTCTGGAATGGTTTCAGCCTTACTATTTGGGAAAGTAGCTTGTTTAAGATTGTTTTTAACCCAGCTGAATCGGGTCCATTTAAAATAGGAACCATTAGTGACTATTTATACAACTCGTTTCAAGGGTAGTTGCAGGGAGAGAGAGATGTAACTTCCGAAAATTAAATTACAGGGCATGAACAGCAAAGGAGAAATGTCACACGGAACAGCCACGAGCAGGTGGATGGCTCTGGTAATGGAACAGGAGCTAATGATGCACCTGTGGCTGATGCAGCCCCTGCAGAAGAGGGAGCAGAGGAGGAGGCCACTGCAAGTTCAGAGTACGTATGGCTCATGCCCTACCAAACACGGAATTCTGTCCTTTTTTTTCCTTTTCTGTACAGAACTAAGTTATATTGCTGTGCCTGGTTTATCTGGGAAGCCTTCCCTTACTCTACTTATTACCCTCCTTCTCCCGTGTTGCATGATGAGCAAATGATACCTTTTGCATTTTGGGAGAAAAGGGCAGCCCAAGGCAGATGTACAACTTTGCACACAACCTTAGAGACGAGTGTGGGGGTATGGCAAGGAAGGGGGATTGGTCACAGGCCACAGCTCATAATGTATTGCATTTACTTTTTCTGACCAGCTCTAGTAGCGCTGTTAGATATGGAAATAATTCCATTGTTATCAATGAGGCTTGGCATCATGGGACCGGCAGGCAGCAGCCGGGCAAATGCCAGCAGAAATTCCCTGCTTTTTCACACGCGGCATCAGCTGGCTGCCTCTCTCCTGGAGCTGGAGCCGGAGCCCTCCTTCCCAGGGCAGGCTTGCACACAGGCGGTTGTGGAGGTCATGCTTTTATGGCCAGTCCTGGCAGTCACAAGGCCTGATTTGTTTGCATGTGTGATGGGGATGTTGCAGTCCAAGCTGGGTGCCTGCATAGTAAAACCCCCATTCTGCAGAGAAACAGGAAAGTCCTGCTGTAGGAGCACTCCATTAGGATAAGAAAGGTGCAATGCATTAGACTGGTGAAATTAAATCGGGTGTCCGTGTCACTAGGGGAGACAACATGAGAATTATGGTATAAGGTTTTCTGAAGTGTTTCTTTGGGGTGGGGGGAAAGACACAGGTTTTAATGAAGCTGGGGTGCTTTGAGCCTTTTGGAAAGGCAACGTAGGAGAGCACTTGAGTATGGAACTTAGGTGTCAGGTCTTAAATATGCCACCTCAAGGGCTTCTGCCGTTCTAAACCATAACGCATTTTGCCAGTGAATTTGTAGATGTTTAAGTTTTGGTTGTTTAGTCTGTCGGTGAACAAATCCCACCACTTGATTAATATAAAAAAGGAATACTTTGTTCCTTCAGTCTCAAGCTTCTCTGTTACTGAATGAGCCTTGCTGCTCTGTTTAGGTAAGGCTGAAAGAGCTCAGTGCTGCAGCATTTAACATTGACCAAGGGCTCCTTCCTGGGGCTGGAGCTGGCCAGAGCCTTGTTACTCTGTAGCGTTAGACTTGGGTCCTGGAATGAATATTCTGGGGTGAATAGTTCCCAGCGGAAAGCTGGATGCTGCAGTTCCAAAGCTGTTATTGATGACCTGGGGGAAGTCAAAGCTGCCGTACCTAAACTGCTGGAGACTGCTGTTACTTCAAATCCCAGAGCAGAGTGACTGGCTGCACCTTTCTCCTGGTGAAAGACCAGGACACTCTTTCTGTCAGGGCAGGGAGACCCTAACTGCTCATCATGTGCAGCAAAGAGAGTTAAAGACAGCAGGGTTCTTCAAAGGAAATGTGTCATGGCTAGTCAGTGCAGTTGCATGATCATGTGAGCTTTTATGTATCAATAAGCACTGCAGTGTGGTGATATTAACAGCTGCATGTTCTTTCTGGTTCTGTTTCCTCTAGTGCCCAGCGAGGAGTTGTTATAAGGTGTCCGATTTGCATGGATGTTTACTCAGAGGTGAGGATCCACGCACTGTCATGCTTTCTGCTTTGTGGGAGGGGGAAGGGGCCAGAAGGGGAGCTGCTCAAGTCAGTTGGCTGATGTGGGATGCTGCGGGCAGCTGCTGGAAGCAGAGCCCTTGCTGTGAAGCTCCACAAGTCCCTTCTTGGTGGTGAAGGTACAGGAAGGAGCCTTGGCCAAGATGGCACTGGCAGATCTGTGGGTCCCTCGTTATTCTGATTGCAGGTGCTCTAAAGTCTCATTTGCCTGGTGCCAGCGGAGCAGCAAAGTCAGATTCTTTCCTCCCAATACATGTTGTGGTTTTCTTTCTTCCAGATCATGGAACATGGACGACAGCTTGTGGCAACCATGTGTGGCCATGTCTTCTGTAGTCGGTGCCTCCCTATTGCCCTGGAGACTGACGAGCTGTGCCCAACCTGCAGGGTGGACCTCACACTTTATTATGACCTGTATCATCCCATTTATTTATGAGTGCTTCCACTTCTCAGGACAGACTCAGATGGATCCTGGAGAATAGGCGATGTAGAGACTTGTTTCTCCATGTATATAGTTCTTCCTGTATATAGTTTCAAATTTGCTGAATTCAATTTTAAATACAGTTTTGATTGAGTTAAACATAGTCTGTCTGCTCCTCTATGCTGGACTCTGCTGACACACAGAGATGTTGTTTAACAGGTGGAAATAAGGCTCGTGGTCTGAGCAGTCAGAAGCTCGTTCTTTTCATCCCGCTGTAGTCATTGGTTTGGGGGAAATGTGCTGAAGACACATTTCAGGGTCTCAGGGCCGACTCTGGTGGACACTTGGGTGAAAATGCTGTGATTTCATTGCTCAGAAGATGGAAAGAGGAGCGGGTTGTGCACACATCCAAAGAAAGCAATTTTCTTTGAGAATAACTGGTACATAAACAAACTGCAGCATGTAGTGTTGTAAGGTTGCATTCTAATTAGAATCTGGAGGTTTTTGAAGGAATGTGTTTTTGAATGTCTGAAGTTGGCTACTGACTTTGAGCTGTTACCAGTACAACAGTGTTGCAGCTCCAGTTCCTTCAACTGCAGCAAGATAATCCTAAGTGACATTGAAGGGAAATGCAATTGTCGAGAGACATAATAATTGGACATAAGAAAGGAAAGAAAGTTACTTCTGCTCTATAAAAGCAATAAAGAGGAAAGGGCGGATCTCAGGTAAACAATGAAACTGTGTGCCACGAAACAGAAAACTCAGATGACCAAGCTGAAGTGAGGCCCTCTGTGTGTTCAAAGTTAGTCATCTGTGTGGACATGTATCCTTATTTTTGGTTTTTCATTTTTGTCTTTATTGTGTTATTTATCGGCTTGCTCAGCCATATTTCAAGAGGTCTTAGCATTGCTGTATTTAGGCAGGGGTAGTAATTGGGCCCCCTAATTTTTAGGTGGCTTGATCTTAACAAAAAAAATATTAAAACATTAGTTTTAGTCTGATCAAGCCATCTTTTGATTTTTGTTTTTAAGGAAAACTACGTAAGTGGTCAAAATTACTCAAAGATAATCCTTAGACAGACACACGTAAAATGATTTACTTCCAGGGCAGCCATAAATGTTAGACTGATGTTTTCTGTTTCTCACTGTTGCTAGACTTTGAGCTGCTTGGTGGATGTAATGACAGTAAGCAGAAATGTCTTTTTAAATAGCTGTATTCCTTGGTGACATGCTCTGCCAGGCATTGTCATTGAAAAGAGCATTTGAAGAAAGCCTTTGTGGTCAAGGAAGTTTGATCTTAAGTAACCTGCAATGAAATGGCACTCAGCTGATTTTATAATAGGCTTAAACTGATGTTAGTTTGTCTCTACGTCATCAGCTGTGGCTATTTTCTTTTAAAATGTTGGTTTAGGGTTAGAAATTAACCCTGTCCATGAATAGATAGCTATAATTTTTAGAAAGTACTGATTGAGAGAAACATTGATGGCCAAAGGTGACTGAACAGTTGAAGCCTTGGTTTCAGTCTTGATGCATAGTTGTCAGCAGAAGGAAAAGCTCATTTTCAGCTCATTCCATCACTGATGTGTAGGCACAGAAGAATTGGGGGTTTTTTGAGCATTGGAAGCCCAGACCAGAGAGACAGCATATTTGTGTCCTTCATTTCCCATATTCAGTGCTTTGGGACTTGTACGAGGTGCTTAATCATTCATACCTTAAATGTGTATTTGGAATTGCTTGAGCATCTTAGCATTTTTATATAAAGTGTCAAATCTCCTTTGGGATTTTTCAAAAAATGGAAAAGTTATCCACACCCGCTCTTAAACACTCAACACGTTGCCAATTACCCAAAAGCAAGAATTGGAATAACAGAGATAATTTGGTAAGAAATGAGCCTCCTCATGTAGACCATGAGCTGAACATATCCTCGTGATCTGCACAGCATTGGATCGATTTCCACAACTCTGCCCACAGCAGAGAGCACCCAACGGGACCAGTGGCTGAGGAGCAGCCCTGCCAGAGGCAGGGCAGGGATGGGTTCCCTGCTGCTCTCAGGAGCCCCGGCCCATCCCTGTGAACACAGGTCCAGTGGCAGAGTGGCTGGAAGGAAAACTGAATATTAATTCTGCTTTTTTTGCTGTGTCACCTATCATAGCAGAGCAGGGCCTCAGGAGGAAGGTGCTGTCCCCGGGAGCAGAGCAAACCTCCTCAGCCCTGTTGGGAAATTCTGGCAGAGGAATAGTTGAACACGTGAAAATGTCGAGGCCTCAGAGACTTGAAATAAGGCGGAGGGTTAAGGCCGGGTTTAAATTTCTCTTTGTTTTGGGCAGGTGGTGTTTAGTGGGGTTTCTTCTGCCCTCCAAGGGCTGCAGTGATCCTCAGGTTCCTCAGGCTGAAGGCGGAGGGAGGTGCAGGTCTGCCCCACGAGGCCCCGTGAGGCCCCACGTGCAGAGCTGTGTCCAGCTCTGCCCAGCAGCAGCAGGATGTGCCTGTGGAGCAGGGCCGGAGGAGGCCGTGGGCATGTGTGGAGGCCTGGAGCACCTGTCCTCTGCAGGCAGGCTGGGAGAGCCGGGGCTGTCCAGCCTGGAGAGGAGCAGGGTCCGGGGAGGCCTCACTGCGGCCTCCCAGTGCCTAAAGCGGGCAGAGAGCGATGGGAAAGGGGAAGGGTTTTAGACTAGAAGATCGGGGAGATTGGGATCAGATGTTCGGCAGAGCTGTGAGGATGGTGAGACATCGGAACCGGCTGCCCAGAGAAGCTGTGGATGCCCTGTCCCTGGAATGTTCCAGGCCAGGCTGGACAGGGCCCTGAGCAGCCTGATCTGGTGGGTGGCAGCGGAACCAGGTGATCCTTGAGGTGCCTCCATGGCGTTGTGGAGCTCCATGGGTGTGCAAAACGGAGACCCGTTACTGGGCATGGAATGTTGGCACCGGTTGCCAGGGGCACTCCTGCTCCCAAGGTTGTGTTGACACGGAGTCTGCTGAGCCAGTTCACGGATTCCCTGCTGCGCAGCAGACGCGGAGCATCCGTCTTCTCCATCCCAGGTGGGAATAGAGAGCGATTTGCTGACCTTTGCGAGGCAAACTCTGGACTGACTGTACAGGTGAGTGCAGCCGATTCTTGAAAAGGCTTCTGATGCTGAGGGGCTGGCCTGGGCTGCAGGATGGGCTGCAGGTGGGTTCAAGTACTGGGGTCACGGACTTCCCCCTCCAGTTATGGACAGAAACTGGAGACTGGGGAGTGGGAGTCTTGGGGCATGGGGGTATTCAAGAGAACAGGCATTCCAAATTGATGATCTCTCCTTTTCTGATAGGTTTGGAAGAACAGTTTTCTGGAACCCTGAAAAATCTGCAGTGGGCTACCAGAAGGAAGCTAAGGGATTGATCTCTTCCCTGGCATTCCTTTTTTGGTGTTTGTCCCACTTGCTTTTCTGGTGCTTTTAGATCACAAAACACCATGAGCTCAGTAAGTACTTTACTACTCAATGCAGATCTGATTCTTGAAACATTTTCCAGGGGACTTCTAGAAAAGAATTCTAGAGTTTGGAGTAAATGCACAGAAACAGAAATCTTTCCAAACTTCCTGTGACTTCTCGCTTTTGGATATTGAAGGTTCTGAACCTCTGTGGGTGCTGGCAATAGTTCAGAAATGCTTACAGTGTGAGTAACAACATGATAGAATTGGGAACTGGTCTCCTCATTTTCAAGCCATTGGACAGGCTATTTGCTGGTGAGGCAACATGTAGGAGATGAGGAGTGATGTCTTTTCCCTGATGTGATGTGCTAAGGTGAAAATGGTCCATAGCACTATTTGATGCCTATTCCAGCCTTTGCGGGAGTGTTTTCGGTATCCTCGTGTGCTGTCATTGGTGCTGCAGAACCCGAGGGCTGTGCTAATATTGCTGCCACAGAAAATGCTAAGGCTTTGTTCTCTCTCAGCGTCAGCGAAAGCGCCCTGGAGGAGCGCTTGACTCCACACAAGCTCGGAAATGGAGCAGGCTGCTGCCTTCCAGTGCAGGTGGAACTTCACAAGCAGAGCTAATAGACCTTGAAGGAAGTGGTACACTTGCTTTTGAGCCTGGTAAGAACAGCAGTTGCTTCTGGAAGGTTTGGGTTCATTTGAATGTGTGCTTTTGCCAGTTTCTAGGCCCTTTACTGGGGAGGATGGGAAACCTTGGGGTTTAGGAAGCACCTGATATGGCATCCCTAACAGCAAGGCTTCTGACAGCTGTTTTGGTTTGTTCCTGAGCTCAGTACAGTGGCCGCTAGTGGGAGATGAGCTCTGCAGCAAAGGTCCTCAAGTGCTGCTCAAACACCTGAATGTATGCTCTGATGAGCTGGCAGTCACCATAGATGCCACTGTGGAGGGTGGCAAGCTGAGTTTGAGATCTCTCAAGCTGGATGAAGATAAGGAAAAGTTTGTCTTTAGCTGTGCCCCATCCCTCAAGGGAACAATCTACACTATGGTAAAACTGAAAAAAAAGAGGATCCCCTCTAGTGTTGGTTGGTTGCTTTTTTCCTTTTGTGTGCTAAACATTCCCCTGTGTGAGATGAATCATTTCTTGCTGTGAAGCTCCCATAGCTGTTGACATCCAACAGAACTTGTGAGGGACTCAGCTGCTCTTCCTCTTGCACTGCCCCTTCAGAGGACAGGGCTGGTAGTGCTCCCTGTGGACTGCTGGGGCAAAGCTTGAGTGCAATGTTGGACGTGCTCCTGAAAAAAAGAAACCCAGGGCTCAGTGAATCCAACCTCAGCCTGCTCCGCACTGGCAGCCCTTTTAATTTCTCTGCAATCTCTGATCTTGATTCTGACGTTCTGTTTTTCAGCTGGTGAAGAAGTCGTCATAGATCTCACGGGCGAATCTTCTGGGCCTGAAGTCATCGTTATCAGTGACGATGAGTCTGATGTGGTAAGTAGTGAATGGCACACTCCCCTCCATCTTGCAGTCAAATTAGTTTTCTTGCCAGGTTCTGGCATCTTACTAAGTACCCTGGTGTCAAAGGTTGGAACATGGCTCTGATTTACCACATTAGACACAGTTCCCAGTCGAGCCCAAACACACTCATGAACACATCAGCATCCCTGAGAATTGCTTGCAGAGAGGGGATGAACAACCTAAGAGAGGTTGTTGCTTCAGTGATTTAAAGGAAGTCTTTGACTTCTCAAATGAGAAGTGTTTTAGCTGCAACATCAGTTTAAGGTACCCCTCTCACTGAGGTGTAAAACACAACTGCACCTTACTGGGGTGCAAACTAGTTCTGTTCCTTATTCCAAGAAGCCTTTAACAGAGTCACGTTTGTTTGCTTTTTTAAATTTCCCCCTTCTATTTTGAAGGAATTGAATTACCAAAGTATGGGTATTGATCTAATATCGACACCCAACTAAGACGGACATAAACTCCCTAACAGTGTAGAGTTAGAAAGTGTATGTTTATTCCAGCGCCAGGCAGCTGTGCAGGATAGCTCCCTAATGTGCAGTGCAAAATTACAAGCCAATACAGAGTCTGTTTAATTACAGAGGTCTTGAATATTCAAAATACAAATGCAGATTTATAACACTGACACCTTCCATTCTCTTCTTCGTATAGTATTTAGTTTGAAAGTCATGAAGCATGCGTGGTTTGTTCTTTGAATTGTGTTGGTTGTCTCTTTATTTGGGGAGTGGTCTTAAAAGATGAAGTAAAGCTACTCTCCCTCACGTTGACCTTTCTACCTTTCTGATTTTTGACAATACAAATTACTCTTGGGGGACTTCCAGTTCCTCCTTTTGTGACTTCTGAATAGGCTCTCAGAAGTGGAAATTAGTAATTGTCTCCATTTCTTTAAATCTATTTATCAGGGTTTCTGTTTCTCATTAAAAGCACAGCTAAACAAATAGAAAAGTGACAGGCAATTAGCTACCTACATCTAAAAACTTATTTCGGGTCTGGCTCTCTTTGACTACTTATTAACATTTTATCAATTCCAGCCGGGCCATCTACTTTAACTAATTTCAACAAAGCTAGCCTTTAACTAAAATCTTAATGCTTCTTTTAAAATCCATGTTTCAGAATATTTTTGATCCAGCCCACAGTGCAGTGTGTCTGCTCAAATCTGGGGTGCCACTGCTGCTGTGCAAAGCAGAAACATGCAGCAAACATAGCATGGCAGCTATCTCCTGACAGGCTTGTTGCTGAACCTTTGCAAAGAAAAGGCCTCCAATTTTACATCAGAATTTGCATGACCCACCTCCACTTTTACCAAACACAAGAGCAGCTTTGGGTATGGGGTTTTATGTCTTCAGCAGCTCTTCATGTACTAAGCAGTGTTCAGGTGAATTAGCCAGTTTGGGGGAGAACGAGGGAAAGAAACAGCTCCAGCCCAAATCCAAGCAGGGACTGAAACAGGGGAGCAGGGAGTACCGTGTTCAGGGTGGTTCCTAAGTGCCTCCATTTCTACCGCACTGCAGGACACGGAGCAGAGCCAGCAGCAGCCACATCCTTCCAGAGCATCAGAGAATTCATCCGAGGCCCTGGCAAGGGATGATGAAGAGGAAGCAAGAGAAAATGATGGGTATGTGAGAGAGAAAGGGTCTATCTAAACTCCAACTTCAGATATGTGGTAGGAACAAGTTTGTGCCAAGCTTTTGGCTTCTGCTGAACTCTGTGCAAATACTTCAGACCTGGAATAGAGTGGCCTGCCTGGAAGAGAATTAAAATAAACCCAGCAAAATCCAGCAGAAGCCTTTCTTCTCTGTTTGTGAAGCCATAATTGTATAGAAGAGAAGGGCTTGACATGCTGAAATGCTGGCAGTACATAAAAGGTGTTGCAGTGCTTGTGTTTCTGGGCTGGGATGTTGCTTAATCAGAACAGGGCATGTTTTAAGTACCACCATGTTCTTTGTTGGTAACCCTTGGTGCCCAGTGAAATAAATGGCTGCATGTTCAAATGGCTGCACATTGTTTCTGGTTCTGTTCCCTCTAGTGCATGGCCAGCAGGTCCTGCTAGTCCTGTGACTAGGGAGGACGACAACTCAGAGGTGCAGGACAGGGAGCAGAGCCAGCAGTCCCCACTTGGTTCCAGGGAGGCAGAGAATTCAGCTGAGCTACGGGCAAGTGACAATGAAGAGGAGCCAAGAGACAACAATGGGTATGTGACACATGAAGTGTCTCTCCAAAGTGTAATTTCCTACATACAGTTGACACAGGATTTTGCCAAACTGTTGGATTCTGCTTGATTCTGCTTGAAGGATTCTGATTTGGAACATAGTGGCCTGGAAGGGAACTAATGGAAAAGAAACCCCTAAACCCAGCAAAATCCAGGAGAAACCTTTCTTCTCCATTCAGGAAGTCATTCTTGAATGTTTCTTACACTATGGATAGTGACAGACTGAAATGCTTGCAGTACATAAAAGCTCTTGCGCGGATTGTGTTTCTGGGCTGGGATGCTGCAAAATGAGACTAAGGGGATGATTTGATTTCTGCAATTTTATGTCTTGGTAACCCTCTGTGCACTGTGAAATTGATGACTGCGTGTTCTTTCAGTTCTTTCAACTCTAGTGAATGGCCAGACCGTTTTGAGAGTCCTCCAAATTCGCAGGATGACATCACAGAGGTGAGGATCATGTTCTTATAAGATGTTCTTATCATTTCTGCTTCGTGGGAGGGGAGGGGACAGAGGGGGAGCTGCACAACTCAGTTTTCCCTGGTGGGATGCTGTGGGCAGCTGGCTGGAAGCACAGCCCCTTGCTGTGAAGCTCCAACTTGCACGTCCCTCCACGTCCCTTCTTGGTGGTGTCCCTAGAGGGAGAAGCCCCTGTCAGGATGGCACCGGCAGATCTGTGCGTTCCTTGTAGTTCTAGCATTGACTGACAGACTGCACATACTCCAAGTTCTGTTTGCCTGGTGCCAGTAGAGCAGCTAACTGCAATTCTTTGCCCCAAATTCCTGTAGTTGTGGTTTCCATTCCTCAGGAACTGTTCATCCAACATGAAGTGTTTAGGGCTATGACTGCAGAAGTTGCCCTTCTTGGGGCTAACGAGGGAAAGAAAAAGTTCTAGCCCAAATCCAGTCAGGGATCTGAAACAGGGAAGCAGGATGGAGTGGTTTCAAGCAGATCCTAATCTGTCTCCATTTTCACCCCACTGCAGGACTGGGAACAGAGCCAGCAGTACTCGCTTGGCTCCATCTCATCAGATAGTTCGTCCGAACCACTGCCAAGCTTCCTTTTTCTGGAACCAAGAGATATTGAATTGTATGTGACAGATAAAGTGTCTCTCCAGAGGCTAATTTCTTGTTGCTGTTGTCCGCAGGGACGGCGGCAAGAATCACGACATAATTCCAGGGAAGAATAGCTTCCTTTATTAGTTTAGAGACCAGCTTATATACTTTGGTCCAAAAGAGTGGCTGGAGGTCATTGGTCCTTTGACCATCCACCTCCTAGAATGATTGGCTGAATGCTACAACACCCATTCTCAAAATACTATTCTCAATGAACCAAAACAATATCCACAGTAGTCCCCAACAACCTGCACCTGCAAAAATAATTTACAAAATAGCAAACGGTTTCTCAGCTCGTCTGCATGAGAACGGAGACTTTCACAAAGGGTGTAAAAAGCTTGAAAAATTTCTCTGCTAGCCTTTCTCAGCATCCATAATTTCTGATATATTGTAGCCACAGGTTTTTGCCAATCTTTTGGGTTTTGCTTGATTCTGCTTGAAGAATTTGGACTTGAAACATAGTGGTCTGTCTGGAAGAGAAGTAATGGAAAAGAAACCCCTAAACTCAGCAAAATCCAGGAGAAACCTTTCTTCTCCATACAGGAAGTCATTCTTGAATGTTTCTTACACTATGGATAGTGACAGACTGAAATGCTTGCAGTACATAAAAGCTCTTGCACGGATTGTGTTTCTAGGTTGGGGTGCTGCAAAATGAGACTAAGGGGATGTTTTGATTTCTGCAATTTTATGTCTTGGTAACCCTCTGTGCACTGTGAAATTGACGGCTGCATGTTCTTCTGGTTCTGCTCCCTCTAGTGAGCCACCAGGAGGTCTTGTTAGTCCTCCGGCTAGGGAGGATGACAACTCAGAGGTGAGGATCCACATGTTGTTGTCTTTTCAGATTTGTGGGAAGGGAGGGGAGAGAAGGGGAGCTGCACAACTCAGTTGTCTTAGGTGGGATGGTGTGGGCAGCTGGCTGGAAGCACAGCCCTTGCTCTGAAGCTCCAACTTGCACATCCCTCCATGTCCCTTCTTGGTGGTGTCTGTAGAGGGAGAAGCCCTTGTCAGGATGGTACCGGCTGATCTGTGAGTTCCTTGTAGTTCTAGCATTGACTGATGGAAGTCTTTAGTCCCAAATCCCTTCTGTGGTTTCCATTCTTGAGCTGCTGATAACCCAATATGAAGTGTTTAGGGTTATCATAGCAGAATTAGCCAGTTTTGGGAGAAAGAGGGAAGGAAACAGCTCCAGCCCAAATCCAAGTAGGGACTGAAACAGGGGAGCAGGGAGTACCGTGTTCAGGGTGGTTCCTAAGTGCCTCCATTTCTACCCCGTTGCAGTAGCGAGAACAGAATCAGTGGCACCCACTTATTTGTTTTCAGAGCAGCAGCTCTTTGTGCTACTGCTTTGAATGTTCTTAACCAAACTTAGAGGGCAATACCCCACCCTTCCTCACCTCCTGTGCTATAGCTGCTTTCTGAGCTGAGGTTTGCCTGCAGCACAGGGGTGCGCACCAAAGCCTAATTGTATCTTCTTTTCTCTCCCTTCCCTTATGCATCGATGGAAGCTTCTTCAAGGTGAGTTGAAGTTTTACAGTTGAAAACGGATTTTATCTAAAGTGTTATAGGTCTTTTTGTTGTTCTTTTCCAAGAAACTCGAGTGGCAGGGATTGAAACTACTTTTAGCAAATGGCAAAGGCCAGGGCTAAAGCCTCTGGCCAGTGTCTTAGAAAATGGATCCAATGTGTGTGTGATGGCCTCCATCAGTCATGGCGGAAAATCCCTGCAGTAAAAGTTGTAGCGGAATACTTATGCAGAAGGAACTTTAATTTGGTGGCTCTTTCTGCAGTTCTAATTGATTAGTGATTGATTAGTGGTACATGGACACTGGAGTTGCAGAGGTCATTGCTGCCTGTGGTTTCTGAGAGTTAAAAGGCAAACAGCATTTTGTGACCCTTTGGGTGTTACTGACCAGGCCATTAAAGATTGATCTCCCTTTAAGTTGGTCAGTATGTTGTCCACAAAAGTTGGATTTGTTACTGGGGTGCAACAGGTCAATAATTATATGTGGTGATGCGATACCTTTATTGTATTTTTATATAAGTTTTCTGTACCCCAATGGTTCATCCCTACCTTCCCCACTCCTATTCCCAGTTGGTTTGCCCCAGACCCAAGCCGCTCCCCCGGTGCTCCCTACATGGCTGTTCTCTTCCCCTTGTTCTAGCTCTTTCCCTATCAATCACCCAAGCCCCCTCGTGTTGTTCCCGAAGGTCCAGTGTCCATCACCTGAAACCTCCCAGTTTACCCTTATATGGTCCCCGTCAATCCCCCGAGACCCTACCCCTCTAGATACTTCCCCCTTTGGAAATCCCCTAAACCTCGATGCCCCATTGGGGCATGTGATCCATTTCCCTCCTCCCCTTGAGGCTATTGGCCCAAGGAAATGTCTATCCTTGTCCATATCCCTCCCTTAGCGATTTCTATTGGTCCTCAGTTAAGCCATCCCCATTGTACCGCCTCCCTTTATAAGAGGTTCCCTGGAGCTGCTCGAGGCTTGTCCCCCGTGAGTTGCCTGCGATAAACTTGGATTATTCCGTGTGGCAAGCGTCCTTGCTACTTTTTATCCTCTCCCTCGTCCGGACTGCTGACAGCCACTGTGCCTGGAGCTTCAGCTCCCCTGGGCAGAGCTGAACTCCTGAGGAGCAGCTTTAAAGCCAAGAGCCTCCAGCTGCTCCCCACTTCTGTCACATACCGCAGGAGCTAGCCTGGGCAGTGGTCAGTGGCGGTCATTGCGACAGTTATACACTTGAGACACTGATTGTTTATTCCAGCCTTGCACAAGTCTGGGTGCTCAGTGGTATTTCACAAATCAGGCACACCCACTATCAAAACTTTTCATGATTTATAAATTTTAGCAAACAAAGGAATGAGTATTATTGGTTACAAGTTACATGGTTATCTTATTAGTTAGTATTCTGTCTTCTCCTGGTTAACGATTGTCTCACTTCTCCTGGTAATTAGTCCGCATGCTCAGTCTCTCTCTTCTTTTGGGATGGGGAGTTCCTGCTTTTGGTCTTGAGTTCCTGCTCCGTGAGTCGGTGGTCGCAATCTCCCCCTGCTGGAGTTGGTTTTACCGGCCAGAGCTGATTGCAGGACAGCTGGGATTTTTGCTTACTTCAGTTTCTTCCTTGTCTCGGGAGCTGTGCCAGGGGTCCTTTTGGCGCAGCAATTCTGCATTCTTTGTGTCCACTCTCAGTGGGCATCCTTCTCGGCAAGCTTTGTTAACCTTCCCCTAGGTCTGAGCTCCTTGAAGCATGACAAGCCCTGAACCTTTACAAGGCACTTCTACCAACAAGGAATTAGTTTTTCTAACCCATGGAATCACTTAGAGCTTGCTTGGTAGTTGCTGTCTATTTCATGGATTAAATCTCCTTTCTAGTTGATTGGGCTTGAAAGTACACAAAGATCCAATATATCTATACAAACAGCATCCTTCCTTAAGAAATCTTTTACATATTCTACATTTTGCATCACATATAACTCCACTTTCAAATTCCCTTAACTCAGGAGGGAGATGATGACAATTTCTAAGGGGCCACGGCTCCAAGGAATTTTAGCGTTTCCAAGGACTGTCCTTTAGAATCTCTCCGGTCACGTTTTTAGCCGTGCATAGGGTGGATAGAGCAAATGTTTTGCGATGGTCTGTAGCAGAATACTCGCAGTGTCTGGAATGGTTTCAGCCTTACTATTTGGGAAAGTAGCTTGTTTAAGATTGTTTTTAACCCAGCTGAATCGGGTCCATTTAAAATAGGAACCATTAGTGACTATTTATACAACTCGTTTCAAGGGTAGTTGCAGGGAGAGAGAGATGTAACTTCCGAAAATTAAATTACAGGGCATGAACAGCAAAGGAGAAATGTCACACGGAACAGCCACGAGCAGGTGGATGGCTCTGGTAATGGAACAGGAGCTAATGATGCACCTGTGGCTGATGCAGCCCCTGCAGAAGAGGGAGCAGAGGAGGAGGCCACTGCAAGTTCAGAGTACGTATGGCTCATGCCCTACCAAACACGGAATTCTGTGCCTTTTTTCCTTTTCTGTACAGGACTGAGTTATGCTGCTGTGCCTGGTTTATCTGGGAAGCCTTCCCTTACTCTACTTATTACCCTCCTTCTCCCGTGTTGCATGATGAGCAAATGATACCTTTTGCATTTTGGGAGAAAAGGGCAGCCCAAGGCAGATGTACAACTTTGCACACAACCTTAGAGACGAGTGTGGGGGTATGGCAAGGAAGGGGGATTGGTCACAGGCCACAGCTCATAATGTATTGCATTTACTTTTTCTGACCAGCTCTAGTAGTGCTGTTAGATATGGAAATAATTCCATTGTTATCAATGAGGCTTGGCATCATGGGACCGGCAGGCAGCAGCCGGGCAAATGCCAGCAGAAATTCCCTGCTTTTTCACACGCGGCATCAGCTGGCTGCCTCTCTCCTGGAGCTGGAGCCGGAGCCCTCCTTCCCAGGGCAGGCTTGCACACAGGCGGTTGTGGAGGTCATGCTTTTATGGCCAGTCCTGGCAGTCACAAGGCCTGATTTGTTTGCATGTGTGATGGGGATGTTGCAGTCCAAGCTGGGTGCCTGCATAGTAAAACCCCCATTCTGCAGAGAAACAGGAAAGTCCTGCTGTAGGAGCACTCCATTAGGATAAGAAAGGTGCAATGCATTAGACTGGTGAAATTAAATCGGGTGTCCGTGTCACTAGGGGAGACAAAGAACATGAGAATTATGGTATAAGGTTTTCTGAAGTGTTTCTTTGGGGTGGGGGGAAAGACACAGGTTTTAATGAAGCTGGGGTGCTTTGAGCCTTTTGGAAAGGCAACGTAGGAGAGCACTTGAGTATGGAACTTAGGTGTCAGGTCTTAAATATGCCACCTCAAGGGCTTCTGCCGTTCTAAACCATAATGCATTTTGCCAATGAATTTGTAGATGTTTAAGTTTTGGTTGTTTAGTCTGTCGGTGAACAAATCCCACCACTTGATTAATATAAAAAAGGAATACTTTGTTCCTTCAGTCTCAAGCTTCTCTGTTACTGAATGAGCCTTGCTGCTCTGTTTAGGTAAGGCTGAAAGAGCTCAGTGCTGCAGCATTTAACATTGACCAAGGGCTCCTTCCTGGGGCTGGAGCTGGCCAGAGCCGTGTTACTCTGTAGCGTTAGACTTGGGTCCTGGAATGAATATTCTGGGGTGAATAGTTCCCAGTGGAAAGCTGGATGCTGCAGTTCCAAAGCTGTTATTGATGACCTGGGGGAAGTCAAAGCTGCCGTACCTAAACTGCTGGAGACTGCTGTTACTTCAAATCCCAGAGCAGAGTGACTGGCTGCACCTTTCTCCTGGTGAAAGACCAGGACACTCTTTCTGTCAGGGCAGGGAGACCCTAACTGCTCATCATGTGCAGCAAAGAGAGTTAAAGACAGCAGGGTTCTTCAAAGGAAATGTGTCATGGCTAGTCAGTGCAGTTGCATGATCATGTGAGCTTTTATGTATCAATAAGCACTGCAGTGTGGTGATATTAACAGCTGCATGTTCTTTCTGGTTCTGTTTCCTCTAGTGCCCAGCGAGGAGTTGTTATAAGGTGTCCGATTTGCATGGATGTTTACTCAGAGGTGAGGATCCACGCACTGTCATGCTTTCTGCTTTGTGGGAGGGGGAAGGGGCCAGAAGGGGAGCTGCTCAAGTCAGTTGGCTGATGTGGGATGCTGCGGGCAGCTGCTGGAAGCAGAGCCCTTGCTGTGAAGCTCCACAAGTCCCTTCTTGGTGGTGAAGGTACAGGAAGGAGCCTTGGCCAAGATGGCACTGGCAGATCTGTGGGTCCCTCGTTATTCTGATTGCAGGTGCTCTAAAGTCTCATTTGCCTGGTGCCAGCGGAGCAGCAAAGTCAGATTCTTTCCTCCCAATACATGTTGTGGTTTTCTTTCTTCCAGATCATGGAACATGGACGACAGCTTGTGGCAACCATGTGTGGCCATGTCTTCTGTAGTCGGTGCCTCCCTATTGCCCTGGAGACTGACGAGCTGTGCCCAACCTGCAGGGTGGACCTCACACTTCATTATGACCTGTATCATCCCATTTATTTATGAGTGCTTCCACTTCTCAGGACAGACTCAGATGGATCCTGGAGAATAGGCGATGTAGAGACTTGTTTCTCCATGTATATAGTTCTTCCTGTATATAGTTTCAAATTTGCTGAATTCAATTTTAAATACAGTTTTGATTGAGTTAAACATAGTCTGTCTGCTCCTCTATGCTGGACTCTGCTGACACACAGAGATGTTGTTTAACAGGTGGAAATAAGGCTCGTGGTCTGAGCAGTCAGAAGCTCGTTCTTTTCATCCCACTGTAGTCATTGGTTTGGGGGAAATGTGCTGAAGACACATTTCAGGGTCTCAGGGCTGACTCTGGTGGACACTTGGGTGAAAATGCTGTGATTTCATTGCTCAGAAGATGGAAAGAGGAGCGGGTTGTGCACACATCCAAAGAAAGCAATTTTCTTTGAGAATAACTGGTACATAAACAAACTGCAGCATGTAGTGTTGTAAGGTTGCATTCTAATTAGAATCTGGAGGTTTTTGAAGGAATGTGTTTTTGAATGTCTGAAGTTGGCTACTGACTTTGAGCTGTTACCAGTACAACAGTGTTGCAGCTCCAGTTCCTTCAACTGCAGCAAGATAATCCTAAGTGACATTGAAGGGAAATGCAATTGTCGAGAGACATAATAATTGGACATAAGAAAGGAAAGAAAGTTACTTCTGCTCTATAAAAGCAATAAAGAGGAAAGGGCGGATCTCAGGTAAACAACGCAACAGTAAATTCAGTGTGCCATGCAACAGAAAACTGAAAACTTTCTTTATTTCCAGCACTCTCTTGAAGCCAAATTTTTTATGTCTTTCCCTGTTTTAGTGTTTTCCCTTTGGATTTCTGTAATTTTGTTCACCTTCCAGCAGTAGCATCTCAAAGGCCTCAGCAGGACTCCAGTCACAGATATATGATTTTGCAATGATCAGTGATTGATAGATCAAAGGTTCTTAAAATGATGTTGCAGATAAGAAGGATAGACAAGTTTCACAGTTTTAGAGCTTATGTGGGGAGGTGATACCCATTTCTTTAGGAAGCTATAGAGTTAGATGGAAATCATAGATGTATGGGTTTAGAGGGCTTCCAAGAGGCCTTGCTCTGATTTTTGCAGGGGTGGAAATGAGATTGACCTCCATGTAGGTCCTTGAGTTGTCCTTCTGGATGTAAGATTTACCTTTCTGTAATTATTGGGAAACCTCCCTAGGCTTCACAACCTTTCAAAGACAATAAGCTGCAGCCTCATGATGGCACCAGCCAGCTCTCCCAGGACTCTCAGATGGGTCCTATCTACTCTGATGGACTTGTATGAGTCAGAGAACTGTGCCCAAGTGGGGAAAACAGGCTGTGGCTCTGGTAAGATGGGAAATGGCAGTCATGGAGGAAACGGGTAAGTTTAGTGACCTATGAAGCACACAAGGACTACTCTAAAATGTATCTTTTAACTTACTTTGGAAAAAAAAAAAAAGATAAAACCCCCATGCAGTAACTACCCTACTGATCAGGTGTTTTGGCCTGATATTCTCCAGATAGCTGGGGTACTTCTGGTGCAGGCATGTGCAGAGGGAAGGGTGAGCTGAATGGAGGATGGTTATTTGACATACTCCAGTTGTGGAACTCTCTCCCTCTAGGAATTTTGTTTCCCTCTCCTGCCATATGTTTGTAGAAAGGTTTTTAATCTGGTATGTCCTGGATTGTGGACCATTTCTGGGTGATCTGTGGCTGTTTGAATTGATAGAGGTAAGAGCTGTTTATGTGGTGTTTGGGGGTTTTTATTGTGACGGGCTGATCTCCAATTTGATTGTATTCAGTCTGTATAAAAATACACATTAAAAACAAGCATAAGCTGAAGAAAATCATGTAGGTGATTTTTAATTCTTTGTATGCAAAGAATCCTACTGTTTTGCAAAGAAAATACAAAAATGGTGGTCTGGGATAACATAACCAAATTCTTGTAGAACTCTGGGAGTGCCAATAAGTTTGCAAACTTATTTTAAGTGATTGTATTTATAACATGTATATTTCTTTGTGGTATTTGTATTTAGTCAGTGGAATTTCCCACAACAACTACCATTGATCCGGGTTTTAAACTAGGGTTTTAAAAAGAGGGAGTTTTAAATAAGGACAATGAAGTTATGCATAGTTAAAATAGATGATAGGGAAGGATCATGGGGGATGGAAGCCTCATGGTTTAGAGCTTAGGCCAAGAATTTTGACCCAACTACTATTCATTACAATCTTTGCTGCTGCTTTCTCAGAGGCCTCCAGTCTGGATCATTGTTGGCAACCAGAAGAATCAAAGTTCTGATTCACTATTGCAAATCCCAGGCACCCTCCTTCAACTGAGATCTGCAGTGGCTGACTTCCTAAAATTAACTTTATTAACTTTTATTCAATTTTATTCTGCAACTACGAAAAGGCTGCAGAGTTGCCAAGCTTCTGGTTATTATGGGTTTTGTCCAGCTAACATTACTTTTCAGCTTGAACTGTAGATTTCTGTCATAAATAGATACCCATTTTTATATCCATTTTGCAGTGTTACAGTTCCCGAGCTATAAGGCATATACACTGCCATGGTTCAATATAAACTTGGATGATGACCTGTTGGGCTGGTAATAACTCCTGGTCTATTTTATTGGCATTTCTTTCTTAAAATCACATCAGATATAGACTGTTGAGTTGCCTGAGAGGTCACCAGTTATAGTAGGTGTGTGTAATTTTGCACACACTTAGCTGATTTTGTAGAATGAACTAATGTTTGGCACCCTTGAAGGTTGTTTTTATTCATCTGGCATGTTTCCATTCAAATACCCATTTAATGTGGTCACCAACTATAGAAATATTTAAACAAGTCTGTAAATGGACATGTTTTCTTTGTTGGGATGATCGCTGACACACTGAATTCTTTTCATTAAGTAATTTGACCACAAGCATCTCTTTACTTTGGAAAAAGGAGGAAAAAAGCTCTAGCAAATAGACTTCCTTTCAGTTTTCATATTTGCAGTGTTTATATAGGGGGATATAATTAGAATTTCAGGATAAAGTGCACAAGGTATTGGAAGAAAATCAAGACTAAAATAAACATTCAGTTCCTCTTTTTTTATGATTTGACCATTGCACACAAACATTTGGTTATAAATAGATACCTCATCCATGTTGGAGTAACATTTTACATTCAAAGTAGGATTCTGGAAAAGAAAATCCTTTTCAAAGTGATTTAAAGCAAAGATGCAATTTGAAACTTTTGGTTAGTTTATGAATCTTTACTACAATTGGATTGCTTTTATATGCTCTGTAGTAAATAGCAAAAAGCCCTCTGAAATAAAACATGTTCCAGCTGAATAATCCTTACTGAGAGAACTTGCAACTGCAGTTGTTTTTAGCTCTTGATAAGTTTGCATTAGCAGGGTGTTGTGTACTATTGGTACACACAGTAGCTACTGTTACAAGAATAAACACCATGGTACACTGCCAACCTGACAGACATAAATCAGTTAATCAACTTGATGGTAGCACTTGCCTTACTTGAAAGAAGTGGGAGCACTCAAGTTCTGACGATAACAGTACCATTCTGTGTCTACCACCGATACAGAATTTGCTACTCTATGCGCAGATTGCTGGAAAATATAGTTTTACATTTTTCCTTGTGAATCTAATCTTGAAGAATGTTAGTGTCTCTCTGAAGGTCTGTTAACCACGAAAATGTAGGCACACACATGCACAAATTGCTAGGAATTAATAGTTATCTTAATCTACAGAGAAGAATCAGTGCAGTGCAGAAGGCAGTAAGATAAACTTTTTAGCTAGTGTTCTCAAGCTGTACTTTTGAACAGTAGTGCTTTCTGCCTGGATGATCAAGTCCACTAGATTCGTTCCTTATACAAAGCACAGCAGGTTCCTGTAAGTGCTGTCCGACTCTCCTAGTTGTATGTATGCACCTTCCTTTTACTGAGAAAGAGTAGAAAATATCTTTATTTGGTAATTTGCTGGTTTGAACCAAGAAAATTAAAGCTGAATTTGACACCCATGAAACCAAATAGGAAGAAATTACTCAAAGCAGTAAATGCCAGCAGGTGCTAGTTTAATTCTAATCCATACTCCAGACCTTGCTGTGCTGTTACAGTATGAGGAGTGAGAAAATCAGTCAGGTTTTGAGATGCAGGAGGAATCTATAGAAATTTTTAGGAAAGATGCTTCTAGTGCACACTAATACAGTATTCCTTGGGGTTGCATACAATGTGTAGAGTTGCCCTACACCTAAGTGAGCATACCTAACTTTTTATTCATCAATGCTATTGATGTTGGGGAAATGAATAATGAACTCAATGAATTAGAAGTTCAGGACAACTAGGTTTGGCTTCAATGTCTGTTTGTTGTTTGAATCCAAAAATTGTAATCTTTTGGGAGCCAAGAACTAGACATTAGCATCTTCAGTGTCATTTATAGCACAAACAAACCTGACCCATGGTCAGAGGGTTGAAACTAGATGATCTTTAAGGTCTCTTCCAACCTAAGCCATTCTATGATCCAATAGTTGTTTAAGTATTAAAACTAAAATGCTAAGAATAAAATGTGCTTTCTGAAATGTGACAGGAACCAACTTTCATCCTTTTGTCCTAGTTCCATCTTCTGTCTGTCCATAAAATTGTTCATTAATTCTGTCACTAAGTCTGTTACCTGTGGATTCTGTAGAGCTCTCCAGGTCTGTTTTTAATTTAGCTTGGAATATTTTGATATAGTTCTGAAAACAAGTTTTTAAAACCATCAATAGATTTGTTGCAGTCTTTTTTAGATTTCCTGTCTCCTTTCATGATTTTCATTACAACAGTTTCTGAAATTTCCTTACTTTGTCTTCTGCAGAGTCCCCTTGTTACTGATGGAGAAATCTAGTGATGTGCTCCCAGTCTAAGTCAGAACTGTTTTGTTTCTCTGCCTTAAGAACATCACAGTTCAGGAGAATTTTGGTATATTTCAACAGTTCAGGCATGTGTCGGATTGCATTTTAAAGCAAGCACAATACTTATTGTCTCCTCTCAAAAGATACCCCTGAAAACACATAGAAGTCTTCAAAGGTGTTAATTGTACTTACTGTTTTTGAATATACAGCTTCAAAAAGAATATAATATGAAATAAAATTGAATGCTACTACATTATTTTAGCAGAGTATAGAAGAATCAGTAGATATCAGTAGATAACCTTCAAACTGCTTCATTTCCTTTCATGCTGAGCACTCAAACCCATCTTAAATCTTTTGCATCCTCTTGTGTCTTACAGTGTATTCTGAAGACATGAAGTTCATGCACATCTTAGTTTCTCAAATCTTACCTAATGAAAACCACAAACAAAATCTGTAATGCTGAAAGGCACTAAAAGGCTCGCAAGCAGCTCTCTGTGTACTAATTATCATATCAATCATGTGCTTTATTTATTTACTACTAATGAGATCTTGTTTGTTTGTTTTGACTTAATACATACGAAAACTTTATTGCTATAAATTTCTAGTTTCACAGAGGTTTCACTGGGTCCTGATCTGTTTAATGTCATCGTTAATGAACTGGATGATGCGGCACAGTGTGCCCTCAGCAAGTCTGCTGATGACCCCAAACTGAGAGTGCGGCTGACATGCCAGAGGGTCGTGCTGCCATCCAGAGGGACCACGACAGGCCGGAGCAATGGGCTGGCAAGGGCTCTATGCAGTTCAATGAAGGAAAGTGCAAAGCTCTGCACTCGCAGAGGAGCAAGCCCATGCACTACACATCGACAGCTGTGTGCCTGGGATGCAGCTTTGCAGAAAAGAGCCTGGGGGTCCCAGTGGACACCAGGTTGAACAGGAGCCAGCAGTATGACCTTGCTGCACAGGCAGTATCCCGGGCTGAGTTAGCAGGATTGTTACCAGCAGGTCAGGGGAGGTGATCCTTCCCCTCTACTCAACATTGGTAAGGACATACCTGGATTGCTGGGTCTAGTCCTGGGCTCCCACACACGAGAGATACAAAGCTACTGGAGAGGAGTCCAGCAAAGGACCACTGAGTGTTTAAAGGACAAGACCATCTCTCCTAGGAGGAAAGGCTGAGAGAATCAGGATTGTTTAGCCTGGAAGATGAGAAGGCTTGGGGGAATTTAACTGATGTGGAAAAATACCTGAAAGGAAGGTGTAAAACAGATGGAGCCAGGTACATGCTGACAGTGTCCAGTGACAAGACAAGAGGCAATGGACTCAAACAGGAGATTCCACCTGAACATGAAGAAATACTTTTTCACTGTGAAGGTGACTGAGTACTGTCTCGGGTTGCCTGGAGAGGTTGAGGAGTCTTCATCTTTAGAACTATTCAAAAGCTACCTGGACACAGTCCTGGGCAACCAGCTGTAGATGACCCTGCTTGAGCAGGGAGGTTGAACCAGGTGACCAACAGAGGTCCCTTCCACCCTCAACTATTCTTTCAGAGTTTGCAGTTTAGTATAAAGTTGAACAGAGGAGCTGGGTCAACAATATCAAAACTAAATGAAAACACTTCCTCAGAGCACCTGTAGTAGGTTTTCCTGCCTACTACTTCCCCTTGGCATCTCAGAATATACTAGGAATTGTCTGTACGTCAAATCAAGATTGAAATTAAATAAGGAATTCCATTAGACACAGCCATTTTCCCCTTGAGAATAGCAATTTAAATTCATTTATATAAGCAGTTCTAGGTCAATTTATCAGCAACCAGTACCAGAGGATGCATGTCATTACACAACTATAGCTGAGCTTAGGCAAACAAAGATACAGCACCTGAAACCAAATGAAACTGAGGGAAAACCAGGACCAAGAGTGATTTATTTATTTGCAGCTAATTTACTCCATCTTTGCTAGAATTTATGTAGAGGTTCAGGTTCATTATGAAAAAATTTAGAACAACCTGAAGGACAAGGTTAAAGTAGTGCTTGATCATTTCTTTCTGGAAAGGCATTGTCATAATTTATAATTTATAATTTATAATTTATAATTTGTATAGGAAGTCTGGGCAGCATACCTTACTTGCCCTCTCCTTCCCCTCTCGGTATTGGCAATGAGCCCAAGGCACAGGGAAAAACAAAGTTACAAAAACTGTGTGACAGTCTAAGCTGATACCTTAGGCTGTTGTAAATAATTTTCTTCTGGTTCTGCATCTCCCAGTGTATTTCTCACTGTAAGGACCATAATTCATGAGCAGGAACAATTGAATCTATGCTGCACCATATTATTTGCAGCTTTTGTCATAAAGACAAATCTGAGAACTTTTCAGGTTGATTTATGGCTCCTCCTTATATATTAAAATTCTAACGCAACCCAAGAAGTCCTAGCCTGCAGTTTTGGCTCATGAAAGAGAAAACTTGACTGAAGTCCATAATTTTTTCAGGTAATACACAAAACTCCTGGCTGCATGATTCAATACAGTTCCTGTTAGAATTATGGTCAAGAACATGTCTTCATGCAAATCTCTTCTGTTAATGTTACCTTTTTCTTTTGTTGAAATTACAGCAGAAATTGTGAGGTTAAGTTTGGTTTCAGCTCACATACTGGTGGTTTTTGATTTTAAAAGTTTTTTACTAGTTATCTTCTGTCTGACATATGTGACTCTTTTCCTGTTTTATTTTATTTAGTTATGGAGAGTAATCTGGTGATTACATTTTTGGGTTTTGGGTATTTTTCTTTTTTTTTAGGAATCTGTCATCTGCCTCTAATGTTGTTGAACAGAAGGTTTTCATGCACCTCTTGCCCATGAAAAAGACAGTGCACTGTTGATCCTAAATGTTGCTGAGTATATATTTTTTTGCCATTTGAGTAATATTTCTTTGGTAAATTCCACTAAGGCTGAATGTCTTGCTTGTGCCTCAGTTTTGGTCTCTTCCCTCTGACTGCTAAATGCATGTGCATTTAGCCCATGGAGAAGTTAATGATTTAGGTGACAAAGTACTAATGATGTATAGTACAGCGTTCCTGTGTTCAAGCATTTGCCTTCCTCAGGAAAGGAGACGGCATCAGGCACTGGCTGCACAGTGTAAAACTGGACATGGAGAGCTGTAGCATGATCTGAAAAACACATGCTGTAAAGCCATAGAAGTTGTATTGGACTGTCTATTATAAGAACAGTAGGACCTTACAAAAATCACATGGAAAAAACTGAGGCAAAGTAGACTGACTCCCTAAAGAACAGGGTAATATTAAATTGGGGGATTATCATTCTGATCCCCTGTGCAAAATACCTTTGGTATCAAAATTGATAATGTGGAGAGCTAGAAGTCTTTTAAAAATACATATGCAGAGGGGAATGTGAAATTTTTACAGGGTTTTGAAAAGTAAATTGTTGGTTTTTTACAGGGGAAGATAACTTCTTTCCACTGTAATGAAATGCAGTAAACTTCAACACAAATACCATTCATAGTTTTTAAAGAAGAATCAAGGAGGTGTGGAAAAAACTTATTGGAAAAAAAACCAAATTAATTTGGAAGACTTCATGCAGAAAAAGCATTTGGAAGCTTTTGAACTAGGATCCAAAGCACAGGGCTTATCTGTATAGAAGGTAATTAGATACTACAGTGTCTGACACGCTGGATGACTTTCTTACCCTTTCAAGAAGGTTTACTAAGAAACAGCTGGAGTACAAGAGTGATTTAGCTGATTGAATTGCTCTATTTTATTGATACCTTATAGTTTTGTTATTAGCATGGGAGTCATAGAGATTGTTACCTGCCATGTGACGGAGATAATATTTACTTAATAAATACTACCTTTAAATGCACCACAGAATTGCATAGCCCCAGAGAAAAAGTAGTGACATTGAAAGTCTCGTAGATAATTTGGACTTGGATTCCTTCCTTCTGTTCCATTTTGTAAGAGGTATACATGCTACATTAGCAGCTCAAATGCAGACTACGATCCTGCTTGCCATTAACTACAAATCAAGTGTTTTTTACAGAAGTTATGGTGTGATTTAGTGACTTGGGATAGTGTGGGATTTGTGGTCAACTTTCTTAGCCTCAATGAGGGTGAAATACCTAGAAAAGAGGAAGGATGGATTTATAGTTTAAGTCTGAAATTGGAAAACACTAGATCTGTTCCTGGTTTGATGACAGATTATTTGATTTGTGGAAAAGTAATTTTCTGTTCCTTAATTTCTGCTTATGTAAATGGGAGTGTAACGAAAAGTATTGACCAATTCTGCTGAACAGAGGACTTGATTTATTAACATTCATAATGTGCTTTAAGACAAGGAGGAAGTCAATATTAAAAAAGTGGTCTTGAAAGAACTTACTCATTTAATACCTTCCTCAAAGAAAAGTTACTTGGAAGTAGAATACCCTGAAAGCATATATTCTATTGGTCTGTTTATGTCCAATTCATAGGTATGTGTAAAAACCAAGATAAATTTTAAAGTTCTTTCTGTGTGACTTCTGTCATATCTATGGTATTCTATCACCTACCATATTTACCAATATCTGTTAGCCTAAAATATCTGCCACTTGTACCTTTACAGCTCTTTTTTTTCCAATATTGCATGTCCAGTCAATGCCAGGGAGTATTCCAGAAACTGTTTCTGTTCTGTTGGTTTTCCCCCTTGGGGATGATTATAGCAACAAAGAGCATATAAAAACCTGGACTTCATCCTGCTGCAGAAGTTTGGAACACTGAGACTGCTGGGCACAGCCTATCCCATGTGAAGCAAAAGTAAGTAGTATTGTCAGAGAGGAACAGGTCCCATGCACACAAGGAATGTTCATTTCACTAGAGAAAACTGTAAGTAATCCTCTCTTAGAACTGGGTTTCCTATTGTTTATACATGTTTTTAGTTATTACCAGTTACATATATGGCTCATGACATTGGTTCTTTAATGGAGTATACACTGCAAATACACTCTGCACTGTACTGTTGTGGATTCTTGAAACATCACTACTGTCCTGAGCAGTGCATTGAACATGTTCCTCTGTGTGTAGTTAAACTGCAGTGTGCCAGATGTCACTCTGTCACACTTGCCATCCCAGAAGCAGCAGCTGTCCTCACCACCTCTACCCTCCCTGCAGCAGAATTAGCAAGCCCCTCTCTCACAGCAGTTCTTCACTCTCTGCCACCTTATCACCAGAATTCAGTTTTGTGTGCAGTCAGATGTGCCGTTATCACTTTTGGTGCAGAATACGGAAATAGAATATATACCTGGGGCTTCATTCCCTGGGAAATTATAGGTAATTCAGAACCTAATGGTCAGCTGCAAGTATTTTCAGCTGCAAATACTTTCGACTCTTCCTCTGCTCTCAACAGGGTGTCTCTTAACAAGTTTAGGGTCCTGATTTGCATAGAAGGGTCTCAATCTGAGCTCAATATACCCATGAGACTAGAAGTCTGAGATGAGAGTCATGACTGATAGTGTGGCTTCTTTGGCAAAGACACATAAAGATAATTATGGAGGAATGAAGAAGAGTAAAAAAAAGCAGGCAGGATCACTATGCTTGCATAAAATGAACACCTTCTCAGGCAAAATTCACCTTCCTATGTGTTTTGACTTTTTATACACAAGGGTAGCAGCATTGCTGTTCAAAATACTGTCTTCCTCTGTGTTTCTGCTTTGCTGCTGCTAATTTGCAGCTAAAAACCTCACTATCGTGTTATGCTTAACCAAGTATCTTACCAGTATCTTTGAAAAATTTTTCTTGGACACTTGTTCTAGTCAATCATCTGAGTGCTTTATGCACAGCTGCTGGACTTCTTTTGTTATTTAAGTCTTGCTGAACATCAGGTCAACCCACCTGATGGCATCAGCATTTTGCAAGACTTTCATATTGCTTCACTAAACACAAGGCATGAAAGTGCTTTTTACTGTCATATGGCCAACAACTTCTCCATCTCCATCTTGTATATAGTATCTTGATGCATACCCACACATCTTCATCCACCTTTAACTCATCAAGAGATCTGGTTCTTTGACAGCTCACTCACAGAAGTAATCCTTCTACTGCCATGGGTATGAGAAACTGCCTTGTTAAGAAGACTCCACTAGTGATGATAAACCGTCGCCAAAACAAATGAATTCATAAGTGAGTGGATGTTCAGTCCCACTGATGGGTGTGGAAGTGTAATATGTGATCTTTCAGTGACTGGTTAACTGGTTTTTTTGGGCTGATGTTCCAAAACAAATTGTAAAGGCAGCAGAAGTTAACCAAGAGCAGACAATCTTAATTCGACTAGGCACCATGTCTGACCAGCACACTAGTATTAACATACAAGAGAGCCAAACAGGCTGCTGAGGAAGTCTTAAATACTCAGTGCAGTCTGGAGAGATTAAATGATCTTACTGCCATTTGTGAGTGAACATGCTTTAAAGGAATAGTGTGTGCTTTAAAGTTGCTGTGTACATTAAGTACCATTATGCAGCATTGCATTAAAGGAATTGATTTTATGACATGTCTCTTTGGCATGAAAGGGAAAGTGTCAGGTTGCCCTAGACCTTAATTCAGAGTGATGTTCAAATGTTGTTTTTGGCACTTGTCCTGGACTTGGTTGTGGCGTAATTTGTGGATGCTTTTTTCTACAAGTTGGAATGGCACATGCAGATGCTGTTACCAGAAAGAAATACTTGTGGTTGTCACAAATAGGATGTCTCCCCTTTTGTCCATTGAATCTTGACAGTGATTTCACTATGCATGGTCTGTTACACCACATCACACATCCAAGTGAAAAAAAAATTATCAATCAGTCAAGAACTGGCAATCAGCTCTATATTTCAGCAAGGATCTAATACAAGCCAGATGCTCTTCTGTCTTTCCCAAACAGCATTGTGTCATTGCCTTCACTGCTCGGCTATCCACTTCTCATGTGAATGGAAGGAACCAGGTTTGGTCCTCAGTGCAGTTTTTATATCTGAGTCCTCTAAGCGGGCTTGCAAGTTATCTGAGTACAGGTACAAGCACCTTGCAGAATCATCGCATTGTAGCTTCTACAGTTGTTTTTTCTCTGTGTCTGAAAAGTTCTGGGCTGATGCTGTGGACAGAAAGCTCAGCATTGGGATCATATGGTCATGAAAAATGAAAAAAAGAGGAGAAGGAGCATTGGAGGAGGCCTTCTGCTCAAATGTGAGCAGGAAGTGGTAAAACCACTCTGAGGAACGGTGTAATTTTTGAAGGCTTACTGGCACAATTTGTATCTTGTGCAAAAAATGGCCAGCTTTGGGCAGTGTTACTTGAATTATCCGTGAAGTGTTCTGAGGGTGGAAAATGCTCTGCACAGAACCACCAGCTCAAATCTGAAGCTTTAAGTCGTGGTTGGCATCCAACTGCTTCCTGAAGGGTTTAGCTTTGTGTTACAGCACAAACCAGAAAAAACCTTTGTTTTCTGCTTCTAAGCAACAGCCAGACCCTTGTAGGAACAGCAGATGAGCTTTAGCCTTGACATAGGCACAAATCAAAGCAATGCTGCAACCCAGTCCAAGTGGTTGACCCCATCTGTCTCTAATCAGAGAGATCTTGGAGCAGCTCTGACCCTACACTGGTGACAGGCTGCTATTGAAGTGTCCTTTTTAAGTCCCAAAGCCGTAGTTCATAGAAACCGAAGAAAACTAAGGGCTGTATTTTAACATGTTAACGGTGAGTACAGATGCAGTCATTGCTGTCCGTAGTGGTGCAAGCACATTACATGCTGTGCGGTTAGTGTTTAAACTTGTCACTTTTTCTTCTGGACAAGGGCTGGGCACCTGGTTATCATACACACCAACACCGAGAGCTATTAATAGGAGTGTTTGAGCCAGAAAAAATCATATACACCTTGTAAGCCTTTCAAAAAGCTTTGGTTTTGGGGAGGTTTGGTTGGTAAAAGAAGGCCAAATCTTAACGCTCCTGGCTTTAGATGGGAGCTTTGCAGAGAGAAGGGTGTAACCATCTTCCTTCAGGAAGTTCAAGATACAAAAGCTCATGATAACAAAGCCCACCCTGCTTAGTGCCCCCAGACTGCGGTTTGTGCCTCGCTGTCCGCAGTAGCTGGGGCTGGTTGCCGCTCTCTCCCGCCCCAGGTGTCCCACGCACGCCAGGTGCCCCTCGCAGGGGGAGGCGGGCGGGCCGCGGGCGCCTCTGCCGGGGGCGGGCGGCGCTGCCGCTCCCCGCGCCGCGCCTCCTCCGCCCGGCAGCCAGGCGGGCGGGCAAGGACCGGGAGAGGGAAAGGGAGGGCGCGGAGCTCGCCGCCGCTCCGGAGCTGTGGCAGTGCGGCTAGCCTGGGCGGCAGCGGGGCCCTCGCCCACCCGGGAGCGGGAGCGCCTCCGCCACCGCCGCTCCGCCAGCGCCGCGGAGCCCCCGCCGGCCATGGAGCTCTCCCTGCGGCTGCTCCTGGCGTCCTGCCTCTCGCTAGGGGCGGCCGGGGAGTTTGACAGAAGGTAGGCGCGGGGAGAGCGGGGGCGGCGGCCGGGACCGGCCGGGTAGGGCCAAGTCGGCGTTCCCTCGGGCAGCTCGGAGCTGCCGCGGGGAGAGCGGGGGGAGCCCGGGCTCTCCCCCTTTTGACGCCGAGCGCTGAGGTGGCCCGCGGGCTCCTGCCTGGCACCGGCCCCCGGGGCTGCCTCCCGGCGAGGCGGGGGCGGCCGGAGCCGTCGGCGGGTCTCGTGTGGCGCTCCCGGTCCCCCGATGCCGGCGGCGGTGCCCGCGGGCACGGCTGGCCGGGGGGGCTGCAGGTGGAGGCGCGGGGCCCCGGTGCCGCTCCCGGGGCTCCCCGGCACGGACTCTCCCGGCCCCCCCCGAGCCTCCCGCCCCTTGCCGAGTACCGCGCGTTGCTCGGCAGCCTAAACACGGGCTTAGGTGTAAGATAAGTTTATTGCTCTGGCGGGGCTGCGTCCCGCAAGAATTAAAAACAAAGCGCATCGCGTGCTGTAGAGATAAAATTAGCTTATTGGCGCCCGGAGGCACTTGAAACAGACGGCGGCGGAGATCGCGACTCAAGTTTTAACACGAAGCTCGGGGCGCGCGTGCCCGCGGGCCGTGTCGCGTCGTGTCGTGTCAGGTGTCGCGACCGGCGGCGCCGCACGGAGCGGGCGCTGCGCCGGGCGGGACGAGCGGCCAGCGCGACCCCCGCCCTCCCCAGGGTTTCTTATTTTTTAAAGGTTTGTTCAAATGCAGCGCTCACGGGACTTCAGCCTGTCGTTAAAAAGACATTACCGATTTGTGTAAATACTTTATAACTGCATGCGGCCGTGGTATCTTTTCCTTGGAACATAGGGAAGACTGCAGCTTTCCCTTTGTATTTAATTTCTGCTTAACAGCCCAAGAAGCTTTTGTTTTTATTCTTTTTTTCCTTTAATGTTTCAGTGAGAAAGTTTGGCCGTATCTGTGAGAAAATTTTGCCATATATTGTGAAGTAAAACAATGCCCAAACTTTATGATGGCATTTATTCCATACTATAGTCTGTTTCAGACTTCTAAAACTGCTCAGTGCCAGCCTGGGAGTGGCAGCAGTGAGTGTAATGCAAAGCATGTCAGCTTTTTTCAGGCTTTGCTGAGTTACCCTAATTATCTTTTCCTCTCTTCACCTATTGTCATTTGCATTTTTTGAACTAAACAAACTATTAATGTTAGGAATATCCTAGGCTCAGCTGAGAGCAGTTACTCTCTTCAAAAAAAGTAAAAAAAAAAAAAAATTTGTATCTCTATGCAGGAGAGGTTTTTGGTGTTCTTTGTCTTTTGGGGTTTTTGGTTGGTTGGTAGATTTTTTTTTTTTTTTTAACTCTAGGATGATTTTAGCTACTTTCAAAGTGTTTCACTAGACTTTGTTGAACTGTCTCGTACAGGTGGCCCAGACAAATGCTCTCATCTTCTGGACTGTGTCGATTTGGAAGCAGAATTGACTGCTGCTGGGGCTGGGCCCGAGTGTCCTGGGGACAGTGCCAGCGTGAGTATCACTGCTGCTGGGGCTTCTACTCACTTGTAGAGAAGGCTTGTACACGCCTAGTCACGTCTTTTGTGTCTTCACACACATCCTTACAATGCAGGGCCTAGGCTTTTGCACGTGTGAGCCCGACTGACTTAGAAGGATGCTGTCACGTTAAAATTCTGTCTGTTTTTAACAGGATTGAAAAGGGGTAGGGTAAAATGGAGTTGAGGCAATGAGAATTTGGAAATTTTGGTTTGGTTTCTGCTTCGTCTCATGCTCTGATCTGATAACATGATGTAACTACACTGAGTCATGTTACAGGTACTGCAGGGCATTAATATTTGCATCCAAGAAGGAAACCCAAATTATTTGTATTTCGCTTAGAAAATTGATGGAAATGTTTCAATTAGCATTAAGTTCAAGTATTCTTTCAGTAACCCCAAACTAAGGGAATAAATCTGCCTGACAGCATCCTTTTATCGGGTCACATGTGAAGAGAAACATCTCTGAGATTCTCACATCTATCTAGACTCTTTAATGTGACTGCACGATAAGCAACTAGATAAGTCTTCATCATTAACTACACCTTCAATAGGTATTGTGGAGGCAGCTAGTACTGTGTAGAAGTTAAAATTGTTAGGAGTGTTGTAGAGACCTCAGCTTGTTAAAATTATAGCCTTTGATACTGGGGATGCTTGCTCATGTATTTAACACTCATACATGAGGGACATCCTGAAGTTTTTGCAAGAGCAAGCCTATAAACACTGGTCCTTAGTTTTTGGGGTTTTTTTAAAATTTAGATACAAACGTATGTAGACAAGATCATTTTCTGCCAAGTCATTTTCAAAGTAAATCCCTGTTAAATGCTGTAAGTTTCACAGTCTGCAGGGCAGTGACTGTAGGTGGCAAATATTTGGCAAAAGATAGGAAAAGCCTTGGAAATGCAACTCTCAGCAAAGGTTTTGTTCAAATTTGTAAACATCAAGATTGGTTTCTCTCTTCCCAAATATGTTAGAAGCCCACAGTGTTTAATAGATATATAAGATGACTAGTAAAATGCTATGGAAAGTACTTCTGGAATACAACATGTCTCATTCTGTTTCTTTGATGCAGAGTTCTCAGGCTGATACCTCCCAGGCCATACCATGAATAATTTTGATTTTTAGGGCTCTAATTGGTAACAAGTATTCATGCCTTTCCTTAGTGTGAATATTTATGAAGAAGGAAGGAGAATATGTAGTAGATTGATTGAGGCTACTCCAGAGGCAATAGGATCTATGTTCACCTTTCATGATGCAGTTTTATTTGAAAAATCATTGTGTGTTTAAAACTTTGAGTCTATGAAGGCTTAACTGGCAAATATCAATAATTTGCATTGTTTAAAAAAAACCAAACCAAAACCAAAAGAGTCCGGACTACTGTGTCACTGTGGCCCTTTTCTTAGACAAGTTGTCTCCCATGTTGTGACCATAAATTACAGCTCATGTTTAGGTGGAAGTCAGTTTCTCATTATTACCAAATCTGATTTGTGGTTGCATTTTTATGATCTTGGGAGACAGGAATAACATAAAGTGATACTATCAAAAGATTCATAATTAAAAATGGAAACTGAGACAAAAGTAATAATACACAGAAAGTATATTTTATTTTTTGTTCTTTGAATTTTGTCAGCGGGGTAATTTTAGTGTTAGCTTTTCCAGATACTATAAATGGTTTTTTTTTCCTTAAGGCTAAAGGTAGGTGAATTCTCACCTCCTTCCACTGCATTTTAGTACATTATTCACAAATTAGTCTCCATGCATATTTAGAAGGCATGTTGATAGGTATTTTCTGTGGTCATCCCCAGTAATTGGGACCAAACTTTCAAAGGAATACAATTATCATTTAGTTGCCAAAAGGCATTTTTCCCCCCTTTTTTTCTTTGTATACTGATAATTTTTGAATTGGTGGTTCAGAAGAATCTCAGATGTTTGGGTGAAAATTCTACTAAAACCATCAGAAGCTCCTTCTTTATTTTAGACGGGAGACAAATTATTGGCAAAATAAACCAAGAAAATCTGCCCCAGTTGCGGGTGGTGAAAATTCCAGACATATCACAAAGCAGGAGATTACGCTAAATGAAAGTGAATCTTTTTAGTGCTTGCAGCCAAATAGAAAATCTGTAGTCAACTCTCCACCTTGGGAATGTGGCACCCAGTATGAAGGATTAACCTGGCACAGAAGGCAACATTCCTGGCCTCAAAGGAAAACTTGGGTATTTTACTGTACAAAGGAATATAGCTGAAAATTTTCCAAAAAGCCAAGTGCATGATTACTTCTTCTCCTTTCTCTCTGGTCAAAGGTAAAGCTCTTATCCCTGTCCCCAAAATGAGTGGCATAAAGAGATGTCAGGCTTTCTCAACTAGAAAACACCATTTTCTGTGTGTTTTTAGTATAAGTTGTACTTGTACAAGGAAAACAAGTATAGAGTCAGGCTTAAAAATTAGTAGTGAGATTCAATTTGTAAATGTCTCCAAAAAAGAAGATTCAAATATTGAGGCAATAATGCTGAGCTCTTTATTAGTGAGTTGTAACTGCTGTTTTTCAAACCAGTTTGAGCCATCCTGGATATGCCTGCAACTGCTACAGCACCTTTGGACTCTCACCTGCTTACTCATGCGTAATTTACCATGTGGGCACTAATTATCTCTGAATTTATCCTTCTGACAACAAATATAAGGTGAGAGCCTTGCTGGAGCCAGAGTGGAGCAGGCACATAGATCCATGGCAGGGTGGTCCCAGTTTGCACCTGAACTGCGATGAGGCAAGGGCAAGCGGTTGCTAACATACCTGGATATGTTTTCTGCCGTCCAGCTGAGCTGCTCCACCAAGCATATGTGGTCATGCCCTCTGCCACAGAGAAAAAAATGTGTTTGTTTAAACCAACCGTGTGATTTAAGGTAATGGTTTAATTGTGACAAATGCTTAAGCCTGGATATGTCAGCTCTAACACAGCAGGAGTGTGGCGCAGCTGACAAGTGTCATGAAGGCCTTAAGCCTTGGTAACTCCGTGCTCCTGATCTTCCATCCATAATCCATCCATACAGCTGCATATGGAAACTGAACTGTGTTAGCTAAACTTGGTTTTGTGAAGTGTGTAGTTATTCCTTTTATGTCCCTTTGACTGGCAAAGGAGTGCATGTGGAGCACAACCACGCTTAATGCTGCTTAGCAACGCCAGTCAGCATAACTCAGCTGTCTTCTGCTCTTATAAATATGTAAGAAGAAGTTGAAATAGGGTCCTCCTTTAATTTACACTCTTTCTTTACAACATCCTCTGTCTCCTCTTCACACCAATCAAGACTTGTGCATGTAGGTCTGATCTGTCTGTAAACTTCTGTCCAGAACCTGTCAGTGTCAGCTGTAACATCTCAGCCAGTAGGAATATTCACTCTGCAGTGACATGAAATTCCCTTTCCAAATGCCCTTTCCAATTCCAGAAAATGCACTTAGAAGGTGTCCTTCTGGCCGAAATAATCAAGAACTTTGAAAGAGGTTGGTTTTTTTCTTTTTCTTTTTTGCAGGTTTTGAACACTCAAGTGAGATCCATGTTTAGGCAACTAGATGCATTTTGAGATTGATAAAAATATAGGCCTATTTTCAAAGGGGCCGAACAAATGTAACTCAAATTTGTTGGCATTTCTTAGTCCTTGTAAATTGAAAATCCATCCACACTTGTTTAGTGGCTTAGATTTAGAACTGTGCATGTCTTCCATCATTAACATAACTAAGTAGATTTTCTTACATTTTGATTTGGTTTGTAAACCGGGTTCATTAGTTAAACCTAGTGTGTAGAAAGGCTAATTTGGAAGCAGCGGAAGTGTTGTTTAAACACCAACTATTAGCTCCCGTGGAGTGTCCTCATCATTGATAGAGTGATCCTTTATACTGATGGACTCACAGCATCAATGCACTAAAGTTAGATATTAAATATCCCACCTGGAATTAGTCCAAAAATCTTGTGTTGTTGCCCAGCCTGCAGGATTTACTCACACTTTAATTAGTAGGAGTGGGAGTAATAGCTGTAAGTGGGAGTAATCACACAAAAGCCTACCTCTGTGAAAGATGGTATGTTGATAAAGTACCTGATTAAATATGTGTAAAAATAGGGTTGTTGTTGTCTTGCTTTATGTCTTACTGTTGTGCACACAGCTCAGCTATAACCCAGAGCAAAAGTAAGGGTAGAAAGTGTTTCTTCTGGGTTTCTTTTCTCAGAGTAGGGGAGGTGACTTCCTGTGACAGAGTGTTTTTGGTGAAAGCAGATATAAGTAGTGCATTTTTAATCTCTAAATACTTTTGCATTGTAAGGCAACTGCATCTGAGGTATTGAATGTGTTGTCCTAACCCAGAACCCATTTAATGGGTTTTTAAAGGACACAGGGAAAATCAAGTTGGGACATGAGTCCTTGAACTCATCGTGCACAAATGCAACAAATAATTCCTTGTGGGTATTTTTGCCACTCCTCTATCCAGGTTCCCTCAAAATTATTCTTGAAACTAATGGTCTGTCTGCCTCTTTTTTAGCCAGCTTACAAATATCTCTGTAGTTCTTTCAAAAGCTATAAAAATGGTTTCCACATGTTTGTGCCTTTCATGAACAAAATACACCTGCTTTGAACCTGGCTGTGTGTCTGTTCGTAATTGATTTGTACACCAGTTATATGTAGTCAAGATACACTACAGATGTAAAGATTGCTTCGACATTTTAGCTGCAGTTTAACAGTCAAAAACTGTAGAAAGAGATAATACTTTAACATAGATTCAAAAGGTTAAGCAGGATTTTTAAAAGAAAAGCAACATGAAGTGGCTTGAATTCTCATTCTGTGTTACGGTTTGGACAACTCCTTTGCTAGAGGTGATGGCAAAAATGGTTCCTTTTGTTGTGTTGACATAGGTACAGAATAGAATGTTGGATCTGCAGCTGCTATAAACAAATGCAGGTCTATTATCTGGTCCTCTGCTGACTGGAGTCTGTGTGGCTGTTGGAGTCAGCAGATTTTGTCTGATGGATAGAAATTTTGACCAACGGAAGATGCTTAACAGGAATAAAATTTCACTGAACGTGGGTTTGTTAAGCAGTGATATTTGATTACTTCACCCATTTCTGTGTGTAATTCTCCTTAAACAATAAGTCTATGAAGTCTGTCTCAAGAAGTGGTGAAGATGAGTGTGCTCTTTCAGAGAGTCCATCTGTTGTGACTCCATCTGGTTATCTCCCTGTGCTGAGGTTTGAGTGTTTTACCTAGGAGGCAAATCCAGAATAGGTCAACAAAGTCGTTTCCCATCACCTTGCACTAAACCCCTGACAGTTGGCTAAAAAGCCTAGGGACAGAACAGTCAAGAAGGTATAAAGTCAAACCATCAATTTACACCTCCACTTAGCTTTGCATCATTATAAAAGTGTTAATTGAAGGATGTCAGGCTAGTGTTTAGATTTAGCCAAACCTAGTAGAAAGCATATGATTTCAGGAAGTTCTAAAGAGGACTTGTGAGAGAGAACTTGTACAAGTCAATGTATAGCAGATGCAGGCATAACTGAGTGCTTTGCTGGGAACTGTGCATGCTGCTGCCTTCTCTCGGTGCTTGGGAAGGCTCTTGCAGTGTCTGTGCTGCTGCTCCTGTCCTAATGAGCTCAAAGGCTGTGCACCCGTACTGTGCAATCTCTGCACAGAGGTGTGAGGTGGTGGGAGGGGGAGGAAGTGGTGGCTGCGCTCTCATTGATGCATAGAGGGAGATTTTGTATAGCTAACACTAAAGTTGATGGGAGTTTACCCATATAAATCATCTGAGACATCAATGGGAGAGGAGGCCATGGGCTGCTTAGGGCTTCTGTTTCTCGCACATAACATTGCTTTCAGTGGAAATGGCAATTCTGTATAGTCCACGATGCACAAAAATAAAACCATGATTGTGTCAAAAATGAGCTGTGAAAATACTGGTTTCTAGGAGGCTGATCCATTAGGAGAAACATCCTTAAAGTCTGTAAGAGTTTTGCTGCTGAATTTGTGGTTGCAAGATCACAGTCTGAATTAATGCACTGTGTTGGCAATGTTTAAAAAATACTGATATGAAGCACATCTGCTTCTTATAAAATGACTGGTATTTTTGTGCATCCTTGGTACTTTTCAAAGAAAAGGCATTTTATACAGAATTGCAACACTGCTTTACACTGCTATGCAAGAATAAAAATGAGGTTTTGCTATTTTTATTCAGGTTTTTTTTTCCAGTTTAGAACCTTTATGCCTTTAAAGCATGACTTCACTGTGTTAAAGATACAGTATCCTTTTCCATTTCTCTGCTGAATTCCTCATGCACTTTGTATGCAGATTAGTAGTTTTGCAGCCCACTTTTTCATAAGGAATTGTCATCAGTAACATGATTTGACCAATTACAGCTGTAGTGTATTTGTAATTGCATCTTCTCTCAAAGCCCAGGAACAACCTGAGGAGCTTCCTTCCACTGTAAAAAAAGCTAAGGGACTTCCTAGTTAAAACTAATTTAAATTAGTATAAGTTGCAATCATAGAAAACCCTTGTCAGTCACACGCTACTTAAAGTACAAAGAGCTGCTGTTGCTTAAGTCCCAGCCTGCTGTCATAAGGATGTGTAGCCTAACAAGCCATGCTGCTAACATTAAATTTATTGGCAAATGAATTGATTTCAAATAGCCTGAAACATATATCTATGTTTTCATTTTATTTACGTTTTGTAGCCTATCTTGTTTCATGTGGTAGCAAGAGCTGAGAAGGTTTCTAAGTATTACTTTGAATTTAGATGACATTAAATTTTTAAACATTATAAAAATGACCAGTAAATTTGTAATTCAACATGTCTATTGGTTGCAGATGTTCAGATACATATAAATGGGTGTAATTTTAATTGCTCTCAAATAAGCATCCAAATGCTGAGCCTTTATGTTTGAGCTGTGGAGATGCAGCATTAAATTAAAAATATGTACCCATTACTTTATACTTAAAGGATACTGTGTCTTTAAGAAAAGTATTTGTGTTCTGTTGATGGAAACAGTGAACCTGAATGGTGAAATGTAAGAATTTTTACAACTACTTTCTATATGAAACATGGCAAAGTGTAGTTCCTTAGTTGATTGAATAAGAATAGCATCACGTCATTATATTTAATTACTCTTATGTATCAGAATGTATTTGTTAAATCTCATAATGAAATACTGATGTAAAGTATTTCCATTTCTAAATGTGTACCAGAATTTTTTTTGTTTCAGAAAAGCTCTGAATGTTGAATGTATGTAATTCTCCAGGAATGTAACAAGTTGATAAAAACCACAGCCAAGTCCATCCTCCTTACAGAGAAAAAAAAAAGCTGGAATTTCTCTTTTGGATATTTGTTTTGCAGCGTTCTACGTCTTAAGGCAGAGAATAGCCAGCCTAAGGTGCCAGCCCAAAGGTTAGCTGAACATATTTCTTGAAATAATTTTGGCAAGGTTATGACTTGGAGTTATGGCCTTGAAGTCATAAGTTTACATAAAAATTATAATATGTGACAAGAAGATATAGATGTTTTTAGTTTTTTTCATTTTTTTTAACGTTTGATTTGGGGAAGATGAGGGGGGAAAGAAATTAACAGGGCTCTTTTATCCCAGATGCCTATACAATGATGTACTTATTTTCTACAATACAACACTTTCCCCTTTTCACTCCTTTTCTTTACTTTACCCTCAAGCCCTGTGCAATATTTTTTCCTTTCTGCAAATTGTTTGTACTCCCAGCAATGTATTTACAAGCTGTCAGACTTAGGAGGCCTAATTTGCTTTCATGGTATTGAATCATGTGCAGTGGGGGTTTAGTTTGGGATGGCAGAGGCACTTATTGCCCCCCACTGCCTGCTTTGCACTTCCACTACAGGTTGTCCTTCCCAAAACAGGAAAACTCTACAGCCCCTGGTCTCCAGCAGTGTAGAACCTGGCATGTTAGAGCAAAATGAAATCAGCATAGTTTACTTTGGTACCCAGGGCTGTAGGCTGCTGCCGCTTAGGAATTGATGTGTCTTACTGCATATCCCTGTGGCAGAGGCACTGTCTCAGGGAGGAGGAGAGCACTCAGCCATTCATCTGGCTGTGAAAGTCAGCTTTGTTGCTGTGATCCAGAAGTTACTCTGCTGAAGCCAGTGTATGTTTTATATTCGAATAAACAAAATATCGGTAGGGCCCAGTTTTGTCTTCTGTCACCACACAGAGACACTCACGCTATCCTGTTTCTACCTGGTCGAATTCAGTAGACACATAGAACGACTCAGGTAATAAACAGACATTTGAGATGATAAAGTACCATTTTTTAAACAATTACAGTAAACCACTTGAAATGCAAACACAAAGATTTGTAAAGCATGAAGTATTTCTTGCTTTTCTAATTTTGCATGTGTTAGTTCTCGTTTTTGGCGATTTTTAAAAAAGAGTATTTAAGTGTATAAGCATTAGATTAACTTCTACTGACTTCATTAAATCCTATTGGTTTCAGTGCTACCCATGCTTAAGTTATACATGTGGTTTAGTGCTTTTCTGAATAGTAAGGCATTCATAAATCAGGGTCTGGATTTGTCTGTGTGGTTTAGAAACACGTTTGGCAGCAGACATAGCCAAGCCAAGAACTGACTGCAGTGAGTAGCCCACACCGGTTGCAGTTTGTCGTGTTAATGTGCTGTTACCAGAATCATATGTGCAAACTGAGTAACTGATTTACCCAGGCAAGTGTTGGAGTTGTGCATAAAACATTAGGAGCCTCTTACTTAATGGAATGTATGTTTCAGATGGAAGCATAAGGATGCATTTTGACAGCATGAATATCACAAGGGCAAGTAATTTGAGAAAAAATGTTCAGCATTAGATACTGCCATTTTGTCTAATGTTATTATTAGTTTCTAATTACGGAAGTTGGTCAAGGACATTTGTTATCTTCCAAGAAAAATAGAGTAAGGAGTGTTGTGCAGATGGAATTATCTGAAAATTAATACCCAGTTGCCCTAGTCAGGCTTATTAATCTCTGCAGAGATATATGCTGTGACTACTAATACACTTACTTGGGAAGCAAAGTCACTTTTTCAGAAATAATTCTCTAATGTGAGTTATGGGTATGAGCTGTTTTTACCACCTTCTAGTAACTTTGAGGTGGGATAAGCTTTATGTGTTCTCTTGCAGTTGTGAGTAGTTGAAGTATGTAGTTGAACAAAAAAGAAATATGCAACTCTGAAAGATCTACAGTGATTTATTTTACAAATTAGCTTGTACCTTTGGGATCCTAGATCAAAATTACTGTGAATAAGGCAGTTTCATTTTCCTGAGCATGTTTATGCGACTGCATAATTTACAAAGAATTGCAGGAAGTAAACAGAAAAAGAGAGATATGAGCTGCAGCTGACTCTGAGGGAGAGAAGTATTATGGAACTTAGTGTTGTGGTCTGTGAGCACCACAGGAGAAAGGCAGCCAGGTTCAGGTGAAGGAGGCAGCATAGAGGAAAGCCTCTTTCACCAACATGCAAGTCTTGTTAGAAAGTCGGCACTGGGAGAATGTAAGAAACAATCTGAAGATGGGAAATCTGTTCTGCAGCCAGCAGTGTAAGAGGATCCAATAAAGGTTTGTGAAGCTGAATACATTATGTAATAATTTCTGGGCTGCTGTGCAGATTACTTGCTGTGCCTGAGCAAATTGAATTTTAAGGAGCTGGGGTCTGGAGTCAGAATAAGTAGAGGGCTATAGATTACTTGGGAAGAGAGGGCAGAAGCAAGGCGGTTGAGGCAGATGGTTAGTATAGTTTGTTTCAGATGCAGGTATTCCTGTGCATAATTTTAGACTTCAGGGAGATGAAAAAAAAGTTCAGAAATTAGGAGGCAAAGCAGAGAAGAAGAATGTAAGAATTATACTCAGTCCTGTTTTAATGAAAAGCTTAGCTAGGAGTGTTGGAAAACCAAAGAGAATTTAAGTGGCTGGAGATCTATTAAGAAAACTCAGGGATTTCCATTGTTGGCCACAAATGAAGAGAAATTAGTAAGGTAGGAACCAGGCAGTGCAATCATATGGTTAGGACTCCACCAAATAGTGTTTGGTAGTCAATAAATAAATAATTAATGCTAAAATTCTAGAAGAGAAGGAACGGAGGGGACGATATGTGGTAGTCACCCATGCCCTCAAAAGTGGGCAGCTTGGTGCAGAGCTGACCAAGTCTGAGGGGTACTTCCAAAGCAGTTCTGAGGGAACTGAGTGCAGTGAGAAAATACAGATGAAATTCAAAAAAACCCCAGCATTATAGACCCATAATGAATTTGTTGAATGTGTTTTTCACTTGTTGTATTTATTCAACAATTAAAAAATAATAATTCAGAATGATTGAGTCATTCTCGGATACCACCAACAGCAAGCAGTGGCTGGGAATATTGGTGGCTTCTGGCTTTTGCACAAGCGTAACACATGCTAACAGCATGTGCATTTCACCAGAAATTCTTTCTTCCACGCTTCCACACTTGAAAAAAAGAAAAAACCAGCAACCAATCATAAACTCAAACCACCTGTTCACATTTCAACTCCTTGTGTTATTTTTACAGGAAGTTTAATTTGTCCTGAAGTTTAAGTGAAACTTGAAGTGTGGTATTTGTCACCTTATTTTGGAGGAAAAAGGTAGTTCTTTCCAGCCGTGAAAATAGGTAGTTGGTTAGATTTATGGCTAAATAAAAGGCTCCAGGATACCTCCTTGGGAACTGAGACAGAACAAATCTTCACATCTGACCCAAAAAAAACCCTTTTGAAATGACCCAGCTGAAATGAATAATCATGAGACCAGGTTTTTTTTGCTGATTATCTCTTGAATGAATTGGTCAATAAAGTGAAAAGGAAAGTTTAGTTATAGTTTATTCTATGGCACAGATAAAAAAGCAAGACTTGACTAAAGATGAAAATTGCTGTGCTTAGGATTATTGTTCTGTCTATCTCAGTCCACATTCTTATCCAATGGGAGTGCAGTTTAACAGCTTTCAGAGAGGAATCCTTGGAGAAGTGGTAGGTCTGTTCTGATACTGATTCAACAGTAAATTAGCAGTCTTATTTTGAGTGGCACTTGTCTATGCAAGTATAATTTTAACTTCTGTTTACAACAGTTACTATTATAAAGGGTAGAAAGTTTTTACTGATTTTTGGCAGCCTTTTTCAGACTTCTGGATTTCAGTGCCCTATTTGCTTAAGAGAGTGACTTTCTCAGTCTCATGTAACTCTTCTGTCTGCATTTCCTTCTTCCCTAGTAGGGAAGCAAGTGTTACGTAACAGGCTGAAATCCATGGACATGGGTTATTTCAGTCATATGTGGGTCACTTGGAAGGAAATGATGGTTTATTGGTTGTGGAGGAGTTTTTTAATTGTCAAGATGCAAAAAATAGTAATTGGGAGACTTTTTTTCCTCCATTACTTGTAAGTCTACTTGTTTTCAAAGAAGTGGAGAAACTCCATGTGTCTGTGTGTGAGGAGAGTGACTAAGTATTCTGTTCTGTTGTATCTGGAACTTTGCAAGAAAACGAGTGGAGAATTAAAACACCCAGTCACATCAGCACATGTAGTGAATGCTCAGACTCATACCAAACAGCTGAAATAGTTGTCTGCTATTAAAAGAAATGCTGAAAGTCTGGCTTAAGCTTATTTTTGTACCTGGGTCTGGTTGTTGCCAGTGTTCAAATAGAGTTTCCTGGCAGTCAGTGAGTGGATCTGCTGCCATGCAGGGGCAGCTTATCCTTTGGATAAGGGTTTTCAGGCTGGAGATGGCAGAGCTGGAGCTGACCCACTGCTCTGGGCCTGGTCACTCTGGTAGGGGTCAGTGGGGACCCCAGCCAGGCATGTAGACTTGGCTGAATCATCTGATTCTTTAGTCCTGAGCACCCTGCAAAGCCCCAGTAAAGTTAATCGGAAGATGTATACAAGTTTTTTCCTGAGGATGGCTTGATTCCCCATAGGAAATGCCATCAGATTTATCTGTGGTGTTGGCTGAGCTAAAGATGTTGCTAAGCCTACTGCAAAGCATTTTCCTCCTGTACATTGAAATTCTTCACTGGTAACATTGTATTGAATTTCAGCTGTGTCTAAATAAGATTCATGATGCTGAAGTAGCCCAAGTTCATAGAATATACTCTAATAAACAGGTTTTCTTCTAGAACGGTGTTTGGCAGCAAACAAAGGTTTCCAAATACCCATTTAATGTGTAAAACCTCCAACATTTTATAATTACTTTGACTTTATGGATAATGGTTTGCTAGTCATTAGGAAGCTTTCCTTGGGGAAATAGAGATTCTTGAGCTGCAGGCTGTGAGGGGCTGAGGTCTTTAACTGAGACTTCTAAAAAAGAAAAGAGACATGTCTGTCATGTGATTTAAATGCATTTCTTAATTCTATCTTGAGATTAGAAGGTAGACTAGATCAGCAGTTACCCACTTGTATGTCAAACAAGACATTAAGTCCTGCATGGTATAAAGCTACATTTGTTAGGGTGTGTTGGACTAGATAAACTCTTGGAGAACTCATAGATCAGATTTCTTGATGTAATAACAGGGCCTATGTTGCATGTTTTGTATCTGTAGAAGTTGTATAGTATATGTTTTAAACAAATACTAGTACATAATTTTGTTCAGTATGGTATCTGACCTACTTGGTTAACTGCGAGAATTAAACAAACCATCTGATTCCCAACACAAATGTGCTTGACCTTTTGAATTAGAGGAGCATTTAACTTATAAATGAAATGAAAATCTCATTTCCTTACTGAATTTTACGAGTCTTTTTGTCTTCAAGTATGAGATTCTTTTTTTTTCTCTGAGCAGCTAATAATATACAATCTCTGCAATTGAGGGAGGGACCAAGGCTTTAAAAAACTCAGCTAAACTAAAATTGCCGCAGGTTCAGCTACTGAACTGTTACTTTACACCAAAGTGATCCCATGGTACTTCAGGTTTCTTAAAAAGAACTGATTTAAATAAGTGTATCCCACTTCACAATATGGATCTTCTCTAAAGGGCAGTTGAAAATTCATAGAAGTTTTCAAAAACATATTTATAGTAATTTCTTTTTCTCTACTGTACTTAGATCCCAACTTTTCTTTTTGCCTAATGACTTTAAAGTCATGAAGTTGGTCTTCACAGTTTTCATTTTGCCACCATCACCTCTAATTAGACCTGGGTCTGTGATGTCAGGAAGATAATCTCAGCATCTAAATGAACTCTTAAGCAAAGACCTTTTCTTCTGTTTATGACCACAGTGATTAAAAAGCAGTAATTGTTTCCAAATACAATGTTCTAGAAGTGTCTCGTGATCTATCAGTTGCTCTTCAGTCAGATCTGTCTATTACCCAAGGGCACACTTTCTGACACATAACCTTTTAGTAGTCTGAGAAGCTCCTGTCCCTTACACTTCTATTGAGACGTGTTTCTGAAGCTGAATCCCATTTCTTTGTTTCCAGACAGTGTTTGTTGTGGGGGAAAAAAAAAAAATCTTGTATTTCTGTTGCCTTTTAAGATACTCCTTAACAAGTGTTTGTAAAGAGACTTCCCCATCATACTAGGAAGATCCATCAGGAGCAGAGCTGTAGACTTAAAACAGGGTTTTATGCTCTCAGGATATATCACTGATTATACATATATACTAAGCTTAAACAAGAGACATGCCTGATAGTAAAGGGCAAATGCAGTCCTAAAACTGGAGCAAACTCCTTCTATGCTAACAGTTGCTTCTCTGGATATATTTGCGGGAATTGCTGATTCTGTATGCTTTGAATCTTATGGAAAAGATTTTCAGAACATCAGAGATCTGTTTGGATAGTTCTTCCACAACCAGAACTAATATCTTGTTTCTTTTTAAATTTTGCTTAATTCAACCCTGTTGAACAGCTTGGCTTGCATGCAAATTACATTTTTGAGTGTGTTCTGGCAGATTTCTGTTAAATTACGTCCTTAATATATCCAGTTTTATGATACAGCCCGTTGTTGTCAGATTAATATTGCATCTGGATCTAGTTAGGTACTTGCAAATTCCAAATGATACTGTTACTTTATAAAATAAACTGTGAGCTGGGGTAAATAGATAAATCCTGGTTACAGGGTATTCAAGTTATTCTACCATCTGATTTCTGTCTATTTTGTGTCTATCTTGGTTTAGCAGAGAGCTCACCACGATTGTGCATGTGCATTTTGCCATATAATGATAAACAACATCTTAGAGCATAGTAAATACTGCATTTTTCCAGTGGGTTGAAGCAGTGGGTTTAGTAATAGAAAAACATTTCTAATGCAAAAGACTTTGAAATGCTGTTTAAAATTTTCATCTGTCAAATGTTTTTCATTTATGCAGGAAAATATTCCTGTTGGCTAATCCTACATCAGTAAAAATGTATTTGTGCATGAATTCTTACATCTCTTCAAGAGCAATGCTTTTGTTATTTGTTACTGAAGTTTTGAAAGTTTGTTTTATGAATTTTGTTTGTGTCATATTGAGAGAGGTACCAAAAACTGGCTTTATAACTATTATTTCTCTGTTTATTTTCTGTATATAACTTCTGAGTTACGGTTTGTACGTTCTGAGACTGTATCTATAGAGCAGGGTGGATAATAAATGCTTGAAATCTTCTGAGAAGTGACTTGGATGTGTGCAGTGGCAAAGCAGCATATTACAGTCAGTGTTGCTTTTTCCCTGTCCTTTCTTCCTCCAAAATGAAAGAAAAAGTAATTCCCATGCCAGAATCCAAATGCTCAAAAGGGAGAGACTCAGGCAAAACTTTGCTCAGTAAGGGGGTAGAGTGTTGCTGTGTAATCATGGAGGAAAATGGTGAATCTGTGGGACTGTGTGGTCTGTGCCACTGGCTACTGGTGACTGCACTATGGCTTTCTGTGTTGCCCAGGACATTGATGTACTCATTTTCTGCACAGCTAGGGACTATTCCAGGTTTGCCAAATGCAATGGCATCAATCATAGTACATACATCCGTAGAGCAAGTGAAGGCACAGTGGCTGCTTGCTGGTTAGGTATTAAAAGGGTTTAGTATACCACAAACAGCACCATGTATTGTTGTGCAGAAATAGACTACTAGCAGGTATCTCCCTCTTCCCACAAGTATTTGAAAGTGCACCTGATGTTTAACAGTGAAGCATATAATGTTGCTGAAGGGAGGAACATAGACAGTACTACTGTTTGTTAGGTAGTTGCTGTTTATTTTAAAGTAGAGCACTGTCAGCTGTGACTGGAGTGGAAAGATAATGAGTATTCCTCTGTTTGCAGCTATATGCCAGCCAGGGTGCAAACACGGTGAATGCATTGGGCCAAACAAGTGTAAGTGCCACCCAGGATACACTGGAAAAACCTGCAACCAAGGTAAGAAAGAATTTATTTTTGAAATTGTGGAAGTATTGTTGGTCTCTCTACCGTACCCCACCAATGCTGTGTGTGTCACCCATGTGTATAGAGTAGTGAACTCATATACCATGTCTGCTATTGCTGCAGCAGTTCTGGTCTTGAGGCTGACATTCATAGGGAGATTGGTATCTGCCGTGGGATGACATGGAGGAAAAACTGCTTTAATTCAGAAGAAATCAATGAGATTAATGTATAGTTGGTAGTTACCTGCTCTCCTTAATCTGAAACAAATTATTTAAACCTTATGGTCAGGATTGTTGTTTTTTTTAAAGTCACAATTTTCAGGTTTGAATAGTGAAATAATATTTGTTTTATTAAAAACCCCATAATTCATACATTCTTATTTTAGTGTTTCTAATCCTGAACTAACTAGGTTCCAATAAACTACTAGGTACTGAAGGGTTGGTGTAAAGATGAAGTTTCTCTGTTTCATTGTTTGGGGTTTTTTTCTCAAAATTTATGTCCAAAGCATGTAACGGTATAAAGATCATAGAGTACAAACAATTAGAGAATTGTAATATGTGATTGATTAGACTTTGATGGCTAAGATGCGTTCACATACGAAGATATCTCAATTATATCTCTTTTGCAGTTGTCTCAGCCTAAAAAATGAATGCATTTTCTGAGTGCTGAGGGAGTATAGTAGAAAAGTGTGATATTTAGAACAATTTTCTTATTCAAGAATGTAGCCTAATGTTGCTAAATTTCCTATGACGTGTTTTTTAAACTGAATTATTTTCTTTAAAAACAGATATGTATTTATTTTCGGATTTACTAATCCTTCCCACACTGATGTGGAAATGTGTGTTGTGTTTTTCAGTTTTCTCAAAAGTTTCTCTCATCTCTTATATTATCCTGTCTTTTTTTTCCCCCCTTACTCTGGGCTGACATTTTAAAGGATGGGTTGTTATGATTTTATTCTACACACGTTTTAGTCAGTCTAAAACTTTTTAAGAAAACAGTGCAGTGAACTAACAGTTGTTATATGTCTGTGTGACAGTTTTTATATGTACTAATTTAAAAATATAGAAGGAATGCTTTGCAAATTGCTGGAGGCTTCAGTCTTGAAAACTGAACTATTTACTTGCCACTAAATGCTAAGGAAGGAAAAAATGTGATAAGTTATTACAGGAAGCCCATTGGGCAGTATTGATGAAATATTCTTGCATGGTGTTGGTGACAAAGCTGCCTTGGCAGATGTACATGAGGCTTCTGAGATGCCTGCTGACTGGTGCCCCAAATGTGCACCAGTTCAGGTGACTGCTGCTGCTCTACTACATGGTGAGACCCTTGAGCTGTTCCTGGGGTCATGGTTTGTGTTCTTGCCAGTGCTGATTCAGTGTTTGGGAGAGACTTGGAAATGCACAGTGGATGCCGAGTCTGCTTTTGCTGGGAGGAGATTCAAATGGCACAGGAAAAATTGACCTTTGTTATTATACCTTAATAGAGCACCTGTCACGTTCAGTCAGTGGTCCATTTTCTCAATTCTGTTCTAGAATAGTAACAGAAGGAATAATGTTGGCAGAAGAAATGTTGGCAGAAGAAATGTTGGAGTTCCCCTTCAGAGATGGAAGTCTTTTCTGGGATGTCAGAGGTTCTGGGCTTTAAAGTATGCTCAGGTTCTTGGTGAAAGAGGATTTGTTCTAGGAACATAATACAGAGTTCACCACTAGAAATGCTTGTCTGCCCTTGATATAATGTATATTTATTAATTTATAAATGAAGTAATGCATATTGCCTGATTTTTGTCGTGCCTTCTCCCTGCTCTGTGAAGATGTGCAGCTGTACACAAGTCCACTTGGTCAGAGCAGTGAAGCTCTTATATTCCACCCCCTGGATCATCATGCAAGAAATGTAGCATCAAGGGGTGAGGTGGTCCTGTGTTTCAGGTGTTGTGCTCCTCCTACCTGCACAGCTTCAAACAGGAGTGCAATTTCTTTTAAAGGGGTGGAGGCTGATAGACCCATCAATGGCCAGGATGTGAAAGCTGACCCTGCAGTGCCATTAGCATGCAGAGCAAATAGCTGGTTGTATTTCCTTGGTGCTGCTCTGTGTCTGTGTTCTGAAAAGTTTTGACTCTCCACCATACTCACAGTTGTCCCTTGCATTTGTTTTTTTCCTCTGTTCTTTCAGAGCCTGCCTTTTTTATTTCTGAGTTCCTTTGTAAAGTGATAGTGATGGAAATAGTTTATCAGGTTAGATAAAGTCAAAACTGTGATTTACATAAAGTTGGAAGTTGTAGAAAATGAGGGTTGATAACTTCCGAATTTGGTAACTCACTACTAGTTGATTAATCAGACTAAGTGTTGTGAACAAAACTCTTCAGGTGATACAAATCTCTTATGAGTTTGACATGTTAGTGTGATTGCAGTTGCTGGAAATGAATGCTGATCTACTGTTTATAGTATGGTGATAACAGTTTAATTTTTGCACTTGGTTTCTGGTCCTTGGCTTTCTATTTTCAGAGTTGGGTAAATGTGGTATTGCGTATTTGACTTCAGTGTTGCCTGATCCAAGTTAGGTAACAGACAAAAAAAGGCAGAAAAAGTCCGAGTGCTGAAGTCTGCAGAAGCTAATTAAAAGAAAATAGCAGAGTGTATTGAATCTGCCTAGAAATAAGTGACCCATTGTTGGGTGTGCACTGAAGTTGGTCCACGATCGTGTGTGGTGTAACACCGCAGTCAAAGGAGTCACATCTGGGTTTGCCAGCATAACACTCTTGTCCTTTCCTTGCACTCACATTTTCATTTCATTTCTTTAGATATAAAATACTTGTACTCAGCAGCTTGTGTTTGTTATAAACCTGCTTTCCATAGTGGCCAAAATGGTCAATCTGCTTTTATGTCTCTACTGTCTTGTGTTACTCTGAAATCAAGAATGCTGGTTTTGAATTGGCTGTGCAGTTGTAGGCAATGTGGGAAATTAAATGGCTGAATGATGCAATTCTCAAACACAGGACATGAGTGGACATCCCCACGAAGAAATTAAAGGGATTTGTTAAACTTTTTAATAGTGTAGCACTTTACACTATTCTCATAGTATGTTACTAAGAGCTGTCGTATTTGTCAGTACCAGAGCTTTCATTTCTGTTCTAAGAATGCTTTGTATCAAGTGGTGGTGTAGAATTCGATCCTATAGAAGGATCCATTATTTTAAGGCTTGTAATGTAACCTATACTCTATGCAAGGCAATAAACCGAGAACAATTCATAAATTCTTGTTTTCAGCTTTGAGTCTGTGGTCATAACTCTGGAAGTCAGTGCACGACAGTTCTTAAGTCTTCAGGAGTATCTAAACTTAGGAGCTGAAGTGCAGTGGATTTTAAGCACTAGGAGTTGACACAAGGCACTGTCAAAATCCTGCCCTATCAACTTAATTTCAGTGTTACTTTTTTCCTTATTCTCTCCCCACTTCTAGTTAAGTGTTTTATACTTAGCTCTGTTATGCCTTTATTTTGTGAAGTGATGCTTTTTGTAGAAAAGAGGAAGAATACTAAAACACAGGTATTTTAGACTAGGAGAACTTTTTTTTCTTCTTACTTCAAAATGATTGTTGTCAGTGAACATCAGTATATTCAATACTGTGGGTTCCTTGGGGATATGTTTAGGAATTGAAATCAAATGCTAACAGAGTTTTTGAATGTAGCAATGACTTTTTAAACAGATGCATTGCATGTGTAATAAATATGTTAATGCAGCTATAATGTCTGTCAGGAACTGCCTACTTGTGGTATGTTTTACAGAAAAAAGAAAAAGCAACTTTTTTTCCTTCTGCCAAGAGAAGTTTGCCTTTCAAAATGTGAGCTTATGATTGAAGATTTTTGTGTAAAGCTTTTCTTACACAAAGGTTTCCACGATGAAAACTTGTCCTTCCCCTGTAGCGTAATCATCTGCAGCATTTCCATTTTACCTAGGCATATACCTACAGTCACAACTCTTAGCAGAAGATCCTGCTTTCGCAGGAGAAAATGTACATTCTTCTACAACTGTTTCTCTCAAACCCAGCAGGTACATTCTTGTGAACGTGGCATCAGTGCCTGTTGTGAGAAGTACGTTCTCCTTGAAACTGCTGAAACTTTCTCCGCTTCCCAAAGAGCGAGAGCTGAAAAGGCGTGCTGTCTCTGCAGCACATGATCCACAGGAAGACTGCAGAGGTGGTCGTCACTCCTTCTTTGTCATGCACAGGTCCAGCCCTTATTTTGGCAGTCTTTCCTCACTGAAGGCCTGCTTAGGCTCGCCTGATCTTCCTCACCACTTGAGGAGAAAATACTCCCCTTCAGGTTTCCTGGAAACATCTTGTTCAGCCTTACACAGGAAGAAATGGAAAATTACATCCCTTACCACTACCCTCTTGTGGAAGAGGGGAGCAGGAAATATTCTTGTCCTTAAACATGCTGTTCTTCCCGAAATCTTGGAAAATGAAATAAGGGGAAGGGTTCTGGGAGGGTCATGTCTGCATGATGCTCGCTATTCCTTGGCCCCATGAAGACGGAAACAAAGTAGGTCAGAAGACAGCAGATTTTATGATAACATAAACACTGTTAGGAGCTCTCAGGAACAGCAGTGACATAACAGGCAACATCCTCATGGCTGAGTTTGGATTACATCAATGTTTTGTAGTCTGATACATGTATTTTCACTTGATGGCTCTGCATTTTATCAGTCAAAATGGAAGGGAATGCATTTCTCAGTTTTACAATGCCATTTAAAAGTAGTTTGCCTGAAGAGAATAAGATGAAGAATGTTACTCTCAAAAACTAAGTGATTACAGAGTTTCAGGACAAGTTTAAAATCCAAACATTAGGAACTTGTAAAACTCCAGGTGTAGTTGTCTAGAATCAATGTTTTCTCTAACTTCACTTCCATAGCAAATGTATCCTTTCTCACTCCATTTACTGCATAGACCAAGTTAAGTTTTCTGCTTTAGTTCCAAAAAGCAATCAATGGATTACTGACTTCATTTTAACCACAGTTGTATTTATCTTTCTGGTTCAGCATCTTAGCCCTGAGCCTTCACCTCTAATCCACAGAAGGCATCAGCCACCTCCCCAGCTGGCATTTTATAAGTGGCTACTGTGTGTGGGTATCTACCACATGATAGGAGCCTCGAGGCTTGTTTTTCTACTACATGGATTGAGGGACACTTGATAAGATAGTGCTTAATACTGGGAGATGGTCTTTGAAAACTTCTGGAAATAATGGTGATTCTCTGTCTGCAACAGACCTCCAGAAAGCATGGTGCAGTATTAGAGATGAGGGTTGATAACTCCGTTTTTGAAGTTCTTGCTGGCTGGATTTGTGGATAGATCTATTATTTTCGTCTCTGTTGTCATCTTTGTTCATCACTATACAAATAACTAGCAATAAAAATAAGTAACAAAATGTTCTGGTTTACTCAGATAAAATCAACACATATTCTTGGAAGAGAATTCTGAAGGAAGTCACTCCATCTTTACTTCTTGTTTGAAATTCTGTCTACTAATATGGAAATTGTAGGCTGAATATTTTCAGTTCAAGTCATTAGTTCTGTATTAAATTGCAGATCTGAAATACTAGCCCTCATGGATAGTCCTTGACGAATATAGCTGATGCCAGATACTTTTTTTTAGTATTTTCTAGATGATAAGGAATAAATTTTCTCTGTGAGATTATTTAAAGTAGGTTAGCATCATCTTTCCTACCGTCCTCTGCCACTAATTTTGAAGCATTATAGTGAATCCCTGAATTGCTATCAGAATTGCTGATAATGATTGCAGAGTGATGTTTGCTTTCTTTCTCCTCCTCCTCCTTCCGAATGCTGGCTGGTCCTGGACATGGCATCAACATGAACAGTGGCAAGATGTGGGCAGCCTGAGCTTGTGTGTTGCCTAATGAAACAGCTGGCTCTTCATCTAATACTGTCATTTTTTTAAAAGATGCATTTGAAACCAAGCAAAATTAGCTGCTTGGCCAGAGGGATGAACAACGCTTCGTGCAGGATGTTCTGGACACTTGCTATCAGCTGAACTGCATATCAAAAGCTAATTGCCATATTTTTCCTTCCTTCTCCAGCAGCTTGGACCAGTAGTTTTGCCATGCATGCCTTGTGTGTTTTCTTTTCCCACCCTCTTCCCCTGTGCCCTTCATTTCAGATCTGAATGAGTGTGGACTAAAGCCACGGCCATGCAAACACCGGTGTATGAATACCTATGGCAGCTACAAGTGCTACTGTCTGAACGGCTACATGCTTATGCCAGATGGAACCTGCTCAAGTACGGCCAGCCTTGCTGCTTGCTCTTTTCCAGCTTCTCAAAATCCCTGCTCGAGTTTCCCCGGGAAACTTCTGTGAAATGAAGATGAGTCCCAAAGTAAAAGATTAATCTTGCTGGAAGTTAGGCAGCTGCACAAGACGAGCTCCTTTTCTTCCTAGTTTAATTAGGCTGAAAAAAGCAAGAGCAATTGTTTTGATTGTATTAGTTTTATTAAAAATTTCCCCCAAAGCATTCTTCAAGGCTGTAAATCACTGTTAATTGGCCTTCGAGGACAAGTGCTTGCAGTTTTCATTGCAGCAAGACACCTGCAGTTCTGCTGCCTTGTGGCCTTATAATGTAAAATCTTTAACGCTGCAGATGTTGGTTGTTTGACTGGTATAAAAATTGTACTGCCATCTCTCTGGAGATCAGGTTCCTACTTGCTCCCATAAAAGCAGTTATTTTGAATGTCTGGGCAGAGAGGAGGGGAGAGAAATTACCTTTAATTAGAGATGCCCCATTTTTAAACTGGCAGTACTGTCCAGGAGAGTCTATAGTACATACTAGCCTTTATATTCTGGGGACTGCATTCTATAACACAACTTACTACAGTTGTGGTAGTTTTCTCTTTTTTTTTTTTTTTTCTTAGAGATGTAGTTTGTGGAAAGAAAAATTTTACTGGCAGATGTAGTTCCTCTTCGAAGGATACCCGTCAAACTCAACAAGCAGGTTCCCACTTTTATCATAAATATGTGACATCTTAATTCTCTGAAGTTTTCAGTTGTTTTCTAGTACTGATCAGAGTCTTTATCTAAATATGTCCAATTATTTTTCTTCAGATGCCCTTTCTTGCCTGATGGCAAACTGTCAGTATGGCTGTGACGTACTGAAAGGGGAAGTGCGCTGCCGCTGTCCTTCTCCAGGGCTGCAGCTTGGGCCTGATGGCAGGACTTGTGTAGGTAGGTGATCAAATGTAGATTCAGTTTTATTTTTTTTTCTGCAAAATGCTTTTATCCTTACACAGAATGCAGTTCAAGAGAGTTTATCAGATGTACTTAGAATGCATTGAACATGCAGTTTAAAGTTAATAATGAGAATTGTGATAAGGCTGTTGCTCAGGTGCCCTTGTGTCAGAGATTGCCAGTGTTTTCCTCCAATCTTGCAAGTTTCATTGTCTGCCTAAAGCCCATACAGACTCCTTGGTATCCAAGCCCTCAGCCCTTGCCACTCCTGCTACTGGGTTATTTTAAACTATTGCTAACTCCAAAATACCTGCCTGCATAAAAAAAGGAATGGGGAGATCACCTTTCCCTCATACCCAAAAAGGTGGTGCCTAGCTCACTGGGTAGAAGAATAATTTGTAAAAATCACTGATATTATAGTGGAGCAAGGTGAAGGGCTGCTTGTGCTCCCAGTATTAGTGGGACTGAATCTTCAGTCTTTCTTCCAGACTGTGAAAACTCCAGGTTTTAAAATAAACACAGAAACTCAGAGTGTATAAAAGTGAAATGTTTTGTTCCCACGTTTGTGAACATGGAGAAGGTGCTTATGGTTAATCAGACTCTACTATGGTCTGAAGAACAGTGTGACATGTGATTTCATTAGTCATTAACTATATATCCTGAGTGGATATGATGCTCCAGTGATTTTATTATTTATATTCTGTGGAGTGCTGCAATTCCGTAACAGTAACAACACTTGCACTGAAAGAATGTAAGAAAATGGGGATGTGCTGATCATGCATTTGGGTAACTTGGCTGTCCACAGGATGGGTGGTTCTTCGAGTGCCTGACCCATGCTGACCAAGAATTTGTTGTCAGAGAAAGGAATAGACCCTAGATCTTCTGGTGAGAAGAGCAGGCTCCACACCAAGTCGGAGGCTTTCTGAAGTGCATGATTGACATGTCTGTGTATGGAAAAGAATGGACAGAACAGGAGAAAAAAACCCCACCATTGTTGCACGCTGAAGGGACTAAGTTGTGATAAATCCCATTGTGGATATTATGGCAGAGAGATCTTTGGAAGATACTTGTGCCATGCCATAGGGAGCTGAGTGATTTTGAGTACAAATTCAAGAAAGTTACACCAAGTAGAGAAATTTGCTAGAAAAAATGCTTGCAACATTCTCCTGGTTTGCATTTTTCTATTCAGGCAAACTTCACACTTTGAAATAAACAAAGTGCACTTTAATGCCAAAGACTAACATTCAGACCAGTCCTATGAAGCTCTTTGAAGTTTCCAAAAAACCACTTTTTTTTCCCAGAAAGGCAAAGAACTGCGTACCCACATTTTAGTTGGGTGTGTATCATTCAGAATGACCTCATAACCTATTTCTAGAATTTCCACAAGAATTTCAGAGCAGCCTTGTACAATACAGAGAAAATAGTTACAGCAAGAGATGTCTGTTCTTCCCACCTCATAACATAATGTTCTCCCTTTTTTTAGTAAGAAGCGATTGTGACATGCACCCTTTCTGTGTTATTTCTTTATCGAGTTTGAGATAAATATATGACACCTCAAAGAACTGAAGCTACTTGGAACTAGGGCTGGTTTTTTCCTCCTGTTTGTACAAGCCTGTCACTGTTGGAGAGGTGGTTGGCTCCAGCAAGGGTCTGGATAATGCTGCAGTACAAACAGAGGTGTAAGTGATGGTAAGAAAATTGAAGTGCGCATTGGCTACAGCTCATGAAATGCTTGTTTGAGGAGAGTTGGAAAGACAGCTGGGAATGCAATGCTTATTTTTAGCACAGGTGGAAATTCCTCTAGGCATTATTCTATTTTAACACTTGCTGATCATCCTCTTGTTTAAAATGTTCCTTCTCAGTAAAGAGCCACTAATTTGGCTAGAAAGGTAAATCATATAAACTAAATGACCACAAAGTGAAAAAATAATGCAGCAAAGTATTCAGTGAAAATGTCAATTAAACAGCTAGTTAATTGATTAATGACTCTTGAATCAATAAATCAATCAGTGTTGGCAGGATTTTGGATTGGGATTTTCATTTAATGAAATCTGTGTGCATATTTCAGCTTCAAATGATCTGAGATTATTTGAGGGCTGAAAAAAAATATTTTTCACTATAAAATTAATTATTTCCGCTTTTTTGTGTTTAGAAACTTGAAAATATGGCCTTGTAAACTTCATACTATTTTTAAAGTAGTCTCATAGTTATTTTGTGCTTGAGTTGGTAATATGGTCATACTTGCAGCAAGAGAGGGAAGCAATTCTGCTTCTCTGGTGGACACTGACCATCAGACTCATTAGATGCTGATCATCACACTCCCTTATGTGCCTTTGGAGCAGCTCCCTGGGCTGAGGTGAGAATACAGACCACACCTCTGTGCCCTGCCTTTCATGGGAAGCAGGTATGAGCCACGGCATGTTGCAGCAGGCAGAGGGAAACAGCCCCACACCTTTTGGTCCAGGTGTGAATTGGCTTGAAAGAAGCCACCGTCACTGTACTGTGCTGTTTGAGAGTTGCAGGAAACTAATCACAATCATATTGCATATCATCTTGTGGCTACTGATCAAAAAGTGATTTTCCCCTCAGTAATGAGCATCCACGCACGTCTCATTATATGCAAGTGGAAGGCTGTTCAATTTTCCATAATTTTGCATCAGTTTTGAACAGTGTATTGATTAGCAGTTCAGTCTGTATCTCTAGGACATATAACTGCCTACCACCACACTGCTGCCATAATTTAACATAATTTTTGCCTTATGTGAGTTTGCAAAAATGTGAATAAATACGAACATGTACAGAGGAAAAAGCAGGACATGCTACCTTAGATTTTTAAGATCATAATCCATGCCATGATGAGGTTATTCAGTGGCTAATCTTTTGTTACTGAACTACTTTTTGAAGTTGTGGTTTAAAGATTAAAAAAACCCAGCCAAAACCAACAAAGAACACAACTAACTCATCAAGAGTCTGAAACTTGCAGCCTCGAAATAATATTTTAATAAAGGGTAGAAAATTGTGACTTGTAGATTAAATTATAATAAGAAACATGGTAGGGTTTGTAAAACTCAGTAACATATTCAAAGCCTAAAATGTTAACAATAAATTCAAATCAAGAGACAGATTTATAGGAAGATTCAGGCATGTGGAGAGGTGCCCAGTATTGGCCTTGTTTTCTTTCTCAATGAGGCCTTTGCTGCACCATTCCAGCAGTGGTCTCGATGGAGAGGGAGCAGTCTGACAGGCCAGGAGGGTGGGAGCTCAGGGGTTGAATCCCTGCTGTCCTCAGTAATTCTTCATGCAGAGTGGACACTGGCAGCAGGCGCTACTGGGGCAACCTGTCTGGCCAGTAATTCATGGCTTGAGGTCACTTCTTTTGGCTGTGGGAACACAGGTTGGGGAAGCTGAAGCTCCATCTCCCCCACCTCTGGTAGCTGTCCTAACTAACCACCAGCTTTGTGGTAACATTTTTTTCTGTGCAGTAGAAGAGAGACTGCCTCGTTCCGCCCTCTTTCACAAGAGCAGCAGGGCATCAATCACTCGGCTTTGTTTTGCACTCTTGACATTGGCAACTGAAGTGCTCCTTTTGGGAAAAGAGCTGAGTGGAGAGCAAAATCTGCTTTCCCGTAGATCAAGAGTGTGATAGAGCTGCAGAGCAGAGGTTTGAACTGTGCCCTGCAGATAACCAGCAGATGCGAGGAGCTGTGTGCGTCAGAAGCAGCCGTGCATGGCAGTGGAGAATTAGTGTTTAAGCACTCAGCAGCCTCAGCTCGGTGTCCAAGGACTACAGAGTGAGTGGTAGTGCAAGCAGCTTTTGTGTGTCAGCCTGACCTCGTGTGAGAGTTTCCCAGGCAGGGAGAGCAGCAGTGGGTGAGCATCGGCTGCTCCCTGGGTATCTGCCTGTGACCCAGAGCTGAACTGAGAGGGCACAGCCAGAAGAAGTGCTCAGGTATTACTGCTGGCTGACCAAGGGCCCTTATGAAAAATTCTTTATTCATATTCTTTAGCTTTCCATTATGTGAAACCAGTTTCATTTAGACAGCGTACATTGTATTTTAACTGTTATTAAGAATAATACAGTTCCTTTGTTTCTACAGATATTGATGAGTGTGCTACTGGGAGGGTTCTCTGTCCACGGTTTAGGCACTGCGTCAATACTTTTGGAAGCTACATTTGCAGGTGTCATAAAGGCTTTGATCTGATGTACATCGGAGGCAAATACCAATGCCATGGTAATAACGAGCTATTTTTTATGTGCACATAATAGAGCTGCATATTCTGAAATGAAATTAATGGTTCAAAGAGGAATGTTTGTTTATTATGGCTGAAACGTTGAAGCAGGGGGTTTTACACTGCATCTGTATTTTAAGAAAGATGGATTATAGAAATAGGTTGTGAAAGAGAAGGCATGTATTTGGTCCACATTCTTGTAACTGGTTCTTGTGTGGAAGCTAGTGGGGAGAGCAGAGCTGATGACCCCAGGAATTCCTTTCCAAAGCCCTTTTTCCTGCAGGATTCACTGTCATTGGCAGTTGTAGGCTTGGGAGCGATGTATGAGCTTGGGCTATACCTGAGCTGTAACACTGGTGTGCTCCATAGCATGCCCCAAGATCCAAGATCAGAAAATGTGCACACCCTCGCTCCTCCCAACCCAGACTGCCCAACTTTCCTTCCCCTGGAGACAGGTGGGGAAGAAGCAGGAGTTGGGAAATAACCTGATGTTGTCTGGACATGAGACTGGAATGCAGCTGGTATATGCCTTTCAACAAAGATATTCCTGGGTCTCTCTGCCTTAGTTTCACAGGGTCTTAACTGGTTATGATTCTTTCACTGAAAAAAGATTGTGTGGAGATAATGAGGCATTGCTTTATGTTTGCTTAAGTATTTTTTTTCAGAGACATTTGTATTCAGAGCACTGGAATTTGGAGATTTTTGCTTGCGTCACTGGCAGTAAATGTGGATATGCCATATGAAAGGTTTCCATCAGTTTCTACTTGATGTAGAAACATCTATACAGATGTTTAATATGGGAAGCATTTTATGAAGAAAAACCAGTTTAATATCTGTGTGATTAAGAACATGCATGTTCCTAGACTCAGTTTTTTTCTTATTCTGTCACCTGTAAGAAGTGGCTGTTAAAATTGTGATCTTAATGATCTCAACTGCAGTCCAGCAATGGCATGTCTGAAGCTGATGCTAAGGTATAAGCTGAGCAACACCAAAGTTGCCCAGTAGTCCCCATTTACCCTAATGGTTGGATCACCACATTGATTTGTGACTATTTTCCTTTTCCCACTGGCAAAAGTTTTATTATTTTTTTACATAATCAAAATAGTAATAATGTTTGGGGTTTTTTTGCAGGGATTAGCAGAAAGTCAGGTTTCTTTGAAGCAAATGATTTTTTTAATGTAAATTTTCTGTTGCAGATATAGATGAATGTTCCCTTGGCCACCATCAGTGTGGTAGTTTTTCACACTGCTACAACGTTCCAGGATCCTACAAATGCAAGTGTAAAGAAGGGTACAGAGACAATGGAACAAACTGCATACGTATGTAATGCTCCTTTTAAAATAGAGATTCTGAAAGCTTGTGTCCCATTTTGTAAACTTTAAGGTACAGCACTATCGGTCTGAGTTTCTCTTAACTGTTTTTAATACTAAATAGGGGGCTGGGGAATGTAGTTGGAGTTTTCTAGGTCTTAGCATGCCTTGGTAAAAATATCTTTCCCTGAGACATTTTCATAATTAGAAGGAAATTCACCTCTCCCTATTCACAGCTTGATTCTAGAGATTGCATCAGGATGAGAACAACTGAGTAAGCAGGGTAGGTCTGATCAAACAGTGCATTATTACTCATACCCTGTTGTTATGTACACTCCACAACTGGCCCATTTCAGCTGTTCACCCCCTCCACACCCTGCTGCTTCCCAGATGTGAACAGAGGCAGGAGGGAAGATTTCTCTGGAATGATTTGCTGTTGGAAAATTCCCTTGGCCACCTTTCTCTTGGGAGAAGCAGCCACCCCCTTGGTACAGAATAGCCTGTTGGAGCTCCCCCTTATTTGACGTCCCACAGGACTGTGCAGCTCTGTGACATCTGCTGGATCTTTTCGATCCTGCATTCCTTTGTGGGATCTGGTCCTTGGTGACTCGCTGATCTCTTCAAAGAGCACTACCACTTTTTCCCTTTGCCTGTAGCTGTCATGGTAAAAGGTGTTCTTTCACATCCTGAGTGCTTGCAATTATGTGTGGGCACATTTCATGTGTGTTACTGGGACATAGTCCTAAGGGGCATTTTATATTTTAATATACTATAAATGTCAAAACTGCAGGGTGTTCAAAGGGATAGTAATAAACAAGTGGCCAGAGGGAAAACTTCTTTACCTGCTATCATCAAACAATTCACTGTTTAACAAACAGTAGTTCTTCATTTTAACTGTGTGTTATACTTGAAATGCTGGTACACAAAATGTGTGAGTAGAGTTCTTACTGAGCCTTTTAAGGTCTCCAGTGAGATACAAAAGGCTTATTAACAAATAGAAAATAACAGAACAGATACTCTTGTGTTTCATGTCTGCAGAAACTCTCCTTGTGAGACCAAGTTAAAATTTGTTGTCCTTTCTTTATGAAACACTGGAGGAGATGGTATTGTGGGTGCTGTCACTGTGGTGGAAGTGGTGCTCAGTCCACCACCTCATTTTTGTGAAGGCTGAAAAATGTCATTTACTTAGTTTCCTGGTGTTTAGCAAAGGTAAAGATCTAAATGAAGGCTGACTTAGGTGCAATCTCTAAAATTATTACTGCTTATTGACAAGGAGAAATGTTTAGATGGAGAGGTCTGCAAGAATTTTCTTAAGCCAAAGGTATCTGCTCGTCTCTGATCAAAATGGTTTTAACATTGGGGTCTTCCTAAACTTGCTGCCATTCCTGATTATGAACCACAGAATCACCAGGTAGGAAGAGACCTTCCGGACCACCGAGTCCAACCCATGCCCTAACACCACCTCAACTAAACCATGGCACTGAGTGCCACATCCAGTCTTTTTTTAAACGCATCCAGGGATGGTGACTCCACCACCTCCCTGGGCAGAGGATTCCAGAACTTTATCACTCTTTCAGTAAAAAACTTGGTCCTAAACTCGAACTTGTCTAGTTGAGAGGGCTGCTTAACCCATGGCTTCCTGCCCATGCTTTTTTAACCAGCAGTGCTTTTGAGTAAGTTTTGCCAACTCTGAAAGAGACTTGATTCTTGGGAGGAGGTGGGATGGAAGTGTCTTGGCCTTCAGTCATTCTAAATTATCTCTAAACTGCTGCAATGCTAAGTACCCCCTAAAGGGATGTGATAATTTAGCAGCACTGGTGCTAAAGCATATTGCTAACCAAAGGAAACTTTCAGTGGAAGAAAAGTTATTTCATCCAAGTCTCTCTGTGTCATAATGAAATAGATTGTTAAGTTCCTGGGATGAGAAGCTGAGATGTCCATTTTGGTCCCATTTTGATTCTCTTTCCCATTTTTCCTGTTGTTGTGATTGAAACACCTGGCCCATATCAGATATTCAAGGCAATTGCACTCTCCCTGAGGGAGGCAGTGGTATAACGAGTAGGATTGTTGATGTTGGAGGCACAACCCCTCAGACCATCACATGTACCTGCTTTTGTTACAGAAAGGCCAGTGACCAGGCCAACAGCTTGGCCGACACCCCGGCTGACAGTTCATCCTACCCCTGGGCCAGCAACTCGTCCTACGCCTGGGGCAACTCAACCTGCACCCAGGACAACAACTCGACTGACACCCAAGCCAACCACGAGATACATGCCAGTGACAACAAGGCCAGTCACGACACCAGTGACAGAGCCTCCAACACCGCCTCAGCCTACAACAGTAAGACCTACACTACCACCACAAAGAACTCCTCTGGTAACAACTGAAGAGCCTTCACATGTTCCCATTGAAACTACATCTTCCCCAGGAGTTATAGATGACAACAGGATCCAGCCAGATCCTCAGAAACCCCGAGGAGATGTGTTCAGTAAGTAATTTTCCATATGCTTTCGTTTATCAAAGCTGTAGATGGAGTGACGTGGAAGCATGCACAATACTGTTTGGATTTTTTGGAACACTATACCATTGAGAACAGAGAAACCAAACTGAAAATGGTCATATGGTAAAGCTGCACAAATAGTTGATTTTATTAAGAAAAATTTGGGAAGAGAGTTCTGAATCAATTAATCAAAAAATGTGTTTATCTTTTCCCCCCTGAAATTATGGAGTATATTGTCCCATAGAAGTACTTAATTATGCTTTCAGATGGAGGTTTTAGGGAAATGGGAGACATTTTATTGAAAAGTATTGAAGTTCAACATAACTCATAAAGTGGTTGGATTCAAATTCAGAGAGTTGAGAGTCACTCTTAAATAAAGTATTACCATAGCTTTAAGAATGGTAAAGAAATGGGATCATGTCTGATTACCTAAAGACTTCTATGTGACCTATTTTGTATGGGTTCGAATAGTCTCAGATGTTCATGACTAAACAATGGGAAAAATGCACAAAAATAGCAGGGAGACTAATCCCTGTGGAAAGGGATACATGAAAAGCTGAAGATAGGAAAGATTCTCATAGCATGAACACATGTAATTTTAAGAGCTCCTCTGAAATCTACAGCACCATTGTGCCAGCTTTAGTGCATACCACAGGAGACATTACTGGCACTTACAGAGCTGTGCATGTCTGCCAAGAAATACTCAACACCCGATTTCATCTTTAGTTCTGCAGCTAATTTTAGAGACGGGGAGGGTGTTGGATCAGCTCTTCAGCTTGTTGTACAATAAAGCTGCTGAAGCAATGTAGTAGGAGGAAAAGTTTGCTGTCTCAGAGCAGGTGCACAAGTAATGTGGGAGTTTTTTTCTGGTTGCTTTGGCATCTGTGTGGTAATTTCTTGGGCTTTGTTGTTGTAGGTCATTACTCAGTGAAATATTTTGTTCCTCGTAAAAGAGTTTTCCCTGTGACATTTTATCTGTTGTAGACAGATAAATTGAAAATGGAGAGAGAAGCTGACAAATGTTAGAAGCCAAATCCTGGTACTGCTTAGCAGAGTGTACTTTTGGCTTCGTATTCAAAATATAGAAATAAGTGAAATTTTAAAAGGAAATACAATAAAGACTTACAAAGCTTAATATAGTGGGAACCAACAGTTAAAAATAACGTTTTGTGGACATTATTGTAGACTCCAGCATTGTGCTTCCCAGGTGTCTCATGTTGCAAGTGTTCTCTGGAATTCTAAAGCAGAGGGATAGTTTTCAGCTACTTTCATGAAGTCATAACAATCCTTTGTGTAAAGCTTGTTATTTACAGTTAGTCTTTCTGTATTGTCCCTAGAGGCTAGATTTTGAAGCTAATGCTTTCAATACATATGCTTCAGATATAGGAGTTTGGAAAATAGGAAAGTAAATGCCTTTTAAGTTTGGCTTGGTCTGAGTGCAGCTTACATTACGGTACATATAACAAACACAGGATCTTTGCAAAGTGGTTATCAACTATTGGTTTAGGTCAGCTGCCACCCTCTGAGGTTTGTCATGTCCATACATAGCTTCAAAGGCTTCAGTGCCCAGCACAGCAGGACTGAAATGGGTCAAACACCAGCAGCTGTTCCTGGGTAGGTAATACAGGAACAGAGAGTCCTCAGATCAAGTCAACAGATGTCTGTCTTCAATCCCATATAACTTTTTTTGATTCCCTGCAAGGGACATACTTGATATACATATGTGTGTGACATAACTCTGTGACTGAAAACATACTCCACTTGTGCTCCAGATGATGCTAGTAGTGTGATCCTTCATGGAGCTGGTGTCTGTTTTTTCCTCTCTCTTATCTTTTTCTTTCCTTTCCACTCTGCTTCCTGCTCTTTCTCCCTTTCTCTTCTGGGCACTTTGGAAGTATCATCTAGGTAGTGGTCACTGGAGTCCTCTCCTACCTTCTGTTTGTCTTGAAGCATTTGTGTAGGGGGTGCAAAAAGCATTTGTTAAGGATTTGAAATGTACAGTAGAGTGCAAAACAGTTCTGTTTCAGAAGAATGTGCTACTTTCTCAAAGAAAGCATTGCTTGTAGAGTAAGGTGTTCCTTCACCTGTTGAATCCTGTTACTGTAGGAGTTTGTGGGGAAGAGAAGTTACATCTCCTCATGTGGGACATACAGAAAAGCAGGTAGAAAAGTTATAGCCACGTACATTACCACATGTAGGATGCACAGAGCATGGCTCTGCCTCTCCTCAGTACTGCCCTTGTAAGGATAATGCAGGGATACCTGAACATCCCCAGATGCCATCACTCCAGGGGTTCAGCAGCGTGGGAGCGTTACGCCGGGTGCTGCATTCCTGGGCATTAGCAGGGCTGCAGACCCAGCTGCATGAGTGCTCTTGGCTTGTGGCAAATGCGAAGTGCGTTAGCTGGAACACCTTTCACGTTCGCTTACGGATGGAGTGTGCCGGGTGGGTTGAGCTTCGGGTTCCTGCTGGCCAGTCCTGTCGGAAAGCAGTGCCTGGTTCTGTTTGGCTGCAGCTGCTCAGTGTGAAGCACTGCAAGCTCAGGACGGCAGTGCTCCCACTGAGTGTAAGCCAGTGCCTCTCCAAAATCATTCCTCACAGCCAGACACAATGTTAACAACCATGGTGTTAAGACAATACAGGATTTCAAACTGGAATGACTAGTAACATTTAGCTAACCTTTGAATTGCTTCTTAGCTGCTATTTGGATGTGCCAAACCCTCCCCCACTGCCAAAAACATTTGTGGATTTTTCACTTGCTTCTATATTTCCTCAGGGAAAGGGAGTTTTGAACTATTTCCTTCATCTTCTTTAAAGCTGTTTCAGTTTTAGTCTCACCTACATCAGACATCTTTGCAATATTCCTGGGTTGTGGATATGAGGTAATTTTGTTTGGCTTGTACTGAGCTTCTTTAGGTTCATTTCTCCACACCAACTGCTTCTCCAGTCGAGGCAGCAAAGAAGCCATTTCTCAGAAATTTGCACTGTGGTCCCCATATGCCTGCCTGGAAAGAGAAGAAAAAGCTTTGATCTTTCTGCCTTTGTTTCCCACTGGAGAATACAGGCAGCAATTAATAGTCTTGTAACTCTTTATTTTCTTGAAAAACAGAGGAGAAAGTCGATGTTAGATCCCCATAGGTCATGAAGTAGGATTTAACTTCAGTTTTGTGAAGTCTTCAGAAGAATTTGTGTCATCTTAGGTGGCTACTTCCTCCTGTGTCTCCAAGGGTTGTTGTATTCCCAAGAGTCACGAAAGGTAGTGTTTTATCACAGGGATGGGCAAAACCCAGCACAGAGAGCATTGTACCCAGCAACCACTGGCAGTTCTGGCCTCCCAGCCATTAGCATCTGCTGAAGACCTCAGTATTTAAAGTTGTGTTTCCAGCTAGGTTATCTTGTGATGCATGGACATTTCCCTTCCTTTTTTTCCCATGGAGCTCTGAAGCCTTAGCCAGGCTTGGAGGAAGCAGCACTGTTTTGCTCTGCCATTGAATAGCTGCTGCTTCTGTCAGGCAATCTGTGGCAAAGGGGCCAGTGGCTACTGTGCAGTGATAGCTGTCCTAGTGTTCCAGACCAAATCCTGCAAATCCTGGTGCTCTAGGATTGGTCCATATCAGGAGAGGAAACGTGCTGGGGCAAATGTACTTTTTTCTGCAAGCATTTTTCGAATTCTATTTTTTTGTTAGTTAACCTTTTCCTGGGCTACCCTTGGTGACTCCTTGCTCCCTATCTGCTCCCTTTGTTGTTATTTGACCTGCTGTTCCACACACTGAGTAAACTTGACCTCACTTTAGAGCTCTCTTGAATGTGCTGCTCAACTTGAAATGAGCTGAGGACCAGAGAAATTGCTCTGTTCAGGAGTAATGAAGAGCACAAATGATAGAAATGCTGATAATGTTATTTAAATACCTTCACAACTTTTGAAAAGTATTGGGTTGTTGCTTTGCTTTAGGTGCTTTACCCCTTTTCTAAAAATGCCTGCAGTGACTTTGGGGTGCTGCTTTCTTAGAGAACAAAAAAATTAGTATTTTTTAAAAATGGAATTCCTACACTTGGCCTTTGAACCACTTAGTCAGATGCAGACACTGGAATCTGGCAAGGATAATCTTCTCCTGATATGGATATGGGGGGAATGGCAATGAGAGAGGAATGCAGTGATAGCTTAATATTTAACTGTTTCAGGACTGATACAAACTACAGTGAAGTACGGAGGAATCTGGTCTAGTTGTAAGTCTCTAACAAATAGAATAAACTTGTCAATGAGACTATGAATTTCTGCTGCTGTTGGGATTTGAATAAGCACTGAAAGCATAAACCTAAAGCATAATACTAGATATCAGGAGAGCAAGAACAAACCCCCTTATCTGTATTAGAAGACAGTACAGCAGTTTTCCTTCTTAGCCCTTAGTGGAGCCAAAAAAGTTGGAATTAGGAAATGTTTCTCATAACAGCTATTAAAAATGTAAAGATTGGATTAAAACTTGTTTCTTTCTTTTCTTCCTTTCAGTGACTGCAAAGTCCTCAGTGCTGTAAGTGCAGTTTTGTGATGCTTGAAGCTGTTGAAAAAAGGGAAATAACAAAAGCAAAGAATGGAGGGTTTGTTATTCCTTGATATAATTAGAGTAGCATTATTTTACAACAGCATTTCATTTGTCTTCACTGTTCTGGCACCTTTTAAAATGTATTTGTCTTTGTATTTAAGCATTTAAGAGAGGCACTTTGTTCCTGTTGATACTCTGGAGTTCAATCATGAAACCTAGGAGTCTTGCAAGTCTCACCCTCAATCAATCTTCCAGCAAGTTTTGTCCCTGAATCTGATATGCAAGCTTCTGTACACTCCTTGTTTTACCTATGTTTCCCTGAAACTCAGCTGTCACTCTGCACCTCCTGAATGGATGTTCATAGAAAAGCAGGCAGGTTACTTTGCAGAAAACTTTCTGCGAAGATAAATACCAAGATGCTTGATTTCAGTAAAACTTAATGAGCCTTGTAACTGCCTTTGAAATGCAGGATTGGACTTCAGAGTGGTGGCATGCTGACACTGTTGTGTCTCCCCTCATATGTAGATAGTGCTGGAGAGGGTGGCACAGAAAGCCCTTCCTGAAATAATTCTTACTGCAGAATTTGAATTTGTAGAATTATAAGAAACCTGTCCTGGACACTGTGGGTGTCCAAAGGGAAGGGTGAAATGCACCTCTCTGTTGCCTCTTCTTTTTAGCCCGGCATATATCAGAATCTTCCCTGGAGGAAAACAGGACTTACTCTTGTTTTCTCAGTCCAGTTGACCTCTGGACTACCCTTACTTTTAGCTGTTTTCTACTAGTTCTGTGTGAGATCTCATCACTTGCGGGAGATTTTTGGAAGTGGGATTTAACAGCTTTCAGTCATAATTACTCAGTCAAAAAATCTTTGTCCTTTTTTTGTTGTTGTTGTTGTTAGCAAATGGGAAGATTAGTCATGATCATTGTGTGGAATGGAATTGTACTTACAGTGCAAAACCAGTGTTTTCTGTAAGCCAGAGAACTGCATTATTAATAGTAATAACAATTACTAATAACATGAAATTGCACTCCGTGTTTTGGTTTGTAACACCAAAACAAATATTCTGTTTATTGCAAACTAGCTGATATATATACATGCACTTTCTTATACTCCCAAACTCAGCAATTAGCAAGTAAATAAAAAAAAAGCTGTATTGTTTTCCCGAAGGTTAAAAAAGCTGGAAAGTAATCACTCTTACTTAATATTTAGTAATCACAGTTGTGATATTTTCCCCCAGATTTGTCCATCTATGAAGAGGTTAGCTCATGAACTTTGAGAATATGGTAGTGTTGATGTATTGGCTCACTCAGAGCTTATAAAATTCTCCAAGAAAAAGAAGCCAAGTTTCTATTTAACAAGCTTTATCAAACCATTGAAGTTAAGTGAAAAGCACACTGATACACTATATAAAGTACACAGAAAGGGTTTGGAAAGCTTGCAGAAAATAAGTGTGCCAAGTACTTTCTCCCACGATCTCCACTCGACATACTGGTTGTCATGGCAGAAAGAAGTGTACATGTGGGTCATATTTAGAGTCCTGCATCACTTATGGTAACCCTTGTTTCAAATTGAGTGCACATTCCTGTAATTAGGTCCAAGGACTGAAGTGACTGTATTAGAGCACTGCAACACATTCTTCTAGAAGTTCATAAAAAAAGTGTTTGGAAAGGACTCTGGGGGAATTTTTGAAAAAATATTTTTGCAGAGCTTTGATTACAGGCAGACACATCAACTTGAATTTGGAGAATGCTTGTATGTGCACACAGACGTAACTCAGGTTTGTAGAAAACAGCATCGCATTAGAAATGGTACTTAAGGAAGTAAACGGAAGTAGTTTACAAAATAAATTCCCAGTATTTTTTGCAGTATTTTCCATAAACAAGGATTATGACAGACTGGGAAGAGGGTGCACAAGACATGTACCTTAAAACTGTGACCCCTGAGTATCCTACAAATCTTAGAGCATGGCAGTGGGTTCCCTTCATGCTCTTTGCCACAGTGCTCATTCAGAACCTTCCTGTGAGCCTGTGGTCCGAGCCTTTGGTCCCTGCCCTGCTGCGCTCAGCAGTTCTGAAGCGAATTGCGGACTTGCTCTCCATAGCACAGAAAACAAACAGTATGTTCTTCCCTTGGCACAGTCTGAGGTGAGGGAAGGCAAGGTGGTGGTCCCTGGGCGTGCAGCAGCATAGATAGAGCTCCTAGGGAAGAGTGGTACACTGCTGGCAGGGATTAAGGGTGAGTGATGTCTTTATGAGACTGAATATAACATTTGTGTGTAGATGTACTGCAAGGCAATTATTGGCCTAGGTTGTGTGGACTGTGCACATTTGTAAGGTTTCTTTCATGTTAAATCTCAAAGTTTCTAGTCACGTGGGCAAAATAGCCCAGATAAAACAAAGCAGCAAAAATATTATTTACAGTCAAGGTATTTTTAAAAATTAACAGTCCTCTAATACCCAAGTCAGCTGTAAGCCTGAAGCTGTTGTGAGCATTAATATCCTAGACTGCAAATAGACATAGTCTAAAATCTGCAAAGGATTAAAAAGAAAGAGGAAACAAAAAAAGGGAGACTTAATGATTCAAATAATGACTATTATATTTATGAGTTCATCAGTTTCCTACAGATTTTGAGCTTTTTAAGTATTTGATTTTATTGTACAAAATTTTTATTCAAGATCCCTAGCCTAGAATAGTATTTTAAAAATACATTAGAATTTGCTTATTTTGTCCCAATTTCAACATTTTTTCTTTTCCGTATTCTGGCTTTAGAGGAGCTCTTGCAGCAGTGCTATTTTCATGTTGTCCTAGTGCAAAAGAAGTTCCTTCTTAACCTTTGATTTGATTTTCTGAAGACAACAGTCCTTCCAGTCATCTTAATTCTTCTTGTTCTCACTTGCCCCTGAAGTCAGACATTAATAGTTATTTTTGCACTGCAAATGGAAAACATGTCAAGTTTTTAATAGATAAGGCCCTTACAAATACCTTGGGTGTCAGAGGTGCCTATTAAATCTAAGGACATGTCTGAAACACATTACTACTATTATGAATTATGCATTAGACCTGCCTCTAAATGAGGAATTTTCCAAGACAGCTCTATTCAGTGTAATCTGTTTATCTCTAGCTGACACCTGTCCATCAGGCAAGAAATCTGCATGAGATGTACACAGACTGGCACAGCATCTTCAGAAATATGTGGGAGTCTTTGTAGCCACCTGACTTCGGCAGCCATCACTCCCACAAAGACCTCATACATTTCAGGTTGTCCTGGATGCTGAATGTCTAATAACCTCTGGGCTTCTTAATCACCAAGAGCTGTTCATTCTCCTTGCAGCTGGGAAGAGCAGCTGAAGGACTGGCTGTGCTGCTGGAAAGCAAAAAGTGTAATTACAGTTGAATTCCAGCTTCCACTAGAGCTCCTCCTTCTCAACTCTCAGTACAGCCCTGATAATTGTTTGGGGAGCTCTGATCCTTTGCAGATAGATGGATGTACCTTCAGCTGTAGTTCAAAGGTTAAGTGCACGCGGGGCCTCTTCCAAGTACTGCTGCCTCCTGTCGAGGTTCTCCTATAAACGTCGGTGGAAGGGTTGAGTGAGGACTTTCATGTGGCTTTGTTTAATTGAGAAACCACTGTCTCTGAAAACACATTTGGAGAGCAATAGTGTGCTTCAAGGATAAAGCTTTCCCCCCGGTTAAAAAGGAGCTTTCATTCAGAGGGCCTTTAGGAGATTTGGAATTACCTTTTATAGTGCTTAGGTAAATGTTGCAACACAAATCATAAATAACGTAGGCATAAAGTTTATGAGTCTTTGTGTCAAATATAATTAAATGTATTGAAATCTCCAGGAAAAGCACAATGCCCAGAGCTGCTCTGCTGGTTTTTGTTAAAGATAAAGCTAGTTAGTGACCTACTTCCTTATCTCATTCATTTTTTCTCACAGTTCCACGCCAGCCTGGAGTGAGCAATAATCTGTTTGAAATACTTGAAATTGAAAGAGGGATTACAGCTGATGAATTTGAAGCAAATGATGACCCAGGTAAAGACCATGTCTCCTATGCAGGACCTAGGGTTTATGATTATTTTGAGATTTCTTGGGGGTTTATACATTTTTCAGGGCTCCTACATCTTAAGCACCTCTTTTAAACTGCTTTATAAAACCAACCCCTTGCCTATGAAAACCTTTCTACTTTTATATCTTAAAAAAATTAGCACAAAAATAGTGTGCATTGTTAATAAATACAAGGGTCCTTTTTATTGTTTTAGTATTTTTGCAGGTTCTTTTCCTAGGGCTCCTTCTTCTACATTTAATTTTCACACTTACTTGCTAGTGTCAGCCACATGGGAAATTGAAAACCAAACCAATCTGAATCATTTCTGGGTTTTTTTGTGACCTCCTGCTCTGTTCTGCCAGGTGTGCTGGTGCACAGCTGTAATTTTGATAGTGGACTGTGCGGATGGATCAAGGGCAAAGATGATGACTTGCACTGGGAACCAGTGAGAGATGCATCAGGTAAGTGATCTGTGTACAGTCACATCCTGCAGTTGAAGAATCACCCAGGCTTGAGGTTGATGACAGTTTGTGCTTCAGGACAAATTACACAGCTGCTGTTCCCTTTAGTTCTGGGATACATTTCACACCCACACCTCTTCTGTGTATAAAAAGCAAAATTGAGGATTCCCAATGTGAAAGAGCAATTGAAAATTTACATTTTTACCATGGCTGGCATCTTTAAAATAGGAATGTCTCTGAAGGAGTAGTAAATATAGTCAGCAAAAGTTTGCCTTAAAAGAATCTGGGGGAAAAAAGTGGACTAGAGAACAGCTTTTATTTATGGTGAAACAAAGCTTATTTTTCAAACAACCATGTAAACATAATTAGTTCCCTATCACTAGCAAAATTATAGAAAGTATTGGACATAGTCTTTGTTTTGCTGCCAGATATAATGTTCTAGTTTAACCTCTCAGATTGCTATAGGTTGGAGTAGAATTCAATAAAATCAATCTGTATATAGGAAAAAAGTAACTGGAAGTAAAATGTTCAAACACAGAAGCTTCTGAAAATGGGATTTTTTGGGATGGTAAAAAGTGACACTACACCAAACATTAGAGGGGAGTGTGTAGTAGCTGCTTGCAGCACAGGAGACTGGCATCAGCATTGGTGGTCAGCAGCAGCCCTGCCCTCTGGCCCACCTCTGCTGTCCCAGGAAGTGGGATGTATTTTGTATATTGATTTTGGTGTGGCACAGAGAGGTTGCTGTCCTTTCCTGCCTACCCTTCCCCCAGCAGTGCCTGCCCAGCAGTGCTGGGGATTAGACACACATCCCTGGCTCCCCGTAATGATGGGATTACTTCATGCCCAAGGAGTAGCCTTTGAAGTGCACAAAGCTCACATTATGTGAGGGATGGCAGCCTGCGGAAGGAAGCGCGCTCTCAGGCGGGACTATGGTACAGGTTAAGATGAGGGAGGGCGAGGGCATTTTCCTTGTGCACTACCCTGTCACATCTGTCTGGCCTTATGCTGCCACTGCTGGCACAGTCATTTGCCAGCGCAGCAGGTGACCTGGCACCTTTTCCAGGCTGTTTGGAAGTGCTGTCTTCACTGGCTGGGCAGGGCTTGCCCCACACAGGCTGCTCTAGTACTTCAGGAGCTCTTTGTGACACTTGAAAAGCCTTGGGAATGAGTGGGAGAGCAGAGCTCCTTCCTCCTGCAGATGAGAAAACAGGCAGCTGTCTCCTGCTTGCAGAGAGGCACCTAAAAAAAGAAAATATTACATGTAATTCATACCTTTTTTGAAACAGCAGATGTAAAAATCCATTTTTTCTAGGTCACTCAAAGCATATTCATTATCTGTACTCAAAAATTGTTGTTAATGCATACTAAGTTCCAGAACTATGATTTTTAACTGGCACTTTTTTGTCAGACTTTTCCCCTGCATTGCTTCCCAGTAGTCAGGGACAAGCTCAGCTATTTATTTCCTCTGTATGTTCTGCTGCTGTTGACATAACCTGTTAAAACTAGTCCCTTGAAGTCACCCACCCACTCCCTCCTGTCTGGAATACCTTGTTGCAAGGATTTATTTTCACAGCTTGTTCCTGACTGTTTGCTTTCACCTTGCAAAGTTTGCTATTTTTTGGTTTATCAGAATCTGCATTTTGAAAGGTGCTGTGCTGAAGCATTATAAACTTATCTTGCATGCAGAAAATGCTGATTTGAGGGGACCTTTTCCTCCAGGGGCTTGCCTACAGATATATTTGCTTTGTGCTTACCTAAATCTGTTTCCTATTGATTGGATTCAGCCACAGTAACTATCTGAAAACGATGCACTTAATAAGTCAGTACTTTCATAGTGGTATAATTGTATCTTCAGCAAACAGGTACAGTTATTTAAACAGTATTGTGCTTATTTTAGCAATTAGCGACCTTGCTGCAAAAGCAATGCATTAAAAGAAAAAGAAAACTCCCTGAGAAGATACCCACCAAAAGGCTTTAACAGATCCTTGGGCAAATGGATCCCCCTTCATGGCTAAATGCTGATCTAGGGGCCCAGACAACAGCATACTACTTTGCTTTGTTAAGTCCCATGGAGAGCAAAGAGCTTACAAACTTATGTAGAAGTAGTGAATTGGAGACAAGGTTGTCTTTCCTTCTAAGTGTGTGACAAGCCCTGGTACATTGTCATTAAATCTTACAGCTTTTGAGGGAAATCATTGTGACTTTCAAAGAGAAGCTTTCCAAAAACAATGCTCTGGTTGAGAAGTAGCAGGGAGATAATTAAAAAATATTTTTCTATCCTATTTAACGGTGTATGTCAACAATATTACAAACCCCCAATATTTCTGCATCTTCAGTTTTAACTGAGGAGACTAAAAATGCCACCTTTCTTAATGAATTTAAGGTAAAAGTGGAATTTTTTTATTTTAAAAAACCTCCTAATCTGATTTCATAAAGAAAAAATATTCTTAAATTCAGTGTAAGATAAGTTTTTTGGGGTTTTTTTGAACCTTTTTCCCTTTGGTCATTTCAGATTTTAAAGGTTTTACCCACCTTGCAAAAGTTTTCATTAAAAGTACAAACAGCACATACAGGTCTGGATTTTCTCCAAGATGTGAAATCTCGTTTAGTGTAGTTCTGAGTGTCAGTATGAAAGGTGCCTTTTTTCTTTCTAGGTTGTATGGATGTTGCCATTCCCGAAATCCTCAGCTTCTCATGTTCTAAGTGTTTTCTGGAAGGCACCTTTACTTCATACATGATAAGAGCTAATAATAGGGTTTTGAATTGAGTATGTATGTTTACTGCCAACTTCCTACTGTTAGGCTTCAGGGTTAACAGCCATGTGGAAATCATTACTGCTGCTTGCTTTATCTATCTAATCCAGATTAAGAGTTTAAATTACGGTTAAATGAAAGAGGCTGTCGGGGTTGCAAATGGATATGCATTGAGACTTAACCTGTTAACACAGTTCCCAAAGGAAAGGAAAGGGACAGAGCCATAGCTCAATTACATGATAGCATTTATTCTGGTCTTCTCCTTTATGTGTCCAACAGCAAAACATTGCAGCTTAAAAGGTGCGTAAATTTGCACAGTGGCTTTAATATCACTGTGGGTTTAAAATCATGCAGTCACCAAGAGGTTGTCAGAAATTACAGAATACATGAGGTTTCAGTTTTTGAGAGGTATTGTTTGCTTTGTCAAAAAGAAATTAGATGGGCAACACCTAACCTGGTATTAATGTATAGAGAAGAGCAGCACTGTAGATCTTACCCTGTAGGAGGCAGATGCACCAGTTTTGTTTATATATGCCTTATTTAACACTCACTGAACCTTGTGGACCCCTTTATTATTTTTTTTAATAAATTTTCATGCATTTGGTCCTGCAACCTAGTAGCATTAAGAAAAACCAAACAAAACCTAACTGCTAAAAACTAACTGCTTTTTCCACTGCAGGGGGACAGTATCTTACCATCTCTGATCCCAAGAGCAAAGAAGGAGGAGTAGCACATATTATCCTGCCCTTGGGTCACATGGCTCAGGCTGGAGACTTGTGCCTGTCCTTTAGGCATAAAGTGCCTGGGCTGCATTCTGGTGCCCTCCAAGTCTTTGTGAGGAAAAATGGTGCTCATGGCCCAGCTGTCTGGGGAAGAAATGGTGGCCATGGCTGGAGACAGACACACATAACTTTACGGGGACTGGGCATCAGGAGTGTAAGTACTGATGCTCATGTTGCTTTTTGGGTTTTTGCATGAAAAGCTGAAGACAGTTAAATGGTGCAGCACTGCAGTGTTCATCTTCTGGGTTCAGTTTCAGTCTGTTTTACTACTTTAATCTCTGCCAATGGAATCACAATACAGATGAGAGTCATTGTGCCTTTTTTCCCAATTAGTTTTATGCACAAAAAAGAGAAAGAAATCCCAGCTACAGCAGTAGACTCAGGCTACTGTGTCATTTCCTGAGCTACCTGGTACAGCCTATTTTAAGGGAATCATCACACAGGAAAGAACAGCCTTGTGGACAGAGGCATACTCTATAGAGATTTCAAAAAAAGCCTGTATCAAGAGTCCTCATGAATAATGCTTTGAATAATACAGTGCCATGAAATAGGAATAATCATCCCCTGTGGATTAGTAACTGGCTCAACCAGGGCAAAGATACTGAAAATAAGTAATTTTTGGTAAGGTAGGGAGATTACACGTGCAATCAATTGTGGTTTTATGCCCTTTAGCATCCGTGCAGCTGATCAGGCCAAGGAGGTGAATGATGACCTAAAAATACCTACAACACAAAGTGGTTTAATGCAATCAAAAGAAGCTGCCCGAAGTGCCATGGAGAATCTTTTAACACTTGGAAATCTTAGAAACATTGTGTGATTAACTGGTATCAAAAGCTCAGTGTTATTCTTCAACCTCTGAAGGTAGTTTCTATTTCAGATCTGAAGAAGTGGCTTGGGTACTTCAGGGCCTGTTTTACTCTGACTTAAATATCAGGTACTCTGATGTGAAAACACATCAATGTTCATGGTGAGATCAGGCTACAAGACACACACAGTATCTATTTCTAAAACAATTATTAAGGCTGTAGGTACTGCAGATAATTTTCTGGAAACTTTACCTCAGGAACAGTAGCAAAGACACCTGCCTTTGTTAGCTGTAAATGAACATCAGTCTGAGAAGGTGGACATTTGTAACAGGTGAACAATATATTTGCTATATTCTTCCCCCCCCCCCCCCCCCCCCCCCCCCCCCCAAATTTATCACTTCGGGCAGTCCTTGTGTCTGTCTCAGTAAGTGTTGAATCACTCATGTCTTGTCTGGTAGACAAGATCTCAGACATGACCAGCAAAAAGTTCCTTTTCTCACAGTTCCCATGCCTCTCCTGACCCCCTGGCAGTAGCTGTCAGCATGACCTGCCATCCATTGGACCACAGACAGGAGCTGCCTCATGGCACACTTGAGTTTGGGATCTTTTGCAGCCAGCATGGGCAGCCAGGACTGCTGACCTGAACCACTGTGACACTTATCCAAAGATTGGGGAGCAAAGGAAGACTCCTAAGCAGGGAAGAAATGTGGACGTTTTAGTTTCTAGCTAATTAAAACCCAAAAGCAACCAAACAGTAGTGATTTTGGAGGGGCCTACTGGAAACCTGAGGAGAATCCAGAATCCTTCATCACAGTTTTTAATGAATTATCTCTGTGTAATTTTTTTTTTTTTTTTTATCCTCCACTTAAATTGTTCTATTTCTCTTCCTAGATAATTTTCAGAGGTGAGAAAGGGAAAGGAAGAACCGGAGATATTGGACTAGATGATGTGGTCTTGAGGAGAGGACGCTGTTCTGAAGAGCATTAGCCAAGACAATGGACCAGCAATCATCTCCTCTTGCCCTTCTCATGCAATTCTGCCAAACTTTGAAACAGAACTGCATGGAAAAGAAGAAAAAAGTGGGAGAGCAACAACTTCTTAGTGGTCTGCTAAGTGCAATCTCATGGAAATTTCACTTAAATACATGGAGAGCACCTCCCAGGATTGAGAAAATCCAAGCTCCGGCTGGTTCTTTCTATTAATCCTTACCCCTAAATCATATTTTGTATGTAATAACTTTTTCCCCTGTTAGGGCTGGTGAGTGCTCACAGAAAGAGCACTTGTGAAAAAGGGAGAATTGATCACAAATGGTGGCAAAAGAAAGCTCCATCTCAAAGTTTCAATGTTAACTGATAGTCATTATCTTCCCTTAGTGCTACTCTTTCATTGATTAATTTGTGTGAGTCACATTGGATTAGTGAAAGCCTGGACCTGAACTTTGGCTTACTGCCACTAACCTTTGGAAGAAAGGTTTGTCATATATGAAATAGCATTTATTTTGCTGTTGCATCTGTATTAACCAAAACCAGTTATAGAGAGTAGGCATTGCATCCTGTAATATTGCTTGTGCTCTGTTCTGTGTATATGTGTATGGTTAACATATTTATGTTTTTAGTATTTACAGACTGTAGTTGCAGGGTAATTGGCAGCTGTACTTTCTTTTTGTACGAGACAGGCATTCAGCATCTTCTTCAATGCTGCTGGTCATGCCAAGTTACCAAAGTCAGTTAATGGTGCTCACTGAAAAATGCTGGTGCCATTTTTCGTGTTGTAATGTCCTGAAGGCAAAAGACCAAGCACTTCCCTGCTGTAAACTGGCCTCTGAAAATGCTGTACAAGTTTGCATCGAGCTCACACGCACGCCCTAAAGGGCTCTCAGTCCTGCAAGAAGCTCCTGGTTCAGCTGAAGACTGAGCAGCCAGGAAAAGATGAACTCGGATCTTGTAAGGCTGAGCCTGTTGACACTGCCAGGAATGATCCCTTCCCACAGGTGCCACAAGTCTCCGCATAAGGGAAAAGGGCAGCTGCATTAACACTGTACAAACAATTCAGACTGTGAAATGCCTCGAGTGATCTTTGCCAAATGTCCATACTCTACCCAATCTTCTGTATAGAATAAGCATTTTATTCTTTAGAACTAGAACAACTATTAGGTCTAGTGGGAACTAAGGATTTATCAAAACTTTGGACTAATTTTATAGCTATGTATCATGCATGTGCTGTGCAGTTTCCCAGTTTCTTCTGTTTGGTGTGGAATTTTTTAAGTGGGCTATCACCACTGCTAGCAATTCTAAAATTGATAAAGTAACTATAACATGTTAAGAAAATGACAAAAGATTGGTAAAATGTTGTTAGTGGTGCAGCCTTAAAGCTTCAAAATACGTGTAGAAGATCTCAGTACAGTGTAAAATAAATGTCAGCTGCATAGCATGTTCAGTCTTGTACAAAGCTCACAGACACAGAATTGCAAGACCAGTAGAGGTCATATTCCAAATCCCAGTTTCTGACAAAGTACCAGTCTGAGAATACTTTTCCCATTTGTCCCCTAGGACGAAACAGCGTGTGTAGAGCAGACGTGTATGTGACCAAACAGAGTCTCCTGCAAAACTGTATCAGCAAACATTTTGAAAAGGAAAAAAGCAACGCATTTGTAAACATTAAATTTTAAACTATTTTGCTTCAAATATGATTATGATCTTTTTTTCTTATGTTACTTTGTGATGTGTCAGAAATATCTGTGAATAGTTGAAAACCTTGTCCTTATTTTAAAGTAATCAGTAAAAGAGACTGTTACTTGCTACTAATTGGGCATCTTGTTGTCATTTCTAGACTGAGAGTCTCATTTTCATTGCAGTGAAATGAAACAAAAGATGACAATCCCAGAGTGAAATAGCTCTTATTACCAGATTTAAAAATCAAAATACATTTCACTATCATATGAAGAGAGCACTGTACCTATTTTTCAGAAGGAAGAATGACAACTTTCAACCTAACTTTAAGAGAAGTATCACAGGTAATTTAAGAGCTTCTGCAATATAAAATGGACATTTTACAAGAAAGAGCAGCTACCATAGTTCCTCACTTTGATTCAACCTGCACAAACTGCTGTTAGATGCCAAGGAACATAAGATAAACACATTTTAGTCTGGTTCATCATATTACTACACCTTTCTGAGCTTAAGATTCCCTGGTTAGAGGAGAAACCTATGCAAGACTGTCAGGAGCTTTTTGGCCATTTTTAAAAGCAGTCCCTAGAACTCAGAATCTGAATTAATTCAGAAGGTAGACAGAAATAAGTACTCAGGTGACAGGGGGAGGATTCAGGTTTCTGTTTTATCAGTGCATTTCATTGCTACAGTTAAACATGGACTTGTAAAGCCTTGTGACAGCTGCAGTCTCAGCAGACACCAAGGCAGTGTTTTTGAGCTCTGGGGGAGCTGCTGTGGCTCTAAGTCACTCACCTCCACACCTGGCTGCGCTGTGACTGTGCTGCCTTCTCTCCATCTTTTGAATAGACAAGGTGAGGTCACTCAGGGGTTCTGTTGTGAGGATCCTTCTCCAGCTCTTTCTGTACAGGCTCTTTTCAGGCAGCTCCCTCCGGCCACGCACCTCAGCCAGGACTGCTCTTTCCATATGAACCTCAAAAAAGGGATGAAAATATGGCCTGAGGTCTTCCTATGAAGTAGATTATAGTTTTGGGTTTAGTAAGTAGGTAGTAGAAATTCCTGCTTAGATACTTAAGCAAGCAGAAGAAATTACACTAACTTAACATGAAAATATTTATCAAATGTTTAACCTCTTGCCAGTTTATAATTGAATGTCTTTTCATAGACATGTTCAACTCTTTTCCCCAAAGAGATTGAAAATAAGATTCTTCATAAATGACAGTTACTGGGACCAGTGGCAGTGTGCACTTAGGCATTTGCTGACATCAAAATCAGCACAAGGGAAGGGACCAAGACAAGATTTTTGGTTTCAGATTCCATTTTATACAGTCCCCTCACCTCTCATCAGATCCATGTCACTAAATCAGTAGTGAGTGCTTTTAGTGAAGCTCATTCATTCTGGAGAACAGCTTCTCTCGGTTCCCTTCAGTAAATTATCTGAGACTTGGAGGTCAAAACTTTGGTTTTACTGCAGTTGGAGATGACAATAGCCACGCTAATAAGACTCAGTCATGAGAAGACAACCCTGAACAGAAGAACATTTATGACAGCAGCCTCCATCATCCTGCTCTGTTCTGCTGGAGAAAAGCTGCCACAGTAGCAGTTCTCTCCAACCCATGGCCCAATGGTCTCTATATGCACCCCAATAGAAGTTATTTCTCTTTGCAAATGAGACACAGTAGTTATCAGAAAAGATAGCTTGATCCAAAGTCTCTTGATTTTAGCAATGCATTGTGACACTCACCTTGAGACCTGTTCACTCTGCCTTTAAAAATTTGCAACAAGAAACTACAGCTGCCTTTAAAATTTTAATTGTGAATGTTACACATACAGAGTTATTAATTAGCAAGTAAGGTCCACTTAAATGCGATGCAAATTTTTGGTTGTATAGATCTATCTCTCAGTGTTTTATGACTTCAGATTTTCCACGTCAATTAAAACCAAGAAAAGAATTTGAGCAATGCCTTGGTGTAAACCTGCAAGAAAGAATTTTAGAAAGAAATGCAAAACATTTTAGTGGTAGGCTTCAGAAGTGATTTGAAAGATCACTGCATTAACTTTCAAAGCTTGAGGAGATTCCCTTCTCAGACCTCACCTACTGCATCAAACAGACCTAGAGATACATGAGGAAATGCATTTGGAATCTGTAATGCTCCATTTGTTTAAAATGCCAACAGACCAAAGACCATCAGGAACCACAAAGACAAGTCTTCAGCAGTACAGACTGTGAAGCACCTCTAGATTTCAGAAACCAGCTCCATGTAAGTTTTCAGGATTGCAAGTCCAAAATGAATCAAATCATGTTCTAGTAGCTCTGCTCTTACCAATTCTGCTTGTGCACTGTTCCTTTGCTTTGAAACAAACCGTCCTTTAGACAGTGTTTTACACTGGTTGCTTTGGGCCAAGATGGACTATTATTGGAAAAAAACCCAAACCAAACACATGGGTTATTTTTTATTTATCTTTCTTCTTAAAGTTGAAAAAACATCTTGGGTAACATTACTGAAATCAGGATAGTCAGATCAGGATTGATCCTGTTCACATCACTGGATGTGAATGCCCACTGGAGTGATCACCTTAGGTTGCCTTTTTTCTCCTAAGAAATGTTTAATTTAATGGCAGAGAGCCAGACAGGACATCATGCTTACACATGCTTGATACATGTCAAAGGCATAGGTTTATTCCTCAGTTCCTCAATAACATGTCAAACAGCAGAGCAAGTTAGATCTGAACTTTCTGGATAGAACCAGAAACAATTCCTGGCTTTCCATCACGATTTTTCCTCAGTTTGCTTAAGAGATGTTAAGAATCAACCAGTGTTTTCTTTAAGAAATACGTAAGCTCACTCTGTATGTATGGTCAGATTTTTGCCACTCTGCTGTTTCCCTGCAATCCAACTATTAAAGATCTCCCCAAGACTCCACTTCGGTCAAACCACTGCAGGTGTCTCAAAAATCACATGGAAAAGGGCCATCTCTACAGCATCTCTGTGCTCTGTGTGCCAGGGAACATTTGCATGATGGCTTATACAGAGTGTGTGCACATGATTATTGTGCACGACAGGCTGAGGCCTGTATTCAGTGTTTGAGCAAGGAAGCCAAGATCCATCTGGCACACAGGATAAGGATGCTCCTCTCTGTGACACAGCCAAATACTGCTTTCCTCTCACCACGAGTTATTACAGCACTTCTCCCACGATTTTTTTAACTTAATACTTTGACTTTTTACCTTCTCTTCAGGCCAGGAATAGTCCTCTGTCACAGTTTTCTCCCAGGTTTTATCTTGTTATGCATTTCAACAGCCCATGTTCTCATTTCAGACTCTTACCCTGAATACTCTTGATATATTCATTTTGAGTTTGGCAAACACCTGGAAAGACAAAGTACAGTGTGTACTCAGAGAATTATTTTACTGCATTTGTATACAACACCAGTGCTAAAATTTGAGATTGACACTCTCAAGGAATTTCAAGAAGACATCATCATTGTTTTGATACCACAGTGCCCCAGCAGAAACGGGACCACATCACCTCTACCCTTGCCTGTTGCCCTGCCCCCATTTTAGATCAAAAACTTGGAGAAATGGACTCAGCAGATTTTTTTCCCCCTATCAGAACAGTGCAGGACAGAATTCCCTTACATGTGAAGCAGGATTACTGTGGCATGCATACACTCCTGTTCAGTACCAGTGTCTTTGAACTGCAAAGAACAGAAAAAAAAGCCTTGCAATGAAAACTGGCTTTGATCTCACAGCCCTGGGTTCAAGTCTAGCACAAAAGCAAGAGCTCCTCATCTGGGAGCTCATGCAATTGTGCCACATCAGCTGGTGATGACACCACCAGAATCCTCAGCAAAGACCATCCTCACATCCAGCACAATGTAAATAGAGAACTAAACCCAAATAAGTACTGAGCAGTGCCAGTTATACTTTAAATTAGGAAAATAACTGTGAGACTGTCTAAGGCAAGAAATTTGATTAACAGGTTTCAGAGATGTGTCCAAGAGAGAGACACTTTGACTTCCGTCCCTCTGATGTTGAGTTGGCTCGAAGAATGTTGTCATCTTACCTCAGTTTCCTGGAACAGTTGGAGGACCAAAGTTGGAGCTCTTCAAAGTTTCCCTGTCCCAACGCCGAGTACTCTCTCTCAAATATGCACGATTCATGCATGTCTAGGGGATTCCTTTAGCCATTTGTATCTTGGAGTGAATACACAGGGTTTGAAGCCACTGGAACTGCTCACTAATAATAAAGTCCACAACTCTATGGTGCACATCAATTTGCATAGGAGCCAGGAATCCTTATTGCATAGTTAAAGGGTCGTTAAACTGTGAGCAATTCAGTCACTCTCTTTTCCTATGCCACTGGTTCTATCCTGATTTTAAAGATATTATAGTTGGGTGAACTCTGTTACTGAAGGTTGCCTCTTAGAACTGAGTGATGTTTCGTTACTCACAAGGTACACCAGGCAGTTTTGTGGGGTGTTAGGAGACCTCAGCATTCTAGCAGCTCATCTCTGTATTAGCAAACAGCCCTGGCACACTCACTACAAAATTCACTGTGAACTGCTCTGCCAGCTTTTATTGGAGTAATTTGCTTGCCAAATAAAGATACGTGACTGGGACTTGAAAAAAAATATTGCAGTAATATGAAAAATAGGCAGAGAAAATACCTGGTACATCAAGGAATGTCTTCGTCACCATGTGGCCAGCCCACAGCATCTCACACAAGTTCTTTATAACCCCGTTCTTCATCTTTTATTCAGCCATCCCCTCCCAGGGTACCACTTAGTGCAAAGAGTGTGTTTGGGATTGCAGCAAACACCAATGATGACTACCCCTCTCTGGCTGGCTGTGACCAGGTGGTCTGTAAAGCGTGGAACTCTCTTCATGTTTCTCCCAGGTTTTGCCAGAGGTATCAGCTGGGATACTAAGAAGACATTGGGCAAATCCAAACTTTCATGTGCCCTAATGAAGATAAGGACCTTTTCCTTCCCTGATGTGGAAGTCTGCTTCCTCCCTAAAGAGAGACCCTCACTAGAGGAGACCCATTCCGTAACCACCCTCTGCACTTGCTGCTCCGACTGAAATCCTGTGTTCTGCCACTGGGTCCGAGTCTGCAGGTAACAAACCACACAAACTCCCCAAATAGGGCAATATCCTGAGCATGCAGCAGACAGATTGGAGCTATGACACTTTAAGAAGCAGCTACGCATGAAACTACAGGAGGCACAAATGGGGCATGCAAGAAATCCTGCAACTGCACTCAGCAGTACACAAGTGCAAAAGAACTGGACTCCATTTCTGGCCTGAACTGACAATGACTTGTGAGTTTTCCAACAGCCAGTCTGCCTGGAACAGCCTAGGAATACAGCATCTCCAAACCACACTGCCAACAGCCGAGGCTGCCAACAGCAACTACAAGGTAATCCTGCAGCACGCAAAATATTGTGTGAGAGGGATTTTCAAACCTTGCTATTTAAAATATCCTTGGAATGATGGCTCTGTCCTGACACTCAATACAGACAACCCCTGCTTCATATTTCAGTGGCAACAACTCCCTTTGGGGAAGAGAAACATCTTGCACTCATAAGGGAACTGCACAGAGCTGCAGCAGAACAGGCACAGGCTGCTCCAATGGTCTCAAGCCTTGCCCACCAGCCTTTCAGGTGAGGGGTCAGGCTGTTTGTGAGCTCCCTGAACACATTCAAGGGGCGAGTAGAAATTTTCTCTGTGCGCCTCTCCACACCCATATTACTTTCTTACTGCTGTAAGAAAGGTGAGTAAACTCATCAATGTGACAGATAAGAAAGGAGAGCAAACGCTTACATCATGCACCCAGAGTAGGTAAGTGCCATTCACTTGAACTCACAAATTCTCCTGCCACACACTGTCATCTTGACACACAGCCACAGAGACCCAGGTCAACCAGCCTAACCTGCAACATCAGCTGGTTCAAAGCAGTAACACAGTTAAAAGCTTCCATTATCCAGCATTATCAAAGGGGAGAAGCTTTATTAACAGGTCTTTGACTTCCAGAAGCCTGGACTTTTTTCACTCGGCCCCTTTCCACCACCACAGTCAGGCAAGACACTATGGACCCAGCTGCCACTGGCTTCTGGGGTGCAAGATTGGGCCAGTCATTCATACCATACAAAATGCTGTGCTTCAGATTAAAATGCTGCTCAAAGAAATGCATCTGACATTCTCTCCTGAAGAAACTGCTGGACAGGGCATCTTGAAGCTAAGAAACCCAAAACACATTACAAAGGAATTTGGGCAGCTGTGAGACAAGCAACTGCATGAGGCACTGATGAATTCACCATGCTCCCTGAGCTATTTGTATGTGATTTATCTCAGTTTCTAGTTAATTTTTAACAGGCCCCTGTCCCTTGCCAAGCATTTGGCAAACTCACTGCATGTGCTCCAGAAACAAACATCTAAGCAGCAGTTCAAAGAGGATGCTGTAAATGGAGTTTTTACTCAAAGTAAGAAGCATTGCTTAAAATCCTATTTCTCTTGTATCTGAAAATGAACAAACTCTTTTGCCCACATCAAAGAATTGAAATGCAACTTCCCTCCCTTCTCCATCACATTTTAATGTGAACCACAGCTGCTTTTCTTCCTACCTAGGTACAACGTGTCATTCCTATCTCGTATGCAGACCACTCTAAGGGCTCCAGAGTAGATCCTTCAATTAAACAAAGCTACCAACATTCAACGTCTTTTACAGGGTGTGTTTGCACCAACACAAACCAGGGCAGCATGAGGACAAGACAAAGGGAGCAGCCTCACATTTCAGGACACTACTATTTTGCTGCAGGTCATCCAGTCTAGCCCACAGTGACATCAACCTGTCAAAAGCTCTCCAGAGCCCCCAGCAATTGGATAAACACTACATTTGAAATACTGGAACTCTCACCTGTAAAATGCAAACCCTCAAGATGCCTCCTCTAGTTCCAGTCATTTGAATCCTTTGGGCTGGTGGAGAGGTTGTGCTGCTCTGGGCTGGTGGAGAGGTTGTGCTGCTCGCTACCAGCCCCGGCTGAGGGCTCTGACTCCAGGCAGGACCCAATCCTGCCACTAATGCCCTGGCTTCAGTGCAGGCTGGAGCCCCCAAGTGTGAACAGATTCAAACCAAATCTCTAAAATCAGACTGGGAGAATTCCCACTTGCCTCTGAGCCTTCTGAGTTGGGCAGTCCAAGAAGCACAACCACCTGAATTTACACAGCCCATCAGGCCTGCACTACCCACACCACAGTGCCAGGGCAGCCCCAGGAGCTGGGATGCTGAGGGTACACTGGACTGACAGCAGGTGAGTGGGCACTGGTGTTACTCCTAAGCATGACCAAGTCTTTGATTAAGCAGCAAGCAGCCAAGGCTGTGAACTCAGAGGTGGAGTGTTTCTTTATCTTGCCCAAGGCAAGCGTGTGTATGTGTCCTTTGGAGTTGCATGTGCTCACCACAGCACACCATGTGGGGGTACGGCTCCCCATCTTCTGTACCTCTCACCCCCCTTCCTCCTCCTCATCCTCACAAAGCTTTCAGAGTTTCTCCAAATGCATTTTACCCTCCAGTTTGTTCCAAGAGCCCAACTTCTTTCTCTCTGTCTTCCAGCTCTCTGTTGCTGCTGCGATCTTGTGCTTTTCATGAAAAACAGGCTATCAAAGCCTTTCTCCTCAGCTGCATACTTCTAAGTTTAGGCCTCCCCATCTACCAGGAGCATTCAAGTGAGGTATCAAGCACTGCACCTGGCAGCGTTTTCCAGATCCTGCCTGAACAATAATAAAGTTTCTTTGCCTCAGGACTTGCTGAACCCAAACACTGTTTTCTCTGGCACGAGAGGCCAATTTACTCCTGGAGATAAATATTAAACAAACAGGAATTTTTTGACTTTAGGAACTAAGAAGCTAGAACATTTTCCTGCAGCCACAGTCACACCCCTTTGTGCTTGTAACACTGAGCTATTTTTAAAAATTCATTCCTGTGGTATTTTCCTAATAGCCATAAAGCAGCAGGCATTCTCTATAACACAATTTGCTATTATTACTCCTTCTATGCCTTCTATGACCTTCCAAATTCAGATAGATTAGCCAGCTGTCAAAAGGAAAAAAAATTATTCTCTTTGTAGCCTTTCCTCTATTGCTTGTTTTCCCCAGGCAGCGGCTCAGATCTGGCAGGAAACCAACTTAGTTCCTGCCCTAAGACTCCATCATATTTTGGAAAAGACCATGTCCTGAATGTTGCAACTTGGGGCTTCTGCATGCTAAAAAAAGCAAATAAAAACTTGTATCTTTTGCCAGTGCTTCAACAAACAAAATAGTGAACCAACCCCAAGTGAAGAATTGTTGCCCATCCACACACTCTCAATACCCTAAAAAAATAAGATTAGTATTTGAAATTTGCCAAGGGGCACCAACATCAGCCATTTAACAATGATTTCAACAATCATACTGTTTTCTCCATCCAGGAGATGACAGGTAAAATGAGTTTGTGACCTAGCTAGTAATTTTTAAAAAAGCAGAGTCCATAGCAAATGATGATACAAGCCCATATCAGCATGAGGACCTCTTGTTAAAATAGCAGGCAGAGACACAGAGCACTTAGCTGTTCTCTCTCCTCTGTATTTGTTCTCTGATATAAAATACAAAACATTTTTTCTAAGTCCGTGCAAATATAAACAAAGATTAAAATTAGGACAAATATCTCCTTCTCCTGATTTCATCATCTGAACCCTCAATTAAGCTCCTCAGTAAGCATCTATTTTCTATTCATACCCACAATTTATTTCTGCTTGCCCATGGTCTGTGCTGGGGGAGAGCACTCCCATGCAATCAACCTTTCACTCCCAGCTCTTGACCTCATTTCTTTTCCATCCTTTTACACGTTCCAGCCTTCTGACCATCTCCTAATGGTGAAATCAGCTTTTTGCTGCCTGAAGCAAGAGAAAAATGCAGTGGCAACATACCCTTAATGAAGAATGGATTGCCTCTTGCCATGTTCTCTACGTGCCAGAGCAAGTCTGTAGCCATGTGTCACCCTTGCCCCAACCTGCTCTGTTGCTGCTGCCCTCAGCAATGTTTGTGAGGCCACAAGATGTGGCAAGTTCTGGAGGAACCCCTCATGGCTCTGGTTTGCATCTCGTCACACTCCCCCTGCTCCTGCCAACACACCCTTAGACAAAAGCCTCTTTCAAGCCAAAACCCAACTTACTGACACACAATGAGTCCAGCAACTGCTAATGGCAGATTTTGAAATTTAAAAATTTTCCCCTGCATGTCAATGCTCTTTTTCTTCTACCTCAGTATCTCCACCTCTGTCTTAGGGAGGTGATGAGCACAAGATACTGCAAGATACTTGCAGGTCAGAGCTTCACCTGGCAGTACAGCCCACCCATGTCACCTTCCTCCTGGAGCTCACACTGCAGAGACAGCACCACTAAGCCAAGTGTTACTGCTCTGCTAGGAAAGTACAGTCACATCAACTCAGATCACAGTAAATTTTTAGATCAAACTGTGCTGGTTTTCATCATCTGATATTCTGGCCTATGAATTCCATTATCATTCATTTAGTCAGAAATTATATTCAATTCTCACGTACATCAGGATCAAAAAATTTACTTTGTTCCTTCCATGTCAAAGTTAGGTTAAAAAAAAAAGCTGGTGGGTTTCAGAGCTTCCTAAAGCCAAATGCTAATAATTGCTGGATGAGAAAACAGCAAACAAAAAGTTATCAACAACTTCTACCTAATTTCAGAGAGCAAACAGAATAAGGACTTCAAAAAAAAGAGCCAAATTCCACTAGAAAAAAAAGTAAGCATTTTTTCCTTCTAATCAATAGTTCTTGCAATAATTCCAGTGATTTATCTACATTTCTAGACTCTTTATTTGTTCTCACAGACACTGGAAATTAAAAAATAAAATCAACTTTCAACTCCTCTGAACAAGCTACGATGAAGTGCAATGGATAACAAGTTGAACATGCCTCTAGCAGGCAGCCAATTCCAACACTACACATTTATTTATATAGGAGGAACAACACATATTTTTTATATACATATGAAAAAATATATACCCATTTATGCATCCAGGTAGCACATGTAAGAAGGGTCACTGGAGAAATATTGCCAAGGCTGGTCAGTGCTGGAAAACAGGACCTCCCAAACCCCTCCCTGGGGCTTTCTGGAGCAGCAGGCACCACCTAAGGAGGAAAGACCTCCCCTAGTGCCAGGTTTTCCCCATTTCACAGATGCAAATCCTCAGCAGTTTGTCAGGCTCTGCTTGTTATAACAAAAGCCTTCAGTGTCCTGACATTTAAAAAGGGTTCAAAGAAACATAACATGAGCTAGTTAAAAATACCATGTGGAGTGTGTACACACACCCACCCTGCACTAAGCCAAAAATCATGGAAAGCAAAGATTGTATGGCCTAATAACACGTCCTACCTATCCCCCCTCTCCTGCAGAGCTCCTCCAAAGGAGTATCTACTCTGTTGCCCTGCCTGGTGTGCTTTGAAAGCCCCAATGACCCCTTCTTCTCAGCAGGCAAAGAGCCTGTGCACACCCAGGCTGTGCCTGGCACAATAGGGCAGAGCCTGGCACCTCCAGGGGTACCTGATGTAAACAGATGATGGAGGGATCACGCTGCAGTACTTTTCCTGACCTTCAGCCAGAAGGTTTGTTTTACCTAGTTTGAAGCTCCTCCTCTTGGAGACCACCCAAAATGTCTTTGTACAGTTCAGGCTGTGTCTTAATCACGTGGCCAAACTTAAGCCCTGCGGCTCTTTTGATCTCTCATGGTTAATCAAACTTCTCGGTCACTTTGCCACTGTTGATGCTGCTCTCAGATGCAGGGACTGCTACAGAGAGAAGAAAAAATTATCAAGAAATAAATGACAAATAACATCCACATAATGCAGATAAACCACCACCACCAGTATTCTGTCTCTTTGCTGAGAAAATTCTACATGTCCCAGGTTTCCACTACACAGGGTCGTTTTATATTAAAAAAATAATGTAAATTAAAAAAATAATGTAAACTATATCGCCAACCCTACTGTATAAAATAACAGAAGGTTACAGACTATGCAATGAGTAGCCAGGCAACCAGACTTCCTGCATGACAGTTCTGGGAAATTATGATACTGTGCCAGAGCCTGACAGCAGCCCTGGGTTACTGCCTCCAAGCAATGCCTCCAGGCTGCTCTTCCTACCATGCAATTCATCACTGTTCTGCTGCTCACATCAGCATGCTCTGAATGCCCAGTGTCAAGCTTTGGGTCAGGGTGCATTTCACGCCACCTTTGCGCTGATGCAAAAGTGATGCCACAAAGTGGCAGGAAAGAAGGCGTTGGGCTCTCAGACTAGGAAACATTGAAAGAATTGATGGAGAAAATCCCATGCCACTGTAAGAGAAAGATTGTTTTTGGAAAGTCAGTAGTGCCCAAATAGTTTATGCTACAATAGTTAATTAATATTTTTATACTGTGCCACTGTGATCCATGAGAGATCTTACACTAGATGCTGTATGAAGAAGGAGTTTTTTCAGGGGAATCACACCTGTTATGCCATTTGCTTTGACAGATAAAAGCCCCAAAACAGTCTTCTCATCTCTTCTTTAGGGTACTTTTTATGTGGAAAGATTATTTTCAATAAAAAATATACTTGACTCTTGCAATACCCTCCTGACTGGTACAATGCCATCATCCAGAAGAAACCTCTCTCAGATTAATTCAGCATAGCCTGCTAACAGCACTTAAAGATCTTTTTGTTCAGCATTATAAAATTGTTTGTCTCCTGAATATAAGAGTTTCACTTCAGGCCCTGCCAAGGTCAATATGCAAGATAAATACTCTCCCCCATCATGGCCTAGTGGGAGGTCTCTTAAGCACCTCAGGTGTTGCAGGTTTGCCATATAATCCCTGGGGAAACATGAGATCCAATGTTTCACAAGCTAAATTATGTCAGATTTCAGAATGCAAGCAAGATTTTACTTCAACTACTCTGTTCTAACCCTCTCTGATACAGAAAAGAAGGGATCCTCTCTTAATCTGGGGTACTTTGACTCATAGCAGTAGAAAAAAGAAATCAATATTTCTTATAGGAATTGCTGCAAGAAGAGATTTAGCTGAACAAGAGTTGTCACACCAACCTCCTCCATGAAAAGTTAAGTGCCTGGAACTGAGGAGGAGGGGGATTGGGAACGGTGAGTGGGCGAGAAACACCATCATTCACTCACCCCTAAAGCAGAAAGAGATCAATTTTATCCATTTTAAGACTTCTCTCCCTCAGAGTATCTTCCTTAAAAATCACTTTTCCCCCCCTTAAAAATTGATGTATCTTTAATAGCAATAATGTCAATACTTATTTTTGTTCTTGTTTTGCCAGTGAAAGTCTGTGCCACTTTGAATAATCTTTTCTCCAAATGAACCCATAAGTTTAGCTTTCATTGTGTTTGGCCCGGAATGAATATGTGCCCCGATAAAGTGCAATGACATTCGCTGAAATCTAACTACATTTCATTTGGCAAAAGTATAATTCAGAGGTCTACATATTCCTCAAAACATCTTGGGTATTCAATTAAGTTCATAATGAAATAGGAGTCATTCATAGGAATAATCTGTTAGCCTAAATCAGGAACTTTATACCTGAGGACACACACTAACACATTCATGAAAAGATGATGTGAGTTTATCTTGGTTGGACTCTATCTGTACAGTTTGTGTCAATCTGCAGCATTTCACTGTCAGTACAGCTACTGCTGTCTGCACTACCAAGCTAGAACAGACTAATTAAGTCTAGTTAACTCTGAGTCCTGACCCCAATGTGTCCAACAAACCTCCAGACAGCTAAGGAAAAACTTGCCCTTTTTAATTTTCAGCAACAGTATGAGCTATTGAGACTTGTCAGAGATGCTGCCATCTAAATATGCTTCACAAACTTCTGAGTTTTGACTGTTTCACTGTATTTCCTGAATGCATTGTGCCTGCAATTTTCCTCCTCTGAATCACACAACTCATCCATGTCAAAATAAATTTATCACCTATTAATTTCCATTCTTCTGCTCAGACAGTTATTTCACACCTCCAGCAGACAAGGGCAGTGCAATGGCAGGGCATCAGGCTGGTAACCTAGGAAGTTACACCATTCCCTCCCTCTTCAGTATATGCACTTGGCAGTCTTCTGAATAGATTTCTGGCAAAAGATAAACCAGATACATTTTTTCAGTTTTAAGAGAGCTCTTCCCTGAGTTCATAGACCTGGTGTCCACTTTGACTCTTTCAGTTTAAAGAAAGATGCAGTTTTTCTTGTTCTGCTGTAATTGATGAAGGCTCTTTCCTAAAAAACATTTCATGGGGAAGTTAAACCCTACACAGAAAACATTTCACAAATGATGAAAAGTTGTCACCTTTGACAATTCCATTTTCAAGAGAAAAGAACAAACCAGAAAACAACAGACCCGAAAATAAGCATGCTTTAAAGGACTGAGAGGCAATTTTTAAAGGAAACTGAATCCATGTATCTGACACAGCAGTGATACAGCTGGATAGAGCTCCACTTCTTGACCATCCATGTCAAAGATTAAAAAATAAAACAAGTCAAGATATTTTCTAGTGTGGAGTAACCCAATCTCTCACAGAAAAGCTCTCAACTTGATTAAACTACTCCATCCTGTCTTTCAGTCAAATTAAACTCAGTTTTGCTTTCCCATAATTCTACTCTATGGTGCCTCCTTGCTACCAGCAGAGTGGGTGTATTTTTCCACAAGAAAGTACTGGCAGAAGTGCAAAGGAAGTGTACTTATCATCATGCTCTCACCCTAATGCCCAACTAAAACAAAAGCTGAGCAAACCAGTTGTTTTCATGTTTGGTAAATCAGGTGGCCAGCACCAGCTCTCTCCCACCCCAACCTCATTTGAAACTGATGCCACTCGTCAGCAGCAGCACAGCTGCTCCCTGAGTGCTGCTCTGTCAGCACAGCACCGCAGTCTCTCATTAGGACAATGTTAATTTAATTAAGAATATTTTAACATGGACAAAAGGCAATTAAAAAGCCTGTCAGTCATTGTATACAGTTTCCCAACTTCTGTTCTTTGAATATATGAGCTCATCACAAACCTGCCACCGATACACCATGCTATCAGTCAGGCTGTCAGTCCTCTTTATGACACAGTGTCTGTAGCACACAATGAACACCCTCTCCACCTCATACATTTACTCAGCTCAGTGCCAGAGTTTCATCCCCAAGCTACTTTAAAAAGGTGGTTGCTTTTTGAAATTGCCTTACACTGTTCTCAGATTACAAAAAGAACCCTGTCCAACAGACTTCAGACGTGGTTCTTTTTAAAAAATACACCTACAGGATTCCTTCTGCAGCCTGAAAAGGGAACAGAGCTAACACCTTGGACACCTGGTGAACACAAGTACAATCTTCCTCCCATAAGTTCAGGTTAACAGCAGTTAGCATTGTTACATGAACAGCTATGCCTGCGGGAAGGTGTTCCAGGGGGACCACTGGTCTAGAGGATACCTGTTTGCAGTACCAGCACATGGACATCTGAGAACTGAAACAGCCCTCGAGTCTGCCAGGCTAAACACCACACTGAAGCCAGCAATCTGCAACAACATTGCTCTTTAATGCCCAGTCTAGTAAAGTCTCACACTCAGCTCTGCCAAAATCATGCTATCAAATGCCAGGTTGTCATATCCCACTGATTTGCACTGGAATACACTCCCTGAAACACATCCAAGAAATGCCACAAAAGCATGCACCTAGAAGTGGCAAAAATAATAACCCCAGAAAACAAAAAAGGGAGGTAACAATAGGAGAATTCATTGGAGGAACAGCAGCATAACAGAGCAATGACAGAAAATCAAGCCCTAGTAGGGTAGAGAAGTCATGCAGAGCAAACATGACTTCTGTCATTGTATTAAGGATCTGGAAAGACAGACAAATCAAGCACTGGAGCACATAGTCAAGTTTTCTCTTACAGTTCAGTATGGAAGTTTCCAGCCAAAACAATGATATTTGCTATAAGCTTCAGTGTCTTGCCTCAGTGTTCATTTGGGGGCAGATCAGATGCAAAGTTTTCTTTCTAAGTGACGGTTTCTTACTCACCATGAATCCTAATAAAAGACACAGGGTATGAGACACACCCAGAAAATACCCAGTCTGGATTGCTTCCATTTACTTTTCTTCTTCTGTGTCCAAATTGATATTGCTGCTCTTGACAGATGCTTTTAACAAGAGGAGTGCCCAGCTTGGTCCACAGCTAAAAATGCATTATGATCTTTGCTGATGGTTGGATTTACTCCACTGTTCAGGCAGCTGTCTAAACTACTACTCTAAGTATGATATTCAGCTTGCTGCATTAATGTCGGATTTCCTGTGTGCAGTTTTAACTGGAAGGAAATTGGCCTGATCACAGGCTGAGTGAGAACAACATTTATACCCTTGGAGGTGGTATAAAGAGGAGAGAAACAATAACTGGCTGGCATGAAAGAGAATCTGTGTCACAGGGGAAAAATGGACACTTGCATCCTTCAGGATTCTAGTTGGCACCTTTCCTTTCAGCTCCAAGCTGAATGTTTGCCATTGGAAGACACTGAAGTCTTGCTCTGTAGTTGTATACAAATTCCAAAGACATTAAGGGAAACAGAAGGATATAAAAGCTGGCTAAAACCAAAAACCCTGGGCATGAAAAACCAACACAATCAACATCAGTGTTACTTCTGGTAAATGACAATTGACATAGCTGAGAGTTGAAAAAGGGGGGCAAAGAAAACCAAGGAGAGAATCTGCTACATTCTAGAAACTGCTCATTTCTCAGGATACCCTTATGTCATGAGTGTGCCACAGGACACTTGTCACATTAAACAACTGCCCACAAGACACAGATGTATATCTGATAATCTTTCCTTTGGCGTGAAATGTTCTGCATGTCATGCTCTGAACGCCTTCCCAGAATGTGAGCTCTTGGCTCACTAATGAGACGTGTCTCTCATTTACGCATGACTGGGCCTTAGACTTCCCGAAGAGGCCAGACCTACCTGAGGGGCTCTGCAAAGCAAACACCAGCTTCAGGAAAGGCAGTAAACACGAGAATACCTCTTAAACAAATAATTACACAAGCGCAATACTGGGAGAACGGATACATTCCAGACTCGCACTAGTTGAGAGTTTCTGGATAACAAATTAGTTCAGCAACACTTGACATTAATCCCTTTGTTCTCTGTACATATTAAATTGCTCCCATGTTGTCTGTGGTTAACAGATAGAATATGGGGAGCTGTCTTTTACCTGGAAGTACTCTGAATAATAAAGAAAGAGTACAGTTTCTATTCTTTTTTTAATGGTAAAAACCCCTTCCATGCTGGCAGTACATTCTAAATGCCTACACAAACATTTTATTTGACTTTGCAGGTCTCCCAGGTTTCCATAGCCCTTCTTCCCCTCTGAATGGGTCTGAAGTTAAAACTCTTCCAGTGATACCTGACTGTAACGCCCACCTGCACTGCCAGTATTCTCCAGCCCTACTGATATTTGAAGAAACCCACTTGGAGACTGAAGACTCTGGATTTTTTGATTAAGCTACAGTAAAATATTCCTTTTAATTAAACATAATTTTTGTATAATTAATCCCCACAGAAAGCATTAATTTACCTTGCTATCTCAGATTTCCCCAGAGAAAACCTTTACAGTTCAAATGATCCCTCCATGTATCATCATAAATTATTGTACCTCAGTAATGCAGCCTGCAAGTACAAAGAGCTTCCCACACGCTGGTTCTGTCAAAACAGAATATATATACCACATACAGCACACACATGAATTCCAGCCTTCAGCAAAACAAATCCTGCCACAAGATGCTCCAATGTGAGCCAATCTGTCAGCATCACCAAGACTCTCTCCTTCATAGCTCTGGTGTTTCACATATGTCAGCAACCCAGGAACCATCAGTATGAGCCAACTCAACAACAATCTGGTGACTAGGCAATCTAGTTTCCCAGACTTGCCCTCTTTGGAGAACTGTTCCTTGAAGTTTTTACCTATTAAAATGAAGGCTGTTTTCCATTTTCATTAAAACTGCAGGATTTTTCTTGGTGTACTTAGAGATGTGCAGTGCAGTGTGCACAGGGATGTTTATTTGAGCACCAGCTCTGTTAATTTGCCTTGGAAGAGGGAAGAAGTACTCCACCATGACAGCAACTTGGGGATTCATTTCATGCAGCACCAACAGCTCTCATGTGCCCTCCCAGTTCTGCTGCTGTGTTGGGAACAGTTGTACCAGAGAGGGAACAATGTTTCCCCAGCAGCTCCTCTCCATGAGGTCAACTGGACAGACACCTCCATATGTCTGGGGGGAAGGGGGGGATTGATAAATATAAATGAATTTTAGTCTATGCTAAAATACTTTTGGTTTTGCCTCCTGACTGAGGCGTGAGTTCTGAATAGCCCCCTAATATCTTCCCACAAAATAAGTCTAGTCTGTATTATAGGGCACAGGGGCATACTGAAATAACTTTTCCCTGTAGCCATTTGAGCTTCAAAAAACTCACAGAAATTGCTGTCAATTTAGCCAGCATTTACTCTTACTACCTGCCATTTGTACAGGTGAGAGCAGCATTTCTGACAGGACGGATTCTCCCTCTCTCAAGTTGTTCTTTGATTTCAGAGAAATTGCCATTTATAATTAATTGTTATGTCATTAGGTTTGGAAGCATTCTCTTTAAAAAAACTCCTTAGTTTTCCACTTGGAATAACAGATGGCACAACTATTCAGCCTCTAAAAACATCACCTCCTGCTTCCAGGAGGATACATGTACCAGGGAAACGAGGCAGGGGAAGTAGGCAGGCAGAGACAGCCTGTGTTCACACACAAGATAAGAACCAGGAGCGTGCAGGACAAGCCTAAGAAGGAACCAGGGTTAGAGACTGAGCACTTGCTGAATGAGTTTGACTGAGCAATGGACAAATTTGAGTAGAATATCTGCTCTCCTCAGTGTCTCTGTTTTCTGCACACTCCTTTGTTTTCACTGACATGAGCTGTGCAAACTTTTAACCACCTTGATGACAACAATGAACATCAACTTCCTTAGTATGTCACTTTTAAAAGCTACAATAAATAATAGCTTTTGGTCCAAAACCTGTTTTCCTTCTAAATATTGCAAAAATATGCCTGGATAATTGTTACTTCTTGACTGCAAGCAAGAACAATCCTATAGTGGATGCACTTATGTATGAGAAATCCCATGGTTTCTCAAGCTCCATGAAGAACACTAAAAAAACACCCAGAAAATCCCCCAAAACCCAGGCACTCAAATAGCTGGTAAAAAAAATAGAAGAGGGAGGGGAAAAAACCACTTTTGAAGCGTATTATGTACATGTGCACTCAGAGACAAAACCTACCTACAGTATGATCCTTCTAGAATTTAACTTATAGTTTTGGAGAGTTTGATATGACCAAAGGTTACAAGCCTTTCTTGCAGCCAGACTTGCCTGCCTCTTCTGTGAACCTCCCACTGAACTAGACTGGAGCGGGGGGAGGATGATTACTTACTGTTTTGTACTCCAGGCAGGCTTTCAGCATCAGCCAAAAAGTAATCAGCAATTACAAATTGTACTATGTGACAAAGACCATGGTGAGCACTGGTTGAGCATTCTGGCTGCACACCGTCTCCTCGGCAAGAGTTAATGAGACAATTTTTCTCCTTGGAAGCTACATCACTTCTAAATCTGAGTAAAGGCAGCCTTTACACAAGCAGTACCTCCCCTAGAGCAGGTCCCTGAAACAAAACATTACCTAATTGTAGACTGCAGCTCCACCACTACAGCCAAGAAAGGCTCCTCCGACCTCTGTGAGCAACTGCTCACAAAAGGGATGTGCTACTTGAACAGGAGAAGTTCCAGGACTGGTGTGTGTACTCTCAGGGCTGTTTACGTCCCTTCAACGTCTTTGGTGGGTGGCCTCAGTTTTGGTTTTGATTGTTTATACCCCCTCCTCTTTCCCTCAAAGTACCATCATTATTATTCTTCTAACAGCTATTCCTTAGTGTGATTAAGGCTCTCTGGATATAGGAGGTATTTTTAATTTTGGCTTAATAAAACAAAACAACGTAGCGGAAATCCCTCAGGTCTTTGAGTGAATTCAGGCAAAGCTTAAGTTTTGACCATCCCTGCTAATTGTTTCTAGCCAGCTCAGAATAAAGCATTTAAGGAACTTGAGCCTACGTCTAACTCAAAGCTAGGAGTCATGACATTATCTTCAACCTGAGGGCGCCTCTGATCATCTTTGTGTCTTGCTGAATCACTAAAACAGTGAGGAAAGCAATCTTCATGCCTGCTAATATTTGAACTTCTTAAGGTTTCTTATTAAAAAGCACTCCCCTGAAAATGAAATCTGAAACAGGGTCAGCAGAGACTTTATGAGGATTTTATAGTCAGTCTAAGATTTCACAAGGAAAACAGGTACAGGAGATTTTTTTCTTTTAATCAACTAAATGAGATCAGTAAGGACAAATCTCCTCAATGAATGCTTCACTCAGGCTTGTTCTATTGCACAGACAGAATGGGTGGTCTGAAAAACAGGCTAGCAACACTAGAGGGATGGCTCTGCCAGCATTTCCCACTGAAACCATTTACAGACTGTGGATGTAAATCCTGACCCTTTTGAGGACAAATTTTCCAAGCTCAAGTTCAAATTTTTAAATTTTTAGCAGCGAGTGTGGAGGCCTGATTTTCAAGAACTAGGGTCCCATCTACACCCAAATTAACAAAGGGTTCAGATTTTTGCAAGACCTCTGTGTAAGTAACTAAAGACTTCTGAAGACCAGCTGGGTGTTACAAGAAGCTGTTTCCATTGTATGAAGTAACCTTTTCTTAACCTGGTTCACACCTCGTGGCACAAACACAAGTCTGATATTTCTGCACAAAACTGCAAAAGTCCAACGCTGTAGTAATCTACCAAGGTGTTGTACATTGTAACAGGTGAGGCTCTGCAACAGGACAACACAGCATTGCAGCAAATGAACAGCTGTGCACTGGAGATTCCTAATATCCGTATGTTTAGATTCCTTCCTACCGTGACCATTTATCACACTACTTCTACGAGCAGCAGAGCTGCTTGAATTTCTTCAGTGCCTGTTTTTACCCAATATTAAAAAAAAAAAGAAAAAAAAAAAATTAAAAAAAGAAGGCATCCACCTTATCTTTGCCAGAAGAGGAGGTGGCAGTTCATGACACAGTCTCAGGATGTGCTCACCCAAGAGCAGCCCTGGTCCATGAGGGATTGGTGCTCCTATAACGAGCAGTGAGCAAGAGGTCGTAGTTTGAAGCACCAGCTCTACGTGTCAATTATTCTACCTTGCCAGGAAAGAGTAATTAGAGAAAAACTCTCTGATGCCTTTAACTCTCTCTGCAACCCCCACCAGTTCTCATCCATCATCATGAAGACTTCTCTCAGTGATTCATCACGGGAGGGCTGCCTTTCCAAGGGCAGCACTGAGAGGAATTTTCCACTTCTCCCTCCCTTCCATCCACTGTGCACAGCAGCAACCCCATTTCATTACAAGCCCAGGATTCCCATGTCAGTGGCTTCAGATATTTGCTAATAAGAAACAAATAGCTTCCAGGAACAGAAAACACAATGAGTGCATTAAAAACTCTTCTGAGAAAGAAAACTCATCACATGTTTCCCATAGGGAAGGTGAGCTAAAGGTAAGGGCCTGTGGAAAGTTGAATGAAATCCTGGAGGGAGAGAGAGAGGGCCTGTTGAGTGCCCAGTAAAAGCGCTATCAGGCAGGATGACAGACAGCCAAGAAGCCCAGGCAAATACTGGTTTATCTCCGGGACTTTAAGAAGAAATGTAGGGTAAGTGCATATTTGCACATATTTGACCAAGGGGCACAAAGCATTTCAAAAGGAGTAACTAGAACAACTGAGCTCAGATATATTGCAACAGCACTGGGTTCTAACTGCCCATTTTGCTGTTTCTCCTTGAGAAGCAATTGGAAAATTTCTCTCTGAAGTGACAGGAGGACTTACCTGGTTTAGTAAAGCCCTTGGATTCATGTGTATGTGCATGCACTGCATGCCTATACAATTAATGCAAAGGAGAAATTTTAATTATTACAACCTGTTTGAGCTATTCTAACTAGGTTCAGAGTACCCTCCAAAAAGAGCTAGTAGTTTTTAACAACCTTGTCACTTTAAAGTAAGATGTTTGCTAACTATATTGTTGTATTCATACACATATTACAGCTACATATATACCCATAAAGTTTTATACTAAAGTAAGTTCTCCACGTTCCTTCTTCCAGGTACATATTGTACATGGGGCATCTCTCCAGACCTGGAGTATGGGCATTCCAGCTGCTGAAGAGCTGCCATTGAACTGGTTCCACACTGTAATACTTCAGAGCCACCAAGTTCCTCTCTTGAGGACAACATCCTACATCTGATGTCACCTTTTTCTTTGAGGCTGGAGAAACAATGTTGTTTGAAATAACAGCTTTACTTAAAACAAATATTTAAAATCAGAGACATTAGCTCATTCAAATTTCAAAGGACTTGAGAAAAAAAATGCATTTAGGGTAGCAACTGAACCAAGTCAAATCAAATTAACTGACAAAATGTCACCTGTTCTGTGGAAGCTGAATACTGTGTGCTCCCTAAAAGTACGTTTCTGAAATTCGCAGTTTGTTGAATACTTCTAAAGCAATAATTACAATTACACAGCAGAAGATAGGACACAAGTGGCACAGTCTCACTCACGCTACACACTAGCTCCCAAACAAAATAAAGTTCTTTCTATGGATGTCAGTATAAAACACAAAAGCACAGCTCAGACTTGTTTTGAGTCAGCTTGCCATGAAAACGCCATGTGAGAAAAGTTTAAGGCTAAAAACCCTGTCTTTCAGCAGCTGTGAGAACATGTCAGGAATACGCAGAGGATGAATATATTCAATTTAAACAAGAACACAGTCTGAAACTATGAAAAACTGAGTAATAGTAGGAAATCCCATGCTAATTTATCTAAAATGATGACTACTAGTAAAGGCTAAATATCATGATTGATTCTATGACACTGAATTTAAAAATTCTAGTCTAGATTTATCCCTGTTAACAAGAATTATTTGTTTCTCATTGAGTCCTTTAGATAGTCATATGAAGTGGAGAAAATGCAGATGGGATAGGAAGAGAATGATCCATCCAAAAAGCTCGATACTTCCTACCTTGTGGTATTTTTGTGAAGCATGTGAATGCATCAGTGAGATTAGACACCCCTGCTATACTTTCATGCAAGCCTCAGTGCCTGTATTTCCCTACTGAGAAGCTGTGAGAAAACTGTTAGCAAAAAGGATTTGACATTTTACTGCTGCTGAGTCAGGCAGGGTTTTCGTGCCTTCCCAAGCCATAGTAGGACAGAACAGCACAACGCAAGCTGACCTACACATTACTCTGTGCACGCAGTGCAAACCCACTTGAAATGCTGAAAGAGCAAAGAGAACTGATAATCTAAACTAAAAATACTTTTTTTATTATGCTCTGACCTCAGCTTTGTAAGGGAGGCTATAGTTTTCTTCCTGGTATTCTAGGGCTGTAGAGCTTGGTGTTTGGCTAAGTTTACAGAAAGTCGTAATCTTCATTAACATTAAAGAAAAATCTAAGTATTGTAGTCATTGAAAATACATCCTATTTTATTATAGCCTAACTACACCAAAGTGTTTATTATATACTATTAACATTGTTGCTGGACATAGCTGACCAAAATTTATAGCAAGCTTTGCAATACCTAATAAATAATAAATCACTATTAGTATATTCTTGATAGGAGCTGTGAATTGTTTGTGGCAATCTGTGAAATTCATTCATTAACAGTACTTGCTAGTGAAAGGATTGTTTACAAAATTAGTGATAGAGAACTCATATTAATATGCCAACTACCTTTGGCTTCCAAAGAAAGTGTTTATTCCTAGGAAAGATATATTTAGTCTTCGCTGTCTGCTCTGTCCTCACACTCACACACAGTACTGTGGTGACAGTATTCACTGTGTATCTTTTTTCTACACTGAGAAAAACGAGGAAATGTTATTAGCTTGTTTTAGTGAGGGCAACTGAGTCACCCAGATTATAAAAACATATCAAAAGTTTGTAGCAAGGAAGGCAATAATGGCCTGATAACTCAAGCTACTGCCATATGCACTGGATTTCCTAAAACCCCATAATTATTTTATGTACCTGTTCTGCACTCTCAGTTTTACTCCTTTGGCCAGCTCTGCTGAAAAAAAGCTGATACCACCAGATGCTGTTTCTCTCTAAAAATGAGGTAATGCAAGATAATTCTAGACAGACAAAGAGGAGACATTTAATACTGCTTCAGTTAGGAAATATTAATTAAAGCAGTGATCTGCAACTTTTCCCTGGATTGTTCCCACTGAATACAATGACTACCATACTGCTTTACTGTATCTGCTCTTTTACACACATTACTGTGTCTGCAAACTTGGGTGTCCCTGCTCCTAAAGCACATAAGGACCTATCACCAAGGAAGGAAAATACATGAGTTACAGGAGAGCATGCACTGGGGTCTCTCTACCTTTACATGCAAGACCACTGTTAGAGATTAATCTGAACATGGATTTACATTATGGTTCAAGAAATTTTGGGAAAAGGCTTTAGAAAAAACACTTAAAAATAGATTCAGTGATAATAATACTCCACTGATTCTGTTTTTGTTTAAATTCTGTATAACACTGGTTTATTAAATGTTGATAAAATGAGACACATACAACAATATTGAATTATGTTCAATCACACATGCTTATGGCAGTACAAGAATAATTTTTAAACCTAAATGAATGGAATACAGACTCTGTTGTCATAGAATAGAGACTGTTGTCCAATAGGTATTTTGGTGCTATTATTTAAAGAACACTACCAGTAGCAAACTTAAAGCTTCATGGTTACTTGAAGTGCAAATGAAACACTATTTCCAAACGAGCCTGCAGTTTCTGGCATTAGCTTTCTGCTAAATCTGGAAACCTAAAAGATTGACAATATCAGCATTATAGCTTGGGATTCAAAGAAAAAGGAAAATCTGCAATTTTACTAGTCAAATACACAAATTTGATGTTAGCTCAGTCAGCACAGATCAAGTTCCATCACTTGTCCCAGAAAGAAACACTCTTTTGGCAAAAATAATAACTCTTTCAGTCAATTTTCACAAGCTGGGCCCAACAAAAAGAATTAAAAATAGCAAGATAAGACTGATGACAGTAAAGTTTCTAACATAACAATGGGAGAGGCCAGTCTGACTCATCAGCAAAGATAACTGGAAATGGGAGATTAAAAGGCCATACTCAGTCCCACACAATTCCCAGACCTCTCAGTAACTCAATCTGAACACTGTGAAAGCTAAATAAAGACATAACCAATTTTTTATATGAACTGAAGGAACTTGGTAAGATACAAACATAAATTAAATCTCAGGGATACTGTGTACAACATTCACACCCTGTAAGTAAGAACAGCAAGTGTGTCTCAGGCCACAGAACTAACAGGCTCTCACAGTACCTCCTTCAATAATAACGAGTGATGCAGCTGCTGAAGAACTAAGTTGTGTCACTTGGGGTTTTTTGTTTTGTTGAGTTTTGTGTGCTGCAGCTCTGAAGTCCAGCTAAGAGATATTCTAACAAACATCTTCTTTAGCTGGCTAAAATACCAAAATAAGTGTAGATACTAATATCCAGAAGGTCACAGAAATAACATCATACCACTGTGTGATGCCTACACAGATTAAGAATACCCAAAGGCACAGGCAACACATTTAAGTGCAGTGGCCTTGTCAGTAAGCCCAAGGATAGATTAAAATCAGGAAAAAGAAGCAAGGGAAGAATCACATGAAATTTAACCCTTACCCACTCTGACAAATTATTTAGTCCTCAGTACTTCTAGTGACCATCCAGGAAATCAGAAAAAGAAATTACCTACGTGAAAGAATACATACCACTGTCTGCCCAGCTGCTATGGTCACTGTTTCTAGTTCAAATATCAGGAAGACTCTACCAAAAAACTCTACCAAAAAAGACTACCAGTGGGGAGAACATAATTTGAAAGGGAAAACATATGCTACATTAAAACAACAAAACCTCTCAAAAATCAACAAAACCTCCCCAAAATCAACAAACCAGAAATACCTTAAGTGAACCAGATTAGTGAAAGTTAGAGTGAAGTAAACACTGTAACTTTCCTCCTTTCTGCTACATTAGCTGAGTTGTTCCCATCCTGAACTGGGAAGGTACTGTGGTCACAAGGAACCTAGACATGGAGAAACTGGGATGAAAAAGGGAAACAAAATGGGTGCAGGAAGGGAGGTTCCTAGGATAAGAACAAATAGCCTTAGTCTTTGCTCCAAAAAAAGAGGACCAAACAGACAAATACACACTTGTGAAACCAAAAACGAACTCAAGGAACTTAGATGCAAACTGCAATAAAAAGCTCAAAGGACTGTATGTTGTCTAAGAAGGACACTCAAGTGTTAGCAGCAATTGTTTCACAGTCTGCAATGATTAATAGGTCTCAGGCTGCCAAAAGAAGGTTTAATTCCTTTGCATTTTTTAGAAGCCCACCTGGCTACCCTCTGGGAATATGGCTGTCACGGCAGGAAGCTATAGGCCCAGGTGGCTGGGACAGATTCAGGATGTTTTTAAAATGGTAGGAAAAAAGAGACTAGGAGAGGGTGCATTTTCCAGGCCCACCAGTGGGAAATATTTAGTTAGGATATTTTTATGCTAGCAGCAAAGACACCAACATGAAGCATTAATATTGGTTTTTCTTTCTCCTGCTAGATCTTTATGGCATCCAGTTGCAGTCTAAAACAGAGAATGACAATGGTACAGCTGGACAAACCATGCTTCTGGAAATGTACATGTTTGGAAAACCCAGCCTCCAAAAATCTTTCAAGAGCTCTACAAAACCTTCTGCTTCCCCCACCAAGAGAATGAAGACTTCCTCTTTCAGCACCTTTCACGAAGTCTCATCTTCCACAGTTTCAGCTCAAAAAAACCCTCCCAAAACAACAAACCCCAAACGCCACAACCACCAACACTAAAAACTCCACAGAACAAGTGATCAGGTTGCCCATGATTTATAGACACTGTTCCCAGCGTTTCACTGACCCCCTCTCTCTGAGAATTCTCAGTTTTGGAAGCCCATTGTGACAGAAGAAAACCAAAATAAAGTAAGGTGCTGCAATGTTCTGTTTGCCAAATTAAAAACTATTCCTGATATAAAATCCTCAAATAAGGCAAACAATAATCCCATCTCCAGAGCAAATCCTCATTACCCTACAGTGACCTTGTATGGTGGAAACTGACATGTCTCAGATGATGCTCTAATAATAAAGAGCAGGGTGCCAAATTCACAATGCAAGCTAATATGAGACTGTAACCAGGTGAACAGGTCTTTGGTGTCATTTTGTTAATTTTACAAAATACATTTTAATCCTCATGCTTCAGTGATTATTAAGCCTCATATCACATCAGTTTTTTCCAGCTTCAAAAATGTAAAGAGACACATCTAACACTTTCTTGTCTTCTAAAACACATTCTTCCACATTCCCATTTAATTTCAAAGCCATACTGACAGTCTTACATTATCATAACTGGTTTCCCAGTATTAAATGTAGTATTTTCAAGGAACATTCTTGAAGACAGATTCTTTTATTTTCCTAGCCTTCCTCCCATCTCCACCACTATTTTTAGAATAATGGACCTGACAAGATAGCAAACCTAACCTGGGATTTTGAGGGGGAGGAATTAGGATGTTGGTTTTTTTTCCCCTCATCTCCTGAAAGTTGGTACTTGTCTGAATCAGGTTTATTTTCAGCCTCTCAGCAAGAGATATGCCAACTCCTGTTTCTGTTGGTGCTTTAAATGCTTTCGGCTTCTTACTGCAAAGTAATTCCCACATCTTTACTGTACAGCCACCTCATGCCCTTTGTGGGAGCCTGCTTTCACTCATCTGCAGCCCTTGCACCAGTCCAGTTCAAAACCAGGTTGTTGTCTCAATCTGTCAGTTTTAAAGTTCATGTTCAAGGACTTAAAAAAGCCCCAAGAAAATTGACACCACTAGCTGAAAGAGCAGAGGGCCAAAGAAAACTCTCAACTTCCAATCCATGAAAGAGTGATTATTCTAGAATGTTTTTGAATGAAAATTAAAATTGCAATGTTTCCTTTCAAGGCATGAGCTTCTAACATGGAAGCACACTATTATTGGCAAAATAAATGATTTCTAGTCCTAAGACACAGTACTGTTGAAAACCCACCTTTCTGGTAAGTGTAATTGTTTGAGAAATTGTTACACTTGATACAATTATAGAAACAAATTGTTAAATTCACCACAGAGTAGAAGAAATTTTCCAACTTTTGATAGATTTTGGACTGACTCAGCAGCAGCTCTTACAGTGATTTCCAATTTGGGACACATCTTTATTTCCAAACCAGATGAAAAAAATGCTTTCTCAGAAATAAAGCAGGTCACAAGATACAGCAATTACTTTTAAAATACTGGAGAACACACTTTTTCCACACAATATACATGGTACAGTTTCACTTTGCTACTTTCAACATTCACAGTAAAATACTTTTTCAAATAATCTAAGTGCACCTTAGAGCCATCAAGTGCCAGTTAATTTTGCTCCGCAGAAATATAAGATACCAAACCCCAGATGAGGTCCTCTCTCTTTGTTCAGACTTGCCCAAGCACTTCTGCACTACATCAGTGCTGAAAGAGGTTTCTTGAAAAGCTTAAAGCTTCAGTTTTGGTCAGTTCCAACCGAATCTCTATACTAAGGAACAAACACAAAGCTCCTGGGCTCTACAGCTGCCGGATAAGACACTGATCATCAGGATATCTTGTATGGCAAAGATGCCATAATGCCCTTTAGGTTCAGGATATGTGTTGTAGGTAAGACTTTCCTCTTCAGACAGATTGTCCTGAATGTTTACAGTCACTTAGATTTGTGGAGAAGGAACCGTGAGGAGACCAGTTGGCTTGATCTTGTTGATTCCTCCATCTAGGATGCAGACCCTTGGGTACTTGTTTTTCACTAGATGAGCTGCAAACTGAAACAAATGTATCATTAGCCCACTGCATATCATAGTCCTTAAATCACAATAACATTAAGTAAGGCAAATTAAACAAAAAATATCAGACCCTTGAAGTTCTTTTTTTCGCACCAACTAGTCCAACACAGGAGCCCAGGCCAGTGTGTTGAAACAGCTGGGATGAATTTTGTGGTCATGAAAGTGTCACACTAATAACCTTGAACTTTATTTATCTCTGCTTAGGCAGGATTTTACCTCATCCTAAAAGGACTGCTTAATCTCAGGGCAATCACTGGAGCCTCTCTCAAAGCATGAACTAACAGATATTTTTCTGTGTGTTAATCTAACTCCCAGCTGTTTCCTGTAGGTTCCCAAATGTTCAAGCATCACAGTTTGAGGGTATAGTCATTTGCTTACCCTGTCAAACTCATCCGATGTGACTTGATCTCACAGCTGTCAGAAATGAAATTGGGGTCTATCATCTTTAATCTTCCCTGCTCCCACCAATCTGCCCACAGGCAGGTTAAATAGTGCAAGCAGGTGTACCCCCACCACTGAAAGCCTCTCTCCTCAAATAGTTCATGCCATAAACACAGCAATTGCCACTTTCCACATAGTAACTTTGTGAAACATTATTACAAAGATATTTTGTATATCAAAACAATAATGATAAAAAAAATCAAAATTGTGTTTCAAAACACCAAAATCCAACCCAAAGGAACAATATTTTGTGCATTACAGGTCAAACTTGCCTTCTATACACTCACTACAATTCATTAAAAAGCAAGCACCAAAACAGACTAATCAGTGAGAAATTAATAGTTTTACTTAATTTCCAGTAGCTGTGATAGATTGCTCTGCCATCCCAGTCTTTGAGACTGTTGCTTTAAACTTGGCTGTCAAATCAGAAACCATTTGTAAAATCACTGAGTGCTTCCAATGGGCTATGTAAAAATTTTGCTTTTCCCTTTTTGACTCTTTAAAATAATTAGTGATGCTATTTGAGAACTTGCGCAAGCGTGATGTCCAGATAGCTAACTTTGCTCAAACCAATAAATTCCCAACTCAAGAACAGCTGTGGGCACTCCAATCAAACTCACTACATGGGATTTCTTTTTTCATTTACTTTCCTTCTAATTACCTGTTACAGTGTAACAGATACTGAGGCAGAACTAGATGTACTACACAATTACCTGTAAACATTTTGGCTGTTAAATTTATTTCAGGTAGTTGCCCAGAGAAGACCAAAGGGAAGTTCAATTATCTCTTTCCCCATCAGTTTGGGTTATTCAGTATAGCAGTCAAAGAACCAACTAAAAAAATCCCCACAATCAGGGAATCAAAGCAGCTGACAGTAAACTTACACCATATATGGATGTCAGCTTTCATGAGCAAAGTAAATGCTATGCTTTTAGAAAGGTTCTTGGGTGCACAGGTGGTGTAATATGCACAGAGGCATCACTAGAAAAGTCCAAATACCTCTTGCTATAATCACAGTCCATAAAGATGTGGTGTACAGTAAAAGAGACAAAGATAGCACTCAGCTATGCATACCATGAACTACAAAAGTAGTTTCTATTCCTAGTGAAATACTCCTACCAGACATCTCGACTTCACATGGACTTACCTGTCATCTCACAGTGCTCTCCACCTGCGACTAATGGACAGTGCTCTGTCTTGGACACCAATGCTGCTCAGGGCCAGCAGAAATGAAAAATGGCAACAAGCGTTCAGGCTGGCAGGAAGCAGCTCCATGTTATTTCCTGAGTACAGCCCCCCATGTGCCAATAGAGATGTTCCACTCTCTGACTACTGATAACTTTAAAATGCTGAAAACAAACTGTAAACTCTGCTCCACGTGTTTTGAATGCCCTAACTCTAATACATTCAAGGTAATCTTAAAAGAGAATACACAAACAAATGCCTTGTACTTGGGGTTTGAGCATAAAGGCCCGTGTCCTACTGTATTTTAGAACTGTGTCAGTAGCCAAGTTATGTAAAAGTAATTTTCTTCACTGCATATGACGAGGTTACTTTAAAACCTTATAGTGAGGAATTTGTTGCTTCTTGCAGGGCCTCTGGGAAGAAAGCAGTGCAAAATCTGGGGCTGGTAGCAAATGATGGGCAGAAAGCACAAGAGCACAAGATGATATACCATAAGATGAACTTCCTATTTTTTTTTTTTTTTAAGTTGTCACAGAAGTGTTTTCTGTTGTCTGCCTAGTTTAAGTGAGAAATGCTGCAAATACGGCTCAAAATATTGAACATCCAGCCAGGGAAAAACCACTGAGCAGGAAACGTACTACTATCAGTACCTCACTACTGTGGGAGTTAGCTGTGAGTCAGGGCCTAGAGGCACATTGACATAAGCTGAGAGCTGCCATCCAACTCCCAATATCAGCCTCCAAGAGCTTTGCACATACATCTGTCCAGGCAATGCATAGAAGACTCCAGGTTTAAGTCACATGGCAATAGGGCTTGATCCAATTAAAGACATTCTTAGTTTTATCTTCTGCGTCCCTCCATTTTTTCGCTGAAAGCAGAAACAGTAACTTTTGGTAAAGCGTAGACTTAGAAATAGCCTCTTACTAGCCTAGCAGTCTCCCTTATTTAAAAGTTTGACTTTTTATAGTTCTGTTCCTCTGTATGTGTCTGTGCCACCCTCTCCCAGACAGAGGAGCCTGTCTGTTGCAGACAAGAACAGGAACTTGTTCACCATGTTTCTGAAATGTCCCATCACCACCTGGTATCTTGCCTTGCCAAAATACACTCTATGAAGCCAGTATTTTCAAAACACAGGGGAGTGTTATTTCTGGTGTATGCACTGATGGAGAGGAAGGACTATTTGAAATAGCTACTTAGATTTTCTCCCCAGTATGACCCTCAGTTATGCCAAATATCAGTAGCCTGAATCCAAGAAATAAAGATAAAAAACAAGGTTACCTAAAAAGCTGAAAAAAAAGGTAAAATCAGTGATCCTAAAAGAACAAACTTCATGCATCAAAAAAATCCCAAGGTGCTCTTCTGAATGAATACCCCAGACTTTCTACAACAGAAACTGCCATCTTGGCATGCATACAGGGCCTCTACTTGCTTTATAAATGCAATCATGAAGTATCAACTAGAAGTTTACTAACAGGCTCCTGAATATATAATTTGTAATTTACTAAATAATCCAATTTACAAAGGTGCTGTTAAGACTGAAAATAACATGGTGAAGAGATAAGCACATGGGTTCCATCATCCTTAGCAACCTGTAAAGCACTCACATTTTAAAGAGCAATGTAGTGAAACATACAAAGGCAGTGTACAATTGAATTTCCATTATACAGAAATATATTTCTGTAAATAGAAATAAACTGTCCTTTATTATAGATTAAACTTTCTCAATTTTATCAAATGTTTGTGTTGACATAACTTCTGAAATACATCTTTCCCCATACCACCAATGGATCACACTCCTCTGTAATGCTTTTGTTTTCATTTAGACAAGAAGACTACTTGGGGGAAATGAGAGTTGTTTCCATCTGAGGAAAGGCTTTAAGGGATACTACTACAAGACTTTAAGCTTTTTACTTTCTGCTTCAGATGGTCTTTCCTCAAAATAAGATTCCCAAATTCAGTTGCTGTGTTTTCTCTGGTTGCATCTAATGTTTAAACTGAACTTCCAAACTGAAATTCTTCTTGCTGCTTTCACAGCAAATATTACATATGAAAGGATGAATATGTGAGAAACATTGTTTAATGGCTCCAATATGATGACTTCGCTGAAGACTTTGGAAACACAGTTCCTCTGTTAAGTAATGCATCCATCAATTCCAGATTAAACACCCTTCTTGGTGAGCATAACTAAGCCAGGAAGTTGCAATTTGCATTTGAAAGTAGTCATTTAAGACTCTTAATGCAGATACAAAAAGTCAGGCTTTCAAAGACAAGATCACAGAAAATTCGTACCAAAATTAGGGCAAATATTAAATATTTTATCCTGTCTTGGTGACGGTCTCAATATAAACAGCATAACAGGACTGCTCCTTTAAGCACTATCAAGAACCTTAATGATGTGCACACTGCAGAATTTATCAAAATGTTTCTACTACCCTGTTCCAAGCAGCAAAGTAACAGCTTTCAAGTACTGCATGTCTTATGCCAGGCACATCACGTTTTCAGACTGTCTACAGCACAGAGTCTAAGAACACAACAGCTTGAGCAGCCCCACTCCCAGCACCCTTCGGGCCAGCCACGAGGGTTGCTATGTACACATTATTCACTTTCACAGACATTCTTGTGACAGGCTCTAATTAAAGGGCACGCTGGGAGGGAAGGAGGAGTAACATACTGCACCAGAATACCAGAAAAGATTGCTGTGACAAGTGTTACCATGGTATAAATATTAACAGCATACTCTGAAAGAGTCAGAAGAAAAATAGAAGTTGGAGGAGAAATATCAACCAAATTTTGTATTATTCATTCATTGCCACAAGATTATTTCTAGTTTTCTACTTGTAAACTCATGCTACACAAACCTCTCAGGAGTTGCAGGCTATTTTGCTGGGTGATTTCAGTCCAAGAGCTCATCTACACCTCTCTGAAAGCTCAACAGTCAAAGTGATCAGTCTGCAACTTTTTTAACAACACTCTCCATATGCCAGAACACAGATCCAATACACAAGATTATTTTTAGTGAGCTACTTCTTATATTAAAGAGTTCCAGATAAATGAAATGACACTTTAGCACCATGGAAAAGATAGGAACCTAAAACCTCCCATATCAACAAAACAGTGCCTAGTTGTTGGTTATGGTATTACCATAAACTGAATGGAAGTAAAAAAATAAAAAAACACAGAAAGGACAACTTAGTGCAAACACATACTAGGGGGTGGGAGGGGTGGAACATAGAACCAATCACTCTAACAAGATCAAGGGAAAATTCTCTACATGTAGATCTGGCCAAAGTGGAACACTTTCCATTCTATCACAAAAACACAGCAGTAATTTAAAGGACATACATGCAAAGATTTGAAAATAAGCCTACACAAACAGGTATTTAATAGCTGGTTTCGGAATAAGTTTTACTGAGAACAAAAGTAAGAGTAAACTGTCAAATTTCTTCAGGTAATAAATTTTAAACACCTGTATTTTAAATTTTCTACCTAGAAATTATATACATTAAAAAAATACCCAGTTGAAAGTGAGCACTTGACAATTAAAGTCAGTTGCCAAGATTTAGCTGTTGTAACACAGCTAATTTATACTGACTAAAATAAATGCAGTGCACACATTAAAGTTGAATGGAATGTAAAATGAAAATGCAGAAAGAAAATTATTCTATTTTTCACTCAATAGAAAATAAAAAAGCTGTTAGTGAACAGAAATACAGGATTTTGAAAAGAGGTGTAACAGCTGGCTTGGATATAAAAAGAGAAAGTATGAGTCTTTGTGAAAGATTCTACCTCCTCTCCCCACGTCTAAGGGTTGCCCGAGATCTTGAATAATGCTCAAAGAAGTATTTGATAGCGAAAAACATTTCTTTGTGATTTGCAGTACTTTTTCCTAACACTACCTAAAATGCAAGTTTTGTCCAGTTTCTACTCAAACTCTACTCAAACCCTCCTGCAGCAGTCAGTCATTCAGTCAGTCAGTCCTCTTCAAAGGCTGGTTCAGATACAGTTTAGAGAAAAGCAAAACAACATTGCTCCAGACAAGCAGCACGGATATTCTAACTGCCAAATTCACCAGCACCATTCTAGCTGGTATATCCTTACACAAGGTCCTGAACCTCTAACACTATTTATAGGTCATTACCATCTCTATTTCAGTTACCACTATTTCCAATTCTCTGAACTGGAACACCAGGAAACACAAAACACTCTGTCAGAGCTGAGAAACAGCCCAACTTCTATGTTATAATGCAATAGCTCTGAGCAACATGGATACAACCAAATCCAAGCTCCATCAAGGACAAGAGTACTCTTTCAGAGGTGCAGTCTACGAGGAGTATAACAACAGCTGAGACAGATGTCTGGAGAAAGTCTGGAGCCTGACAGCACCACTCCAAGATTCAGGTTAACCATTCTCCCATCCTTCCTGTCCTTAGAGATTTCCCAGATGATTGAAAAGAGCTGACTTCCTGCTTGCCAGCATCTCTCAGACATATTTTCATAGGTAAAGCCAAGGACTCCACAATTCCTCACTCCAGAAGGATCCAAATCTCTGCGTAGCAAGGCACACAGACAGGCCAAACAACACCTACATCAAATGAACAACTAAAATTTCCAATGACCGCTACCATCGGTCTCAGTAAAAATTAACAAAGAGAACCTAGTTTGGAGTTTTGGAATTAGCCTGTTTTCCGTGGCGCTTACTTCAGACGAGGAAAAGAAACACGCAAATTCTGCTCCGAAGATCCATCTTGCATTTTGCCCCGTCCTCTTTCATACCTGGCTGGAACAGTGAGAGACTGAGGTCATCACTGCTGTAGCTGAGGCACTCAATGCACATGAACCAAAGCCAGGGTCAGGGGCAGAATTACAACAGCACAACACAACTCCTGGCTGGCAGCCCAAGTGTCTCTCTTGGGCTGTGTGAAGAGCATGTACTGGCAACAGCAGCTGGGCTGCTTTCTCTCCATGAAGGAAAGCATGCATACATTATGCATGTTACAGTAATAAAAAGGGCTAAATGTATGGAATAAAATAATGAAGACTTAACCGTGTATTGGGGAGAGTTAAAACCAGAAGGACTGTTGCTGATTAACTAAAACCTTTCAAACTTTTCAAAATACAAGCTTAATCTCTTCCTCTTTAAAGGCAACAAGGAGGCTCTGATGATTCCAGTAGCCTCTGAGTCTGAATGCAGATGGGATGATGGGGCCTTAACAAAGAAACATGAAAGAGCCATTCTGTGAATCATAAGGGGCCCCTCCATCCTTGCAAAGAGAAGGGTTTCCATTCCAATTGTTCAGTCACTTTTCTGCAGAAACTATTTACAAAGAAACAGAGTTTAAAAGATGTATAGTGGGAACATCTCCAGAAGTTTATTGTCTAATTTCTATTTACTCACACTCCACAAGTTTTATTAGGCCCGTCCAACTAAATATATATGTCTTTAGAAGCACAAATGCACCTGTCCTTTAGTATTCTATGCAATACCTAATCTTCAGATCACCATATGAAGTTTCCTAGGTATCCATTTGTAGTTTTAAGACAAGTTTATAACAGAAGAAATCATGCAAGAACTTGCTTATCTGGCAAGGGGTTTTAAAAAGGCCTCAGGAAGATGACAATAAAATCACACAAATTCAGTAGTAACCAGACACTGTAACCTATGTGTCTCAGTCTTCATACAAGAAAAAATGCATTTTTGATAGTGTGCTGGGAGAGAAAATGCTATATGCTATTTTCATATAGAAAAAAAAATTTCTTTTTTCCAAGCTAAGAATATGTTATACAAAAAGAATTCTGAATTTGACCCTGTCCCTCTTGCCTTGAAAACGGTCAGAAAGATCTCATGGAAAATCAGAACTTCTTGTCTTTGTTTTGGAGATGATTCATGTACTTTATCTATTAGCTATTGCAATGCAATAAGAATGACTGCCTCAGTAACTTGTAGAGGTTCTCTAGACAATATATTTACAGCAGCATAACTTATCTAGACAAAAAGTAATCAATGTAACAATTAGAATTTACAATTTAGAATTTGTTTCCCAGCTATAAAGACATATGTCTTTCAAGTTTTGACTTACAACTTATCTTTTTCCAAGCAAAATATAAATAAGTTACTAATTATTAGACAGATTAAAGTGTCCTGTATATTTTATTCTGTTATAGCATTTAGCTGACAATAAAGCACATATATTAAACCACTGGGGAAAGCACGCATTTATTAAACAACCAGAAGTAGAAATTTGCCACTATCAAAATTAAGTTGCTAGGGAATGATTTAGTGTCAGGTAAGGTATTTCTCCTGTTCCAAATTCAGTTAACATTGCGGTAATATAGGCAAAAGTTTGAAATGGAAACAGATAATGGCTTAGCACCTCAAAGCTGACTGAAGGAGGGAAGATGAAGCAATGTCACCTTTCCATAAAAACATCCAAAGTAATCCCTGTCCTACACATGCATAACTATAATCCACCTTTTTACTTGCTGTATCTCTGAAAGTGACAAAAATCAGGAGACGTGTTATTTGTCCTAGACCAAAAAAGAAGCTACAGTTGAACACCTGTTGCCTATTTAACTATTATATTCCCAACTGTAATGATCCCTTGACCATAATGGAATTTACAACGTGCTTACCTGCCTAAGGATGTGGGAAAGGGGAATTCAATTCACTTAGGAGATGCTGCCACTTAACATATCCAAAAGTTACATATAAAAATAGAATCTGGTTGATGAACTCCAGCATAATGCCTTTTATGTGGAGGTTCCCCACTGTTTTCAGAGACAAACAAATATCTGCTCTGTTAACAAGTGCCCAGGAAAACCTAGAAGAAAGGCTGGCACCATGAGAAGCAGCCTAAAGGAAGGAATATTCTCCAGAGAGGTGTGAGCCAAACACCACCACATGATACCCCTTTTACAATGTTTTTATGCTGCTAATGGTGCATTTAGTAAGGCTCTTGTACATCAGCCAATATATTAACTTCTAGAGGTAGTAGCATCAATGTCTTATCATGCAGGATTACCCTGTTTTAATTCCGTCCTAAGGAAGTGTTCAACTAGAGCCAAAGCTGTCATATCCAGAGGCACTACGAGACATTGCTGGCTTCCCTATCCTCTTGCTGGAACAGTGTTGTGGTGAAGTTTTCAGTTTTCCCTCTCACATCTCAAACTCTAGACAGCATTTTCTTTCCAATTCAAATTTTTTATCATTGAGCACCAAATCAAATGCAAACAACAGAAACAGAAATGAAGTGCAAAAAGACTTTTTCTACAGGTCTGTTCAGTGTACGCCACTTTGCTTTTAAAATTATTTTTAAGTGATTAAAATTATTTTTAAGGCTGCTCATAGGAAGCATAATTGAAAGATTCAACCTTCTAACTACAAACAGACCCATATACAATTAGTGTTTTTTCACACTTAGCCCTGCCTCTCAGTCCTATATAAATTTAAACTGAACATATCACACTGCCAATCTCCAAATTTTTAGTGAAGTAAATATCAGTGAACATTTCTCAAGAATGCTCCTTTATGGCAGAGGGTACAATTTTTGGCTCATCCCATTTAATCTGGAAATACATACCTCTTTTTGGAAAAAATACATTTAAAGTTGGGCATCTTGTAATGTGGACAAAAATTGGTTTTGTTTCCATGCATTAACTTTTAAATTTTTTTCCTATGATTGGATTACCTAGTAAAATTTAAAAAGTAATAATTATTGTTCTTGTCAAACCTTGAGCTACATAGCTTGGGCATGAAGAGTGGCAGACAGTTCTATGCAGCCATGCAGAGTAAAACTGAAACTGACCTTAAAAAATTACCCACAAAAGAAAAAGTTTTATCAGCACAGTCAAATTGAAGCTAGTTCTATATGTATTTTAAGGGTGTGATAGAAGTGGCGAGTCCCTACCAGTATTTAGGCTTTAGTATTGAATTAATTTCTGGTCAAACTGGTCAATCCAGTATTTTGTTGCTATTTAAAGCTCAAACCTCTTTAGGCAGGATTTCAAGAACTCTAAAAGCAAAACAAGAGGCAAAGCAGCATCTCTCCTTTATGGAGAGCTATGATATTGACAATTCTGGGTCAACATTGTCTCAGCTGCATAAAATCTGGGTTTAGAGGATAAGACAGCACCTGTCATGTGACTGAAGTATTTGCACTCACTAAGCACACTGCAAGATTTTTTAGATGCATAGCAAAGGAAACATTCCATGTTCATTTCAAAAATTTTGAAACATTTAAAAAAACCGTCTAATTTTGCATCAGAATTGTCTCTCAAATACAGAAGAAAATAGTATCTGCTTGGCTTTGGTGGAATAGACAACCCACACTGTACTTTCCATCCCTGGAATTTTGTTACAAGTTGTTTATTCACTCTGAGTTCCTTTGTTTCAGACAAAACATTTCTGACTGGTTGTGAAAAACAACTGCCAGAAAATGGCTTGGTAGTGTGTGGAATATGTCCCATAAAGACACTCACTAGTGAACACCAAAGAACTTACTTTTTCCTGTTCTTAATCCTCAGGAGTTTAGTGAATGGTTAGGCTATTCCTGAGATAAATTTGCATGTTCGGTATTTTGAAATGTAATTGTTGAAAGCAGCTACATAATCCACATCAAACATGTAAAGCATCACTTAAATCATCTCCATTTCGCTCTTAGCATTTTATGCATTTTACATTTGTTCTTTTGAGAGGGGATTTATGCATTCAGCATTCAGTGGGGAATTGTGATTATTCAAATGGTCTGATTTCACGATGAAATATCTATCATGAACTTACCCGGATTCACACACAAACCTAGATATTCACTACTGAAACTATGTGAGAGATGGTTTATAGCCTCTTTCATGCCATCTCTGTTACTATTTAAGAAACCTGATACATACCACAAGTTAATTTTCTAAATGATGAAATGCAGTTTAATTAAAGGGATTTCTCCCTCTACTTACAACTCCCTATAGCTATTAAAATCAACATCATGTGTTGTGCTGATGCTGCTGCTGTTCCTGACATGAAGACCTTTTAATGATTCACAGCCCTCCTTGTCATACCAGGGTTACAGTTCAGGTCCTTTGTGTAAACAGGCTTAAGAAATGGGTGAACCAAAGGTAAACCATAATTAAGAGTGTGTCTGGGGAAAAAAAAAAAAAAAGATAGCTTTCCTTCATCTGAGAGAAGTATAGTGAAAGAAATACTTATGTACTTTTAGTTGTTATTCTGGAGGTTCTCAACACCATCAAATATTTAATTATAGAAAAGAATAGGAAGTTTGAATATTCTCTGTCCCTAGCTAAGGCACTAACAATAAATACATCATACAAAAGTTACCAGTTAGGATCATTCTCCTCTTCTCTAAGCACAACTGCAGGAACAAGTGATTCTAAAAAATTGGGCAATACATTGTTTCTTACTAGTAGGAATATGAATTATATCTTATTTCCTTTGTAGTTCATAACGTAACTGTCCCCATCCAACTTACCTTATGTGTCCTTCCTAACACCACAAAAAGTAAATGCAACCCAATTTTGAACATTATGCACATTAGAAGTACCAATGTCACTTCTCTGACATGCCAAAAAAAAAGATTTTAAAGCTGAAGAAGATAATGTCAAGCAATTTCATTTCAAAACATCAACCTTCTCAGTTGTGGACCATTTGAAGGGAAATGTCTTTGTCTAGAAGCAGAAAAAACATTACCCCAGGTCCTGTCATCATACACAAAATTCTAACCTAAATTTTCCAGACGCTAGCATTTATTTTACTACTGCCAGTATGCATGCTATTGCTTATCTCTAAGGGTAAAAATATACATTTTAGCAATACACTTACAGCAGCTGTGTTCTTCACTGCATTTCCTACAATTACCACAACTCTTCCTTTAAAGCTCTGGAGTGTGGCAGCTGCTGGGCACTGGATGAGATCCCCTTCTGCAGTAAATGCTGATGCAAAAACGACATTGATGCTGCCAGAAATGTGGCCACGGTTAAAGCTTTGGAAGGTCAGTTAAGGAGGTCTGAAAGGCAGAGAAACCTGTGGTACATGAACAACTGTAGGATGAACCTGCTCTTCATCCTGGCTGTCATGATACAACACCATTGGTCTTTTGTGATAGAATATTTCGACAAACCTCATTTACTGTTTACTCATATGGAGAAAAACCTTCATAGGAAAATTACATAGGAAAGAAAGCACATAATGAAGAACTGGTTGGTTCTAAAAGGACACAACATAGCACAGCACGACAAAAAATGGTCTGCTAAATTAAATACTTAGTGCTAAAGAGCCAATATCCCCAGTATACCTAAATTTGTGGATTTCACTTCAACTCTAGTCTGCTAACAGGAGCCAAATACCAATAAGCAGTTGGAGCACCTGTTCTAGAGGCATTTTATGCAAAAGGAATGAGGTACTTAAAATGAGAACCAAAACTAAACAGGGATTATTGGGAAATGTCCTCAAACTTCCTATCGACCCCCACATGTCCTCCACAACTTTGATCCAAATTGAAATTCGAATGTATATGACCTCAGATTCCCAGACAATGAGCACCATGTATATTATCTGAGTTCCACTAACAGCAAGTGTATAATGGGTATTGAAAAGCAAACAACTCTGAGACATCATAGTTAGCTGTCCTTCAGTTTCAGAGGATGATCACTCAATGGGATTTTATAAACAAATACTGAATGTGAAAGTCTCTTAAATAAAAATTAAGTTGGACTACTACTACCTAGCTTTTTATGGATTTGAAAATCCACCATGACCTTGACAAAACTCTGAATTACTTTCATAGACTGAACACACATGCCTGGAATATTCCCCTTCCCCAGCCATAAGCAAAAACAGCTTTGAAGAGATGGGAAACAGCAAAGTTCTGCAAAAATATACACAATGTCAAATATTGAGATTAGTCACTCTATTCCTGTTCTTGCAGAAAGCCAGTTAAATTTATAATTAAATGCCAGAATCCTATTAAATAAAGGAGCTGCCTTAAATGGAGGTAAGATTTAACTGACTTAGCTTAATATTAGCATTCGTTTCTCATTATTTATGTAACAATTTTAGTTTTATGATCATCACTGTTATAGTGTGGGAAAAACATGGCTATATAAAAACATTGGAAAGAACAAAAGATGATCATGTATCATTAATTAATGTTGTCAGTTTATTTCTATTTTGAATGGGAAAATTATATCCCTCCTTCACTCATCTGTGCCAATCCCCTTTCCCCAACCCCATTTATAACCACGTAACTCCCACTGCTATTGATCAGGTTCTGAAATGATCATCACTTAGACAGAAAATAACTTTGGACAAATTTAGTTACTTAAACTACTGAGTACACTTAGCTGCTCAGAGAAACATGACCTAGTCTTTAAAAAAAGTTCTAATTGCTAAGACAATTAACAAAAAGGCCAAGATTTTGTGCTACAGACTGAGACACCGTAAGTATGCAGCCATAACTTTCAAAACATGAATGAAAGGCTGCCAATATATCTGCTAACGTGCTTAATGAAATAAGCCTTAGAAGAATTGCTGGCCAACTGAAACAGTGCTTTGTGTATAATAGCTTTTCATTAGAAAGCCTTCTGTTACAAAGCTGTCTACTGGGAAAGAGGGCTGGTAGCTCTTGGCCTTGCAACGTGAGATTCATTACAAAGCAATCCCTCAGCTTTCATGTGGGTCCTATTATGAAATATGAAGCATGTTTGATACTTGTTGGAAATCCTCTCATGCTTTTCTCAAAGCACTCAGAAAACAAAGTAAAAGTGAAGTTTAGCATGACAGGCATATATGGTGAAAAAGACTAAAACCAAAATATACTAAATGATATTTTTGAAACACCTCACAGTGGTCTGTCACATTTTAAAATACACACCACAGAAACATACAGACAGTCTGATCCTATCCTAGTTTGTCGAAATTTTGTGACAAACACAAAGCCTGTTTCCTTATTGTGAGAATGAACAGGACACTGAATGTGGTATTCTTATGGTGTCCCACGTATATTCACAACTCCTGACAGTTTAACAGCTCTCTGCATACCAGGTATTTTCTTCTGCAACTGACATACAAACCAATACACTCAAGGGCAATTTTACTACCTACCAGGCTGCCTTTTTATTTATACTTCCTACCTCTTAATACTAGATGGATGCTAGGATTTCAGTGCACCCCTTATTTAAAGGGCAGGACATTTTAGTCTACCATAAACTTCAAACATACTAAAACATCATCAGAAGTGACTACAGTGCACTATTGAAGCTAATGGAGATTTCCTCTCTCCACGATGGCTCCTCATTCAAGAGACAGAAATAAAAAGTGTGATTAAGAAATTCATATTACGAGAAACAGCCTCATAAACCCACTTAATTCACAGAAGTCAAACAATTTTGAAATAACTGAAATTTTGAATCTAGTCTGCTAGAGTAGAATAGGATCAATATAACAGTAGAGTAGAACCTATTATCAAGGTAGTAGAAAAGCTATAGAAACATTAAAGCAAACACCTTGCCTTTCATCCTGATTACAGGATGATTAATGAATTTATAAATAAATCCATTACCCTATACAGATAATAGCCTTTCAGTGCAATGATTGTAGTCTAGGCATTTTATATTACTTGCCTTCCTCCTGATCTCTCCTTGGTGATTTCTAGGAAGTAACTTTAGTAAGACAATGATGCATGTAGAAATAGAAACATAATTTAACTTGGTAGTATCAAAGCTTTCTATGCAGTAACAATAACCTCTCATAGCTTTTACTTCCAGAGACTTCTCTTTTAAATTGGAGTCTGAAAGTATTCTCTCTTGATGAAGAAATTATCTCTCAACAAATAACCTGCATTTTTACTGTTATCTGAGTAACAAGGACCTCATTTTCAACAATCTAGATCCAAGAGTAAAGAAAACACTGAAGACCAGAAAATGAGTCAAACTATCCAGACACACAAATATCTACTAAATTAGAATCCTTAACTTATACATGAAAATAATACATCCAACTGAAAGAAAAATTACCTTTTTTGTACTCCTTTGGCCATTCTGTTTTATCAACACAGCAGATCACATTAAAGGTTCCAGTTTGGCATACAAGAAAAGAATAATTTCTTGAAAATAACTGTTTTAATTCAGAATATTAGGAAATTCCATTTACTATGTAAACAATAAATTTACCTTTATATAGTAGAAAGAATATTACTTTTTTACATCACCATACTTTGTCATAAACATTGATAAAAAATGAACAGAAAAAAATGTTAGTGGAGGTGCTTCTCTGCATATACAATTACTTTTAAAGTGGCATTTTAACAAACTAGGTGAAAAAAAAGAGATTTAAGTATTATTTAAATTTTTACTACATATTTTAGCCCAAATACTGACATTGATCCATCATTCACTTCTTGGTCTAGAAACTGCACTCTTCTAATACACATACAATATGGGAAATGTCCTCATGGTGCATTTGTTAGACGCTGGAAGATCTCTTTTCATGGTAAAACTGTCAGGAGCTTGCTGAATCCCCATCATTGGAGACCTTTAAGAACAAGTCAGACACTGGTAAAAGGAACGATTTTCCTTTCTCAAAGTATAAGGTGGACTAAAACTCATAGAATCATGGATTTTTTAAGGTTAGAAAAGAGTCTAAGATCACCAAGTTCAACCATCAACCCAGCCACCACCATGGCAGTGTAGAGAGTGATAAGGTCCCTACTTGAGTCTCCTTTTCTCCAGGCTAAACTCTGAATCTTCTGTTATTTTTGTATTGAGTATTGTTAGCCCAGTAGGAATTATCACTTCTGACACAGCAAGCTAAGAGTAGACTACAAAAAACCCCCAAACAATCTACATCAGATTTGCTATTATGAAATGAGCAATGCTTAACAAAAGTGATACAAACCAATAACAAGTATATTCCAAAATACTCAGTACAATGTTTAGAGATACCTCTAATAATGTCTTACCATTATTTATGCTTTTAAATGGATGTTGACCAAGACGTGTGCTCCTGGAGGACTACCCCTTCCAAAATGCAAACAATCCCTGTCCTGTAACTACACTACTTCATAAAAAACCAAGTCCAAACAATTAAAAAAATACTACACATGCAAAGAACTGTGTACTTGAGAAGGAACACATGAGTAAGGTGTAGACAGGGTAGTGACTCTGGTAAAAATATAGCTCCAAAACACCTTTAAGTCTTTTCTGATTATCAGTCACTAGAGGACTTAAGTTAGGGTGGCCACGTGGTTGCACTACCTGACATAGCTAAAAGACACTCAATAGGAATCAATTTTCCACTGAGGGCCTGGCAAAGCACATGAGCTATCAAATCTTCTCTATCTCCCTTCCATTTAATTGGAGAGTCTCACACCTTTCCAAAATATTGGTCATATTGAACAGGGAAGGTCTGCTGATAACACCCGTTATGAGGAAAAATGGAGCATTAAAGCACTTGTGCTACTGGTACAAAGTGATTTCACTAAACCCACAACTGAATATGGGAAGGCAAAAAAAAATTACAACTGTCCTCTTCTCTGCAAACCAGGCCTCTCCATGCAAACCCCCTGGCCTTCAGTTCTTCCATTCCACCTCTACCAGATCCCTCTCTTTCCATTATGTACCATTCCAACATATCAGTCTGCAGACAATGAGGAAGTAATTGTCACAAGCAGGATTTAGCAAGGCCAGCACTCAGATTTGAAGGATACTCTTCGCTGTTACGGATGTCCACCACCAGCAGCTTTGGCTTGGTAGGCTTTGTTTTCTTTACAGGTGTTTTGGAATGACTAGGTCCTGTCAACTCACACAAGTCAATCAGATCTTCTGCTGAAATTCGTGGTGACACCTCTGCCTTCAGGTCATCCAACTTGATGGAGTCCCTAGACTTTAAAAGAAAAAAATTAATATTAGAGGTGAAAGAATTAGAGACATGGAGTTCTTTTAAACTTATTTTTATTTGACAAACTCAACGTGTAATGACCTAGTTAGACAGAAACACATCTTTTTCTTATAACTCTGAACTAGTCAGAGTTAAACTATCCATACAGAAAAGCTCCAGAGCAGTGCCAAATGCCTGACAGCTATAGCTCTATCTTCTGTTAAAAGTTGTTAAAATAGAAAAATAGAAAATAGAAAAATTGTTTGACAATCTGTGCAAGTGATTTCAGTTTGTGATTTGTTAATGAATTACTCACTGTGGCCGATGGGCTCACAAAATCCATAGAACATTTCTTAGCATCAGAAATAAAGTAAATTGGCTGGAAAACACTCTCTGGAAAGAGAAACTGAAAGGTCTCATGACTGGAGCAGAAAAGATGGTTAGCAACTGGCAACTTGCCACAGAAACTGCAGGGATGTCTCCGAAAGATACAGAGCTACCTGTTATTACCCTAGCCCAAAGACTAGGCACAAATCAGGACACCAGAAATATAAGATTTATATTATGTATAGAAATATACTATTTCTGTCTTCTAATCTGGAAAATTTGTCCTCAGTTTTGTGGGATGGGAAAATTTATAGATATATGAATATATATCAAATCAAGAAATATATTTTGGGGAATGCAACAGATTACGACATAGCACACACCACATCCCTGGTAGCACTCAAGCAACTAGCATGATAATACCTGAAATTATTTTTCGTAAGAGAACATTCATTGTGAATTATCTCAGAAATATTCACAAATACTAGAATTTCTACACTCCAGATTCTTAGAGTATCACAGTAACAATTTTTCTGTTTCTAAAAAATATTCCACTTCTGTTATCTTGTTTTAGATTGCAGTAATCACACCAATACATTATTTGCTTATAGCCCCAGGATTCAAGGGAACAGGAGTAGCACTCTGAAGAAAATGGAGGCATTACTAACTGGTGTTAGTCCAACTGACTCTTGTTAGCCTAGCTTTTGTTTTGGTTTTTAACCATACTAGTTCCTCATTTAATCTGAGGACTATTCCAAATTTAGGGAATATGCTAGACAAAACAGAGAGACATGCACTTTTTTTTTTTTGAGTTATGCCCCAGAAAAGGCTTCTTAAGACTTCCAGCACTTAGAAATACCTCTGCTGTAAAGCAAGTTATCCAAAAGCCTTCAAAATTACAAACAAAATCAGTAATTCTACTTCAGGGAATATTACCTCACCAAACTGCCTTTTCATTTTATACAATAATATTCAAAACAAAAGTAGTTACAAATTGCTAGTCTCAACACATCATTTCCTTCCAAGTTCAGAAAAATAGTCAAGACACTTCATAATCAGAAAAATGCATAATTTATGGATAATGTATTATTTATTTCAACAGAATAGTCAATACTCAAGAGAGACCTCTTTCCATAAAAAAACCAGCGTGACAGGGCACAGCCAACTCCCAGCTGAATAGCTGAATTTTCCCAGGAATCATCCAAGGAAATGAATTGTATTAAAGGGGAGAAGGAAGAAAAAAGTCAAACTCTTCTCACAAACTTCAGAACTTGCCAAACTAATTCAGCAGTCCCACGTCTAGGGAATTCACAGCAGACACATTTGCAAGACCCAAGAAAGGCAGTAATGCAGAAGGAATACTGATTACATAAATACACACTTGGCTGACACGGCTTAATTTGCCTGATGACAAACTGGCAGACATCACTACGCTCTCCTCAGACATCAGCTTCTGCCTCAGGAGCATGTTTAAGGAGCAACACCAAGGAGGGAAGGGAGGCAAGTCTGCTGCAAAGAGTTCAGTCCTTGAAGCAGGTTCACATGATTACCGGTAACAATAAACACTTGGGTAGCAAAGTCACTGAACCTGGCTGAGATGACCTGAATTAAGTCTTCTGGAGAAACTTTTACATTATGTTGGACTCTTAATTATAAAACCACTTCCTACTTTTATTTGTGCAACTCTTGTCCATTCAGTTGATGGGATGAATGCCTCAGGGAAGAATGAAACCTTAAGAAGAAAGCATGAAGTCTACAGAGGAAAACAAACCAACCAAAATTCACTTAATCAGATACAAAAACATTTGCTCTTTATCTAAAAGTATAAAGCCATACAAAGTGTTTTACAGGTACACACTATCTGTCCTGCTAATAGGTTTTAATAACCAGGACAAGCATTCTTTCTCTTTAACTGGGTTGAAAATAAGGAGAAGCACATTCAGCTGTGAATTTTACAACCATCTTTGCCTTGACCTACTATGTCCAGACCTGCCTTAATGATAGGTTCAGAGATATGACATCTCTATATAGGCTTTGAACAAAACTGAAGCTTCTCAACAGACTTGCTGGAAATAGAATTGCTGAATCAATTATTTCTCTAACAGCTATTTTATCATACTAATTTATTTCCTTCAAATTGCAAAGTGAAATATATGCATGCACTTGTAATATAATCTTTGTCAATTACATTAAAAAAATTCCTATATCTGCTGTATTTGGTAACAACTATATTTCATCTCAGGCATTTCCTCACAGGAATTTTCTAATGAACTGTCAGTCAGCAAAAGCTAAGGATGGCTAACATCAAGCTGTCAATTCTTCTACCCTGTCCTCACGCCTCCTCTGCATAACCACCATCCTGAGACACATACTTGGAAACTGCAAGAAACTACTACAGAAACTGGACTTGAGTTTAATCAGCTCTTCAGGCTGTCACAGCCACTGAACACACAAATCTTGCAGATTCTTCTGAACCTTTAACACATTTCCTACTCCTCTACACAACAGTGCTCCAGCTGTTGTCTATCACTTCAGTGCCTACTCCCTTTGCCTCAGCATGGGCAAATAAGAAGAGATGTACAAGACGCAGGCTGACATTTCAGACAGGAGTCTTCACATTTTTCAGGACTATTTGCTTCAATTCCCTGTTTAGGCTTTACTATGTCATTGCGGGCATTGCTTTCCAGCTGTGAAGAACCAGAAAGAAAAGCAGGTGAAGGACGGAAGATGGTCCACTTTAAACCAAATCCTTTAAGTTAGGTTAGCTGCACTCAGAAAAAGTTTATGGCACTGAGAGTGTCTTAGTAATGATTTACAAATATCCAACAAATTGTGAACAGGCTGTAGCATGTAAATGAGGTTTTGATTTCAGCTACATTAAGTTGCAGGTAGGCACATCTCAGGACAGCTACTTACAACATCTTGTTGAATTTATAATTTGTAATTTTTTTTTGTTTTAAACAATGAAGGGAGCATAATGATTCTCTCAAAACCCAAAATTCCCATGATAGTAATACTCTATAGGGAGTACAAACAGGACAAATAAAAAAGAAAAAGCCAGGATAACCACCGGGAAAAGCTTAAAAAAACCTTAAAAGCTTTTCATATATATAAAATGCTTGTTTCTTCCTTTCAGTTCTCTTCCTGCTGTGATCTATTTACTCTTTTCCAAGGCAGACATGGCACATACTTTCTAAAAAAACCTCCACTCTTTCTTAAAAAAGGCAAAAGCTCTACTTAAAGCACAGTACCAGAAGGTAGTTAAAAGTCCAGTTACAAACTTGTGTTTTAGAGATTGTGTAAGAAACTGTATACTGACAACAATACTGAAATTGAGTACTGCTCATATACAGAGCATACCCATATACTTGCTGTCATTATTTAGGAAACATTAAAATTATCAGAAAGACACTCCCATTTTCACACATCCATGTACACACAAGTCTACGTGTGCTAAGATACTGAGCTTACTACTTAAGTTGCTTTATCTGTTTTCCTGCAAAGAGAAACTTATTTTAGCATATTCTAACTACAAACATGAATCTTGCTTTAGACTACTCAGCTATAAGAAACTGTTTGTCAGGGAAGACTGCTTAATCAGCAGGATGGCAATAGCAAGAAGAGTACTTAAGCTGAAGTCTGAGGTCTCCTTGCTGCCCAGAAGTTTCTCTGACAACACCCTACATTCTTTACTTTCAAAGTACTTATTCTTCTCATCCCATTAATTTTCAATTAGGCCTGAGATTTGCTAATCCATATGCACTTACTACTCTTAATAAGAAGAAATAGGCATTGAGAATTTAATTTTTTTTTAAATATTGGCAATTAAAGCTGCTTAACCATTCTCAATTTGGAAGTCGAGTTTCAGAAAGATTAAAGCACTCCAGAACATGAGACTGGTACAATCACAGCTCTTCTCTCTTTTCCCACTAGCCTGTAATCTCTTACAGGCATTTCATCATGGCTTTTAAATGAAGATACACACTTCTTTTTTTGAGAAAATAGCCAAGTATCTTTAGTTCTGCTGGACCTGAATTTAACAGTCCCATCTGATAAACACAGAAGCTATAAAGGAACTTTCTATCCATGGAAAGGACAGCTTTATCTGAGTAGATCCAGGCTTTCTCCCCTTTGTCTTTGAAGCTGGCAAAACTTAGTGCGGCTTATTTAATATACTAGGAACTTCAGCCTGTATAATTAAAAGTATCAGTTTATACTTTAATTTAATTATACTTCAGTCAGTATAATTAGAATCTGGGGTTCAAGTAAAATACTCTATTCAAAATATCAAGGTCCTTCATGAAGAAACATGTTTTCTGAAAGATGTCATTCCATAATTTTTGAATATATTTCTGAAATCAGTGTATATTCATGTACATAGAATAAAACTACAAAAACATATTTTAAAAAGCTTATAAAATAATGGTTTAAGCCCTCCAGTCGCCATCCCCACTATTTTTTATGACAATTACTAGCAAAGGGTCATACTAAAAGGCTTCAGTGTTTTTTGATGTTCAATTGCAACTGTTTATAAAGGAGGAACAGCCAAAATTCCAGATTTTAGGAACTCTTTCCTACAATTTTTCAGCACTTGAGAGCCAGTGTTCTCTACGCAACCTCTCTAGCAAACTGATTCTTACACTTCAGATTCAGTCCTCTGTAGCCATCATATTCTGCTTCTCAGATTACCTAGTCAAGACACTGGTGTTTACCTTCTCTATGCTCCCTCTCCCTCATTTTGTTTTGCAAGCTGTACTCTTCCACCTCCTCCACCATCCTGGCTCCCCCACAAAGCTCCCTGTTCCAGAACTCACACCTTGGGAAGCGCAAACAGCAACTTCCAGCCAACTGTCAATCATAAACATCCTCCAAATGTCTGCACACAACTTTGTAGGCAGTCTACAAAAAACGTGAGTGAGCTCTGCTTGCCAAACCAGCTCATTATTAAGGAAACCTCTCTAAATGGAATAACATAATTGAGTGAATAAACTGAGTCAGCAGGGCTAAAAGTCAAGATATTCTCCTGCATGCAGCAGGGCAGACATGCGGCAAACTCTCAGTTATTGCCCCTGACATGATAAAAAAGGTAAAAGCTGCTCACCACTGCATGGAACCATTTCAAAACACAAAGCTGAGACATTATCCAGTCATGCCTGAGAATACTCACAGGATACCTTAATGTGCAATAAAACTTGAAGTAAAAGCAGGAGCAAGAATGATCTTGCCAGCCTTGAACACTTTCCATCAGTGCCTCTTTTTCCCCCTCTTGATAGATGTTCTGTCCTTGAAAAGAAACTGCATTCCTTTGATTTGAGAAAAATTATTACAGAATCTTTAGGAAACAGTCAGAGATTCCCCTGTCTTGTTTAAAAACAAAACCAACCAGAATTTAGTATCACACCTCAATGCAAACTGCAACTGTTACAGGAATTTTCTTCATAATGTGATCATGTATGGTCAGAGACCTTGGATTTAGACAGTCTACCTTTTTTCATCTGTAGTTGCTATTTATTCACCTTCCTGTTTTCTGAACTGGCATTAACAGTGGCAACTCTAGGACATTTTCAGTTATTTACCACTCTGAAGCCTGTCAAAACATACTGTTCAGGCTCTCCCCTAACTGGTGACTATTAAGATGAGTGCTGAATTTGAGTAACTGACAAGAAGTTTGAGAATATGGTCAGCCAGACAGTTACCCTGGAAGCTGAATGTGCTTTTCACATAAATCTCTTCGGATTTCTGCACCATTCCACCCATTTTAGAGACCTGGGCCCAAGCTTTGTTGAGCTATATGAAACTCATCATCAACATTTACTCCCATCAGCCTAAAATGTATTCATTCACATTTGCAGGATGGGCTCCATGACTAAATTTTGGTGCAGGCTCAACTTTGGAACCAGTATGGATTCTTTCTTCTAGTTATGCTGTTACACACATTTGATAATCAGATTTTCCACTCCTAATAATGTCAGATGAGAAAATATATATACATAGCTGTAACACTTTTACTAATAGATTAAGATGGTGTTGACACAATGACACAGGCCACCAGACAATTTGTATGAGGCTATGAACTGCAAGAAGACAGTGACAGCATCAGGCAAGAGAGCTGCATCCAGAAAGTCTTTTCTATCCTCCAACTGCACTTCCTAATAAAGTTAGATCATAATGACACTGCATCCTGACTCAACTGAGAAAACATACAGCACCTAGCCTGGCCTGAGGTGCACTAAGAAAGGAATGTGAGGAATCCTAAATTCAAGACTAGCCTAAGGCAGGCTCCTATAGAGCCATATGTTGAGAAGAAGAATAGGGTAGGACAGAAGACTGAGGAGTAGAGGGAAAAGGCACCTTAGGCTGACATAACACACCCCCTCCCTATGTCATGGAAACTCTCTTAATGGCACAGTTACACAGCACTGTGCTCGAAGACCTAACTTTCACAGCAGCAGTATATGGCACACACAGGAGTTGCTGCAAGCTGGAATTAGAGTTGCTGTGACTGGTAGGTAGCTACAGCTGTGCACCTGAGCATGTTGGTGTGTGAGACAATCACTAAGATCCTCCAAAACTTACAAAATGTCTCCCAAACTCCATTGCTTCTAATGCTACAAGCACACGAAAAAATGTAACACCAAGTGGATAATTTCTCTCTGCAGTATCTAATTGTGCTCATCAGAAGCTGAATGAAGCATTACGCTATTTAAATCCGTGCTGGTCCTAAAGTGTATTGTAGCACAGTCAGTGGGTTATTTTGACCGTTACTTCTCTTGTAAAGTAAATTCACATAAACACTGCACTGCTCTTTCATTTTCCCTTTTTTAGATGCAGGCCACGATTTTTTAAAATAAAATATGGATTATTTAACAAGGTATGAAATAAAATTTTCACTCAGGAAACTTTAGTTTGGCTTTGGTTGCCAAAAATACTTATTTCCACTGTAGACCTCCCTCTCAAAGATGAAATGAGTCAGTCATAAAATACATGAAAACAAACAAAATAACAATTGTGTCTTCAGTCAGCCAGCCAGACTGCAAATCAGGACCACTAGAGCCTGAAAAATTACTCAAACATGGAGGTGTGTAATTATTTACTAATATTTTCCATGCATTGGAAGTGCCACCATTCTGCATTTTAATATTCTGGTAATTTTCTTTGGCAAGGACAGACATCAGGCCATGCTACCACAGGCATTCAGACAATGTCTTCTCACAGGATACACTCCACAGGGGCTAAGACTGGACATAGAAAGGAAAAACAGAGTTACCTTAAGTCCAAACTATTTAATAGCTGCAGCAAACTTGAGTGCACTATTCTGCTCTTTTTACTACTTTATTGTGGATCCAACCTCGGTCTTGTTAACAGCTCATTCATCAATAAGTTCCACATGTCAAAGAGTGGTGAAGATAGCTGCCATATTCCTTATAGTCCCACACAGTGGCTACTACTTATGATTTTTAAAGTAAATTTCTTTCTCCAATAGTATGACAAAACTTGAAAAAAACCAAAGAGGAAGAAAAAAGGAACTCCTAATATTTAATTGATCAAAGGCTATCAAACCTAGAATCTGATTTTAAAACAATTTCCAAATTGGGAAAAAAAAATTAAAAATAACATTCCTACAAGATGCAGAGAGAGAGAACCGGCTAGATTTTTAAAAATAATTAATTTTACTGGTACAATTACCCTTTCCCCCTCTGCACATTTGTTAATCAGTCACGGAATCCCAATTGTGGAAGGTCTAAAAGGTCAAATACACCCATCTTTCAACTTCAAAGTAGGTATAATTGCCAAGGCTTGTGAGGAAGGACTAGTGGACAATCAATGAATCCAGAACCTGAGCCTAAGGCTGCAGCAGAGAGTGCTCTGGCTGCTCCAAATGCCCCATTTACATTCAAAGCAGATAAACACATCCTAGGGAGACCTGACAACCAAGTCTGTGCAAAACAAGCTTACAGTCCTTAAACACGATCTAGAGTGTCTCACAAACTATTTCTGTCTCATATAAATAATATTTAGATCATTACAAACATACTCCTTTAATTCTGTCTCAACTAAGCAGTACACTGGTTTCAATGAGTTTACATTCAATTAAAGTAATTGCAATTTGTATCACAACTTAAAAAAAACAGCCACAGCATTCATTAGAGACTTTAACATTTAGCATCAGTTATTTCCTGAGCCTTATACTTTGTATTTTATCCACTCTGGCAATTTATTTAATGTCTCATCTTCTACCAGAAAAAGTCCCAAAACTATAGAAAATACATAGAGATTTTTAAGACCAGTCAGAGTGAAAAAAGTGCTAAATAAGGCTTCCTTCAGGTAACTTAATCTGCAGAACCAAAGTACTGGAAGCAGAAGTTTCCCTACACTCCCCACTTCCTGGTAGCTGGCTGCCTGGCTTATAAGTACCGAAAGAATTTTAAAAAGCTAACCAATAAACAGAGAAAGATGTTAAGTTTGCAACAATTCCTAAAATACTTGCCAGAATGTGATGGGCTTATGACATGCCTAATTAAACAGGGACTTGTTTATTCACTCACAAGAGAGGGACATAAAAAGCGCATTTTAATCAATTCATCTAAAAAATGACAAATAACCCCAACTTCTCACTCAAGTTGTTGGCAGCTACAACCAGAAAAACAGAAGCATCAAAGGCAAATGCGAAATAAATTAGAAGCATTAACTGAGATCCTGATCAGTTAATGCTTTGCACAATTTGAACTAAAGACAAATTTGAGTAACAGCTTTCTGTTGAATGTAAGAACAATGGAAGAGGAAAACAAAATCAAGTTCCATACAAAAACAGAAGACAAAAGAAACCTGAAATGGGTCAAGGCAGTCAGAAGACCGTTTAGGCAGAATATAAGTAACAGCCATTATGAACAGCATGAACATCATACAGATATTTCTTAGCTTGTACACTGAAACAGAAGTGTTGGTATACACTACTGACCATGTTTCTTTTTGAAGAATAAATGGATTTACACATCAGTTATTTAATGGCTTAACATAAACCTAGCTAATACATTTCATATGGACAAATACTTCCTAGGTGCACACAGGAACTCAGAAGCCAGTGCTGCTGTATAACAAATAGGCCTGAATTCCCATCTGTAGGAAGTCTATCACACAAGCTCTCCTTAATTACTGGCAAAGGAAAGTTATTATTGGGAAACCTTGCTCATACTACTTCTGATAAAACCATGTTTTTCATATTTGTGTTGTTCAAGCCATTAAGACATCTTGCTGCTTAGGTATTTCTACTGCTTCATCAAAAACTAAAAGCTGAACCGGACGGTTGGCATTTAAATCAGTGCAAGGATCAATAATCATCTGGTAAACATTTCTCCAGCTGAATGCTTTCATTCCTCAACATCTGTCAGGAACTCCCACCCTTGAAAAGAGAACTGTGAGTAGAAGAACAAGGCAAAGCCGCAACTGTATCAGTCTCTGCATTTCTGTGAGTTCACAGGAGCAGATAGAGAAGCTGCAACATTTTCTCCTTTTTATTTAGAATTATGGAAGTAGCTGGAGAGAGTGTATGTCTACCATATCTATAATAATGGAGACACAAATACAGCAGACAATTTTTATATTACAGTGTTATTTGTCTCTGTGACTCCTGGACATTCAGGAAAAATACTTTGGGAGTTTCCAGGGTATGAAAGTAAGTTTCAGGAAGAGTAAGAACAAAAAAAAATCACCCATGTACTGGTAAAGAAAAGTTACAGACACAAGACTGAGTAGATTGTAGTGTAAATGAAGTAGTGAATTTAAAGGTTTTCTTCTGTTGTCATTTTTGACATTTTATCTTTCTCAAATAAACATGCAAACTCACTTAAGATGCACATTCATTTTCTCTGAAACTATTTCCTCCTTGAGATTTTATCTCAGTAGAAATATGCTTTCTAGCTGAAAGAGTAAAAGATTAAGCAACACACATGTCCAGGAGGAAAAAAGAGTGCACCCAAGACTATTTATGAAGTTGCAAATAGATGTCACTAAAATAAAAACTAAGCAATGCTACTGATAGAAAAGAGTCAAAACAGTTTTGTTTTACTGACTGCTGGTTTAGGGAGAAAAATGCACACCCAGAGGGGAAATACTTCTCCTGTTATTATTAACCAAAGCACAGTAACATGCAGATACACACAAATACTTGAGTAGCCAATAAAAAGCACTTAAGAAACAAACTGAAGCAGCGTAAAAAGAAAACACATATATAGAGGTAAGAGACAGCTGGTGTTTACAATTAAAAATACTGAACATTTAATGTTTCAAGAAGTCATAAATTACCTTCAGAAGCAAACCCATAACTTTCTTCACAAAGGAATTGTTTCATACCCTACCCACTTTAAAATACAGAGGTGACCCACAAATATAAAACTGGAGATAGAAATGTAGTGCAAAGTACTCGTCCAAAGAATGACCAACTAAATAGGTAAGGAAACAGCAAAGTTATTTTTTAACAGCTAAACTGAAGAGCAAGGACACAATGGTGTTTTAGAAAATCCATTTGAAGGGTACTGTGTGTACTAAAGATTGAACTCAGATTTCACTGCTTTCAAGTAGACAAAAAGTTTCCCCATGGCAGCAAACACCAGTAGAGGGCATGTCTGAAGAAAGAGATAGATACTTCCAGGATTAAGGTTAAAAATACCCCCAAACAAACACAAACCACACCACCTTTGCGTGTAAATAGTGTATTTCACCAATAATTTCAATTTTTTTTTAATCAATATTGCTCTAATCCCTGAGAAGTGTCATTTTATGGAGACAAACATCCAAAAGTGCAGAACTGGTCACAAGTGAGATGTAGCTCATTATGGACTCATGTTACATGGGACTTTCCAAGTCCAAACTATGGTTCCTGACTGAATCATAACATCCTTGACTGATATCTATCTGTCTCAAAATCTGACACACAAAAATACAGCACATGAAAGCAAACAACACATTTGCAGACTATAATTTAAGATATGAATAGTCTTTATTTTGTCCATGAGATTAGTTTCCTCTCTGCTCACACATTTCTGTATTGATCCCAGAATCTATACAGCTCTCTTTCATATGATGAGCTAAAAACCAAAATACAGCAGTAAGCAAAAGATCCAATATTCTTGTGCTTCAAAAGATATTAAGCTGTGCTTCAGCTGCACTGCAGTAAATGAAGAGGTCTTTCCTGTTAGGTAGACAGAACCAGAAATGAAAGAGAAGGCAACAGAAGTTCTAGTATTTATTTCTCTCCCCTTTAACATACCAAAAACATTTGCTTAGTTTCTTGGAAACTGTGGGACGGATGAGCCTAATTACTGACACTATAAACAAACACAACTTCTGGTATGCAAATAAAAACACTATCAGGAAAAAACCATCCAAAATATTTCTCAGGAAACGGAAGAATACTGAAAGAACCTTGCTCGATCTGAAATAAGGATTTTTATCTCTGTTACAAATACAAATATTTTTGTTATTTATTAGTTCAGTAGACTAGTGCTGCTTTCCCCCATCTCCCTCTTTGCTACAACCAAGTGCTTTGACTCTTGCTTGTACACATAAAGGCACAAGCAAATGCCTGGGAATCAGAAGACTTGGCTTTTTATTCTTTTGTCATAACATTCAGAAAAGCTAGCACATACACAAAATAATTTTCACTGTTAGCACTGTCAGGCATCTGACCAGACTGAATACTTTCCTTGAAAGTTTTCTTGACCTGACGGATCAAAGTCCTGGGCAACCCCATCTGAATTCAGTGTCATGTGTGTTTTCTACAGGAATTTGTACCAGATGACCTTAGGAGGACCTATCTGAATTACTCTTTGAAAGTGCAGCCCTTGGCTCCTTCAGAAAGCCTCTCTACATATCTCTCCAGCAGCACAGCAGCAGTTATGATGGCTACAATTCCTGGATGACAACAACCAGTATTCCCCTGTAATTTCATTTTTCTTCCCCCTTGCCTTTCTACATCTACCTATTGTTTCTTAAATCCTGTAAGGTCTTTGAAGTTTCCTTTTGTTCTTCATTTCATGTCTACACTTGCAGTCCTGGATTTGTAGCTAAGGCTTCCAGAAATTAAAACAGAAATAAAATAAAAACTAAAATAAAAACATAGAAAATGACTGAATATCAAGCTCCAGTTTAAGGACTAAAAAGTAAAGAGTCATTTGAGTGACAACAACTCCTCTTAGTTTCCTAGTAATTAGGAAAAACAAATGGAAAGACTAAAACCTAACAAAATTTGCCAAACAGATATAGCAGGTCTATATATACTTCCCCTATTATTGGAATGTGCTCATGAATGAAATGATTGTAAGAGAAGGTGGAAGGAAAAAAAACCCAGCAAAAAAAAATTTAATTTTTAAGAGACTAACTAGATTTATACTACTGAGAGGAAGGAAAGGAATAATTTTAAATCACCAGTCTTCAGACAGTGCATCAGACAAGAGAAACAACCATTAGATTCTACTAGAGAGATAGAAGAAAAATCTTTTTAGTAAACTGAGTATCTATTTAATATAGATATTCTCTTAGTTATTAGTTACTTCTTGCCAAGATAAACACAGGCATAGCTCACCTACTAAACTATCAGAATAACTTGTGGCATATCCTTTACCTCATATGCCAAGATAGAAAAAGCAGCCAGAGCTGCCTGCATCACTTTCCAGTTCCCTATTTCTCACTGGCAAACTGTTCTTTTTACTGCTTTTCTCCTACGATAAAGCCTGTTAGTAGTTCTGCAGGTGACCTGTGGACATTAGCTTGTTGTAGTAGCAGGACTGAAGGAGCAGGAGTTGGGAGAGACAGGAGAAACACGCAATCTGAACAATTCTCCCTGCTCCAGTTCCCAGGTTACTTACTAGGTCACTTCGAGGAGCCTCCTGGTAGTCTGCTGAGAAGCAGGACATGGAGCTTCTGGCGCCGTTGCTCTCAGGGGCTGGCCGCGGAGGCTGCGCATACTGCCTGTAGGTGGCACTCTTAGGAGTCCAGCGGAACAGGTTGATTGACTCGCGAACACAACGCTCAATATCGATCTCTGCAAGGGATTTAAAGGAGAAACAAGGAATGCAAGAGTGAAATATCAGTAAAGCCAAGTAACCCAGCTATGACATTGCTAAATATACACATATCCATCTATACCTTTGTCTGTCTCTCTGCGCCTTGCTCAAAGGCAATGTAGATTTCAAGAACATGTTCCCATTCAAAAAGAAAAGCACTCAATTTTTTTACTAAAAACTAGTAAAGACATTTTAAGAGCTAATTTTATCCCCAGTCATGTAGTGAAATCTGTTTAAGGGAAGTGTATCAGAACTTTAATCAATGCAAAGTCAGGACAGTAATTGAAGTCTAGTCATTGTAAGGCATCTTAGTCTTTACAAGTCAGACTACTGACTGTTCAGTGTAAGTTCATGCAGTTCATTGTAAGTAGATTTTCATACAGTGTACAGACATCAGGATTTTTTGGATCATCTGAGTGTCTTATTTGTCAGTTAAATCCTACTAAGAGCCAGAACCAAAAGCTGTCAGCTACTGAATTTCGAATGGCCTGCCATTTTGACAAAGCCACATGCTATCTGTTTGCTGGAAAACAGGAGTTTTCAACATTAATTTGTGCTTGATGGCAAACATAATGGATTATTTTAGAGATTTTAGAGAATTTTTTAAACAAACAAGCAAACAAACAATACAGTCCAAAACCCAACCAGTCATCCCAATGAAACATCCTGGCTGAAAGAGTGAAGTGCCATAGTGATAATATGTTACTCAGCTTGTAAGGAAAGCTGACACGTATCACATGGGAAGCATCCTGAAATAAGATGTGGTCAACTAAAAAGTATGAAAGTACAATGAAATACATATGTAAAAGGAAAAAGGTGTATTTTTCACAACACTAAGCATCCTGCATCTATCTTCTAACAAGATATAACATAAAAGCCATTTACTCTTTTATCACTATAAAAGGACTGGTTAACTTTGCACATCCTGTATCTGGTCTCAAGAAGAGAAAAACGATCCTAACTTGCATTTTAAGACAAAACTGGTATAGTGTGACAGACAAACAGCAGGGATATCATCCCTTCTTGTGTCTGTCCCAAGATCTTGTATGATTCATTACAACAGTCACAATTTCGATTAAAGCATCAGCTTCTATGAAGAAAACAGAGGCATTGTAGCCAGGCTTTATTTGTATATCTCAAACAGATTTGATGCACTGCCACCAGTCACTCATTGCCACCAGCAGATTTGATGCCTTGCCATCAATCTGGGAGCTACTTCAGAAACCTCAGTCATTAGCAGGGTGGTGAGCAGAAGCTGAAATTGAAGCTTGGGGCAGAATAATCTAGTTGGATGAGATTGACTTTGTTTAAAATCTGAAAGATGTGATCTATTACTCTCCCATTCAAAGAGCTGTCCATATTCAGGTAGGATACAATCTGCAGCAGATGCCTTAATTCCGTTGATGACAGCATGCTTACGTGCTATCTTGCTTCTAAAAGTCTGAAAAGTCTGAGAGTAAAGCTGTGGCTTACCCAGTTTTAATTCTAGCTCTAAAAACCTTTTTGTGGATGTGTGAAAGTAAACCACAATTCTTCTTGACAGTATCAGGTTCCCTAGCTACTTGGGATAATAGATGCCAAAGATAAATGGAGTATGTGATGTCTCAACAGTAGCTAACAATTTTTCATTTTGACTACACTGTAATAGAAGGCTCTTACTTAGCATCATTCCCAAAGAAAATCCACACAACTGGAGAATTTTACACAATTTCTAAATTCAGGTAAAGAGAGGAGATGCCTTTAACTGGTTATTATTCCTAAAGCTCCAAAAACACCCTAAAGCACTATCATTACAGTAGCACTTTTTTCTACATTTCTGAAAACTCACTGTCTTTATAAAAAGTTGAATTTTTCAGTTCAAGACTGTAGTGTATTTATAGCAGGGCTGTGGTTTCTTTTTTTGTTTTGTTTTTGTTTTTCTTTTGTAAAGAGACTGCTGTAATTGAGTTATAAGCCCCATTTCCTGAGATTCTTAGCTAAGGAAACATTAGCAGTACTTCTGTAATAAAGGATATGAATGCAGAATTTAGCCAGCAAAAAAAATATATCTGAACACCAATAATTAATAGCATGAGAAACATTTGGCTGTGAGAGGGCATAATAGCCTGCATATATCTGAAATTGAAAACAGAGAATGGGGGGATGGAATAGGAACTCTGTTTGCAGTAAAGCTACAGAAAAGCTAAAAGCAGAAATTGAGACTGACAGTGTTAAACACAGAAAAGGGTCAAAATATTTTTCTTAGAAACAAGCTCTGTAATTCCAAAAGGAATCCATTTTAGAGAAGTGGAAAATAGGCTTGGGCACTGGAACAGGCTTCCCAGGGAAGCGGTCAGAACACCAAAGTTGACAGAGTCCAAGAAGCTTTTGGACAACTCTCAGGCAGATGGTGTGACTCTCGGGGTGTCCTGTGCAGGGCCAGGAGCTGGACTCAATGATCCTTGGCCCCTTCCAACTCAGTTTATTTTGTGTGTGTGTGTGTGTGTGTGTAAAAACAACAACCAGTTCTCACAAATCAGGATGCTAGTAAAAAATGTAGGAGTCTGTTTTTCTGCGATTTTGGAATGCTTGGTTTTTCACTTCTACAAGCAGCATTTCAGGAGGACAGCAAGCATGGCTGAAAATGAAACTCCACAGATCAAGAGAGAATTAAGCTATCTAAAGCCTAAAACAAATTTACAGTCTGTCAATTAATTGATCTGCTTCTCAATAATGCAAAATAAAAACTACAACAAGGCAATTGGGGTTTCCACAAGTAACAATAAAAAAACCCCACAACCACAAAATGCCCCCCAAACCATGTGCAAACCATAGGCACACGCATGCATATAATATGAGAACAGTCAACATCTAGCACCCACAAGGGAGACAAGACTATGGGTGGTAAAAGAATTTACTCAAAGAATTTACTCACATTCTTTTTTAAAAAACAATTACTTTCAGGATACTGGAGTTTAAGACTACATTAAACTGGTATAAATATTTACAGAATATTTTTTAGCCACATTGCATGAACAGGCTCCACACTTGGGTAACCTTCAAGCCTGTCTTCATCATTTGTTTGCAATTTCGGTTTAAGAAAAATCACTTCCCGTCAGTAACTAAAATGCAATGCAATCTTGTGCAGCTTGCTGGATAAGATCTTCTCTCCTCTTTTTGGCTAATAAGTAAGGCTCTGCTGCACTACTTCAATCCCAATTCCTTCCCATGCCCTTTCAAATATATGAAAAATGAGTCAGTCTCTGGTGAAATGTCCATCTTTTATTATCTCTCCAAGACTGTGCATTCACACAGCATTAATCCTGCCTCTACTCTTCCTGCTCCCAAGTCACTGCACTACAAGCCAGAAAACATTAGAGCTTCCACATTATTAGAAACATACCACTGATACGTCAGATGCACATCAAGCCAGAGCCTGGATTCTTGGACAGGACTATGAACAAACAGACTACCTCAGCAGAATGCCAGAGCACTTGACACGAGCAAACAACTTAGAAAAACATTCTTCTGAAAGCAGGCTCTGCATACATCTCCAGGTGTGAGCAAGAAGTGAACAGTAATATTTAGAAAGGATGAAGAGGGCATGCTCACTCATGGAGATGTACATGTAACATCTCTGTGCTCTCCAAGATCCCAGCACTGGGGTATTTTGTAGTTTAGAAATGATGTGCCTTCTGTTTTTAGTAAGACAAATTATTTCACTGGAAAATCTGTAATGAAAACATGCTGATGTAACATGGTGTCATTAAATGTGAAGCGTGAAAAAATTTAAGGCTGACTTAAAACATAATAAAAATACTATAAAAATAAGTTATAATTTCAAAACTCAGTACATCTTCAAATTGTTTTTGAAAAATTCCAGAGTGCAATTTCAAAAAGTCAAAGCTGGAACCCAAGTATCTTAGGAACCAAAGTCACAAGTTTAATTTTCAAACATTATGTTTAGGAGTTCTGGTTCAAATGAGATCAAGTATTTCACAGTCAAGCAGCAATCAAGACTTACAGGAAACAATTCTGTGGCACCAGCTAATTGCTCAGCATCAAAAGGCTTCACTGACATATCTAAATATGCAGATAATACAGCAATTGAAAAAGGTAGGGGTAGGGAAGTGAAAGTAAAGTTATCTAACAGTAACATCTTTGTTTTGCCATGGCCCCATCCTAACATTAAGCCTACTGAAATGTTTTGCTCCTTTTCTGAACCAAACTTACTGTTTATTCTAAGATGTTTTTCATTTTGCTTTGTTCATGCTAAACTATAACTTCTTACCAAGCTGCTGTCTCCCTGTATCCACAGCCTCAACTGAAAAGGATGGCTCAGCCTGACATAGCTGCTTTTTAAGCTATGTACATTTAAGGTTTATTATTATAGATACAGGAGACAAGTAGATTGCACTTGAAACAGATGTTGAAAAAAGCATCAGTTTAAATGCAATACACCTGTGACAAAAGCACATAGAATTTTTTATTTCTACAGCAAAACTGGATGTGCATACGCTGTTCACAGCAAGTGAAGGCAAATGATGGAGAAAAATGTAAGACGAATGGTTCTTTCCTAATACAAATCTACACAGACCAAGTCTTTGTGTGCAGTTAATCAATTCCAGAGCCTTTTCCTTCGGTAACAGGATACCAGTTAAGAAACTCAGCCAAAATAAACTGCTTCTGCATTTTGGGAATAGCCCAGAATTATGAGCTTGGTTTGACATCTCCATCATAAATACTTTATTACAACCCTGCCAGGCAACATCAGCTTTCACCACACAGCCACATAAATAGGCCAGAAATCTCTGTGCTATTCAGCTCTGGAGCTGAATAGGTCAGTCAGTTCAAACTCCTGATTCCTGCTCTTAGAAGAAATAGAGGTGAAAGGCCATAAACTCTTTCTTCCTGATGACATACAAAAAGATACACTGAGTGTGCATATTTAACAGGACAAATCTAGGAAGAGAAGTGACATTTCTATCCAACATCTCTGTATCTATTACTGTAAGAAGGTTATTATAAATGAAAAGGTCAATGCAGAACTATTCTTTTTACATTATTTATTTCATACATTGCAGGATAGTTGCGTGACTTCATTTTTTTGTGGACAGCAGTAGAGAGAAGAAGCAGCAAACACTATGAATTATTCCCTAGACATTAGACTGCATAAAGGGCAAACATGGATTCTTTTCTTACTTGTGATTGCAAAAATTCCTCTGACTCAGCAGTTCAGTGAAAACGTTTACTAAAGAATGCCTTCCGGTATGGAAACGTGACAGTGTCCTGCACTGATTGAGATGAGCAGAATGCCAAGTGACTGTACAAAGAGTAAAGCTTTACTGTAAGCCAATCACCAAATACCACATGCTGTCTTACTGAGAAAGAATACAGAAATAGGTTACACAAAGACTGTAGCTAAGCTCCAACAAGAAAGAGCGTTCTAAACATTTTTATGAGGTGTGCCAGTGCTGCTGAACAGCAGACACTTCTACAAACTAACAAACTGTTAAAGACATCTGGACCCTAACACAGGGTAGGATACTGACCAATGACAGATGCACAGGAATTCACAACATATAATAGAAATAGTCAGATGGAGGCTACCGTGCTCAACTTGAGAAATACAGAAGGGGAAATAAAGCAGCACAGCAGAAAAATGAACATTACTTCATAGGTAGATGATAACCAGAAGATGAATAAAAGGACAGGTTCACAAAATTGCAGGGATCAGCTCAGAGGAGAAACCTGTGAGAAAGCCATGGCGATGAGGAACCTGTGGTGCCACCAACACAACGTCCAACAACAGTCAATTTTTGAAAGAATAATTCTTTTTTGGCTTTTCTATGTTCTTTTTGTTGTAGTATTTGCTAAATATTTGTTAAATTAGTTTTAGAATCTGAAATACTAGCGAAACTCACCTTCTTTATCCTAAATCTGTGCTTCACAGAAATAATATGCAAATACTGAAACTCAGCACGCAAAACTAGAGATCATGCTGTTATAGGTTTCCATCTGGGTGGTAACTATGAGCTACTGCAGTTATTTCCCAGGAGTAACGGGTATAAACCTGTAAAAAATTCTACAGTCAGAAACTCTGACCAGGCTAGATACTTATAAAACTGATGACTCTCTTAAGAGCCATAAGTAGAAGACCTTTGTATTGGCATAGCTCTCCTGTTAGCCTTCAGGATGTTCGTAAGGAAATAACATGAAGTAACTCAGATTTTCTGCTTTTAAAGTAAGACAAAAGTTCAGGTAATCTTGAAAAGGAGTACCTATTGCCATGAGAAAAGGATGAAGGCCTCTAATTTGACCTGTTTGTTCCCATACCAATGATGGAAAAACTCTGGGTAAATATAAATACAAATAGAGAATTTAGATCTGCCTAATGAGTATCCTGAACCATGTAACACTCTCAAACTGCTAGAGCAAGCAACATTTTACTCAGAATTGAAAAGTTATTTCCCACAAATACAGCAACTGTAAACAGGAAGGATAATCATCTTGTTTATACTTAAAACTGCTTTCATTTATTAAAAAAAAGTGCTCTAGCCATTTGGCACTACAGTAGATAACTTACTGGGATCCAAAACCTCCAGTGTTTACTACTAGTCAAGTCTGTGTTAGTGTTTCACATAGCAAAACTAATAGCTTTAAGTAACTAACATCAGTCCAACCTTGTCAGTATACATTTTCTAAGTTATTCAAAGCTTGCTGCATAATTAACCTACTCATAAGCCACGGGAAAAAGTTCCCTTATTCTGTGAAAGAGCTAAGTTAACACACCTCATTTGAATTTACACATGAAAATATTAAATTATACTCAAGACATAAAAGTTTGTCATTTCAGGGTTGCATTCCCAGCAGACAAATTTGTGGTTTATCAGCTTACACAATTGCTTACATGATTTGTCTCCTTAGAATGGTGCTATGCTTTTTTTTTTTTTTTTAGTATGAAGACTGAAGAACCAGCAAGAGACTGTCTAGCTCCTTGCCTTGCTCTAAAGCCAAATGCAATGTGACCAGGCTATCCTCCCTATCCCCTACAGATGCTTGCCTAGACTTCTCAAATTTGTGAAGTGACAGAGGTGTCACCTGACACACCCGTGCTGGTTACTCAGACTATTTCTCATCATTTTCAGAATGCAGGCAACATTGTTCACATACAATGTGAGCTCTTCCCAGTTGGGATACCTGTTCTCCCTGAACAAGTTTTGCCCTTCAATACTAACATTGCAGTCCTGAAATTTATTCCAAGCTTGCAATATCAATAAAGTCTTACCTTTAGGTACAAACCCTGCTCTAGTTCTCCATGTTTAGTTTTGGTTTTTCTGTTGATTTCTACTAAACTCCAGTATACTCTTAGTATATTAAAAATGAAGAAATTTGGACAGACAGAACCAAATGGCCCAGGCCGATTTATAAAGGCAAGAGTTTAAGTGAAATATTATGTGAAAGTAAATCAAAGGGAATTGACAGCTATCCCAAAGTATAAGAGCACGGAGAGTTCACTTAACCTCACTTCATAGCCCTTATTTTGACAGAAAGACTTTTCTAGCTCTCAGTGTACACTGCCATTCCAATTCTGTATTTAAGCAGTTATGTGTATCTCTATTACAAAGCTAGATATACACTCCCCAAATATATCTACAATCATATAGAAATGTGCTGCTAATGTACATTTCAATCAAGAATTTTTAATACTGCATTATTTGTGCAGCTCATTTAAAAATTCTCAATTAGCAGTTAGAGAACTAAAGATTATTGAGCAGAACATTTATACCTGTAAGGCAAACAAACATATTCAGCATAACAAAATTATAAACAGATATCCTATGAGGCACCTTGCTCTGTCAGCAACGTTTTCCACAATTAAAGGAAAGGAAAAAGGAAAAAGGAAAAAGGAAAAAGGAAAAAGGAAAAAGGAAAAAGGAAAAAAGTCTAGTACACGCTATTGCTTTCTAAGCATTAGTCTAATCCTGAAGCAGTTGCTATGCTTGTAGTTTTAATGGGGAAAAAAAAAGGAAATACTTTCCCAAGGCACCTTTGTAATGAGGAAAAAAAATTCGCCACATCTAGGAACAAAGCTCAGATAAGAGCAGCCTCACTTTTGTCAGTTCATGCCTAGAAATCCTAGAAATGCTTGTCTGCTTGACAGTCTACCCTCTTGTACTTTCAGTTTATTCCAGTGTAAAGGTGTACAAAATCCTACATGACTAACAGATGGATTATTCTATTTTCTGAAGAGCCGTTTCACTATTGAGAGCACTATTAGGGGTCTCTCAAGGAACAGGAGGCATTACCTGTGTGTCAGACTATTTTAAAGACATGGACTAGGAAAGTTCTACCAATGAACTCACTTTTTACCCTTCTTATGAAGCATCATTCCTTGCAGCAGACAGCCCTTTGATAAAGGATATATATTTGATTTTCTTCTGCCAGTGACAACTACAGACTACAACAAAGGATTTCAGTATTTCTTTCCTTAGTGTGTTGCCCACTCCAGCATTTCTCTTCAGTATCAAGAGGGTAGAATCTATAATCTAGAACTGTTTTGTTTGTGTCACAATGAGTGGAAAAGGTGAATAATTAAAGAATTCACAGCCTCAGGTAAAAAAACATCAATCTTACAGTCTGACACTACCAGACAGCCTTGTTGAGCAGGTGTGCCCTAACAAATCTCTCTGCTTCTGTCCCAAAGCCAATAATCTTGAGGAATTGCATCATGAAATACACTTGCATCTCCAAAAAGCCATCTAACATAGAAAAGATGAGCAACATGCTCAGAAAAAGATGCTTCCATAAATATCAGCCCGACCTACATATTTCAAGAAAAGAAAACTAGGAAAAGTGACTTCCTTTTAAATTCTGATGTCTTTTGATATTTCCAATCAATGTTTTTGTCATAGTTACAACACCATTATCATGTGTATCACGTGAACGAGACCAAAGTGCTGTTTTTCTTCAGCTATACTGTAACTTAAAAAAGTAGTCAGCTTCACTAGCTTCACGACAAAATACTTTCCAGTGCTATCTTCCATGAACAACAAAAGAGCGATACGTCAAAATTTCATAGCTGAAGTTAAAAAAGTTTCCTTTTAGAAGAGCTGTTATGGCTTCTGTTCCTCAGAGCCCTGATCTAAGCAATAAGACATTTTCAAAAGTGTATGAAAAAAGTCAAACCCTAATCAAAACGATGTATTAACTTTTTTTATCCCTGTTGCTCACTGGAATATGACAGACCACTGTATCTCTTGTCAGTCCCTTCAAAGGTGGTGTTTTAATCCCCGAGGTTACATTTTCCTTGGAGGAGTGCTGAAACAAATGGGAACAGCCACCAAACACCCACAAACTCAGTGTGGACTTGGTGGCCAACTGCCATTTTTCCTCTTACAAGATCTATATTAACTAAATGCTGAACCACCAGAAATTCCAGTACAATAAAAGTGTATGGATCACAGACGTGGGCAGACAAAGGATCCTCAGGAAGCAAAACAGCAGAAAGTAAAATGGTAGCTACCTAGGGTCAGAAAAACATCTGAAGTAGAGTTTTCTGATGTGTGTCTAATTTTGCTGCTGTCAACAGAAATGTATCATTCAAAATTGCTCCATACAATCTTAGTAGAGAATTTCTACTATTTTTTAACCTTTAGTCCATCTATAAGCTGGTTGCAATCCTTCTAAGCATTCATATGGCTTCCACCATCATGAGATTCAGCATTTTGGCACATCACTAGAATGGCAATGGAAATAATAATTTCTTCCAAATTAGAGAAACTCTGTTCCCTAGAGAATTATTTATGTCTGTGGTTTGACGATAGCCAGATCTTGCATCTTAAGGCCACATGCCTGTGTCTCACAAAGCATAATCCTCTGTTTTCCACTTCAACCATTTTAGTGTAGCTCCTCACTGCACTGAATGCAAGCTACTGGATTGCTTTGCTACAGTCAGTCTTTACAAACTTCCTATCTGAGGCCAAGGTTCTTCCTTTGGAAGCAGTGACTAGACTGGAGTCAGCAAAAAGACACCTTCCTAGGGTGCACAGCATTAAAAGAATGAACCCTCCTCTTGCTCCAAAATTACAGAAAATGAGCTTATTGAACTAACCTAAAAGGTTTGAGTATGTTTTATCTCATGTCTAGGCTTGATATTTCCCTATTCTCTAACAACATCTGTCCCCACCTTTTCATCAGTTCCCTATCCCTTTAGAAGGCCGTAACTCATCTCAGTATGGCAGCGCTGATACTGGCAGTGATCACTGGAGGAAGATCTGTTTGCCAGGCCCTATACTGCACCCATTCCAGGTGGGAGTGGATTGGTCTAAGGATTCTTCAACTGTTTGCAAAGAGCTGTATGTGTCTGGATGCTTCCTAACAAAAGCTGCTGTTGACTTTGTACTACTTGTGCAGCGGGTAATGAACTTGGTAATCAAGTCAAACTACAATAAGCACAATTTTTGAGCTGAATAATGGACATTACCACACAAACTTATGGCAAGATTCTAAAGACTAAGCTATAAGCAAAAGTGCATGTTTTAAAATAAACTCATACAGTTGGTCCTCAGTGCATGAAAAGCCTTCTGGGTTGTAAATCTGCTGATACATGAGATTACAGGATATCCAGACTGGCTTAGTACAAATCAGCACTGGTGTGAAAGCAGAGTCCTGTCTCTGTTGTTGGTACCTCAGGAATCTCATCATAGTAGTGTCACCCTTACCATTCTCATTTTCCTGACACATTCTGCTACGTCAGACTTGCAGAAATACTGTCTTTGTTCTCTCTTTGCATCACCTGAATAAGACAAAATTTACTAAGTCTCAAAACTACAGGTAAAACAATTAGCAACAACTCCAGGGCTGGTTTTGTTTGTCTGTCTCAAATGGTACTTCCTCAATATTGTCTGTTATTTATATTGCTTGAATAAAGTTTGTATTTAACAGAGCTCTTAGACCCAAGGAGAAATATGAAAGAAAAAAATGAAAGAGAATTTAAGTAAAAAAACTCCAGCACTTTGGAGTAGTATTTCCTAAACAACCTAATTCTATTTAAGGTTTAGCAGTTGCTTATATGCCCCCTTCATATAGCTCCATGAGGAATGAACTAGGACATTTGTTGCTACAAGGGGACATTTGTTGCAAAAGGATTTTCCAGTGCTCTTAATTAAGCAATTGTTTTTTCAAAATCTTCAAATACATTTCCTGATATGATAGGACACTGTTTAAACTATACAAAAATAAATTAAAATTTCCAACAGAGCTCCCAAAAATAGCAAGTAATGCCCAATTGTATTGGCTTTATAGATAAAATATGGCCAATTGTATTTGGAAAGGGTTTTCAGAATCAAGTAATCAATAAGGACACAATGCCCCTTCATTTTCCTCACATCACTATTATTTTAAAACAGTAATTTAAACTGTGTTATATACAATGAACTAGAAATTACGCAGTGGGGTTTTTATTTTTTAAAAACAAGAAATCTTAAAAGTGTTCCACAAAGTTGCAAGATGGCAGTAAAATACCTTATCAGTCTGGAAAGGAAGTTGTTTTCACTGGCAGCCTGAAATAAGCCATTCCACTGCACACAAAGCTTAAAAATTGCAGGAGTTACAGACTGTTGAGCAACAATTGATTTTAGTTTAAAATTATCGCACACGTTTTGAACAACAATCTCTTCCTGGGAGTGACCTAGTTTCAGTTGAAGGTCATTTGTAAATTACTTTCAGAGAATTCTCAGCCTTGGCACACCATTTATCATACCCAAAATAACAGAAGTCTTGTTTGGAAGACACAGGTGACAAAATGCATAATGAGTCAATACTTTTTAATCAGAAATAAGACTCAGGTCAGAAAGAAAAGGGACAAGGCTATGAGAATTATATGTTGAAAAAGTTACTGATTAAGCTAGATCAACAACATTTAACTTTTAAGTCACACTAGGATTGTCTTCCATCTTTATTTTTTTCCCCCTTAGTAGTTTTACTAGCAGTATTTTATGGTATGCTTTAGATTAATCTCAAAATATTCAATTTCGCCACTGTTGACATCCTAATGATCACGGACATCACCAATTTAAGAAAAAAAAAATATTTTCAGAAATTCGTATTTCCTACCAGAGTATCAGCAAAGTTGTCATCAACTACAACCAGCAGAATGCATGTACATTATACCACTATGGATTTTAGTGATTTAATTTTATTATATGAACAGATATGTATTAAGAGAACTAATGTGTTCTTATACATGACCTCAGCATAAAGTACTTCCAGTGTCAGTATATCAGCTGAATTAAGATAAACTGGAATCTATAATTTAGCACCCTTCGAGAAAAAAAAAATATGGAGAAATGACCTTAGGCAAGAAAATAAGTTGAATATTAATGAATCTGTACTTAACTAGGACATACAGCTAACCCATGGGGGAGGAGAGGATGAGGAGAGAGTCAATCTTTTAGTTTAGCACTCACATTTCAGCCATCTGTAGATATCCTGTTAAATTTACCATGAGCATGTGAAATGACTAAGCATACAGATTGAAAATTAAAATTCTACACCATAAGGAATGGCCTAATTCAATTTCTTATAAACTGAAAAATACAGTAGCAAATACATACTACACACTAAACTAATAAGTAGGAGACATATTTTGAAATCCAGACCCATATGGAAAGGTGTACAGCAAGAGACAATTTGTGACAACAGTATTTAAAGAAATCACAGAGCTTCATTTATGATAACTCACTGACTTATGCAACTGTGAACTCAGCCTCATCTGCTTGCTGCCATATCCTAGACTACTGCTAACCTCTGTGAACTCTGCAGTTGTGGAGACTGCAACACTTAACAAGACCTTTTAAATTCTCTTCCAAACTTCATTCTCTCCTTCAGTTCTTCTGAATATGAATTACTTTAAATGAATTTGAATTACTGAATTACACACATGGTGTTCAAATAGAGCTCACTAAATCCATAATTACCCCAGAAATTACCCCAAAGTTAGAGTTATCTAAAGAAAAGCTACACATTTAAAACACTGCCACCTCTTAACCTAAGACCTGTATTACATAAGTAGGATCCTGAGTTGGAGGGAGGGAATTAATACAAGAACATAAGATTGTTCTGAGTCCAGCAGCCTTCCTACTTGTGTTACTACAACTAAAACACATCTTTCAGGTGACATGGCTTACTCAGTTCACATGCATTCTACTGTCTTATTAGATACCTGCTCAGAAGGAAGACACAAACTGCATGGTTAACTGCAATTTTTTTTGTAAGGTACTCATTTGCATGGATAGGTTAATCACCTCCCACTGAGCAAATACATAGAACTGCACAATGATCATGCAGACTCTGATACAATTTTGAAAGTTCTTCTAAAAGCTTTACATTTCAAATGGAAACATTTAGCATAGGAATTCCAATGGCTTCCTATACTGGTTTCCCTAGTCCTTTTACATTAATTACTTCCACAGTAGAAGTCTAATTATGTTTGAAAGGAAAACAGGCTAATACCAGCATCAAAGGGGAAAAGGACTATTCAGAACAGTACCCAATTTGTTTAAAAAAATAATGCGTATCAACTGGATGGTGTCTGTATGTGCCACGACTATAAACATTTGCTTCTGAATTATATTAAATTGTTCTAAATTTCACAACAAAATACTCCCATCTTCACTTGGAAATAACAACCCTACTGCATTCTTGCTGACGACAGCAAAAAGACTTCAACAAACTACAATAAATTGTAGTTAAGATCTACACACTCTGGCAGTGAGTTTGCCTAAAGCTACCATAATTTCTAAACATATATTTAGAAACACACTGGAGAAGACAGATTAAAAAGGAAGAAACAGTTTTTTTCTGTACCTGGCAAGTCTGAAAAAAGGAGAATGCACTCATTGAATCCATTAGCCAGAAGACGATCCCTCAGCTGTTGAAGTATGGCAACTCCAATACAGAACGGGAAGGAGGAATTTCCAAGCAGTAATGTATCCCACAAGTGAAAAATTTTGTGCAAAGGAAAGACATCTGCATAATGAATAAGCACAATAAATAAAACTATAACCATATACACACATTTACAGTGTTAATGAGTTGCTTATGTACTTCCTTCCTCTCCCATCTTGAATTATTTCTTTTTTATTTGGGAGCAAAGAGGACTCAGCCTGTTTAGGATCATATTTGTCTTCATAGGCAGTTTGATTATTCTGGAAATCACAGTCTTCTTTTATTAATGAATACTTGGAAGCACATGGGTTTTCACATTTCAAAGTAGGCCAAAATTTAGGCAATTTATTTTTCTTTTGGTACAGTACAATTATGTATTAAGGCATGCATATCAGTTTTTCACAATAAGATGATATTAGTGAGTTAATCAGTAAGACCAGCTACTTACAATTAGACAAAAAAATGAACAGAATAAAGAAAAAATTGGCAGAATAAAAGAAAGACAAGGAAAAAGGCCTATTAAAAATAGCAAGATTTTATATATAAAGCTGAAGGTGGCTCTCTTAAAATAAGCTATCTTCTAACTAAATAGTTCTAAGATTTTTTCACACTTGACTGCTTAAGGAAACCATCTCCTTGGTTTTCTAAATGTGGTGATTCTCATGAAAGGTATAGAAAAATGGACAACTGCAAGAACTACTGCTTCACAGTCAAGATCTTTAGAAACTGCAATTAACAGTTGCACAGTAGGTTCTTTGATATTTCATCAGAGAAATAATGTATGAGCTCTTTTCATTCTGCCACTTTTTAAAAAATTTAAATTTAACGTCTGCCAATGTTGATATGACATGAAAAAAATCACAGATTTTTAGGAAAGTTTTTAAATTGCTTTCTAGACTGGATTTATTAACTTTGTCCTCTTTAATTAAAGCTCACCAAATTATAAAGCTCTCTTTGTTCCAAATACACATGCACAAATATAGAAAACTAGTGCTATCAGAATAACAGTGTGTCTACATGCAATAAAAATATGACTATCTTCAAAAACAAAGTCATTCTCTTTTTTATATTATTTGAGTGAGGGCAGGGGATGGTGGTGAGGTTTGGCTTTGCTTTTTAACTATTATTATGTCTTTTTCCAGTAGATAACAGCTTCCTTTGAACACATCCTAAATACTGCATATGTAAAATAATCCAGATAATAGATAACAACAAACCAACTACATAATAATATAACAATAACAACAACTCAAAAAAGTAGTAGAAATGTTAATTACTACCAAATCAGGGCAGAAAGTAAGTGACAGGCACTGTTGAGTTTTTCACTCACACCACCTCCTTGCAAATTACAAGCATCCTACTAAATGACCTATCATACTAAGATACTTAGAAGGGCTTTAGATGAAAAAGTGAGAAGAATTAATATTAAGAAATATAAGAACACTAATCAAAGGAAAAAAGAAAAGCATACTCACGTGTAAACATTGTAAGAAACCAAGGAATTGCATAAAGCTGCAAAAGGTGGTGATGGGGGGAAGAAGACAAAAAACAAGTTTTGAGAACTAAAGTTGTCTATGACAATTGTCAACTACATTAAAACTTGCCTATTTTGCATGAATTTAATTAGAAAGGAAAATAACTGCCATGGCAGATCTACTATCACATAGCTCATAGCCCCTCAGAAGCTATTTTCATCCCCAAATTTTTCAAATTACTAGTTTGTGACACTGCACAGAAAAAAAAAGAAAAAAAAAAAATCAATCACCACCCTTACTAGGCTGGTTTGCAAAATAGAACCTCCAAAGTCTTAAAGAACACAAAAACCTGCTCTACTAAATTGCTACAATTCTCACTAAACTTAGAAAAATTAGCCAAGGATGCCTGAAAAAGCATAAACCAACTGGATCCAATATATCTTTTTGACTATGGAAGAAAATAGTTTTATAGAAATAATTAAAAGTTCAAATCAGGATTTCCAAGAGAAAAAATAACCACCTCTGCCTTTTTCTGTGATGCCAGTATGTATTAAAATGCATACTTGTCAGTGAAGAAATTAAGGACTGTTTCAGTCTCAATAAATGCTCACTAACACCCTAAGCATTTATGTAGTTCTACTGTGACCATTTTAGGGCAGGTGTCATCCAAAGGTGTCCTGCTTCTGCACTTACACCACTGAGACTTGGGCTGCTGCAACAGCTACAGAAAACCTTTAACATCTGCAAACTTTCATACTCGTGACATCATACAGAGAAAGAAGAGCTAAGCATTTGTGACACCTTAAGAATTTCTAATTTTTCAATGAAGTATTTAGCAAGACAAAGGCAACAGAATCTGTTTTCTTGAAACATCAAACTGCACAGAAAGTTTCCATAAATGCAAGAGTGAGACGATCATTGTTAAATTTTACTCAGCTGCATAGCTCATGTGCTATGAAGATTTACAGTTGAACATAAAGCTTAATATGTTACTTTTTAACTCATAAAAAGTGCAAATGAATCCTCCTATTGAGCTTTTCCTGGAAGTAAACAAATGAGGAGCAGAAAACATAATTGATATTATGTTAATAATTACTTCTTATTCCATAAACTCGGAAATGGGTTATGGTTCCGACTAAATGATGTACGCATTTGCTGAAAACCTTCTTAAGCACAGCTCTCTCTAAATTTTATTCCTATGCCTCCATCTGAGCATCTGAGATCTGAACCATACTGTCCATAAACTACAGAAGGCTCAATGACCTTTTCACCACTTTTAATATTCAGCAGGCTTTTATGAAGCTTGGCCTCCAGCCCACCAGTTCATTTTAAGTGTTCAAAATCCAAACCAAATCAATTTAATCTTGTAATACTTTCATACTACTTCCTTGAGTATATCTATGTTTTGTTTTAAATAGATAGCATTCTAGGGAACAATAACACATCCTGTTTCCTGAAATACCTCCTACAGTGGTTGTGATAAGCCAATACCTGTTTATCTCCTTGTTTACATGCAATATCTTGCTTCCCATGCAGTGGGAACACAAGCCTAGTGTCCTGAGGCTCCTCTTTGCTTGGAGGTACATATTATGTAAACCACATTATTTCCTTGGTATTTAAAAGCAATTATTTCCTCCATTTCATATATTTGATTAAAATGTTTTACCAAAGCAGATCCTCATTTTCTCCTAATTTCACAAACACCTCTATCGTACATGCATTTACACAGAAATATACAAGAAAATATATGAAATGTGAAGCTTTGAAGTTTATTAAAAGGTAATCACACGGAAAATCACTGCTTTGCTCTAAACCATCCTCACCAGAAGTACCAGCAGTGACATGAAAAGTAGGTCAAACAATTTAAGTAGAAGGTGTCAGGTGAGCTTTTATTGACGTTTTATTGGTTTAATACAAGGAGGTGCTGGTAAGCCTGAAGAGGCTGTGGATGCTATCAGTAAGCAAGGAAAGGAAACGCACAACACAGGTGGCATTACTCCACGACGGCAGTGAAAGGGAAGGAGCAGCTGCACTGAGTCCAGGGCAGAGTTCGGGATGCGCTTGGCAGCGGGACTGCTCACAGCGTTAGTGAATGCTGCCCTCCAGCGGCCGCCGTCCGGAACAGCACCGCGCCGCGCCTCCGCAAAAACAAGCTCCAGCAAAAGAGGACTTCAACCCTTCAGTGCTGAGCCCTCAAACGGAAGGGAGTTGTGGTTTTACTGGACACTTAATTCCGCACCTGGGAAGTGTACCTAACGTGCAACCAAAGTAGCATCAGAACTTCTGGAACAGCCTGAGAAGAAGTCAGATTTAAAAAAGAGCCTGTAAAACTAACACATCATTTTTTAGAGAGACCTTGAGAGGAGCAGTGCCATAATTATAATTTTGCTTTGCTAGTAAAATACAAGCTCTTTTGTGCTTTAAAGTAAGGACCTCGACATTCCTTATATATGAAGCACACAGCAGTCCCCTTAACACCAGTTCACATTCAAACAATCTTAATAATAGATTCACAGGGTTTTTCTAGTTACAATTTAAATCTGTTGACCTCAGACTAGGCTTCATTCCCCATCTTTCCATTATACCTAGCTAAATTCCTTTTCAACAGCTAAATTCCTCTTCAATTTCAGTCTGCTATGACAAATCCTGCTCAGTACCTGAGCTTGGAGATGCAGTTTTTTGTTTTTCAGCAGGATGAAGACGTTTAATTGCCTATTGCTAAGTGGCCATGTTCTGAGAGGAATGCATCTTCCATTAGACATTCAAAGCTCTTAGAGATACTGGTTCAAACCTTGCTGAAAGTCTTTTCCATGAGGATTCCTTTACTGCCTGCTAAAACTGTCTGGACTGTTTCATTATTTGAGTGTTCCTTCAGAATATGAGAGTTTTACATACTTGGATATATAGAAGATTGAGATTTCAGTTGTAAAGAAAATAGTTCTAAAGAAATTTATGCTCAGGTGATGTTGAATCTAGAGAGATTTCAGAGGGAAGAACAAGGTGAAAATGAGTGTTAATGTTTGTTGGTAGTGATGTTAGGAAGTATTAAAAGGTACACACAAGCTTCTTGCTCTGTGAAAAGTCTGTTAAGAATAAAGTAACTCTTCTGTATGACCCAGGTGCACCTTATGAACATCAAAAGGGAGCTATGCACCTGTTTGAAGGATAATGTAAATATATTATTTAAAATTGAAGGTTTGAGTTTTCAGAACACCAAAAATGTCAATATTTTTTACAACTTATTTGTTACGTGTGTATAGGACATGTTTACCAAAAGGTTCCAGGAAAATTCAAAAATCTTTATGGAAGTTCACCTTCCACATCTCAGAGTTACAGAGCTGAGATTAAGGTTAAATACCTACAGTTTTAAAGATTACAACCACAACAGAATTACCACAACAATTATTCTTCCCGACTCTTATAGGAGAATCCTCACCTGATGATCTCTTATTCAACACATTTTGAAACTGGTAAACTGTCATGTCTTCATCACTATTAAAATAACTTATAGATGATACAAATGATTTATAGATGGATAATGAGAAACCCCTATGAAATATTAGATATTTCACACTATTTTCAGTGTTCGAGACTTTCAGTGGTGCAGCCTTTCCCTCTCATAGTGAAGTCACACAGAAATAAAGGAACTACCACAATCAATGGCAACAGGGGCAAGTATTCTAACTCCAACAGTGAGTAGCTCATTTGCTTCAGGAGAACCTGCTAAGAACCCTGAAATTGACAGTTTTAAGGCAGTGTCTACCCTACTAACTTGCTTTCTACATACTTTAGGCAGGCACTAGCTTAAATGACAACAGAAAGGATTAAGAAAAGGTATCACATATTTCTTTTCTTATTGGACTGTGCAGTAACAATCCCAGATATTGACAATCTCTTAAGTAATCCAATCTTTCTTTCCCAGCATACTAAAAACCATTTGCCATAGCTACACAGAAGGCTGGTCAAACAGAACCAAAGAATGATTCTCAGCTAAAAGGAATCCTTTTCACCTTTGCCCTCTCCGCCTCCCCCAGCTGTCTCAACACCATCCCCACACACCCCCAACCTTCCTCCCTCCTCTGTCATGGTCATCCTCACCAAGTAGAGTGAACCTCAGGCCTCCAGCTCAGTGCTGCCACAAACACCCACCTTCCCCAAAGACACGCCCACCACCGAGCACCAAAACTTCACGGCCCTGCTTTCTTTCTTAGAAGTACTTTAAAAGACAAATTCCTTCTACTTTTTAGGTAATCTTTTTGTACATATTGTTGGGAAGTCCATCATTGTTAAGCAATACCAGATTGACCAAAGGGAGACTTTGAAACATGTATCTCTTGTTACCTATCTCTGACTCGACTTGTGGTGTGACCAGGCCCAAACCATTCTCTCAAGAAGAATAAAACCTTTTAATAAAATTAAAAGAAAAAAAATCACAGTCTTATTCTCAACATTTCAGTGATGCTTTTTCTGCTTATACTTTAGCTGTACCACATATTGCAGTTTACATGAGGGGCCAAAACCAAAGAGGTTTTTCTTTTTTTCCTGTGTCTATTAAATTCCTGTTCCTTTTTTTTTTTGTGTTTGATGTATGCATGAAACAATGCTGTCCAACAATAAGTGGAATTTTATTTTGCTGAGTTGTTCTAACAACTGTCCCACCTGCTGCTTTTTGCTTTAATTTTCAGTTGTGAATAAAAACTATGTTTTTGCTTTCTACAGCTTCTTGAGGAAGGGAGGTGGAGAGGGAAATGCTGAGCTCTTCTCCCTGGGATCCAGTGACTGCATATGTTGGGATAGTTCAAAGCTGCACCACAGGAGATTTAGACTGGACATTAGGAAGCCTTTCTCTACTGAGACGGTGGTCAAACACTGGAAGAAGCCCCAAGGCTGTCAGTGTTTAGGAGTCATTTGGAGAATGCCCTTAACAGCACATTTTAAGTTAGACCTGAGGTGGTCAGGCAGTTGGACTACACGAGTGTTGTAGCTTCCTTCCAAAGGAAATTGTCTCTTCTGCCAACTCCGGATCTTTCACCTTCCTGTTCCATGTTTGAAATACATACACACTTGGCTTCAATCCTATATGGTGCCTAGACAATCATATATTTAAAGGCTATAGACAGGTGCAAAAGATAAGGCAAACTGAATCACATTTTTAATACTAGATTCTACCCAGCTGTATGTACCTACACAAACAAAATTTGAAGAATGATCACTTTCTTCAAAAGATAAAAATATCAGCAAGAAACTACTCCTCCAGATTCATCATCAGGTAATTCTGTAACAGGACAAACAGAGATGAAGTACTTCAAGGGCAGGATTTTGAAGATGAAGCCCTATTACTGACACCTTGGGCCTGTCACCAAAACCAAGCTAAGGTATCTACCTGTGCCAGCAGCTTCAGCACAATGATACTAAGGAACTGCAATCAGTTTGCCTTCTATGTTAGTGGATAGATGACAACTGTGTCTACCTTCCACATTTCGCAGCTGAAAGTGCTTTAGAAAAATTTATTGCTACAGCTACACTTTTAGCAACATTGTACACTTTCCTGTTTTTCTTCACTTTAAAATAGTCTTTTGTTTTGGGTCAGAATTACCCAGTAAAATAAGGAATGTATTATAAAGCATTATAAAGGGTGGAGAAGACGATAAAATTTGGGAGAGTGAGCAAAGAAGAACTGTAAGATTCACTGTATATATCATCTCTCTATTTATATGTAAATCACATAGCCACAGCAATGTACTTAATCCAGGCACCACATCAGCTAATAATATTCACAAGGACTCAAGCTTCAGCAGTGTTCAATATTCTGAGAGCTACGTGACCTGAAGCAAATGAGAAGGGTGCCAGGAACACAATCTTCCCTGCAGCAGAGCCCACGTTTCAATGATGAAAGATTAATCAGGGTTTACTTTGATAGGATTAGTACTCAAGCACGAAACTCTGGTTCAGATCTCATTACTACAGTGCATATCCTTCACCTTGATGGATCCTGTACTGCCTTGTTACAGTTACAAAAAATCACCTCTCTGACTAATCTAAACAACAGAACAACTTTTACTTATTAAAAAAAAAAAACCCAAACCCTGACAGATAATTCAGAAAGGACAACCTCTCTTCATAGGTTAGTGTTAACTTCAGAACTTCAATGCAAGAGTTTTAAAAAAATATACCTCTTTTGCAATTGTTTACTGTATCACCTGATCATCTCTAGACCGCAATATTTAGAGACAAGGCTCATGTATGACTATGTGCTGTCCAATGACTAGCACAACAGAAACTAAAATATAGCAAAACGTGATTTTAAACTATTCCATCTCACTTGTACCTTGGAAGTCTTCAGTGGAGAGTTATAACTTTATAAGCAGACACTAGGAGCTGCTGAAATATCAGATAAGACCCAAGACGGGTTGCTACAGAGCTCTTGCACAGATCACTAGCCCAAACAAGGACCTGTAAGGTGGTCAGGGAAATTATATCTCTAACTCTTTAGTGGGAACTAGCATCCTGGACAAAACACACAGAAGAACTGCAGCCTTTAAAAAAATAAACATTAAAAGCATTTATATAGTGATGCTGCAAAATTGATTCTCCCTCAGGAACTTAAAAGTTGCTGTTAACCCTTGCACTTGATCTACCCAAATATTTAGGCTTTCTACAGATGAATATTTTTCCTTCTCCTCACTTTACTTTCATCTTCCTCCCATCCATCCTCTTCAGAGGGGTGTTATCTGAAATATATGTGGCTTTCTCAAACTCCTCTCTTTATAAGGCAATACACCGGCTTTCTCTTCTGCTCATTTTAACACCACTGTATCTCCTGAATTTTTTTCAGTCAAACAACATTATTACATTAAAAAACTCTCAACAAATGAAAGTATATACTTGCTTTTCCATTACAAAATTTGTAACCAGTGATAATGAGTATGTGCCAGTCCCAAACTCCCATAAATTCTTTCAGGAACTGTCTAAAACAAATGATTTTCAGAGGCTTGGCCTTGCTGCTTCAACTTGAAATATTTCCCAATAAGCATAAGGCTTTTCTGATAAACTAAACTTTATATTGCTTATAGAAGCAATGTTTATAAATTTCTTACTTATGAAATTTGTATTTCTATATCAACATCTCCTGAGTCCAGTTGTCTTCTTCCATTCTGACCTCTCAGTCATCATCTGCTCTTATAACCAACTTGCAATTACCAAATTACTAAGTGCCAAAGATAGAATGATATAGACCATATCAATTAACGCTATCTCTATGGCCATGCCTAAATCTACTTTTCAGAAACATCAATATTTGTAGGCAGACACACATTTTTATTTTGGCTTTCTTGACTATACACACCTCTCTAAAAAAAGGAGGAAAGCTTTACTACTTACAATGATAGCTCGAAATGAGGCTCTAAAGAAGGCCTTTTTTTGCTTTTTCACAAAGTCCACCCTCTCTACAATGCTTTGGCCATGTTCTCAGTTTTCATTTTACTCCATCTTAGAGATTTTTTTTCCAATGGAAGCATAAAACTTGTGTCTATGTTATGCACTTGTCCCATGATTGTGACACACTGCAGCAAATGACTGCTAAGCATTTTCCAAGGTCTGACATATCTACAAAACTGAAGATCACTTGAACGTACTTTTTCTATTCCTTGCAAAATAGTGTGTCATTTGTGTTAAACAACAGCATTTAACTAGCTGCAGTAGTTTTGCTGTTAGCACTTCATGGGTAGTAATTTTTGTATATTAACCCACATTTCAAACATAAATGTATATATACCTTTTAAGATGAATCTAAGTCATAATAACTGGTTAGTAGTATTTTTATTGTATTTACCATCCCAGCAGAACAGGAAGGACTAAAGCATGTAAAATCAGAATCAAAATTTTACCATTTTATCAGCACATTCAATAAAGTCTATTAATATGGAAGTTTCACTTTGGTCAAAGTGCTACTGAAGCAGTTTGGAAAGGCATCTCACCCCAGTTTCCCTCATTTTCCATTTTTTAATTCCTTTGGATAATACTTATAAGGACCCTTAACACTTACATCTGGAATAAAGCCAATTTCATTGAGGTGGTTACTTAGCTCTGGATCATGGAATGCAATCATCTGGGAAAACACCGTCAGGTACTCTGAAACAACAAATCCAAGACTGTTGTCAAAAACACAAGCCACCACATGCTGCTAGCTCACAACAGAGCTGTAAGAAAGGACAGCCACTAATTTTAAACCTACAATAAAACAGCAAGTGAGTACCACCACTCTACTCCTTGTTACCATTACATTCAATACAGAGGAAGAAACATTTAGTTTTTCTTCTTTAGTTCTTCTCAATTTGGATTTTTAAGAATGTTTTACTTGGCTCACACTTAGGTTGTGATGCATGCTTGACATGCAGAGTTAAAAACTGTCTTGTAACCAGCAAGGAGAAACACCCACTATAAAATTTATTACATCTTCAGCCTGGCCTATTAGGTTGATGGGTACAATTTCATTAAGTTGTCGAAATAACTTGCTTTTAATAGTAAGAGAAGCAGACAGCAGAACACAGGACAGTAACAGGTTTCTCTCTCTGTTCTGCTCCTCTCCATTTTGTCCACACTGTCACATACTCTGTGAGAAGAAAGATGAAGAGGCAATAGCATTGCAGTTTTGTAACAGATGGCAGTTCCTTTTCCTCCATGTTCCCAAGAACAGAATAATTAGGGCAGGGACAGCTAGTCCTGGGGAGCAACAGAGAAGGCAAACTCTGTTTCCGGAACATGCTGCCATCTCAATGCTCCACACAGCTTCTATCTACACAGAAAACACAAAGCAGCTAAAATTGCAGTGGGTAGTTAAATTACACATTCTTAACCCTTTCCTCTACCTTAAAAAGGCAGGGAAATTACACAGAATTTTCCTTTACACCTTTATTTATACATCGTTTTTTGATGTAAAACCCTAGAAAGGATTAATTAGAATACTGAAACAATCCTAAAGGGTCCACTCTCCCTGAGTCCTTCATGATGTCAGATGCAGACCAGGAACTCAGGAATGCCTACACTACCTTGGCTCACAGAATCCTACTGACCTGTATTTCTAACTTTGGCTGATACATATTTTTGCAAAGCTCCTTAGGAATAACATCAGGAAACCCTGGAGAGCAAAAGTATTATTTTATGGAAAGTATAACCTCTTGAGAAAATCTTTACCAAGCTATTAATTTTGAAGTCTGAATTACCTGTCTCCAGAGGAACGTATTTATTCTCTTCCTCTTTAGACCTTTACTGCAAGAGATCTTTCTTTACAGACAAAAGGATGCAAACATGTTCTAGAATAATTTTTCCTATTATTTTATTCAGTTTATAACACTTCTTACCCATTGTCTTTGATACATAAACTCTCCTAACCCCTGTATTCTCTCCTTACGTTAGCTCTCTCCCAATTATCTAACATGTAAATGCTTTTACATCTAATTAGTTTTCTTGATTAGTTCTTAATTACATTTCTTGAAGACAAAAAATGACAGACACTGTTTAAAGTCGATGAGTTTCACAAGAAATATACAAAAGAATTTCTTTAAAAGAAATACAAAGACAGCAAGCCATGCTGATACTCAGTATTCAATAAACATTCCTAACTTTTGATTTTTAAAAACTGTCTGGAAGACAAATTATCTTCCCAATACAGACTGTGCCAAGCTGACTTTCTAGGTCGAGACAATTCCTATTTCATGTTTTCATGAAATTTAAAATTAATTTTCAATAAGAACAGACATTCCTAGCCATTGTTTTCATTTCTCTAAGTTACCTACATACTTGCTGAAGGCTGAATTACGGAACATTATTCCTCAGGATTCTCCAACTCCTGTCCTGTATTGAATAACACCATCTTCTGCTCAATAAGAAATTCCCCTTGAATCCCTATTTTCATGAATACCATAACTTTCATTTTCTGAGGAACCTCTAGTTTGTACTGTTCCTCTTCATTTTCCCTTGCTGTCCCAACAGCTCCTCTAACAGGATGACTTCGATCCCTTGAAGGCTAAGTCTTAACAGTGTAACACTAGAAAGACTATTCACTGCTTTCACAACTTTGCAGGATGGACTGACTCTTACCTTGGATTTTACATAGAACATTTTTGTATGTGTGTGTGTGTGCACGCACATCTGGATTTTTTCTCCTACCTGAATCTTTAACCACTTATTTTGTTCCAAATTTTCTTGCACAGTTACATGATTTTAACTGTGTCCCAATTTTGCAACCCCTTAAAAAAGTGTATTTATGTATCCAGAAATAATTCTACTTTCCTTAGAACTACATCAAATAACGTGACTTACCTTGAATAACATGAGAATTATCCTTCAGAAAGAAGTTATACAAATACTTCGGAATAAAAGCAGACATGCAGGCATATGCCAGAGCTGAAAGAATTAGAAAAACAGATGCAGGGACAGAGGCACAATTTAATGACACCTAAAAAAGTTCATTATTAACCAGATAATAAGCATAAATACTTAAATTAATCTATACACAAAAATGATTGCATGTACAGTAGGTATAACAGGAGTCATTGACCTAAGAAACTAGTTTTCCCCCAAAAAGACCTTATATAAAGAAAGTCAAGTACAAGACAATAAAAGCTTGGACTGTTTTGAACAAATCACATTCTAAGAAGATAAAGGTCATATATGTAAAGCTGATCTGATAAACCTTCAGGCATTTAAAACTACCATCAGCTTTTCTGAATAAAGCTGCTCTGACAGTTTAACATTTAGGTTACCAAATAATACATTCACCTTAAGCAATGCTGAACTATAATTCAAGTACTACAGCAGCATTTCTTGCTATTTTCTACTCAAGGTTATTTGTGCTTTTTATTATATATCATTATTGTACTTGGCAATAAACAGTATTTGAACACCTGCTTGAAGAGCAGTACACCACATGCAGTTTTCAAAACCCAAGCATTTCTTTTGACCAGTGGCAACAGGAACTTTAGAATTCCTTTGTAGATACACAAACTTTCCATCTCTAAGCAGATGCACACATCTGTCTGCATGTAGATACAGACCAGAGACTGTGCTTCTCCTCACTCACTGCAGAAAAAGGTACTCACCTTCATTGTTAAAATTCAAGTAGAGAAACGGTGCACAAAGAGAGTCAAGACCTAAAGAGCGAAGAGCCATGAAGAAACAGCACAAAGAGCTCATTTATTTTAATGCACAAGTCATTCATTTATAACGAAAATCTGCACACTAGATACTGGTTCTGCATTGTCAGGGCTTCACAAGTAATGGTGAGAACAACTGTGAAATCAATGCATGAAAACAGCAAGGATTTCAAATTGTTCAGCTATAATGCCAAATTGATTATTTTGCCAAGGCATCCAAGAAATGCCAATTACCATCCCAAGAAGTCAGTAACTTTTGCAGTATTATCTTGGAGCTTAATAGCAAGCAACAGACTTTTGTTTTTGAAATAAAGTGACTGAAAGTTATGAAGACTGAATATAAAACAAATAGTAGGGCAATTTTTTATTACAAATTAAATATAAATTATTAGGATTTAAATTTGCAATAACCCACAGATTCATTCTTTAAAGGAAACAGAGGAAAGCACTCAAAAAAAGGCTTATTGTGGGGGTGAAAAGCAGGAGGTACTTTCAAGTCAGTCAAAGCTTTCCATTCAATTATCTGCCCTTGCCAACTATGGTCAAACTCACCTTGCCAGTACACCAAATTAGGATGGGAAACAACCCAGGCCTTCAATACACGTCTAAACTTTGCATGACCCTCTGGTGATGACAGCAATTCATCATACTGATGGCAACGAGGAATATCAACTTCAATCTGCACCACAGCCAAGCATATAAAGAGAAATGGGGATGAGTGGGGTAGTACTACAGCAATTTTGCAACACTAGAGGTGGAAGTCAGCCAAAATATGTAGGTCAGATCACCATCATACACAATCTGCTTCCTCCATCACTCTCAAAACCAAAACTGACATGGGACCTAACAGACCTGTCAAACTTTAAAAAATAGAGATTTTTTTTTTTCCTTTTCTGCATTACCTGGTACAAGGTCCAACAGGCACAACAAGCATTCTATAAACCCAGGATTTTTAACAATAAATCGTTAATATTGTTCACTACTCTGCTTCTGCTACAGAAACAGTGATTATAAAGTAAAAAAGGATTTCAGCTTCCCCATATTGAAAGCTGAATTAAAGTACTTGTGCCAATCTGTTTTGCAAGATTCTTGCTACAGCATAAGGCTAGAGGGCAAGAAGAACCATACTGTTATTATCCACCATATGTGCTGTAATAGGCAAGTGATGGGGGGGAAAGATCTTCAAGTGACAATATTTGGTAACATCATAAGTCTTACTTGTCTGTCTGTAGGAATCGGTGTGTCTTTATCAATGGCATCATATTTTGCTTCTATGGCACCCTAAATGTGGAAGAAGAATATTTGAATTTAGAACGCCCTTACCAACACAAGTGCATATGACCATGTACATGCTGATATGCAGAAGTTGACTGTTTTTGTTAAGAACTTTAGTTAGCAGAACAACAGAAAATTCTGACAGCTAATTTTAACAAAAACATCTTTATTCCGTTACTAACTCAGGACATACAGACCTTTCTATACATCTCCTCAGCATGATTTTCAGTGATTTTCAGTTGTTCATGCAGAAAGCTATGTACTTTGTAGTTTCCCATTTTCAAGTTAAGAGATGCTCTCAGTTTAAATCCAGTGCTTACCTCAGCCAATGGCAAGTGGCTTTCAGCATCATCTCTGTAAAGGCACTCAATCCAGCTGCATGTTAATTGATATTGCCAATACAGATGACTTAAGTAGCCTGTCCTTGCATAAATCCCAGGGCAGGCATACTAACAAGTTCATTTTAATGTTATGGGACAGGAAAACACCCATACTGTACAGATGACAAGTTGCTGAAACATGAGAATTGACTCATTTCCTCAGACTCAGGCTACAGTCCTGACCAGCATTTTTTTCTTTACCTTTACAGCTTTCTTTGCTGATTATATTATATAGCACTCAGAAGATCACATCCTAAGCTAAATCTCCTGAATAACCTGGGATGTGTTATCTCTAAGAATCTCTTTGCTCTGCTCCTGCAGGATTGCAAGCAAGGTAAATCCAAAGGCTAGGTAGTCCAGCAACTCTGTGAGGAGCCCTCATTTCTGGCACATTCCATTGCCCAAACGGACTGTATTTGATTTATTTATTCTCTATTCTTTCTGGGAAGTGTATTGATTGGTAGGTGAGAAAAATACCTTTCATGTGTTTTCTCCTGTTTTGTCCAATTATTGCTGACTGGAGCAGAAGGACTGTCAACTGCATTTGTCAAAAATATTAAAAATCAAAACGAAGAACCCCTGTTAACTACCAAATGTCAGGATATTATTTTCCACCCCATAATCAAAATTAAAGGCAGTCAAGTCTACATAGGCTTTCTGAAATCAAATAACCTGACAGACAAGAAGCAAGTTTTTCAGAACATTGTCTTTATTTGCACAATTTCATGACTCATTTTGTTTGAAATTCCAGTAACTCTACCTGCCAAATATTAAACCCATTCCACCTTCCTTGTCAACCCCATTCCTATCCCACTGCATCCCTGGTCAGTACTGGAACTTCTCCAAATGCCCTTACCTCAACACCCAACAAGGCAGCCCAGGTTATGCCTCTCAGAAGGGGAGGGATGTCAACCCTGGCTTCTTTCCAAATTTGGTTTTTCTTGTAGGGGTAGGCCTTCAAAGAGAAGAGATTAACTGCAAAAAATGTTACCATGTAACTGAGACAATTCAAATCCCAAACCTGGGACAGTCCTTCCCCAAGTGAAACAGCCTGAACAGTGAATACAAATTTCAAAAAAAGTGTATTTAATTCCTAACTGGAAGGCCTGGATGAAGGACTACTGTTTGATGTTAAGATATCCACTCTTATAAATGCATTCATGTGCTCTACTGGATAGATATACTAATGCAACTTCATATTACAAGTTTTTTCTTCATTTTATGTTTCCTTTCATACTATGTATCCATCTTGGCTTTATTAAACATTTCTAGTTTATACTTGATAATGTGCATCAGCTCACTCATTCTTAAAGAGGAATCCATCTTTCTGCATATAAGGAAATTAGAGGCTGCTATTCCTTTTCCCAGTATAAACCTCACATTCATAACATGGCACTGCCATGTTTTCAAATACTTTACTGCGTGGAAACGCAGAAATGTTACAGGCATATTTATATCTATAACAGCTTAGTCTGTTATGAAATGAAGGATGTAAAGTTGTTTTCATCAGTAAATAACCAGTACTAGCAGCAGCTCTACTTTCATGTGCATACTTTAAAATCTACTTTTAAATTTATCAGTACTGAGAATAATTTGTTCTATTTTTATTTTCAATCTCCTTATACTTCTGAATGGCTTTCTTCCCCCTTTCCCACTGTGGTCTCTTGCATCTCTGCTTCCTTTTACAATTACTTGGTCTTTCAAAATCTTCCAATTGACAGACCAAATCCAATTATCCAGCATCACAAGGACTCCATACCTTCAACAGCCTGTCAAACAGGACAATTCTATTTAGCTGGTACTCTGTGTCCCTCTCCCGGATGATCAGAGGAAGAGTAGCAGCTGCAGAGAGCTCATTGCTACTGTTGGAATGAGGTAAAGCTGGCTGGCTAGAAAAAAAAAGGATAGTAATAGTGAACAGCAAGAAAAACAGATCACTGAAAAAAAATTAGTACCTCATGAAATATTTCTGAGCCAGAAACAAGTATAAATGGAAAATTTTGAATATTCAGCACAAACAATTGATTGCTAGGACAGAGGCTAAGATTCTCAGTTTGGTATCAGGGCCTTAAGTGCAGAGTGCCAATCAGCTCTCAAATTTTAGAGCCAAAGACATGTTAGTTTTGCTTTTGGGAAGCAGTTGTGTCTGCTGTACACTGCTGTGTAGTGTGCCACTCAAATAAAACTAGTAACTCAAAATTCAGTGAGTTACAGATGTACAAATTGATACACATACTTACTCATCTTCGAGCAATGGATAAAATGCTTCTCCACCAACATCCTTCAATCTCTGGAATGAGGAAGAAAAATAGTTCATTATCAGAATGCTGCCCAGAATTCAAGTGGAAACCTTAGTGGAATACAGAAACTATTAATCAGCAATTCATTTGCCAAATTCAGTAGCTCGCCTTGAGACCTAAGCATTAGCTCAGTCCTTCTCCATCAATGAAGCATACAGCCTTCAACACTACAAACTTTTGCTAATACAGGCTTTTGGAGTTGATGGAAGTTCTCCCGCCTGAAGAGAATTCATATAATCCATAAACCTATTTTCACAAAAAAACCAGTCTATATCGACAATGGATTAACAGATCAGTAATATTACATAGTTCTTCTTTGTTTCCTCATTTTTCTACATGGACTTCCTATCCAAGTAGCTGCAAAGCAAATGAACAACTTACTTTTATGGTGCCAATCAGTTCAAGAGTTATGCAAACTTGAAATCCTTTTAGGAAAAACACTCAGCAAAGGTGACAGACAAACATGGCTGGATTTTTGACTGAAGTTTTCAGACATTTTATGGTGCATGATTAATGTTTAATACCATGCTCCCTGCAGTGCTCTGTTTTGCAGTTCAGCCCTTAACTTGCAGGCACACGGCACACAGCCTGTTCTCTTGGGGCTGGCAGAAGAGTTCATTCTCAGTTCAATCAGTACTGCTCCTCTTTTAATTATAAGCATCATGCTTTGCTCTATAAAAGGTGTTTGAAAAATTGTGCAAGCTCAAAAATTTATTTCAACTAACACTGCAAGGTTCAGGCTTGCACCTTCCCCAAAATGAAACTTCAGTATATAATTATTTCTTGCTGTACTTATAGAAGTAGGCAGCAATATCCAAAATTACAGATCAAAATGTTTAATAAAAGCCTGAAAAAGCTGCCCTCTAGTAAGAATAACAGTAGGAGCTGCAGTGTGTATTATGTTGACAATAGTTGTTGCATATTTTTAACCTCCCTTCTGCCTCACAAGCCCCACTGACTTAGTGAAAAAAATAACCCAGTTCTTTGGTCTACCTTGATGCTTTTGTGTGAAGAAGTGCAAAGTTCTACCGAAGAAATGTGTTTACACAGTGTTTGACACACTACCTCCAAAAATAAGGTGGCAGAGTCAGGAGTCATCTTTTTTGTACTATCTCTGTAATCATATGGAAAGGGTTTTTTTAAAAAAACGGACAGAATTGCATTTGCTACTATAAAAAACAAGCTTCAAACAGTGCAGGAGTTTCCCAATTCAACAGCAATAAAGCTCCACATGAACAAAGACGTGTAAACAATTAAAACATTTCAGCGGTATATGCAGTGAATCTTGTAACTGCTCATGACATCAAGCCAAATCATGAGTTATCATATGTTGATTTTCCTAATGAAGATGGAAGAAAACTGCATTACAGCGTTTTTGCAAAACGCTTTGAAGAGCTCTTTTGAACTAGCTGTTTCATAGATATATATTCCAAAGATTAGTAATCAACTAGCGGAAACTTGGTATCCAATGTTAAGTATAAGCTTTTGAGGAGCTGAGACTGAACTGAGTTGATTTTTCTTTTAGATAACGTAAGCCATAGACAGAGTAATTAAAGCATACAGAAGACACTTACTTTTTAGCAACTGTGGAGAATACCAGGTACTACAGAACTATTTGCACTACACTGGAACAAAGCAGGTAACAGAAAAAGGAAATGGAGGGAAAGAAGGTAAATCTAATTTAGTAAGCTTTTGCAGACAAAGGAATTTAATAGCACAAATGAGAATCTGACTTGGACACCAAGAAGTGTTCTCTTGGAATCAGTGACACTTCCATTGGTCGAAACAGCAGTAGGAGCTGCTGTTACATATTCCCTTTAAACAAATGTTTCTGCAGAGAAGAACATAAGAAATGCACAATACTCCTCTTACGTTTCGGAGCTGGCACAGAGACAAAGTCACAGTTGTGTCATCTAGGAGGGAACTTCTATCTCGTCCTTGCCCAAAGCTCTCACCATCTTCTAATAAAAAGCTTCAAAAAGGAGAACAAAAAAAGAATCAGGTCATTTTATAACACAGGACTTGAGCTAGGAAAAAAATTTCTTACATCAAGCAGTTTCCTCTTTAAAACAAAGTGTTAGGTCTTAGAAGTATACTGTACTGACTCTGCATGGCATGAAACCTGCTATCAAGGGAATGCACAATCACCTTAAATTATTCAGACAGCTTTTTTTGTAAAATGGCACATTTCAGGTTTTCTGTAACATTGCTTTGCACACAAAGGAAGAGTTATGAGACATGGGATTAATATTCCCTTTTATTCCTTGATCTGGCACAGACCAGGACTGTCATTCATTGTGAAAAGCAAAAATAAAATATTATTATCATATGAAAGCCAGTTCTCATCACGACAAAAAACCCCAAGCTAAAGTCTGACCTTTTCTGTTGCAGTCCATCTAAGGATACAAATGCATCCAAGACAGAGAGTACACAAATTTTCCATTACATGATATTTTAAAAGTAGACCACATGAAACTGATTTTCAGAATTTAAGCTACCATTCTCAGTGTCACTTAAGAGTTAGACTGCATTTTTAAAATTAATTCCTCATCTTCAAGATAGACAGTAAGGTGGAAAATATTTTTCCCTCATAATTCAAAAGTACCTACATTCACCTATGGGCAAAGAAATAAGTAATCCCTCAAAAATCTCACACTAATTTTGATACTAAAATAACACTTAAAATCTATATCCTTTTTTTTTTTTTAAATAATCATATTGCATTTTGGCTGTACACATACTTCATCTGTTTTTTAAACAGAAACAGTAAATTGATATGTATGGGCACATAATTATGCTACTAAAATCAGGTTTTAGGATTAACACATGAATGTGCTACATAAAATTGCAACATGTGCAGCAGTAAGATAAAAGTAGCAATCACTACAATGCTGCTACAGAGTTCTAAGTCATAAAACGAAGCATTTTGAAAAAAAATAGTCAGCTGATCTGCTGAATAACTGGGTTGTCCATTAACTACTGCTGCTCTGTGAAAGAGAATTCAGAATGTGAGAATTTGCTACATAACAAATCACAATTACAAATATCCCTCTGAAGCACAGTGAGACATTATTACTAAAACTCAATTCTATTGGAAAGAGTGCAAAATTTAGGGACTTCCATTCAGTATTTTTCATTTCACCAGCATCTTTTCAAATTTCAGAAAGCAGTAAGTAGGTGACAGATACAAGGCATTCAAATAATGAACGAAATTGGGTAAGAGGGGAAGTGGAATTTCCTGCTGTTAAAGAATGCCATTTTCAGTATTTTTCACATATACAGGTATTTAAACTAAATATGTTCTCTTGCCATCACTAGCATCCATCCATCCATCCATCATTTCTCCCTCCTTGTCCTTAAATTGCTTCTCCATCCTTACTTGGGAAGTGTGCAGACAGGTGGCTTTGATCGAATGATTTCCTTGTTGACAAGTTCTTTCTCCAAGTCTCCTCCAGCCAAACACCAGAGATAATAAACCTCTTCAATTGATCTTTCTGCTAGGTAATCATTATCTTCATCTGTTGGGAGAAATGACAAAGAAGTAAATTACAGCCTTTTAGGTAGTCTGTATTTCCTTCTACAAGTCTGAACACATACTATTGAAAAAAAATTATTCTGCTTGAAAGGTCATAACCTTAATGTGAAGTTACAGGAAAAGGGATTTTCCTTTGCAAGTGCTCTTTAAGGAGATTTAAGGAAAGAAGTAATTTAAAAAGCAGATATTTCTGCAGTTTGCCATGAACCCCTCACATGAATACACTGAAGTGTGGACTTTTGCTTCCTGTGTGTTTTTAAACAAAACAAAACAAAACAAGTGTTTTGTACACAGCACTAAGACTTAAAATAAGAAACATGTGATTCCTACTGAGTAGTTATAATCTCTCTTCCCTTCACATACCATACTCATTCTAACAAGGTATAAAATCTTTGTCTGAGATTTTTTAAACATCTCCAAGTTCATAAGAAAAAACTAATGAGGATTTAGTAGAGGTAACATTTTCAACATACTCTAGTTTAAAACTTAGAAGTATATTTTAGTCCAGAATGTGACCTCTTTTACAAAGACCTTGTTTTCCAGTACTTCCAAAAATCATCTGATGCTATGACCTAGCAGAATCCAATTACCAGTAAGTGAAAAAAAAAATGACTTTATACCTGCATATGTCCAAATTCTAAAGACAAAAGATGACACTGCTTTTGCAACATGGACTTGAATAGTAATGTTATTTTTTCCCTGAGGCTGAAGCACAAAATTAAGATTTGACTCCTCTGATTTGCACACATCCCTCAAAATGTTTGCCCACATCTCTGTCCATTGAACAACTTATTGTGTTAATGTAGTGTTGTAACATTTAATAGTCTCTGTGAATAATTTTTTGGAGAGAAAATGCAATAACATTTTATTTTCCTTCCCCCTCCAATGACATTTATCCCACTACCTGCTATTACCTTTACATAATTGACTTATGTCTTCAGGAAGTGTTAAATTAGCACACCTTGGAGAAGATGAGAACAGACCAGCAGGTTTGTGGAAGGGAGGATATAGTGAGGATACTTCACTGAACAAACTGTCATGTAGCAATTCCTCTGGAGTTGGCCTTAAATTAAGAGAAGAGGATAAAACAATTAGAGCAAAGTGCTCCCAAAAATGTTGCATTTCAGCAAAAAGGTCCCCAGTAACAAATACCAGCAAGTTACATTAAATTATATTGGGTTTCAGAAATTTTAATAGCGAAAAATGTCTACCAATGTTTTTCAATTCATGCAGCATAACATACTAGTCTGTTTACAGCCCAAATTCAGACTTCTAATTCTTCTCATTTGCACACTGAAAAGCAGAAAACTGGGAATTTTTTATAGGTAGACCAAATGTCAGTATTCCAAAAAAAGGTTCAGCAACAGTTCTTCTAATTTCATAGTAATCCACAGAGTTTACTAGGCCCTTGGACTGAATACTTGCCTCTTAGAAGGCTGGAACATAAGGCATTTCTTCAGTAGAGCTATGGCATTTTCAGAAAGGTCCTGAAACATAAGAAAAATATGGAGCAGGTCTGTTTATTACTGTCTTAATTCAGCAAGTCACTTGGCTCATACTTAACTTTTAACATACAGGCTATTCCTTTGAGGGCAATACAATTTCACACCTACACACATGAGGTTAGCTGCGTGAGACCAAAATTCTGGGGAAGCAATTCTTCTCGCCTTCCAATCCTACATTTGATTTAGGGGAAAAAAAATCTGAAAAATTTGCAATGTGTGCAGCTTTTTACTTATTTTTTAATTTAGATATTCTGTACCCTGCTGGAAACAATGCAGTATCTGGCAACTTCCTTCTGCTAACAATCAGAACCCTTTCATATAATGTCCCAAAATATATAGACACTAAAATTCAGTGATTATTTTTGTGGGTAAGGAAAAGTTGAACTATAAAAATCTACGTTATCAGAATGTATAAAGTGGACCAGATAGAAGACTTAATTTCTGGAAGAAAAATACTTAATCACCAAAACATTTAACAAAATTTATAACTTATTAAATTACCCAGAGAGCATTACATTTACTGAGACTGACAGCAATTTTAGGAAAGAATATTGCCAGTACTGGCTGTTTGAAAGGATCCAAGATATGTAGATTGGACTTCAAAATTTTTCATCATTTTGCAATACAGTAAGTGACCAAATGAATTAAAAAAATATATATGTGAAATACTATCCAACAGTAATAAAACATTCTGGATAAGACAGCATGGAAGAGCAAACTAGTTTCACAAACCTTAATAATATCAAGGCAACCATGTTCTTCAGCCAATACAGTTACAATATCATCCACACAGCCTTTGAAAAACAGAACAATAAAAAGGTAAAGATTATTAATAAAGTGATACCAATTAAACAGGATATCAGATAAATATCCACTCCAATAAAAACCACTTAATTTTGGCTTTTTATTGACAATGCCACATCACTTGAAAATGAATTATCAAAATCAGAAATGAAAATTATTATAACCTATGCAGACAGAAGCCTAGGAAAGTTAAGTAGCACATCTAAGCTAAGAGTGAAAATCTTTTTACAGGCCTAGTAAATCCAGAGTGTCAGTCTCTGCCAAATAAAGTAAAACAGTCTTTCAGCTCATAAATAAAAAAATTTTTTAAAAAATCCTTGGAAGAACTTCAGGGTACCTACATGAGTCTTGAGGTCATTTTTCCCTCTGTTGCTCCTTGCAGATAATACTAGCAGTATTTTAGAACTTCTGTCATTACTTTACTGAATAAATGATTTCCAAGTCATGACATGAATGTTTTTCAGCAGATAAACCAACAACTTTCATTCAGATTGGAGTGGATGAAGATGCTTCAGGAAGCCTTGTTACCAAACCCCCAAAACAGTCAGAATTTCAGCACTCAAGCACTAACTGCTGAATGAAAAAAATGTTTCTTCCTACAGCAATTAATTTTAGCAGTATTGCTATTTGCTCCAGATAATAACTTACTGTTAAAGCTTCCAATTGCAAATTCATGCCTTTCCCCTTCCCATGGTTTATACATAAACACTACCAGAAATCAAGTTTTAAAAGCCACAAGAATAGTCCCACTTCTAACTCATTTACATTAAGCAAAAATTCCACATGTACAGTGATGTTTGAAGGTGAAACCACAGACAAAAGCCTGGGTTCACTAAACACTTCTCAGCTCTCTTTATTTCTGTCTTCTTATTTGAGTCCTGCTTCTCACTGCTTGGCCATTACTACACAGGCACTGCTAGTGTGGGGACAGCTTTCTTCAGTGGCATAAATTCCTAACTCATTTCAGAAACCCCCTGCAACACAAACCAACAAATAACCATGAAAACGACCATCATTCTGGAGCACACTTTCTTTTCTTTTCTTTCCTTTCCTTTTTTCTTTTTTTTCTGTTAATAGTTTGCCCTTACTGTAACACACCCCCAGCTCTTCCCAAGTTTTTTTCCCCGGCATCCAGCTCCATATTTTCCCTAGAGAAGCAACATGCTACAAATGCCTATTTAAATCTGTAGATGAAAGATGACAAAGGTGAAGTGCTTTAGGTCTGAGCATAATAAGCTGATTAGTCTGTAAAGCTCTAATCATAGAGCTGCTTGGAAATTTGAAAAAGTGATTTTGTGCTACTTACCTAACATAAGTATAAATTTCAATCTTTCTGCTATCTCCAAACTCTGAAATAATTTTCTCCCCTAAACAAATAACAAAGTCAAATTACAGTTGAATTTGAAAGAAACAGCTACTACATAAAAATATTTATGTAACATTGTATCCCATCTATATACAAAGCCAGTGAAACAAGCTTCTACATGTGAATTTTAGACATATCAAAACTACCTGTAAGAACAAAAAACCTTATTTACCCCAACTATGGCAGAAACATTTCATGCCACGATACAGTAAAAATGTATCATTGATAACTTCTCTTAAATGGAATACAGTCAAATTCTTGTGGCTCCACAGGCAACTATCCTCCATGGTTAACACATATACCAAGCATCCTATTCCTTGAACAACCACTACTGTCCAGGTAGGAGTGCTAACATATTCTGGTATTTGGGGTTGGGTGATGGGCAAGGTGTCATTAACCCCATGCTCAAGAACAATCAAGTTAATTAAACTATTCCCCCAGAGTCAAAATCAAGAGAACTATTCTTTTACATACCATGCAAAGCTCAAATAATATTACACCAAGAGACCACAGGTCTGATTTAGGGCCGGAAGGCAGAGGTTTCTCACACTGAGTGTGATCACTTGGTTTGCCTATCCCCTGTGCAATCACTTCAGGTGCCAGATATGATGGGTACCTAGAAAGATGCAGCAACATTAGATACTATCCTGTTTGTCCAAAAAGTGTTCCTATTCCATAATCAGAATAATTTGGCATTCTGAGAAACCAGAATACTGACTATTTTATTCAGTCAAAATCTACACATGGCAGCAAAGTTTCACTCCAGCATAGTGTTTATTACATAAAACGTCAAATCCCAATCACTAGTTCTGTCTTTTTGTGAAAGGAAACCTCAGCTTTAAAAGTGGTATGTTTACATGTCTTAGGGAAAACACACATTGAGTTTCTGCATTAGTATATTAAATAAATGTATCCTGGACTCATACTTAGGGATGGTGGCAGTATTCTTCTCCACTGATAGTGTATTCCCATCAAATAACTTTTGAATTTGCAAAAACAGTAACAAAAAGCGTTAAGGACACATGTTACCTTCTACTAGATAATTTTAAAATAGTATTATCATTTTTCTTTTTGTTAACAATTCACTATAATACCTAAAAAAATCTACAGCCATGTTTTGAAAGGAAACATCAGTTTCTTTTGGCCATGTATTTAAGAATCAGCTCAGTATTTCATTTGAAAATGACATGACACCTCAAAAAACCCAAAAGTGACAAAAACCTTACTGCAACAAAGTACTGGTTTGTAGTACAGTATGATCACTTGAAAATAAATCATAAAATTATAAAGAGACAGAAAGCCTACATTGGTATGCAATAGTAAAGTACTGGTTGTGCATTTCCCTAAGCTTGAAGTTAGGAATCCAAGTCATAGGGAACTATCAGTATCTGAAAGCAAATCTAGGGAATAAAGACTGACATCACAGACTTGTGATAACATGCTGGCATGGTACCCCTTCTCTATTTTTCATTCATCTCACCTAGTCAGATGACAACCTCTTTAGTGCCATTATCAGAAGCTTCTGTATAAGGGGTGCTCTAAACATTGTATGTTTCCTGCAAAAATACATCTCTGATACATTTGTACTGTGTAGCTAAATCCTTACCCTATAGGAAAATCAACATCAACACCTTGAGCAGTCATATGGTAGAGTCCGAATTTCGCCAACTTCACGTGTCCCTGAAAAAGGAAAAATAAACAATCAAGAGCAGCAGAATTCAACATTGGAAGAACCGTGTTTAAGTTAAAAAAGTTCAAAAAAAATTCAAAAATCATTTCAAAGTGCATTAGCTGTCAGAGGACAGAAACCTGTAAAAAGCACCCTTTTACATTTCTGTCTCATCTATTATGTAGAAGTTCACTGCAAGTTAAAGAGGTGCTTATTTCTAATGTTTTTACTTCTTAAGAGTAGTAAGTAAATCACTTTGTTTGGAAAACATCATAACTTTTTAAGTTACAGTATATTTTCAGTAATTGAAAAGGCTTAAATATGCCACTGAACATTTTTCCTCTTTGAAAACTGTTCAAAATCCTGTCTGACTCCTAGAGCTCCCTAAACATGATTAGGCTCCACTATTCCCTCAACTCTTCTCTTTACCCAGCCTTGCTTCTGTATACCTCCCACCAACTCACTACTATCTTGCTCTCCTTAACTGTATCAACACCTATTTCAAACAAACAATTTTTCTAGGTACTTTGTTTTTATTTGTGAAGACAGAAAGCTAACAACAAAAAGTTAGGCATAGAAGTTAAACTGAAGCCTTATTTCTGCTGGATTTTGAATTGCACTCAGCCAGCCTCCAGATGGTGCAACAGAGAAGGCTACATCAGAAAGTTTTCTACGGGCAGGGGAGAGCTTAAAAGTTTATTGTCTTACAGCCCTCTTCTGTTCTTTTAATGATTTTAGGAGTATCTTAAAATCGTAGAGTACTTTTGCATGTTGGAGCATTATTATGATATTCATTTGTTTACAACCATATAAAAATATACGTGTTCCTTATTTTTGTCCTCTTCTTTCTCTTTGCCTTCCAAGAGGAAGATCTAATTATTCTACCTAAACTGAGTAAAAAAAGGATGGACAGAGGAGTTATACAGACAGGTAAAACTCTTTAGCTGTTGGCTCTGATGAAGAAACTGCGCCAAGTACAATAGCATATATTAATTTCTCTCAACTTTTATGAGCAGAAATTATATTCCACACTGCCAACTCAATAGTCTGTGATAACAGAACAGATACTTAAATTTGAATAATTTAACATGAACAAAAAACTATCTTGATATCTTAAAAGTCAAGTATCATAGCACCGTGGAACACAAGAAATATTATTGACAGGTAATTAGCTATAAGAAGTATTTTTCTATTCAAACAGCTAGGAATGTCTTGTAACTAATTACAATGATGACAAGTAGACTTACATTACCATTTTGAGAAGAAAAGGGAGAAACAGTGTGTTTTGGGATAGAAGAAAATAGAAAAATAAATTCTGAAATACATTTGAAACATGTGAAAGGGAGGAAAACTGTAGTTTTAAAAAATAAACCATCTTTCCAGATACGCAATTTTTTTCCCTATTGGAAGGACTGTGACCATCCAGTCTCCATCTATGACACAGCACGGCACTTGTTAGCAGCAAACAAACCCATAGATTTATTTCTGTAGCTGTACCTTTCGATCCAAAAGAATATTGCAAGGGGAGAGTGCTCGGTGGACCATCCCATGTTCATTCATATATTGTAAACCTTGCAAAACCTCATATGCTATGCATAAGATCCTTGAAGAACTGAAAAAAAACAAACAAACCAACAACATGTTACAGTGAATGTTTTCCTTTTTAATCTGTAAAACTGTAGTGTTCCACAGCTACTCCAAACAAAAGTGAGACATTTACAATTCCAGAACAGTTTAAGGGATCAGCATTGAATATGGTGGGATAAGTTCAGTGCCATACACACCCCAAGACACACACATATCCTCAAAATCCCACAACTAGTTTTTTTCACCCTGAAATTGGTCCTTAGGAAATGTAGGAAATGCTGACAAGTATAGAATTCTCTCTGCAATAGAAACTCACCTAATCAGGGAAAAAAAATTCTCTACCCTCCCTTATTTTCATTTGCTCTTAAGTATTCTACTGATATTCATTAAAAAGTTCAGCTGAATAAGTTTTTGAAACTCAGATGTTAACTAGAGCTTATTCAGAAGACAGCATAGATGCCTGACTAGATCATACCTGTAGTCTTCAGTAATCTCAAAATCTAACATAAGAAAAAGAAAGGGCAGAAGACTGCATTTTCAGCACATTTTGTTTTACAGCCTTGGAAGTATCAACCTTACCATCTTTGTCAAGAAACTTACCATCTAAAGCATTTTGACATAGCTATGTATTTTGACAAAAGTTACCATTTACTTTAAGGACTGATAGCCTTAAAGAGGAGTTTCTGTGAGTAAGCAATCGGGAATTTGTACCAGATCACCAGTAACAGGCTTCCAAAGTGCACCCAAAATAAGAACAAAAGGCACAGATCTCATGTCACCCAGAGAGATTCCATTTAACTTTCTACTCTTCCTCATTCTGTCTACTCTCCCTCAGCCATTTCAGGTCTTTTTTGTATCTTTTCCTCTGCAGGCACTGGTTTGCACAACATCCAAAAGCAAAGCGTATCTACTTATAAAGACCTACATTTTTTTTTAAAAGACCATTCCTTTTTTTTTTTTTTCTTTGTATTTCATTGTTAAAGAATAACATACAACAGCATTCTGGAAGATATTCACCACCTTCTCTTGCTTGGTAAAAAACTTGTGCAACAGCAAAATGTGGAGGAGTATTACAGACTGATGACAGTGACAAGCCAACTATGTGACTAAACACCAAAATTAATTGCTTTATTCAACTTCATCAGCTGCTATTCATACCTGATGTAATGACAAAACTTTGTCACAAGAGTAAATAGGTAGATTTTGACAAAAGCTACACTTCAAACAAATTCTGAAACTAGTGCAACACAGAAATTCTGAAAAAAGCCATGACTAAGTTACCCTGCATGGAGCTATCCTCTAGGTCCTCACCTTTTTCCTAGGAGAGCTCTGTACTAATTTACAATAGTTGTGAATATATACTATTAAGATAAATTTTAAGCACAAAGGGAATCTGTTCTAACATATGTTCATACTGCTGTATCTTAGGTCATAGCATTTGAAAGTGATTCGCAAGGTCTTCGCAATTTGACCAAAACCTCATGGCTAATAACCACAAAACCAAACAACCATCTAGCTCCTCCCTCCCTAGCATCTCCCACCCCCAAGTTGAATACAACACCACAGCATCAGACACTATTGGCTGTGTACCTTTCCTCTCAGTCATTCTTGGGCACAGATATAAACGTGGTAAAACCATTACCTTAGAAGCCTTCAGCTTCCTTGTATATTTTTTTGCCTGCAATGCAAATACTAATAATAATGGTGGCAAACAGAATCCCCTCTCTCATTTTCTGCACAGCTTTGCAAAACAAGACATGAAAAATAAATGATGGAATATTCATGTTTCCTGTAAGGAAACAATTCCTTGTGAACAATTAGTACATCATGAGGTATTTTAGCCTAAACATTGTTTCTCTGTGTTAAAAAATAGAAGTAAATACGGCACATTGAAAAACCAAAAGTAACTATTGAAAGTGCAATTTGGTGGCCGTTTGCCGGCGGCATGCAGTGCGCTCTGCTGCCACCAGGGGGCTTCAGCCACCCATTTTTTTTCCGTGTTCTCTTGCAATTCATTAAAACCCCCCACCAGAACCCGGGATTCTTTGCTCTTTAAGATAAACCCTTCACGTCGTTACAACTATCAGGAACACACTAGTGATAACTATTTCTCCATGTGCATTCAATGCTCAGTGCTCTTAAACTCTTGATGCCACCCTGCCGGGCAGAAGCACTGAGCCAAGCACCTAACGCTGGCCCTTCAGGAGAGAGGGAACTCTGTGTAACAAACTCTGCATTGTGCTGCTGCACATCGTCTAGTTCTTATTTATTAGGGAAAATACACTGTGCGGTTACAACCCATGGGATTCGTATTTACTTGCAAAGGACCTGACAACTGCACTTACACAACTACACTTACTGCTGTTATCAAGCCCAAGAGACTTCTCTCCTTTAAACTCCCCATGGCCAAGCTCAGCAGATGTTCCCGGCCTCACTGGAGGTCACTACCAAGGCTGTCCCCTTGCTTCCATGGGTCTCTGTCCCAGTTTCTACAGCCACCGTCAACACTGCAAGCATTGCATCAGCCTTCGGCAAATGCAGACTCAAAGGCGCTGCAGACTTCAGGTTAACCTGACCTTTAAAAAACCCCCACAAATAGAAAAGAAAACAGTGTTATAAATGAGGAGGACACTTAAAAAATCCAATGTTGGTGGCAAGCTCTGAGCAGCTTCAGAAACTTTTTTCCCAATTAGCTGGAAGCCTGTTTTTCAATAGACTAGCTAGTGTTGAACTACAATAAATGTAGCCTTGTTTAGCTACTGGGCCTCTCGAGCTGCAGAGGTATCAGCACCTTCCTTTAACAGGAGATGGAGGGAAAAAACCAACAGCAAAAGCACTAGAAACAACACAGGAGATAAGGTGGCCAAATGTAAGGGTGGCCAGGTTTGACACCAATCATGCCACACCATTGACCTAAGGAGAGCCATAATGACAGTTGTATGGCATGAAGCAGCCTCTTCATCTCAGGAGCTGATGATGATGGTTGTGACTTCAAATTACAGTGAAGCAAATCACTCCCCTGCTTAAGGCAATACTGTAGGATGCAGCAAGTAAAAGCATGAAAGTGTGAGATGCACTGGAGTTTCCCAGCTCTTTCAACAAGACTTGTTTTAAGGTTATGTTCCTCTCCACCAGCAAGAAAAGAAACACAAATTTCTTTGCAAAAGGAACACACATTCAAGGAGCTGTCTGCATTTTTATCCTCAGTCTGGATACCAAAAACCCTATTCAGCTATAGCCTAGTCAGCTACGCCTCTGAAAAGGGGGTCTCTTCAAGTGAAAGGATTGCATATAGCTATAAAATCAAACTGGTTAAATTTAATGATTCTCCTGGTTTGGAGAAGAAACATAGCCATGAAAAGAGGTCATTTTGTGTTCCTTCATACCAGAGATCATGAATTAAAAGACTGTAAGGATTAAAATCAATACCAGGTTTGGGGCTATAACTTGAATGTATAGAAAAGGAAGCACAAACAAGAACTGTATTCCTCCCTCAGATTCATCCTGCAAGTAGGATGAGGAAAAAAAATCTCTACAAGTTGATATGAGTAAGTTGAGCCAACAGTACAAAACTCAGCATGGTTAAGAGAGGCATGTGCATGGCATTTGTGGGTGGAGAGAGAAGGGAAGTCGACTTAAAAAGACACAAAAAGGAGGATTGTTTTATTACCTCCAGAACTTGTCAGACCAAAAGCTATACCAGACAAATGACTAATTTCCACGCTCTAATAGTACACAGGTGGCTGCATTGTGCCTTCACAAAAAACATTAACTTTTCCACTTAGCAGCCAGCCTGATCTCCAGTCTGCTGAATTCTTACTGTTAAGGACACAAAGCTATTTTCTGGAAGTTTACTTCAGGAATAATAAACCTAACCTGTCAGGAAACAGATGTTTTAGCAGAGTTTCAATCTCTTGTGGTTCTGCAAACCCACTGATGAAATAATCTGATTACTTAGGAGACTGTTGTCAGTTTTTGGATTTAGACAGGTGCGGTGAGGAAGAAAAAATTCTTAGTGCACCCACTACACTCCCTGATCTGACTGAGAAGAGCTTCTGAGCCAAGGTGAAAGTGAAAATACTAGAAGAAGTTGGCATACCCAGAGTCTTACCTTTTTCAAAAGGATCAGATTTTAGCAGAGAGAGTGGGAAAGATGGATTTATCAAGAACCAAGTAAAGACAATAAACCCTGAAAATAATTAGGGGATTGGGGAGCTAAGAGTGAGCATACTCACCCAGTAGCAACTGAGCAGTACTTGGGAAGAAACATCTAAGGAGAACTGCCCAAGCCATAGGTCAACATAAACACAAGATTAAACAAAAAAAATTGAAACATTTAGAAATCAAAACTTTATGACAAAAATGTGGTATGCTAAATTCCAGCTAAAATAACCCCAACAGTATTACCTATATATTATTCAGTTTGAGTGGTTATTTATTAACTTATTATTTGTGATTAATGGGAATGATAATGCAGCTGCTGGTAGAAGTGGGAACTGGACTCCAAGATAGGATGCTCTACATCCACCTAGGACAATTTCTTGTAACTAATTTTTTCCATATTAGACAAAATTACTGGTCTTCCAAACCCCAAAACAGTCATACTAGCTCAGACCAAAAACTATTTGAGACCACTATCTTTTTTCAAAAAAAAAAAAAAAAAAGGCAGATGCCTAGGAGAGAGGGAATATGCAGCAAGCATATACGAAATTTTCATTGGTATTTTCCTGTCTTCTAACTTGCTCTAATCCAAGCTTATTTTCTGGGTGAAACAAAGGTTTGCTTCCTAAGCATCATGTCTTATAGTATCACCTACTAGTTCCTGTGGCAATTCACAGCCATCAAGAATTCTATTGGTAAAATGTCCCTGCTATTTCATCATTGCTTAACTCTGGAGCAGGAAAAACAGTTGTGGAAAAATGCATTTGACAGCCAGCAGCATGGTCGCTACATACACCACAGATTGCTGGAGGGAAAATCAAAACTACTTCACGCATGACATATTGAATACTTAAGAACAAGAGGACTGCAGATCACACAGCTGGAAATCGGAGATGGGTGGGTTTGGGACACTAGACATATTAAACTGTATGATTAAAAATATTCCAACATGAGAAAAGAAACAATGAAAAGAAGAGATAAATTTTCAGCATTCATGTCAATATCATGGAAGTTACAGGCTCACGCAACTTTCTTTTCCTCCAGTTTAAAGGAAAAATCAACGCCAACCCACACACAAACTCACTCCGTTATCTTTAAGAGAAGTGCATTCATGGCATTAACTGGAAATACATCTTCTCCATCCTTTTTTCAGTGCTACAATGGTTTATTAAGAATGAGTAATTTGGTATCTCAAAAGAGCTTCCTGTCATCTTACTGTGTCCAGTCCTACCTTCACCTAGACTACGTCATCTCCCCTTTTGATGACTGTGACCCAGGCAGAGGCAGCTATGATAGTGTAGGTAATCAGAACACAGTGATGTACCTGGACAGCAGGACAGGAGCAAAAACAACAGGCTGGAAGCAAAGTGAAGGCAGGAGCAAAATCTTGGGGAAAGGAGCAATATTTCTGGCTGTTACAAATACATTTGTGGTGTTTTTAACTGGTTATGGCCAGCTGTAAATTTCATTTCCTTTTATGCTTTTGTATCAGTCAACACAGAGCTACCAATCCAGTTTGTAGAAGGAATAAAGCTGTGCCTGGAAAGACAGTGCATGCAGTATTTAATAGACAATTCTGAGTAAGAATATTTCATGAAGTGAAATGAACAGAGGCCCCACCAGAATGTGAAAACACAGGACTGGTATCAGAAAGCAAGCCTCCTTGTAATTTACTTAACTGTACAGAGTCCTGTAATTTTGTAGGTACTAGAGATGTATATGTGGATTAGTATGAAGTCGTGTTTCTTCAGTGCAGTGGCAATTTAAGGAAAGAGGAAATAGGTAACAAAAACTGGAACCGGAATTAATTTTGACTTCTTTCAGGAAGGCAGGGTAATACCAAACAAGGTAAGATTATGTTGCCCATACCGTGTTGCTCAGTTTCTCTTTCCTCAGACTTACAGTTCATGGGTACATACTTAGTAATGCATGCTTAAGTAAGTCCTTTATTAAATCTGTGCATCTTGTTCTAACATTGTAATATTCTTGTAAAAAGTAAACTCTAGAGGAAGAGGACCTCAGCAACCAGAAGTCTCAAGAAACTTATGGCACTGATACACAGGAGCAAAAACATGGGTTCCTCTTCCAAAGCGGAGTGTCAGACAGGGTCTGCCCTGAGGAAGCACACCAGAGCAACACAAACCAGCAACATCATCAATCACTACCCATGAACTTGTGAAACTAATACACATTTGGAATCCAGGAAGGAGATTCATCACAAAAAAATTGTGTCTGTTCAAAGTGAAAGGGAACCAGGTTGTGAACAGATGTCATGTTTCTGAACTCATAAAAGTGACAGTATTTCAGTACAAGCAAAACTATAAAACAAAGAAAATGACATTTGCAGTTAGTTCCATTACTGCCAACAATGTGGATAGACTAGTTAGGAGTGGTGTGGCCAAGTGGTTCAGCAAAGGATAAAGTTTGGGTATAATCCCAGCTGAGACGATCACTATGCTGACCTCAAGAAAGCCATCTGACCTCCTTATTCCTCAATCAACCAGCTGGAAAACTGGATAAAAAGCAGAACCGGGTTGAAAACCAGATGTGCAGATAAATTGGGTCTTCCTGGGTAAATAAATTACAAAATACCCTATATAGAACATAAAGAGTTTGATGCAGGTGGGAATGGTTTATTTAGCACTTTATTATGTGTTTGATTAAAAAATGGCTCTGGGGACCAGGATTGTAAACACTGCCAATTTACTTGGAAATGCATTCACATTATCAGAATGAAATTAACTGGAAGGGAATGCAACAAACAGAGAGTAAGACACACACACAAAAAAAGAATTTTATAGACAAAGTCCTCAGAAGTCTCTAACTCATGGACAAGGTTATTTCACACAGGATATCTTCAACAAGTTTATATTGCTCACCTGAGGAAACTCAGAAAGTCCTTTCATTCCGTTTTTAAAGTTCTAAGGTGCAAGTATGACTTTAAAAGCAACACAGATGATGTTACACTTTTATGAAGGTCTCAACTTGTAATGTATGATAAAAGTCCATAAAACAACAGATGAAGGCACATCTTCATATATATAGAAGAACAATTTCATATATAGAGCAGATTGAATACAAAATTTTTTATCAGACAGGTGATTTTTCAGATCATTATCACTCTGAATGAATTAAGTCATAAGCCAAAAATTTTCAAACACTGCGCCTTGAATTCCTTTAAGACATCCAGCATTCATCCCAAAAAATGGGAGAGCAAATGAACAAGGTAGTTTTGAAAAGCAGAGTACACGTTATAAAGCATTATTTTAATGAAACTTCTAGTGCCATCCTGTTTAATGCACAGAACAGGAATGACAGTCCATATTCCCAGTTTTTGATCTTGCCCCTGATTAACTTCTAAGAAGTTTTTTTTGCATCTTAGCCGCAGCTGGCTCATATGTAAAACATGTAATAGTGATACTTTTTACATTGGACCAAAAAGTGCAATGAAATAAATGATTTCAACTACTAGATACAAAGATTAGGTAAAGTAGCCCTGATTTAAAACCCCATCAGAGACTCTGCATTCTTAACACTGACTATACACTCTGAGTAACATAATAGAACTAGATACACAGTGATGGGTCCCTAAACTCATTATACAAAGAGATAGATTCCCTCATTCTTATTGTGGTACCCTAGGTGGATCAGAAAAACCTGAGCAATGAAAAATTTTAAAAGAAAAGCTGAAAATGAAGTGAAATTATTGATGCAGTTAATGTTGTTGCAGCTGCGGGGCAGTATGAACTGAACTGACAGCTCTAGAAATCATAACTTAGCTGACAGTAAATAATGCTGTCCTTGCAGTCAGAGAGGATTGATTTTTTTAAAATTAATTTCTGCAGGCATCTCTATGAGAGGATTAAGCATTATTAACAAGCCGCTTTCCTAATTAAACCCCTTCTCCCCCATCTTACAAATTGGCAACAGAACTTTCAGAGCTATGAACAAATCTTGCAACACTGCAGAGATCTTTCCCCAAAGCCAGGCACTCTATGTAAATTAGATTTTGCAACAGTGTTACTTCAACAAATAACTTGACCGTACCATATCTAAAAAGAAAAAAAAATCTAAATATTTAAGGTGAAATGCCTACCTAGGTATGTTTTAGTGTTAGCTCAAAAAATCTGGATCCCTATATCAATGGTACAGACACTGCTAAAAAGTGAAACAGAACAGAAAGTTTCAAAAGAAGAACAGCCTGCAAATTCAAGTGATCAAAGGGTCTTTACAACTAGGCCAATAAGCAATGGTGCTGTTAGGAATTTCATAGCTAACAACTAATCTTGCAAAAGCCATTAGGGAGTGCATCACTTTGATCTATAAACCAGTACATGTCATCACAACAGGCAGAAAACACCTATCTAGAGAGGTAACCATAAAGTTACATGTAGACCAAGCAGATGCCTGTGACTATAAATTAGAAATTTATCAATCAGCATACAATTAAGACCAAATTTTCTTGAAAGTGACATGAGAAATGCGATCACCAAAGGGGAAAATACAGAGGGATACAGTTGCATGTAGGAGAAATCCACACACCAAAATTTACCAGACTAAAGGGCAAGAGAAGCAGAACCAACTGTAAATATGCAGGACTACTCCCAAATACATAGGTAGGATGGCTGGCAAAACATAAAACAAGAAGTACTGGAAATACAGGAAATCACACTTTTGCAGGGGCTGGACAGTGCTGATTACATAAAAATATCAGGCATTAGACAAGCACAGAAGAAAGACCAGTTCATGCTTGACTTGAAGAGCTCTCAAGCTTTACCACCTTGACTTCGAAGAACCACCAAGGGCCATAGCTGCCTCTGCTGACTGTACAGCACCAGCTCTGTGGTATTGGATACTCACAGCTAATTTACAGTAAGTATCAGTTTTGTGTATACAGTGACGAGTAACAATATGCATGAGCTAACCTTTAGCAAGATGTGTACTGCTAATGAATGAAATCAACATTTTAAACCTTAAAATTAGCCTGATCTGCCAGCCTTCTAAACACTCCCATCACAACAATGTCCAATGCCCTGGTACCTATCTAGTTATACACCCAAGAAGAGAATATCCATATGCACAGAAGAAACAAGTCTGAAACCACAATGACGTTAGAGATGTTTGCAAGCATATCAATGCATCTAAATAAACCAGCTGTCTGATCCCTAATTAGTGACAAACGCTCCCTTGAAGACATTGCTCAGTAGTCCAAAAGCAAGAACTAGCACTTTAGAAAATAAAATCCCTTTCTAGAAGGATGCACAATAAAGTAAGTTTTACAAGTGTTCACTCTTCCTTTTTTTTTTCCTTTCTAAAAGCAGGACGAAGTGTCAAACACTGTATTTTGTTAGAATAACCATATACTAACCACATCTTGTTCTCACAGTCTACAGCAATTTTTATGCTAAGCACAACTATCATAAATCAACATTAAGATTAATAACGTACTTTAAATCCCCTAAGATTTGCACAGGACAAATTTGACATATGGTTTTTCAGCCATTAGCTCATTAGTAGTAATTTGCTCATTAATGCAGAATGGAATTTTAACATGATCCTTACACAATTCCTTGCAGAAATATCTTTGCAGGATGAAGCCACCCTCCCACTGAGGATGGTGTTTTGTCTGTTTGAAACTCAACATCCTCTTTCACTAGAAACTGTAGACTCAAAACTCTCCAGTACTTTTGTTCTCAATTAACTCAGCATAACTCATCTTCAGCTCAAGATCTTTAATACTGCTTTTAGCACGGAAATCTGTATGAAGTGTCTACAAGAAACTACAGAAAAAGCATAGTTGAACAAAAGGTTGAAATAATCATACTTTTTCTCCCATCTACAGACTTTATATTGTCATGGTCTAAGCCCAGCTGGAAATTAATCACCACGCAGCCATTCTCTCAACCTCCCTCTCTCCCCCCCACCTCAGTGGATTGGGAAGAAGAATCAAAGCAAAGCTTGTAGGTTGAGATAAGATTAGTGTCATAATTGAGAATAAAGTAAAATACAGTAATAATGGTAAATGATAATAATATTTGTAATAAAAAGGGAAAAACTAGCGATGCACAGTGCAGTTGCTCCCCACGCACTGACCGATGCCAGAGCCCCTTCCCAGACCCAGGCTGGCCGCCCGTCCACGTAACCCCCAGCTGATGTGCTGGGCACGACGTGCTGTGGAAGATCCCACGGGTCAGTTTGGGTCACCTGTCCCAGCTCTGCTCCCTCCCAGTTTCTTTTGTGTACCTCCTCACTGGCAGAGCATGAGCCAAGGAAAGATGTCCTTGACTCAGGATAAACATGACTTAGTAAAAAACCAAAACATCAGTGTGTCATCAACACCATTCTCATTCCAAATCCAAAACACGGCACTGTAACAGCTACTGAAAGGAAAATAACTGTACCCTAGCTGAAACCAGGACAAGAATATACAGCTATCATATCTACATTTTAATAGCAAGAGGCAGAGACTTTCATAACCTCAAAGAGTAGGATTCTTCTCTTTTCTTTTTTTTCCTGGAAAAGAAGAAGATAAGAAACAAGTGTGCACTCCCTGTTATGTTTCACATGTAAGGAGGAAACGTGTTCTGAAAAGTCTTTGCGCTGCCATCAAACAGTGCAGCCAACTATACAGGCAAAATACCTAAAAAGATCACTCAAACATCAAGAACAACAATGTTCACCTCAAATGCCTCATGCAAGCTGCACCCATTTTCCATTCCAAACAACTGTCTTCTTGTGAGAGGAAAGGCAATCACAGGAGACAACCTATGCTAAAAGGAACATTACAGGAAGATTTGCAGTCAGGCTAAAAATTACTTACAGAAAAAACCCAATACTTCTATATGAAGAAAAGCATAATTGGACAATATAAAACAAGTCCAGACTAACAGATCTTTCATCATAGCTTTGCAAGTAAAGCATTATGAAGAAAGTAAATAAAAAGTCTACAGACACTAAACGCCCAAACTACAGAACTTCACACATGCTTAGGAGAAAAAAAACTTTCAGTTTATTAATGCTACTTCATTTTACTATTACATAATTTATCCTTGCCAAATTCAGCCTTATTATGATATATGGATTTCTTACGTGAAATTCCAACACAGACTTGATTCAAAGCAGAATACACTCATCCCATGAAGCTCTGCTCATATGCAGCCCTTCAAGTCAAATCATGTAAAACCTTCAGCCCTTTGATGACTTGCACCTGTTTTAAAAATATTTTTGAAGAATGTCTGGCTGCTCAGAAATTGTTTCCCCCCATCTTATAACTTCTGTACCACAGTTGCACGTCAATTTTGCCAAAAGCACACTAACAGCAATGATGGCATGAAGAACTCTAGTCCAATCAATGAACAGACAACTGTTTAATACAGCCAAATAAAATCTACTCATCCGAATCCATCAGATCATGTTTTCTCCAAACTAGTAAACAGCTGCAGACACAGTCTGCTTCCCATCAAACGTTTCATGTATAACAAACTATACCTTGTATCTCTGATGGTCCACTAGTAATTCTTCAATACCATGACTTTCAAAACATATGACAACTATATTTTATTGAAGAAAGGAATAGACTTAGACTGTCCAAGCCACAAATTGAAGACCAATCCAGAAACTGTACTGTAGGTGCCAAAAGTCTGCTGAATGTCAGTATTTGCTGGCATTTTTATTGTTATGAACACAAGTGCAGACCAACTTCTTCAAAGAAGAAACACACTTCAAGCATGACAGAAAAGGAAATGCTCACAACTCCTTTTATAACAGCACAGGAGCAGAGAAAATAATTCCTTTAACACTGTCTGGAAAAGGTATCTCAAAGGAGTAGTTGGAAATGTGTTTAAAAGATGGGGGACCTTAAGGATAAATGTACATCCCACATTCTGGTCTTTGAAATCAACAGTGCTAAAATAACTAGCAACTCGGAAAAGCTAAAATTTTGATTGCCACTACCTTCAGTGAGACTGTTAAAGTATAAAACATCAACCTGCCATAACTTTTTGTGACTTATTTTCAATTCATTCACAAGAAAAAAATCCTTGTATGTGCAAGAAGACAGGAAGCCAGCTAGACTGAGACACATTTTCAAATCTCTGAACAGCAATAAACCATGATGAGCTTAAATCAGGTATTTACTATTTTTGTGCAACTATACATATATTCCCAGCCCTTTAAACATTTAACTGAACATACTTCAGAGAGCTGATTTGGCACTGGTGTGACTATTATAAACTGAAATGAAGTGCATCCTTGCAGTCAGCACAACAACACATAGGACACCAAATCAAGAATGTACAAGCAGGAAACAACGACCCAGACTACAATCTCTCTCTGAGAGGACAATGGAGACTAGTCTGGTGAAACATGGGATATCAGTGCCTAAAATTCTTATCCTACCCTTATCATACCATATCCATGGTTGCAGCCTGAATTTCCTGTGGCACACAACTCCAAAAGAGCTCCCCTGCTGTTACTGTGATGCCCTACGGAAGCACAGTAAAGAAAATTAGGATTAATGTCGCTTTTAGAAGCATTAATTGTAGTTACAATGTCCACATGGCTATCCTCTGAAACAGAAAACACTAAAGAGCTGTATTAAATTCCTTTTCTGTACCTGGTTACCTACAGTAAGAATTGTGATGAGCCAACACTCATTTCCTCCCTTTGAGAGTTCTTGAAATTTACCTGATAGGAGTTCTAACAGCAGCAGGTGTTTATTCCAGGATCCCAAATATGCAACACTCAAAGCAGAAAATAATCTGGCCATAAATTACCAAACACTTACTTGCATTAATCTTTGAAAATGAAGTTGAGCATGTTAATTTTGAGGACAATGACAAACTATCTCTGCAGTTCCTGGGGACTGCTGACATGGTATTGTTAGGTAATGAATGAATGAATTCTTGAATATATCACAAGTCCAATTTCTAGAAAATGTTTGGTGGTATGCTCAGTAAAATGACTTTCTGAACTGTGACAGAGCAGATAAAGCAAACAGTTGAAGCTCTAATTTCCAGTGTTTGATCCCTATGTGCAACTGATTTATTAGAATTAGAAAACCTGGGGAAAGTCTGAAGGTAATTGAAGAAAAAACATTGCTACATTTCTTTTTTTAAAATATAATTCATATATTAAGGAATGTATGCTACACCTGATGCATGACTTCAGCAAAGATTAACTGCAAATAACTACCAAACAGCTGTATGGCCTGTTTTCCAAAATGTATAGAAAGACAGACAGTCCATAATGTAATGTCTTGAATTTCAGGACTAACATAGTAGAAGATTTCCTGCTGATTTTACATCAGCTTGTGGTACAGGTGCAAAGGACTTAGGTTACTGGCAAGTGTAAGGGAAATTAATCTAGGAACCAGAAGAGTAGTTTCTCACATTCCATGAACAGTTTATAAAATTAATTGCAATAGCACACACATCAACTCCGGATGTGTAGCCAGCGATGCTATCACTGACCAATGCAATCAGAATTCATAAAAAAGCCAAATACTTCCTCCAATAGTAATTGATACAGACAGATCACATAACCAATAACTGGGCATTGGTCCATCCAACTTATTTCTGGAAATTTCTGGGTCTCCATAGGAACAAAAAAATCTGTTTTCATAAAAAAAACAGAAGTAAAAGGAAAACATCAGTTTTGCAAGAAACTTCATTTGAAGTGAACATAATTTATCCTTTAGCTACTACTGCAAAAGCTGTAATTTACAGTAGATGAATCACTAATGTCTCTTAATACTATGGATACACATACAGACTATATTTTAGCCCTATACCTCAGGTGGTACAACTTCCAGAAGAAATCCCAACTGGCTCATTAAAAGAAAGACCAGATAATAGAATAATTTACTACAGTAAAAACTATCTCAAGACAAGAGGAAAAAAATAAAGCCAGGCTTTGTGCAACTACTCTCAATTGAGACACCGCTCAAAGAGCTGAGCTAACACCACAAACTATGTAACTTCCTTCAGCATGCCAAAACCCACAGTTGCATACCTTAGAAAGCTATCTAAAAAAACCTAAAAAATCCTTCTGGATGCCACAAGAGACATGCTACTATAGAAGGGCATAATGGATGTGCATATAGACCACATCTGTTATCTGAGGAAGTCTTGTCAGAGAATCTGAGTAAGCATACTGCATCAAGCAATTCAAAGCAAATTGAAATAGCTACATGCAAGTTTTTTCCAAACAGTCTAGAAGTAAGCAAGCAGTCTGGACTATTTCTCATCTGACAGTAAGACACACATGCTCAAAGAACAGTGTGAGAACTGAATTTAAAAGAATGAAAAGAGCTTCTGATGCTTTAACTTTCTCTGGAACTTTGCACATTAGGAACCTGATGCAAAATTGTTTGAAGAACTATAGCGTATATCACACATGAAAAACCCTTTATGCCTAACTACCTCTATCTTAAGAAAAAAATGGAAGCTAACACTCCTCAAGCTACAGCCCTCTGCAACACACACTCATACAAGTTCAAGTTCACAAAATGCTAACACAAACACAAGGCATTTAGATGTATCTCTGCCAGACATTGTTAGCATTCTATTTAGGGACTGCAAGGCTCAAAAGGCTAGAGATCCAGTATTATTCCATTTATACATAGCTAACTTAGGATGGACGACAGGAAGTCACAGTAGCATAGTACCTTATTGAACACAGCCCACCTGAGATGCCTCATGTTAACCAGGAAGACAAAAAAATTGTCAATTATTTTACTGAGTAATTATCATCTCTATGTTTGCATAAATATCAAGAGTGATGAAACCTAACACTTGATATAAACTTTAGAAATGAAACTGAATTTTTCTAAATGTGTTTTATATTTATGTATTTTCCGTGTTCTTAACCAGCCAGTTAGCAGGAAATGCCTTACTATCCAATGGAAATAATGTTAATCTCCTTCCACTCTTCACATTTTCTGTGTTACATATTATCTTGGACAAGATACCACTTCTTCGTTTCAAAGATAATAGTGATAGATTTCAAAATGGCAGTTAACACTTTTTGCAACAAGCCTGACAATGAGTTTGGGTTTTTGCTTATTTCTTTAAAGATAAAGCTCAACTATTCTACACCTCTTACTATTTAAGCAAATAGTCCTGACAGCCTTTGGACTTGGTTTGGACCAAAGCCTTGCTGAAGTGACTACATAAACCCAAATTCAAATCACTTATTAGCACTCTGGCATAATATCTTGTCCACCTTCTGGATGATAAATTAGTAGATTTCTACAAATAAAAAACACACAACAAATTCCATCCATTCTGGTGGAAGTTGTATTTCATCACCTAGCAGACTTAACTTTCTAAGAATTGATGCGAAGATTCCTTATCCTGCCATAGGTCTGATTTTATTCTTAAAAAGAAACCCCAAGACTACAGTATAAGTTACAATATATTTCAATTATAAGCAAGTTCCCCATAACAAAATTTCACAGAAATGAGTACTCTCTCTTTGGGTGCATATTTTGTCTGACAAACAATGTCTTTAGGTTAAACTTTAACAGAATGAAATTTATATAAACCAGTAAAGTTAAAAGATGGTCCAGAATTTTGCCACAGATGAGATGTAAAATAATGATGAGTGGATTTGAGTTAGCTTGACACCTCACCTGACAGGCTTTCTTTCTCGTAGCAAATCTTCCAGACTCTTTTCACAGTGTTCAGCCGCCACAACCAGTCTCTCTAATTGGTAAACAAAAAAGTGTAAGAGGACTGGAATCCAAATGAAACTCTGAGAGTACAGACTTCTCACTCTACCTATCTGGCAGATATTAAAGTATTTTGACATACGTTGTACAGAAAATTACACACAATTAAATGTTACAAGATGTACAACTTACTGATAACACCACTAGTTTTTATTTATGAGATACAGGAAATTATCTTTCCAGTTTCCTCATGCAAAGCACTGTCAATCCAACCATCCATGCATCCAGTAATCTCCCAACAAATATTGAAGCCCTCAGCCAATGTCAGTCAGATTTGACTGAACAGAGGTCTCAAAGATGAGCATATATAAATTTGCAGAAATCTGTGGCTGGGTTGATGAAAGAAACTCAAAGCAACCCCAGCTTTGAGAAAAGGGACTCAGGGTGAGCACAGGAGCTTCAGTCCTGATGGGCCAATGAGCACATTATGAGCTCTAGCACCTCTTGCCCAACACGAAGCTGTAGGGATCCCACATGTTCTGGACATTGATGGGCTGGCTCTGAACATAAAGGGAAAACCAAAACTACTGTTGCACTGAAGACAACAACCATGCAGTAGGGAAAGACAAAGGTATAAGATGTTACAGGGGCATGTGAGAAAACCACTAAAGAAGCTTTGCTACTTCCACTAACCCAGCAGTCAATGTTCACATTCAAAGCCAAATCAAACTAAACTATTACAAACATTTTTGTAACATGACTGTTACAGTAAGATGAAGATGGAAAATTAAGGAACACAAGTCATCACATTAAAGCTGGAAAGCTTGTTACACAACTCTGTTTCTCCTTTTTCAAATCAAAAGACCATTTAAGCTTGCTTTGGAAGGAAAAAAATTGAGATTGTCTTCTACAATGCTAACAAAGATTCGAAAAAAGTTTACTTTTACAGAAAAAAAAATCCATCAGAATGTTTTAATTTTATATTCCCCCCTCGGAAGTCTTTTTTGGGGGAATTCATACATCTAATTTTTTTTGCATTGTTTTCCTAGTCTGCTCTCACATTTCTCTGCAATAGTAGAAACTGATGTTTGCAAAAAAAATCTCCACAAACATTAAAATCATTAGGCATAGGACTGACACACGGAGAATTCTGTCAGTATCGAAATGACAAAATTTGCCACTAAATTTCCCATGTTATTTCAAAATTATTAGCTGCCATTCTAACCACTGTTAAAACAGAACACTCTCCTGACTTCATGGTTAGACATTTTATTTGCTATCCTTCAAGTTACTTTAACTATAAGAAGGTTTTTTTTTTTCTCCATTTTTATAAACACACATGAATTTTCATGTGATTTACTCTTTGTTGTAAAAAAGGCCAAGTTTAATTATTATTTATTAAATGTTATGTTAGTTAATACTTCCTAATCTTTCATCCCAAACAATATTGTGAGAAAATCCCAGTTTTTGTTTCAAGAGATACTAGTAAATACAAATGAAAATTATTAAATTTTCTAGACCTCCTGACTGCGTAAGTAAAAAATTACATGTTGAGGGCAAAGGAAAACACATAAAGAACTCCCTGACTCATAGAATACTTCAGTATCTGGAGTTGGCAATATCCTAATTTTGTAAAAATCTGAAGCATTCCATCATACTGCATTCTAAAGGGGAAAAAATTACTTGCTCTACTTTATGAGACCCTGTAGCTAATCAAATACATACAATGCACTTTTGTATGAGAGCATTGTTGATTTAAAAGTTAAAGGTGGCAATGACTTAAATTCTCACAGGTGTTGCAGCCTTTTTGTGGAAATTAAGTGCTGTAGTCCTGCTGAGCTTGCAACAGAATATCTAGAGCAGAAAGAAACAACTGAAGTTTTATTTGAGCTAACAATAAGTGTGATAACAGGTACTGAAAAAAATCCCAAACCTGTACTGGAATAAAGTAACCATTAGTGGGAGAAATCTTGAAGAAATCAAAAGATAATAATAATACAGGAAGCTTGCAGCCAGCACATGAGATGACAACACCAGCTGCAAATCAAGTACAAGAAACCTAACCACCACATGAAAATGTTCACAAGATGAACATGAACATGGGTTAGGAGTTCACCATCAAAAATACATGTATTTCTATATTCCACACAAAGACATGGCAGAGCAATTGAGTACAGGAATTTTAGTGAGGTATAAAAAGAAGAAAGCGCTCTTCTTTTACCAGTTAATGTAACACAAAACAGAACAGACAACCAATCTCTGCTTTTGAGTCTATCAAGAAGGCACAAAAGGACTAATACTGCTGGTCATAGCAAAGGTATTCAAGAATTTTGAGACTGAAAACTGGCCACTTTCTGGTGCTATGAAGGCAGTATTCTGCTCAGTCACCTTAAATTATATTGTCACCAAAAAACCCCAAAACCAAAACTACAATCATACACAAAATTTGTTCATTGAACAGATACTCACCATGTTTACCTCTGGTGATGTCAACATACTGGCAAAGTCTGGGATGGGTGATTGTTTTAAGGATTTGAAATCTCCCCAGAATTTTTATGGAGTTAGGTGTTAGAGGGAGGCCATTACTTCCACAGACATCATGTGGCAGAGCTGAGGCAAAGAAGGTGGAGGCACCCATCACAGTGTCTTTTAAAGGAAACATATTTTTCACACAATCTTAAGCTCTTCGGAGCTATTCGTGTTCCTTAAATAGAGAAAGCAGAGTAAAAATTTATCAGCAAAAGATACAGACTCAAGTTACTAGTTATTTACTAAATAATGCAATTAAAATGTTTTTCTTTTCCTCAGGAAGTCACACAGGAGAAACAGAACACTTAACAATTTGGTGTCTCAAAATTATTCTAAGGGAACAATCTTCTTCAAAGCACAAAATTCCCAGTAAAAAACTACTAAATTTATTTGTGAATCCCAACTGAGAGCAACTCCACATAGGTTGCACAAAGATCCCTACACACCAAACTTATTTACTAAGTCTATACAAATGGAAATTATGAAAGATACCTTCTATTTTAACTAATACAGTCCAACTTAAGATACAAAACAAATATAAAAGACTGATCTCATTTGTGGTTTTTCCCCCCCCAAAGAAACAGACATGAGATACGTACTTTTACATTCTAATAAATATAACCATATTAAATATGAATGTATAATATTAAGGATCAAACTTTAAAAAGGAAGAAAAATCTGAAACAGCTTTGAGCACTGAAATATTTATTATATTATTTGTATTAAAAGTCTTATTTGTAAAGATTCAATACTTTCATATCTCATGAATATTTCATAGTTTTTTGCAGATGATTTATTTTACGATGTGAACAATGCACACTACAGTTAGAATTTTCCATTGGAAAGACATCAGTTGGACTGAGTGCAAGCACAAAGATTCATTGGCGTGTAGCAGGTTCCAACTGGAAACCTTTAACAGCGTATTTATAATAAGAACCCCCATTTTTTATTATTCATTAACATTCCACGTTAAGAAACATCAAGTCTGCCAAATAAACTATTCGGTTTCAGAAAGAAAATATATATTATAGGTTACAGATGCAATCATAATCTTGCTTGACACAATGGTCCTCTAATGCTTGCTCTAAAAGAAAACAAAACCAGGTTATTACAATCAGAGTGGAGGTAAGGAGGAGTAAGATTATGTCTAGCAGCAAGATATATTATGTCTCTAAGAAGGTAAATAGGTACATATATATATTGTGTACAATATATTTACGGAGGTAAAATGTTCTCATTTTTACCATAGAAAAATGTTAGAGAATACTTCTCTAATACATTGTACCTGCATTCAGCTGACACTTAGAAAGGAATTTTAATGAAAAGAATTATTAAATACTATCAATTCAATAACTAGTTTAAGTGATTAAACTTTCCTTGCACTCCAGATCATTTGGCTTACAAGGAGGAATTTACAGCACCTACAATGTGTTCAAGTAGGTAACTGCAGACTTTTCACTCTGCTCCTTTGGTTAGAAACCAGATGGGCAAAAAGCAAGACATCAGATAACCAAACAAACTTTCCTGTTGCCTACCTAAAGGAATCAATAAAGAATTTTAAAAGGTATGCAATAAACCACATTCTCTTACTACATAATTAATTCCAGGGAAACCAAGAAAGCAATGAAAAAAGTTTTCTCTCATGATGATGGAAACCAGCCAGTTCTGTCAATTGCTGCCCTCACAGTCAAACTCTGATCTCTCCTTAATTCTCCACTTACATAAATTCCAGGGACTAAGTTGAAAAATAAAACAAGTAACCCCAAACTTAAGCCTTCCACCACCTTTAGAAAGGGACTTATATTACAGCTTAAATGAAAGGGTGTTTTTTAACAAATTTTTTTCAGTCTCAACATTTCTCTAGTAACTTACTGACATTTCCAAATTCAAAAAGTATGGTTATAGATATTTTAAAAGTTCATCTGAAAAAAGCTCTCCTCTGACTACTTTAAATTGAGGGTGTTTGTTTGGTTGGTTTTGGTTTCTTTTTTCACTCCACATCAAAGTCTAGCAGAACTATAAACACATTGTCCTTAGTTCAATGTACACAGTTTTATACTTCAAACTCACTTTTACTGCACAGAAAAGACACATACTGCATTAATTTTATGATTTGAAGGAATTAATTATATCCTGCAGAACTTCCCTGTGACTTTCAAATAAAAATAAGAAGAGAAGAAGAAAGGTTTGTTATTTTAAACTAACACCAGAACCAGTTAACGCAAATTCAATTTTGTGACTGAATTCTGGAAATCCAATTCTGATAATCCAAAACAGCTAGGATGGAAGAGGAAGCAAAGACTTGTCTTATGGTCATCTAAAATCACTGAGTCACTGTTTCCAAAGCACCATTTATGCCATCTATGAGAGACAGTCTATCACAGCCGTGAAACATGCTGGCATAAAGATTAGAAGGCCAGAAGAGGATTTCTTGCATCCCACCTCTGAAAAACCTTCCCTAGCTCCCTACTTTCATCTAAATCCCCATTAGAAACCTTTATAGCGCACAAAACCACTAACCAACATCAAAATCAGAGAATAAAAAAAAAAAAAAGACCTTTAGAAATTCCTGTTCCAATATTCAGATTAGCACTACTTTGAAAATCTTGCACTAGATAGCTGTTTGGTGTCCAAAAATGACAAATAAAATACAAAATGGAACTCCATCTACTGAGCAATTTATTTGCTCCTCTGAATATCTACTGCTCTCAGAGAACAAATGTTTTTTCTTCAGAAGTCAGCCTCTTCTAGAAACATCGGTTACAACTTCTTCACTGCAGCAGTACTACGGTGATCAAGTTAATGGACACTTAGAACTTTGCCCTCAGGAAAAAAAGTCAAAACATAATAAATCTGATTCTCAGAAGAAAATATTACACATATAAAGAGGCCAACCTGAATGAATCCACCCAGTAAAACACATCAGTAAATTCCTAAAGCATCCACATGCAGAAATAATGGCAAGTAGCCCCATTAGTAACTTGACATGCTACTTAGTTAAATGCCTCCTGAGTACTCAGATGTAAATATCCCTTACCTAAGGAAGGCAGCTTTTCAGAATTAAGACATAATTATAATCAATACTGCTATTGAATTAGTTTTAAAGCAATTTAGAGCAATTTTAGGAGAGCAGGTAGCCCAAACATCCTATACTTCTTCATTAAATCATGGTAAGTTAAACAAAGTAGGCTACTTCGTAAGAGGAAATTCTTACACAAAATAATTTTGCTCTTAAAATATTTCTGCTGCAACTACAGTAATTATTAATTTGATAAAATAACTGAAATAGAAAATACAATCTAACTAGTGTTGCTACTTCACAAAAACCCCAAAACTGAGTGATTTCACAAAGTTTATTAAAATGCAGAACAGGTATTGAAGAAAAGTTGAATTCTGATTCCTATGGAAGGGAGCACAGAAAATAGATAAGGGTTTGTTAGAACAATCACAACAATGAGATGGGATTCTTTTTTCCATCTGCAGTATAAGCATCTACTACAAAATGCCATTATGTTGCTAAAAAAATCCACATGTCAGCAGTATTGTTTTTAATTAAATGTTTTCCCCTATGATTTCATATCAAAACATCTTCTTTTATAAAATTTTCTAACTTCTCTAACATTCATTGAAGTAAGAAGTATTCCAACTATATTTGAAAAGTTATTTTGTGAAAATGCTAAACAGTAATTCCTTTGTAGCGATATTAGAACATCACTCAAGTGAAACAGCATTTTTTAATCCTTGCTGATTGCTTATGTATCAGTAATATTTGGAGAATTTTGTCACACATACATGAATGCCTCTGCATTCAGTGTAAGTATTTGCTTAAGTTACTGGTGCTGTTAGGAGCTTTTACAACGTTACTACATACATTAAAACACTGCTGCTTTGAAAACCAGGCGTCAGAGTTGGTGAGATTTACACAGACACCTCAAGTTGCACAGCTGCAGCTACAATGTTCATCCAGTGGAAAAAAATAGCAACACTTGGATAGCTCGAAGAAAACATATAGAATCCGTTTTGATAAGCAATTAGATAGATCAGAATAGGTTTTTAGTCCCATTTCCCTCCTTTATAAATTTGTTGTTTCTTTAACCTGTTTATTAGTGTCTTTTGTTTAGAGCCTGCCTGCTGTGCTACGTCATTGTCCCAATAAAGACCTAAAATGGGGTTTGTCACCATTTGATTTATCCCAGGAACTAAACCTGGCACAAGAGAAAACACTTTCACTCGGTTCTCTAAATAACTCATAGAGATGCTGGGGACCCTGATACCCCCTGCGCTGCTACAAACTCACTGGCCAGAGAGCTCCTGGGGAAGGGGAAGGGAAAGGGAAAGGGAATGGGGACGGGGCAGGGGATGGTGGAAGGGGGTGGGAAGGAGTACGGAGATGGGCAAGGGGGAATAGGGATGGGGAAGAGGACAGGGATGAAGGAAGGGGATGGGGAGAAGGACTGAGCAAGGGAATGGTGATAGGGATGGGCAAGAGGATAAGGATGGAGGGGCAAGATGGGCAGAGGCAAGGGAACGGGAGCGAGGAAAGGAAAAGGGGCCGGGGGGTACCTGCGCGAGAGCCGCCGCCCCCGCCGCGCCCCGCCCTCTCAGCGACGTCACTGCGCTCCGCCAGCCGCTCGCTGTAGGACCATAGGGGCGACCTGCACGGTGCCTGAGCATCCTTTTTGTTCGGGTTATTACAAAACAAAACCAAAAAAGAACATAACAGAAAAAAAAAAAAAAAGATAGCGAGAGAGAGCTTAACACCCTTTCCTCCGTGTGTATGTATGCGTGCTCTGCCAGTGTTTCGGGAACGGCGCGTTGGGCGCCTTAGCCCTGTGCTTGCTGAGGGGGAGCGAGGCTTTCCGGGGCGCCTGCTTGCAAACCTCAGGCACTCGCTGGAGCAGCCCCGGGAGCGGGTCCTTCTTCCCCGGGCGGGCAGCGGCGGCGGCTCCTCGGTTCATGTGAGTGTCCCGGCGGGGCCGCGGCCTCGGCCGGACGCGCTCTGCCCTCACCGCGCTCTCGGTGCCCCCGCCGGGCCTCGCCTCGCTGCTCCCCCGCCAGCCGCTGGGGGACGGCGCCATGGGCGCCCTGGGGCTGCCCCGAGGGCCGGGCCGGGCCGAGCTCCCTGGGGTGGGCGGGAGCTAGGCAGGGTCCCGCTAATTTGCTCCTGCTGATTTGCTTCGAGCCGCCAGCGCAGCGCGAGTCGGGTGGAGCGGGGGTACCCTGTGGCGGTGGTCGCAGGGAGGCCGCCCTTGTGAGGGCAGTGCCCCGGCGGAGGGGCAGGATCATAGCCGCGAGCCGCAGGAAGCGGCGTTACGGTCGTGGTTCAATTCACGCAAGGGATTTTATGGCAGGGCTAGACGTTCGCTGTAGCTGTAGGGCGGCATTGTAAATTCACATCCCGCGCTTTGCGTGGAGGACGCGCCCGCACGTGAAGTGGTTCATCTCAAATCGGTTGTGTGCCTTTATTCAGCCGTGTCCCTGGAATGAGGGTTTGGAAGCGGCGTAGTGGTGGGCTGTTCAAGAAAATGCTATATTAGCCTGCAAAGTACGTGCACGGAGTATCCACTGACGTTTGCTATTACTTAGGGAAAAGTAGATGCTGCCTCACTTTTGGTTAATTGAATAACGTTCGTTATACTTTGGCATAGACTTGAGTGAAAAACAGAGTATAACTCAAATAAGTATTCGGTCCACTCTCAGTAGAGATACTTACAAGGTTTAACACACAACACGTGTTCTGTGCAGGGATGCGTGCATTGGATCAACAGGGATGAGCTTGTAGTTATGTTGCCACTCCACAGCTCCCTAGCATATGGCAACGCTACTGAAGCACTGTATATATCGGGTATATATCAGTATATACATCTGTATATATCAGTACTGAATATATCAGGTAGTGTTATACCTGAGGCTCATCAGTAAGTGGTTTTGAACTGGGTTTGGCATCTGGCAAAATAAAGACAATGCTACTGCAAACTAAGTAATACCTGCATTTCTTGCTCTTTCTTTTTAACTCAGAGATTCTTGTTTTCTTTTAAGTGAACTCATTGCTTTTCACAAATAGTTCTGGGATTCAGGATACTTGCATGAAATCTGTATTAAGTTGAGGCAGTGTTGTATATTTTTAGGTAGCCTCAAGGGTCATTGCTTATCAATACAGCTTCATCATCATATATTCTCTCCACCTTGTCACATGTTAGCAATATATTCTTGTTGCAGTAATTTTGACTTACGAGATTTTTAAGCAATATATTTGTGAGTTGCTTTGATGTTTTAGCAACACTGAATCCTGAAGGTACAAGATGTTGAAGACAGAAATTATTCTTAAAGCTATCTTCAGCAAATTTATGCTCTGGAATGTCTCTTTCCTGTTGTAACTTTGTGCATATTTTCCATACATTGCTATAGGTATCTTTGTTTATTTTACACCTTTAAATGTAAAGAGAGAAGGAAACAACTTCTCATTCTCCAGACTGAAAGCAGTGGATTGTGTGGAAAAAATGGTATCAAATGAAAAAAGGTATTTGCTAAAAAAATTTGTGCAAATCTGAAAATAGTCCATCAGATTGGAATAATAGGACTCGAGTTGCCTAGAGCCTTGAAAACTTGATGCTTCTGTTCATGAAGCATATTTGAGTGGGAAAACAATCTAAAAAATAAGTTTAATGCAGAAAGGTATGATGATACAGCTTTGATATTATTATAATTCTAATTTAGTATGAATTTAGTAGTGGCAAGTTAACCTAGGGCCTCTATCAAAGGAGGGCTAAGCAGTCTGTGGATTTTTCTTAGTCCTTTTGATTTAGGAGATACTGTCTGTAATGACTTTTCTCCTAAATATATTTGACTGAAGTCTGCTTAATATGTCATTGTCATTTCAGTTAGTTGTGTTATCCAAGACTAGGAATTAAGTTAATTATATGCCGTGACTGGGGGAAGCAAGGAACCCCTGGGACTTCTTATGCTTTGCAAAATCCTTTAAATCAAATCACAGCATTTTCTTAAAATGATTTTTGAAAGTCAAAAATTTACGCATTCTAGTCTACTAGAGTCTTTAACTTTCTACTACTGATCTGCAAGTTTCACAATATTATGTTTTCCTGAAAAGAGAGCCATAAGATACCCTGTAATGCTCCATCCTGCAAGATGTATTGGTGGCACAGCTCCCTTTACTTTCTCTCAATTCTTTCTAAAGTTGCCTGCTTAATATCCTTGGTGAAATCACATTTGTGCAGGACAGGGTCCTAATTTAGAGAATGTTGAAATACATATACTTGACTATAGTTTATCACTGAAATTTCGTGCTATGTGCTTGATACACTGAATTCCTTATTTGACACATTGTTACAATAATTTTCTGGGTGTTCCAACTTATCTCTTAATCTTTCCTTTGTTTTTGTTTCCTAAACTTCACTGAGACCTTGTTTGCAATTTTGGGGGTTGGGCTGTGTGTTCTTGTTTCTTAATTCAGGACTAAAGTAGAAAGTTAAAAACTTTGATTCTATATTAGACTGTAACACACTGAGATACAGTACACTTATTTCAGTTAGCAGGAAGCTTTAAAAACAGTTTCTGGAAATATCGTAAACATGCCTCAAAGTATTTCTGTACTTTTATTACTCAGCACATTTTATACTGTGGAACTGTGATACTTTGAATTATGAGATCATGAGAGATAACATAAGGTAATAATCAACTGCAACGATTTGTGTTTTCTTTCTGAATCTGTAAACCACTTCTAAAATTGTTGCTCTATGTAAATTTACTAATTGCCAGTAGAGCCAAATTAGAAAAATATTGGTTTCTCAGCTTCCCTGCCCTTTCCACATTAAAGTAGAATAAATAATTTTATGTCATGTTAGTCTGAGAAAGCTTGACATCAGACTGAAGGGTGGATCTTGAATTGACAAGAAAAAACACATATTGAGATGCAAAATACAAGATAAATGTTATCCAAGGCCAAGAATGAAAAGAAGAATTGAGTTCTTGTATGCCTGCAAATCCCACCTACTTTATAAGTCCCCATGAACAAACTTGGGAAATACCTTTGTAATGAAAATAACATAAAACAGTTGTCATTAGAAGGATTAGTCACGTGTGCAGAAAGACAAATCTGGTATCGGCCGTAATATTTTTTAACTTTCCTGATTATGATCTGATTGCTTTATGTCACAGCTATTAATTCATGTTTTTCTCTTCTAAGGGAGTGTTACCTAAAACCTAAAGAAGGTCAAATACTAGCCAACATAGATAAAACTGAGGAGTCAGCACAGAGGACAGCTGATAGGAGCATCATGTGAGCAAAGCAAACAGCACCTCTTGCTTCTTGTAGTGATAGGAGTTAAATGAAGTCAGTCCAGCAGAGACCCCCAGAAACCCATGTGTTCTTCTGAACAGTTACCTGCATGGTTCTTACCTTTACCAAGAAACATATCTGCTGTTAGATTTCCTGTCATACTGGGGGTGAGGGGAAATCAGTGTTTATTTTTTGTTTCCATGGTTACATTTGTATTAAACAGCAGGGGGAGGAAAGAGGTCTCTGATGGCTTTTTTTCCTCCAGTGTGATGCACGCCATACTTACTCGTAATTAAATATAGTTTACAAAAGACTTGGATACGTCTCAAAGTAGCCTCCTGCTGTCTTTTTTTCTATTAATATTTTGTAATATTTAATGTTATATTATTTTGTGCTTGGGGAAAAGTGCTTTCTTTAAAAAAAAATTCCTTCAAGGAAAATCTTAAAGTGACTCCAGATCAGTAAGTCATCAGCTGAACAATTTTTTCTCTTGGAAGACAAAACAATGCAGTGCTGTCTACATTATGATGTTAGAGGTTAGTTTATTCAGAGTGAGTGTAAATTGAATACATTGGTATTTTACTGCACAGGTGGTTTCTTTATCCTGCTTTCACACTTAGCAAATCTTTGATGTGTATTATGTTGTCCCAAATAAATACACTTGAATATGTGGAAATATCACAGAAGGGTAGGTTTTACTGCATGGTTTTTAAAGTTAAATAAAACACAGGCATGTAAAAGACAGAAATGTGATTGGGTTTTTAACACTGGGTGTTACAAGAAGACCTTAGCAGAAAAGGAGCAAAAGATCTTCTCATCTATTATAACTTAATCGCTTCTGACAGTTGTTTGCCTAGCCTGTTTTTAAAACCTTCCAGTGATGGATATTCCACAGCCTCCAAAGGCAGCCTGTTCAGTCTATTACTCTTACTTGAAAGTTTTCCAAAACTTAAATCTTGCTTTCTTTTTCATGTCTGCATCAGACCTGGTGAACAGTTTAGTCCCATGCTCGTACCAACTTGCTTTCTCTTTGAAGAACAAGACTAGGTCTCCCATTTATCTTGTCTTCTATAGACTAAACAACTGCACTTCTTTCAAGCTTTTTGATCTTCTTTGAAGTGTTTTGAAAAAGTTGAGAGACAGGAAAGGGGAATCTGGACAAAGGCAAATCTCTGTGCCAGTTGTAGGGGTCTTGAGTATGTATGAGTTCAACGTGAGTATTGCTTGGGCAGCCTCTTGAGCAGCTGAGGTGGTTTGCCTATAATAAAGTGTGGCTGGTCAGGCCTTTCCTGACTTGCTTCTCCTTATATCCTGTGTCCCTCACACTTGTTTTCTAGAGTAATTAGAAGTTTGAACTTTTTTTTTTTCTTTACACTGGAGCAGACAGGCGTGGCAGGGTAATAGACTCCCAGGTGAGAAGTCATTTTCTGTAGTTTTTGTGGTGTAGAGTTGTGTTAATTGATTGAGTTATTAATTGCCTTTATGCTTTTTGAGCCATAAAGTTTTCTAATGGTGAAGTCTATAACAAGCATGAAACATATTGCAGGCAGGTATTTTCCTCATGACAATACAGCCCCTGTGGCTCCAGTGTCAGTTTAATAGATAGAACAAGGGAAAGTGGTTTTTTGAGTATAATAAAAATGTGCTAATTTGCTTTGGTAGCTTGATAGCTGCAAATGTTTTGAGATTGTCACCATGTTCATTTGAGTATTCCTAAACTGTCAAACATCCATGTTTATATTTAAATAGGAGAAGTTCCTTGCCTGAGCATGCTCTGTGCTTCTAGGAAATGTTTTTAAATTCAGTCCAGTTAGAAATTTCTAAGCAGTTATAACTGGTTTTAGGCATGGCAATTGCTGTCACTCTTGATTACAAAATTCAGTGTGCCAGATTCCTGTTCTTTCTAGAGGGCAGTTGCTTATGATGCAAATCATGGCCTGCTGCTGGATAATACTCCATAATACCAGGTGATTGGCCAACACACAAAGAAATCAATTTATAGGATTTTTTCTAAATGCCAGGTTTGACTTCCTCCACCCCCACAAAGAAACCATCTTAAAAAGGCATGCCTTTCAGGATTGGCACATGGTGGATGTTTTTGGGCTGGGAGGGACCTTAAAGATCATGCAGTTCCAACCCCCTTGCTATGGTCAGGAATACCTTCCACTAGACAAGGTTGCTCAAAGCCCCTTCCAGTCTGGACTTGAACACTTCCAGGGATGGGGCATCCACAGTTTCACTGGGCAGCCTCAACCAGTGCCTCACCACTCTCAATTCTTAAATTCTTATGCAGCTTTATATAAATTAACAGCCCAGAAATTGTTCTTTGGCTTCCAGAACTGTAGAGAGGGAAGATTAAACTAGTGCTCATATTAGAAAGCAGCATGTACTGTATTTAATCATCATCTGCTAAACACAATTCTTGTAGAACTCATTCTTTCCTCAGAATTCTGAAACGCTGACAGAGATTCTATTCTGGATTAGGGGAAAGTTGAATTCCTGGCAGCTGGTAATGCATTAAACATCATCAAAAATTGCCTCAAGTTAGCACATGTCTTCTTGAGGTAATTTGCTTCAATCTTTTGGCATAAAACTACCTATTATGGAAGACTTCTATTTCCATTTCCTTCTCATCAGGAGCTTTTCCAACATAACTGAGTACGAATTAATAGTGTAAAGCTTAGTCTCTGACTTCAGGACCCTCTCTCGGAAACTATCCATGGCTATTGGATCTGATTTCTATCCCAGAGTGTTTCTCAATTACAGTTTAATATACAGCTTTGTAGTGGTGTCTTGTTTCAGACTCTCAAGATAAGTGGACAGATCATTTCAGCAGCTCATTTGTCCGGGGCAGCTGGGGACTGCTGTTCCCACAGGAGTGCAGGGGCTGGTGCGTGGCATGCGAGAGGCACTGCATTTGGCTTGCTGGCAGCTGCTGTGGAGGCAAGGCCCCAAGTTCACATCTGTGCTAGTCCTACCTTAAGGTTTGAAACCTGTGTCAAGGGCTCTAATAATTGGTAACAGTCACACGCTAAGGAAGTCACTGTTGCCAACTAGGATATGACACTGAATTGTACCCCAGGGAAATTAATCTTTTCTTAGAGGTTCAGTTACCCTTGCTGCATCACAGTGGTAAGTAATTTCGCATCCAAGTGACCCTCTGTAAAATAATGCTCATGATAAGAACTAGGCACACACAGATCTTTTCTTTTTCCTTTGCATTTTACTGAAAACTTACCTGCGAATTAACACTTCTGAAGACGTTAAACCAACATATTTTAATTGAAAATACTGATTTAAAAATTATTGGATTTTTAATAGAGGAATTTGGAACACAGCAAAATTAGACTTTAGCTAAACTTGTCTTAAAACTTCTTTTGTTTCTGTAGTTTGAATCCATAAATGAAAAATGGCTATTCCCCAAAAGCTGCTTGGAGGATTCTTCTGTCAGAGACTATCAGTCTTAATAGCTGACATCAGCCCTCTCAACATCCAAGATGAGTGCACAGGGAGTTTGTTTGCTTTAGTGAATTTTTTTTTCCCCACTCCACAGATCAGTATGAAAAGAGGGGAAATAATTTTCATCCTAGAAGTTTTGAAAGCTGTGAGCCTCAAGTGCTTCTCGCTACATACAACTACAAAGAAGTGGTAGATGCTGCTGGCACGTGGTTTTGAAGCTACATGAAACTGCTCCTGGCTGCTGAGGATTAGTTGTCAACCCACTTTAGATACAAAAGTTCATTTAGACTTTTCACTCCACAGCTGAATAAATAATTTTCTCTGCACAGGGTTAGTTTGTATCTTTATAGGTTTTCATTAAAATACCATCCTCTTCTATTACGTGAGTAAATTCAGCATTGGAAAGTACGGTTATTTGTGATGTGTGGGGGGGAGGGATTTTTTTCTGTGTAAATAAGGTGCTGCAGGCTCAAAGTTCATCAAGATCTGCTTTTCCCCTGAAAATTTTGTTTGGCAGTTTTGTTGCTCCCCATTAAAAGATGTTTGCCATTATTCTTGCATTGGTTACACACAAACATGTGCACACAAACATGCACATTTTCAGGTTTTTTCTTCAGCTTTTATTTGGCCCACATAAAGAGCACCTAAAGTTTCTGCCTCAGTAAATACCAGCAGTTGCTAACGTGTCTGAAGTTAGAGGACACTGATTTCTTTCACAATACATCTGCATGAGGTCTGCTCAGTGCTTTTGTGTGTAAATAATGGTTATTTTTAACCTGAGCACTTGTTTAAATTGAATGGTTAAATCCTGTTTTCCTTTAGCTGTGCTTCAAGATACTACTTTCACATGTAGAAAAGATGATATTAATGTAAAAGTAATACATTTCAAGATTCTTTTTTAACACACTTGGACTATGTAAGATAACTAGCAGACAGGTTTCAGATATTAAGAGCATTATGAATTGAAATGGAGCAGGGGGATCAATGTTCCTGTGAACTACCTAACCAATACTATTATTATGCAGACTATTGCAGACATAAAATGTATTAATGGTATTCTTATTCTTTCTTTCCCTTTCTGTAACTGCTGTACTTGCTGTAAATTAAGGAAGTAGTGTTAATGTTCACTTTTTTAGGATAAAGTTGCAAAAATCAATAAAATGCCTAAGGAACTGTTCTACTTGACATCAGCAGGTAGATTTCAGTGCAATTCTGATTCTTCTATCTGATTTATGAGTAGTTTATTCTGTAGCTACAACAGTAATCTAAAGCTTTCACTTTACTTTTCCAGTAAAACCCCAGAGGGTGAACCACAGTACAGATTCTTCGAGTTCTTGTGGCATATGCTGACCTTGCAGACTTGTCCAGATGCAGCTGAGTCCTCTTAAATTTCTGAATTTATAGGCATATGTGTGTGTCTGTAATTGTAAAGTTCATCACCTGTCAGGGAAGTTTTATGGGGATACTTTGAGACATGAATAGCAAATACTTAATATATGTATTTTTATTTGTATATGCACACACATCTGTATATAACCACTGGATACACTGTGATTTGGTAATTTAAGCTTTTAAACGCATAAAAAACCCCAACAAAATGAAAGAAAAACAAAAAACCCCACAAAAAACTTGTCAGTTTTTGATGTAAACTTTCTGTTCTAAAGAACTGGATGTGTTTTGGGTTTGGAAATGGGTGATTACAGTCAAAGAGACGAGGCAGGATGTCGTGGGCGTTGCATCTTTTCAGTCATGGGATTTATTGTGGGAATTTCTTGTGCACGCGGTGATCATTTACTGAAAGATTTTGATAGTATTATTAAAATATTAATGCAGTGGGATTCGATGGATAAACATTGCTGAAACACACATAAGTCTGTCCAACTGTTCTGGCATGTGAGCTGCTACTTAAACTGCAGACTGCACTACAAAGCACAACCAGATGAATCTCTCCGGCACTTGAAGGGACCTGGCAGATGCTGTGGGTGTGGAACCTGGTGAGACTTCAGTCAAGTGGTGCAAAGAAATTGCTTTCCTTGAGTCCTGTTGTGAGCCATCCTTGGCTGTTGAATTACCGGGCAGACTTCTCAGATTAATAGATTAAGGTGTAAATTTTGTTACAGACCGCATTCAAATACTTAACTGCTGTCTTAACCCGAACAGAAATCCTGAAGGGTAGTCATATCTCTGCTTTGTTTAGTCCTTGGAGTGTCTGCTCTGAGGTGGGAAAGAACATGAAGTTGATTCAGGATTGGACTGAGGCAAGCATTAGTAGAAACTTCTCTTTTTCTCTTCTCCCTGAATAGACATTTAGCACAAGTCACATCAGGGATGTGAATGAAACTGCATGTACTCTTAACCTTTTGAGTGTTGCAGCTGTAGCGTGCTAAGGTATGATGCAGTTAATTAATACAATGTGGCATTTGCTAAAGTCTTGAAATGCAAATTGAGCAAAATACTAAAATGATTTTTACTTCTGACTGTTGAGTTTCTAATGATCTCTATGGTATCAATCGAAGGCATCCATTTTAATGCAAATTAAGCCAGTCAACTTCATGCTTCTACTCTATTTGTTGTAATGTATGCCTGTCTTACTTCCTCATTCATTGCTTCTCATAGATTTGATTTTTGTCTGTCTCATTAATGCTATGACTTGCTTGTAGCTTTGGTACATTGTTCCCTTCCAAGGCAGACTTGTCTTCATGTTTAAAAATAGTCATTACTAAGTAACTTCTGTTGCCTCAAAATTGGTACCAGTGGATGGGCCTTTTGTTGTGTGATGTTCCATCACATGTTTAAAAAATCTCTTTCGTGCCGCAGTGTTTTTCAATATGAAAAAGTTCAGTTTTCTGTGTTTTTACTATTTACAGCCATTTAAAATAGGGAGGGGTAGGCTCTTAGGACTACTAAAAGGACCCGTCTGCAGCTGGGATTGAGCCTGATTTATCTGGCAGCCAGAAGGTTTGGACTGTAGTCTCCAGAGCTGGCAAATCATTCCATAGAGCTGACATTGCTACTTGGATGGACTGTGTTAGACATTTTGAGTGTTTGAAAATCTGCAAAGCAAATATTCTGACTTTCTCAGTGCCAAAGATGTGCATTGAAATAACATATGGCAAAAACGAGCAACTTTTCCTACTACTTTGGTACTTGGCAGATTCCTTTCAATACTGTCTACATGGAAGCGTATAGATAATGAATACATAATAAATTGTATTTAAGAGCTAAAAGAAAAGAAAATCGGGTTGTTCAACTGTTTAAAGCCCCAGTTACAGCAATCACTTTTTCGGGAGAAAGGAAGACAAGAGTTCTGATGTCTTTCTGCAGTTATGAATCTCTAAAGCTGCACTGCCATGCTTTGTAACACCCTTTTACATTTTAGGTTGTAATTTCTTTTTGCTCATATTAAAAAGACTATTCTTTTTTTAGAAAAATACAAGGGTAGTAGTTAAAATTTCATTTGATCTTTTATAGTGCCCAAATTTCTAGTACCTAGCAGGGAATCACTGGTCTAGTACTGAGAATCAAAAATCAGGTTCCATGATGATTCATTTGATAATTTCTGGATTTTGACTTTTTATACTGCCATCTACCAATATTGCTGAAATTTTGAAAAAAAAAAAAATACAGTTGTGGTTTGGGCGTTTTGGGTTTTTTTTGGGGGGGGGGTTTGTTTGTTGTTTTGGTTTGGGGTTTTTTTTTTTTATATTTTTAATTTTTATGGGTTGTCTTCATTTCCTTTGGGGGGATTTTTGTATGTTTTCTGGGGGTTTTTTGTTTTGTTTTGTGAGTTTTTTTGTTTGGCTAGGTATTTTTGTTCAGCTGGGTATTTTTTTTTTTTTTAATTTTGTTGTTGCTTTTCAAGTGTTTGCCATTGTTCTGCCAAAAATGTTTTGACAGGTTTCCTTTGCTGTATGTAGAGAGGGACCTGTGTGAGCATCTGCATTTTGAATACTTACACATATTTGCTTAAGGTCTTGGACCGTATTTTTAGATGTGTGAACTTTCTGCTATTCAGGAAACATACATTCTTCCTTTACAGAGCTAACAATAAACTTAATTCTGAAAGAGACGTGAGCTGGTAGTTAAATCTTAACTGATAATGTGCATGCCTCAAATGTGCTTGAAGTGATATTTAAGTGTAAGTGCACTATGTCTTCTTTGCTCTGTTGTAGCAAGGAAACTGTGGGTTTAACAGTAATGCAGTGCAAAAGTATCTAATACTTAGAATACTTCTGTCTTATTTCTCAGCATTACACTGTTTGTTATTGATACTTTTGCCTGTTTTTATATGGGTTTAAAAGTCATATTTTTTGAAACTGTTTGTGAACATCTCCATATCTGACTTTTTTTTTGATAGAGTAATTTTTTTTTTAATGGAGGAATTTTTTTTTAATTGAGGAATTATATTTTTCCACAGATAAAACTGTGGAAAACCTGCATTTCCAATAAGTAAATCTGATTATTTTCTGTCTATTGAAGCCTGGAATCACGTGATCTTTTAGAATTGCATTTCCTGAGAAGGAATATTTGGGTGTAAAAGCCATGATTGTGTTTTACAATGTATGACAGGTATAAAACCAGTGAAATACCCAATCTTTTGTGGTAGTGATAGGTATAAGTGCATGAAATGTACTAAATATACCTGATTTCCAAAATGTCCTAGCAATAAAACTATTTAATTGGAAATTTGTAACGAATTGTTTTCGGCTGTTGCTTCCCTAACACAAATTGGGAACTGCTGCTGATTTTCTTTGCTTTACTTAGAATGAAGTGTGGGGATGATTGAGTCAAAACTAAGATTTGATTGCAAAACTAATTAGTTGTAGCTCTCCTATGTTTTGGTTTGGGGTTTTTTATGTAGTTTTAATTTTTGAGGTTTGAAAACTACACCTTAAGTTTTTCTACCAAAAATGTGAAATTGTTAAATCAGGTATTCTAAATCTTAGCCAAAGATGCTGACAGCATCAGGTCTAGAATACCTTATCAGAAGTTAGGAGAAACTGTTAAGAGAGAATTGATTTTTAAAGCATGGATCTCAATTCTCCAAGATGATAAAAAGTGGGATGAGTTACAAGAGTTGCCTAGTTGCAGTGATACTTCAGTTCAGCCAAAGAAAACATACCAGTCTGCTTTCTTCTGTTTTGACCTGCTAACTGTTGTTCCTTACCTTGCAGAATAAGAAGGTGTGATGTGAGATTCTCAAATCTGATTCAGTGTATCCTCACAGTTCACAGAAGTGCAAAGCATAGGAAAGCAGAATCTGGCAAGCAGCTGGCACGTTCTGTTAGGTTTATAGGTTTTTGTAAGATTGTTTGCCAGAAATGACCATACTCTGAAAAGATGCTCAGATAGAAGTCTCTGAACACACTTCTTGCAGAAGCAAAGTGATTGCTGGTACTTGGTGTTTTACAGAAGGTAGAATACTTTGCTATACAAGTTTGCCACAATCTCACAAAGGAAGAAAAAGAGTTTAATTAGAGATCTGCTTAAGATTTAAGACCAAAAGCTTAGGAAGAGAAATTAACATTAAGTATTTTTCTATAGTTTGAATTACTGAACTTTGGTTAGCATTGGAGAAATTGCCTTTATGTTGTTGGTAACTTTTAGAATAAGCCACTGGTTCTGTTACATTTGAACAGATCATCTTAATTGAAAAGCCAATATGTCCTTTTGCAGATCTTTATTTTTTCCCTCTAGTGAGAAAATAAAATCTTAGGTCTTGGTTGGCAGCCACTCATTAACATACCGTAAACATATGGCTCACAGAGAATGCCACCTGGGCCATTTGTGATTGTTACCTGCTCTTTGTTAAAGATGAATAGGATTAGCTTTGCCGTAGGAATACTTGATTCCTCCATGGCGAGTACAGAGCAAAGAGCAGTGATGGGTGGGAGCAAAGGTCCGTGCAGAGGAGGATGCTGCCCAGGTGTGGTGACCTGTCAAAGTTTACCCTCTTATTATGAAGGAATTAATGTGTAAGTGGGAGAGGAAGAGAGGAGGAGGCAGCACTTGTGGTTAAATCTCCTGCAGTTATAATCTTCGTGTGTTGGTATTAACAAAGCATTGCATGAAAAAGATGAGAACTTCAAAGTACTGAGCTTTTTGAAACTTCCTGGAAAAAAAAATGCTCAGAGCTAATTATTTTAGGTTTTAAGAGTCAGTTGTGTTCCGATTTCAGGTGTTGCTTTTCATTTTGCTTGTTTGTTTGTGGTTTTGGTTTTTCTGTTTAATGATTGCTTTTCCAATAGTGGAAAGTAATTGGTTCCATGTTCAGACTATGGATAGATTCCAAAACTAATTTTTAGAGGTTAAGTTTTAAGTTTTGTCATTAATTTTATTGGAATTTTGGCTTTTTCTTGCTTTTAACAATAGACAATATTAATATTGAAGAGTAAGCTACGACCAGGTTTATGTTTTAAGCATCTTTTGTGTGTGCAGTTTTTGTTTTGGATATATTCTAAGGTTGAGGCCAATAGGGTAAAGGTTAAAAAATTTTTAAAAAAAACAGAAAAACTGTGAACTTTCATTGTTGCAGTTCTAATTTTTTTTGGATGCGTTTTGTGTTCTATAATAAAGGGTGGATCTTGCTTTTTTTTTTAATGCGCCCTTTTTGGATACAGTTTTATCACTCTGCTGTATGGGTTCCTGTGCTTGTTCCTGCAGCAGTTCACTTCAGCCTGTTGCCTTTTTATATTAGCATCGGAAATACCTATTCCTTTGTGTTATTGTTAGAATACTAGCTTTACAGAAATTTATTTGACAAGTGGGAAAATTGTAATCATGTAACTTCATTTCCAGATCTTCAGTTCATTAGCCAACTTGGCTAAAATCTATAAAATGTACCAATTCTATTCACTTTGAAGTTTTAGTAGCATTTCTGTTGTTGTTGGCAACATTTCCACTGTTAGTATTGTGTTCCCCTGAGAGAATTTGTAGCTTGCAAGAAATCTTACTGGTATGCAGACAGTAATATCCCAGGCTTTGTATTATGCTGTGTTGTGCCATAACAGATTTATGTCTGTTTCTATTTGACATCTTAATTAGTAACTCACTGGAATCACTGTTTTCCTTTTTAAAACTCTCTGTTTTCAGTCTGCCCATGAAAACAAAATTATTTTCTTGTTAGCAGAGGTTAATTTGAATATAAAAATTAATTTAGTTGTCCTGGAGAGATTTTTCTGCTCTTTGCTCTGGGAGAGTTTCTTTCTTTTAAAAGAAAAAAACTATTGTGGATGAGTGTAAGGTGTGATGGCAGTAATACTCTTACACCTCTAAGTGGAACAGTGTGTGTAAAACAGACTTTGATTGTATTGTATTGCAAAGAAGGCAGGATGTTGGTTCATGCATTACATTTGCCAGATACCCCATGCATCATCTGACTATTATGTCTGTCTCTGGCTTTGTGAGTTTTACTTTTAAATACACTATTCCCGAACAATTGCAGTTTGTTTCCTGGGGTTTTTTAACTATTATTTATTTATTTATTTATTTAGATATATTGCTGTGGGGATTTGAGTTATTTATAACATAAGATCAGATATAAAATGTGTGTTGATACTTAGAATGCAGCTGAGGCAGTATGTTAACACTGGCATGAGTGTGATTGTATCTGTTTACCTTTCACTTCTAATCTGTTTTGTCTTCAGCATGACTTTTGCTACATATCCCAACAGGGAATATTTGTATGTTAAAACCAGATTTAGATCACAGTGTTAGAGTATTCTTGGAATAAAATAGGAAGTTTTCTGCCAGTTTGATATGAGAAAAGGCATTTTTGGATTTTGATAAAGTTGAGGAGCCAACACATGCCTGGATTGCCATTTTCTTACCAATTCTTCTCTTTGTTGCAGTTGATGGACAAATCCACAGGAATTAAGTCACCTCGCAGGAATTAAATCACCATTGCTTGTAAAGATCTTTTCTTCCCACCTGTAAAAAGTTTTTGTGATTTACAGATGAGGCAGCTGTTAGTTTGGAAAACTAACTGAACAGATTCTTTCCTCATTTAGATACTGAGAGAGAAAAAGTACTTTCTGCTGCAGATATGAGTGACTGTAACTGTATTTCATCATTCTGTTGCCACTATTTGAGCTCTTGTGTTTAGACACAAATGTTGCTGAGAAGGAAGGTGGGCCAGATTTGGTAGCTTTCAAGAAATAAAGGCTGTACACAAGGCAGAGCTACTTTGTGAAACATTAGTAAATAGTGAATACTATAAAAGAAGGTTAGACAGCATTTATTTGTGCTCTTTGCTGTGTTCCCTGCTTCTTTGTTATCTGTGTGCTGCCCCTTCCATTTCAGTGGATACAAAACTGAACAATCAAAATTGGTGCTAAAATAACTCTGAAGGTGTAAACTTAATAAAAGTTTTTTATATCCATGATAAGTAAAAATACTCATGAATTCTCAGTATGAAAAATAAAACAACAGTACATTCTTAATATATGCACAACTACAATGTATGAAATATTCAGTATATTCTGAATAAATTTATTAGAAAAGTTTGGAAATTTTTGTGGGATGATTCCATTTTCTTCGTCTCCATAAAATCGGTATACACTTAATATATATTTTTTTAGTTAAGCACAGGATACAGTGTTTTCCTGTCCAGTCTTTTCCCTTTTATTTCCTCGCCCCTCCCCCTCCCCCCCCTCCCCAAATATATTCATACCTTTCCTTCTGAGAAGGTAGATTTATTTTCTGTTTCATGAAGGGAGAACACATTTTCTGCAGCTGGGAAGAAAAATAGCTTTTCTTCCAAAATGCTTGAAAGCAGCTGTCAAACATCAGATTCTGTTTAACGTTGCTTTTTGTTTGGGCTTTGCATTAAGAGGTGGGAGCCCAGCTTTTCACTTAGCAATGCTTTTTTATTCAGCAACTGATTTGAGAACTGCTTGACGTGGTAAGAGATAACAGTTTTATTGCATTAAGAAGTTATTAATTTTAGGCTGTCTGTTGTTTGTCTAGGTTTTTATCCCGTTTTTTGGTAAAGATGGCAGCCAACAATGCAGTGCTGAACAGACTGGAGCAGAAGGGTGCAGAGGCTGATCAAGTTATTGAGTACCTCAAGCAACAAGTTGCTCTGCTCAAGGAAAAAGCCAGTAAGGATTTACCTATCTTATGCTAAACCTACTAACCAGATGGTTAACAGTAAATGCTCATAGGAGACAATGAGAATATGTGGTGCTCAGCCTTTAAAGTGTGTTTCAAGTTCTCCAAGATAAAACTTGTAACAGTAGCACCACTTCACTGTCCTGTGGTTTGTGGGGGTTTTGGTTTTGTTTTTTTTTTTTTGTTTGTTTGTTTGTTTGTTTGTTTTTTTTCGAAGCTGCTTATTCTGATCTAGAAGAGGTATGGATGAGGAAGAATTAGTGACACAAACTATGGAAATTTGATAGGACAGGATTCCATTTGAAGGGAGTAAGGGGAGTTGGAAAGAACACAAGACCGTGCATTATCCTGAGTTTGTTACTGCTTTTTCACAACTATGGCATTCTTTCAAGAGTATCATACCTTCAACTTTGATATTTTGTACTTAACTTCACTGTATCCATGAATTGAGGTGCTGTGTATTACAAACATCATCAAGGTTTTTCTGTAGGTTTCTTGGAGTTTTTTCTTGTGATTCTGTTTAGGGGACTGAGAAGATAGTATATTGAGAGGCAACTTGATTATGTAAGTATTGTAAAAATGGCTATTTCCAACAAAGTAAATAATTCCTAAGTATTTCTGATGCTACACTCCTTGAAAGTTTTCACTTACGTGCTTTTGGCTCACCATGTTTCACTTTTCTTTAAAAAGAAACCTCTGTGTCCAAAGTGATTGAATGCTAGTTACTGAAACCTGGTTTCTTTAATGTGTCAATTCTAGTCTTGCAGGCATCTCTCCGAGAAGAGAAGAAGCTCCGTGTAGAAAATGCTAAACTGAAGAAAGAAATTGAAGGGCTGAAACAAGAGCTGATTCAGGCTGAAATTCGAAATGGAGGTGGGGAAAAAAGTGCTGTTCTCATACAACATAGATGTAGTTAGCACAAAACTATCTTAATTCTTCTTGATTTTTACCTTTTGTATGTGATTTTATGGTACTTCCTACAAATCCTGGATTTTCCTAGGTTCTGTGCCTATGACAAGTTACTTGATTCCAACTTTTTAATGAGCTGCAGGCCTGACAGATCCATATACCAAACTTAATCAGAAGTGGAACTAGTTCTTTGTATGTTTTTGTTCAGTGCCTTTCATAATAAGCCCCGAACCTCACTGATGACAATAACTCCTTGTAATACCTTAGAAATTGCTGCATGTCTAACTCTTCTTGCTACTTTGAATATTTAATCTGGCATGACTGAAAAATTACTATGGACAAATCAAGCCATAGTGCAAAGTACACATGGTCAGGGACTTAACTAGGAAAGCTGTGGTAATGTAAAATTAGAAACAGTATGTTCTGAATTTATGATTCTGTGCTTTAGACCAGCCTTCCATTGGACTTCTTTGTTCTTTGCACTCCTCTATGTAGTTCTATTCAGCTTGTACCATCATTATATACTTCATATTAAAAAAGAAAAGAGAAAAACCTCCCCAAAATGGAAGTGTTTCAGATACAGGATGTTGTCTTTTAAAGTCCTCTTCTGCCCTCAACAGTTATTGCTATTTATTCCCATGCTGTCAGTATTGTAATTGTTTAAGATAGTATCTGGATGCTAGCATTCAACTGTACTGAATGTTTTACTGGTAAAACAGCACATTCAGTCCTTAAAAAGATTAACATGTTGTGAATACAGAGAATTATTTTGCTCCTTTGGGCACCAGTAAAGCCTTTTCATGTACTAAACCAAACCATTAGTTATATTTCTCTGTTGTCTGTTAGTCTGCAGCAGTTCTTGACAGGTGTAGGATATTTCACAGAATCTGTTTTGCTTGAGAGAGGTCTCAAGGTATATTGGTCCAAGATGGCAAAGGAAGTGCTTGATGTGCATCTTCCTTTAATTAGCTAGTTCATCTAAGTGGTAGTAGGACTAAATTAATATCTTTTCTTATGAAGGAAATAGATGTTTTTTAGCTTTGAAAGTACTAAGTAGTTGAGCACAGAAATTAGATGGACACAGAAGATCAAAAATATCATGAGATATTTTTTCAAAAATCTGAGAAACAAAGACTTTCCCTAACTAGCAAGCAAGTGGTTGTTGGTAGAACAAATCTCATATTCAAATGATTTTAGAAAGTTGTCTATAAGAATATAATTTGTGCAAATCATTTCTGTGTTGAAGAGGATAGGTATCAAACTAACAAAGTGCAGTTCTTCAGGAAAGTTAATAAATATCTGAAATACAAAACAAAATGTATGCAGAATGGAGAATTCTATAATAGTAACATCAGAAGGATTTATCAGTCGTTAATCATAGAACAGCCTGGATTGAAAGGAAGTTCAAAAATCATCTAATCTATCCTTTCTTGGGAAGGGGAGCCTTGATGATACTGTCTAGCGCACTGATGATGCTTACTCACTACAGTTATTGGATTAAAAGCCTTGATGAGATTCTTGAAGAGCAGAATGTAGAAGAGAGGTGATTCGTACACTTTCGTCTGGTAAGATTGATAGTGCAATGTCCAGAATTCTGTATCAGCAGGTTAAAGAGCTATTGAAGGTAATGTGGAGAATTTAGGGAAGGGATGTGAGAAATCAACAGATCATGTTAGGTCTGCAGGTAGTTTCATATTATTCAGGCTCAGTTTCTGAAGTTTAATCATAAGAGTTGAGGGATGATCTGAATACTGTATAAAAAGGATTTTGTGCATAACTCATTTATGGAATAGTCTCCAGTATGATGAGCTATAAACTGAAACTAGCTATAAACTGAAACTAAACAAATGGGAAATAAGGAATTGGTAGAAAAAAATAACTAGATGTTGACATCAACTATAAAAAGAGATGGTATTTGCTTATGTATTTTCTGTTATTTAGCACTTTCTCCCATTTAAAAATATGTAGTCAAACACTTCGTTTTAACTGATGATAATAATCATACATAGATTGAGTTCTGAAACGTGTTTTGTAATGTTGTGCTTCACTACTCAGCAATTGTGGTTTAGGTATATGAAGCAAAATTTTCAGTTCTCTCTGCTTTTTCATTTATGTTGGACACTTAAAAATGTCAGTGTTCAAAGTTCTGGTACTGCCCTAACTTTTGTGGTTTTGATTTTAGTAAAGCAGGTCACAGTTCCTCCTGGTACAACCCTTTCTACAGCTTCATTTTCAGAGGATATTCCACAACCTACAGCAGTTACAGCATCTTCTGGTTCCAAAGATCAAATTCAAGGTGAAGATGAAGAAAAGAAAAAGAAGGAAAAAGTAGAAAAAAAAGGTGCTTCACTTTTCTTATCTGTGATAGACAGTTGAGGTATTTAATTTATGCAAGTGCTTTTGCATGTTTTTGAGCACCGAATAAAAGCTTTCATACAGCTACAGTAGGAAGAGTCATGTGCTAGCTCTTAAATCTTGAAAGTACTTGAAGCTAATGAAGGCTGTCAAGTAAGCTACAGATTCTTCCTTGCATGGGATGCATGCCAAATTCTGTTTAATGTGACTGAACTTCCTCATTCAAAAAACCACCACCAACAAAAAACAAGGCATGTCTGTTGGACACCTGTACTTTCGTGCAAGCGTATCTTGTAACTTAAACCTATGTTTTGCACACATTCTCTAATGCAGATTATTATTAATTTTCTATGAATAGATTTGTACAGGTTTTCAGAATTTGGATATTATGATAGTGCTCTGTCTCTCTTATTTTTCTGATGAGCTGTACAGAGACTTAAAAGCCATTTCATATTTTTTGACGTATTACAGTCTTTGCTGCATTAATATTCCACAGAGCTGTAAACACAAAAGCAGAGGCCACATATCTTATCAGTCAATTAACTGTTTCCCTCAAGTATTCAGTGGCTACAGAGCAAGTATTCAGTTGGTAAGGAAAAATAATACTTTCTATATATGATGAGGGGAAGTACAATACAAGTAGCTTAGACTCAGTTAGACAAGCACAGATCACAGAATATTCTGAGTTGAAAAGGGACTCACAAGGATCATCAAGTCCACCTCTTAAGGGAATGGCCCATACAGGGATTGAACCCACAAATTCAGTGTTATTAGCCCCATGCTCTGACCAACTGAGCTCATCTCATATGGAAAGCAATGGTTGACTTTTGCCTTCCAGTGACTATTTGGAAAAAGGTGAAACAGAGCATGAACATTAAATAGTAGCCCTGAACAGGTTATTTCTGTGGAGTTCAGCATCTGTTGTAGATACTGTATTTAACAGTTGAAGTAACCAATGTGTAAAATTTGGTTTTAAGTCTAGAAATTGATGAAATTATGGAATATCTCAAATACCTTTGCTTTCTGTCCTCTGTCATCTGTTTCCTCTCTGTTATTCTCATATTCATTGTTCTACTTCATGCAAATCTCATCTGTGTGATTTCTCTGGGTATTGATTCTGGACTGACTCTGACACTGGCCAAAGGAGAGCATTTTTCTCCTTAGCGTGTGGCATTGAAATGGATATTTTCTATGTATCTGTCTATATGCACCATGTACACATTTGCTGTGTTCTCTTTTGATGAAAGACTTCATTTCTCTTGTAGAGAAATGTCATGGAGAGCAGTGTGGAATGACACCAAGGATAAACATGGCAGGACTTTCAAATGATTTTAGATATTATATGTCAGCTATTTGGATTGGGATTTTTTTTTCCAGTTTCTCTTACATTATTGTATATATGACTGATTTTATTAATCTAATTGTCAATTACATTAAAAACCCCAGTCGTAATCACTAGAGCTTTTCATTCATCATAAATGAGCTGAAATATTTTTGAAGAGCCGTTGCTTACATTAAAAAAATACTGCCTTTTTATTATTGAATGTATAATTTAATTTCAGGCTGTACTGGAACAATGATGAATGAATCAAATTGCATGTTGTGTTCACTTTTCCTTTTTTGTTCCCTAAAGAAGAGAGTTTAGTTTACATTAATATGTAAGTTATCTTGGATGAAAGAATAACTGAATATGCTTATTTAAAGTAAGCATCTTAGACATTTAGTAAACATCTTAGACATTTCTTAATCTCCCAGAGATTATAGCTGTTAAACAAGTCTTGAATGTCTCCTAAACAGCACAGTCTTATCTACAAACTGGATGTAACTTGCTCATCTTGAAAGCTGTATTGCATGTTTTATGATTCTATGATCTAAATAAGCAGCTGAGTATGGGGAGCATTGAGTCACTGTTGCTTTATACTATACAGTCTGTGTGGATGATGATCACGGGGTAAAGACACCACACCAGGGGAACCTTGTAAGCTATGAGCATTTTCATGCACTGTTAAGTTTGGGAAGTGAAGAATTTTGGCTAAGGTCATCTTGAAGAGTTGCATTGCAGTTGTGACAGTGCAGTTGCAGTGAGTTCACAGCTCCTGACTGTGTACAATGCTGATAATGCTGATAAGCACTAGTAACCTGATGGACTGTGATTGCCTAGTTTGCTTTTACTGGTGAAACACCATGGCAAGGCTTACTGGTAATTGCTAAGTATTAAAATGGGACTATCAGGCTTATTGATGTGGCCTTTGTTAGAGTATTTATGTCACTTACCCATGTTAGCTGCACTTAAATTCAGGGTGACTTTACAAACAGGAGGTGGCAATTAGTTGAGGTAATGATGTAAATTGAAGTATGCATGATGATTCACCACTGGAAACTGGTAATAGAGGTGCTAACTCTTTACTCTTCTTTTGTGTTTTGCACAGAATTTATGCTTATTTCTGAGATTGTAGCTCACATTTCCCTTGCAGTATTCATATACATTAGTTGTGCTTTTTTAAATGTTAATTTCACGAACAAAATGTTCTTTGATAGGTGAAAAGAAGGAGAAGAAACAGCAGCCAGCTGCTGGAAGTAGTGATGCAAAACCTGTAGATGTTTCTCGTCTGGATCTTCGTGTTGGCTGCATTATTACTGCTGAAAAGCATCCAGATGCAGACACTCTGTACGTTGAGCAAGTGGATGTTGGTGAAGCAAGCCCAAGGACTGTTGTCAGCGGTTTAGTGAAACATGTTCCTCTGGATAAGGTATTGACAAAATTATTTACTTAGAGCTTTTCCTTTCCTAAAGTATCTTAAGACATTCATCTGTTTATAGGATATGTTTTCATTCTGCTAAAAGACTTGTACAGTCATGAAAACAAAAATAAAATGCAGATGGAAGTAATGCTTAACAACATTTGCCAGAAACCAGAGAAGTACCCTTTCCGCAAATCAGTTTCTGATTGCAGTGCTTCTATCCTGGGATCTTATTCCATGCCATTGGTACACACTGGACTCTGAAACTAAACAGATGTTACCCTTCCTTTAGGTTTCCTACTATGTAGTAGAGAAATCATAGTACCTTTGTTGGTATGATCCAAACTTTCGAAACCTTTGCCTTCCAATTCTCTTTTATAGCCTGTTGAAATATTTGGCAAGAAGTAAAGCAGAGAGCATGTAAATTCAGCTTAGCTGGCAATAAGTAGCTTAAACAACAGTGGAATACAAAATGCATATTTTTGCTTCCTTGTGCAGAATAGAATCTGCCTCTGTGCTTCTTTTAGTTAATACACTTTGGTGTTTGACACAGATGGTTTATGGGTGCCTTTGAACAACCTAAGGCTTCAAGATTAAGTTCTGCTTTCACACCTCTTCTAGAGGGGGAGAGGAATTGACTGAAGGCTTCTCCTAAATTCAAATTCAGGCTCGGCATTTAATACATTGTTGTTTGAGCAACTGCAAAATGGATCATGAAGGAATTGGTCTTAGTCTGGAAAAAGCTCCACTTTCTTAAATGTCTTTTCAATCCTTGTTTGCACACTGTCCCCATGGTAAGACTGCAAACATAGGAAGCAATTAAAATTGTGATTGTTTTTATGCTACACAAAGTTACTGAATCAAAAAAATAAAGAAAGACTGAATATAGTAACTATTCTGCACTGATCACCCTATGGTGTCCGCTTACTGGATTTGCAGTGGACAAAATCTCAAATTGCTTGCTTTTAGCAGTCTGCTTTCAAGAAAGTATGTAGAAGAAAGCATCTTAAAAGCCATTCTAAATGGCTTTTAAGACTTACAAACGTGAAGTGCATAGAATGAAATGGCAGCAAGAGTCTTTTCTCTTTAACCTTCTTTCTGAGTGGTAGAATAATCTGAAGTGCTCATTAGAAGAGAATTAGGGATCATCCTTGCACGTTCTTTGAGAACAATTTGTTTGCGTGTCTGTTTTTGGTTTTGGCAAGTCTCTATTAAGACAGTAAATTCTTAGGGGCAAGCTTCCATCTTTTTGTGTTTTTTGAAGTGTTCAAAAATGTGAAGGCCTGGCATGTGTCTACTGCCATATATTGAAATAAAAATATATACATCAGATCAAGGACCATAGCCATAAATTTTTTCACAAAAAAATTCAGCTGTTCATGATTTTGGTGTTTGATGTGGTAATTTAGCAGTGTTTGAGGCTGTAGTATTTGTATCATCTGATTTTACTTTTGGTTAGGAAGCACAGTGTGTATCTTCACTAACATTTCAGTATATGGTGCAAGTTATTTATGGGTGTGAAAACGTCTTGCTTGCCCACTTTATATGTGGCTGTGTTTTTGTTCACATGGTGGTAAAGCCACGTCAGAAGTTGCACCCTCTGTTGTCATGAACAGATGTGTCACAAGTAATACGGATATGGAAGGATGTTGGCATGAGGTGGACCATGCCATTGCTGAGCTCTTTTGGCAGCTGGGGACAATTGGGGAAATTTCTGAAATGTCAAAAGGAATTGACAGCTTTTCTGCCACTGCATTTGGCTTTTTGAAGTGGATCTTTGTGTTTCTAGCATTGATACCTGTTTCAGGTAATTGTTCTTGAAATTCAGGCAATTCTCCAGTGTCACTTTTTGTCACCTCCTGAAATCCTCTTTAACGTAAGAGAACCTCATGTCAGTGATCAGAAGTGAAGAACAGAAATGCAGGGAATGTATCTTAACAAGCAAGGAAAAGGCCACCATCATCCTCCAGAAATACTATTCTACAGTTCTACCATTCTATTCTACATTTGTTGTAAGAGGACACATTACACTTACATCTGTTATAAACTATATACTCTGATTTTTATAGCAGAAAGTTTTTCTTCCATTTAGATGCCTTGAACTCCTTTCTTTCTAGATCACTGTGTTGTCCACCCAGTAATCAGCATTCCATTCAATAGTGATAATTCAGTGCTAGATAATACTACAACTTGCATTTTAGTCACTGACATGTTACAACCATTTTTTGTGTTTTGGGCTACTTATTTCCATAGCTATAACTTGAGAAATTTTCAGTCAATGGGCTGGCTTGAAACTTACGCAAGATCAACTTTTCCTTAGCAACTGCTTCATTTTGGCTATTTATATTTTTGCTTTTTAAAGTGTTCTACTTGGAAAATATACAGTATTTGAAATAATCATATGAGTTTTATTAATTATTAATCCTGCAGGTTTGTTGAAAGTTTGTGTAGTGATGCACAAAGACCAAAATCTAGAAATATGAAATATATATATATAATGTGCACTAGTAGCATGGTAATTAAGACATCTTTACTTTGTCACTTAAGAATGTTCAGGGTTTCATTTTTATTAGTTGTGAAAGTGTGGTTTGCTTTATAGTCCAAAGTGTGGCAGTTTTTCTGAACAAAGTGTATTTTCTCTGGTTTACTTCTGTAATTTTTATTAAAATAAAACAAAACCCAGAGAAACGTAGTTTCACAGGTTTGCTCTAACAAATTCAGTGTACAGTATATACAGCCATTTTCAATGACTAAAAAAAATTCAAGGCATTTGGGTTAAATAAGATAAAATTTAAGATTCAAGTGAGCTCATTATGTAAAAGACCTCTAAGCTTCCAGGATACAGTTTGAAATTTTTACCTATGAGCCTAATTTGCAGACTGGTTTTGTTGTTGTTATTATCATCATTAAATAGAAATTGCTTGGTAATAGTGCTCTAATGAAAGTAGACTAAAGTGGTGGTCTGTAATGAGTAAAGAAGGGAATGCAAGTGAAATGCCTCGCCTGTTTTTTAGATTTCTGAATTGCATATTACATATTTCCATGATAAATATGTCACATTTCAGCATTTAATCCCTTATTCACTGGCCAGCTCTTAAGGGGTTTAAATGTTATGTTACTGGTGTCCAGGCATTAAAATCGTGAATCTGTTGCTACGTGCTTCTCTTACACTTCGCTTATCATGGTAAGATCTCGTCACTGTATTTCTTTCGTTGTGATGAAATAATGGGAGTCCCCAGAACCACATGGCATTTTAAGTACTCATATCCTTCTGTTTTCCTCCCCCAAGATGCAGAATCGGATGGCAGTACTTCTCTGTAACTTGAAACCTGCAAAGATGAGAGGAGTGGTGTCTCAAGCAATGGTGATGTGTGCCAGCTCCCCAGAAAAAGTGGAAATTCTGGCTCCCCCACCTGGAGCAGTACCTGGGGACAGAATCACTTTTGAAGGTTTTCCTGGTAAGTAGATATTTGGGAAAATGATGGAAACAGGTATGCCAATGTGGCCTCAGCATCGAAACACATCAAAGAGCTTTTTTTAAAGTTGGTTGGGTTTTTTGTTGAAATTTTCTGAATTAGTTCTTTTTTTTTTTAAATTTACATGCTAATATTGTGTAAATAAAGGATTAAAAATACTGTATCATCTGTCAAAAAATTGTAACTTGATAAAGTTGTATAGAACTAAATGTAAAATATCCCATTCCTTTAAGTCTCAGTAAGTATTTCAGCTTTGAAATACATGGATAAACATAGTTGCACTTGGCAAGTTACAACAAGCAAATGTAAAGCATCTTTCACAGTGTCTCAGTGTAAGTGATGAAGTATTAAATTCCTAATTCCAGCTCCTCCCTGTAGTGAAAGTGTCAGAACTTGGGGAGGGTTTTTTTTTTGAGGAGGAAGAGATGGAGAGGATAGAAGGGGGTGGAAGTCTATTCATGAGAGGAGCCCATAATATTCAAAACACCAGGGTTTTTTTGTTTGTCTGGGATGAAATGTCTTCTTAGGTTTCCAAAGAGAGACATTGGACTTCTTCCCACTTAATTAAATCAATAAATCCATTCAGAATATAAATAAGAATTTAACCAAATCTAAACTTTATCAAAAGATGATTTTTCGTCCATTTTTCCATTTCTTCAACCTCTATAAAAAGGATTAATTTTTGGCTGCTTATTGGGAACTCAAATAAAGCATCACAGATTTATCATGTGGATGAATGCTTCCCTCCTACCCAAATTCCAGTTCATTAGTCTCAGTCTGAAAGGGATACAGTCAGATCATCTTCTTCTGTTGCTGTATTTGTTAGCACTGTTACTTTGTTATTTTTATAATGGTTATGAGTGTTTTCATCAGGAAGTGCTGGTTCATTATGATCCCAGTAAAAAGCCACTCAGACTAAAGACTCAGACTAAAGTGTCATTTAAAATGCTGTTTATGAGAGCTGAGTGTGAAAAGAAAGACTAGTATAAATAATCTTAGGTTGCGCAGATGATGGGAATGTACCTGCGGCATGCTGTGCACTCCCTGTCCATAAGGAGAGTTTCTTCCCTTTCTGTTGTTTGAGTTATTGCTATTTTTTTTACTCATTGCGACTGTCAATCATAAAGGAAGTTTGTGTGAGAACTTGGTGCTGCCCTGTTCCATAAAGGTGAGGACACACAGGAGGCTCAGTTGCTGATGCCAGATGGGAGCTGCCTGCCTGCAGGCTCCTCTCCTATGATCAGCTGCCTAGCTTTATCCTGTACCCTAAGAATTTAGGAATTTGTGCAGCACAGCCCAAGCTCAGATCTGCTCAGGTTAACTGTTAAAGTGGATCACAGAGGTCTTGATGAACAGTGCTCTTCTGGTCAGGATCGCTGCATCGCTTTAACATAAAGAAAATGTGGTCCAACTCCCAGTATTTCCCATAGTTGGTGAAAGTGTATGTGTGTGCATTTATCAATGAAGTATTCATCTTCAAGGTGAATTTGTTGTTCAAAAGTTGGCTTTCACATGTGAGAAGATGGTGTAACTTTATTTTCTGCATAGAACCATATTAACCTTTTTAAACTATTGTACTTCTGACAATTTCTAGCTGTACAGCAGCATTTTGATTTATAAACCTCTTGGCAAGCTCTATGTGTAAACATATTTGCATGAAATACCTTTCAGAAATATATATGTGTGTGTATATATATATATATAAATTTTTTTTTATACTTCCCAAGAGTGAAGTTGTGATGCTTTAAAAATATATATATATTTTGGTTGGAATATGATAAAGGAAGCAATGCTCTGTCTAGGTGCTCTGTGAAACAGAAAAATAGCTCAGCTTGCTGAGATTTAATGCTCCAATTGAAAATACTTTAAAATAATACTGTGTTTAAAAAAGGAAATCAGTCTGGCAGCATTTGTTTTTTTCAGTTTTAGTTTCCTGTATTAAAAATATAGCAAGCTTGCTAGTTGAGATGCAGAATTGGTAAGCTATACTGAAATCTTAAATGCTTCAGCAATTGCATTGACTAAATTGCAGGAATACTCACTCATAGCTTCTAGTTGTTATCACATATAGTGAGTAAAGATGGATTAAATCTTGGACCTTTGTTACCTGCAAGAATGTTCTCATACTGCCTTCTGTTGCTGTGGAAATGGATGTGCAAGAGAGCATCAAGTTGTAGAATAAACATTTCTAGTGTATAGGCCCTGCAAAATGATATACAAGCTCACCCCTCAAAAACGCCCTACGCCCAGCTTGAGGGTCTTTTTTGGTTTGCTTTTGTCTAAGATATAGCCTTACTCCGAACTTATATCTCAAGTAGCTTCATATGCCTGGCATTTGAAAATGGGAGAGCTGGTAGTACTGCTATTTTCTGTTCACCAGCATATCTATTCTTGCACATGACTAATGAAGTGAGTTCTGTCAAAATAATTGAACTATTTGACTTCAGTTGTTTGGTTTTTTTACAGTGGCAAAAAGCTTTTCCTAGAGCAATCAGTTACAGAAATATTTGTTCTAAAATTATTCCCATCTGTTATAGTATGCAGACACTGTGTTGACATTTTGATCCTTAAAAGATACAGAATAAGCTAAAGGTGGTGTGTAAATTGTTCTAGCTCTGAAGGCTTGCAGCCAGTGACACAAGGTTTTGTGTGCATTATATTGTTTCCTTCTGGTGGGCAGCCAAAGACACGGCGCTCTGATGAGTGCCAAATGAAGGTTTTTACAACCTGTTTGCCAGGTGTATATATCCAGGGCTATAGATTGTAGTCTGAAATGTGGCACTGTTCTCTAATGCTTCATAAAGAGCTGCTTGGAAAATTTTGTAGGTATGAGATTAAAGCTAATCACTGACTTTGAAAATTTACCTAATGCTTAATAGTGCGAAGTGATCTGTCTTTTTCTTACCTAAAACTTATTTCAAAGAGTTCTAAATCTTGAGATTTTACTATCTTGAGTAGGAAGATGCAAAAAAAAGCATTGGTAGATGGAGACTTACAAAATCATGGTGACATCTGCTTCTGTAAATTTATTTGTTGGGTTCTTGTCTTTTTTATGTTGCTGTTGTAAACTAAGATAGGGGGAAACTCACTGGGAGACTGGAAAACTATTTCTCAGTTTTTAATGGGGTTGAACATCTATCTTCTACTGACCTTTTTTGTGTTAAAACCTCATGCTTCTTAGCTGCTGCTCTCTCCTCAAAGACCATCTGGCACTTCCCTGATGATGTTACCAGGAGGATAGACTCCTTGTTGTGTCACGTCATTTAATTTCAATGCTTAATTGTAACCGTTTATATTCTGATCAATTTTTTTTTAAATGTAACTGTAAAGCATAAAGATTCAGTTGGAATCCTTGAAGTTAAAATAGAAAGGACAGCTGGGTCTTATTTAAGTTTGAAGTATGAAAGCCTGTGAAGCAACAGAAGCACCACCGGCAACAATAAAGCAACTCTAAAATGCACGCAGCTGTCTATCAAGCAGCTTGGAATTGAGTTATTTTTAAGTCTTCTCTCTCCATCATACACGATATTCATGAGATACAGACTAATTTTCTTTGGTTGTTTTAGTTGAAGTAAACCAATTGTATCTTGTTTCAAACCACTTAAATTTTTTTTCTGTAGCAACTGGAGTGTTTACCTAGAACTATCTTGGGTGTTACTGAGGAGAGATTTGATAAAGAATGCTGTTGCCTGGAGTATTGTTCTGTTTTGTTTGTTTATTTGATGTCTTTGCCCTCAGTAGAATTTTTAACACTGTTCTATACTCCAGTGCATGAATCTTCAAGATCTCTTGGGCCTTTTTTGCATTCAAAACTTTATAAAATTTTTATCCTACTTCACTGGAAAAGGTCTGATTTTTAAACTGTGGAAGAATTGTTCTGTCGTGTGTGTGTGTGTAAATTCTATAACCTCCTACAAAGCCTACAAAGCCTTAAGACAGCAATAATACTTAAAGATTTCACAGCTAACTGTGAAATCTGTTTTCTGATAGCAGTGACAGATGCTTTGATGCCACAGCAACCAGAGATCTGTTACTTATAATTATATAATTATATAATTAAATTATCATTCTGGTCTAAGAATCACTAGCAATTAAGGAAATTACTATCTCTAGAAAAATAAAAAGTGGTAAAGCTGGAGTGCAGTCGTTAGCCTGTAGTTAGCAGGTTTCTTTAATCAAAGCTTGAGAGTATTCATGTTTTCCTTCAGCTGCACGGTTACAATTCACTGTGGGGTAAGTGGCATTAAGTAAAGTCACACATCATTGTGTCCTTTTGCCCCTTGCTGCGCTGAGATCTATTCCTACAGTAGTTATTGAGCTGTTACAAAATGGAGAGGTTTCTTGCTTATTACGAAAATTTTTTTGTAGTATTGAAACTTCAAGATGGAATGACATGTTTAACAAAATTTGGGACCTCTTATTTGGCTCATTTTCAGTAAAGAAGAGTGGAAAGCTGATTAAACGATTAAAAGCTTCAATTTATTTTATTTATAGAAACTCTTCTAAAGAATATTTTCTGGGAAGAAGGAATGCAGTGAGGAGAAGGCATAGGAAAATGCACAGCTTAAAGCTCTGGTAGTATTTAAAATTGGTGCCTATGCTAATCTAGTATTAGCTCACCACAGATCCCAAGGGGGCTTGATGCAGGATTCCAAAGAAATTTATTAACATCCAAAACGTGTTTTTTATAATAAAAGTATGGGGTTTTTCTTACTGAAGAAAAAAAAAAATCATGTGCTTTTAATATTTGAAGAGGGGAAGGAAAATGCACAATGGATCACTTAACATTCTGTTTAATGGTTTTATTAGTTTGTATGCATGCACTGTGGTCTAAATCCAAGTTTGCCTTTGTTCATGAACCTGAGCATTAAGCTAATTTATTTTTGTGAAAATGCACAGTTAGCTCTAAACATTTAATAATTTTTATTTAATAGTGTAATTATTTAGGCAATTAACACAGTTAAATTTCTTCCTCTGTTTACTATTAATTATAAATATTATATAAAGATAATTATTAATGTTATTACTGATTTTTCTTTGAAATACTAAATGCACTCTGGTTGTGAAATAACTTGATTGCATTATTAAATACTGCTCTGGTAAGGCTAGCTTACTTCACAGAGAAATCTGGCCCAGTCTGCTTCTCTTGCATATATAGAAGCTACAGAATTAGACCCATCTACGGACAGAAATAATCCAGGTTTGCAGGCATTGTGAATGTGAGTGGACTGAACTGTTGAAAACATTTACAGGAGATTACCAATAAGGCATGAGGCAGTAGTTTTTAACCACTTGTTGGTCAGTCAGTCAGGACTTACCAAGCAGTGATGAATTTCAACCAGCTACTAGAAAAAGGTAAAAGGTAAAAACGTAAAGGTTAAAATCCCTGTAGTTTTAGTTTTTCTTCCTAAACCTTTGGGAACACTTTGTAGTGCAGCTTGGGAGTACTTGATGTTCTGCTCACTTGGAGAGCTCTTCCTCTGAGAGAATCTCAGGGATGATATGATTACTAGGATTTGGTTTTTGATTCTTGCTTGTTCTTGAACTTTTGATTTTGATAGTTTGGTCAGAATGGTGCCAATATGGCACTACAAGCAAGTAAAAATATACAGTGTAACAACAATGAAATAGCGTGAGATTCCTTTCGGTATTTAAATGTGCAATTCTTGTGGGGTATTTTATTTGTCTTGCCTGTGTGATGCACAAGAAGTTAAAAGCACACAACAATGTTATGATTAAATTATTTTTAATGAAATTTTTTAATAGAATCTGTATTGTTTTAGAGTTAAGACATTAAACTTACTTGACCTTTGAACAGAAAATAATAGTACAGTGAATTTGCTGTCTTGTTTTATCTAGATTGTATCAGCAGGCAGCAGTTTATTCAGTATCTTTGCAGCAAGATTATTTAGCTTGTTTTGTTTCTATACTTTGCATTTCATGCTTATTTAAAAATAGGAAAAATGTACTTCACTATGCTATCTAATTTGTTGACAAAATTACAAAACATTAATAGAAAAAACCTGCATTTTGTGGTCATTAGAGATCCTTAAGTAGTCCGATTTGCTAATGTAGTTAGACTGTCAATACCTCTAGGGTGTAGGTATCTTACCATGATGTATCCATTGAAGCAGGAAACTGAGGCTTATCAAGACTGAGGCCATACTTGCTGAAACTGTAGCTAACTTCTGCTTCTGTTACTTTGGGCACCAGAGCTTGTCATCAAACAGTACAAAATGTAGAAGAACAGTGTTGAAACTTGGGGCTAAAATTACATGTCAGTATTCTACCTCTGTACTATTCTTGTCTAAGTTCAGTATTCCTCAACTGTAGCAGCATCTGCTAAATGCACTTAATTGCTTATAAAAACATCATTAATTCCTAAACTTAAGATGCTGACAAACCTGTCTTGGTGAGCAGTGTACTTGTGTGGTCCATATGTACTTAATTCTTGGGAATTCTTTTGGTCTGTAGTATAAACTAACACCAATGGTTTAATTTCTTCCTTTTGACAGTGCTTGTTGTCTGATATAACCTTTTAACCTTGAAAGATCCTCATTTTCAGAGAGGTTCTGGAGGCATTTCCTAGACACTTCCTAATTCCAATCAAAGTTTTCATTTTGAGAATCAAAAGGAATGCTGGGGGATTTTTCCCTTAAAAGTGTGTGCAGTGATGCTATGTGGGCTGTCACAGATGTGCAAGTACATAGAGCTCTTGCACTGAGTTGTGTGCTATGACGTTATTCTTTGTTTTGAAACAGGAGATCCTGAGAAGGAACTTAATCCAAAGAAGAAGATTTGGGAGCAAATCCAACCTGATCTTCATACCAATGACCAGTGTGTTGCTACGTACAAAGGAGTTCCATTTGAAGTGAAAGGGAAAGGAGTCTGCAGGGCAGAGACCATGGCAAACAGCGGAATTAAATAAATAAATGGTTATTAGAAACTTTTACAGATATTGAAATGAAAAGTGATGCAAGCACAATAAAAAACATGAAATGCATGGCTAAGACCCGTTTTGTTTGACTTCTTTTCCAGAATATGTTATTTCTCCAATGTTTTGAGAATGCACTCATTCACTATGCTTATTGTCCTTGAGGTTGTGTGTTGTCAGCAGTTATTAACTACTCAGTGCTCATAACTTAATTGCCAAGTCTTGTTCGTGGTAGGACTACAGACAGGCAAGTAAATTTTCTGGACAGCTTGAAGGTGTAGAAATTCTATTTAGCAAGAACTAAAGGAAATAAGGAAAATACTCTGCCATATTCCTTGTGTGCTAATTGCAGTACTAGCAGTTGGTTAGTGAAGACCACAATTGTCTTTATTCTTCTAGTCACTTAGTAATAGTTTTTCTCCTCTTCTTCCAAGCAGTTTCCAGATCAATTATAAGCCTCTGCCCCATTTCTCTTGCCTGTGTTCTCTCTGTAGTCTGCAGTCAGTTGTAACTGGAAGATTAAATTACGGTGGTTTATGCCCTAAGATGTACAAGTGGACATACTTTCATGTCCCCACAACTAAGCTGTTATAATTGCTTTAAGATCAAAGCTGTCACTTAGCTAGAATAGTTCTTTATCTAGTCTGCCTAGGTATATACTTCCAAACGATAAGACTAAGGACTGAGAAATAATTAATAACAAATAGATTCCTGGAACTAATCAAAAACTAAAAAATCCCCCAAAAAACAAAAAACCAACCCCCAAGAAAACCCAAAACCCAAACAAAACAAAAGATACTTCTCCAGTGCTAAAACAGGTATAAAATTAATTTATATTTTGTTTCATTTTTATGTGCTTTTATGCAATGATATTTTTTACAAAAAGTGCTTTGGTTTTAACAGAAATAGCTTCTTCAGTTTTTACAGTCAGAATTATTTCATAGTTATGTTGTACAAATAGTCATGTTGCTAGGCTATTAGCCTCAAATCAATTATTTTAATTCCTTACTTTCAGTAATATGAAAATAAATGTTTTGGATCAATTTACAATAACCCTTTTAAGTAGCTATTTAGGGATACTTCAGATATTTTGGCATATAATAAATTGTTATTGTCTAACCATTGAAACAGTAAATGCTATTTTAACTACTGAAATTAAAAAAACTTAAGCCTTTCTAAATTTTGCAGGCTTTGAACTTCATTCAGTAAGTGGAGAGAAAACAAAATGACAATGATATAAAATTAGAAGTAACATGCGTTACTTGAACAGGAGATGAACAGATTTCCCTTTTGAATGAGTTTTGTTTGTGCCTGTAAATTATTAGTTTTTCATGCATCTGGGAATAAGCAATAGTAATTAGTTCTTTTAAATGTGCTGAATAGCATTAGGCACATGGAAGCCATTTTATCTGCCTTGTAAACTGTATATCCAATAATGTTTTATTAAACAAAATCCTTGTAGTTCAAGAACTCAATTATAACTAATCTTGAGTCATGGTAGGGAAACACTTTTATAATAGATAAATCTTAGCTTTTAGTACCAGAGAGCTCTTTTTAGAAATGGAAGTTCAGAGGAAACTGAATTCAGAGGAACTTCTGAAAGCTAGAAGAATTGAGTAAAGAGGCTCCCTTACAGTCTGAACTCATGTGCATTTTTAATTTTTTTTTGTTTTAATTTTTTAAAAATTTTTATTTTATTCTTCCAGATATGTATTCTGTGTGAACTGAAATATACAGTCTGGAGTAGTGCAAAATCTCATTTGTGACTACATACATATTAGGAGCATGATTTTGGAGCACTAGCTTGTTCTGATTCTGTGGTTGAAGCTAGGATTCTGGATGCAGTAATGTGAGGTACTCTATGAAAGGCAAGTAGTTCAGTAATCTAAAGAGATATTTCTAATTGTGTGTTCAAAGGTGTTTGGTATGGATGTGGAGTTTTCCAGTTGATGGCTTTTTTATTTCTATTAGATGTTATCTACTGTAGAAAATAGACACATGAGCACCTGAAAGTTAATTTTATTCCTTGCTGTGTTTAAGTAGTACTTGATAATTATTTTTTCGTATAAAATTCAAGAGCTTTGTTAAGACAATGTTTCTTTCCTCTTTAATTATGCTGTTATGGTTGTCTAGGAAAATGTATTTATGCTGTACTGAGCTCAAAAGTGACAACAGGGTACTTGAGGCACTGCACAAGTATGTTTCCTCACTGTATCCAGCCTCTTCTGCCTTGTCTGCATGAGTAAGTAGAACTGCAGTGAAATCCTTCCATGTGGGACCCAGAAGTTCCTGTAATGAAAAGCAAATCTTAGATAGTTATCTCTTATTTCTTTTCCCCACTCCCATTTCATACACTTAGTACATTAACAGACCAATTACATGGATGGGTTTTTTTCCTGGCAGTAATCCAGGTCATGCTATCCGAGTTGCTGAAATTTCTGGGTCTTTTTTCTCCTTTCCAAGACATTGACATCCACCTTCAGTGGAAATACGTGGTCATGCAGTACTAGCAGTTCTCTGTTCCCTGACTACAGATGTTAACAGAATGTCTCCAGTTTAAAAGTGTTCATGTAAATAAGGAAAAATAGTTGCTTAGCCATGCCACACGTTAGTTTGAAATCAGTAGTTACCACATAATCCATATTGCTACGCTGTTAACAGCTCTTCGAAAAAAGTTTTTTGAAAAACACTGGATCACCTTTTGTTGAAAAAATAAATGATGAATTTCTATGTAACATCAACTTCAGTTCCAGCTGTGATCCATAAAACTGAACTATTCTTAGCAATTCAGGAAAAACACAAATCAAGTGCATCACCCTAAATAATGGGCCAGAGCGTTTGTCTTCAATTTCGGTGATTTATCTGATGGAGGAGAATGGAGAGAACAAGCTGCTTTTCTGGCAGTAAGTACAGAAAAATTTAATAGGAATAAGAGAGGTTGGGCTTTAATTTACAGGTGTAAATGAAATTACAACTTTGGTGCAATCCTGCTAACTCCTATATGACAAGAAGCCTACCTTGGTGATGAAGGACACTCTGCAGTGATCTTGACTCTGTAACCTAAATGCTAAGATACATAAAACTACTTTAAAGGATGTCTGTCCACTTCCAAGATAAGTTGGGTGTTAAGAAGATCTGGTGTATTGATATTGATTCACCTGTTTTAGGCAGTAGGGATGAAAAATACTGAATGCATACAAAATTTTGCCTTAAGCTGCCTAAGGAATTCTTGGGTTATCAGTTTCAGAAAGAGAGGATAGAGCTTCAATTTGCTGAGGACTCAATTACAATGTTGGTTCTGAAATTAACATCTGCCACTCTCAATTCATTAGTCTGTTGTTGGAAAAAAAATATTTCACTTTTGCAGTCACCTCTTCTGTAGCTATTGTCACCTGAAGAGTTGCCATTAGGGCAGAGACTTCTGTTTATTTTTTGGTTACCTGGATGAGCTGAACTGTGTCACTGCTTTCATCTGGACACAGAGGCAGGTCAGACCTCAGGACCAAGAGAGCCAAGTGCAGGCCTTCCTCTCCAAAGTGGTGAGCCAAGGCTGCTCTCACCGTGTCTCTCACTTGCTCTTTGCTCAGAGCAGTGTGAGGGTAGCTTGGAGTGTCCAGTACTCGAACGCGGAGAGCTGACTCACAGCCATTTCTCCGTATGAGCCCCAAAATGCGGCCGCTGCGTCCGAGGCTGCAGCACGTAGTCACAGAGCTGGGGGAGAGACGGCTCTCAAAGTCTGAGCTGCCCAACAGGCTGTTCCCAGCAGCACTTTTGCCAGTCTGAGTTTTTCCAAGGACAACAAGGTTGATGCTCATCTCATTGCTGTCTGCCATTGTCTGCGCTTTTATCCACAAACCTGTCACTGAATACAAATAACATAAGATATTTCAGTAACTTTGGGGAGGGGGAAAAAAAAAGAGGCAAGAATTTCCAATATTCAATGTCTTTTGAGTGTTTTTCCCTGCCTGAAATGTGAAAAGAGTTTTAGGAAGAAGCAAAATAGAGCTAAGGAGAGGCAACAGAGAAGGGAGGAGTTGGGAAACAGCTGTGGAAAACACTGTTGCCATTCTGAGAGAGTAGTAGGTTAGGAAAAGGAGGCAAACTAGGGAAGGAAGAAGAGAATGGTGACAAATGGGTGCTGCTGTTATTGACAATGTTTCAGGATGTAAATATTTACTTGTTTTAGGAAAAAGAAGTGAATAATCAAGGAGAAGTAGATTCTAAGGGAGCACTTTTTCACAGCAGAGAACAGCTTAGAATATGTCTTTCATCAGCTACTACTGATGTTGAAATAGACAGTAGTCTGAAAGGGCTTTCTGATGCAGATAAATCCAAGTATGTCAATTTAAAAAAAAAAAAAAAAAGGAAGAGCTGAAATAGCCAATCTCATGAAGAGGAGATTTTGGAAATGTATACTAAACCAGCTTATTAGCACATTTAGTGGAAAAATATATAGACTAGTGGATAGAGAGGAGAGTTGGCTTGGTATCATTTCCAGTTACTCTAATTGTTCATAAATAAAAATTTTCATTCTCTTTGTACTTTTCTCTAATCCAGTATCTGAAGGGGTTTTAGTGCATGTTAAACATCTAACAGGAAGATTGGTTATTTGACTAAATCGAGATGTGTTTCAGAAGGTAAAACCATAGTAGCAAAGAGTGGATTTTAATTTTCTGTGACATGTGAGCTTCAGAAAGAGGTTTTTTTTGTTGTTCTTAAGTTACTACGTTTAGGTACTTATAGAGAGATCATGGATAATTTTAGACTGGGATTTCCTGTGATTAATTTATTTAGATTCTTGCTGTGCAATTTAAGCTTTCTCTATCATAATGATTCCATGCCTGAATCAAACTTTTGAAATAGCTTCAATACAACACCAAAGGTGCAAGAGCTGGTAATACACTAATTTTGTTACAGGTGGCGTTAGATATGTACATGATAATCTTCCTTACTGAATTCACAGTGGGGTTTTGTGGATTTTTCATTGATCAATTTCCTTTTAAAAAAGACATCTTATGAAATGGTTGTCTTCAGTTATTCATCAGTCTCGATATGCATTGTATACTTTGTAGCATAATAATAGGAGGTAGTGGACATGGATTTGTCTATTCCTTTTTTAAATCGCAATCAAAGATTTGGGGGTTTTTCCCCTGTAAACAGAATACGCTTAAATACTTAGATTAATTTCATATTGTGTCACTTACCTTATTTTCCCTTAAATTCTTCTTTCATTCAGACTTTGTTCATAAACCACATGTGCAGTGTAGAAAGAAGTTCATATGTGAACTTTGAAACTAACAGCAGTGCCGTACCACGCTGAGACTGTTACGTACACATTAATCTGGTTAATCTATTACTGATAGATCCTCATTCAATTGGGTATGTTTGGTCAGTAATTGGCACTGTTGAATTTTTGTGACTTAGCTGCAAATACTGTTTTTGAAGTCATCTAAGTGATTGTATGATGCTGATATTTTTAAAAGTTACTTGAATTCCACCAGCAGTTAAATGTGCAAGCGATAATGGTGGTAGTGGGACTCCTTTGTATTGCATGTTTTTGAATGTGTCTTCATATATGCATGTGAAGACCAAATGCGCTCTTTCCTATTATTGCAATGAATTATTAATTGCAATATTTTCATAGCACCGTGTAAATCATTTGCAGAGATAAAGATGTTTGCTTAACAAAGATGGATTAAAATAATAACAAATATATTAAAATGCAGAAATTATTTATGAACCAGGAAGAAAACTGAAGGCTTGCAGAACTACTGGTCATGTGCATTAGCTGTTGGCTGTTAGCCTAATACATTTCTCTTGCAAGCATCATTATTTGGCATGCTATAATAGCATTAAAACCAGAGATAAAAAAAAAAGATTGTCCAGAAAGGACCTATCACTTGTTTTTTAGACAATTTTCCACAAGTGGGAAAGTAACTGGTCAGAAAATAAATGCAAATTTAATGCTATAATAGCATTAAAACCAGAGATAAAAAAAAAAGATTGTCCAGAAAGGACCTATCACTTGTTTTTTAGACAATTTTCCACAAGTGGGAAAGTAACTGGTCAGAAAATAAATGCAAATTTGTGCTTTAATGACCAGGTTCTAGTTACAGAATAGAAGAGTGGATGAGCCCATCCTGTCTGTTCACAAGGTTCAGCCATCTCTCCAGCTGTAAATCCCAGGGGGTGCAGGCACAAGTTTACTCCAAGGGTATTAAGATATGTGTCAGTGAGAACATGAATCTGGTATATAAGCTGAATGTGGCGGCAGGAAAAGAGGAATGTGCTTTCCAGAGCCCAGTCCTGCTGGGGACGTTGTCATATGAGGTGTAGTTCTATGTGGGAGCCTGTAAGGGTTGGTTTACCACAGCACCAGGGCTATTCCTGCCAACCACAGCAGTGAAGGGGGACTGAAGCTCCTCTAGAAGCTCATTGTCCTGCTGTGGAGCCACAGGCACAACCAGTGGTCTGGCAGAAGGTAGGAGCTCCTTGTGTAAATTCTCATAGTTCGTCATGAATGAGTTCATCATTTGTCTTACTTGGCTGGAAGTGGCTGTGTAAAAAAATTTGTTACTGAATGTTTTTAAAAGCACACAGACAAGTGCTCTTGAGCCTGCCTAGTCTCGTGAGAAATCAGACATTAAATCTTTCCCTGTATTGTGTGTGCACCTGAGGCAACTTCTGATAGTTTCCACTGCTTTAGACCTCTGTGCTGTGCACAGCCTTTGTGTCTTAAGGCACATTTATGTATAAAGTGTATGGCAAGGTCCTTCATGCGCTAGTGAATAGAAACTCAAGACTGAATGAGGGGTCACTCAATTGCAAAGCAGAAGAGTAGGTCAGTCTCATAAAATTATAGATATTGTAAAATAAAACTCACATGGTTTCTTTAATTTGCCTAGAAATCTTGACTTTGGTTAAACCACCAGTCTCGCTCTGTGTTTTTCATTGTTCCTTTGCACAGTAATGCCCCTCATGACATCTGGGATCATACGTGGCCTAGTAGTCGCATCAAACTAGATAATTTAAGCTGGCATGGACAAGGATTTAGACTACCAAGAAAGCTAGAATACCAGAAGCAGGGGAATGTTGTATGCAAAATACAGCTTGCCCAGCCGGATGCAGAACAGGGCTTTTACAATGGCAAGATGGCTGTAAAATTAAGAGTAGTGTAAATGAGGCACTACCTAAATGAGCTCTAAAATTCGGCTAAGCAAACTTTAAAAAAAAAAAAGGCATTTCTTTCCAGTATTATTATGAATGTAATACAATCCAAGTTGGAACACATCTGGAAGGTGTTACAACAGCATGGGCAGAAGATTTGAAAAAGTTGTCTTCCTGGGAGGATATGACAGGGGAAAAATCAAACTGATTTATATGACACTTGCATGAGCTCTTCAAATGTGGAAAAAGTCCTCCCCAAGGTGGCAGTATCAGCCTGCTCCTCAGGTACTGTAAAACTCAGCTGGGGTCCCCTTGCTCTGCAGTCCTATGCTGAAATAAAATACCAGATCAGAAATGAGCTACACCATTAGAAAACACAGGATAATTACAAGACTCTTCAAGTGTCTCCTGAGATAAGAAATGTAAAAAGCATTAGTCTCTCTTCTTTCACAAGAAACATTTTTACTTTACATATAAAATATGAACAGTGTAGCAGCTTAATTAATGAGTTTGAACATCAGTAGTGGAAAGGTAGCAGTTAAGAAACTGAAGTGTTATTCACTGTTCCTTACATGACTCTTGAAAATCAAGGTCTTTTGCTTTCACTAGCTTTTAAGTTGAGTCAGTGATAATTATTATGAGGCTTTAGATACAAGGTCTTAAAGTCTACTGTCAAAACACCATCTTGTACAGAGTACAATAAAATTGCCTAGGATGCTTTTTAGCACTGCTTGCTTCCAGTGGATAAACTATTTTCTTTTATTTGCTTTGTTTTTATATTTCTTTATTTTTGAAATGGCAAAGAGAAAATCAAAACTGAGCCTATTACAGATTGGCAGGCAGGAAGGGTTCTTGTAACTGATAAAGGAAGCCCTCTACTGCTCCCATGGAAATACCAAGCAAGTCTAGTGAGGAATTTTCAGGAATCTAAGGAAGTAAAATCCCTAATCTAATTGAACATAAGGATCATTTGTGTGTCTAGCATCTTTATTTATCTTTTAAATAAACAAGGCTAAAATAATTTGCAAGTAACCATTAGTTTTGTATCTATCTACAGAGTTAACTAGAGTTGCAATGCATTTTAGTCACATTAGTGTGTAAGCTGCTGTTCTATTGTAGTCCCTGTGATTACCCAGTTGGTTTGCACACACCCTAAACAAGCTCTCCATGATGCTTGTCAGGGTATACCGAGCAGGCTAGATCTTGTAAAACTGAAATAGCAGTTTCTCTTTAGGCACATGGTATCTCTTATGATGTGTCATCTTTCAGTTCCCACGCCTTTCCATCCCTTACAGCTTCTTTCCTGATGTGGGCTCTCATTTTAGCCCAAGATGATGCCATAATAAGTAATTTAAGATGTGCTTTGATGAATTTCTCTTACTTAGAGAAAACCCAGTGAGGCCATTTTATGGATTGCCACACACAAAGAGAGGCTCTTAGCCTGCCCAAACAACATGAGAAATCCAGGAAGGTATGCAGTCCATGTAGTCAGTGTGGCTTCAGTTCTGTTAGATGCGCAATTTCTAAGAAAGAGCAGGCATGTCACTGCTGAGAAAGAAATAGGACAGATTTAGTGATGTTTTCCTTTTGGACTGCATTCACACAAAAATCTTCTGATTCCAAAGGAAGACACATGTAAAGTATACTACATTTTCCTTAAAACACATGATTTTTTTTCCCTTGCTTAATGCAGTCCTTAGTATCCTTAGTATTTTTAAACATAAGTAATCAATTATCAGCAGTCTACAAGATCATGTTTCTTTTTGCAATATAGGTGGCTATGTAGGTTGTGTGCTACTCCATTGGCATTGCTAAGGGGAAAGGAGGTGGGGTGTAGCTGCAGACTAGCATTGCAATTGCACCAGGTTTTGGGCAATGTCTGTTTGTACAACTGTAGAAGCAGCTCCTCAAGTTCCCCTGTACTTATCACAGTTGATTATGGGCTCAGGACAAATACAGCTGGCAGAAAGGCAGATCAAGGACTCGCTTTGTGGTTGAAAGAAAATCAAACAGAACAACCAAAACAGTGAGAACATCAGCTGGACGTTTTTTCCCCCTCTCTATTCTCCAAAGGAGTCACTAAGATCCACAAGATATCTTTGTCCTTCCTTTGCAAATAATAGGCAGCTTCAGATTTGAAAGCAGTAGATTTGACATGCTCATCTGGTAAGAGTCTGCTGTGGAAGTAGCACAGGAATTCCTTCTGTTGGCAGGAATAATATTCCTCTAAGCACTCTGCATTTCCATGTGCTTAGAACAGCACTGTAACAAGCCACAGGAGCAGTGTCTCTTCTTGTTAGTATGGCTTGGTGTGACACGGCTATTCAAAATGTGGGGGAATGCAATGTAAAGTAGGGCATGTCACTGCTTCAGGATGCCAGTTTCTTGATTCTCTTCCTAATCCCCACCTTCTCCATCATTTAACTGATGATTTTCCCCATGGCACCATATCAATTTATATTTTAATATGCAGTGAATGTTTTCAATATACTATATTGTGCTATGCTGTCTCTTGATCAGATTATTTAGAGATGTTTCAACTACTTTGTTTTCACCTGTGTTGCCATGATATGCTTGCCACACTATAAGGGTTGGACCTAAGTCACTAGTGCACTGGTCTGGCTATAGGATTGTGCCACAAGGCTGGCGTGTTTGTGTCTGTTCAAGGCTTCATGTGAAAAATAGAAAATAGCCCAAGAAATTTGGGTGATAGTACAAAGAGGACTATACATATATAAATAATTAAAAACAACAGCAATAAAAATGCCACCAACAAAAAACCCAAATTCATAAACTGTTGGTTGCAAAGGCACACACTTGGGAAAGAAACAATGATCAGAAAGAATGAAAATACAGACTTAAGAAAGAATCCTTTTTCCCTTATACATGCTTGGATGAATTCTGTGACTTGCCTCATACATCTCCTGTTGTAACAACATGAGTCAGGGCACCATACTCATTCACTTTCTTGTGCTTAACCTTCAGAATGTGTCCATGTGTAAAAACATTTTGCCCCTGAGAAAAAAGTCCTGTGAATGGTGAACATATTTGGAAGCTCAGGAAACCCAGATCTGGCTGCTATTTCTGTAACAGTCATTCCCTAATTCTGAGAAGCTGCACAGTTTCTCAGTTTCCTCATCTAAATAATACAGGGAGTATCTACTTCTTTTGAAGATGTGTAGTGGGAGTGATTTAGCTGAAGGGAACAGATTTCTGCACAGCAATAACAGCATTGCTTTCATTAAAAAAAAAAAAAAAAAGTTTTTTTGTCATATTGCACACTGCTCCATAGGGACCCTAATGGCTGAAGACATACTTTGCAAAAATATTCCCATGATGCCTGGAAAGGTTATAATCATTGTAACACTAGTATGCACAGAAGTTGCACTGATGCACGGACTTGAACTGGCCACACTGTTACTCTTAAGCACTCTAATCCTTAAGAGATATTTCATAGAGTGCCAGTAATACAGAGCTTACAAAGTTTCAAGTCAAGGATGTGTAAAAATGACATATTTCTACTCAATAACATGGTATCTGTGTGTTTTCAGGGCAGATTTATTACTTGGTTCCTTTATTTTCTTATGTTCCAGTTTTTCTAGGGTGTTTGTATTTCTATAGGTACAACTTATGTTGAGGACTTCTCTTAAAATACACAATAACTAGCAACTTGATATTTTTTATATTTTATTCTGATTCCAAATCCCTCCTGTCTTCTCTTTGTATACCTTCCCTTTAGAGGCAATGTGCTGAATTGCAAAGAGCGTTTCTTAGAAATACAAGTTTGAGAAAGTGGACTATTAATAAGAAATACTACACTTCTTGGTTTTTATAATCATGATAGCTTGTGGACATCAAACCTGCACAGATGCTTTTTCTATTTCAAAACATTTCAAACAAGCTGAATCCAAGGTTAACTTTCAATATATATCATGATGTTAAGCCACTGAACATGTAATGTCAGAATTATCCTATAAAAGTTGTCTTAAAAGACAATGTCACTTGCTTTGGCAACAGAATTGGAAAAGTGAATTGCTGTAGATAGTTTATTAAAATTCTGATCAGGAAGGAGCACAAAGTATGTGGTTACAGAGCTGGTATGTGGTTTGGGACTGGGAGCCCCACACTCTGTAATTAACTGTCACAAAATAGTGTGAAATTGGAGCTTTTCAAATTGGTGTCATTTCTGCATGAGGGGACAAAAGGAACAAAAATCCCTACCTACCTTTCAGAGTGGAAAGGACATAAGAAATCAGAATGCTTCCTCTCTTCAATGCTATGTGTGTTGTAGCATCTGCAGTGTGTTGCATTCAGGAATGTGTTATATCTATAAATTGTGGAATGTGTCTAGGATCTTTCAGGCCTTGAAGTGTGACAGACTATTACCTTATTCAGTGGCTGGAATTTTGCTGTTGATGCAAAATACAGAGCTGCATCACCACTCACTCTCCTGAAATTAAAGTTTTGTAGGTTTAGAGAAATAAAATTAGTCTGTGCAAATGCTGCAGACCTGAAGCCTACTTACAGAGAGCACTGACATAATTTGGAGCAATGGAAGTCACACTTGAGCTTCAGATACAGCAGAGCACTGAGAAGTTGCAGGATGATTGGACTTTTCCCGGAGTTCCTCCATGGTTTTATATCACTGCTTGGCAGACTTCATCATCTGCACACAGCAGAAGCCTTCTGCTGAGTATCCTCAGATAAAATAGCCCAGGTCCAGCACTCCATGTGGCACACAGAAAATGTGAACCCAGATCTTCCTGATGTCATACACTTTGGTTAAGTCACCAAAACTTAGACGGGAAATTTTAAGGGTAATAGTGATACACAAAGAAACAAATAGGGACTAGAAAAATATTTTCAGAAGTCAATTTACATTGGTTTTTTGTTTTGGGGTTTTTGTTTGTTTGTTTTTCTTGAGGTCTACAAATTCAATGGATTCAAAGTCCTCAAAGTCCTCAAAATCCTCAAAGTCTGGCTATGGCCACCTCCTCCTTTCACCTACTTTCCTCCACATCTCGACTTGGCTTGTTTCCTTCTTGATGTGACAGTCTTTCCTGTCAGAAAGAGCTGGGTGAAACTTTTGCGCATTTGATTCCTTAGTTGACATCAGCCTCTCTGCCTTAAAAGAGAGTTCTTGGGTTCATTTTTTTTTCTTTTTTTCCCCCCACTCTCAGACATCCAGCATCCTGGATAAAGTTTTCTTGATGGTGCTTCCAGTCCTGATGCAAACCTGGACTCCCTGTAGAGAGTGGGATAAAGGGTCAGAAGGGAAGACTGATGATTACATGGCCTCACTAACCATCTATCAGGTTCATGGACTCTGATAAAGTAAGTGAAAGTATTGTCTCCCCTTCCTGTTCTCAGCTGTGGTTTTTATATGAATAGTTAAGCCTCTGACATACTTTACAGTAAAACTGCACAGAACCATGAGACGAGTTTAAAATGTGGCATCACGCTGTGAATAACTTCTGTGGCAGAGATGAGAATATTCCATCTGTAGCACCATGCAAAAGCAGCACTGCTGGTGGAAATCCAGTTATAAATTACTGTCATGCAATGTTCCAGAGGCCTTTTCTCAGAACAAAGGTGTACAGGGGACAGCTGTATAACAGAGACCAAAGCGTGACTCCCAGTAAGTTCTGTCTCCCAGTTAAGTGAACCAGCAAGAGTAATTCAGGGCTGCAAGTGAAGTTTAGTTTTGAATTGGAAAAATAAAATCATGTAATGAGTTTATGTTCTTACATTATCTCCCTGTAGCTCAAACAGTGCTTGTTCATTGTCAGCAGCTAAGATTTTACAAAACTTCTCTTTAGAGTCAGCATAAAATCATCAGAGGGCCATGAAGAAAAAAAGAGTAGTAATTTTTTGCAGCCACATTTCCTTCTTCAGAAATGGCATTTGTATCAAACGAGAGAAAGGCTTCATTTAAAACTAAAAAAAAAAAAAAAAAAGGAAACTATAATGCAGGAACAAAAACTTTCAGCTGTCAGCATTTCCATAACCTCACAAGACCCAATTCTCATGTCTTAATTTACAACCTTGGTGTAAAGATAAAACATGGTTTTGTTTTTCTTGTTTTAGATTTGAATAACTGAATGATTATATTTATAAATTTTCTGCATTTGTATAGAAGATGTATTGGTTTTAACATCTGTCAGAGAGCTGCATCTTAAATTGCTTTCTGTGATCATCTTTTGGCTGTGATTTTCTGGAGAGTTTGGGACTTCAGACTCAAATCCAGCCTGATTTAAGAAAGTACTGTCTCTCTTTAACATGTATACTACTAGAATTCTGTGGCTAAATTATCCATTTTCTTAGAAAAGATAAACTAGTGACAAAATTCAACAGTTAGTTGAGTTTTGGTGCTTCCTGAGGGGGCTCTGAAGGCCTGCATGAAATGTATATTAGACAGGTTGCTACAGAGGGATAGCCTTAAACAGATGGAAAAGGTGATATCTTTCTTCTAATTAGAAGTCTGTGTGTAGTGATATGGTACATTTTTTATACCATTACTTAAGCTGTTTGGGTATAAAATAGGTTGTCTTCTGGTAGATGTGAGAGCATTCACTGGAACCTGGGAAGTGAGAAAAAGATTTCAGTCGTTCGGTTAGAGCTCCGAGGACATCATTTTTGTCATATTGATTCATTGGACACATAAGTTCATTGTAGGAATAAATAAAGTAGACACTTTCTCAAAAATTTTTAAAAGAGCTTCTTAGACATGACATTCTTTAATTACAGTTAGCACCAGAGTTCCCCAGGCAGCACATGGAGCTGTCAGGCTTTGCAAGGGAATGCGTCAGGAAAGGTGGACATGTACGAGAGCATGCAGAGAAAGCTGGAGAAATCATAAAATGGAGGAACGTGCAAAAAAGGGGTCAGCTTTAGTAGGTGGGAGATTCAATGACTGTATGAAATATACGCTATATCATACTGGCTAGTGCTGCAGTGTTCAATATTAGTCCACAAAATTTAGCGTGCTGTCTCGCTCCCCATGATATTTGCTGTTATGGAAGACTCAGCTTGTGGAGCCTGGCAGCAGAAAAGAGAAGAGGAGTTACCCAGCTGACTACACACTGTTTAGAATTTCTGCATTTGGGGGATATTATGGAATTGCTAACAAATTAGTCTATTTTAATTGTAGTGGCATGTATGCATTTCCTGTCCCAACATATCCATGCCTATTCTTAGCACACCAAAAGAGTTGCAGATTATTTTTTTGCCCTTGAATACAAACAGCATGAAGAAAAATTATTTTCTAGACATCAAAGAGAATGAAGTCAAAATGACCAAACACAGAAAATTGAACAAAAATCTAAATACTGGCCTGTTCTAAGCCATTTAATGATATCAAGACCAGCTATTAGAGAAAGCAAAATGGGAAAAAAGAAAGGGAAGATTTCCCCAGAGTTTGTATTTAATCGTGGACAAAAGTAAATTGTAATTTGGGCTAATGTGGCAAAAATAGCCTATTTGGACCTGAGTACAAGGATGATGTGATAATTCAGACTGTCATTTCAATAAGACGTATTGGGTACTTAAGTCTGCACTTGCACATGAGTGACTTTTATTTATAGTGTTTCGCCTTTCAGATTTCTTGGATCTGAACATATCTAACCTTACTGAAATACAGATTTAGACATAGGAGTCACTTAACTGCAGCTATGTCATCAGTGTAACACAGGAAATCAACAGTCTAGAGTCAGAAGTTAAATGTATCAGAGGAAAGTGGAGGATTGTACAGGAAGAGGGTAATTTCTTACGTGGAATATTGCCAAGGAATACCAGATACCTGATAGCAAAAATGTCATGTGAGCATACTTCTGTTATTTCTTCTTCCCCAGTACTGGGTTTACACAGCATAAAACAAAAACCAAACCAAGTAAACAAAAAAGGGTGGTTGCCCAAATTGAAAGAGGAGAGTTCAGACATATGGCACATAGAGTGCAGGACAAAGTGTTCCACTGGTGAGGAAAAGGCACCAAAAGGTAGGGCAGAAGGAAAGTCATGAACATTGGTTGGTTTATTGGTAGGAGGAGTCTAACCTTGGTCTAAAGAATACGTACATATGAGGGAATGGACTTGGTAAAGCAAATAGTAAGATTGTACAGCTTTGCTTATTTTAAGTTAAAATAACCACAGTTTTTTGGGAAGCCTTAGAAAATCTGTGTGTCTGTTTGCATCTGATATCTGGAATGTAGATTCGGATTAGCTGCAAGATTAGGAAAAGGTATTGTGCACATTCTGGTGGGCTCTCTGAAAATTAATATTGGTCCTGGGGCAAAAAGCAGTTGAAATTCCTGGGGCTTAGGACAGGAGCGTCACAGGGATGCTCCAAGCAGTCTGCTTCTTCATTGTCTTTTGCACTAAATAACATCTCTAATTTTCAGAAGTGCTCAGCCTCCAAGAATTCTCATTTGGGTCTGTAAGAAGAGAGAAAAGTAGTGGTTTTCAATTAGAATTTTGAATTTAAATGCTTAAACGTGGATTTAAAAAACAAACAGTTTTGTCTCTTTCTTAAAAAAAAAAAAATTGAAAAAGATAAGAAAGTCCCATGTCTCCACTCTAAACTGGTCCCAGGTATCTGTGCAAGGGATGTCTCTTGGAACCTGGATGCAGCTCTAGCAAATCCTGCAGTGTTCCTGTTGGAAAACTTTGCAGAAGAGTATTTCAAAGGTGAGACTTGCTTTGAGTGAAAGGCCGTATGTTTAGAGGAACTTTGGTCCAACTTCCACTGGTATCAATGACAATTTTAGAGCTGAATTTGTCAGCTTCTCCTTCAAATCACACAGTTTTTCTCCTTTTCTTGTGCATACAGGTTTTTCTTTGCTTTGGCAAGGCCCCAAATATAAAGAGCATCCAAACTGTGCCTTTGTCCATCTCATTCCTGTGTTTTTCAGGTTCTCTTGAGTTTGTTTTGAACCTTGTAGACTCTAGTCAGCAGCTTTTCACATTCAGTGACTGAAAAGAATGTAAGAAGAGTTACAAGCATAAAATTTTGACTGTGGCAGTAGCTGAAGAATACTGAACAGGCTTTAATGCATGAAGGTATCGAGCAAAAGAAGGATGGAGGACTTGTGCGTAGGCACTGTTAAGTTTATTGTTGGAAAAAAACAAGTGCATTGCTCTTGAACTGAGCCAGTAGCACATGGCAATGGTAAAACGTCATTAAGATTAGTCTGATTTCCAGGCATTACAGTAACTTAGGGCCCTGTCAGATATGGCAGATCCAATTCCTTTCTGCTGTACCCCAGAATAACTTTGTTGGGTTCATTTGCTTTAACTATTACAGTGCTCTCTTGGTTGCATGTGCTTATAAATCATTTGAGTAGTGCTGGTTAAAACTGAAATAACATTGATGTAAGTGAGACCTTTCACTTCAGATTGAGATGGCAAAATACGTTCAGCCTCTTGAGAGGAAATGACAAAAAGCTATGGCGTACTAAAGGAAAGCTGAGCATTGTAACTCTTGGGATCACATTGAGAAACTCTTTGTAAGGCCATGGCCTCTCACTTCATATTTTCAAGTGTCCAAACTGACTTTAATTCTGTTCAAAAGGAGGACAGTCAAACTTTTATTTTTCCTGCAAGTTTGTGTTCTCATTTCTCTCACTTTCACAAAGAATGTTACCTCAGAAACATTAAATGGGAAACATGTGCTTCAGGGCTAATGGTATTGCTTCTTTGTAAGGTCAGCTCCAAAGTCTCAACATAAAGGCTTTGTTAATCTAAAGTGAAATAAAAGCAGCTGTCATAAAGCATGTGATATATAAACTCTCATTTAAAGTTGTGTTATATTCCTCTTATTATTTTTAATAGTCTGAATTGAGAGAGAGAAAAGTATTTATTGAAAGGATAAAAAGCAGCACTCTTCTAAACTTCTCAAGAAAGGGGAGTCAAATATTTCGTCACTGATTAAAAGACACTATCTTTAAGTGCCTTTTTTCCCCCCTTGCTTCTCATTTCTCTTCAGTCGTATATTCTGCCTACAAAAGAACAAGGAGTGTTGGTATTCTGTAACTGAGAATAGCAGACAAGAAAGATAAATTTTACAGCTTTTTCAAACCAAAGAAAGAACAGTTTTTCTTTTATTTATTAAGTTCTCATTTCATGGCTCCACTCAAGGATTTCATTTTGGTTGGTGGTCCCAAGGAAAGGATTTCTCCCATGTTCCTACTTTGCCTGTATGAAAGTTGCAGTCAAAATTGACCAAAAGCAAGCTTTCCTGTTCGTGTCACAAGACCTGTGTTGATGAATACTGTTTTTTCTCCCAATGGAAATATAAGCTGCTTCTGTCTTCTGTTGACCCCTCCAATCCCTACCTCATATCTCATTAAAATGAATGCAATTTATGAGGTTGAGTTACTCCTTGCTTTTTTTGGAATAACTTTGGTGCTGTACATTGAGGCCCAAAGAAAATGGTTCACATCACAGAAGCTTCATGTTGGATATGCCCTGGGGAAAACCACTGGCCCTGCTGGATTTCTTGACAAACAGTTCCAGCTATGACATCCATGGAATCTTACCTGCCAGGACACATGAACATCAGTTGCTAGATATGGAGAGCTAGCCTGACGATGTTCATTTTGTGATAGCATCTATGCAGCTTTTAAGATATATATAATGTTTTTAGTTATATGTATGTGTCAAGAAAAATTGCTGCCATTATAAAAACCATGAATCACTGTGTGTGTCTGATTCTTCTCTCTAAAGATTCTTTTGCAAGGACAGGTATTAAAAACCAGGACCCATAGAAAACTTGGAGGGCAAACTATTTCATTAAGAAATTTAGAAACTTCTTGACAGACTTAGCCTGTGAAACTGAACACTAAATTTGCCTCTAAGTATTGAGTATGAGCTTTTTCCAAGACTCTGATGACCATTTGACTATATAAAATCACATTAGGAAAAAGTGTACAGATATGTGAGTGGATAAGATGTTGGCGGAACTGTGCCTTTTCATGTATGTCAGTAAGAAAAGAATTAACTGAGGAAACCTTAAACTACATTTTCTTCACTGCTTTGCTGGTTCTCACCAAACCTATTACCCTGGAAATCAGAAAGTTTGGAATAACTGTAGAGAAGTTTTGGGTTTTTAAAAAAGCATGTGTACATTTCTCATATGTAGCAATGTTTATTTTTCTCATCTTGGTTGTTATCTTCCTGTGTACAACAGATAACTTAGTTGTTGGTACAGCTATCTATTCTTTGATAGCTTAGTCAGAAGTAAAATCTAGGGACAATTCTGGTAGTCTATAGAGAGAAATAAGAATAAAACTTATATAAATAGAAAAATAAACAGCAGTTCTACACTTTGTAGGCAGTGCACTGCTTTTCCTCTCAGTTTCATCTGTCTTTTCATTTATCTAACTTCTAAATAAATTTCTGGGTTTATCTTATTTAACATCTGTTTAATATACTTCATATTTTTGCTTCCCACCCATAGCAAATCTTTCTGCATTCATTGTAGATATTTTTATCTAACTGTAGTTTTATGACAGGATAAAAAGCCTTTGTTTTCAGTGTACAATTATAGCTATCCTTTATGAAGCCTATATCCATTTCATAACATACATCTTGAGATACTTGTTTTTGTGAACTTGAACTGGAATATCCTCAACTCTCTTTTATAATTCTTTTGGATATCTTTCTTTTGTTTTATTCTTTATTTTCTTTTCTGGAAAATCACAGTTTCTCTTTTTACAGTTCTTCAAGAAATCAGAAACCTTATTAAAAACTGTCAAAATTAAAAAAGCATGTTCTGTGAAACCAGAATATCTGTGTAAGTGTTTTTATTGTCCTTTCTTCCTTTTACACAAGATCAAAGCATCAAGGGACAAGAAAATAGGGTGAGAAAAGTCAATTCAAGCTTGCAGAAGTCATGCTCATGCCAAATATTTATCCAGTGATTCATCAAAAATGTTGCAAAATGTAGTACTGGATTTTTAATGATCACAGGTTTCACTGCCAGTTCTTCTAAGACATCCTGTTTTTGTGTAGTGCTTTAAACAAAAGAAAAAGTCAATATATTAGCTTGAACCATAATTCAGGGGCAAGTGGAAGCCACTAATGGGATGGACATAGCTCATTATGAGGTGGTTTTCAAAGGAATGCAAATACTTTATTCGGTGGTACTAGAAAACTCACATTTAATTTGATTGTAGAGAAATGTTTTGTAACTGAACAAGTTCCTGTTTCTGCTCACAGATTAAAGAGATTCTTCAAGAGCGAGATGAATTCTAAAAAGAAGTGGCACAGACATGGCAAGAGTAATTTCTCACATTTCAATGCAGCTGAAATAAGAGGTGAAATTTCAGAACTAAAAGCCATGAGATAGCGAGAAACAGGTTACTTGTAAAGAACACTGATGTAGTTTATAGGAATTCTTGTCATATGAAATGAAGGGACACACAGGAGTTGCAAACAGACCCTGGCTTCTGTTGACAAATTAGGCATTGGTTAAGCAAGACACAGTGAAAGTAGAAAAGAGTAGAGGAAACAAGGTAAAACAGAAAGGTATGAGTCAATATTACAGAGGTTGAAGGACAAAATAATTGTGAATGTAGTCAAGGTAATACATAACTTATCAATTAAAACTGAAACTTGTCTGCATGAAATCTATTACTTTGCTGAACTTCACCATGTACAAACCACTAATACAGAAGGGTTTGTTCCAACAATTTCTAACTATTGGGAATTGCTGCATTCTGCCTGCTGTCCTCATGCCCTCTGTAGGTGGCTAAACTTCATCCTGCTCCTATTATATAAGTAGCAGCACTGTAAGAGGAGCTCAGTCTATGAAGAGGAGAGGTCTTGAGAGGCTTCAGCTCCTGAGGCACTTTCCTGAGTGCCTTTCCATGGTGCTGTGCATAAAAGTGAAGCCAGTCCAAACACCACTGTTTTTCAGCCCAACCACAGGTACTTTCCACCATGTTCTCTACTGTATCATATATCAGAAACTTATTAAAAAAAAAAAAACAGGTAGGGGCAGCAGAATTAATGTACAACCATATAACCTATATATTAATGACATTGGTATGTAGATAGCAAGAAAAGAGAAGCAGATGCTGAGGTAACTCTAGAAACTCAGTTTTAAGGAGCAGAACTGCTACCAAAGATAAGTTTTGCTGACAAAGCATAGTATGCCTGCTATTCAAGCTGCATAGCATGTGTCTATAGGAGCAGCTTACCCTAAAATTTAAGACCAATCCATGACCTTTTTTTCATATGACATTCTTAAAAGTGAGAATGCACAGTTCAGTGCAATGGACTGCAGTGTACAACCACATAGAACCACAAAGGTTATATATATACTAATGCAGGTATAAAATAGAGAACAAAGTTGGAATGAAATGCATGGGAAAACTTTGGCTCTCGTACTGCAGAGAAAAAGGCAGGCAGATTTGTCTCTTGTGAAACATGAACAAAAACACGTAACTAAAATTTTAAACATACAAGTTTTTTGGCTTCTCTATCTCCCAGGATTACTGAGGTAATGAAGATGGGATTCTACTTGTACTTTTAGAAATGTTATTAATGGCATTCCTGATTGCCAATGGAAATATCTTTGCTGACTCCTGATGGACTGTATTAATTTCTTTTGGAGCTGTAAAACACTGACTGTTCCAAATCATCTTAAAGATGCTCCTTCTCAGCCACTCCAGGAGAAAATTTCCAGCAAAAAATCCATCAAGCTTAACACATGTAAGCAAGGAGAAGTGTCCAGCCTCTCTAATGGGAACAGCAGAGACATGGGCACAAGCTGCTCCATGGCATTCACACCCTTCTCCAGTGCTGCTGCTTTGGCAGAGTTTTCACACCCATCATACAGCAGCACAGAATATTGTAACATGGTATCTTCACCCTGTTCTTAAAAGCATCACTGCCAACAAAATATGCATTTTAATGAATTGTCAGATTCTTACTTGACCACAGTTTTCCACATCAGAAAGTAGGGAAGAGTATAAGAAAAGTGGCTCAGACTAAGTTGAATAGGAATTAGATTGCAAGAAAAAGAGAGCTAAATAGCTTTACCCTCTTGCATAAATCTGTAAGACTGAGCAGTGGAGAGACAATAGAAGAGAAGATTTGCCAAACAAAGGAACCTGATGCCCGAAAGGAAATCTGTAGCCTTCTTGCAATGTTTTTCTTTAGATTACGCACCAAGAGGTTTCAAGGAAAGGTGTTAAGAGTTTAGAGATCTGTGAGGGAAGTCCCCCTCTTCACTTTTGAAATAAAAGGTTTTTCTAATATTCTTGCAGATAAAACAAGAAAAAGAAAACATGTGGTTTGTTTTGAGACATGCACAGAGGCATTTATGGCAGCTGTAAAGCGTGGTTGATGTGATGCTATTATCTTTTTGAGCCAGCAAAAATGTGACTGAGTGGTGATGTAGGCTTTGATCCTTACCACCTGTGTTACACAGATGATGGAATCCAACGCGGTTGCTGCTGGCATGCCATGGGAAGGTTTTGCTCCCTTTTTTGAGGATTTGTGTGGGTGAGCATGGATCTGCTCTGTGTAGGTTGCTTTTTCTCTAAAGAGTTGTGGTAGTTTTTGATGTACAGTTAGTTATTTTAATTCTTTTATGCTGCAAAACTAAAAGAGAAGCTGACCTCTGATGAGCAGCAGCCTCTGGTTTTCTGGATTGAATAATGGAGGTGAGTGGCTGGGTGCTGATGGGGAGTGGAAATTAATTGTTAAGGTACAGAAAGATGTAAGCTGGGGAAGAAGAGAAGATAGACCGGCACAGTAGAGAAGTGGTGGTGCTTCATGGGTTACATAGAGGATATGTGGATGAAATCCTGTTTTCTGCTTACAGGTGCACAAAAGGATTTGGATCCCCATAGCTATCTTGGTATTTTATGGTACTTGTTGCCTGTGGAGGAGACATTTGTCCCTGTTTATCTTATTATGTCAATGCCCTTTTGCTTCTGTTGGATGAATTGAAATTTAGAGGGCTCACTCCCTTTTTCCGGAACATCTGAGGCTCTAAATCTTGTTAGAAGAGCTTTTTTTTGGTCTGGGCTTGGGGGAATGTCAGTGAAGCTCTTTCTGTGCACGTCTAAGAAATCCATCTACTCTCTGATTGCTACCAAATACCTTCAGTCTCTAGAGATTTGTTCTAACTTGTGAGCTTTCTGGGGAAGCAGTTGACAACTCAGTTTTCAGTTGGGCTGTTATGGAGAGATGGATGCCATTTGGACATGGATCCAGTGTATACGTGCCCTGTGTTCTGGGGGAAAGCTGGAGGAGAGGAAAGCATCAGCCTCACTGCTTCTTGAGCCTTTCAAGAAAGGCCAGTCTGTGTGAAGGCCTGGCTGCCATAATATTGAAGTGAACCCTGGCAGAGGGACAGGTTTAGATCTGCATGAGGAATTGTGGTTTGTTTTTCAAGTTCCACATCACTTTGAGGTAAGTCGTATGTGCTGCATGGCTTTAAGTCATACGTGTATTTTGGTATGTGGACTGTCAGAATATGAATGCATGTCAGAATATCTTCCCAATAGAGCTAAATGCCTCCTCTCGAGCCTGAGTAACACAGAGATGATTACTGTCCTGGAGGTACTTGGTGTTTACAGGTATGTGAAGCTCTGCCGTGTGTTTCATATCTGCTGATGTGTAGGGAAGAGCAAGCCAGTGATGCCAGTGATGTCATGGTTGAATTGTTAAAGGAAAGCAATTAATGTCTGCCACTACAGTCCTCACTGTTCACCATGGACATCTCAGGTGATGGAGGTGATGCAGCTCAAAATGAAAAAGGAACCTCTACTAGTGTGCATGAAAGTCGGTGCTTTTCAAAGGATTACTCCTTGTCTATTTACACTGATCTTAGAATGCCACATATGAATGTGAAATGATTGAAGTACTGTACTTTTTAACTCCTATATTCACTTCATTTTGAATTTATGCAAGTAGGCCAACCCCATAAGTAGTGGCATTTTTTTCTGCTTCTCACAAAGAAGAAAGAGTTTCACCAACTTTAAAGGAAAATGGGAAGTTTGTATGGAAAACCTTAGGCTGGAGTCAATTAGTCCAGCCATTGAAATGATCTCTATTCTGGATGAAGTTGCACCAGCTTGGAGGCCAGCACTTGCAACTGGTGTAATGCAGGTGTGCTCAGGATTAACATGTGGAGGTGAAGTGTGGTTCAGCTGCTTCAGTGGATCACACTAACTCCAGGAGGCAGGGAATCAGGTGGTATCAGTTAGCCATCAGGACATATGCCTCTGGCTGGCTTGCTGCCTGGCACACGCCTGTGCAGTAATAAGAGACAGGCAGGACTTAGGAGCACATTAGGAGACAATTTGACACAGAACCGAGCAGGCAGTGTGGAAGATGAAACAGGGGGTTTTAGAGGTAGGCGTAGAGTAAATTACCAAAGCGTTTCTCTTTTCCATGTGTTTAATTTGAAATCTGATTTCATAATAAGTGTTCCCATGTGGTGCTTCCTTAAAGTAATAGTTACCTATTGTAAGCCTTTAAACATTCTGAGATGCCTGAAGTATGAATGTTAATCTATTAGCTGGAATGTACTAACCTCACTTAACAAATTTTTTAACTGCTATTGAATATTTTAATGTCATTTTTCCTCCTTGTTCGGCTCCCTCCCCATCCTGGGGGCAGGGGTGTTACTGTTCCTGCAGCAGCCCTGGCACAGATACAGCTGCATCATGTATGGTTGAGTTGGTGGTGAATGGTGGTTGAATAGAATGTTTTAGCTGAATGTGTATGTTTAGACAATATAAATCAATGGTCTAATACAGTAATATAGTGAGTAACTTTCTCCCCAATTTAGCTGTAGGTTTTAGGAAAAACATTACTACAGGGGTGGTAACTTCCTTTTTTCTTTTCTCTTTCAACTTTTTCTTTTTATTTTTTCTTTTTTTCCCCCTTCCATTAGAAGTATGACAAAAATGGTAATCATTTCCTTTCACAAGACAATCTGGCTTGACTCTTGATAATGGTCTTGAAATCTCACTCAGTTGATTGTACTCATTTTGGTGATGTGAAACAAAAGAAACAATGTTCTGTGCTTGTAGGTCTTGTTGCAAGGGACAGCTCTGAGAATCTGAGGAATGCAAGAGTTTTCCAATAAAAACATCACAGTAATTGCTTTGAAGGAATGATTCATACATATAATCTTTCAAATATGCTGGCATGGATTTTGTTAAGACCGATTGGCTTGGCTAGTGTGATAGGTGCTATTCTTCAGAAACATACCTAATGATAATAAAGAGGTCTTGTCTTATCTCAAAGCAAGGTAGGGCCAAGTAAGGCTAAATCTTGGACATGAAACTTTCTGGACACAATAGTTTGCAGAAGAAGATGCTTTTTTGGGGGGGGTGATGTTGCACTGGTAGAAGTGATCTCTGTAATTACCATCATGATCCTGACAATCTGGTGACATTGATGTAAATCATTCATGTTGGAAGGGGCCTTAGGAGGTTGCCCAACAATTAATTCAGAGACAGTCTGAAGTTTCTTAATTAAGGAAACTTAATAATTTCCTTAGAAAATTGGTGATGCTCTGGTTGGTACAGCCACATCTGCTATTAGCCTTCGTTGTCACCACGTCACAAGTCACTAGTGTTTAGACACCAGTCCACCAAGACCACAGAGACTTTGCAGTGGAGCTGCTCACTCCAGGGCCTGTACAGCTCTTTTCTTTGTAAGAAGAGAACCAGGTTGCTTGAGAGACAAGTCCCTGCTCTAACTCCCCCACCTGAACTGTGATTTGCATTATTAGTCTACTCCCTTCTTCTGACTGTAATTGGCTGTAAAGGATTGATGCTGCATACTGGTTAAAAAGTTCCCATGTCCATCACCAAAACGATTTGGTTTTGGTCAGAAGCAATGTCTGTATAGTCTAGACCTGAGAAAACATCCAGATAATCTTGGAAATGTTCTGAAGCTTTCTAAATGAAGAACAAGAAGAGTTTATATGCAAGATCTGTTTGACTGGTTTCTGCAGTGGTACTTTCAGTAGTAACTCTTTTTCTCAGTTTTCCATGAACAGCTCTTGATCAGGAGTAACCCTGTTAAAGTAATATCACACTGAGAGGGATTGAACTTATTTAGAGGCTTTTTCACCCTACCATTTGTTTTTGTGTTTCTATTTTACCCTAATTTTTCTAAGGCTCATGTTTATGGGATTCTCTGTATCTTAACTAATATAATTAAAGTTTTCATTTGAATACGGTATTACTCACCAAAACTGATCATGAAAGGAGACAGGCTTGCACTGAACAAAAAATAAGTAAGAGCTTAATTAATCTGGATACAAGCCTAGGATCAGAATGTAGGTGAATAGTGAAATACTAGTTATTCTATAACATTATATATATATAATGTCATACAATATCCTCTGACCTGTTCTATGCACATAGACTACTAAACTGTATAAAATGATCTTCACACTTTATGTTGCTACAGGGTCCAGCATGTGATGCCCACCAAGTGAAGTGGAAATGCTATCAAACAATGGGCATTCATTTTTTTTGTTTGCTACATGCATCCAGTGAAGTTGTAATTGTGGAAATAGTTTTCACTTTTCCTTTCTTCTACTTTATTTTTAAGTATTCTATTAGAGGTTAGATTTTTAAAAAATTATTTCTAAATATACACAGAAGAATTTTTAAGATATTTGTCTAGTTACCTTATTAAAAAAAGGTGGTGGGAGTGAAGGAGAAGAAAGTAAAAATCCCAAAGACCAACCACCCCCATGCTCTTCTGAAATGCCCATGCCTTTGTTTGTATTGCATAGTAAAAACAGAATGTTGGCTGTTTATAGAAAATTAGGAAAGCAATCAATGAATAACATGATAAATTGTCTTGGGGCATGTTGAGAAATGCTGTAAGAATGGCTGAAAATACAGTGTTACTCTTGGAAAGCAAAAAAAGATCAGTCCTCTCTTACTACAGAGTACTGATGCAGTCACTTGCTGAACAGGGGAGAGTGAGAATTTTGGTAAATTTTGGATTCACTAAAGAGCAGGGGTCTATATAGCTGGGAAGTAGAATAGGACTGTTGATGCCACTGTGACAGCCACATGAATCCAATGTAAGACTGAGAATTACAGAGCTGGTGCTGCCACGAACAAGGCACAGAAGAGGGGGAACTCTGATTTGCTTGCTGGCTAGACACTTTTGGGGTTTAATATGTGATAGACTGACAGTCATGGCAGAAAAAATATATTAGCAGAAGTGTTAGCCCCTCCTAATGGGAATGTGGGTAACAGTTCCATCACCTCCGTGTCTTTATAAAGACCACAGATTACATTTGTTTAGTAATAATTTAGAGCAAGGGAGAAATCCCAAGCCTATACACCCTTCTTTCTTTTGTATCTTATTTGTGGAATAACTGAAGAAGCCAAATCTCACCCCCAGAAATGTACATGCATTCAATTGAAAAAAAGCTGACTTTCTGAAAAAAATTATATAATTGGAAGGAAAAGAGGATGGTCATCCTTAAATTCTATGAGTGATTGGTGAATGAAAGTCTGACCACCATTGTGCTCTTTCTTTTAAGTCACTGAATTTCAAATAAAAAATAGCCTTTAAACCATGCCAGCTGCACTATAAAGTTGTCTTACCAGTATAGCTGCTAACCTGAAATATCTTAAATAACTTTATATATATATATATATATATATATATTTAAAGCAATGGCAGACTGTTGTAAGAGTGTGTCCTTAGCATGGACACAATAGGCTGTCTGCCAGTGTCTTCTGAGGAAAGTTTGTCTGTAAACTCTTCCTGATAACTGGTGTACAATGATGACTTAATAATGAATAGATTAATTGGGTTTTTTATCAGAATAAAAAATGCTTTTCAATTTAATTCTGTTTCTTCTATTAAGTAAGAGAAATGGATTTAACTGATGTTTGTTGGGTCAGCAAAGCCCTATTAGCTGATGAGCCAACAGTTAGGGAAGCAAGCTGAGCAGTGAAGTTGCAGGCAGTGGAAAGCAGCATCACATATAGCTAGTGGGAGAAGTCAGTTTGCAAGAGCACAGCATAAGTACAGATATAGCTTAGTATTTTAATGTCTCTTTCATCTGAATTCCTGGAAAGAGCAAATGCATGAGCTCTTCCAGTATAATTTTCTTTTATGGCAGTCTAATGAGCTACAGTGGAATAGTGAGTTACTGCTTGATGTGTCTAAAAGCCAGAAGAGCGTTGTACTGCTATGTGACAGGAATAATTCCTGAACTTCCACCAAATTCTTGGTCATTGCAACTAGCAAACTCTTCATGTCATTTCATGTGCTTTGGACAAAGCCTTGATTGTGACAATAGTGAGATCAGAATTGGAATGGTCAAAGCTTCAGTGCTGATCCCCATTCATTTGCATCGGCTACATCCCAGCCACAAGTGGGATTTCTTGACAGAAAGAAGAATAGCTCCTAGAAGAAAATGATAACAGCCTATGAAGGAGATGTTTGAAGTTATTGTAGAAATAAAGACAATAATCAATGCCGTTTCAGCAAACTGGTCAAGTAGGAGCACACAGAAGAACTCTACCATAAATACAAGATCTCTGTGACCTCTTGTTTTCCTCTGGTGCTAACACAAGCTGTTAATCAGAAAAATCAATGAGATTTATAATGCAATTAAAGAAACTTGGTGTCAGCTTAAATGTTTACTATAAAAAAACCCCCCAAACACCATCACGGGGAATTATATTTTTCTTTATGTTGATAATGAGACAGGTTTAAAAATTAATGTAAAATTTAACTGTGATGGGTGGACAGCATCAACCACAGGCTGTTTAATGGTAGGACCAAAAGATCTGGTTTAGCAGCATATTACTGGTAAGTGAAAAAAGTTGAAGTAGTAACCTAAATGCTGTTGCCAATTCTTAAAACTATTGTAGCTACTCGTATCCAAGTTTCCCAAGAAATATTTGTCGCAAGTAATGTTAAAAAAGGGAGATGTAGCCACTAGGAATTTCATCTGAGTTTGAAAAAAATCAAAAAAACCCACCAACCAAAATGACCACTAAAACTACATTTTGATTTCTAATGGCATGAAATATTTCATATTACTTGGGAGAAGAAAAAGTGAGATGCCAGCTGATTCCTAAAAGTCTGTCACAAAGACTTGAGGTTTAGTTTATACTGGGTGTTCTCAGTAATGCCTTTGAGGTTCACCCACTAACAGTAGTTCTGAAAAATGCCTTTAAAGTCTGCATCTTGTTCTTTTGATGGATTACCAGAATCTCAGGCTCATGCTTCAATGTAGTGCAATATAAACTGCAGCTAAGCAGAGAAGGAGGAAATTAGATGAGAATGCCTGAAGAAACTTTGAATGTCCTTGCTTTGATGTATTTCACAATCTTAGCATGACTTCATAGCTGGCAGTATACAATATATATAATACTCAGAAAGCCAGCACAGCATGACAGCCTGAAACAGCAGTACATACTATACAGCAAGTGAAAAGTGAACTAAACAAGTCAGGAGTAACTGCAAAGTTCAAACAAAGTTGTTGTGAAAGTGTTAATTGTGACTCCATTGTTTTGAATTGACCTGTTTGGGTTTTTTAATTTCTGAAGCAGGTATTGCATCCCTCTGATGTCTAGAAAGAATTAGGGCATTTTCACTCTCAGATTATAGCAAGGAACAAATAAAAGTTATGTGGCTTTTCTGTATAGCATACCTTGTAATTAGATCTAAGAATAACTGGATACCTCACTAGACAAACTTGCAGTGAATAAAGAATGTAAGACAACCTAAATATTAGAGGGAGAACAACGGTGAGCTGTAATGCATCTTGCAATGTGAAAAAGTGAGGATTGCCATGAAATGAGAATTAAACAAATGCTTTAGTACCGCTTCAAGGGCTTCTTTCAGGTGTAGGTTGCTGTGATGGCTGCCTCCACCAGGGTTTTACTAACAAAGCTACCCATCAGTGGGAGATAGTAATGACTTTGAATTCATTATATAGCCTTTGATAGCCTATTCATTGTATGACTTCGAATTCATAATCTTGGGATGGCGTTGGACGCTTGTGCACCAGAGACTGTTTTCTGCCGTTGGTAAACCTGGGCTAGTCCTAGTGCTGAGAAAGATTTATTCACAACTTGCCTGAAGGGGGAAGCACAGACAAAGGCGTCACTGTGTCTGTCCCAGAATTCAACAGATCTTTTGAGAGTTCAGGGCTTCTGAAATTCACTCCTGTCACATCATAGAGATTTTGGGGTTTTTTGTGTACTTAGATCTGATTGCTTCAGTGACAAAAATGTTGGTGTTTTAACCACATTTTTAAAAATGCTTGCAAACAGTGGAGAACTGACATTCTTAAAATGGCAAGAAGCAGCTTCTTGACTATCAGTGGCAATTATTACAAAATCTATTTGCTTTTGTGCAACGGGATGCATTCTGGGAACAATTTTGGAAGTGAAATGAGAAGAAAGGCAGTCATTTGACTAGCAGAATTATTATTTTGAATATAAGGTGGATGACTGTTTTGTTCTTTTTGCTTTCACATCAAGCAGAAAATACAACTTTATTTGGCAACTTTAGAAATCTGATCTAGGATTCCTCTAGTTTCTTTTTCACTTTTGTATGTGTGTGTCCTAAAATGGGTGTTTGCAACCTAACCACCAAGTAGAGTGCAGTCTTTTAGTGGCAGAGGAAAAGCAAATTCTCTCCTGGTGACTTAAATGGATACTTCTATTATACTGAAAGAAAAAGGACCAAGATCTCTGCTGGTTTTACTTTACAGACAGTAAAGTAAACTTTACAGTTCTGTTTAATCTAGAGAGAATTGTAGCAGTAGCAGATGCCCAAGGCATCCTGGCCTATATCCAGCAGGACCAGGGCAGGGATTGTCCCCCTGTACTCGGCCCTGGTGAGGCCACACCTCTGGTGCTGTGTCCAGTTCTGGGCCCTTCACTCCAAGGACAGTGAGGTGCTGGAGCGTGTCCAGAGGAGGTAAACAGAGCTGGTGAAGGGTCTGGAGCACGGGTCTGGTAAGGGGTGGCTGAAGGAGCTGGGGGTGTTCAGCCTGAAGCAAAGGAGGCTCAGGGGAGACCTTATCACTGTCTACAGCTACCTAAGAGGAGGTTGCAGCCAGGTGGGGGTCAGCCTCTTTCCCCAAATAACAAGTGACAGAATGAAAGGAGTTGCCTCAAGTTGCACTAGGGAAAGTTTAGACAGGACACTAGGAAAATTTTCTTTCCAAAATGGGAACAGACATTGGAACAGGCTGCCCAGGGAAGTGGTGGAGTCATGCTCCCTGGATGGATTTAAAAGATGAGTAGAAGTGGCACCTGGGGACATGGTTCGGTGGACTTGATAGTGCTCAGTTAATGGTTGTACTTGATGGTCTTGAATGTTTTTCCAACCTAAATGATTTTATGTTTCTAATTTGGCTTCAGGAAAGTGGTCCTGAAACAGAGAGCAGAACAAAGGATGAGAAGTGATCTCAGAGGCAGGTCTGCTATTTCACTGTAAAGCTGGAATCCTCTTTTGTTGAAAGATTAAGATGCTGTCTGTTACCTCTTACAGTAGTACTTACAATTTGATTTTCAGTTTCTCAGCCAAGTATCTGTTGTCAAAAACATTCATGACTAAGGTAAAAGAATGAAGGATTTTGCCAAACAAATGGTAGAAAACAAAAGGCTATCCATGTTTCTTTTTGTTCTAGATGAATATTGTATTAAAGACATGCCTAAGTAACATGGTTAAACCTGGCTCTGGTATTTAATATTTATTTAAAATCCGTTGCATTTGTAGTACAGATTTTTTAATTTGGAGGTCACACTCTATTGTCATTGTTTGAGAAACAGCATATCATAATTTGAAACAACCATATATATCACATCTTGAATGTAGCCTTCAGGTCCCTTACATGAGATCATACTGAATTAGAATATTATACTGACAGTGGGGGTGATACTGAGAGATGCAATGAGGAGCAATGAGCTTTCCCTCTGAGTTAGGTGGTCTTAGCCATTTTATTTGTAATTCTAAATTTATAGCAAAGATAGGGTAAACAGTGATAAGGTAAAAATGTAGTCAGCTGTAGAGACTGAAGCCTACATGTGAACACAGGCAGGCAGAGTGGAGACTCAGTCTTGGTCAAAGATTGTCATCCAAAGCAGCCCTTGATGGAACTGAATGAGACACGTCTTCTTCATTTCTGCTTTTGCCATACCTGTATAGGACTTAAAATACAATTGCTTAGATAATAGAAACTGATGGGCAGCTAATATCTGAGAATGAAGTAAAAGCTTTAAGGGGTCTGACATAGACTTAGGGTGCAGCAATTTAATTTTTAACATTCTTTGGATTCATGCCTTGTCTTGGTAGTATTCATCCTTGCAACTAATTTCTCATAAATTGCTATCAATTCCTTTCTAAAACTTTAAGGTAAATTAAAATAATACTAAACAATGCGGGCCAGTTTGTAGTTCTTGTAATATTGTGCATGTGCAATACTACTTTAGGATTTCCAAACTAAATCAACATCCTTTGACAAAAAAAAAGTAATCTTGATAAATTAGCAGCAAATCAAAACAACTATCTTTCTATTTAAACATATACTGTTACCTCATTGACACTGATGTAAAATGTTTTTCTCAGTAAGAGTAAAAAGAATGTGCTCAAATGAGAGGAAATAATTTTTGATTTTTTCATGGTTATTATTATTTTGGATTAAGTCCAGGAGGATCTCTTAAGAAAGTGTTGCATCACCTGACACACAGATATGTGATGACCGTAAAATGATTAGAGAAGAGATTAATAAAGAGCATTTGTGTTATGAATTAATCAAAAGTCAGGATCCAGTCTAGAGAAGTGGGGAAGATGGTTTGCATGTATTCAGAGAGCTGTGCCAAATGTAATTTACAACTGTCTCTGTGGGCCGCAAAGAGCTCAGCTTATTTCAGAGTGCCCCATGGCTCCGTTTAAGTGATGTGTGTGAGATCTGGACAGATTGTTGAGCAGATGGTCCTAGTGTGAGATGGTGTACTTCTTCCAAAGCACTAGTCGGTGTGAATGGTGTGCTGGCAGAGAGGTGTTCCATGACCTGGCTACTAGAGAAGGCAGTGACGAGAAAAATCGGTTTGGAAGGAGGGAGCATTTGAGCCGCTCTGAGAAGTTTGCTGTAAAACTCAGGTTAAAATACTCGACAAATTTGGATACTCATATCACTATTAGATTCCCAGCCATCATCATATCTGGTCTGTTTTGTGTACCTGAAATGTCTTGTATTATTTCACATGGCTGTTCAGTGTATGTGCCTTTGGTTCATACCATGCTGCTGCTAAAACAACCAAGGGTTGCTTTTTCTCTTGATTTCCTTCCTCCCCCCATGCTCCTTCTGTGTGGTGTCTTAATCCTGTGCTCTTTCTTTATCAAAATGTAAAATCTCTGCTGGAAGAAAACATGCTGAAAATTTGAATGGTGCATTGTCTCACCCCACATGCAGTATTTGGCAGCCTCAGAGTGACTGTAATCACAGCTGCTTTCAAACCTGCTTGCTGTCAGAGGATCTCCCACAGGCCCTTGTGAAAGCCAACATTAAGATCAGAGCTGGAGCAATAAACTTCTCTCTTCCATGGTTATAGACATCCCAAATCCTACTCAAAGGTGTGCTTAAACTCCAGCCAAAATCATCACTTTTCAGTTGGAGTTGCAGAGGTGAAAAAAACCCAAACCTTTCTCTTAATACTGTTAAAGGGTCAGTGTTAAAGAGATGCAGTGTAGTGATTTACTTACTAGATTTAACATCTGTCTTCAAAATTCCTGTAGTGGGCAATTATTGATTACAGCTAAGAGCCTTTCTCAGTAGGTTCAACAAAAGAACTTTTTTTTTGGGGGGTGGGGGGGGGGTGGGGGAAGAAGATTATATATTTCTGGCTGTAGGTGTTGGACCCCCTATTCCCATCTTTATACTTGCAGAATTTTCAGTGTTGTGTTGTCACCATTTAGTAATTTTGCCCCACAGGAATGTCATGATTAGACCCATGGATAAGTGAGACTCTTACAACACATTGAAAATACAAACCAAAGAGTTGCTCCTTCTGAAGAGCTTATAAAGTTCAGACTGGGTCTTGAGAAATCCACACAAATGTTCCTATCATTTTTTTAGTGGGGTTAATTTTATAGTTGTTTTCTTTAAATAAATAAATAAAAGCTAATGAAAAGGGATCTCTTTCTTTACAAGTGGTTTGATCCCACTGCTAGAGAGGATGTAATCCAGATGACATTCTCAGGGGATAGTAAAGACTTTTGCCAATATTCCTATGTTGCTGAAAGATTCACCAGGCAGCATTCCTAGCTGGGACAAAATGCATTACTGCATCACTCTTAGTTTTACCTCCAACTTCCACCCCAAAGCCCCCTTTCTTAAATCTTTTGAGAATTGAAAAAGCAGTAAGGGTTCAAGTGAAGTCCCTAAAAGTAATTCTCCATTAGTTTAAAAGGTAGCTTTGCAAAGTTTTGGTAAAGTAGTTAGCTGAAACTTGACATTATACAGCTTATTTTAATTCAGTAGTGTAATGATGTGGTGATAGAGTATTGCCATCTACCAAAAACATATGTTTAGGAGAATTCCAGAAGTTTTGATTTGAAGAAATAAAAGTTGTTCTAACTTAACATCTAATAATGAAGATTTTGAATAACTGAACTCATGTCTTTGTGTAGATTTACCTTTTTTCCTTTTAAATAAATATTTTCCCCAGATTTTATAGCTTTGGCATTATTTGTTCTACAGATTTTTTTTCTAGAGGTTAGGAGGGCCTTGTAGCTTCAGAAAATTCTATCAGATGTTACATCTTTCAAAAATTCATATATTCTGAATCCTTTTTGCGGTTGCATGAGTTCTTTAAAACATTGTGCTTAGTGTCTACCTACTGCTCATAAATCACCCTTTCCTCATCAGGCATATCTCTGCTTACATTTTATTTATTCATCCTTCAGTGTTACCAAATACTAGTAACTCACTGAAAGTATACCCTACTAACGCTTTGTTCATGTAAACTTCTTTGAAACATAGACTTTAGATTACTTGGTAAAATGTGCATTAATATATAGAAAATTCCAGTTTCTTCCCAAATCCTTTGCTTCAGAACACCTACACAGTTAAAAAACCCCAAAAAACAGAAACAGCCAGACAAAAAAAGTTTCTGATATCATTCAGCTAAAAAGGATTAAGTTTTTTGTTCCCTGTGGGAGTACACAGGTGAAAGGATCCTGTGCTAGCTCCCTGCTGGCATAACAGCTGACACACCGACAATTACAACAGCAGAGACTCAACCAGCATCTCTTTCCAAGAAGAAATGGTCTTTCTAGATATTCTCTGTGCAGCTGTGGATGCTGTGCTTTAAATCACTGATTTTTATCTCATTCATATTTGTTGCTGTGTGTATTTGCTTTCTCCCGTTACGCAGCATTCTGTCCTGAGAGATAATCCTTTGGTTAGCAATTCATAAAAGGAACATTCACATGAATGAGTGCTCATAATCTTGTGCTCTGTGAATTCAGATGGATGTATGTATCTCTTAGCACAGATAGATACATCCATCAAGCCCATCTCTCTATAGCCAGGCATTATATGAAGTATAGTAAATATAAATACAGATTTAGGGCTCTTCTCAGGAGAGATCAAATAGAGTAGCTGGAAGAGCACAGGCAAATATCTGATTTCATTCTGGCATTAACTCACACAGTTCTTGGGCTATTTTAAGAACTCTCTTTGTATAGTTGGAGCTGAGTTTCAAACAGTGCTTCAAAGTAACAAGTGGTCTTGGCAGACAGAAAACTTCTGCCAAATTAGAAGTGAAATTAGGCTAGTATAGTGTTACAACAATAAGGTTAATCGGTTAAGGGAATAATTTGTGGGATAGGATCATTAAAATGTCAGTGCCAGAGATGTTCCTGGACTGCACATAGTGTAGAAGATGCTTCACTGAAAAGGGAGGAATAGGAGAGTCTGTTCTTCCTCAGTAACTGTAACAGAAAGCACTGCTGCTTTTGTGCTTGTACATTCTTTTTCATTTAGCAGCAAAGTTCTTGGTAAAGATCAGAAAACTCTTTAAATAACCACTTCCTGGTACGTCCTTGAGTTGCTGATAGCTCAAAGGAGGAACTTCTTTTTCAAGTGTGAGAATTCTGTTCCTGATCATGGCTTTTGCTGGTACTGTTTGTGACTGATTAATATGTATAAAGTGCAAGTAAAAATCTTAATGATTTGTGTATGTACAAAACTATGACCAATTGCCTTTTTTGCTGTTGGAAATTGTCACAAAGGAGCACCTAGAAATGGCCACCTGGGTTGGAAATTGACCTTGGATCTCTTTATTCTAGTATTCTGTCTTCACTTGTGACTAATACTGGACTGAGAGGGAGATGCACAAAATTTTAGTGTACATTAAAGTAGGGCAGTTTCAATTTCCTGTACTAACTGTATGTCCTCTTATTGACATGTATTCTAAATATGTGGTATTATTTCAAGATATAATACTGTTATTTTGTACAGGGTCATATCACCATTCTATAAGGAAAAATTTAAACCAACTTGTCTTAAAGAACAGAACTTTGTTGGTTAAAACTGGCAAGAATTGATTGTGTAAGTGAGGAACTCTCAGCAACACTTCAGTTGAAAAGTCAAAGCACTGAGCTGATGATTTTATCAGCTTTTACCTGTCTTTTCACTGCTCTGGATGAACAGCTGAGGAAGAACTGTACCTCTAACATCCATAGCCACTCCTGAATATCTGGCTAAGGCTGCGGAGTTTCCTCCTCAGTGAAATTTTACTTCTGTTGTGCTAAAGGTGTATCTAAACTGCATCTCTTTGGAAGGCCTTCAAACTACCATGCCACAGTATGTAGTTGGCTGATTTCCAGCCTGTTTGGGTTAGAATGGGACATGGTAGAATTCTTCCTCCCTCCTTTGTATCAAAAAGAGTCCAGGTATGTGGGACAGGCACACAAAGTATGTCTGAATTTGGCCTGGTCAGGAAAAAAGGAAAAAAAAAATCAATATCCCTTTCATCACATGGTATTTGTGTAATTGATAACGAAATAATAATTTTTAAAAAGCCATTTGTTTTGAACTTTTAGGGATTCTGAAACTAAATATGAGTTACTAACAAGCATTTCTGTTGTTATTTTGCTAGAACCCTCACTACCCTTGCACATCCATGTTAGGACTTTCAAAATGGCCTAGCAAAATTGGTTCACCTTTCATGGTTATCAGGAGGCAGAGGAAGATTAGAAAGGGCCATTTTCTTTCAGAAAAATCTTTTGACTACTGATTGTCCTACAGAGGCTCCAACAGTCTATCCAGCAATAATGCAGGGGGAAACTACAATGAAACTAGGGAGTCCTAAAATAAGAGATAAAAGTTGAAGAATATTTGTTTTTTGTTATAGTGTTTTGTCTTCTTGTGTATTAATTCTGTGCTTTAATTGTGAAAATGGAATATGGTAGTAATAGGGATTTATGTTCTCTGTTAATGTCAGCTGCAGTTAAAACCTCACAAGAGCTGAAGGACAGATTAAAAGAAAATCAAACAAATGAGGAGCTCACATGTTTTCATAACACAATGGGTCATGGCAGTACCTAAATAGGACAGAGGAGAAGGAAGTAGAAAACCAGGACTACCTTCAGCTTGCTGAGGGTGGAGAAGGTAGAAAGCTGCAGGTAAAATTGCATTTGATTGTTTTATATGAAATTTGTACCTTGGCCAGAATCCCTTATAGAAATTCTTCACGCTGGAAAAATGTTACTCGGGGGAATCCATCTTATTACTTTTTTCCCATTTTGATGAAAAAAGTAATGATATGAAGTGGAAAATGTCAAGTAAAATTAATCTAAATATTGGCTTTGTGCAACACAATAGAAAACACATTTTACTGTGTTTGTGGTGTTATTCACTAAAGTCCTTAACTACAGGTGTGCCAAACTGTCAGGACATTTTTATACAACTGATCGATTTTCCTCTGTTAGAGAATGCTGCAATCCCCAGGGCTTGTTCTCCCCTTGGACCATGACCTAGAAAAGTTTTTAAACACTTGCTGCACAAGACTCGCCACTCCTTTCTTTTGCGGCTATATCCCAGATGGGGACATTTTCCATCTGCATAGTGTGGCCCTATTCCTGCAGCACCTGAGCATCTCACCTGGACCTTTCTGCTTACTCAAAGACAATGGTGTGAAAGTGCAAGCCAGACCCCACGGAGCTGGAGTGGCAATTTAAGCATAGGTACAGTTTACTTCTGTTGCATGTGTGCAGGAAGTCTGTCTGTGCGTGTCCTACCCCCAACACACGGAAGCAGAGTAGGAATGGGAGCACCATTTGGAGTGGATAACAGAAGCCTGCTGCCCTGGCTCCCTGAGGGTGTCCCTTGGGGGTGTCACTAGAAGATGGTTGTTCATCTGTGGTAAGGCTAAGATGTTATTTTTGTACTCTAAACCAGAGAGTTTCTTGTTTTGTTAATTGGAAGCTAGAAAGAATACATGCTGATGGTCTTTGGTGCTTCCAAGTCAAGCAACTACTCTTTGATGAATATTTGATGCTAAATTTGTTACCAAGTTTGATTTTTAGATTTTTGGAATCCCTTTGGTAATGTAAGCCAAGATACACTGGAAATCCTTGTGAGAGCAAGAAATCAATCCCATATTTGCAAGCCTTGGCCAGTTTCCTGAATGTTTGAATGTCGTCCCTCTTGGAGTCTAGTTTTCTGAAACACACCACTCCTGATTATGTGCTGTTTGGATGACAGCTGGAGAAATTTGTAAGAGTGAAGGGTGACCTACTTGCATTTTAATTTTTTTTCTGTGTGATTAATGAAGATATTCCAGTTTCGAAGTTGATTTTATTCACACCTTGTCTCAAAGCTCATTATGTACCACAAAGAGATATTTTCCAAGTAGAAATCAAATAACTATTTAAGAAGAATATGTTTATATCAAAACAATTGAGAGTGATGTGTTAGTAACACTGCTACTTAGTTACTGCTGTTTATACACACTTCCCATTGTTTTGAAGAGCCATATTGTCTCAGGTCACCTTCAACTCTTGATCAAGAATATTTTGGGCCCTTACTCTTATGGATACCCATCTTCTTTCTGCTTAATTTTTTTTCTTTTCTTCTTGAATTTTAAGCTTTATTCACATCTGTACACACATGTATTAATTGTGGTCAATGTTCTATTTTAAGAATTAAAAATAGCATGTGGCCACAGCATTTAGCATTTATTTCAGAGTTAGAAGGATATGTAGTGCATGTCAGCAATGTTCTCTGAGGTATCTTTGTTTTGAAGTCCATGCATTTGTTCATAAATAAACATCTTTATGGATATTTATTTATGTCTGTAGACTTTGTCTCCCACTGGCGAGAATGGCTGGCTTACCTTCAATACACAGCACACAGTCAATTTAAATACAATTTAAATTTGCTTCTGTTTCTCTTAGCTAATGAGTAGCAAGTGATTTTCCAGCCCTAATTATGGTGTTATTGTGTTTCCAAGAGGCACGTTGATATTAAATTCTACAGTGGCTGAAAGCATCTTGGTGTAACTGTGGCTAAACAGACCAAAATGCAGCATCTCTTTATTACATGCAGCCAGTGAGAGCAGCTGAGGTTTTTTTGTATGACAAAATGCAGGCAAACAAAATGTCAGATTAGAACTGTTCTGCAGAAACCCCAAAAAACTAGTAAAGTTTTTATTTGTGTTTTTTGAGGATTTTTTGTCATGTTTTTCCCACAAACTCATTCTCTTCAGAAACGCATTTGTCAGCTCTGATGGCATATTCAGGATTGTGCAGTGAACTGAGCCGGGGCTGTATAGAAAGTAGGTTTAAAAATTGAGTAGGTTTTAAAAATGCTTCAGTAAAGCATTTACCACAAAGTAAGCAGGCAAAGATAGGTGTGAGCCTTTTTCTTTTTAGTTGGTTGTTAATTTTGGGTTTTGGCATTTTCTTTAGTGCACTGATGCAAAATTGTAGTGACAATCCCATCACCTGGAACTGGGTTGCATGGCATTTGAAAAACAGCCTGTGTAAGTATAGCAAGTCCTTTCAGAGGGTACAGCTGGACTGAAATGTGGATTGTTGTATAGGATGATGCACACAAAAATCTCTCTTCCTCTTTTTATCTCTCCTTTTATTGGAAATGTACTATAAGCACTGAGTTTGAGCTTTCCTTGAAAGCTTTAAAAACTCTTATACTCATATAGAGCAACTTATGTTTTCCTTATGTAGCTTCTGGTGCCAGAGGAATTTATAAAGTGCTTTTAGCAGCTTAAAAGCCTGCAAAGTGTAGGATAATCCTTCCCCTTCTTTAACACAGCCCAGTATCCCTTCATCAGCTGTCCTAGTGGTATGGCTCCTACCTGAGGTAAAATGTCTTCTCCACTGTGGATGTGCTCAGGCTTGCAGATGGGTTGAGGCTTGTTCTGACAAATGGATCTTATTTTTTATATTACTCTTGTCTCTAGAAGGTTGAAATCATAAGAATTTGTAGGATCTTTCTGAGGCTTACCTGGTAGTACCAGTGTGTTGAAACCATTTGTTTATACACAATGATACATGAATTCTCCTCCCTTCTCCCTCAGTTTTGTCACACCAGTTTACAACTTTTCAAATGCATGATCTGCTGACATGGGCAAGTTCTGACATGTGCAAGTCCCAGATGTTCTATGGTTCTTGAACCAAGTTGAGACTCCACCACCCCCTTCTTCTAGAAGTGACTTTTGCTGCTGGTTCACGTAATTTTCTTTTACCATTTGGTTCTCTGTTCTCTTCCTAATAGTTGAAATATCTTTAGAAAGCTTCATAATTGTGTATTTTGGTGCTATGGTGTGAATGGCCAGGAAAGAAGCTAATGGTATGTCAGAGCCACATTTGAAGTTCTGTCTCTATAAGCTTAAAAAGAAACTAAGGCTGGAGTTGCACAGAAGGTATTTAGGCATCTCACTTAAGACACTTATATGAGATTTTGGGAAATCCTGTTCTCAATCTTGTAGGAATTTCTTTTGCCCTTTTCTTACAGTTCTCTGTCCAAGTTTTACAGACTGAAAGGAAAGCACATATGTTGAAATCCTGGTCCAGAAAGGCACGATACTATTCAGTGCTTCTCTGGATTGGGATATGAGCCCTTAAATCCACTAAAATTTGGTACTTAGGCATCTTTTGAGGATGACTGTGTGAGTGACCTGTCTGAAGATGGTGCTATATAGCACTAGAATCAGAAACTGGGAGATTCTGGCTCACCTTTGTCTATCAACAGTAAACGATAATGTCTCTCTCCTTGTTTAAACTGAATAGTGGTGATGACTTTTTCACCACGTATGGAAAACCCATTTCATACTTTGTCCTACCTTATATTCCAGACAATGGCAGTGGAAGGACTTCAGAGAAGAAAATGCAGGAAAATTGGGTTCTGATACTGATCTGAACTGAAACAGACAGGAAATACCATATTCTAAGCTTAGTGGGCACTGACAATTTTTTTTTTTTAAGAACCCTAGTCCTTAATATGACCCACATTAAGAAAATATCCTGTTAGATTCATCAGCTGTTCCCCACATGGTCTTTAAACCACTCTCCAAAAAGGTATCTATGAATGTAACTTTTTCGGTCTCAACAGATTATCTAGTGTTTTCTTACTTTTATATGTCTCAGAGTTCGAGGTTTATCTGGAAAGGAAAAAATCTTTAGTAGCTGGTTATAGTCCCAGGTTCAGATAGCATCTCTTCATTTGAAACTTTATTAATTCATGTAAAGTAGGAGAATATTTACTAGCATCAGATTTAGTAAATGGAATGTTTTTCTTTTTGACCTTAAACCTAATTATAATACTACATTTTAGACAAATGAATTTTCTGTGATTGTTTGAAAGCAGTATGTTCTACTTTTGTTATCTTTAACACTGAGGAAAAAAACCCTCACCGTTTTCTGAAATTAAAATCTAGTTTTATTTTAATAAAATGTTGCATTTCTTGTCTGGCTCAAAAAACCTTTAGGCAACAGATACATTTCAATGGGGTTGCCTCCAATTTACAAAGAAAGTACTGAGTCAAGGCCAAACAAGTTACGTGACTGCTTTTCCTACAGCTGTCAGTGGCTATAATCAGGAAAAAAGCAGAAATCTTCCAACTCTTTTGTGTGTTACTAAATCACCTTACTACTCTGTCATCTATAGCCTCTTCTCTAGCACCTTCCTTTTCACTGAGCACGGACAATAACCTTTACCTGATATTCTGTTTGGGTGGTCCTTTCACATGTGGCAGAGAGATAAACAATGTGCAAGTTTAGCTGGTTCAAGGAACTATATTATATTACAATGCTTGGTTAATTTAACTTTGGCACATGATCGAATACAAGGGGTAATTATATTCTGGAGTTATTCAATATTTGAACAGCTTGGAAAGAGCAATCTTTAGGGAGGTGGAGGGCTCAGTTTGATTATAGAGCTGCCTTATTTATACCTTGTGGGACTACACTGCTTGCTGTCTTGTCTCTGATTCAAGGTGCAAAAGAAATAAAATACTGACACAAAGATTCACGTTAGAGTAACACCAATAAGAGTATTTTGTTGAACAGTGGATTTGATGTAGGCATGGTCTCACTGTTCCACAGAGCAGCTTCCTTTTCAGCCTGTGTAAAAAGAGGAAAAGTCTAGCTCGTTTTATACTGAGAAATCAAATAAACAGTCATTCTGGGTTTATTGCCTGCCACCCTCAGCTTCTTATTTCAGTTCCTACTGTCTACTTATGAGTATAATTTTCTTTCAGTCTTAGCTATACAGCCCTTAAACCATCACTGGAAATTTATGGGCAGCATTTGACCTGTCAAGTATATTTGAAAATTAATGGATATCTAAATCATCCAGGCAGCTCTGAAATCCTCATTTTTAATGTTTCTGCACTATTGACTCAGATGTGGGAAGATGCTACTAATGATAAGTACCTGAGGGCCTAAGATATCCATCATTATTTGGCTTTTGTTTTGCTTCCATAAGGTATGTTGCTTTGTCTTTGGAGCTGTGTTTAATGTGTGTTAAAGTTCACTGCACTTTCCCAAGTTCTCTGAGGTAATGCTATAAAACAAAACGCTGCCTCTTGAGAGGCCAAGGTAGTTGACTGTTTGAGGGACACTTGAACCACATGATCTGTCCAGCAATGAACATCTGTTTCAAGATTCACAGCATGCTGGGAATGATTAATGAGTGGTTTTAAGTGTATTTCACCCTTTGAGTGAATATCTGACTGGCACTAAATGGCTGTTGCCTTTCACCTAAAAGATATCACATCACACTCCTGAGCTTTGAAATATTTACCTTGTTCTTTCTGTCCATCTTCTAGTAGCACCATAATTTGAATACATAAATTTTCAGTGGATGTGTAGACTTGCAGGGAGTCATTAAGTATGGAAGTTAACTTTCCACAAAGATCTGACATGACTGAGAACCAGCAGAAAATATTTGGTCATTACTTGTTCAGGGATCCCGGTTCCTGAGAAAAGAGAGAAGTTTCCTGACTTGAATGTAGGTGAATGAGGGATTTTCCATCACTCAAGCAAGTCAAAAATTCGGTTGAGTGCTGCTGATATGCATAAGGATTTCATTGTGGGTGGGTTTACAGGGTGCTGTCGTGCAATCTGAAGGGCCATGGATGAGTAGGGAGATGGCAGGAAGGTGCGGGTAATTGTTGTTAATTTTCCTGTTAGGTACTAACCACAACCTCTCTGGCTAATTCTAGAATAACACCCATCCTCATCACAAAAGGTCACAAGTAGAACTCCCTGCCCAGGGATAACTATTCTGAAAGGTGGGAGTCTGTAAGAGGGCCTTGAGGATGAGGAGGGCAGCAGAGCCATGCAGAAGGGAGAAAACCATCTTTATTTTTCCTATAGCACTGCATAAGAATCACGTGGTTTTGTGGATATAAAAGTGCATGTTTTGTAGACTTTGGTGAAACCTAAGACTGTAGACTGGAAAAAACCTACAAAAGTTTGTTCTGCACTTCATTGAAACCATTTGCAGCTTAACTGGCAGGCAGACAAGGCATTTATAATTGCTGATCACTCTCACCAGCTGGACATTCATAGCTTTTCTTGTAGTTGTCCTGAGGACATACAATGGCAAAAAGCTTTAGTTCTGCTTTGACTGTAAATTGGTTATATAAGAGGGTAATCTATTTGGTCCAGTTCCTAACTGTTCTGCAGATTTTTTTAATTTTAGAAGAAAGAATTATCTTGTAAATCCTTCCCAGGATGCAATCCATGTTCCTGCTGTTCTCAGGCCCAATTTTGTTGTAGCACCAGTGTGTGTGCATAAAAGTGACCTTAGACTGCTCGAAATAGAGACTTGTTAGGCCAGTTGATATGGCCCATTGTGTTCTTCCAGTTTCTAAGAACTAGCCATATGGGACTAGGCAGTAGACGGACCCTTTCCCTAAATCCAATGGCCAAGTCCCATCACTGACAGTGAAGACAACCCCTTTCCTCCCAGGTGATTCTTTGTTCTATACACAGCGAATCCCATTCCACTGCAGGAGAACTTTCTGTGCTGCATGAATAGCAGAAAGACTGAGCCATTAAAACCAGCTTAAAGCCCTTAAGCCCAAGATGTCACATCTGCTTTGCAGAAATTATAACAGGAAAACAACATGATTTAGAAAAGAATCATTTCAAAACAAACATTGTAAAAACTTAGTGGAAAAACATCTGCAGTTTTCAGACCATTACAGCAGTTTGTCTGGGAGGTCATGGAGCATTTTTGCATTTTTTTTCCTTGAATTTATTATTGTTGCTTTATATTTCTAAATAGCATCATTTCCCACCAAGGAAGTTATGCTGATGTCAGCAACAGCATGTAGCTGCTAGGCAAGGTATACAGGGTCCCTGAAATACTGCAAAGAATGTGACAATTAGGACAGCACAATAAATATGAGAGCCAACATTTACAAGGGATTGTTCTTGTAAATTGTCTTAGAGAATGGACATGCCTGGAAGAAAAAAAAAAAAGCATAAAACAAGCTAAAAAATCCTTTCCCAGCTGCTAGAGCAGTTAGCGCAAGAAGCAATAATGCCTTTTTACATGCAAATAAAAACATGCAAACAGAGTCATGTTTTTGGATCAGAAAAAAAAGTGCTACAAGTATGGCTGTACTAGAAAGGGCAACGTCACGTAAGGGGGTATTATGCCCATATATTGTTGGCCAGGTATTGGAGCTAAAGCTGCATGGTGGTGGGAGAATTGTCTGTGTGAGGTAATGATGTCAAGAAGCAGAGTTGATCTGATCACGCTGAACTTGACTGGAAATTCTCTCCCTACCCTACTTTTGAACTAGCTTGCAAAGCTGACAAGGTGTCTTACCAAACCCCCACTTTCCTAGAGAAATGAAGGGAAGAACAAATGCTAAGCAGGATCACCCAAGAGCTGACACAAGACCACTCATGCTGTTAACATGCTCACTCAAAGTGCAGACTTTGGTCCCGCAGACCTTCCAAAATGCTTTGTTTCTTTATGAACTCTTTCCCAGCTTGGCAGGTATGATTGAATGGCTAATAATCCTGCCATTGTGACAGAAATGTTTGCTCTTTCCTTCTGTCACAAATTGGGGAAAGATTGAGGAAAGCCAAGGTTCACAGAAAAGCCTAAACCAGAAGAGTCTAAGACTGAGTGAGTCACTTTGGTGGACTCTTGTGTACGTTCAAAATATGCTTTGCTGTCATTAGCACTAGAATAGAGGCACTGTTCCTGTAGGAGTTGAGTCAGTTGTTAAGAGACAGTTTTGTAGTGACTGGCTTAAATCAAGTCTCTAAACTTCTGGTGTAATAGAATGCAATCCTGCCCCTGATTAACATTAAGCAAACCTGTGTCTTCAGTTGTGATGTCCTGAAGTACATGGTGTAACCTATGAAAACACAAAACTTGTCTGCTTTCCAGTGCCCAGTGTCACATATGGCTTTCTGTAGCTGACAGAAGGCAGATGCTGTCAGACTTAGACTACAAAACTAAACAAGGATTGATTGCAGTGTGAAGGATCAGTGTAAATTTTGCCCAGGGCTAAATTATGAGAGTGTTCTTTGGGATTAGCTCAAGGCTCTTCCTCAGACTTCACATAGCAGGTGGGAGGCCTGTAACAAATCTAGTAGGATGCGCTTTAGTTGTTTTACAGCTGCAGAAAAGAGCTGAACCATCAAACAAACAAGATGTCTGATGCTAGTGTTAGTGTTTTATTCTATTATCCTGTAATCAGGCTACAACCACTGATGCAAAGCTCCAAATAATTCATCATGTACAGAACTCATTCAACATGCATCTGAGAAATCCTCTGAAATTCCAGAGCAAGTGAGATATTTAGGTTTGCCCTAAGATTTAAGCAATTTCTGCCAGCTATTTCTTGGTGGAGATGCCTAATTTCTCTGTGAATGGGCAGGGGTAGTACTCTGCTATTTTTTAAAAATTTATTTCCTTACTCTGGTATTTAAAATTAATTTAGGCTAACATCTATTTAAAATCTGAGTACAAATATAGATATTTCTTTGGTGGACAGGGAATATTTTATTGATTCTCCTCTTTTCAAGAATATGCTTGTAAGCATTTTCCCCATCTGATTTTGTGCACCTGAACCTATTGTTAAGCTGAGATAAGGTGGGAAACCTGTGATCCACATTTAAAACGGTGAATTAGAAATGCTTCCAGTCATGTTTAATGCATGAACTCTTGTCTCCTTTAAACTTCGATTAGCACACAAAGGAGTCCCTTCCTGTACGTTGAATCAATCAGGGGGGCTGTGCCATATATGAATGCAGTCCCAGTGGGATAAGGACAGGACAGCAGGGCAGCACCATTGTAGGATGGGATGGGAAGAAATTACTACTTATAATGCCAGGTGCTAATGGGAAAACCTGGGGACATTTCACCTGAGCTGACAAACAGCTTTTTTCTACATAAAGGCTGTCCACTGAGAGCATGGGTAGGATTTGACGTACACCAGAAAGGACTGCCTTCACCTGTGTCACCTCTCATTTCTAAGGCAAAAGAACAAGACGGTGAGATGATGTTATGTGTGCATGTATGTATAAGAGTTGTGTGTGAGCTGATTGTGGATGTTACATGTATAGGAACAAAATAAGAACTGGCCTGTTAGAAGAGCCAGGCACAAAAGCTGGGAACCTGGTTTTGTTTCTGCTGAAGCAGCATATACATCTTAGATTGCTGAAAAAATATTTTTTTCCACTTAGATGAAGCAGTATTTACTGGTTTAGAGTGAAACATTGACGTTTCAGTGACTTAATGGTAAAAGCCAGCTAATGTCGCCACTATGACTGCAAAGAACTAATGGCCAAACTAATAAACTCAAGGATGCATGTGCAAAGCCAGCAAAGCAACCAATCTCTTTCCCAAAATGGTTTAGAACTTAAATACTGCGAAAAAAAAGCCCATAAATTTCACTGAATTTATCTAGTTGTGAGGAAATTCTAAAATATCTCCCAAAATATTTTTATTTTGTGAATCTTGATGCTGATAATCACACCCTTGCTAAAGGAAGGACAATATGATGCCTATATGCCTAAAATTTAACAATCCCAAATGGAATAAAATAAGGCTTCTATGCTAAGTCAGAATATGTCAGACATGTGGTTGATCTAATTTCCAGCCCAGTTTTCTTTGTTTAATAGGCTTTCCCCTCATACAAAATATGCCATATTCCATCTTTCCCAGTCGACTCCCAGGTTGTTCTTCTATATTTTATATCCAGACTTTGGATGGTGTAGAAATCACTGACAGCCCTCTGCCAAATTCTCACCCTCCCATTCTCTTTTTTTCCTCTTTGTATTTCTCTTATTCTCTCTCCCGAACTGATAGTGCAACTCACAGTCAGCTCTAGATTATAATGTTTTCCCTTTCTGTGGTTAGGAAGACCCCCTTGAAAGGAAGTTCTGAAAAAAAACCACCATCAAGGAAGAACCTGGAAAGAATATTTAAGCAGAGAGTATGATCATGGGAGTAGCAGATGTAGTAAGCTACACTGCAGGTGATCTTTGCCTCTAGTGATCCATCTGGAGCTGTAGGTTGAAACTCCTGGTCTCTTTGGGGAGAGTCAAATATGCCCTCAGAGAGAAAAATCACAGAAACACTCCACAAGTCAAAACTGGTGGAGTTTCCAACTTGTCGCCTGTGACATATTCCAAATGGAATGAAAATTCATAAAATTGCAGTTGTTCAGATGATTTTCACAGAGTTATCTAGGTCCTTCATACTACCGAACAAGCTGAGACATCTGAGAGTATCTATTCAAAATGAATAAACTGATGAATTTGAAAAAATGTGTACTGAAAACTAATACAGCTGCTCAATGTTTCCACAACTTGGCTTGTTAAAATAAATAAATAATTAAAACTTAAAAGAACCTGTAAGATCTCATTTCTGGTATGGGGATGATTTATCACGAATAGCATTGGAAGGCTAATCTTGAGTAACAAAACCATCTGAGGTTCCACATAATGTCTTGGGAAAAATACTTTCCTGTACTGTGGGTGTAGGGAAATGCTAAAATGTTAAGGTGTTCTAGTGGGAACTGTGAATCTTTAATTACATTCTCTCTTCAAGGCCTAATAGTTGGATCTAGCTTGCAGTAGGTGCTCAGAAAAATGTCAGTGGGTCCCGTTGAACTGGTGAGCTCTTCAGGTAGAGGTTATTGAAACCATAAATAACACACTAGCAATAAACTCTACTGTGAGGGAGTTGTGGTTGTCTGGTTGGATCTCAGTGCATGAACAGGTCAGCAGAAACAACTTCAAAACCTTCCTTGCCTTGTGAATCCTGTTTGCCTCTGGCTGTAGAGTAGTTCCACATCTGCACTTCTGCGACACTTTGTGCCAAGTCCTGTGCACTCTGGTCTCTGTGAGTCATCACATTGACCTCAGCTGGATGGCTCCTGTGAGGAAACTGAGCACAATCTGGGCCACTGCCAGCAAAAAAGCTAATAGCTAGTCACTGTATCTGGACTTCAGTTTCCCTGATGTTTCAAGGTACCTTTTACAGCTGCCAAACATGGAATATGTGAAACCCTTGTGCATTCTTACTTGAAGGCCAGCAACCAGGCAGTCCTGAGGACTTGCACCATGATGGTTATCCCAGAAAACGTTCCATGTTACGCAAAGACCAAAGATTCCATGACTTCTGTTGTGGGCTCTCTTTCAAAATATGTTTTTTATTTCAAGAAGACTATGTTTCCTAAGAAAGCTTTTAGTGACATGTTTATTCACGTTGGTCAAATGAAAGTCATGTGGCACACCTCCCTTTCTGCTGTGGTGAGCCACAGTGTGTTTGATATAATCCCACTATCTTGTGTGAAAAAAAGCCAGCTGAATATCAGATGTGCCTGGCTTGCATGTCAGTAAAACAGAAAGCACGTTACACAAGTCACCACACATCGTAAGCTCTATTTTTATTTTGGAACAACCCTGCCTTCAACTTTTTCCACTCTCTTTTCTTAGGCATAGGGTGAATTCAGGGCTTTTCCTGAGGTAAGTGTATGAAAACAAGACACGAGCATCAGGAAAGACACCGAAATACCCAGACTTTGATGTGGCTTCCCATGTTTCTGGGGTTAGTGTACTGATGGGTTAGCTGGTTTTATACTCTGCAGTGGTATGAAAGTGATTTCAGTAAGGCACTGTTGAGTGTTCTATTGACTGTTTTCTCCATTATCAGGAAGTCAAAATTCAAATGAAAGACCGCAGCTCCAATTAAGTCTTTGAAAAATCAATATATTTGTTTACCTCTAAAAAATAAGCATAAGACTTATTCAGAGTTATCCGCTGCCTCTAAAAATAAAGAATTCAAAGACCTTTGTATTAGGACAAGTAACTACTTGGCAGGGTTATTCAGCTTTAGTTCCCTGCTTCCTTCAGACCAGTGAGAGAACTAAGGACTGAGTAAATAAGATCCTTTTTGTGTGCATGCAAATACATACAAAGCTGGTATAGGCATCTAGTAGGCACATCTACTAATCTAATGAAGAAAACTGTGATATGCTGTACAACTGGGTAATTGCTGAGCTGATGCCATGCTTATTAGCTTGGCCTGTTTTGGTTTTTCATACACATATCTAACTAACTTAATTAATTTTTTGTAATGTTAGATATTTAGGAATCTCATTCATGGTGGCTGAACAGTCAAGTGGCGCCAACATGGAAAGAGAAATTGTTGGATTAAGGAAACCGACTAGTGAATGTGAAATGGTAGTATCCCAAATGGATGGCTCATGCAAATGACTAAAATGTAGAGCGAGAGGGGCTTTTTGTGAGAACAGAGGAAACACATGTCAGACATGGGAAACATAAGGTCAGAGAAGTCCATGTATGCAGAGGGCATTGATGCATGTGCTTAAGGGGCACACAGTGGCTGTACCACCTTTAATCCAAATTGCTTCACTGCTGACTGATTCAAAGGAAAGGTTGGAAAAGGCCTGTGTGAGGCCCCACTGCCCAAGGTGTGCATTCACGGAAGGGCCTGTAGGACCTGGTCAGGCAGGAGTGACATTTGTAGCAGTTGTGATTGTCCCAGAAATTTGCATCTTCCTCTCAGTCATTTCAAAGCAAATTGCATCATATTTTAAGTGCTGTGCCTCTACACATGAACCCATTTAATCTTGGGGCATTGCACAGTATTTCTTTCAATGCAGAATTTGTGCACTGATGTTTATTTCTGAAATATCTATTTCATACAAGATATTGCTGCCTTGTTAGCAATGGATATCCAAGTCTGAATCAGCAGGAAAGAGTGCTTGGCAACACAGAATACAGAGGAAAACTTCATTTGTTTCACCCAGAGCAACAGTGACTTGCAGTTAGCAAAATAAAAAACTGTGCCGTCCTGTTGGTGGGAGCTTAGGAAAAATCAGATACAGAGAGAGAAACAAGAGAAGAACAAAGGAGAGAGCTCATGGGAACACCAAGATTCTTGTTCTGAATCAAGTCTGGTTTGTTTCCTTATTTATACCACGCCTGAAACTCACAGTTTCCTGAGAACAAGGAAATTAAGTGAACTTAAACACAGCTGGATGTCCCTCTAGGTACATTTCATTGTAATGCATTAGCAAAAAGTGAAGGATGTTTTGTTTGACAGAAAACAGACAAAAAGAGGGAATTAACATAATAAGTGAAAGAAACCCGTTCCCTCTTAGCCATGGTATTGTGCTACTGCGCTCTGATGTGGCTGTTGCTGCTCATGATATTCCCAGTTCTGAACATGGCCTGGGCAAAGAGCAGGTGACTCCTGCTGTTTGAACATGTTTTGTCGTTATGTTCTACCTGCTTAAGCCAGAAATCTTACCTGGTTATGCAAAGCAATTTGAAATCACTTTTCTTTATGGTGTTCCTTCTTTCCTATCATCAAATCAATCTGCAGGCCGCAGTAATTTTGCTAGTTGGATCCAGTCCGGAATGCAGTTTTCTGCCTCCATAAGAAGCAGGTGCTGCCACCCTTATAAAGACCTTGTCATTAGTTAATAACCGAGCAGTCATGGGCTTGTGCTTTTAGGACTGGGGCGTTCTTTCTTTCTCTACCTCCCTCATCCCTAATCCACCAACCCCTTCTGTTTTACTCCTTCATGGGTGTTGGAAAGAGAGGGCACTGTACTCTTTGTGCAAAATTTAGCTTGGGGCTTTTTTCAGTTTAGCTCCACAGAGGTAGAAATGAGCTGATATAGAGTAGCTGTAATGTTTGAATATTTGAAGTACAGAACTGAGCAGAAAGCTAATTTTAAATGTGAAGGGGTCACTTGGTCACAAACCCAGGACATCTCCTAGTGGTCTTGTGGCACTTGAATAGTTTCATGCAGCACTTGTGCAGTTATTAAACAGAGGAAACAAGGTGCACTCAAAAGTTATCCAAATAAGAGGAGCTTTACAACTTTTCAAACTGCAAAGACTTTGGTAGTTGCAGTGTCCGTGGAGCTCTAGGCTCTGTGGTTTATTCAAGCCTAACCCTAAACTAGCAGTAAAATCAGCATTTTCCTAGGCCTAGGTTCCCAGAACACGGGAGGTGCCAAGGAGCATGGTGTGGAGGGCGCAATGTTGGGGCAGTGCCCTGCTCCCCTTGGCATGTCTTTTGTAGTTGCAGTGTCCCTGGAGCTCTGGGCTTTGTGGTTTTCTCAACCCTAACCCTAATCTTAAGCCTAACCTTAAGCAGAGCAGTAAAATCAGGCTTTTGCTGAGGCTGAGGTTCCCAGCCCATTGGTGCAAAAATCAAGTGAAAAGTTGTTTTGTAACTGGAGACATACCCAGAGCTGGATGACCTGAGTGGCTCCAGGAAGTCAGAGCTGCTGGTCAAGTCTGGTTAATTCTGGAGTTTTTTGCTTTTTTTTTTTCCTTTTTTTTCCCCCACCCTCCCTCCCTTGCACACTTCATCAATTTCTAATATAAAAACCAAACCTTTTCCTTATTTTCATCATTTAATTTTGAACTGGATGGGAATTCTCTCTGTGTCCTCAGAATGATGGGGGCAGAAAGCTCATTTATCAAAGCTCTGCAATGAACAAAGCCAGAGCAGAGCAGCATAAGCATAATTAACAAGGAAAAAATTGAGCTTTGTGGCTTGATGTTGATGGATACAAAATGTGCCACAAAGGCAACAAAGCTCTGAGAATGCTTTGAACATAAAACCAGTCTCACGGGATGAACAATTCCATGCCAGAGAGTAAATTCAGGCTGAGATGGATAAGCTCAGCTATCATGATGACCATACAGCTCAGCAGTGGAGGATCTAGGTACTTGTTGGACATGTTTTGGGGTTGTTTGGAGAGGGAGGAGCCAGCTTACTTGCTTATTTTATCTTGGCATACTGCTGTTGGATAGAGTATTTTTGTTATTGTAAGTTTTATAATAGCAGAAGTGTGTGCCACAAAGGGATTTGTCCATAGTGAAATGGCATGTATTTGCTTGAGCTGTCATCAGCTCCTCTCTGTAGAAGACCCCAAAGACAAGACAGATGTGGTTACTCAGTCTCTGCTTGTATACATGATCACAAACCTACTGCAGCTTGTCCTGCAGCTGAGCTCACTGTTATGGGCAGCACGTCTGTCTTCTCACCCCAAAACTCCTTAGGGAAAGGAAAAGTAAAATCAAATTCCACTTGACTGCTTCTATCAAAATCATGTCATAAACGGTCCAGGGAAGGAAGCTTTGAAAAATGTGTGTCTTTTCCCCGGAAAGTGCTTATTTTACCATAGCCATATTTTTGCTTTCCTGTTGACTTAGAAGACTTCAATATTCAGTTCCTGCAAAAATGTGCTTACATATTTTTAACAATATGGTCAAGTGTTGGACTAAGCAGAAACAGAGTTTCAGCATGCACAGTGGAAATTATCTTGGATGAGAATAAACTAAACTTCTTTCCTGCATAAAGACACAGATACATGAGCAGGCAGGACAGAGCTAGAGTGCCGGTCCTGCTCTGTGGCAGTGCGAGCAGGAACAGCGAGGGCTACTACAGAAACCTCTGAGGCTGCTGCATTTTTTGATATTGGTGGCAAGATTTAAGCCAGAAAAAGGGAAGGAAATGGATCTCACTCCTGCATCTATATGTAATAGAGCTGAATGTCTTCAATATAGGGTTGTTTCTTAAATGTTGTAAAAGGTGAGGAATTCAGTCAATTTACACTGCCTTATTATTAGTGTCAATATTATGTGGATAATCTGCCTGGTTCTAGTCAGCAAAACACACATGACTTAGTCATAAATATCTTTGGGATAAAAACACTTCTTTACATAGCAAGCTGGTTGAAGGGCATGTATAGACAATCAGAAGTGATTGTATTACTGATCATTCATTGGTTACCACTGTTCAGCAGGTATTTTTCATTGATTGCGTACCTATTTTGGGTCTAGTGTGAAAAAACTCCCAATATTAATTGATGGATTCATAGCTGCCCTATCATAAGCCAAAATATTTAAATCTGCACTTTCAGTGATCTAAAACTCTACACATTAAAGTGGTAATGTTTCATGTCATGCCCTTTTCTGATTGCTTAAGAAACAAGGTAAATTTTCAAGACAAATTATTGATCATCTGGAAGGTAATTTGGTCACAGTGTTGGAGAAAAATAATCAACTTCTTCAAATATTGCAAGCATTAAAATGTTTGTGTGTTACTTTTGTTGGTTTATATGTATGTTTACAGATTACACATGTGGTAGAACTCATCTTTGTTAATGCCAAGCTTGAATTCTGATTAAATCACTGCAAGAGACCTAGGCAGGACTAGTGAATTCTTTAAAGCTTAGAAATTTTCATGCTGGTCTTAATGAGGAAACTGTGTTTCTTCCTGGTTTGTTGGGGTTTTTTTTATTAAATGCCTTTAGGCTTTTCATCTACTATAAATATTTGGAAACATAAGCTTGCTTTTGAAAGTATCTATTCTCAGCTAGCTTGCAGTTGCAAATCTGACAGTCTGTTTTCTTTTGCCATGTCTCTTCTTTTCCAATTCTCACCAACAATTTCTGAAAAATTTCATAATTATTTTCCTAATGTTTACTTATCATTTTTGAGAATGAATGCAAGCCGTATGTTTCAGCGAGGTTATGTGACAGCATGCTCTTCCTTTATACAAAACCACACAATTTTCAGCTTCAGCACATTTCCCCAAGTAATGCTTTGTTTAAATCTGCATATATTATTTTTTCCTCCTCTGTATTGTAATAGTTCTGTTATAAGGAATATTTGGAAGCTCCAAGTCACGATGGTGGGGTGGGAGAGAAAAATCGGAGATATTGTCTGTATAGTCATAGCTATGGTGCAAGCCATGAAATGGGAACTCTCATATTTCCTTTTCGTACCTCTGACCTGGGAAGATGACTGCCTCTGGGGGAAGGAGATAATTTAATTTCCATTCATTTCAGCTTTCATTTCTTTGCAAAGAGTCAACAGATATGTTTCAGATTCTGTGGGATCACTTATTTTGCTTTGGTAATATAGAATATCTCTGCCATGGGACTTAGGTTAGACCACCTGGTTTCCTTCTCTTCAGACCCTTGGGTGGGCCTGAAACCAGTGTAAGTGAAAAGATCTTACCTAGTACACTGTCCGGTTACCCACTTAGTTTTTACTTTGATTCCTTCATGAATAAAATAATATAGCAAAATTTCTCAGGAAGGGTGAGGACTAGAGGAAAGGTGAGCAGGGTAGAAAAGCAATGGGAGTCATGGGCTGGGTTTTGTGTCTTGTAGTCCGTGTGCAAAGCAAGGGTTAAAAAATTGCTTACCTTCATGGCTGGTGTTCAATAAGTGAAAGCTATTCAGAAGCGTCATATGCTCAACATGATCCTGGAAGAAACAACGTGGTTGAAATTCCTTAGGGAAATTCAGATAACTTCATTAGCATTTAGAGGGCTTTAAAAAAAAAAAAAAAAAAGTGGAATCAGTAAACCTCAACAAATTAAAAATACTTCAGTCTTCTCAGACAAATTGTTAGATTCCTAGAATGAGTTTTAGTATTTTCGTTAACATTCACAGATCTCTCTTCAATAATTTGAAACTGTGCCACTTGGGATTTCCCTCACTCAATAATTTTTTTTTTTTGAGTAGGAGGTACTCTGAGTTGAGCTCAATAATAAACATGCCATTTTCTGCATGAGTATGTGACTTACAGACTGTCCTGACTTTAAAACACGTAAATAAATTGTATATCTAGAAACACTGCTATCTCTTCTCAATGAGAGCACTGTTCCTCATCAGACAGGTCCCATTTAATTAACACAAATACTTAACTATCATGTACTCCTATACATGTCACTGCAACCAAGTGGTTCTGAGTACATGAAGAAAGCATCCTGCACTTTGGTCAATAAGCAAGATGGCTATCTTTATGCTAAAGCCCCAAATTAATTTCATACTCCAACCACCAAGTTTTTGTTGGGAAGAGGAGGAGGAACCCAGAACAAAAAATCCCCAAACATCAGCTCTGTATCACCTCCATGCTTCCTTGACAATTCTTGCATCCACATGGAAATTAGCAAGTTTAGGTGAGAAAGCTGTGGTCAGTTTGTGGACATCCAGTTGGTGCTCACCTACTGCCTCATAGGGGAGGCTGACAGGCTTGATACGAGTCAATTGTCAGATGTGGCCATGTGTTCAACATGTTGCAAGGGAGCTCAGGGTGGAGATAGAAGTGATACAACCATGGTCTTCCAGAATAGTTCGGAAATGTCTGGTTTGCGTTTTCCCCCTACTGGCTCACACGAAATATGAGCAGTTTCTGACTCCAAAGACAGTTGTCATAAGGTGATAAGCAGGAACTGAATATCCACACTGACCAATGCTACGGCACTTTTTTTGCATAGTATTTTGTCTTCAACCATTTGATGGACTGTCCCTTCTTTGGAAGTAAATGGTTTCTTATGTCTTCTAATAGGGTCTCTTTTTTAGAGTTATTCAAATAAAAGAAGAATCTAATCAGCCTTTAATACATAAATCCCTGGTATTTCTTTACTCCTCTTCTTTCATGAGGCACATTAGATGCTTGATTCAGTGAAGTGACGGCACTGTGAGCACATCTTAATGAAGAAGAACCATTCTCCCTAGCCAATAGGAGTCTCATGAATGTAATCTGCAGATACCTTTGGGTCAGTAGGACTCTAATATTCAGGAGTCATGGAGCACTAGTGAGCATATTGGTGCCATATCATATGTCTGACCCTAGAAAACAATGAACTGGGCCATTTGGAACAATGGCCAAACTATAGTGGGAAATGAATGCAGCTGCTTCATTGTATCAGCTTTCCATACCTTCTGACTCTTGAAGGGGATTTTGTTCTAACAGAAAGTTCTCCAAGGTGGCCAGATTGTCATCAATGTGCAGCTTTATCCTGGGTGCTTTATCATGAGTGGGATCTAATCTATCATAACCTTAATATTATACTGACAACCGGAGGGTTGGCTGCACTTATGGGGTTGTTTTGTTTTACTTGGATTTTGGAGCTTTAGCCCCCTCCTCTGCTATTTCCTGGGAGTGTCTTGTGGGGCAAATTTCTTAATGGAAGTCAGAAAATACACGTATAATATCTTATTAAAATGCTGCTGGGGGCCCATAACTGCCCTCAGGCATAATGCAAACATACAGATGTATTAGTGATTAGTGAGAGAGCAATAACTTGCTACGTTTGGAATGCACAAGTATGCTGAGATCAGGTGTTCAAAGCACTGGCTTTTGTGTACCACTCAAATTTGTGGCTGTACCTGAACAAGTTTGCTCTCTGGACTCAGGTGTTTGAAAACTTGCTAGTAACTGCAGGACTAGGATTTCTTGTCCATATTCACACTGAAGCTCATGCTGTAAATCACTGCGGGTGTAGCACCGTTCTGTTATTTGGAACAAGGCATGGTCTTATCAGAAAACTTCTTTTTCTACTGGAGAGAAGCCTCTCTCAAAGTTCTTGTAACTTCTCTTAGCTTTTTTTTGGCTTTTGGTTTGAGTTAATGACTTTTACTCCAGCAAAGGTAAGCCAGTATTGCTCAGCATTTCTCCTCTACAGGCAGAGCACTCATAAAAGGTGACTTAAGCTTTCTTTGTGTAATGTAGAGTCAGGTCATAAAATGCTGTGAAGCTTTGCTTTCAGGCTTGCCACATAGAGTGACAGGGATACAAATAAATGTAAGCAGAGATTTGTCTTGTCCTATAGTCCCTCAGAAAAGAAATATACATTATTAGGGTTTAAAATACTGAAATTGGTTTCATGTTTCTTTGATTATACAATGACGTAACCAAAAGATCATATGTTTTAGTAGCTGTGAGGAATGTAGAAAGAGGATATATGAGTGGCATTTTGCTTTTATTAGTGTGATTACTAACTAATTACTGAAGTTAGATTTGATCTGGTTTGGTGCTATTGTAAACATGAACAGGAACCAGACTTGTCCTATAATTAATTTTAAAATAAATATAATACCATAAGGCTAATAATTATGTGGTCAAAATGTGTTCTGGTGAAAACAGACAATGCAAAACTAGATAGTGTATTAGATTTGATAATATGTGGGGCACATCTAGTGTCACTGATGTTATGGGGTTTTGTTCTTTATGTACCTTTGAGCCTAGAAACAAGTATGATAATTTTTAAAATATTCTTTCATGTTGGTATTTAGCAATGAAAATTGGGGAAGTCATAGAAAGAATGTTTGAGATAAAATGATCTTGTTTTTCAAGAGTATTAGACATGGGACACTTCTGTCCATCATTTAATCACCTTACCTCAAATTATTGAGGTCCTAGATCCATCACAAAAAGGCAGGAATTCCCTCTTTCCCTTCTCCCCCACTTCTTCCAAAAGAAGCTGCCTTGCTGAAATACTGCTGGGGGCTGGAGGTCAGAAGTACTCTGTAAATCCTTTGCATTCATCTATGTGTTGGGAAATGCAAGGCGGGATCATAAAATATTTTTTAGTTCTGGCCAAGCACGCACACCACCATTGAAGATTACATATTCAGGTGTGGAATCTGCAATAAAGGGAGAAACAAATGCACAAGTAAAACCACATGAGACCAGGTTGTCTGTGCTCCAAGGCTGGCAGAAAGATAACTGCGTCAAGCAAGTAAGGTGCCTTTTAAGCAATGGGCAGCCATCATCCAGTTAGAGACATTCCACATCAGTTGAAGTGGTGTACTTTTATGGGATAGAAATTGTAAGACTATTCCCAAGGTAATGACAGAATGTGTCATAGCTTTGAAATGACATTTTTAAAAAACCCATAAAAATTCTTTGAATTCTGCTCCAGTGCACATCACTCCTTCTGTTAGCTAAGGTGAAGGGATGGTGTTATGATCTTGGCTTTGTTAAGACACCACACACCTTTCTTGCAATCACAGCTCATGAATTTGGCACATTACGAACACCTAATTTTGTTCAGTTTTGTGGAGGAAATGGTAGGTGCTCTGGAGGAGTTGTTAAGTGACGCAGGTCCCCCATTGGTGGGGATGGAATGAAAGGACTACAGAACTGAATGTGCCCCTGGGAGCAGAGTTCATGGTCATCCTGCTGGCTTTGCAGAGATGTCAATTAGTGAGTGGTACCCTACAGTGTTGCTTCTGCCCAAGTATTCATTCCTGCATCTTCATTTAACTTTATTACTTTAACCCCCTGAAGAAAACCATCCATTTAAAAGCTTTTACTTATAACTCGATTTGCTTTAAGGAAATATTCTTTAATCCATTTCCCATCTAAAAGAAAACTATTCAGCTACAGCCCATTAGCGTAGCTACAGAAAGACAGTGAATTAATTTTGTAGACGTGTAGGTCTGCAGCATTAACTGCTCAGTAATAAAGCAAATGTGCTGTGAAGGTAACTGAAGAGGGATTTCTTGAATAGACTTGAGTTTTCCCATATGAAAAAAAATTAAATATCAGCACTCTGTAGCGCAGTGAAGAGCTTTGAGCAGCGCGAAGAAAAATTTCACTATGACCATAAAGCGTCATGTCTTACATCAAAGAGCCTTCCCAGAGCAGTTCCTCTTGTGAATTGCTCTCCAGGTCTAACAATGTTTCTTGCTGATTGCCTCCTTCATTCCTGCATGTCAATGGTGATTGAAAGGCTGCAGCTTAACTCAGGAAAGAGGGAATTACCTTTCTTGAGTACAGTAAATTTAAATAGTGTACCTCTTGTGTCTTATCATTTCCAGCAGTTGTAGGTCAGCTTACAGTGTGATAAAGCCACCTGTATTTTGAGGAAGTACAAAGGTAAGTTTCAATTATCTAGAGAAACTACTTCAAGCAAACATATGTTTGAATGGAAGGTCCTTGAAGGTGATATTTATGTTAATATATTCCTAGCTTTATAGACCTTAGTAAAACAAATAAACAGTGATGTGATGGTGATGTTAATGCTAATTGCTAGCATTGTTAATATTCAGTCTGCTTCTGTGACAGCCAAGCACAGAGGTGGATAGTAGGGGAGAAAAGTAGTGATGTCACTAGATATTTTGTTAATTAAGGAATGAGGAACTGGGAAATGCGACTTTGATGTATCCTTTTTAGTGCTAGTATTAGATTGTGTTCATTTATGATCTGATTACACAACTTCTAAGTAGCAAAAAATGCATTCATTCTCAAGACAGGTGGTGAGCACAGACTTTCAGGGCATGGGATATTTAAATGAAAGTCTTGTTCTTTGGGTTACGTTTTGGTTGATTGTTGGTCTTTTTTTTCCCCAAAAACTTTTAGATTGACTTTTGCTCTAAAACAATTGTGTCATAGGCTTACAGCTACTGGAAATTATTGGGAATTTCCAGTGTCTTACATTGAACAAGGCAGATGTGATCCTTGCCTGGTTTTTGTCCATTAAGAAATAAGGCTTGTGAGACAGGGTTGCTGTGAAGTAGGGATTTTAGACAAGGGAGAGCAAGAGCTATACACATTTTTGCATACTAATTTGTCAGCTCTTATATTCTCTCAGTGATTTTCATAAGCAGGGATTTGATAATATCCTGAAGCCTTCCTTCATCATTGTTGAATGATATTTTTTTTTCCTCTACATTTGCAAAATGAGTCTTCTCAATCATGATTAATCTTAACAGCAGCAAAGCACACATAAAAACTGATTTTTAGAACCTATACTTTGAGTGTTGCAGCTGTTACTGGGTATGTTGGCCATTCTTTTAAGCACAAAAGCCATAGCTGTGAAGTTAAGTTAATTGTGGGATGTTCCCAGATATATAAACTATAGCAATCAGTAGCACATTATGTGGCTGATTGTTCAGAGAAAGTAAAAAACTACCATAAGTAATGATGGTCACACTTTGCCACAATTCAGACCTCTTTCATTTCATCTCATTTCTCAGATCTGAGCACTTGTGCCTTTTCTGTCTCTGTTTAACCATCAAGACAATAAGAAATGTTTGGATTGGGTCATCCTGTTAAGGTGGAGGGCAGTGAGAGGATTATTGCAGGCTTTCTTGGTTTTAGTGGGAAAGAAAAATGAAGTAAAGCAGCTGGTGTAGTGTGGTGAATGTATGTGTGTTCATTACAAGAGGTCTTTGTTGACTAAAGGTAGCCAATAACAAAATTTTAGTGGAACTGACTTTAAAAAAAAGATTCACAGGGCATGCTACAATTTCTTCTTGATGTCACAAGCGCAGTTTACTCATTACTCTGAAATGATGTCAAGACTGTGTAGAAGGGGCACTCATTTTTCCCCTGTCCCTCTCATAGCTGTCTAGATGGAGTCAAAATCTGAATGACTTGACCTTAATTGTAACTTGAAGTCTAAAGAAAGATGCAGTACACTGTTGTCTAACAACTCCTGAAGAGCCCTGTGGTCCTTGGAGCTGGGAATGGGGTAGCTGTTTTACACTGACTGCTTCATTTGAATTCCTGGGCTAAGCCTGGGAGCCAAATAAACAGTGGAAGCTGGTTTTTATGTCTAACACCTGATACATACGTCCTGCTTTTTCCTCAAGGGTAATGACTGCTTCTTATTTACTGCTTAGGAGTGGATAATTAATTAACAGGGGTGAGAATGTGCATGCTTGACTAGACACTCAAAAATCACATAACTGATTCCTGGGTTTGAATAACAGTATTTTAGTGTCATAAAACAGCCTTGAACTGGAAAAGTTCTATTGTCAAAAGTATGTGCTAAAAGTTTTATGTCTATGCCGTAATTTATTTTTATTACAAATAGGGCTTGTCTTGCTCAAGGATATTTAATCTCTACCAGTAAGAGAATAAAATCTTTGCCATAGTTATTGGTGGCATTTTATTGCATAGTATTAATATTTTTTTCACAAGCTGTCTTAGTAAGCATTTTAGGTGTATGGAGATAGGTGATGAATAATGAATAGGATTGAAGTGCTTTTTTGTTCAACTAACTCTTTTAAGATGATCTTGGTGGAGTATGTGACTATTTAGACAAGTTGTCAGGGCCATCAGTTTGCCATGTGATGTTCCCTTACTACTTAAAAGAGGTTAATGATGGCTATATTTAAAATATGTCTACTGGAGCTGTGTCTACTACTTGTTTACCAGCAAAAATTTCTTCTTAGAAAAATATGCTATGACTGAAGGATTTCTTACCTTATTTAGTAGAATGCTTGGTGACATTTGACTTGAAAGATACAGCATAGGAATTCAATGAAGAGTAGGGGCGAATCTCCTTTTCCTGAGCACATTCACAGACTACTGATAATTGCTAATTAATATCCAAGACACAGGAAGTCATGAGTCTGTGGCTGAAGACTAGTGTTCCACCAGAACACTCTGAATGTTGGTTTTAGTTAATTAAGCATAGTAGAATGTTGGTTTTAAACCTCATTGTTCTTGCATGATCGTGTTTCATTGTTTCACTCTGCAAACATTCTCTAGAGAGCTGTATACTGAGAGCTTGTCTGTGACACTTCTCTGGCCATGTGTTTCCAAACAGGCTGTTTGAACATGCATGAAAAAGCCGGGGTGAGTTCGCAGGGCAGTAGGTCGAGCACCGTCAGTCATGGGCTTGTGATGTGAGAGTGCTCTCTGGGTTCAGTGCTCCGTGTCGCGTTCCAAAAGGATCCGTCGCAGATGTTGCAATGGTGTTTATGACATAATATTTCTTCCCAACACAGATCACTGAAAGTGGCCATCAGTAAGTGTATGCATGGGGAACATTTGCATGTGTGATTTCATGAGGGAGGCAAGTCAACCATCACATGCTAGAGGAACTTGGCCAAATAATATACATAAAACTGCACTCTGTCTCGGTGCTATCCCAAGAGGACCTGCATGCAGATGTTAGTGGGGCATTCGCAAAATGAAATCCCGTCGAAGAGAACTAAATCAAAGCTGCACTGCTGAGACGTGAAGCTCCAGTTCTTTGTGGCATGGTTTCCTCAAGCAGTTTTTATAAACACTTCCTAAACGTTTTATGAGCTATGAAAACAGTTGGGGAAACTGTGGAGCCACAGAGAGGTCACATGCTAAGTACATTGCTGGAAAATATTCAGTAAAGTTTGAGAACCAGCAATTCTCTGACAACATTATGGACATCTCTTCATTGCCTTCTGCTTAACTATTTTCATTAAGACTTATCTGTTGGTATTTATTTCTCTAAAGAAAATGCTCTACTCACTAGACACCTTAATTTCATGGGTTTTTTATTTGACACCATAAATTGTCCTGAATGAGAAGGTGAAAATTGATGAGTTTCTGCCTGTGCCAGTGTATGGTCTAGATTATGGGAGTATGGTTTATTAATAAATAAAATTCTTTTTAAAAGTGTTATTTTCTTATTTGATTTATGTTTGTAATTTCCGTAAATGCCAACTGCTTATATTGTGGTCTCCCACTCTTTAAGTTACTGGAATTTCTGCTGACTTCCTCTGGGTTGCCTGAGAATATTCTTTGATGTGACTGTGCAGAATTTATTCAGCGTGCCAAAGCATTTTCACTGTTCAGCTTTTGCTGGTTTTCTCTGCTGAGCAGGTGTCTCCTCCTAGACATCTCACTGATGGTCTGCCCATATCAGAAGGATCCATTTCACTGAATGGTGAACAAAGCTGTACTATCTGCGAAGACTGCAGTGCTTGGAGGCTTCCCTCTCACTCTCTCTCTGCAGTGTGTCTGTACAGGAAACCTTGGCAAGCATGGCACACTTTATTTTAATAGACAATAAGCTAAAAGCGTCCAAAGGTAAGTACTAATCTGAGAGAACGGACGAAGTGCTCATCTGCCCTGTTTTCTTGAAGACAAGGCTTAGAAATGGTGGTAAGTAAGCTAAATGATAAATCAGCAGATGTTAGCAGTTTCAGGGGCAGAAACCATTAACTGTACATTAGGAACGCTTTAGGTTCGTTAACAGAGTTTATACCATGGAGCTATGTGGTTAGCCATCACTTTCCCCTCTAATTTTTCGCCTTACTGCAGAAGCAGCGATGTTAGCTGTGGCCTTTCTTCACCTATAAAGGAAGGGGAAAGCTGGAGGAGGGTGAGTAAGTGTCTTTTGGAGTGATGTCAGGGGAGACTTAATCATCTTCAGATTGGTGCCTGTTATGTCAGTCTGTTAGTAATTAAGACAGACCCCACTTGCCATGCAGGATAGCTTTGGAGTGCCTGCTCCCCACCCCTGAGGAGAGCCAGCGTGGGGCCTGACTGATGCACAGCTACCCTCCTGGATCTTTCTCTGAAGTTCAGATCACAATAAAGAAAATATTTGGGAAGGCGAGGGGGAAGAGCCCACCCCTGTAACATCTCTGTGAGGCAAAAAAGCTGTTAAAAAACTGTGTGCAGCTACTCAGGAAGTCATCTATTTTAGTCAACTTGGTCTCAATATTAAGCTGAAACAATTCTGAAATTTTCAATAAGTGACTTCTGAAAGAGCCATGTCACACTAAGCAGAAAGATGAAGATGCAAAGAACTGGTTAGAGAGGCTCGATTTTCTTTCTTGCATAAAACCCATCTTTTTTCTTTGACTGTTGACATGCATATGTGTGAGAAAGAAGAAGGGATATTTGGTCAATATTCTCCTAATTGCTTTGCTCCCTGTATGGCTCCTTTATTAATTTTTCCAGTTACTGTAGTCCTTGAGACTTTTGCTCAGTCAACAAGCAGCAACTGCCACATTCTGAAACAAATGTAAGCATTTTTATAATATCTCTCTGACTTTCTCCAAGATGTTCAGGCTTTTTCTCAATTCTTGCCTCTTGAAGACATTCATAAATCAAAGGAAATACTCAGCAAGGAACTCAGTGGAACCTTGCTGAGTGGTTGGAAATCTCTAGGTGAATGTCTATGGGACTGAAGCATTTGGGAAAAAAATTTTTGAAGCTGTGACTGTTGAACTGAAATGGAATGTTGAAGGTGAGCATTCGTGCTCAACTCTGATGTCAGTGTTCAGTATCTCAGCAGCATCAGTTCTTTCCAGATCATCACTTTTGGGTCATTTGGCACCACCAACATAAACTTTTAAGAGTCCAGTTATGCTTCAGGAAAAGTCAATGGGAGCAGAGATCTGTGATCCGCATTTTCTGTGTGATTAATAGGTGTTGATGCAAACACATGAGAGAAGGATTTAGAGAGTTCTGTAATTCTAACCAAGGAGGTTATGCACCTAATTGCTTCTGAGATCAATGGGGCATTATGTATCCTTGTCCCTTTATGTTTTTTTGAGGACCTGACAAGATCTTTTCTTGTATCTATGGGTACCTTATTGTTTTTTGAAAGCCTTTGAATAAAGTTCTTAAAACTATGGAAGGCTTCTAGGAGCTCTCACAAATATTTATGGACTGTATCTTCTGCCACACCCACAGGAGTCTTAGTTTGAATGTGTTTCCACCGCTTTTGCAAATATGACAGGAGTGAAGAAAATGAGTGAATCCTGTAGTGACAGCAACCACCCCTGGCAAGTCTTGCTCTTCTCTAGGTCCAAATAAAATTAAAATCATACACAAGTCTATTTGATTCTATAAAAAGCTTGGCTGCTTGGATCCCACCATGCAGGGAGAGGCGGGAAGCTGACATACACGAATGATTTAGTGAGGATGGAGTTGTTCACTTTTATATGAAGGGTAAAGGGGAAAGCAAAAACTATTACTTGAACACTTTTCAATTTTAACCTAAATTGAGGCTTGAATGTGGTCCCATTGACGTCAGTGAGCATTTTATCATTGGCTTCCTGGGGAGCAGGATAGTGTCTCCTGTGTAAACAAGAGAAATGTGGAGGTTTTTTCTCTTCTCTGTTTATAGGGTTTATTTGTGGTCCTTACCATAGCAGTCTGAGCACCTACACTAACGTGACTGGAGTCATTCCTGTGTTGTGCCTGTGAGTCAGATGTGGTGGTCTGCTACTTCAGAGGATGTGAAGTGAGACACAGAAAGTTTGGGATGCTGTCTCCAGTAGATTGCACAGAAGGAGTCTGGCTGGCTCTGCTTGCCTTTTTGTGAATTGGAATTGGCAGACTACTCTAGTTATCCTCAGTAGAATTTAAATGTGAAAGCTGAACTTGGAGGTGAGAAGCCCTGAATGTTTTCTGCGGTGAACTCTGGACTGTTTGCTTCATTGCTTAACTGTTGGCTTCATTGTTTAAGGAACTCAAAGCTCCCACTCACTCCAGCAGAAACAGGATTTCTCCCTAAAGGTTTCATTCAAAGACCATTGAAAGAGATTTTTGGTCTGTTCAATTAAAAGCGGGTCCAAACCCCTCAGTTCATTCATCAATTGGCTGCATTGTTTGTGCTGAGGTTGACATTTGCTTCAGTTCTTTTCCAGCATAGTTTGAATTGAGAGGCAGTCCGTACTTTGACCTCTCTGAGGCATCAAATTAAGGCAACTGAGACCAAGTGGCTTGGATAGTGGAATGAGAATTGGAAGACCTTGGCTTTGGTTGTAAGTTTTACTGCCTGTTTTAGACTTACAGAGAAGTTAACTTCTGTTTGTTTTCCCTCCTGTAAACGCTGCAAGCGTCAACCTTATTGGACCAAGTGTTGTTTTGGTGGCATTTTCTTTCTCCCCGGTAATTTATTTTCGTTGTGATCTCCTCAGTAGGAAAGGGCACTTGGCTCTTTTCAAGTCCAAATTCTTATAAAGCATTTAGCAGGACTAGAAAGCATAATCTCAACTCTGAGATGTTTCATTGCTAAAGGTTGTTGAAGTGTGCGTTCAGGGGAGACTTAGACCACAGAAAGTAATCGTTTTAGGTGCTTTGTGGAGTCCCAAGTTGTAAGAGATGAAGTCTTTATGTGAATACGTCATCATTTGCTGGTTTCCATAGAGTCAACAATAACACAAGGGTCAGTCTTTTTTGTGACTTTTTATACTTTGACTTTTGGGGGAAACCAGTAATTTGCAAACACTTGAAAATGGCCAGAAACGATGAACAAACTGCTTTCAAGAATAAAGAGAGTGATTTTTTTTTTTTTTTTTTGGTCGCTAGATGAGAAGTCTTTATCCTATATGCTTGTATTGGCAGAACGTTCTATAATTTTTTGTTTGTTTGCTATGTTTAAATACCTTGGAATGCACTGTGACAGAACTTAAGAGTTCCTTTAATATATGCTTGGATGGAGTGCAGTGACATTGTTTTACTGCTTCTTTGTGTATATCTTGATGTGAAACATTTATGACCTTTATTTACAGCTCCTTTTTATTTGGTGTTCCAGACTTTTAATTCAATTTATAAGCATCTAAATCATAAAGTACGACTCACCACTGTTCAGTTCTTCTTGCCCAGTTTTTCTTTTGCCAGCAAATGTCATTGTTGAACAGCCTTTGCTGAACCCTGGCAGCTGCAGAGAAGCTGCTTGGGTTGGTTGAAGGGATCTCTGGTATAGCCTTGGTGGGGTTTTTTGTGTACGTGAGGTAGGTTTGGTTGTAGTGTTGTTGTTTCGCTTGGGAACTAAAAGTATTTGAAATTGGTACAGCTGGTTTTTTAGCTACTTGGCTTCTTTTTGTAAGAAATGGGTGCAGAATGAAGGCCTTATAAATTTGTTGCTCTTTTTTATGGGTTTTGACTGCTTTACAGTCTACACAGTACAGTAAAAATGATAGCGTATCAAGTTAGTAAAAGGTATTAAGACAAAATATCCAGTTGCTGTCCAGCCCCTTCATGAAGGAAATACTGTGACTTTTCATCTGAATTTTCAGCTACTATAAGCTATCAAGAATGTGATGCAAGTGCAAATTTATGAATGCCTTTGAAGCATCAAAAAACAGATACCCTTGCTTCTCCCACTAAAGCTACCAATTTTACCAGGGAACCCTTTGGCTGATTCCTCAAAATATTTTTTTGCTTTTTAAACCAGAAAGCAGCCTCACCTATCCTAATCCTGGTTTTTTTTTAACATGTTAGCCAATTAATGTCTTAATTGAAAGAAGACATTATGCAGAATTCATCTGGTTTTTAGATTATATGCATGTAACTTATAACATATGCTGAATTCATAACAGTTATGAGTGAACACTTTCAACTCTTAAAAACATTTGACACTTAAATTAGCAATGTCTCCAATGTAATCCTGCCTTACCCACAGTATTACATGCTTTGCTTACAAAGTGCATACTCTGTTTAAGATAGAGACACCATCTGTGGTCTAATCTAGGTGGAGTAACTTTTAACATAAGGAATTAGTTTATTAACATAGACATTAATTATATAAAAGAAAAAATATCTAGATATTTGTCCACATTCCTCAAGAAAAGCATTTTTTCCTGTTCTGATACTGATATAATATTTGCTCAAAGGTGGAATAATTCCACCAGAATCAGTAGAACAGACTCAGTGTAAGTTTGGTGCAAAACTCAAGCTGAACCTTAACGGTTAAAATTCAAATATTTCATCCAAAACCAGAGGATACCTTTTAGGAGATATTTATTTAAGTTATGTTGGTAAGGTAAGGCTCAAGTGCTGCCCTTTTTTGAAAAGTGAAAATTGTATCATAAATGTCAGTTTTGTATAACTGACATAAATGTCAGAAACACACTTTTTTGAGTGGTAATTATTCCCAGAATAAAGATCCAAAAAATGATGAAATGTACACTTAAATAAATTTTCCTCAAGCTTGATAAAACACTGAACACTCACTATCCAAATCCTAAGTGAATAGCAACGTCGTCATTGCCACCTGTATCTTCACAAGGAACAGAAGAGGAAGAATTCCCCAGAAAAGGTGGCTGGTTCCTGAAAAGTGCTTGAGAAAGATGAGCAGCCAGACGAAATGAAGAAAACTTGCAAAGACACTGGGTACAGCTGCTCGTGGTGTGGATTATATATTGTTCGTAGTTCTTGTTCCTTGCCTTTGAGACTGTTAGCAAGAGTTGGTCTCTTGAAAGCTCTTTCTATCACTACAAACACTCAGGGGTAAATCTCACTATAACTAGGAAGGAAATTCTGCAGATGAATGTTTTGGCTGGATGCCTTATGAAGAAGGCATTAGCTGAAATATTGGTCTATAGAACTTCCTTTCCTTGGCTGTGTTCAACCTGTTAAAGTCCCTGTTCAGAAAATATTAAACCCCTGGTTTGCTGAAATTAGATCTGGAAACCTGGTAGTTCTGTTTGACTTTGAGGGTGGAATGGTTTAAAGACCTGAGGTAAATGGAGTATCCTGTTGACTAAGAAAAAGTAGATTTCCACAATGAAGAGCAAATTTGGATTTTTTAAAGGAAGTCAGAAGCACAGAAAAAGGTGTTTTAAAAAAGCACTTTGAAAGTAACAACCGAAGACTGACCCAGTCGTAACACAGAACCTATGAATAATGGATAATTTTTCTGTTTAGCTGTTTACTTGCTTTTCTTCACCTGATTTTGTTGAGAGTTAATGCAAAACCTCAGAAAACAAAAAGCTACAAAATTTCCATGAAAATGTTGTGACATTGTAGGGTTCTTTGTTCCTCCCAGAGAGACAAGTTTACTAAATAGCATGTGGATAGAATAGCAGTGACCCTAGGGACTATTCCTTGCTCCCAGCTCTGACAGGGTACAGCATCACTGTTCTTATGATTGTTTGGTTTCTGAAAGTTCAGACAAATAAACTGGAGATAGAAGTGATGATTGCTGGTTATACTCAGAGGTTAACTGAAAGGATCATACCATTTCCTTAACTGTAAGAGAAATTATTAGTATGGAATGCCTTTCAAAGGAGCCTCCCTTCCTGTACGGTATTTACTCCAAGCCTCCTTTCCATTATCTTTAAATCTAAGCCTCATCCCCCTATTATCTATTAATAGTTTATCTTTAAATCCAGTGAATACCAAGCTCATTATTTTACTGCCCATTCAATCTGAAAGATAAAGGACAAAGGAAAATGAGGAGAAAACCTCCGCAAACCAACCAAGAGAAAAAAACAAAAAGAAAATCCTACCAGGACTGTGGCTATGAGAATGTTTGCAAAGGTCTTAATAACTTCACTGACATAAAGCATTCTCTCTGCACTCACTGCAGGTGCAGTATTCCAGCTCCCTGGAGAAGCTTGTCTTTAAGTCTTTTCTCCTTGAGTCTTTCCACTCAAGTGAGAGGTGGGAGGCACAGCTTGAAAGTGTGTTCCCCTAAGATTCCCCCCCAGAGGTACCAAAAATATTATGTCTTCAGGTTTGTCAGATGTTTTCCTTGCGCTTCTCCTTGGGAAGTTTACTGTAAGGTAGGACACCTGTTCTTACGTACAATAGCAATATATCAGGAGGTACACGAAGTGTAATGGAAAGAGGAAGGAAATGAAGGAAGATTTGATCTGTCATCCTGGGTAACTGATGGAGCAGTCAGCTGATTTCTCTCTGTAGGAACAGGGTTTTCTGCAGGAGAGGGACCATTTGTCCCTATAAACTCTGACCTTCTAAACTTTCTGTATGAGCTGAACATCACCAGATCTTGTCACTCTCCTGTGGATCTCCTCTTTTCCGTCTTTTTTTTTTTCTTCCCACCCACCTTGTATATTAGAAAATAATTAACTCCTCTTGCTCTATCAAAGGTGATGGGCATGGAAGAACTGGTAACAAGGAATAATAGATCTTACAAGAATTCAGAGTTCTTATGATGACTTGTTAATGACAAGTTTTTCCCCTGATTATTGCATGTATACCACAACAGTAGCCCCTTTGGTAAAGAATTTTTACAGTGAATTTTCTTACCTTTTCCCCTGTAATAAGAATATAGAACTAGAGATAATATTTTGTTTTGCTATAGTAAGAGCTGCTGATTCTTTTGCAGAGGCTTACTGAAACCAGGAGAAATGAATGGAGAGAGATAGGACAGAAAATTTCCTGTAACCTTTGGTCACTGCAGGAATGAGAAGATAAAAAGATGCTTAAGAATTTATCTACTGAATAGCAAGTTGCACATGAGACATGGCCCATCTTTACAAGAGCTCTGGTGTTTGGTGATTAGACTTAAGAAAGGCATTTTTTTCCTCTCCCTGGTCTGATTGATGCTCACACTGTTGCCATTGGCAGCTTTCTTAAGCTACAGAGAGGGATCTTCATTGCCACTTCAGCAACGTTTCTCTTTGCTATGACTTCGCAGGTTACTTCATCATCTGGCAGGCTAGGGGTTTTTGCTACCATTTTCTGGTATCTAGACTTGGAAAACAAACTATTTTGAACACTTCAGCTTAAAACCTTTAGGATTCTAAGGTATTTTTATATTAATTCTTAAAGATTACTGGAAAACCAATGCAAACAGCTATAAAAGTAGTTGAGGCAGAGTTGTTCGGAACTCCAAATAGACAACTGTTACATTAAATTGCAGCTGGGATGGATTTCACACAAGTGTGGAAATATCAGATGAGGATAATCTTTCACTGGACTATTAATCATTTGCCTGCTTTCCTGTGTCATAGACTGCAACACCTCATTTGTTTCAACTCACTTAGCTTATCCCTGCCAGGATACATGCACTCTGTATCTGCTACCCAATACGCATTAGGTGGCATTAGGACTTCTTTTGAAAGGTGACAAGTGAACAGGTGAAAATTTAAGTAGTTATTGAGCACTGATGTCCCTGGAAAACAGGACAGTGAGCACAGCTCACCATAAGCTTTATCCAGCAAAAGCTGTGGGTGGCCTTGTGAGCTACTTACATCCCTGGAGGCTGCAGATGCAGGTTCCCCAGCCAGACACTCAGCGCAGGGATCTTGGGCTGCTGCACAGCCAAGCCTCCCCCTCTGCTCACCCCTGCTCTGCTGCCTGACTTAGACCTGCCTGAACTTGTGCTGGTTGTCATTTTCCAGCTTCAGGCTGATAGGGAGCAAGTGGTTTTAAAACACTGCCAGTCTAAGTAATCTGTTTTTCTTCTCTGCTTTTAGCCTTGATTTAGTTTGGGGTTTTTTTGTTTGTTTTTTTCCTGGTATAACAGTAGCTCTACACAGCAGATGCTCACAAAGTATATCACGTGGTATTCCAATGAGTCTCTTCCTCATCTCTACAGCAAGCTGAAGACCATGAGGATGGGACTTCAGGATGCTGCAACATGCTCTAGGTCTTGCCAACCATCAGAGCATGTTTGCCGCACCACCAGTTTCCAAGTCACCACAGCCCTGCACTGAAGACCACTGAAGCTACTGGATAATCAGTGCTGCTGCTAGCTAGATTAAGTTATTACAGCAGGAAATTCTATAATCATCCTTCCATTTGTCTGTGTATGCAGGGGAAAATAATATTCAAGAGATACACAGCATGCTATCTTGCGATTTTGACATTACTTCCTTATTATTAGTGCCATTTAATTTCTAAATTTGAGATCCTTCTTCAAAGGGCTGCAATATTTTCATCAAGCTTCAAAGAGTTTTACAGATATTAAATATCTGTAAAAGATTTTTTAGCAGAGACAGTAAGAGAAAGCAGCCATTATCTTCCCATGCTGAAGCAGACATTTTGAATAAACTGATGCCACAATAGCCTAGCTGTTTCCAAAGCTAAGTTACAAGGGAAAAAGAAAAACCCAAACAACTCAACAAAAAACTTCAGGTGTTTGCAAAGTGGAATAAAATACATGGCTTGTGTCCACTTAGCTTGTGTCCTTCTGTGTACCTAGGTAAGATTTTCCTTTTAAGGAGAAGTAAGGGGGAAGTTACTTCTTTAACACTGCAGATGAGGGTTACTGCCAATATATTCCTTTGTTATATGGACTTTACTTGCATGACTGACAGCCTTGTAAACTACACATCCTGATTTGTTCAGGCTTTTCATTCTTAAAGTAAATGTTAATACTTTGTATTTTTTTCCTTTGTGCCAATGATATATATAACTTGTGTAATATTCCATGTATCTAGAAACATGTCGTTCAGTTTACGCCTTAAAAGTGAAATTGCTGGCACTTTTAGAGCAGAGTAGAAGTTTACGGTAGGTTTTATGTGTGACATTCTCAGGCACAGAGCTGGAGCATAATTTTCTGGATGTCTTAAATAAGGATGTAATACAGAGCAAGGCAAGTTAGTCTTCTAAAAATAAAAGCCAAAATGTACATATTAAACTTCATTCTTGCCTTACTGAGGTCTAAGCACTGTAGCAAGTGATGGATTTCTCCAGCTGCTGGAGTCTGTCTGCCACTACTCCCAGGTCTGTGCCTTGTGTTGCATCTCAGGCACTCCTTACCTGTTGCATATGCTCACCATCAGCAGCTCAGCCCAGCCCCTAGTAGAAAGCATGTGGGTTTGGTTGCGTTCTTACGTGCCTGACTCATTTTACTTGCTCACAACAGTTAATCTGGACACCTTGTGCTCTGACCAGTGTTGTCTTTGGTGCTGGTAAAACAAAGAAGAAAAGCAGATAATGTGCCTATTCCTGAGCCAGGCACTGGCAGATGTTGCTGGTGACTTCTTTGCTCTTCCTTGGCCAGTGAGGACCTCCAAGGCTGTGTTCTCCTGTTTACCATGAACACATGCCAGAACAATGGAAATCTGGGAAGTTGCATGTTTATGTCGGGAGATGTCTGACCACAAACACTTGAGCCTTCAGAAAGGCTGTTGGGAGCATTGTGTTTTCAGATTTTTGTGCCAGCAGAGTCTTCATATCTGATACTATTGAGTAAACTTTATTGAGGCATGGGGAACTATAGGCTAAAGAAGTACCTTAGCTTGCTATTGTATATTCTCAAAAAGTTCAAAAAGAGGATTCTCCACTCCCTACAGCCCTGCTCCTCAATACAGTCTGAAATAAGGTGCTTGCCTAGGAAAGAAAACTTAAAGTGACAACTTATTTTTCATTTTTATGGTTGACATGTGGAAGTTTCATTCCAACACTTAAAAAAATCATTGTTCTGAAGTCACACAGGTATCCTTTCCAAAAATATCTCTTACTGATAATAATATTTCTACCCATATTTTTGGAGTCTCAAGACACTTCTGTTATTTATTAATTAACGTTGTACTGGGATGTGATGCTTCTTCTGTATCTCCCTGGCTTTCCCCCCTCCCCAGATTCATGTAAATCTTGATGTTTTATAACTGGGGAGAATTAAATCTGCATTGAAATGGGCTTCCATCCATCCCTAGGAGTGCCATAAAACTTTAATGTCTTTGTTATTTAGTGTGCTGTATAAGTTAGGAATAATTTTCTGTTTTTCACAACACCGGACAATTTCTTTAGTTCTGTAAGATTCCTAATCCCTACAGAGTTCTCATGTCCCCTAAATAAACTGATGCTGTCTTGTAGCTACAAAACTATTCTTCCGGAGACAGTTTCAGAAAGTACACAGTGTGTGTGGTTAATATTCATGGCACATACTTCATTCATAATTTATCATTAACTTACTCTTTTTAATTTCTTCCCAGTGGATCTGTAACACACCAGTGTAATCCAGTTTCCTTCCCCTACAGCTCTGACCATCTGGAATATTCTTGCCACATGTCTTCACCTCAGCTACACTTTCACATTTCTTAAAACATGTAAATAAATAGTATCAGATATAAAGTCCTAAAATTAGATACACAATAAAAATGGCTTAGATTTCAGAGTGAAGGGAGCTCTTGAAGTTATCACCGAAATCCATAAGCCTACCAAGATGGCCAGCAATCAGTGAAGAAGAAAGCTGCAAATCTCATGACCTGGAGTTACAAGCCCTAAACAAGGCTTAGGTTTATGCTCCTCTGTGTTTAACATTTCCATTAGTATGTTAGTGAGTTCTGAACACATCATCCACTCAACCACATTGAAAGCTCATTGTTTTACTCTATGGGGCAGCCTGGTAGCATGTTAGCAGGATTTCCTTTGGCTGCAACTAAACAAAAAAATGCATTCCAACCTGCTAGTGGGCATTCAGCTCACAGGACCAGACTGTTGGGGACCAGAAATCCCTGAATGTCCAACAGTGAGGAGGATATCTCATCTTCTTTGCCAGCTGCTTCTCTTTATGGATGTGTTTCTACCATGCTGCACCACTTGCTAATGTATGCTTTGTCTATGTTCTTATTCTTACTAGTTTGCACCTTATGAAGACCTCTCAATGTTGCCTTGAACATGGAAGAAAACTTGGAGAAAAATATTTAACTCTTATCTTGTTCATCTAGCTGAAATAATTCATGTTGGTACCAGTGTTTATCTTTAAGGCACTACAATGTTCACTTGACTTCAGAGCACATTTTTTAGCACACCTTACCTGCTTTTTCTGTCAGCAGGAATAATACCCTCTAGGGCACTGGATTTCTCCTCAGCTGGTAAACATCTGTCTGATGATAATGTGGTAAAGACTTCAGTCTATTTTTCTGGTGAAAGGGTTAGTCCTCACATTTGGCAGTGGACCTAGAATTAAAAAAGATTAGTCAGAAGCATGTTATAAAGGATAACCATATTTAGGCTTTGGCTTAGCAAAGTCTGTGACAGGTGCTGTACTTTTTCACCATCTCTAAATCATACATGGTTATGTAATTATGTGTTTTGAGGAATAGAGTCTTCCTCTAGACTCTTTGACAATTAAATTTGGTTCCTCAAGGTCTTCCTTGCTACAAATGCATAAATCCTACTAGGAATTCTTGCCACCACACCTGTGCTTGTTCAAAACCCATCAAAGACTGTGTTCTTTTCCTGTGCAGCTCACCCTGCTTGGGTCTTCTCCCAGCTTTCATGTCGCATAGATGTATTCCAGGTCTTTCCTCTTCTGGTTTTCAGAACAAAAAGTTCATGTTGTTGAAAGTGTTGTAGAGGACCTGAAGAGGCACAGTCACAGGCCTACCTCAAGATGAAGTAAAAACTCATTTGGATGCCTTTGGGAATTCCATTATTATATTGGCCAGGAGATTTAATTTTTGAACTTCTGAAATATACCCTGGACTCTCCTTCAACAGCTAGTAATAGTATTCTTAACTTGTACCTCACTACTGTTGGGGAAGATGAAACAGGAAAGCCTTGGAAATATGATTGCCTGACAAAAGATTTTGGGAATATGAAAACTACAGGCAACATCGAAATGAAAGCCACTTTTGAAATACCAGGTCTTAGTTACTGAACAACTAGAAAACAATGGTATGGCCACTGAAGTAATCCCCTCTTGATGGAACAATACCCTCTGCTTGCAAACAGGTCCAAGGGTCAGAGCAGACCCTACTAGCTCAGCAGAAGGGGTCCAAAGAGTAGTTTTTAGAAGTTAAGATGTAACACTCTATGGTAATATAAGAACTCTTATAGGCTGTATGTAAATGCTATAGGATTTGTATCTTGTATTAGATTGGTTAGTGACAATTAGAATATTCAGTGCAGAAGATGATTTATTGTATTGTAACCAGGACTTCAGACATTCTCATTCTCACTTCTATTCATTCTCTCTTCTATTCATTCCTCTCTTCCACTTCTACTCTTGCTCCTACTCTCTCTCTCTCTCTCTCTCTCACTCGTTCACTCTCTTGAGCCTGCTCAGAGCTGAGTCTAGCAGCTCTGAGCAGTGCCCCAATACCCACGCCCTTTACAATAAACCGGCTGTGTCCCAAGACCTGCCTATAGAGATCTCTCATCTCCATCCGTCACCGTCTACGTCCGGCCGTCCCGACTGGACCCCAGAACCCCCGTAACCTACAACTACCTTTTGTTTCCTCCAGCTGGCTATAACTTTGTCAGTACAGAATTCAGTACAGAATTTTAGGGCTGGTTTTTGCACATGTGGAATTTTATTGGATGATGACACATTTGGGGCACACTTTGCAATGTTTCTGTATTTCTTGTAAAAATAGAGGCAAAAATAGGAGTTTCTATAAACGGGAAAAGGAGATTTTTGCTCTCCTACCTAATTGGAAGTAACAAAAAGGGGCTTTTAATTAAAAAATTGGCATGACTGTTTTCAAGTGTGCTGTATTTCAGTACTAGGGCACTTAAGCATACAGTAGGATGTGGCAAGTGTACAGAAGAAAACTGCTGGGAGCCTATTTGCAGAGGATATTTCAGCCAACATAGGCATGGTAATGCTTCAGAGATGCCTGAATTATGGACCTTGGAGCAGCTGGTATTTTACAAGAACCTTCAGTACAAGTTTTGTTTCAAATTATTCTCAGTGTAATTGAGTAAGGAGGTTGTCCCAGGGAGTGACCACACATTGTTGTGTGAAGACACCCAAATTACCTCATTTACTCAACACTGCTTAGCTGGAACAGGGCCAGAGTACCCAGTGAGGAAGAGTATCAGAGTAGAGTTATGGAAACTTGGGTAGGACACAGCATTAAGAGGAGCAATCTAATGGTGTTGATGGTACACAAATAGAGGAGAAAATAGATGGCCTACAAATGCCAAGTTGTAGCCAGAGGAGGTCCTCAGAGACTGGTAAGAGTAGTTGGGACAGCATAAGGAAGAGCTGAACTAGAGTTGCTGTTCTCAGGTTTCAGCCTGCTAGTAATGACTACATGTTCCCTTAGTCTGCAGAGGAAAGCATGACCCTTTGCAAGGAGGATCAGGACTGTTTTTTAGAGGGAGAGCTGTGGATGCAGCTGGAAGAGGAAGTACAATGGTTACTGGCTGCTCATCACATCCTTCCTCCCAGAGGTTTTCACTTTTTCACAGCTGCCAGCTAAGTTGGTCATGTGGATGACCCCACACCTGGTTAAGCAAAAAGGATCTAGGCTAGGTTAATTAGTTCAAATTGTATGTCTTTGGTAATCTGTCTCATGTTGACTGGAAGTAGCTGGAGAATTCTCCTACAGACTGACCAGTGGGAGGATAACTTCTAGCAGCAGCAGACTGTAGGAGACTGCAAATCTGCAGGTGCAGTGCTACTAAGAAAACTCAAGTGATTTGATGGACCAAAACTGCATCCACGTTTATAGACAAGGTAAAGGAGATAGGTAAGGAGTTACTAAGGCAGTCAGGAGAGGGGTGGGTAAGAAAATAGTAATTACAGGAGGAAAATAGAGGTTAAAAGTGGGGGAAATAACACATATTATGTCAGTGCAAGATTTTGATGTGTCCCCTGCAGGGACAGCTCCCGAGCCTGTGAGAATTGTGGTTCTCTTGTGACTTACTGTAGATATGTATATAATATATATGTTTATTTTTTTAAATTTGGTATGCTAATGTTGTCTATATTCGCATAAAAATTAGAAACACTTAGAGACTTATTTAGAAACGCAATAAGATTGCACTCCTGTCATCAACTGAAAAGTCAACTTTCAGACTGAATTCTCAGGATTTGACTGTGGTTAGAAGTTACATTACTGTCTATGTGGTCTCCTTGCTGGTTGTGGGAAGCTGCTCCTCATTCTTAGCCTGTCCTGCAAAGCCACTCCAGGTTCTAAAAAAGCATGCAGAGTAATCTGTCACCTACCTAATAATGGCTGTTCAAGTGCTAATTATCTTCCAAATATAATGAGTTAGAGGACAGGAGAACCAGCACTGCTTTGCTCCATGTGCACACGTTGGTGGGTTTGAATCATCATTGCGCATCACAGGGGAGATGAGCAGAGACCTGAATGAACCTTTTCTTTTCTCTAAAGTTATGAATCTTGCAAACTTTTAATCAATTTTTACTTTGTGATTTCCCCCTTCCAAAAAACTTGTGGATAACTGTGACCTACTGTATTCACATTGGACCTTTTTACAAGAAAAGCTATTAAGAGAAAGGACTCAAACTCAGTCCAATTTACCATGTATCCGGAGGCTTAACCAAAGCTATTATTACATGAAAGAATGGAGGAAATTAAGAACAGGGCCTTCAGAATACCAAATGCCAGTACAATTTTTTTTCTTGATTTTCTTTCTGTCTAATTTACTCTGTCAGGAATTTGAAAACAATTAGGCACTAAAAAGAAAAAAAGAGTGAAACAGTCTTACCTAACTCTTGTGTGCATGCTAAATACTTCCATACCGCATTGCAGGCCTCTTCTGTATTGAAAAATAAAAATCATCCATAAATGGTTAACATGAACTCTAGTGGTGCTTCTGGAGAAATACTGTCCTCAGTTACTGAAAAGCGTGATGAGCGTCTCATAGATAACAGCAGAGAGGGGTATAAAGGCTAAGGAAGGATCTCATTTAGATGACATTACTCAGAAGAATATGATTTTTGAAAAGAAATATTTGTTTGGGTGAATTCTTCCAAAGGCAAAAAGGGGTGATAAATGTTTTTTGAGACCTAGGATATTTTCTTTTGTAAGATAATCAAGAGTATGTGAAATTAGATGGAAATGATAGTATCTTGAGAGCAGGTAACCGCTTTGTTACTAATAACCTGGTTTATTGGATAGTGATGTTGTGATTTTGCTTCAGCTCCCATCCCATTTTTTGCAGACCCTGCCTTATACAATCTCAACATCTGCACCTATTTTGATCATAGCAGAGAGATTGTGGATTTAATTTAATTTGATGTAATGGTAATTGTAAAGAATTCCTGCACGGATAATGATGAGAGCTGGTAGACGAACAGACTGCATGTCATCCAAGAGTTAAAAAGATGCAGTCTGTTTGAATGTCTCTGCTTTTAAGCTTGATGAAGTATGTGAAAAATCTCATTTCCAGCAAGATTTTAATTACATCATGGAAATCTGCCTCTTTGTATGAAGTTCCAGCTGAATATGGAAAAGCAAAAGAGCCTGGGAGCTGCCAACACAGTCCTGACTTTGCTGTTAGGAGGCAGTGAGTTTAAATTCACATGTAACCTTGAGTTTATTCCTTTACTGCAAGAGCAACCAGTATTTCTGCAAATACATAGATGTCCCTCTTCTAAATAAGCCACAGTGGCCTCTGATGTGACAGAATGCTTCCTACATGAAGTCTTTTTCTGCTGCTGTTTTTTGGAGTGCTTTTGTGAGTGTGTGGCCTTTGGGGCAAAAGGAAATGTCAAAAGTTCATCTGTTAACAAAACTTCTCTTTTTCTCTTTGCATTAACTAAGCATATCAAGTACACTTGACGTAACTATGACGCTTTATTTTTTGTGGCTTATAAGCATTGGTTCTTTGGCCTTTGGCTGTTAATTAGGAATATTATTAGTCTTCTCTTTTGGCTGGGCCCAGCCTGCTTTTGTCAGACATGGTGGGTTGCTGGTTTCCTGTGAAGAATTCTAGGAAAAACAGGAAACACTACGCATTGCCTCAGCTGGCAATGTAACAAGATAAAACACAATGCGATGGTAAGACTTACTACAGTGCCACTGTGTGCTGAGGACTGTCATTTTTCTCTCCCTGGAAGACATTTTCTACATCCATGCTTTTTTTTTTTTTTTGTATGTGTGTGTCAGGAGAGACTGTAAGAGTTCCTTATAAAGGGAAATGAGAATTTTAAGGCTCATTTGTACAAACTCTTATTTTTAAGTTGCAGATTCAGGGGATGCTCCGGATAGATGATGCACTACGAAATGAACCTGAGACCCGCGTCACCACAAGGGTCACCCTGTGGACCCAGTCTCTTTGCTGGGTTAGCTGTCTCTCTTGTAACAAAAGTCTTTATATCTGAGCATGGTGGCATCCTGGTGGTGATGCCTCATGGCATGCCAGTGTGGTGAATTTCACTAAGCTTTTCTTAAAATTAGGAGGAAGGCATTCATTCTATTCTCCGAAGAGACAAACAGGTGAAAGGTGGGATAGGAGACACAAGTGAAAAGCAGGTTGATTGAATTTTGACAAAATCATGGTGATCTCCACAATTTTTCTTTTATTTTTTCAGTTTTCAAATTTTGTAGATTTGTGTATTAGGGTTAGAGTTACAGAAGAAAAAAAAAGCCAGGGATTTGGGAGAGTTGAAGGGAAGTTCTCAGTTCTAAACATTTGTTCTTTAGTTGAGACCTGCTGGGAAAAGCTCTCCAGCTAATTAAACAGATGATGATAAATGCTCCTCAGCAAATAAGAGATAAGCTATTTGCATATGTTTGACTTGTAAATTTACTTCAGGCTTGTGATTGCAGCAAGGCTATAGCTCTTCAAAACAACAGGCCATCACTTCTTACACTTGCCTTGGGTGCACTTCGTTCTACTGTGGAGCCCTGAAAAAACTCTGCCAAGAATGGATTCGTAGTGGCAGAACGTAGTCTTTCAAAAGAGAATTCAAATCTAGAACCAAACATAATTATCCTGCTCAGGGTGTATGGGCAGACACTGTTTAAATACATTGCCTCAAAGTTGTTATCTACAGCTGCACCGCAGAACAAAGGGTAGAAGTTTAACATCGTATGAGCAAATACCTTTTAAACAGATTAAACTAGACCAGAACAGATTTAAACAGATCTTACTAGACCATGACATTTGACAGAAACCGGTTTTCTGTTTTGGTAAAACTTTTGTTTTGGCTTAGTAAATAAGTATTTAAAACAATATTTGTATGTCTTGTTCCTGCCTGACATATAGAGTGCAAGCACATTATTTCCATGAGAATGTTTGCATAACAGAATAAATGCTAATACGGGTGTTTAGATGTCAACAATCTTCATCTAAGTGTGAGTAACAAAAGAAAGACTCTGACAATTCTTAATTGACTGCTAATTTGTGCATTTTACATTCAGTGTCCAGTAGCTGCTTTAGTGACCAGTTTATAACTCTTTATTAACCAAAAATGTCGAACTGAGAGCAGTGCTCACTCACTACTGACTCAAAAGCAGAGCCTCCTTACAGAATTTCCCACTCTCCTCCTTTCCATGTATGGTGATGGGGACTGCCTTTTGAAATTTAAACTGTAGGTATTAGTCGCCTCTGTGTATATCAGGTTGATCGGTTTTTAAAAGATGAAGAGAAATTGTTTAAAATGCAAGAGGCCCAAGAATTAAGAAAGTCTGTTACGGAGCATGCATAGTGCTTCTTAGCTGATGAAATTGGTCATTACTGTTTTTCAGCTGTTAAACTGCCTGTGTTTTGTGGAAAGAAAAAAAAGCATATCTTCTTGAGTGTTTGCACATCTGCCTAATACATGAATGATCAAAACATACTGCTGAATTTGCAACCCACCTCCAGCATCTGTTTCAAAACTTCCAAAGAAAAAGCACAGACAAAGTTATCCCCAAACAGTTGTTATTTTTATGGTCTCTAATGCTCCAGATTAAGATGATTTAAGATTCTTGGAAAAAGTTTTTAATTGTTGTGGCTTCTACAATAATGATATTTATTGCATGAATTCCTAGATTCGACTCTTAAAAGCTTTTAGAACCTTGCCAAATCACCATGGAAAAAAAGAAAAAGTTTTCTAACCATCTAACTACATCAGTGACAACTGACAACTATGGGTCAAAGAATAGAGGGACACCTGGGATCAATTATTAATGTCTGAATTTGATTTTAATCATCTTTGCATGTGAGTATGGACTAATTTCTTTGTCTTCTGAAAGATGTTTTCATTGGCTGCTAAACAACACTGTTCTGATTTATGAAAGGTCCTAACAAATTGCTGCAAAGAGGTTGCAAGATATTTCTGCAGCTAATTGAATCAAAAATTATTTTCCTTCCTCAAGGTATGTCTAGGAAAGGTGTGTGACATTTCAGCTTTAAAAAACATATGAATATACTGTGTCCAGTAGTGTGCCTTGTGAACATCTCCCTACTTCTCACTTGGCATACACAGTTTAGATGGCTTAACTGTGTACATGATGTTATGTGAATTGATGTGTGAGCCCAATAAAGGGGTACAAAGGGATAAAGCAGAACTCGCAAGGGCCAGAAGTCTTCCTGAGTGCTGTATATAGAACTACATTTAACAGGCATAATTTTGCTCATTATTATCACCAGTATTTCTTCAAAATAGCCTAAGGACACCAAATAGTGTATGCCAATGAGGATGAATTTTGGGGTATTTTCCTTTAAATTCACTCTGATGTGTACGTCTCAGGAACAGAGAGTGTGTGTGTCTGTGTGTTTCAACCTGTAGGGAGGAAAATATGTTTTCTGTAGAATTCTCGTAAGTAGCAAAAATTTTTGTTTTCCTCCCAGTTCTTCATGATGGATAACTCTTGCACATTTTGCTCCTTTCTCTCAAGACTCTCCATTTGCATCAATACATTTACTCAGTAAAAACAAACCAGGAGAGAACCCAGGAGAGTGAACTGCATGATTAACATCTGCCCTTTTTTTCTGAGTTGACATGGGTTACTAATGAAGTACTATACATTTATTTTCATTAACTCAGTTTCACTTTTGCTTTGTCCACACACATAGAAGAAGAAAATGTAGAAGGAGGCTTTATAAATTTTTACAATGGTCTGAAATATTCACAGTCTAATTGCAAAGAACCCTAATCACTATCTAAAATACCATCCTGTTCCACAAACCAGTACATAAATAAATAAGTTTCTTTTTCTGGTAGTAAGCACTTAGCAGCTCCTACTAAATTATTTGTCATGTAGCTTTTTTGTTTCCTTTAAAAAATATTTGCTGGCTCAAGTAAATTAGGAATGAGTTGTTGAATCACTTCACCATGTTCACTATCTTAAAATATTTCCTTAAGAGCTTCCATATAGGAGTATATGAATGGTTTCAAATTTTCCTTTAGAAATTTTCTAAAACGTACTGTTTATTTTCCTCAGCAGGCAAAGTACCTTGCACCAAAGTAAAGTGTAAGGCATTGACATGATACTGTATTTTTCAAAAATGGAGTAGCTGTGCCAAGTGTAGGAAGGAGAGACGGAAACCTCCTCAATCTGAATTCACCAACTGGAAAATAAACTGTTTCTGAGCAGCTCTGATGGAGAAACAATCCTTAAAAATGGAAAACAGTCTTTGTTCTTTTATTGCATTTAGTTTACAAGATGAACAAGAACCAACAGGGCAAATAGCAACTCTTAAGCAATTCCATTTGCTTTATGTTTATAGTTCCACAAAAAAAACCAAATCCCTTCCTTTGGGAGGATTTATATAACCTCTTACTATCCCTAGAGCAGCTATATTATACAGAATCTTACCCTTTCTTGGCAAAATTTGCTGTGACTTGGTCCAACAATAAAACAAAAGGTAAAAGAAAAATGAGCAATTTCTAGAGAATTTGATTCTCAGTTAATAAAGTCTTATTCTAAAAACCCCCTCCAAAGTTTAGACCTTCTACTCCAAAATCATAACTAAAAGTCATGTTAGATATCAGTTTCCACTGTTGATCCGTGTTTTCCATTTATTCAACAAAATTACTTATTAAATCAGGTTTTTATTCTTAAATTATACATTATATTATTATTATTATTCATATGATGGCATGAATTCCACTATTTTGAGACTTTTTAATTGGCAGCACCTGATGCATGGTGTAAAATCCTGGCAAACCTTCTTTGACTTACTGAGCAGGGTCTCAGTTTTGAGGTGCTAGGCCTGGCCAGATTCTCTTGCTGAAACAGCTTCAGAGGTGCTGTGTGGGATGACTGCCCACCCTGCTTGAAGGAGACTTGGAGGACAGAAAGCCTCAGCCCCAAGCAAAGGTGATGCAAAAAAGGCATGGGTGGGGAGATGTGGCTGACCTCTCCCTTTCAGGCTGTGACATTTATATGGATGTGTAGCCTTGAGGAATTCATGGAGCCCTTTCTGCTGTAGCTCAGTGAATTGGAAACAGCATTATCTTTTTAGTATTGATTACAGCTGAAGCTGGCCAGGAGGCCAGTGGTTTTTCTTAGGTGCAGATCTTATAGCTGTGATCCATCTGTGTGATACCTTAAGACAAGATAACTCCGTGTAGAACATAACCATAAACCTCTCCCAATATGAGCGGGCAGCAGTATATTTGATGAGCACCATATGTTACTGGTGCTCTGTGATATGTGTCATCTGCCTGGGGTTGGAGCGCTGTGTGAGTTGGTGCTCTGTATCGATTTGAAATCCACCACTTTGGAAACATTTCTGAGGCTGTAAGGCTGAAAAAAAGTTGATGTCAATGGTTTTACTCCTGTTCTTTGTACTGATGTCTATTAAATGCTCTGACTCTCCCAAAGCATTCTTGCTCCCTCTTCAAGGAAGAAATACCCTGAATTTGATGAACCAGTGAGCGTGTTACTGTTAGGAAATTGTTGCATCCCAGTTACACAACAGGTTCCTTGAATTCCCACAAATTTGTCACATTCAAGATCTTATAACAGGCAAAAAGAACTCACCCTCTATTCAAAGACATGAATTTTCATTAGTATAATTAAAATCTTAATTGTACAGTCAAAGGGCTCTTACTTTTCCAGTTACAATAATAGTGACCCACTTCAAAGCAAATGCAGATAAAATGAGGCATACACACATTTTTCTAGTATGTATAGAATCATGGAAGTTCTACGTACTTCTTTTGCTTAACTTAAAATTACCACTCGTACTCTGGGTCTGGAGGTCAATGTGTTCAATCTTGGCATAAGGGGAAGTTTCTGGTGAGTTGTCTGCATCCTGAGTATTACGAATACATCCTTGGGAGAAATCTTTCCCGCTCACTTTAGGATCAGCTTGCAGGCATTTTTGCATGGTCTGCACCTGTCTCATTCTTGACTGGTTTGTAGTTCCACATTGCATTTGACTTTACTCTATATGGTGTTTTTGACATATGTTTGACACTTGTTCTTTGCTCTCTTGGTTATCCCTGGCTAGTTTCACCCAGCTCCCAAGGACTCATCCCTCTCCTGGCTGGTCACTGACCATTGGTTGCCAGTAGCTTATAGCCCTGCTACCTCCAGTGTCATCCTGAGTCCAAACCAACAAGGCTGAGCTTCTGTCCTGTGCCCTCCATGTTGCTTTTTGGTTTAGAATTCCAAGCAGTACTTGTTATTGCCAATTACTACCTGGAAGTTAGCCTCATGCCTTGCAGTTAAGCAAAACCAAGCTGACGGCTAAAGGTAAAGCCAAAGTCACTTAAGAGTTGTTAGATAATTGCACTTACAACTAAACAAGCTCAAGCACAGCTCTAGACAGGCCCAGACTGACACCTACTGAGACCTCCACCATGGCATAGTGCAAAATCAAGGATAACACCTGGTTACAACCAATGCCAGCACTATATTTACTGTGCATTTTACTGGCCTACAACAGAGAGCTGAAACGTGACATAAGCCATGGTGTTGGGGATTACTGAGGAAGAAGTGTGTAGGCTGGTTCGACATGTGAGGGGTGAGCGTGGCATGAGGAAAGAGACGCGGTACTGGCCTCAGTTAGCTTACGTGTGTCTTCAGATGAGAAAGTGTAAGGATGTGAGGGTCAGCTCAGCGCAGAAGAGTTTCTGGTATTAAAAAATTTTAGAAAACAGTGTTTGGTATGTCTCAGTCACAGGACTGAGGTTTAGCAGGATATAGACCAAATAGTAAAGAAAATCCAGTTTCAGCAGTTTCTCAAGACTGTCTTCAGCATGCCTTGCTGCCACCCAGTGCTTCTTGGAGTGCCTTCTTTCTCCTTGTGTTTTCTGTAGAAGACAATAGCAGGTCTGTGGTCTGCTGAGATCTCCTCCCACCTGGGGGATGAGAGTGGTCCCCCCGAGTCCTGTTCCACTAATTAGACCAAAAAGTGTGCTTTGCGTAAGTGAAATACTTTAGCCAAAGGAATCACCAAGGGAAAAGTGAGGCTTTTAAAAGCACTGTAGTATTATTGAACTTTTTTTTCATTTTATTGTATTTTGAACAAAATACTGATTTCATGGAAAATTTGATTAATATTTATAGCAAAAATTCTCCTTCAAGTAGCTTGTCCAACATCTCTCTTGAGGAGCAAAATCTGAATATTAGCTGACCATGTTGGTTAAGGAAATGTCTCCAGCAATGTTTCCACTGGTTTAATCAATCTGGTTTCCAGCACAGCTTCAGCCAGAATGTGGTTAGCCTGCAGTTATTGAAGCTGCTGTTTGAGAACAGCAATAGGAAAGGATTTTCAGTATTTTGAAGACCAATCTGATAGTTTGGAGAACAGGCTAAAAGTTCCTGTTCTGCTGCAGTTTTCCAAAGTGCCTCACCTCCCTATCTAAAATGTGAGCAACAGTACTTTTTGTTTTCAACAACCAATGTTTTGGGAGTAAACTTTAAGTTATTAAATATGCTGAAAATTTCAATGGGAGAAGAAATCATAAAATATATTTGATTGGATTTTTTTATTATTATCATTATTTTATTTTCTGGGACAAAATCCCACCAAATTTTTTATTAACTTAGTAGTCTTTATTTTTTTTTTTTTCCTCTCCCTCAACCAGTCATTGCCTCATTACAGTTTTGATCAAACTTGGACCAACTATGAAGAACCTATTAAGACAGTGAAGTTATAAAAATTTCAGAAACCCAGGACCTGGAATTCATCGCCACTAAATTATAACCCTTTCAAGAAATACTTTGAGAAACATGGGAACTGATGAGACTGCTCTTTAATGAATAAAATCAAAGATGATGAGTTCTATAGGCAATATTGAGCTAGTTGTCAGTAATTAGCTTCAGATGAGATTGTCGTCTTTAATGTTTCTTTACTATTCTTGGATGAGTTGGAATATACGATGAAAGTGTAATTACAGCCTTTGATATTTTGGTGGATGTCTCAATGCATCCTGGAAGTACTCCAACAGGTTGTTTGGCCAAGTGGTTTGTGGGGTAGCTAGTCCTATATAAATAAATAAAGAAAGAGAAAACTCTTTAATTGTTCGTGCAATAAATGGTCTCCTCACATACATTTTATGATGTGGTATTTTAAGTGCATCTAAGCAAAAGTCAATCTAATGAAAGAACAAATGCTTTTTGTCTTTTATGTGGATCGTGTTACTTGTGTGCTTATTGTGTTTTTTTTTTAAAGTTCAGGCTTTTTAATGCTAATTATTAAAACAATAAGTTCAGTGTGTCTGGAGTGGGGGAAAATGAGCAGTTTAAAGACTACAGTCTGTGCAAGTGGATTCTGATAGGATGTGTGTTGGTTTTGTGCTGGTGTAAGTACTGCCACTCAGATTACATCTGTGCAATTATCAATCAGGGCTTTAATTATTTTTTTAAATTATGAATCATTTCAGACTGAATTTTTGCAGTTTAGTGAAACTAAGCAATTCTAAAATAAGGCCTTGAATTTAAAGGCACCCATAATTTGAGATTTCTTTGTCAGATTAACATTTAATAAGACTTCAAGTAGAATATGAATTTGAAGTGTGGACTAGGCCTAGTAAGCTGTAGAAAGAGACAAAAAATACTTTAGAAACTGGGAAAAATAGCGACAGAAACACAAGTAGCTATATCCTGTTGGTATCTGGTGGAAAGGAGCAGGGAGAATTATCTCAGATTTTCTTCTGAAAAGGTTCTGTGAAGGCAGGGAAGAGATAAGGAATGTCTCCCTGGGTGAGCTACCTTAGAACAGCATCAGAATATCTGGGATGTAGATGTCTCCATTAAACAAGTGGGCAACCATCACCTTCTTGTGAAGGGCAACTTCAGCTCTTTGGGGGCCAGCAGATGAAGATCTGGAGACTCCCCAAAACTTAGTTGTAATACAGTTTGGAACTGTGAAACCACTGGCTGCCAACATGTTGAATTGGTTTTCTGGAGACCTTTGTCCATGCCATGTTTTCCTTACGGTGTGCTGGATGTCTGTAGAGGCGGGTGGGGTGAAGGCTGTCAACTGTTTCAGGGATTTCATGGGTACCCTTCCTATAGCACCTGGGGTATCCAAAAAAGCATGTTTTGCATGTTGCTCCAGCCTTGCCTTCTGCACCTCTCACTGCTTCTCACCGTATTGAAAAAATAGATGCTGAAGTAATGTATTTAATCAAGTTCATGTAATGAGAATTTCTGCTCCTCATCACAATAGGCAACTTTGTGATAAATCCCTTGACAATGGTATTAGTATTAGAGAATCATGGTTTGGGTTGGAAAGGACTTGAAAGATCATCTAGTTCTAATGCCCCTGCCATGGCTATGGGCACATTTGTTTCACTCGACTGGGTTGCTCAAAGCGCCATCAAACCTGGCCTTGAACGCTTCCAGCCAGGGATGGGGCATCCACAGCTTCTCTGGGAAACATGCTCCTGTGCCTTACCACTCTCAAAGTGAAGAATTTTTTCCTATTCACTAATCTAAACCTCTTTTCTTTCAGTTTAAAGCCATTCACCTTTGTCCTGCCACTACATGCCCTTGTAAATTGTTTCTTTCTAAAGTTTTTGTAGAACCCCTGTGATGAATTAACCCTGGCTGGATGCCAGGTGCCCACCAAAGCCACTCTATCTCTTCCCTCCTCAACTGGACAGGGGAGAGAAAATACAAGGAAAGGTTCATGAGCTAAGGGCAGGGAGAGGTCACTCACCAATTACCATCATGGCAAAACAGACTTGACATGGGATTTCATGTGGTCTTAAGCTCAGCACATGAGGGAGTCTTTCAGTATTAACACACAAAATGACCATCTGTATGAAACTGTGGTTTTAGTCTAATGAATTCCCTGTGTATTCAAACCATACCTGGTTAATTAAACTTACCAGCCTTAAGTAAAATAAGTTAAAGCTCTAACTCCACTCCCTGCCCTTAGGTCAAAATCCGTGGCCTTCTCCTTCTGTTCCTTCTCCTACCCACTCTGTCACTTATTTTTCAGTTAAGTTTTGAATACAATATTTTGGGAAAATCTATGTACAGTAAGTGAAAAGTTCTGAAATTGATTTTCTTTGGGTTTGTCTTCCTTAGCTATTTCAAATTATCATCATCTCAAATATATTCCAAATCTGAAGCTTTTTGTTTGTGACTGATGAATGTAAAAACATTCTGGTGAGATGTAGAGGAAAGAATTATGGAGAGCAACCTACAATTTTGTCTGTAGAAACTGCATCACTGAAATCTATATAAAATTTCATTTGTATGTGAAGAAATTTGCAAAGCTCTGTAAAACTTCCGTAGCGAAATTTTTAAGCACTGCATTTCATTCAGCATAGGGAGTGAGGTGAACGAAGAAATTAATAGTTGTAATATTTTTGTAAATGTTTCAGTTAATGAAAATAGGAATCTTTTTTTGTACAGCTTTCTTTAGTGTGATTATTGGATCTTTTGTTAAATAGGATTGTCTAACTGAGGATAAATGTTTGCTATCATATTTTTATTTGCTCATAATATTACTCTTTCTGTACACATGAAACTAGTTGTTTGAGCACACAAGTGCTGATGAACAAGAGACCTCGAATTTCAAATTAGTAATACAATCAAAGAGACAATGCAATTTAAAAGACAATACCGTAACTGAACACTTACAGTACAAATAGTAATTGAATTCATAAGAATAAAAAAGAAATCTTGCAGTAGGTGCAAGCATCAAGACTACATTCATCTTTTTATGGCACTGGGGGGGTCTCATAAATGACTAACTATGTTTTATCTCAGCAATATATTTGGTGGTATCCGTGCTGGATGCCTTTCATTTTTCTTGCCTCTTGGTCTGGAAAATGATAAATTATGCACCCTCTGGTATGAATTCTATTTGTGTGTATTTGGTATAACACAAGAATCTTAAAAATGAGTGAACATTTCTCTCACATCTGGAACATGTCTAAATTATCACCAATAGCATTCTCCCTACAAATGGCTGAACAAGACAATAAGGCACCGTGTCAAATTTAGTCCAAATCCTTCTGCCATTAAATGATCAACAGCCAAAAAGCTGAAGTTACTGCAGTTCCTAAAGTTCTGTTTAAAAACAAAGCAACCAACAAATTCAGAATAATGGTTAGATTTTAGCTATGAGTTGGTTTGATTTTAAATTGGTTTCAAGAAAGCCTTATCTCCCATGCTTAAGTCTATACATAATAGATTATGTGTTCTACAATAGCAGCAGTATTTATACTCTGGTATATATTCTGGTTCGTATTCTGCTAAAAGGTGTCTGACATCTGATGGCTGCATTTAGTTCAAGTCATTCAGCCCATGAACTGACTTAGCAGCTGAAAAATATTCCCCTCTCAAGATGTACAGCCCATGCCTCGCTGGGCATTTCTGCTGCCCTGGGAGCAGGTGGCCAGCACATTGATGCAAAATGTCCAGCCACATTGCTGGCATCAATTAGGATCCATTCAGAGCTGACTCATCTGTTACCATGGAGCTCTTGTCAACCTGGCTGCTCTCAACCCAGAAGTGTTAATGTGTATTTACCGCAGTGCAGTTGTCAGTCATTCACACCAACACCCTCATGGCAAGGATTTGCTCCATAGGGTTAGCAGTGCTGCTGAGAGGATGGGATTGCCTCTTGCAACCTGCAAAACCGAGGACCATGGTTTTGTTTTGTGCATCTGTTCCTTTTATTTTCTATGGACTGAGTAACAATTTACCACCCAAAGAGATGAAGGGGTATATCCCATGCGTATTGTGTTTGGATACCAGCAGAAAGATGAGATGGTCTGTGGTGAAGTCCTGTGGTTTAGGAAACTGTACTGCCTATTTTATTTTTCCAGCAGGGTAAATCAAAGAAATAAATAGAAAATAAGTGATTTTTTTTTTAAAACCTCATTCTCCATAACCAAGGTTATACTGGAAGTATTTCATGAGTATGCCCTGAAACTATGCCCTCCGTCGCAACCCCTGTGTGGTTTGTTGCTCTATCCCCTTTTTAAGGAGCAGAGAAACTGGGGTCCAATTGATTCTGAGGATTTTAAAACATTCTATGGGAGCCTTTTTACTCCTGCTAGCACCCCGTCTTGTGTAGATTCATCACAGCTGTTTGTGGCACAGCATCAGCCGCTGCTCAGACCCTGTAGTTGAAAGTATGTCCTTCTGCAGCTCAAAGGCAAATTAGTGCATCAACTTAATTCTTATGGGATTGAGGCACTTGATTACTGTGCTCCTGCCACAGAAGTGATTTAATATCTTTTGGGTCTATGTGGACCAGGGTTGAGGGAAGGTCATATCTCAGCTCACTAAGAAACATGCAAGTTTTCACGTTGTTTTTTTCCCAGTTTAGGCTCTGGTGACACTGATGCAATCCTCACCTTTTATTTCCCTTTCCTGTTCCCCACTTCTGGCTCTTGTAGCTTTGTCTAGACTACAGATATGGATGGTGTGGGAATACCGGGCAAGTGTGCATGTGCATGCACGCGCACACACGTTTTGTGTCTTATAAACTTTGTGTTACCTACGTGAAGTACTCCTGCCTGAATGAACAGCTTTAAATCAAAACAGGCGGTGAGAGGGAAACAACAGGAAATGAAAGAATGGCTAAGATAAGGTATTCAGCTGCATCAACTGGTTTAATAAAAGTGTCGCTGGTACCTCTCTTCATATGTGTCTCGCCTTGCTCATTGGAGCTGGAGCAATGTGGCAGCTACGAACCCATTAAGTGGACTTAAGAGAGAGAGAAAGTGAAACTTTCATTTGCACTGTGAAAGAAATGTAACCTGAGCAAGTATCCCAACCTACTGAGGCACTGAGAAACACCACAGCCCGTGGCTGCCTGCTGTGCCTTTATGCCCAGATGTCATTTTTGATTCTGTGTAAGTGCTCATCATGGAATTGAGGGGGAAGGCACTTACTACAGGCAAACAGAAAGGACTTCTGGGCCATTACTCTGTGCCCTGTACTGCTGCAAGGGTTGTTGAGAGTACAGGCATTGGCCTACTGATGCCAGGTTTATTCATCTGCTGAAAGCAATCAGCAGTGTTTCTGCCGGCTTCGAGGGTCTGCTTGTAGCCCTGGTTTCATTTCTATGACACCTTTCCTTCTCTGGCTCCATGAGAAACAGCATTCAGATCTTTTTTGTCTTCTTAGATCATTTGTACACATGCGCACACGGAAAATACTGATTTCTCACTGTTTTGCTTGATTTGTTTCTGTCACGGTTATGTCCCTGTAGGTCTGGGTCTCTCAGAACGATAGAGAGTGAGATAATCTAGTGACTTCCAATTAAACAAACAAGCCATTTTCAAACCCAGAATTTTTAGCCACTTGTATTGATGTTAGGGCATGAACTTCAAATATACTTTCACAGTAACATAAAAACCATAAAACTTTCTTAAGCCTCTGCATTTCTGCTGCAAAGGAAAAATGGATTTCTTCAGCTGGCTTTGTCTTCTGCATTGTGTGCAAGGGTGGGAAAACCCAAATGCTGCTAACACAAAACATCCCCTGAGCACTCACTTGTTCCCCTGGCAGCAGGATGAGAGAGGGAATGAATTGCATATGATTGGCGTTAGTCACACTGGTTACTATGTCCTACTGGAAGGTACGTGCATTGGAAGAGGCCATTACAATCCTCCTCACAGAGCAGGGCTGCTCACCCCAAAATACAAGGAACTCTCTCTGCCTCATCTAAGAGAAACAGCACTAGAGCAAAACTAGTAACTGCAGAGTAATCAGGACCAATAGACAAAACTAGAAATGTTTCTAAGTGCCACTTCTGGGTTCCCCTTAGTCTTCTTCTACACCACCTCTCCTCCTCTCAGTAGAGCGTCTCCCCTTCTAGAGACTCTTCATTCTTTAGCTTGCCTTGCTCTTTGGGTCTGCTTCATCCCAATGTAAATTATTATTGTTTAACTGCCCTCTCTAGTTTTCTTCAGAGCTCTGTTTTCTGTCCAGAGACATTTTTATTCTGTTTGTAGAATGCCTTGCACAGTGGGGTCCTCTCTCGTGGTGGGGCTTCAGGGCCCAGTTGTAATGAAAATAATAAAGGCATGATACTTCGTCATCATTTACTTTTATGTTTTTGTCAGTAACAGGCTTGTGTAATGAGCAAAAAAGTAGACCAAGTACCATGTTTTGATACTCTGATTCTGGATTTTAACAATTGTCCTGGGTTGCAGTGTATTCTATTACCATCCTCAGGAGCTGTTGAAATCAGGTGGGGCAGTGTTTCCTTGCCTCCTCCCCCCAGACTGTCTTTCTGTTAATTGCCCATCATTGTCCTGCCGCCTGACTCAGAGATAACTCCCTCCGGACTATCTTCTGTTAATGAGCCTAATCAACACTTGGCCTTATGACTCATTACCCCATTGTGAGATGCTCCACCCAGAGGGAGGAACCAAGCATCCCATCGTGGATATAATCTGGGACTCTGAACACCAGAGACAACCCTTCCCACTGGATTTCCAGAGGACAGGAGCTACACAGCCACCATTGGACTTTCTGAGGAAGAGCAGACTCTTTTACCACAGGATCACCGCTTCAGAGGACTGCAGCCACCATTCTACCAGACTGCTACCACCACCCTGCCTAACAGGGTGTCAGGTTGTACTTTGACTCTGTCAGTTTGAACCAGTGTTTTCTTTTACTTTTTTTTTCCTTTTCTTTAATTTCCATTAAATTGTTATTCTGACTTGGTGCCTCCCACTGGTTTGTTTTCAAACTAGTACACAATTAACTGGCAAAAGAGCTATATTAATTCAAGTTATGGGGAAACCACTTGGCTGGCAATATGATCAGACTAAAAGAAGCCAACCTAATTGTACCCAGATGCTCCACAAAATCATTGGGTGAGCTGAGTATGATTATAGAATCGTTTCTTCCATCTTAATTAGCCTGACTAAATATATTCTTCGGTGATCTTCCTTATTGCATGGCTATGTAAAAATTCCTGGAGCTGCAAATCTTCTTCTCTTGGTATAGGAATAAATCACGCCTAAGCATGGCATTATCATGCTGTAGGAGCGGCTGTCAGGCTGGATTCTTTACCATGGTATGGTTGACTTGCAAATGCCCAGTGTTGTGAAACCAGCTCTTTGCATTGCTATAGCCAGGTGAGCTGAGAGGTTCATGGCTGTCTTGTGTGCTCCCAAAGTGCTCCCTAGATTAGGCATGGTGAATTAATATAGTAGTAAATCTAACCCAACATTTTAAAAACCATTATATTGTGGGATTTGGGGTATTTTTTTTTTTTTGGTGAAACGACCATGTTGGTGTTTGTTCTCATCTTTCAGGATGTAGAATTATAGTAATGTAAGCTTGGTATTCTTCAGCAGTTAGATCTAAAACCTGAACTTAGTTCTGAACAGGTGGTACAAAAGATGAATAGATTTTAATTACAGTGCTTTTCAGTTTCGTGTAAGTACTACCATTCAGTATTTGCTGCCCTCTAGGTGGTATTTAGATTTTTAAGCACCTGACCTAGAATACCTTATTAGTCAGAGATCCAGTTGTAATTCAAGTTTAGTTCTAGTATTTAAAAATCTTTTAATCTCTGTGGAACTGCAATCTGGAGGAATTTTATTTTAAAGTTCATTTATATATATTATCTGGCTTAAAACACATGTTATTTTAGATAACCAGGAAAATGCATGAACATATTGGTGACTTCAAAGTATGCATTACTTAGCCATGTATTTCCATCACTCTGCACTGCCATCCCTCAAATTCCCCAATAACTTAATTTAGAAATTAGTGCCCATTGACTCACTAAATCTTTGTTCTCATGACTGCTTACATTGCCAGTGCTTATATTGAAACCATGTATGTGTTCATTTGGGCAAAGTCTCAAAAAATAATTTTTTGTAGTCATGGTTCTGTCTTTTAAAATAAGGGGAAAAAATTAACAGTTTGGTCGGATGCAATATAGAAAAAAAATATATTATTGAACTGCTTCTTCATCTCTTTGGGCATCTGAACTCGCTACCAAGCAGAGTATTGTATGACACAGGACTGCAAAACCAAATTCCACATACCTGGGCTAGACAGGTATAGTAAGACTAAAACACAGTGACCTTGAAAAGAAATGAAAGAAGGTGGAATGTGATGGTCAAAAAAAAGGGAGAAAAGCTTACATTTCCTTAGGACTTGACAGGAAAACCTTCCCTGAGCCAAAGATATGGAATGACAGAAAAGTGATGGAAGTAGGGCTGAATTGTGGGTTTGTCCCTAGCCATGCTATCTGGATATGGAAAGGACTGACAGAACATGAGGAGATCCCAGTAGGCTTCCTGAAGATGCACAATTTTCTTCTCAGCACGACATTTCCCGTTTTCACCTGTACTATGACTATTTAGTCAATTTTCTTTTATGGTAAGGATGGTGAGACATTGGAACAGGCTGTCCAGAGAAACTGTGAATGCCACATCCCTGGAAGTGTTCAAGATCGTGTTGGATGGGATTCTGAGCAACCTGATCTAGTAAAAGATGCCCCTGTCCATGGCACATTGCTGCCTCCATAAATACAAAGACACAGGTAAACACGAGGTACAAGGCACTGGCTTCTTCAGGAGCCTGCTCTGCAGAGGATCTCTGAATGTGTGCCTTTTCCCTGAATTTCTTTGAAAAACATTTCTCAGCAATCAGCAGGCTGCAGGTTACGTGGATAGGTGAGGCCCTCACTGCACCCATCCAGCTGTTTTGGCTGGGTGTGCCAACACAACCCCGGCCTGCTGGAACTGGAGGAGAGGTGTTTACATGGAGTGAGAGGAATGTACACTGGTCAAGGAATGTTTTCACTTATATTTGCCTATGGCAAGAGGATCCTGGAAAGCTTTTCTCCCTTGCTAGTGTTAATCACTCTGACTGCTTGCAGAGGGAAGCTGAAGTCTCATTAAACCCTTCTTTTTTTTTAAGAGGCTGAATAAGCTGCCCTGTTTTTCAACATCCTAACACTCTTATTTGTTCTGGTAGCTCTGTTCTGGTTTAAATAAATTTTTTATGGGCTTGGCTGACCATAAGTGTACATAGTCTTCCAAAAGAGGCCTTGCTAGTGTCTTCTACCCAAACACAAGTATTTGTCCCTGCTGGAAAATCCTCAAGGTATATCCGGGGTTAGATGGCATAAACATGTGAGAGTCTCCCTGTCTTTGGAAAATGTAGCCAGACCATTCTGTCCTCTGCCATTTCCATTGGTAGAGCCGTCCAAGAGAAATCCAGTAATTCTGTTCCCGGTTTTCTGATTTTTATTTTATTTTTAACTTTTAATTCTTCTGGTATCACGTCTATCCCTAAGATCACCAGTGATTTTTCCCATGGGATATTCCAGCCTTCCACTGCACTTATGTGACTGGCAGACTCACTACCAAATTATTCCTGATTATGAAAATGTCACTAAATGAAAATAGTCATCTCCAAGACTGAACTCTTGCGGGATTACACTGATAACCTCTTTTTAGCCTCATAATTTCAGTACTTCCCCATGTCTACTATCTCTTTTCTAGTCCTGGTGCTAATCTCCAATTTTAGCAGCTGAATTAATAACTTCCCATATGGCAATATATCAAATTCTTCAGTGAAATCCAGTGGATTTCATTTTATGTGCTTTTTTTTTTTGTCTAGGAAAAGAATCACCTGATCAGATACGACAAAGCATGCTAGCTGTCTGAAACACATTTATAAGCTTGGTTGAAGAGCTAAAGGGACTGCACTACCATCTGTGAGATCATACTTACTGATTTGGGAAAGTTCTTTCTGATTTTTGGATAAGAACTGTGCTCAAGTAGAATAGTTTGCATTTTTGTTGTTGCTATTGCCTAAACATTCATGTAATCTGTTTATATTACATTGTTGAAATTTTACCCTTACTAACATTGGTTATCGCCTTGAGTTGATTTTCATGGAGTTTTTTAAATTTGGATACCCACTGGCAATATGATAGTAACTATTAGTTCAGTGGAGGAAAAATATGCAAAATGTTTAGAAGAGCTTCCTGTAGTTTACCGTGCAGTAAGAAAAAGTCTTTATTACTATTACTTGAACTATAAAATAACTACTAAAAATCACTTGGCTCCAATCTCATGGTTTAGCTTCTCTGATACTCTTTCTAAAATTAAGATTTGCATTGCATCTTTTGAATCACCTGGTCTAGTCATCATACCACCCAATTTACTGCTTTGTTTATTAAGGGGCACAGTCTTTGCTTTCAGCCTTTTAACAGAGCATTTTAACAGAGAATATCAGTGTGTTAAGTCTCAGTAACAGAGAAAACTTCAACTGAAAAATTAAAAGAACTTATTTCCACTGTGTGTCTGGGATTCTTAGTAGTTGCCTGCAATTACCAGCTTAGCAGTAAGCCAAATATCATATTGCATATTCTTTGAAAAACAAGCGTTTTTTATAAGGGTCCAAAGAGTTGTTGTCAGTATAATGTAATGCAAATAAAGGAAATATTGCAAGTACATTGATCCTTTCTTCAACAAAAAAAACCCCAGAAAAATCCTATCACATTTCAAATAAACAAAATAAAAATTCCTGTAAATAAATGACCACCTGGTAAATTAGCTCCTACTAGCAATAAACCCACAAACTGAAGTCACCTCTGTGACTAGAAACAATTGTCAGTCCCAAATATAATAATGTTTTTGCTTGTTAATGCCATTGTGATACTGCTAATGTTCAAGACCCAACGATGATTTTCTGAAGAAGAATGGAATCATTTGCTGTATTGGTGAAAATTAGTTTGGATAAAATAGATATCAGTGCTTATCTCTCTTTTTTTTTTTTTTCAACCATGATGAAGTGATAGAGTGTTTTTCAAGCTGCCAAAGCCCTTCTCAAAAGACTGTCAGACTTTCTGAAAACTTCGTTATTTTTTTGTTACATTCTCAGTTTCATGGGAAAACAGTAATGGTTTGCCCAGAGAACTATAACTGGATGCAATAGATTTATTCTTGCAAAAACAGCCCTTAACTCTGTGTGTGCATCAGCCTCAGCAAAGGGAGCATGCAAACTCCTTGTACAAATGTTAAGTGTGAAAACCTATTTGGCTTTTGCAGTAGGTTCCCCCTACATCCACCTCGTGAGATTCCAAAGCTGACATTTGTTTTGGTTCCTTGACTGAGTGTTTGGTTGAGATACAATCAGTAAAGAATATTATTCTTTATTATTTATTCCTAGTGGTAGTTTGCTGAATACAAAAGCACATGCACTTGTCCATATGACTAAATGCTAAAATAGTTAAATATTGAACCACAGAGAATCATTAAACATGAGCAGATGTAATGTTTAGAGATAGACCTGCATATTTGAGGCTGGAAGGTATCTTCTTGTGCATATGTGTATCTGTGTTTGTTATGGGGAGGCAAACTGTACTTCTCTGGACAGGTTCCTTGCCAGATGTTTCTTCCTACCTCAGATGATTGAGGAACCCAAGTACATCTGGCTATTAAAATATCTTTCTATGGTTACATGATTTATTTGGAAAGCATGGTTGAAACTAGTAAGTTTACAACTATATGAATAACTCTTACCAGTTTCTGGATGGGGACAGTAAGAGTTGGAACTTAAACTAGACAATGTTGCTGATCTGTGCTTACTTACAAGATGTGTTTGTTTATTTTTAAGATTATTACATTCAGACAGCCTCCTATTTACTTATGCTATTTTGGTATTTTTGCTAAGAGTCAAGAGACTTAAATAAACCCAGAGTCTCTATGGATTATAGTTACATACTGTTTTATACATGCTGGAAAGCCATAAGCCTTCAGGCTGAGATAACTGCATAATAAACATATATTTTATGAAATAATACCTTTAACACATGTTGCATAAAAAAGGAGGGGGAAGATGGTTTATCTCTGTCTGCCATAACAGACTTCTATCAAAAATAAATTTAGAAGACCTACAGTTGCTCTCCCAGGTTTTGAAAAGAGATGATTTTACTTGATATTTTCATAAGGTAGCAAGGAACACTTTTGAATCTGTTCAGTGAGCCTAATGGAACTGTGAGATCCAAATGCTAACAATCTGGCACTCATAGGGAAAAGTGGAGGTGTCTGTGGGAACATGGAATGGATGCTTTGTGCTTAAGACACTGCATTTTGCCTGCCAGTGATTGCCACTGATAAAACATTGGGTATTGCTGCGGTTTGTGCTTGCAAGGATGTAATGAAATTCAATAATCTCATGCAACTGTTGGGCAAGTGTTTGATCTGTAGCCAATACTTCTTCAGGGTGGCTGACAAGATGGTCCAGAATTCCTTCCACTCTGAAATACCCACTGCTGCAGGTGCCAGCTCTGGATTTGCAGGTGTCTAACTTCCTCAGCTCTCCTCAGTAAGTTAGAAAGAAAAATGCTATGCCATTGTCACTGAGCAATTACCGATTACTGTTCCCTTTCTGATATCTGGGTACTCAACAAAATATCCTGCAGCAGCACTGTAACTATATATGGCACATAACAGATAGCATGATCTCATATATAACAGCACTGTTACAGCTGCAAGAGTGTTATTTTGCCTTGCTCCAATAAAGAATTTTAAAAAAATGTCGAATTTTAAGTTATCGGTCATCTTAGCTACAATTCTTCAAAAAAGGCAGCTCAACTTTGTATTCTAGAGCTTAGTTCCCCCTACAGATTCAGGTAAACCTCAGCACAGCTGTTCAAATAGAGATTTTCTTTTAAAGTACATCTTTAGAAACACAACTTCTTTTTGAGATGCTGGCTTAAATATTGAAGGAAAAATCCACCTCTTTCTGACCTTATTTGCTTTTGATATTTTATTTAGCCTTTGGCATTAATATTTGTTGTATTTCTTTCCTGTTCTTCCCCTTTTATTTTGATATGCTTTTAAGAAATTCTAAGTTTTCAGGCAGATTTCCTGTGCCGTGGATTGATTTCTAATGAGTAACTTAAAAGGTAATCTTTTCCTGGAAAAAAGGTGAAATTTTACTCTTCTGAATAAAAATTTTCTTCAGCTCACATAGCATGGCCTCCAACACTGTCAAACTAGAACCATAAAAAGTAATTCAAACTGTCCAAAAAAATGAAGTTTGACATTTTATTGCCAAAAGAGAAAATACTGTACCAAAGCTGAGGATATTTTGTATTTTGACTAATAGGCTTTTCTGAAATAATGCCCAGTTCCAAGTGGACAAATGTACTTTGGCTGTCTCATGCTCTCCTTCTCCTCTATGGAATGGGTTTCTTGCTCATACTACAGTATTTACAACAAATCCCAGCTTGTCTTCTTGGTGAGAAGAACAGATTTGCTGTGAGAATGCAGAGCAGCCTGGATAGGAGTGCAGCTGGCAACTTCCACAGGGTACAGTTACATATAGATGAACAAATGATAATATTTTACCAGTATAGTTTTACTTCTAGATTTTAATTTGATATGCTTTCTAGTGGCCTGTCAGTATTTTCCCAGGAAAAGATTATAGTTTTTGCAGAAATGTGTCTATTACTTGGAAAAATATACTTCTGTCAGCAAGAGTTTTAAGGCCAAATGAATATTTCTCCGCTGACAATGTTAGTTTTTGTGTGTCAGTTACCAAAGTAGGCAGCTGCACAGGTAATCCTAATGAAAGCATGAGGATGAGTATCCACCTTGAGCTATAGCTCATACAGCCCTCTCCTACCAGCAGGAGATTACATTTGATATAATATTTTCTTAATTTGAGTGACTTTCCTTATTTGTTCTTTCGTATTTAAAGTGACTCTTTGTGGTCTTATTATTTTGTTTGGTTCATCTGGATGTACAATTTTTCTGTTAGTTTGGGTTAGCAATCAAGATGCATGTTTTACAAAAACAGAACTTGAGATGCATACAAAACCTATGGCCAGATGGTCTTCAGAAATCCAGAATTTTAGACATCGCCATTGCATCTCTGTGGCTTTTTGGCAAGGTGATTTTGGAGAGGAAGACACTTTGAGCTGAAATCTAGGTTTTACAATTTGTGTATTTCTTCTGAATATGTCCTTTGATTGATACAAGGAAAATAGGCACCACAACCTCTTTGTTTCTATTTGTTTCTTTGTAGTCTCCCTTTTCTCTTTAAGTAATTTTCACTGGATTTTTGATTTACCTCAGTGTTCTCCTGTCATCTTGATTCCTGGCATTGCAGTTCTGTATGATTGCACTCTGGAGCTGTATTCGTGAGCATAACTGGAAACCACATATTCCCAGGATATATTGTTCCTACAGAAATATACATACCAATTCCATCCTAATTTACTGTGGATCATCTTGCAATTTTTTTCTTCCCCCCCCTTCCCCCTCCCCCTAATGGTGTAGCAATATTACCAGTTTTTATTTGGTTCCTTTCACGGGAGGGGAAAGGAAGAACTCACTGGCCTTATACAAACATCTGTGCAGGAAAGCAGCAAAAATGTCACTCTCCAAATTTGTGTAGCTATCTGTATCCCACCTCCCCAGATGCATTAATACATTTAATGCATACATACTGGGGGGTTTTTTGTACAAGAACAAGCATTTGCTGCTAGTGCCAGCACTGTATCTTATAAAATTATTTCAGCTATACTGGTGAAGAGCAACTTGATTACCAGTCTGATTACCTGCTGGACTAATACACCCCTAAAGTCATTAACTCCCATTGAAAAATGTTACATCCAGACTAGGTTTCAGATGCGTCAACATTTTGTGGTTGTGTTTAAAACACAAAAAGCCCCCACAACCCTACAGGTTAAGATGTATTCAAATGGCTGCCAAAATGCTCAGAGCGAATGACTGCTAGGTAGTGGTATAAAATGTAGACAATATTTAGGGAAGTGTGAATTTGGAGAAGCTGGTTTAGTTCCTCATGCACTGGTTATGTCCATGCAAGGTAGATGCTTACTCCAAAACTTTTGGTTTGAGCCGAGGAAGCAACAGGCCCAGACTGGCCAGTGACAGCCCCAGCAAGTAAGAATTTGCACAGTAGCCCTGCACCAATGGCTTTGCCAGGAAAACCGGGATGATGACAGCCAACACCCTCTTCCTCAGCAGTACCCTATTAGAGGGGACCCAGCTTTCAACATCCAGCCATTGCCTTTGCGACTGCATTGCTTTCTTCCCCACAGGGTTTTAATCTCTTGGGACTGGAGAAACTTCACACCCTGCACAGGCATGGGCTCAATTTAAACAGTCCATTCATTCCACGTTGTAATAACCTGCTCGTGCCCTTGACGCTTGCAGTGAATGGAGAATTGGGACATTATCAGTGAGGATGAAAGGAAATACTTCACCTCGGCTGTGGAAGTACCGGCATCTGTTATATTTTAGCTGTTATCTTTGGCCGGGGACCTATAACTGATCTCACAGCTGAGACAGGAACCATATGCAGAAAGAAACTAATTTTAACCCTCTCCTTGCCCATCACTCATGGGTGCTCACTGTATGTGTTAATGTGAGAGACATTAACACTTCCTTATCAGGAAATGCCACCTAATAAGCAAAGGGTTAATGACTAAATACAGTATTTCTGGTTATGACCTGGAAGAGATGTTTTCTTTGGGTCAGCACACAGCAGCAGTATGACCAAAAGACCTTAGCCAAATTATTTGGGTGTCTGATATAAGCTGTGGGTAGCTATACCTGCTTCTTTCCAGCTCTGGCTGTGGTTTCACCCAATGTTTCATCTGCTCTGAGGACATTTATATCAATAGTATCCAATGACTAGACCTATTTAAAGGAAATTTTGGGTGAAAGGGAATTTTAGTTTTAATGCTACTTTGGTGGTTTAAGAGGCGGCTGGAGCATCCAAAGTTGTTAAATTGGTGGTCAAAGTGTTTTAGAAATAATAAAATCAATGTATTTTTCAGAAGCCACAAAATTATTATAGCAGTATGTTGATGTTGCTAATAATTTCTGAAAACTGTGACTGTCCAATGGACTATGGAATTCACAAATGAAAGCAAAAATGTTTTCCAGTTAGAGAGACCCAGAAGAATATTTTATGTTGTACTCCCACTATGTTTATCATTTTCCCACACCATATAAGCAAACAAATGAAATCTACTCACCTTAAAATCACTTCACAACTGTCAGTCAAGGAGGTTTCTTTAGCTTTAGCTTCTTAAAATAGCTGACGCTAACACTCAGCTGTACCATAAGAGCTCAAAGAATTGAATCAGGACAAAGACGACAGGAGGGGGCAAGACCCAAAACAAAAACAAACCTGAAAGCGCTTTACAAGGCAAACCTAATTATCACTGATAGGGTTTTCTTTTTTCTATTGTGGTTTATGACCAGCATTGCATGCTATCTTGAGGTGACTCTGTACTACTCTGTCTTAAATGCTCAGGGAAAAAATTTTTAAAAAAAGCCAAAGGCAAGCCAAAGAAAATATTAATTTTGAGACTATGAACTGATATCCACAATGAAGTAACTTCTTTGGCAACCACCTGCAGTTGTGCTTATATTGTTCATGCTTACAGTGAATAGGGAAAGAAAAGATTTTTGATAATTGGGATGAGAAGCAGTGATATGAAACACACTGTAAAGAGGTTCCATGTGCAGTGGATTAAAAAGTAAACTTGCTGTATTTCCAATATCATGATTGACACATACTTTGGCTTGATGGTCTAATCTCTGTTCGTACAAGTGCCAGATTAGATAACTGGCTCTTGAAGGTTTGTAGCCCTTTGCTACCACTCACAGCTTCAAAAAAACCTTGTAATGTGTTAGATAAATTTGTTTTATTTGGAGGATAATACAGAGAGTTCTCAATACACTTTCCCTTCATGTTGCTCTAGAAAATGTAATTAAAATTTTAAAAATTATACAGCCTAGGAAGCTCCTGTTGAATAAAGCATTACCTTATGTATCACACTTCTTTTTTTAAATCTTACAGGAAAATGTGCTTTCCAGGTGTGTCCCTAATAAAGCAATTGAACACACTATGTGGCATGCCAAATTGCTTTTTGATGATCAAAATCCATCACTAGTTCCCAGCATTTAGGAAATAAATTAGGCAGTTTTGAGTGCTACAAAAGAATCCTTCTCTTGACATTCCTAGAGTGATGTTAGAGAAGTAAATAGATGTGCCTGCCTTTCAAATAGGCTGTCCACAGCCAGCTTCTGCTCACAAGACACTAACCACAGGAGAAAATGGTTTTTTAAACTTACATTTCAGTATCAGCCACATATGAAATTTAGCGTGTCAAAGAAAAATTGATTTCTTCAAATACTACAGGTATTGAGGATTCAGGAGAAGGAAATATGCAGAATCTGAAGAAAAACAATCAACCAACCATGAAAATAGGCTAACTAGCCAGTTTCCTGCGTCTCTATTTCATTTTGCATAGGTAGAGGAAATAAGCTGTTCTGCAAAACATTGCCAAGTGTTCCTCTTTGAAGACCCTTTCAAAAGAGGTTGATTCTTTGCTAAACTTTTGCGTTGGAGATGCCAACCTTTACCTCATTTTTTGCCTTTCACCCTCTCTGCTCAAGAAAAAAAAAAAAAAAAACCTTGGGAAAATTAATTCAGTTCTTCTAAAACTTAATTCAAGATTTTCAAGACCAAACGTTTTCAAGGATGCATTAAGGTAGGACACACTTATCTCTGACTAAAATGATTGATTCAGCTGCTAACCAAGCTCCTGAGGAGGGTGATCTTTTGAGAAGATATTGGACATAAATAATGAAAGCAGAGCTAGCAAACACTTTCTCTGCTGACACCCCAGCAGTCTGGCAGAGAAGACGAACTGCCGTACTGAAGCCCAGACAAGTCAGGGAGAAGACAAAGTTTCTGGATAGAAGGAATGTTGTCTTAATTCCTCCTAATGATTATTTTTAAATGGCAGGAAATTTTAATGTGCTTTTGTAATTCAGCTAGGGAAAGGGGCTGCTGTGTAGAGGTATCAGCGTGACAACATGTTTTTGCAAATCCTTTCTATCCTTGCCATTTTAAATGACTTTTATAAATGGGTCTATGTAATTAAAAAGATTCTCTGAGGTATTGAGAAAGATGGCTCAGGTTGAACCTTAAAAGGTACCTAAGACCATTTGAAATCAATCGCATTTAGGTACAAGCATTTTCTTCCAATTCTCAACTGTGCCCCATCCTGATTAGTCCAAAAATTGAGTCCAGGAAGGAGACAAGGGTTTCATTTCAGCTTATATTAAAGCTAAATAAATAACATAACTACTACTTTCAGATATGTTTGTTCCTTTTGTTCACTGTGCCAATATACAGCTCAGCTAAGCCTTAGGATTAAAATAAGTGATCCATGGTACTAATTAACAGATTTATAAATCATTCTGTATGATCAAGCCATTCATAGTTTTCCTGTCATATACAGGAAGGCAAGTGCAGTTGCCAGAAATGGATTACAAGTGTAATGAAAGCAAATAGTCCAAAATGCTGAGAAATCAAACAAAGTCTTATTAAAAATAACTTCAGTCATGGATCCAAAAAAGTAATTATTTGCACAGTTCCTATACCCCACAACACCTGAAAATTTGGTAATGTTTAACATACATCAGATTGTAGGTCCAAACCCAAACTCAGTTGTTGAAGTCTTTGGCCTGGAGGAAAACCATAAATCAGACAGGATATGAGAAATGGTGACTGATTAATGCTCTTCAAGGATCAGGAGAGGCAGAGGCAATTCTAACTGGTAAATTTGGCAAAGATGGTTAAAAGTGCACTGCAAAAGTGGTTCTGCCACTCGTGGCATTGCTGTCATGGTGCATATAAATTGTTAACTCCAACAATTTTTCTTCAGAAATTCAGCCTATTGAGTTTGAAACAGTTCTCCAGGGCTAAGTTCATTAAAAGGCTGAAGTATTTTAAATTGTTTCAGTGGGAATTTTTGCAGCTAATCTTTGCAATTTTCCCTTTGAATCTAGGGACTATAGATGCTGGAAATGTTAGATTGCTTTTGAGATGAAGACTGAATGAGAAAACTTTACTTAGTACTCATTAGACCACATCTGCAGTACTGTGTCCTGGTTTGGGCTTCAGGACAGAAAGATGTTAATGGACTAGGGCAAGTTCAGCTGAGGGCCACCAGGATGGCCGGGGCAGTGAGGCAGGAGCCCTGAGAGTGGCAGCAAAGGGACCTGGGTTTGTTCAGCCTGGAAGAGAGGCAGCCCAGAGGACCCCATGGCAGCCCACTGCCTACAGGGAAGCCATGAGGAAATGCCACCAGCTGCCTTAAGGAGGTGCAGGACAAAAGGAGGAGAGACAGAGGGCATAAATTGAGAGAGGCCTGGCTTCTATCTGACACAGAAAAATGAGTTTTTACTATGACAGCCAAGCATTGGATCAGAGATGCCATGTGTTTCCGTTCTTGGATGAGACCAAGTTCGAGGAAGCCTTGGGCAATGCGGTGTGACTTGGGCCTGCTCTGTGTGTCAGGATGGGTTGGGTGGATGACCTCCCAAAGTCCCTTCCATCCTGAAAGGCTCTGATCCTGAGTGAGGACAGTGGAAGAAAGAGAGACAGCAAGTAAAGGGTGAACAAAATGACCTAGCAAAATGTACCTTGCTAAAACCAAATAGCTTAATCTATTTATTTTACTTAGTAACCAAAACTGCAGAGTGACATAGTTGATTCTGACCATGACAATCCCCAGGCTACCACAAAAATTGTAGCTCTACAAAGTTTTGCAGTATGTAATGTTGTAATGCCTTGCACTTGTGCAGAACTCCCATCCAGTGATCTAAAACGTTCTACAAACTTGACTAACGAAGACTCAGCACAGTCCTTTGAGGCAAAGGATATATTGCTGTTAATTTAATTTCTGCAAACACAGCTTGCAGAAGGCTATCATACCTAAAGTTCTGGCTTTGGCTGTAAATTTTTGTGGGGTCAGAGGAAGTGGAAAATATCAGGTGTACTGAGAGCACAAAATGATGGCCAGCTCTCTACTGAGCAGGCATGGAATATTCTTCTCTTTCTGCCTGTCCTGGGGCAGCTGATACATTGACACTGAGTCCTGCTTACTGCTGAAGGTTAAGAGCGGGTCTCTCGGCTTCCTGCTCACTGTCCTTGCAATTGGATATAATTGGTGTAACCTCAGTTTATTTCCCACCGATGCTTGACACAGCCAGGTCAGTGCTGGGTGGAAGAAAATATATTAAGTCTCCTTTTCCTTTGGAATCACAGAAATATGGTCCTGATACTTGGCCTGCAAATGACTTAAAGAGGGATACAGAATCTTGGCTTGATTTTTTTGAAGAATAAGACTGACCAAAAATGTATAGCTGTGTAGATACACCATGAACATAGCTCCATTCTCTGCTGCTGCTTCTGGCTAACTACAGGCAGATTATTTCTTCTGGAGATGGATCGACACAGTCAGTGGATGAAACTGAAATTCACTGTTCCACACCTCAAGCTAGTGTCCTAATCACCAGCCTATTATATTCTACTCATGCTGGAATATAAAACCCAAATGAGCAAAGCCCAATTTGACTGTGACTGAATGAAATTTAATTAGAAATGTTCCAGCTAGCACTAGTCATTGAGCAGAAATGCTGTGTAACCAAATTGTGAAATTATTAAATGCTTGTTGACAATGATATATAAAATCAGCACTAACCTGAGAGTGGAAAGGTAAGTAGAATCTACTAATTGCTCCTTGATTTCCCCCGTCAACTTCTATTCCCTAAGAACTGCTCAGTGATTTGTGCAAGACTTTTTAAGTCTACTTAAACTACCTTTTTAGAATGTAGCATGTAGGCTTGTCTTTTGTCTGAGTTATTTTTGTAGTCCACCTTGAGTAGGGAAAGAAATATCATACACTTTAAAATTTTCATACACTTTAAAATTTTAATTTATTTTACAGATGTGTTGTAATTTGCTTCAATTTGCTTTTTTTTCTTCACATAGAAGGGAGTATTCCTCTGATATCAATGTAACAGCCCTCAATTCTTACAAAATAATCACAAGCCCAGGTAAAACCAGGCTGATGGTTTCTGTGGGTGGGCTGTGCTGGTGCAATGAGGGTGGAAGTCTTTGGGACTGCCCCAGCTGAGAGCTGTAGATGTCTTTCCGTCTCATCCTTTCTTTCCTCTTGCTTGCCCAATTATTAGGCTTAGCCTCGGGCCTTTGAGAAAAACCCTCACTCCTAGCACGAGATGGTGGTGCACTGCTCTTGCAGGGAGCGTTACCATCTGGTGTCAGCAGTTCTTGTTGTCCCAACTCTTGGAGCAATTCATATTTTCCGGACACATGGGTGGCAGGATTTTTTGTGGCCCATTTCTTTTGTCTCTTTAAGCACTCAATCTTCCTTGTGAGCCTCATGGGCAGCGGGCTCTCCAGTCAAAGTGCGGAAACATGGAGGGGGGCTTTTCCACCAGTAAGCTTTTTACAATGGATGTCTATTATTCAAAATAAGGACGGCAGTTTTACAAGGCCTGCGAGTACACATTTCCCAGCCTGTTTCTTCTTAAATTACCAGGAATGCAAAAAAACCCAATAGTTTGACCTCTTAAATCACAAATTGGATAGGCTTACCATTAAAGGACATTGTAAATGTGTTTCCCATTATTTAGTTCATTTGGTGTGTTCAGCAGTGAGCTTTTGGATGTTTGGGGTTTTTTTTTTAATTCTTTGCAGGAATCATTTGATAACTTTCTTCCCTGGAGTTTGATTAGGTCTTCTGGACATGCAATAAGGGAAACTGAAGACTTTATAATGAAGGTTGGGTGGAACCATAATATTCTTGCTGTAAAAATTAATAGGTCCATATTTTAAAGAGTGGCTATAATGAAGAGAGTGACCTTTATAAATTAGATCTATCCATCTTTTATATTTAGAGACTGGAGACAAAGATTATACCTGAGAACTGTACCAAACTGACACATGCTGTATACAGTTTACCAAAGACTGTGTTTCTGCCTCGGAAGGAAATAATTTTCTGGGAAATTTCTGCAGAAGGTGGGATCTGTAAAAATTCTGCATGTGTGTCTGATCTTGTTTCCAATTAAATTGATTATACTGTTGTGTACTCTTCTTTCAAGTCTTGTTTGAGCAATGTAAAATGTGTCTTACTGCATTCTGTAACATTCTTGTTTGTCATTCTTGTATCTCTTTTAATTTTTGTTTTTTTAATTAAGTTTTGTCTTTTAATAGATCGATTAATTGTAGACATTCTAGTATAGAAGTCATGGCAGTGGGGATTTTACAAAGTGCTTGTAAAAATCTTTTTAGAAGAGTGTTTATAAAAAAATTATGTCTGACACTGGGCTTTTTTGGAAATATTTTCATTATTTTTGTCTTTTAAATCCTCTTGCTGCTTTTGTTTGGAATTTTCTTATCTTCAAGTGTAATAAATTGCAAATTGAACAGGAAGGAGTTTTACTGGAACAACAAAGTTTCAAATATGTTACTGTTACTTCATTTCAGATTAATCAGGGTCTACAAAGGGAGAGACAATGTGTCCTCCAAGTCCTAGCTGTATTTTTGGGTATCAGCTGGGAGAAATTAAGTAGCTGCATGTTGTTCACACTGTGATAGGCTTGCTCCTCTGCACACTGCTTGTAGGTAGACTGTGATCACATTTTTACTGTAACCTGCTAGGCCCTGCAAAATCTTGAGTTGCCTTTTCTTAGTTAGACAAGTGCTAAAGCGTTTGCAGAGTTAGAGCCTGCTGTCATGCTTTCTTCCTTGCATTTGTGTGCGGGTTGAGAGCGTAAGTGTGAGGTCCCCAAATGACAAGGACAGACGCCTTCCTCCCCGTCACACCTTTCATGGAGGGGACGCGGTCAGCAGCTCTTCTATGGCTGACAGGTTCAGGTGTCCTGGTTCTGGCCAGAACAGGGTTAATTTTTTCAGTAGCCAGTAGGGGGCATGGTTAGGACATGGAGGTTATTCTATATCCCCTCGTGTCGTTTTCTGGGGTGGGGGAAAGGGGCCCTTCCAGTCGCTTAGTGGGAAGCGAGCAATCGGGTGTTGTAGGGCTCCGTGCGGTGAGCAAAATCGTGTGTGCGTCATTCCCCTCACTTGTACACTTTGTTATTAACACTGCTGCTGTTACTGATTGCTTTCTTATTTCATCATTGTTTCCAGTAAATCGTTCTTTTCTCAACCTGTCATCTTTACCTTTTGTGCCTCCAATTCTCCTCTCCAGCCCACTGCAGGAGGGAGTGAGTGAGCGGCGCGTGCCTTGGAGTGTTTCAGTGGGAACACTAAGCTGGGGAATACCATTCCTAAACCATGACAGAAGGAGATAGATGGCTTCATCATAGCTGTGAATATGCTTTAAAATTTTAAAACTCCTATAGCTATCTCATTTGCTAGAAGCAAATCAGGGCAAAAGGCAAACTTTGGCTAGCTGACTGGGCTTCGAAAGTCCAGTTCATAGGAGTGAGGGCAAAATCAAGTCTTGATCTCTAAGGATGAAAACAGTTTATTTTTCATCTGGGGGCATATCAAGTGGCCTGCTGTCAGGCAGAGGAAATGAAAGAGGGATGAGACAGACAACTGGAACTGCAGGTGGTTCTACTGGTTTTGTGATGAAACTGTCTTGTGCCTTTGATTCCTTAAAGGGGAGCATGCGGTACGGCGAACCCTTACTTCATTTCAGTGTATGAGAAGGTAAAATGTGTTTCATTAAAACAAGCTTCTAAATGTGTTTCATTAAAACAAGATTTTGAAAAATACTTAGATGATGACGACTAGATTCTCAAAGATAGTTTAAAGAAATGTGCACAGCATTCTGTGAACAGATAAAATGTCATCTGTAATTCCTTGGATATATTGCCTGTTATATGCACTGTCATCTTCTGTTTAAGGTCTTATCAGTAAAGCATATAGAATAAAATTTCTATCACTAACAGAGCATTGCTCTAAAATGGCTTTGGCTGTCAAATGAAAGTCAGGACCAGAAAAGATATTTAAATGTGCATCTGCTTTTAATGGAGATACGTGAGCAAAACTCACATAATAAATGTTCCTAAAATGTTGTTGGGCTGTTCCTAATTTTTCTTAAGCCAACAAATTTATAGACATTGTAGAGTAGATAAACCTAAAGGTTCAGGATTCCACTTAAGTATTCCCATAGGTAGAAACACTACTGATATCTTACGGAGTAAACAATCTCTGACCAATTAATTTAAAGACACTGAACAGAGGACAGAAATCTCTGAGGTGCACAGAGGAAAGAAGCAGTTTATGTACATATGCACAGACAAAAGTCTTTTGCTGTCACAGCTTTTTCACGAGGTTTTTCTATGTGTTTTTTGTCAAGTAATTTGAATTTTCTATTTATTAATAATTTGGTTAGTCTGTTCACCCTTGTTATTCAGTGTATTCCCATTGCTTGAAGTACAGCAAAATGCAGCACAAAAAGGTAGTCTGTGACCCTACAAATATATAATCTTTGCAGAAGACAAGAGAAATCCTATGTACACAGTAGAGGGAAAGTAATAAAAGTATACTTGCCTACAGGACAGCAAGTGGTCTCAGCATGCAAGGAATTTAACCCTTGTCAGATTATTTTGGAAGAGTCATCTATAAAAGAGGGATATGATATGCATATACTGAAATCCTGTGTAAATACCAAGGTTTCAGTGCAGCCTGGCTATCCAGGCAGTAAATCTGACAGGAACATCTTTTTTGGCCTGTAATAACTCAGACCATAAGTAGAACTAGAGATTGCCATGCGTTGCTGAGGACAGGGTCTGTTAAAAGGAACACACAGTTAATTAATTCCAGGTCTATGCATTGATTCAAATTAATCACACAAGATCATCTATATATATGAACACATCTGTATTTATATTGAGAAGTATTAACAGTTTTGAAACTTTTTTCCCTGAATAGGGTCATTGCCTATCGGAGTTTGCAACTGTACCTACACCATGTTCTAAAGAAGAAGGAAATTTTTGCATCAGGGTCCTCACCAGGTTAGTTTCCCTTCTGAAGAAAAATGGTGAACAGTAGGAAAAAAATATGCATATGTTATAAAAACAAAATCAGATTTAATTGCAGCATTGACTAAATACCTACAGACCTGTTTCTTTTTTCAAAAAGAAGCACTGGGGCAAACATTGCAAAAATAAGAAGTATGTGGGTGGGAAAGGGGCCAGGGCTGTGAGTAGGAAGCCCCAAATATAGGCACCAGGAATTAGATTACTGCTGCAACCAAAAAAAAAGAACAAATGGAAATGAGTTTTTAGAGTCACAACGACTAAGTGCACTTCAAAGCATGGCACTGATTGCCTGGAAAGAGTAGAACTGACAGCCCAAGGGTTATCTGCTGAAGTAGTGGATTCGTGTTTCAGTCTGAGGAGATAATTTTTTTTAATATCCCTGGTGACCTGTGAAGCTTCTCTGCCAGTGGAAATGACAAGAGGGGGTGAATGACCTACAGCATCACCTGTCTGCTTTTGATAGCAGATGCTAAAGGACAGCATCTTGTTGGAGAGAGAGAGGCGTTAACTCACATTTTTGCCTCCCAAAGTTATTCCAGCCAAATGTCTGTCATTATCAATACATCTGTCATGCTGATCCTTGTGGGTAAGAGCTAATGGTGAGTGTTCATTTATTTTATAGAACTTTTTTTATTGGTATGTTGGATTTTTTTTAAAGAAACTACTCAGCAATTCCCTTTATAGCCAAGCAGCACATTAGTGCATAGAGTAATAGTGCAATCAAATCCTTCTACAAGGAAAGCAATGCTGCTCTTTTTCTAGGAATTTAGCAGCATCCAGTAATCACAGTGATATATGCTAGGTTCAAGCATTCTCCCAGGGAGAGAAGGTATGGGAATAATAACAGATGCTAGGCTGGGTATCGGTCTCTTGTGATAATAAAAACAACATTGAAGGTTTCAAGTGGGAAAGGCCTAAATGCAGAAAGTGTTGGAAGATCTGGTTGAAGATTAGTCTTTAAACCTCACGTGGGGGAAAGGGAGGTGAACTCTTTTCCATAAATCATCCACATACTTAATTTTATATCAAACATGAACCTTAACATGTGTCATATAATCTGGTTTAGTACACATGGGTCTTATTAAAATTGTGTGAGCCAAGGACTGTGCTGATTTACACAAGTTTGAGCAAGTCTTTTGCAAGGCAGCAAATGTACCTTAATTTAGAGTATTTTCATTTAGAGATAGAATTTAGGAAGCTTTTAGCAATTCTCATAGTTATCCTCATAAAGGTGCTGACCGGGATCCTGTTGGTGTAATTGGAAAGATTCTTATAGCTTTGCAAAGGGAGATTCATTCCCTTGAATGCAAGTGGTTATCTGAGGTATGGTGATTAAACAGGGAGAGAAACACTCCTGGAGCAACTGTGACTCAGTCCAAACCCAGAACTGCTTCAGACTAGGAAACAGGTCTGCATGCTGTGAACCTCTCCTTTTTTTTTACCCCCCACCCCCCAACTTTGTTTTCTCTTGTTTCCCTTTTTTCCTTTCTTTCCATTTTTCTTTTATTTTTTTCTTTTTCTCAATTCTTTTTGTTTTCCTCTTTCCTTCTTTCTTTCCCTGGCTTCCACATTTTCCTCTTCTCTTTTTTCCTTTCTTCTTTCTTTTCTCTTTTTTTAATTACTGTTTCAGACCAGATGTGAAGTCTTCGGTTCTGAGCCATGAGAAAAAAAAAGTTCTTATTTGAAGTAAAGTACATCACTTATGCTGTAATATTTGATATTTTGACCAATATCAAAAACCAGCAGGTCGAGCAGACACTTCCATTGAATGTGGCTCCTCAATTTGGGCTCATCAGCCCTGCTTCTCCCACACAGTGTGAGCTCCAGGCTTTGCTTCATCAGCACACTCAGAAGGTATCAATAATTATAGTGTTTAATTATAGTGTTCTTCATAGGCTGACAGAGGAATGAAAATAGAGGGGGGGGGAAGCAAGTAAAGGAGGGTTTCTTGAAAGACAAGGCAGCAGCAAAGTATGATTTGAACCATCAGCTAACAGTCAAGCCTTAGAAAAACAAATAGAGTAACTATTTCAAAGTATATGAAGAGAGTCCATTTTTATCTAATTGAATTTATATGGGGGTTTTTGGTATCATTATCAATGATCTATATGGTGTGAATTAGGTCACACTCTGGCCATTGTGAGGTGTGGTGTTTGGGTTTTTTTCCTGTTAAATAGTCCAAAAATACATTTGGGAAACTAAACAAAGAGATATGAAAGGAGATGTGATAAACTTCTGAGCTTGAGTGAAAGATGAAGATACAATCCGCAAAATATTCTGAAGCACAAGATGCCTGTAAAGTAGTTGTGAAGATATATCAGTTCATAAAAAGGTATCTGTAACAGCTTAAAAATGAAGCAAAAGCAGGAATACAGGAACTGCAGGAATCCCTGCAGGACGAGAAGTGCTAGTTGTGGTTGAAATCAGGAATTTTCAAGCTGCCCTACTCCAGTCAAAGGACAGAAATAAAGGTATTTTTATGCTGACATTTCACAGAATTCCTACAGGAGTCCTCATTCAAACAAACAAACAGAAAAAGAAGATGATTCTGGCACACTAGAAACATCTTAATCTGACCTGTGAGAAAAGATTCTTGTAGAATCTGGAAATGACAAAGATATTAATTTAAATGTAGGAAAATTCTGAACTTCTGTGACCGAGGCACAGGGAACTCAACACTTTTAAATGTGTTAAAAATACAGATGATTTATTGCCATAGTTAGATGTAAGGAAACTTTAATCTTCTGGAATAACAGATCAGTATTTCTGATTAATCAAAACAAATACATAAAAAAAAAGGTTTTATCTGTATGATGTATTTGATTAAAAGTAACTTTGTCCTCTTTGAAACTTCATTTTTTAATTTTACTTCTTACATCTTGAAAGCATTTCAATCCTTTCTAAAAATGTTTTGTGGCACTGAGAGTGCTGTGTTTCCCTAGTGTTAATCACAGGGAATATTTTGTCTTGTGATGGGATATGATCCAATAGTTAACTGAAGGAAGAGGTACAGCTCCATGGAATTTGGCACCAACTGAATCAGGCTCAAGGTGTTGCAAAATCGAACCTTCAGCAAACACTGAGCAGTGACTTTGAACTAGATGAAAATGAAAGCTATATTTTGATACTTCTCCTCTGGTAGAACAATTTTTTTATATCCCACGAAAAGTTGCTTCATTGTGGCTTTCAATAAAGAGAGGTCTTAAGAGCTGGATTATGGCAATGTCTTACAAATTTGATTAAAAATTACACATGAAACAATAGGTTTGGTTTGGTTTTTGGTTTTTGGTTGGATTTTTTTCAGAGTTATATCTAAGACATTAATTGTTCTACTAAAGGGCTTGGTACTGCTTCAATCATATCAATTATTATTTCAAGGAGTTTTGCAAACAATTCAGGGGACTTGTGGGGTAATAACTTAGCGTGGTTCAAAAAGGCTGTAATGGTAGCATTTGGGTATAGCTATTTTTTTATAGCTTCTTTCTGCTTAAATACCTTAATTGAAATTGTAACAAAAATAAGCATATTGTATTTAGCTTTAAGGTCACTGCCTCGAACAGCTGAACAAAGTATCCATATTTTCCACCAAAGAGACAGAAGATGAAAATGTCAGAACATGAGCATGTATATTAGGGCACATGAATTTTAGAAAATCATTGCTTTTGAGTTAGTAAAAAATACAAGTTCTTCTAAGTAGGAGAGAATATTTGCCTAATAGATGGACCTTTGAAGCAAAACTGATGACCCTAAACAAATACAGGATGCATAGTTTCCTCAGTTGAAGGAGAAATATGGCAGGTGACTTTTTTTTCTGTAGCTCTACAAGTCTTTCATTTAACATAGCGTGCTGCCTTCTGTCTTTTCCTGCCTGCATTCTTCACACCCTGTCTAAAGATGCAGTCTCATTCTCTTTAATTCCTTCTCAAATACTCCACTCAGTATTACCATACATAACTCCCTCTCTTTCACTTGAGTGGCTTTGCAGATATGTTTTTAACTTGAGTGATTGGACATGCACCTGCATTTTTGGTTTAGACACCTAAATTTTCTAAAAATACTGAATGTTTTTCCTTATCCAAAAGCAGAGCAATCATTACATGCTGCAAGATCAATGGAGGAATTTTGGCGAAAGCACAGAAAATACAAGAGTGAAAAGTAGATCGAGAAGTTGTAAGAAAACTTATGTAAAAGTTCTTTTTTTTTGATGGAAGATTTGTAGCACACATTATTTCTAATACATCTGATTTGGCTTTTGAAAGGGCTTTTTGATTTTGGAAGGGGTATTAAAACTCTCTTAGTAATTATTGTCCTTATTATATGAAGCACAGCAACTGATGAAACCTCGTGTAGTGAAGATAACATATGAATATGAACTTACATGATCACTAACAGATGGAATTCAGCCCTCAGTATTGTTTTTCTTCCATACTGCACTTAAATATAAGGAAAAAAATATGGTACTGAAGGTACTCTATTCTATGTGGCCCTTAGAGAAAAACAAGCCTTGCGAGTTTCATTTCATGATGTGAAAAAAATAAACAGCAGTGATGGCCTGTTTGCAAAAAGTGTGTTCAGCCACTGGCTTTGAATTCTTTTTTCTTGCTGACTACGTACCCAGGTAAGTCTATTCAGAGGAGGAATTCCTACTTTTATACAAAAAAAAAAATGGAGAAAAAGTTCCACTGAATAATATTTTGATTTTTCTAGAGCTGATTTCATTGATGAGAGAGTTTAGTTTACCTGGATAATTAATTACACAGAAAAAAAAAAAGGAGTAAATACTACTGACTGAGGTAGAGAAAGTAAAAGTACAAGTTGGTCTCATTTGAGCTGACTATTTTTGTTGTTGTTACAGAGTACCTTGGCCAGGAGTTTTGATTTGTATAGAAATCCTGATTGTGCAAATGTACCATTTAAATTTTAAAGATATACCTCTTTCCTTGAATTTTGAAAGGCATAATTTTTGCTTAATGTAATACTCATACTTATTTGCACTAAAACCACATACTTCAATTGACTATAATTTTAAGTAGTCAAAAATCCTTTTATTTCCATATCTCACTGAAAATGTGATCTGTAGGCGATTAATGCACAATTTAGGGAGTCATAATGATGAAGCCTTTTGGAAAAAAATATTTAGGTACAAAAGCTGATAAAGATGAAGAAAGTTACCCTGAAAGTGTAAATTATAGGAAGGGGGAGAGGAGGAATTTCTGCAAGTGGATATTTTTTCATAATTTGTATTCACAGTGTAGAAATATTGTAAAGTGTAACCTTTAGGTAGATCAGAAATTTTACAGCAGAGTAGAAATCTCATTGAATTTTTTAATAGTGCTTCTTACTAATGCTGAAATTAAGGTAACTTAATGTTGTCTTAGTAAAACCATCTATATGGCATTTTAACCAAGATAATGCATGCTAAATACAAATTTAATAATTTTAATATTTTTTGTGACACATAACAAAATCAAAATCAAAATAAAAAATAAATTTCCCTTTATAATTTACTCGAGCAATTCTCTTCTTGTAGATACTTAAATGGTTGCTAGTTAGAGGGATTTAGATTTGTTATTTATATGCAACAAGCTTTTTCAGAGTTGTTTGTCTCAATTGTATTAGATACAGTTTTATATTTTCAGAGGGGTAGGCTGTGGCATACATATATCATCAGTTCAGTAAATTTAACTCTTATTTTATTGTATTCAAAATTGTTCAGCATGTGAACCAGAGAGGGTTACAGATTAATGCACAATTTTTCTGTGGCCGTGTGCGGCTGAAGTGTTTTCCACATAAATTCATTGCACGCTTCCTAAGACAGTGCTTTGGGCTGTTTCCGACTCCAGCCACAGTTTTAGTCCTGTTTCTGATCTTAGACTGAACCTCTGTTGATGACTCACCATTGATGGAATTTTTATTTTGCTTAAAATTATCATGTGGGGAGAATATTGTCAATTCACATGACCTTAAATTTTGACCTGTGGTTTATGTCCCGGTGTTACTAGTTTTGCTTGAGGCGCAGAGTTGAGGACTACAAGGGCCTCAGCTGAGGGAGGGAAGGAAAGCATTCCTATGCTAATTTGGACAAACCCTTCTCCATCTCTCTGCTTCTCTTATTTAACTTACAAAAATGAGATCAATAACCATTAACTATCTCACACTATTTTCAAGTAACGGTGTATTGGAACACTTATTTTTAAAAAGCAGCATTTAACCCAATTGAGCTCTGGCTGTGGGCTCAGGTAGCAGCTCTGTTGCTACAGAACTTTGCTACGAAGCCCCCCTTTACATACACTATGTTGAAGCACAACTGAGGCTTTGCACAACCACTCATTGGCATCTGTAGAGAGCTCCCATCACACCATAGAGAACTAAAGTGATGTTTTCCATGAACTTGGTAGGGCACTAAAAATGCTTTTCCTCTAGTTGCTTCTCCATTGGTGGTGTTTGCAAATTTGGAACAAAAAGCTTTTTTAGGATTTGATCCAAACAGATAACAGATTATAATGCTGCTTAAAAAAACCTAAAACCATTTGTAACACAGTTGCCAAGTTTGAGAAAGAGCCCAGTTAAACCTATTTAAGTCTTCTCTCGTATATCATTAGAGATTTACCATTCAAAATCTCTCCATTAATGTTATTTATGGACCATTCAAAGTAATATTATTTTATGTTAAGGGGAAGTAAAACTTTAGGGATTAAATATTTTACTTGTCAGTGTTCATTCCAGTAAATGTATTTTTCCCTAGCTAAATCCTCGAGTGCTTAGGATAATAGTTTGCACTTGTAAATACTTGTATCTGTGACCCTGATCACTCTTTTCTCATCAAAAATGAAATAATTATATTTCACAAATAGTTCAGCCAGCCAACCTTTTCTACGTTGTCCCAAAGTTCTGTTTCGGTTTTGCTGTAACCTGAGGCTGACATTTCGTAGTAAAATCAGGAACAGAGCTATGAGGAATTGACTCTAGAAGATGCTGGCTATGACTTTTTGAAAGCAGAAATAAATTCGGTTCAGTTATATGCCATTCACACTTGATAAAATCCTAGGGGTGCACAGGTTCATCAGTGGGTAGACTGGTAGTACTGAGAACAATTTCTCTTTTTCTTCACAGATTTTAGGGTAACAGTGAGTCATCGTGCACCATCAGAAAGATCGTCTTGTAGAGAAAATCACTTCTTCCATCTCCATACCTTTCATTTACTGGCACCTTCTGCTAAGGATTGAGTGACAGTTCTGGTTGTGGTTTTTCATAGGTAATGGATAATGATTTTGTACGTCTGTCAGAGTCATCCTGAAATGTGTGTGCCTATGGCACATGGGATATGAACAGCAACCTCTGTGTACCTGATGTGTTTAGGAGTTACTGCATAGTATAGCCTTTGTGCAGGTAAATTTTCCCTGTAAGGTTGTGCTAATGAGACCAACAACTCCAACCTGGAATCTATTGCACCCCACGGGGGTTTGATTCTGGTGTAGGGAGGAAGCTTGGCATACCTGGTGGGTACTGCACTCCTTGCACCTTGCTGGTTGCTTGTGTGTGAATCACAGTGCTGGTCTGTACCTGAGCAGTACTGAATTCTCTGGGGCTGAGTCTGGCAGCCAAGACTCAGGCAATCATCACCATGCCTACAGTTTTAAGCTTCATTTTTTGCCCGTAGTGCTATGTATTTGTCCATTCTATAGTGTTCCACATTCATCAAATAAAATATAATGAATGGGTCAGAAAAGCATTTCCAATCTACACCTGGAAACAGAGGAAGAAGGCAGCTTCTGGCTGATGCCCACGATTAACTATAAATTGTAAAGCACCTACTGGGCTCAAAACTGAAAAAAAATATGGGTTGCTTCATGGATGCGAAGTAGATCTGTGTCAGTGCACAGCACAGGAACAGAAAAATGTAAATTCTAGATTGATTTTATTTTATGCAGGCTACTGGGAGGAAAAACTGTACTTGAGCTGGATAGGGATCTGTTATGTTACTATATATAAGACACTTTTTTCCTTTGCATACTGTGAATGTATTTTGCATCATGGCATATACATTTGTGTTGCTGTGGAAACACAACAATATTATTTTCGTTGTCCTAGGAAACACAGACACAACACCTGGTAGTGGTCGTTGTACCAGTTTGGATAGATGCTTGTTTTCTCTTCTGTCCAACAAAATATTCCATTCCCTCCTGTACCTGAAATAGAAGAGGTTCTTGTGATTATTAGCATTATCTTTAAGTATCCATTCCCACAAAATGGGACAAGCTCTTCATGCATGAAATTATTCAGTCTCAGCAGTACAGGCTTTCCAGGTTATGGCACTGGTCCAGGTAAGTCACTTTTGCCCTTGCTTAATATCAAACCTCTGAGAAGTCCCACTGAAATCCATGGGACTGCTCATGTGCTTAAAGTTAAGTGCAAGCCTAAGTGCTTTTCTGGACTGATGCCGAACTCAAAGTACATGACTGGCCCATGGCTTAGAACAAGTGCTTGAGAACTTGAGAAAGTTTGTGGCTATTGACTTGGTTTTAAAATGGAAGAGGATGTACTAGCTATCTGTGAGTTTCCGTGTTTTCCAGCAACTCAGTCATAGAACCACAGAATAAGCTGAGCTGGAAGTGACCCATGAGGACCATCAAGTCCAACTCCTGGCCCGGCACAGGACACCCCAGGAGTCACACCTTGTGCTTGGGAGCATTGTCTAAACTTCTTGAACTCAGACAGGCTGTGCTGTGACCTCTTCCCTGGGGAGCCTCTTCCAGTGCCCATCCACCCTCTGGGTGAAGAACTCTTCCAGATATGCAAACTAAACCTCCCTTGACTCAGCTTCAGGCCTGACCTGACCAGGTCAAACCTCCCTCATGTTCTGTCACTGGTCACAATAGTGAAGATATAAATACCTGTCTCCCCTTGTGAGGACATGAAAAACCAAAATTAGGTCTCCCCTCAGTCTCCTCTTCTCTAGGCTGAAGATTTATCATTTTGGGGGAAAATGGAATTAGGGACTAAATTTGAGGGGAAGTTGTACACAGGGGAACTGGTTACCTTATGCCATGGGAATGTATGCGTTTGTTGTGGTTTAACCCCAGCCAGCAGCCAAGCCCCACACAGCCACTCACTCACCCCCTCACCAGTGGGATCAGGAGAGAATTGGAAGGGTAAAAGGTCATAAACTTGTGGGTTGAGATAAAGACAGTTTCATAGGGAAATCAAAAGCCACACACACAAGCAAAGCAAAATAAGGAATTCATTCAGCGCTTCCCATGGGCAGGCAGGTGTTCAGCCACCTCCAGGAGAGCAGGGCCCCATCCCTTGCAGCGGTTACTTGGGAAGACAAACGCCATCATTCCACAAGCCCCTCCCTTTCTATTTCTTCTGCCCATGTTACATTCTGAGCATGATGTCCCATGGTCTGAAGTATCCCCTTGGTCAATCTGGGTCACATGTCCTGGCTGCGTCTCCTCCCAGCCTCCCATGCACCCCCAGTCGCCTTGCCAGCGTGGCAGTACAAAAAGGCCTTGGCTCTGAGTAAGCCCTGCTCAGCAATGACAAAAACATCTTTATGTTGTGTGCTGTGTTCAGCACAAATCCAAAATGCAGCCCCATACCAGCCACTGTGAAGAAAATTAACTCTAGCCCAGCACAGGGTTGTTGAGGTGGTTTTCTGGGTGTTTTGGTGAAAGTTCGGATTTGTCTTTTCTGCTGCTCTTCTGTGGGGGGGGAGCACGGGCTAGCATTATTGTCACATTATTTTATTAGCAATGAAGCCCTGTATGTAATTTGTAGGTTTTTGACCACGTGCAATTATACAATGAATTTTGATTTTTTTTGTCCTGTGTGTCTCCATAAAATATGTTTTCACAGAATCATAAGGTTAAAAGATTATATTTATTTTATGAAGAAACTTAGGTTAATTTTATAATACTGCATGCAAATGTGAAACATGTAAATACAATTTCTCAGTAAAATCAGGTTCATAATCTGTTACACATTGTTAAAAAAGAAAATTCTTTCCTTAGACCATAGATTTATGTCTTATGCACTCTTTCTGATTTGTCCATATATACTTCCTCATGTTCATTGTTTTATAACTATATTTGAATGCCTGTGGCAAAAACAAAAGCCAAGCATTTCAGCATGTAAGAATATATTTAGTCTATATTTATATATGGACCAAAGTTCCTGGAAGAAAAAGTTGATAGGTTCAAGCATGAGTCCAGTATAATGATAAATTTTGACTCCCTACAGATTGCTTAGTGCTGACAGAAAAAATACTTTGGAATTCTGCTGACCTTTTTCCCATAAGACATGGCCCCAGTTACTCCTAGTTACTGGCTTCATATAGTACTGTCAGTAAGAATAACTGCTCTTTATTCTGTGCAAAACTTTGTAACTTATCCAAAGTACAGTGTTTGTGCATGAGATAGAAGCAGGTAGGGAGGGAGAGGGAGCAAAGAGGAGCGGCAAGACTTGCACTTCGAGAAATTGTTTATTTTACTTTTTGAAAATCACTTCTTCCCCTATTATTGCCCTAGCATTCTTTTCCCCACAATTGTTATTGGTTTTTGCTTTACTCTAAGATGAGCAGTGTGCAAAACAGAAGATGGATCATGCAGTAGCCCAAGCATGTTTCTTGGAAAAAATGTAAAGTATCTCTGAGAAGAAGTTTTTTGTTAGAAACAATGTTCAGTGGGGTCTTCATTCAGAGAAGAAAGGGAAAAAAAGGAGAAAGGAGCTAATAAAACCTGTGATTCTTAGTTTTTTTTATCTGGTGGAGGAAGGGCATACGTGTCTGATTCTTCAGAGATGGCTTGGGTGTGGTGGACATTTCTGGCTTCATTCTCACTGGACGCGGCGCTGGGTGTCAATAGCACGCAGAGCAGCACATCTGCATTTTCTGGCCTGGGATAGCTTATTTCATTACTACATCCGTTTGTGGGGAGTAGAGAGAGAGAGTGAATCTGCTCCTTAGGGAAGCAAATCCAGTGAAACGCTCGTGCCAGAGCTGCTCTGTGCTCCGTGCACAAGCTATGTAACACTCGAACTGTATAATTGAGAGCTGACTGCAATTCCGTTCATATTAACTTATGGAGGTTTCTTCATTAATACATTTAAACTTTATTGTGTGAGAGTGAGAAAGTAATCTTCAGAGGAAAAGTAAAGCATTCAGTAAAACCTGAGGATCTGTGCAATGTTCTGCTACCTCCGTATCTGGACAAAGGGCATTCCAAGGACATGGCAGAGGGGCTGCCCAGCCTCAGTGCTGGTGCTTCCTGCAGAGTGGAGGGGATCTGCCAGGTGATGATTCAGACCACCTGAATTAAGGACTTAGCCTCCCCCCAGTGCTGTCAGGAGCCCAGCTTCCTCGTGTAAGTGCTTGATTTAGATGCTTTACAGGAATTACACACATTCCTCACTATTTCTGAGCTGAAGGTTTGTTTCTGAAACCTGTGGATCTACACATGTCATAAATCAGTGTAGCTCAGTATCAGGTTTGATTCTGGATGACATTTCCTCGTGTGGACTGAGCAGTTTAGCACCAAGGCTAAATGTATTCTTATGCTTATGATGCATTGAAGTAAGTGGAAATCCTGACAGCACTGAAGCCAAGGGCAAAATTATTTGACTTCAGTCTATACTTCAGTTACACAAAGATGGATTTAATCTCCTGTTAACTTCTAGGGGCTTGGGGTGCACATCCCCAGAGAGCACTTACTCGCTCCTCCCTGCTGACTGCCAGTAACTTCTTTCTGATTTTATTATTTTCTCTCTGTCATAGCTTAACATCTTTACTACTCCATCCCACTTTCCATTTGTCAAGCACCGAGGATCTCTCTTTGTGTCATTCCACCCTCTCTTTGGAACAACTTTTTTCTGTGCAAACCTTTCCCAGTGAAACTGTTTTTGTCTGTGGTCTTATGTTCCTACTTCTTTGGGAACAGGAAGAGATTGCATGTTTTATCTAGTGAGTGAGATGTGACCATAGTTTAGACCGTAGAGTCTTGAGGCATAAGTCTTTATCTTCCCTCTTGTTGAAATATTAGCTATAGTTACAGTTATCTGCTGCTTTTAATTTTTGTTTCTTTGATCTTTCCATAAAAAATTGATACCCTCAAGTATCAAATCATTATTCAAATGAACACATAGAATATAAAGAAATATTATTCCAAGAAAAGATTGATTTCCATTGCATTCAAAGCCAATTTTTTGCATGTTGTATGGGCACAAATCAAGATCCAGGGCTTTTATGATTTATAACCTTTCTAATAGCAATAGATTGTGTCAAAAATACCATTTCATCCTTTATAACGTTTTTCTTTCTTTTTTTTTCTTTACCAGTAAATGGCAAAGACTGCAGTAATGAAAACAATGTAAGCATAAAACTAAAAAAAAAGAATGCTTTTGTACAATTCCTTCACCGCTCTTTCCCCAACCCATTTGCGTAAGAGTCTTATCCTTTATCCTAAGGCAAAAAATGAGGCATTTGTTTATAACATATAGCAGAAGATACACGATCTGTTACATCATTGTTGACCATGCAAATAATTATTTCTACTCTGTAAATTGGTCTTCTTGATTATGATAGTTAGGAAAACATCTGTTTCCATTTTCACATGTTCACTGATTTTTTTTTGTGATGAAGACCACCATTAATGTGTAGCAGGACTTGATTAGGTATTATATTGATGAAAAGCAATTAATTTGCATGCACGTAAGTCTCACTGGCACTTGTTGAGGATCAGGGTTTATTACTATGATAAAGACAGTGGGTGAGTCTGTTAGGTGAACAGATGTGAGTACAAGAGACCCTAAAACTTTGTTTTGGATATTTATTAAGAATTACGTAATTTGAATAGTCTATATTTTAACATAGTTTATTAAAATATAGTATGTTTTATGCAATTTATATAGTACAAATGTGAGCACATTTAATAAGCTGATCTTCAATAACAGTTAATACTGGTAATCAAAGGGGCAAGTTAAAATGAAGAAAAACATTGTGACTTGCACATGTAGAAGTGAAGTGATATGGTAAATGATCAGAGAAATATGAAGGACATTTTAGGAAAGGGCTGTTGCCAAAAGAACATTTAAGCAAACCAATAGACCCCAATTGTCTCAAGCCTGAGACTGACAGGAGAACTGCAGATTGTCTTCAAGTTTTCTCTGTCTCTGTCTTCTAAAAGCTCCCATTGTCTTCTGTCCTTCCCACAAGCTGGGAATTAGTAAGCAAAGTATTATCTCACCCAAGGGAGAAGCAACCTGACATTACCTAAAATGAAGAAGAGGGGAGCCTGAACGAATTAACAGTGAGGAGCTGAAGGCACGATGCTTGCAGATGACTTTAACAGTTGGGCTACTTCACAGCGTGGATGTTATTTATAGCAATGCAGCTAGAGGCATGATCACCTGGGGATTTCATGGGGTTTAACTCAGAGAAGCTTGCTCTGACCACAGGTTGGTCTGGATCGAGCATTTGTTTTGCAGGAAATACAGACTGTCACAGGTAGCTCGTTAGAGTGACAATGACCAGGATTGCTAATTGGAGATAAAGTTCAGAATATGGTGAATTGTGAGAAGGCACAAGTCAGCCATCCTCCCATCTCAGGGTATCCACCTCCTTGCTTTCTGGTACTTTGTTGTGCTCCACCTAATAGCCAGGAAATGGCTATTAGCTGACCATTATAACTAAAATTAATATGGGATGAGAATAAACAATACACTTTGGGACTCATTATTTGTCTTCCAGATGCAGGGGGTGAGGAAAATATGGGAGTTACTGTTTACCTTACAGTCATCGTATTCTGATGGCCACAGTCCAGGCCCTGACTAATGGTTTTGAAATGCTGAGGACAGAAGTTAAACAGGCATCTACATCCCAGACCCCACTAGGGAACCCCTGATTAGTGTGTGGAGGGTGAGAAGCAAGGGAAGTGTTGGAACTTGAAGCCTGGCCAAGAGCATAAAGCCCACAGGGCTTGTGGCTATTGCAGGTAATAACAAAGGGACAGTGTCCATAGGAGGGTAAGAGAGATGGTTCAGGGAAGGGCAAGTCAAGAAGGCAGAAGGCTGAGGAGTCAGATGATCTCTGCTGCACATTTCAGTCATGGCTTGGGGAAAGCAGTGTGGCTGAGCAATGGATCTGCACTGAGACGTGCCCACAGGGGTGTCTCAGTCACCGCTGCGCAGGACCGTGCACAGGAATGATGGTGGGAGCACAAGGAAGCTCTGAAGAGCCGTAAGTGCCTGTTGAGAAAGCTGATGGGTAAGAACATTAGAAAACCTGGCAAACACTGCTGGCAGTTTATTTTATAGCTTTGTTGAAACAAGTTTCACAGGTTTCCTGAATGCTGCACTCTTGTCATACTCTCTGATTTCTCATTATGTTACATAGATTATCTGGGTCTTGGTGTAATTATTCTGTTTAAAAACATTCAAGAAAACAACATGCAGGAGTTCGGGACAAATGGAAGTCTGGGTTGTGTTTTAATTTTTAGGTTTTCAGGAAGCAAAGTATTGTAGCTGTACTATCAGAGTGGCAAAGAGAAATTCAAAGAGAAAAGGTGGTAAACTTCAGAAACCGAAGCATTTTATTGGGCCATGAGTGAAGAATTATAGCCTGTGCTGTGAGTAGAGACAACTCTCCCATTTAAGTCAAATGAATAAAAATGTAGTTTTCTACTTAGTGAGACCATGGTACTTTCTGCCAGAGTACCGCTTGAGAAAATATCACAGTCAAAAATCCAGGTGAGGAAGTTTCCTTGCTTTTCTTCTTGCAGAGGTTTTCCTGATTGCATTACTTATGACAGACCAACCAAAGCCAGACACAGTTTGCTGGACACTATACAAAGGGTAGGTAAGAGGCAATCTTCCTGCCTTGAAGAGTAGTATAGGAATAGACAAAATGGGAAGGGAGAGTGGTAATGCACAGCTATTAATGTTGTGATGGTAAGTGGCATGTTAATTCTCGCTTTTTGGAGAAGAATATTGTTTAGGGATTAGAAAGACTAGGAAAAGGGGAAATCTGTAGTAAACAATAGGGAAAGAGAAGATAAGAAGGGTGGCTGTGGAGCACTACAGAGGTGAAGGGACTGAGATGAGATTGGAACAAGCTTGGATCAAGCATCTGTTATCAAGGACAGCTTAAGTCGAGTCAGAGTAGAGAGAATATTTTCAGTTCCTGCTTTAGCTTTTTCTACGGCTTCTCTGCTGGTGGCAGTGCCTGGTTGTTGACTCCACGCAGTTTTCTTTTGCAAAGCTTCTGTGGCTTGAGTCAGGGGAGATCCCATCTGTGGGGAACACATTGCCCTTGACAGGGGGTGTCCAAGCCCCTGGCACGGTGACTGTGGAGTGGGGAACAGGTGGGGCACAGGTGGGGCACCAGGACTCCCACCCTCTCCTTGCCTCCAGACTGAGCCCTTGAGAAGCTGCTCTCCCAGCCTGAGTCAGAAAGGCTTTTAAGCATGCAGAGTGTGTCTTGCACTTGAGTAAGAAGGATGGCATGGTATGTAGGGTTTATAAGTGTTACAAAATTAAATAGACTCTTTTTATATCCAGGTTATTAGAAGTTTATCAATAGGATTTAAATTGAAGTTGCAATTCTGAAGGTATGTCTGCTAATGATATGACAGGTGCAAGGGTTGCAAGAGCAATGTAACCATTACAGCAGTCATAAGAAAAAATATTTAATGGGAATTATTGAAAAATTCAACTTAAAAGCCAGGAGAATTACTAAGTGGTTAATGTTTCTGAAAGTCGCACTTAATTCGACATCATCAGATATCTTAGACAAATGACAAATCAAAAATGCCCCCCATTTCACGACTGGTATCTTAGGACTTACGAATACATATCCCTAAATTAAGTGTTTTGTCTCTGCCTTGTAGAACACTTACCTTGTAGAAACAAATACTGGATTTTTTTTTGTTTTTCTAGAATTGTACATTCAATTAAATCATTATAACCATTTTAAATGTGATCTCATTCAAAGACGAGAAGATTACTTCAACTTACTGCATATACAGGAAAAAACACAGTAGAAATCTAGCCCTTGAAATTTGTTATATAAGATAAAAATAATTTAAAAGCTTAATCCTTTTTTATTAAGCTCAAAATGCATATATTAGACAGTTGGATCTGTATTTTTAAACTCTGGCTAAGAACATGCCTTCCTTTAGAACAGCTAAGTAGTGTAAATATCTTTCTTCACCCTGTTTATTGTCTAGTATATTCAAAAACCATTTTTACATATTGTGTTAGAGTGGCTGTTTTTCCTTTCACCAATCAAGACCATTTCCAAAATATTATTTCCCAATTTGTGTCTCTAAATACAGATTTTTTAAATTTGTGCTTTGTTTTCCTAGCTCAGATGTGTTTGAAATACAACAAAAAGGTCTCTGAGGGACAAAACTAATACAAGTAGAGCTATACTTTTTTTTCTTAGAAACATGATGTCAGTGTTTGAAAATATTTAAAAGAGGTTGAATTTTTTTTTTAATTATAGAGAATATATATATATAGTGGTCCTTAAGGCTTTTTTTTCATAAAACTGCAGGTGCACATGGCCTCTTCCTTTCCTGAGGAGACCCCTCCTCCTGTGCTCTGTGATGGCTGGATTGTGTCACCCTTCTCAGCCCAGCGTGGCTCGAGCTGATGGCTCAGCTCACATGGCCATACCCAGCATGCGAGCAGCTCCTTTGAGAGGCACTTGTCAGGAGGAAAGAAGGAATGCACATCTCCAGCTTATTGCCACCTTGGGTCTCGTTATAGCAAAACTGAGACTGCCAGTTAGACTGAAGCTGAGAACTTGACTTCTCTGGGAATAGGTCCAAGACCACCGAGCACTGGGTGTGCAGAGCCTTTTACCAGCACATCATCAGGACAAGGTGGAGTCCCTTGGTCATGGCTGGACTCAGACCAGGGTGCTTCTGGTGAAAGGTTACAGGGTTTGGAATTGGCTCCACAAAGTGCCCTGTTCTTATCACCCTCCTAATTATTGGTTCTGTCTGGACCCTTCCTTCTCTCAATCAATTCCTCCACCTGCTTAGCTGGCCAAAGCCGGCACCTGTCCTCACTTCTCCAAGCAGGCTGTTTTTAATTCACAGCCCTGAAATCTCCCTTCCATCCGTCCAGGGTTAAGTTGCTGTATTTTCCAGGCAAAAGATAAAAAAATAAGATTGACGAATGAGTTTAGCATATGACCATCATGCATCAGTTATTAAAAAGAAAGAATAGCTGGAAGGTCCATCTACAGCTTGTTTGCCTTGTCCATATGGGAAATGGAATTTAAATTACCACATTGTTTTAGGAGTAGTTTGTAATCCCAGTATAGTGAAGTCATGTTTTTCATGGGATGGGAACAGCAGATAGTAAGAGTTTCTGCAGTTAGCATGATACCAAGTGTGATGGCAAGATACATTGAAGTGTTTTTGTTGTGGATGGAAATGTTCAGATGCAGAACCAGCCGTTCTACCTCCCTGGGAGAAGACACTGAGGAACTGCCGTCAGCTGGCTTGTGTTTGCAGTGTGTCTTCCAGGATACCCCCAACTTGATTCACTTTCTCACTGAAGAGGTGGAACAGCTTCCCAGAGCCTGTAGCAGGCTCACTTTATGCAGAGTAGGAGGTTTTCCTTTTCTTTTTTTTTTTTTTAAACAGTACTGTTCTAGCCTTTTTTGATTTGAAAACTCCTAATTTTTTTCCAGCTTACTGACAACAGGCATACTTCCCAGTTTAAGGTCTCTGAACATGGGGGTTTCATGGACCACAACTTGAAAACTGTTGTAGTGTGAGGCAAGACAATGCTGTGTATTCATTTGACTTTAGGAATTATTAACAGAATAATTCCATCTGAAATTTGTGTTTCCAATCATACATGGTAGTAAAAATAGGAATTATAATACACCTTTAGCTGTGAATTTGGATGCTCTTGTGCTAAGTGCTGTACAAATACAGAAGAAAAATTCAGTCCCAGCACCAAAGGGTTTAGACTTCAGAGAGGTGGCTGCAGACTGGTGGGGGAATATGTAAAACAAAACAACAGGGCCATGCCGGTGGTTCAGCTGCTGTCAAAGATGCTTGTGGGTGTCCTGGTTGTCTACAGGGAATCTCTTCCAGAAACAAAGGGTTAATGAGACTCAAAACTCTGGCTGAAAATTTAATGATTAGTTAATGAGAGGGTCATCATCAGGCAGGCCACTAGAGCCAGAAGGAGGGAGGGATGCTCAGGAAGGCATGATAGATGTCCCTCAAGGGTCAAGGCAGCACTGTACTCTGTTAGAGGTTTGAAGAAACAGAACAAGAACCAGATGCAATGAGAGGCAGTTTATAAAATATTCATTAGGTGGGTGCAGAAACTGCACCATGCTAGCATGAGATATGGGAAGGTTAAAGTATCGATAGTGATAGATCTTCAAATATTGATCTTAGGCAGTACTTGACCCACTCTTCCTGCTGTGCATACACTGCTTAAACCTCTCCCTCTTGTGCACCAAGGGTACAACTCATAGCCTCTGTTCCTTACTGTGCCAGTTTGGACGAATTTGGAGGAAAATATCCTCTGATAGAAGGCAGGTTACAACCACCCCTCCCCCACCAGGTTCAGGAAAAATGACATTATCCTTGGAGGAAAATGAAAGAGAGAAAAACTATTTATTTAACAAACACACAGGAAAAGGATAATAATACTAAATAATAAAACCTCTCACTGTGGAGAGAAACCTGGGAAGATTTTAGAGTCCTTTTGTAGGTGTGGTCTCTCTCCTCCTCCTCAGAGCTGGGTCGTGGACCCACTTCTGGGGCCTCAGTGGAAAATTCTCCCGATGCATTCTGATGTTGAAACAGTCCAGAAGAGAAGAAGGGAAAAACCGAAGTCCCAGAAAAACAAAGTACAACTCTCTGTCTCCCTCCAGAGAAAAGGAGCCGAAAGCTGGCTGAAAAGCACGAAGGGTGCTTCCTCCGCTCTTGCTGCTGCAGAAGCAGAGTGTATATCTGTGTCCTTGAACAACTGCTTTGAAAAGTTCACTCGGTTTTTTTCCTCCCCCCCTCTCTCAGGCTCAGTTTAAAGGCACAGAAAGGCACAAAATTAATTTCTGGGCATGGAGGAGCGATAGGGGATACACGTCATAAAGTCACTCCAAGACACTCACTCATCTGAAAGCTACAGGTCTGGTATGAACTCAGTGTTGAAGCTCTCCCTCTTACTCAGTGGAGAAACAGGCAAGCAGCAGACAGTCATCTACAGGAGCAGCCTCTCTGACATGGGGCAGGTGAATTATTTTTTCAGTGTCTCTCGTCTGTATAATCTTGTCATGCCTCTTAACCTTCAGACAGTTAAAATTTGCTGAAAGGGATCCTCTGCCAGGTCTTCTCTTTGACTAAATCCCTTATTAAGTCCTACACATTTTTTAAATAACAGATTTTAAAATGTAGTAAACTTTTCTAGGAAACTAGAAACGTATTATTATTATTGTTATTATTATTATCGTTGTTATTGTTATTGTTGTTATGTTAATACATAATACAAAAGTTTTCTAGTAAACTTTTTCAGTAAAGTTCCCAGGAATAATCAAAGCTACTTTTTCTAGAGAAAATGTGCTTTCCAATCCTTATATCACACAGAAGGGAAGTTATAATCCATTTCTCATTGCCAATATTTCCCTGCTAAGAACAGGAAACCATTCCTGTGGCTTAGAAAGGGAAGGATGGAGTCTAAATTTCTTGCTATCACCTAAGGAAATTTTCTAAGTGTCAATGTTGTAGTGTTGGGTTGTTTGGGGGGTTTTTTTGCAAAAAAGATGCAAAACCAATATTGAACATTTGGTTAAGTATAAAATAAAATAATTCATTGGCTTGGAAAGGACTTTAAAGATCATCTTGTTCCAAATCCCCTGCCACAGGCGGGGATACTTCCATGAATCCAGGTTGTTCAAAGCTCCCTCCAACCTGGTCTTGAACACCTCCAGGAATGGGGCATCCACAGCTTCTCTGGGCAACCTGTTCCAGTGCCTCAGCACCCTCATAATAAGGACTTCCTTCCTAATATCTAAACTAAACCTGCCCTCTTTCAGTTTAAAGCCGTTCTCCCTTGTCCTATCACCACATGCCCTTGAGAAAAACCCCACTCCAGCTCTCTTGTAGGCCCCCTTTAGGTACTGGAAGTTGCTGTAAGGTCTCCCCAGAGCTTTCTCTTTTTCAGGCTAAACAATTCCAGCTCTCCCAGCCTGTCTGCAGAGAAGAGGTGTCCCAACTCTCTGAGTGTCTTCATGGTCTCCTCTGGACTTGCTCCAACAGGTCCATGTGCTTCTAATGTTGAGGCCCCAGAGCTGGACAGAGTACTCAAAAGGAATTTTTATCTAAAGCTGTCCAAAAATAAAAATCCCTGATAAAAACCTGCTTTCTATCCTGAAATGGAAGCAGTAAAAGAGTAAATGAAAACTTTTCCATAGATTTTGCCACCAGTTTTAGTTCTGATGAGCTTTAAGCTATGGCATTTAAGTGTCTCCACAGTTACTAATTTAAGTGTCAATGAAGCTGATTTGAGCTGTTGATCAGCTTAGCAGTTTCTGTGCATGTCTCAGTCTCACCCATTTTCCTAGATGTAAAAGCCTCATTGAAATATGAATGGCTAGAGGTGCCTTCTTCATCCAAACAGTAAAAACAAATGTATTTAAATATGAAACAAGCCACCTTCTATCTCAGTGATTTCAAAGTCAAATGACTTTGAGGGATATATTATTTGATACCATGTGTGAGCTGTGCTTTAGGACAGTGGTTTTGACTGTTTAAATGGGCTAAGTAGGTAAAATACAGTAGCTTATTATGCACAGGAGTATTCTGATGACCTACTGCTTCTTTCTAACATGAAGAATTTTTGTGTCAGGTTACCTTCTCTCAACCTCTCCTTACTTTATAGCACTCCATCATTATCTTCACAGTAATTTTCTTTCTAAGACAGTCAATAAACCCTCAACCCTTGAACCAAACCTCCTTATTCCCCTCCATGAATCTTTTCCTGCAACTGTTTTCTGTTCCTGTAATGTTGTTACACTGATCTCTGAAGTCTTTTCAGTTCTGCATTGAGTTTTTGCTGGGTTTGCTTTTATTTTTCAGGCGAGGTGACCTGTGACACAAGGACACTTGGAAACATTACCGAAGTGCTGCACCTCAGCTGCTGCAACTGGCTTCTGTAGGACTTTCTGCCTATTGGATCGTTGCTAAATCAGTCTCTATATACTCAAAGTATTTGTATATCAGAGATGTATTTAAGGAAACACCTAGAATGTACTGAAATAAACAGGAATTCTAGCATTTATTTCAAGCTGTTGCAGGCTTCATCTCACATTTCCCTGACAGTTTTTCTACTTGATTTTTTTAGTGCACAGTAGAAATTAGAAATGATCATTCAGTTCTGCTTTCTTCTACATTCCATGCCATTACTTTGATTTACATTCTGAAATTGGGTTAGAGGTGAAATAACGTTGAAACAGTCTGGAAATTATTAGAGTTTATCTTTTTAAAAAATTCAGATATGTGAACCAATAATAAAAAATAAAACTAGATTCGAACTCATAGATGAAAACTAATTTCCTGTGTTTTTTCTACGACATGTAAAATTACTCTGATAACACAGCTGAGGAGCTGTGTTTGGTCATGTATAAATGAAACTCTTTGTCCAGATGGGAAAGGCAACACTAGGGAAGTTGACCCTTTTTATAGGTAAGACACAACTTAAGCAATTCCATCTTTGGTTAAAATGAATGCATGCAAAGCAACATTTCTTCATACAAGTGTCTTCCCATTTGCCTAATTAGAGAGACTGTCACTAACGGTAATGACTGTCAATGCACAAATTGTATGGACAGGTTTCTGGCACCATGATGGGAATTGCCTGTTTACAACTAAGTATTTTCAATAAGTAATTTTCACATGGGTGAAATCCTGTTGCTGTAAATGCTGAAAGGTGTACAGCAGTGCAATGTCTGCTGTGATGACAATATTGCAGTCCCAGTGTCGCTCCAGCATTCAGGTGAGTTGTACTAACACACTTCCCTATTTATAGTTTGGATCATTAGTATAGTCCCTGTACAATACAAGCTGAGTGCTAAATGATTGCACTCTGTCCTGGGTAACTTTTAGTTTTCAGCATCAAACTTTGGAAAGAAAATTTCTTCATTTGAGTTTTTCTGCTTTTTGAGTATGTACTTTGCGCATTGCACGATATGATATCCAATTGCAATCATATTAGGATACATTTCTACAAGAGCTTTCAACATGGGAATCTCAACATGTTTCAGAGTTGGTACTTGAACAAACATAAGGAATTCTGTATTCTGCTTCAAAGCTTCTGGACATTTTGGACTTATGTTTTGAGTTGCAAATTTCATGGAAACAAGTTCTGCAATGGCACTTATTATTGTGAGATTCTAATTGTTGTCAGGCTGGAGACAGTATGAGAATTGTATTTTGGCATTTTTACATCTCAGTCTGCCAAAACTAAAAATCCAGAGATGCAAAGAAATGAAAATTAATCTGATGAATTCATAGGTTTTGACACATTTTGAGTTCTCACTGGAAGGTGTGGTAGCAGAGGGAAGGCCTCTTGCTTCAGAGTTATTTACAGCTATCCTGATGAATTTCTATTGGAGACCATCTACAACCTGCAGACTGTTCCCTCCATAATCATTGATCTCCACACAGGTTGGAAGGAAACTCCAGGATAAAGAGCACTAGCTTTCAAGTAATTAAAAAGTTTTTATAACTGAATCCAATAGGTCTCCAAACTTTAAATATTACCAGCTAGCAGTGTGCTGCATTGACAAGGGCAGTTTTCACCCTCTTCTCAGATATTAAGAAAAAGACATTGCCCAAATAACTTTGAGGTGGATTGTTCTAAAGCTTTTGGTGGTCACTGGATTCATTAGTGTGCTGCATTCCAAAATTCCTGGCAAATTTCTTCCAGACCTGTGTCATTCATTACTTTCAATGTATCTATATACTTCAATGGCTCCATTAAAAATTACTGTCACTAAGGAAAGAAACAGTACTTGTGGGCGCTAGAATTAAAATTGTACTGAATTATTAAATGCTTAATACTTTATCTAAAAAAAAAAAGTTTGCAAGTTGGAGTGAATATTGCTGAATAAGATACTCTCAGAAATAAATAGCTTCTGAGGAATAGAAAGTGGGAACAACCATACCATAGCAACCACACTGGTATACATTTCTGATTTGTTAACTACTCTTTGGCCAACTTTGATAACAGCAGTGGAGAATTACAGTACAAGCTTTGCCAAGGTCCCTAAAACAACAATTTGTGTCAAGAAGTCTTTGTGTGTTAATGATATTTTCTTCTCTTTTTCTAAATATTTTTTCCTAAAAAGGAAAGAAAAAAAAATTAAACAAAACCCACCCCTGTGCTTATTAAAATCTTAGTTTCCTCTAAAAGATTATTTCCTCTGCTTCAGAAAGTTGGCAGGCAGCAAACCACTTCTAAATCAAGCTGCAAGCCGGTACTGTAAAAAGCAGGGTTTATTGGTACCAGACATTTGTAAATAAGTAATTGACACGCATGCTATAACAATAAGCAATTCCAAAAAAAACCAGGGAGCTTCCAGAATAAACAAATTTGCAACGAGCTCTATCCAGTGCTATATATCCATCAGGGTCAGTCCCATCAGTGGTGGTCAAAATAACAGCTCCAGGACCAGCTGGAGTTCTGTAAAGAGCAGCCATCTCCTGCTTTTGCCTCTTGTTTCCTTCTGCACAGACGTTCAGTGGGATCCCTAGGCACAGGCAGGCTCTGAGCTATAGCAGTGTTATCCAAAGAATACGCCTGAATCCAAAACCTCTGGAATAACCAGGATTTGGATACACAGAGGACCAAGGTGAGAGGCATACTACTTCCAGGGGAAATAGGCTCAACACTTCAGCTTTTGAGGGACCTGAGTCACTAAAACATGCCTCCCCTCTTTGGGTCAGTGTTGTGGGGTCGTGGCTCAGGAACAGAGTGCATTTGCCCTTTCCCTGCTCTTAATTACTGTGTGGGATACCATTAATGGTCATGGTGTTTGCAAATAGCTTTTAACTACGTTTTGAGGCAGCTTGTGCCCTGTACCCACTGTTTCAAGCTTTGGGCTGGCTCCCACCCTTGCTACCTCCAGCTTTTTCTGTGCTTTCTCCTTACCTCCTGCATTGCTGCCACCAGCAGGGCTGTGTAAAGCTGGCAGAGCAGTTGGGGGGGGCTGCAGCAGACATCTGGGGCTTTTCAGTAACTGATAGAAGCCATGTAAAGTTGAACCTAAACAAATGGTAAGAATAGATATAGGGTCTGTGTTGTACTGTAAACACTCTTTGGTAGTGGTGAGCATCTGAAAAACTGTATTGCTGATAAGGCACTTGAGCTGAAAGTCTCTATGTCAGTGAAACACTAGGATTTAAATGACGGAGCACAGAAGCTAACTCTGTTTCTTTGCTCCTGTCTCATGCAGCAAAGGAGAGAGACCATACCTCAGACTGGTGATCAAGGTAAGAAACCATAACTTTATTACTAATGTGATTTAAAAACAAAATTAATGATGCCTTTGTGTGCACTGTGCCCAGAGCAAAAGAAATCCAAAACAACTGCTTTCCCTTTGTCAGGCACTACAGGTAAGGCTGCCTGGATGAGGAGGAAGAGTTTTTCTCCCCCACTGTGGGCAGCTATTTTCAGAACACATGACTGACAATCCAAAGAACAAGGTTTCTTTATTTTTTGCAAATGTGGTCTCAATATTACATAATTCTCTTAAGTCTTTGAAAATTAGAGGATAGATCTCAAAGCTCCTAAAAGCCTGATCTTAGAGCCTCTTTTATGTGAGTTTCCACTGGTTTTGGCCTTCAGGATCTCTTTCTTAAATGGCTTTCCTAGAAGGAAAGGAAACTGGAAGGGGTGAAAAATACAAATTTTGATAGCTCTTACTTTTGCTAGTGGGGGTGATGATGCAGAGCTCTAAAGTGAAAGCAGAGAAGGCTGGTGACAAGGAATAGTTTAGGAATGTCTCTTCTCAGCCTCTGCCTAAGATGGTGTTTGGTGAGGGCTTTTTTGCTGTTGCTTAGACAATGAGCTGGAAAGTCAGAATATGCAAAAGATGGCTTAAATTCTGGTGAATTTTGGCTTAGGTGTCAGGTGCTGGATGTATGTTGCTGAAAGTGTTATAGAAGTAAGCAGATAAATCTATTTTAATTGTTTTCATTAAAAAATGTTTAAAATCATAAATACTATAGGTTGCAAACAACATGAGACTAAGCAAATAATACAGTAATAGATATACACCCACATTTATACTGTAAATCAAATATACGTTGTTATAGAGTAAAAATCCATTAGTTTTAGGAAAGTTAATAAGTATTTCCAAAGAGCTGTTGCACTGCTGAGGCTATTCTAGGCTAATAGGAAAATTACTTGAATTGTTCAGCAATAACATCTTGTGTACTTGTGTCATGACAGCAGATTTCTGAAATGTTACTGAACCAAAGTCATTCTTAATTCCCGTGATGAGTGACACAGTGAGTGAGAGCAATTATCCCCAGATTTAGCTGTTCTTTTATTCTCAAACTGATGTATATTTCCACAAAACATTGACTGACTGGCTTCTAAACAACCAAAGTTCAGTCTTACGAAACTGCTTGCATGATACTCGGTTCAGCTATGTGGCTCAGTATTTGTGGTGTGCAAGGAACTGCCTGTGCCTATTGTTTTTGTTCCCAGATTAAATCTCTGAAGGCTTTGGCAGCCTCTGTTGAAGTCATTGGGCTCTCAAAATGCTCACAACTTTATTATGTTGATGTTAAAAGTGTTGGAATTTTCAAAGACCCACCAACCAAATATTGCAAATGACAGTAGCTAAACCTTTTCATTTTATACCATCACTCGTGTGACTTGGAGACCATTCCGTCCTCCAAATGACATCTGTTGGAGCAAAGGGTTACCAGAAACAAGTAACAGGGATATCAAGACCATTGCTCAATAACCACAGCCATAATTTTGCAATATTTATTGTGCTCTGCAGGAGTTTTCCTGGGATCAAAACTTGGCTGGTTTTATTAACAGTATTCTCAGTTGTGTCACATGGATTCTTTCATGGTATTAGAGCTGAATGCTGTAACTTGCCATTTCAGAATTGCTAGTTATAGATTTTGCAGGAGTGTATTTGCATGCTGTAGGCTCTCACAAAACGCTATGTAATTTGAATACCACCCTTATCCATCTGGTATGTCCCTCTGGTATGTATCACTGCCCAGGAACTGTGTCTGGACACCTTTCCTATTTAACCTGGCTGATCTTACATTACACAATCAGGTGCATTATTTTCAAAATGTATTCTTGAGTGTTTAGGTGTAAACTGACCCAAGAGAAGCATACAGGTAGTTGTCAATTAAAGCAGCTTTTAGAAATGATGTATGGGGATTTTAAGATGACCTTCATGTTTTTTACCAAAAGTCAACCTACAAAGAGACACAAGTAGAATCAGATGTATTTACTTGCATAGCTAAGATACACAATTTTTTTTCAATTGATTTGCATGGCTTTCTGAAAAAAAAACTATTCTTCTTAAGCAGCAGGTAAGGAAAAGAATATGGATAAAATATTTGGGGAGAAATGTGAAAGGAAATTTAATATATTTAATCTTATTATACATTTTTCTACATTAAAGTCAACAGGCTGCAAATATATTTTGCTACAAAGCTTTGTGTAAGAAATATCTCTATAAGAAAATACATCTCATTAAACATTTCCTGTAAATAAATTATCCCAAGTAACTGTGTTTTGCAAGAGCAAGATGGTGGGTAGGCCAATGATAAGAAGAGCTAAAAATTGCTGAGACCCCATTTCTGCAACCACCCTCCTCATGCTGGGTATCAATTTCTTTTATATAGTGACAATGAGACCACTTGAGTTCCTCTGCTGAGCATGTGCTGTGTCAGTGTAAATAAAACTTGCAAAATTGGTTCCTGGACTTTTTTAGTATCTTGAAATTTCTGAGCCTTATTCCTGTTCCAGTGACTTTGGAAAACACTGGAGTAAGCAGAGTTGTGATGATAGGACTCCAAGATAGAACTCAGACTATTATAAAACAGAAGCTCCTGTCTCTGAGCAGTCCCTCTAGGTCAATAAAAACTAACTCCAGTAGGGAAAGAGGTGTGTGAAATACTCTATCTTCAGACTTTTGCAAAACATAAGGGCAATGTAGCTGAGGTCTGTGCTCTAATTAGGAAGGCTGAGTCAAGTGGTGTAGCTAAGCTAAAGCTTTAAAGCATCCCATTGGTGGAAAAAGGTGTCAGGTAATGGTGGCATGGTCTTCAGAGTTAAACTACATACTGGTCTGCCCATGTTGTTCAGAACTGAATAAACAGAAAAGTCTCTTGTATTACAGAACATGAAAATGGGTAATTATAAATGGGTAATTACAACTTAGCAGTAGGTCAGTTATAGAATCAGACTTCTTTAAAGTAATATCAGTCTCTTTACCAAAGTTTATACAAAAGAATATTTGCAAACAAGTAAAATTTTAAAGGTTTGAAAAGACCTAGGAGACAAGTCAGGGAACAGAGGTTGTCCTTTTTTTAACCAGGACACAAACAATGAAGGGTTGGCAGCTGTTTCCACAGTCTGTGTATTTCCATCATTGCTGGCAGAACACTCCAGAGTGAGAGGACTTCAATTTCAGGCCAAATATGTGCTGAAGGCTGGTATGCTGTGGCATCACATGATGTTTAACAAGTCATTTGTGATCATACCATCTTCTTACATCCTCTTCTGCAGAAGACGAGGTGCTCAAAAGATCCAACTCCTTTTTCTTTGCTGTCTTGAGAACAAATCCATTATACTGCTGCAGAGTCCCATAAAATGTAAAAATTTGAGCTTGTAGCATTTTGCTCGAAACACCTCAACAAATGTCTATATCCTCTATTATTACAGCAACAGAGAAGCAACTTCAAAGCTTTTCATATTAAGCACTTCAACACTCTGCTATTTCTTTTGGAACTGTCTATAATGCAAGAACGCTTAGGCAAGGAGAGTATATTTAGGACTAATGAGGAACTGCCTGTATATAATTCTGGATTCAGCATGCACACATACTTGCTTCATCTGTTCTACCCAATGTATATTAGCAGTAAACGAGGCAAATACAAGTGATTAAGTGCCTTACTATGACATTGAACTACATAAAGCATTTCAATTTACCCATGTATAGGAAACAAAACCTCTTTAAATGCCTCCTCTTAGATAAACTGCTGCTATTTTGAAATTTTGAGATAGCCAGTTTTCACCTTCTTCATAAGGGCCTGCAAAACATAGCACTCTTGTCCTGCAGGAGTGCTTTCTTTGCTGAAGTGTCAGCCCTGAATAACAAGGGCGTGTGGACATTCACAGTAACTTTATTTCATTTCTTACACCTGCAATGTGGCCAATAATGTGTTGACAGATGAGTCTTCCTGGCATGTACTGCTTCCTATAGGAGTACAATGTATACAATTTCTGTGGCAAATCCTTACCACGCTGGAGACCCACTGTAGCCCTAACACTGAACCCCTGAAACATCATGGGACAACACAGCAAGGTAAGGTGACATTCATTTCCACTCTACTTGCTTGCATACTAGCATTTCCCACAAACTGTAGAATTATTTACAGGAGAACTGGGCGGTAGGTGAACCCCAGCTACACTTGTGTTTACCACCAGCTCAAAAAGAAATGCATTTGGCATGACTTCTACTCCTACTCTAACTGTTACTTTAGCCATTCCACTTTCATTTGCAGTCCCCTTTTTCCACCATGCCATAATGCATCAAACACATAAAGCCACAGTCACTTTTACTATTTCCCAATCCTTGTTCAGATTTTCTGGCACACATGAAGTCTTGATTTAGAAGAGGAGGTTGCATCTTTCCATACTTTGCAAGACAAACCCTTGGCACAGTCACATCGTTGGAAAATCTCCAGTCCATGGGACCCTTTCTTGCGCTGTTTGGTGCACACCTCCCCCTGATGCAACACAGGCTTGCAAATTTTGGTCCAGAAATGGCGAGCACAGCAGTGTCCCTCAATACAGTCTGATGACCGTAGGCAGGGATCTCCTTCATGTCCTAAAAAGAGCAACCAAATTATTTTATCTCATGGGAAAACATGAAAGTACAGATTCAGTGCAGACTTATGCAAATGAAACTCAGAAAAAGGAGAGGTGATATTTCCACCTGTGGCTATTTGAAGTATGTAAACACAAGACTTAGGAGAAATTCTGCTACAGGATTGTAAGCACAATTACAAGTGTTCAATTACATGGCTATTACAAGAGGAGGATGTCTTCAGTCTTGCACAACTGATAACATGATTGTCAGACCACATCTGATACAGAGAAGAAAGCAGATGCTGTTTCAATCACAGGAATGTCGGTTGACATTACATCACTTTCTGAGTCATGCTGTGAATTCTCACAATAGACATTCACTCCCTGTGAAATTACTGCCTATTTCTGGTTTCCACCACTGTATCTGAACAGCAATAATATGATTCATGACATGAAGGAACAGAGCAGTCCAGCCCAAGTGTGATCTTACCTTTTATGTGTGACAGCTTGGATCGGGGCCTCCCCAGGTTGTGCCATCCCAAATCCTTGCTTGCATAATGACCATTCTTCTTGTTGCGTGGCCCTTCTAGAGCAGGGATGTGAGGAGTAAGGATGCTTTCAGTTACTGGAATGCAAATACCTGCAAGGAAAAGACAGTCACTCAAAGATCTGCATAAGAGGAAAAGCAGCTGAGAGACATGCACTGACCAGGTCAGGATGATGAAAGCACTGGGGTTTGACCTCAGTGACGCTCAGCTCCAATCACACGTTCACTTCTGGTTCCTGGCACTTAGCTTCACAACAGCTCTGCTTCACTCACTGTCAGATGCTCTCTCTATCACTCTGGCTTTCTGGTCTGAGCCCCTGGAGACCTCCTTACAGACATGTCTCTCCAGCCTCCAGAGGAAAGTATGGGAATGCAAACAGTATAGTTATAACCCTCCCCAGCCAGAGTAGATTCAGGATTCATGAAGTCTCCTTTGCTTCCTTAAAATATGACTTCTGTGCAGTCTTCCAGTGGATCAAACCACATTGAATATAGAGCTGTAATTTTAGGCAGCAGCAGCAGTATTTTTGTGTTTTCCCACCACAAAATATAAAAAAAGACTGGTAGTACCTGACCCCTAAACATAGAAATACTATTCAAGAAAATTAGGCAGATTGGCATGAAGTAGACGATTAAATTTTCTTGGTTTAGAAATAGAAGTCCCATCACCCAGGAAAAAACACTTGCTGGGCACACACACAGAAACAGATGATGTCAAAAGGCTGATTTTCTGCAGAAAAGCCCAGAGCTGGCAGCCATACCGTTGTTGCAGCGGTTCCCGGGACAGCACATCCCATCCCGGTGGCAGCGCTTCTTCTTTCTCCGGCACATCATGCATGCAGACGTGGCTTGGTGAGGGCTGTGGCAGTACCGCCCAACCTCGCATTCCTTGTCGTTAGTACAAGGATAGGCCTAGTGGGGAACAGAAAGGTTTACAGTGAGGCACTCTTTTGTACAAGGAATGGATGCAGCCCATTAAAAACACCCAACAAAACAAGCAAACAAAAAAACAAGAAAACAAACTATCACCAAAACCTCCAAAATAAAACGATACCTGAGGTAACAATTCATGGGGCTAGGAGATGCACCTAAGGAGGCTCCACTGCAGCCATAGAGCAATTTTTAAGCTCACACAACTGCTGGCCATTGCTTAAAGAATAAGAGAGATACAACCTGCTCACTCGTAATTTAATCTTTCCTTATCTCAAATGTATGTGGGCACAAGAGATCTCATATTTTTGTGGATTCAGGGATCGGATTCATAGACAAGAGCTTAAAACTCCACAATGAAGAATCAACAGGGTCATGAAAGCCGTAAAAATACTGAAACACACCCTCCAATAGGCAACATTTCATTTGAAACTCCAAGGAGACATTTTTCCTTTGACAGCTGTCAAACACACTGGTTGATAATAAGCTTAGTGTCGTCACAGTGACTATCTGCATTGCAGTCATTCAAATGTCTTTGCAACTGCACCACTTGTCCCTGGCCCACACCAGTGGGACTCCTTGGAAGTGAACAAATATCACTGGTCACCATTTCACTTTGATAATCTTTAGTTCACTTACTGTCTTAGAATACTCCTTAAACTTGCCACCTGCTAAACAACACCCTATGGTATGCAGCATGGAATATATTATAGAGCACAAAATATCTTGCACATATAATTCCCTGCAAGCAGATACATGGGTATACAATTCTTCTATATTCATCAGAGCCAGCATTAACTCACAGGAAAACAGCCTTTTTAAAAAAGGATGCAAAAGCACTGCATTCTCCGATAAAGTTTGTTCCTACAAAAGGAAAAGACAAGCTGCTTGAAGGAGACATAATAACACATAACTGCCACATTCCAGGATGCTTTCTGCTGACTCCCACACAGCTACAACTATGCTATCTTTCTGAATCTAATTTTACTGCCTATTAAATTAATTACAGATTTTTTTTTCCCCATTCCTCAAAATTATACTTGAGGAATTTGTTGAGATAAAATAGGTGACAATAAATTCTGTGCACTTCCTGGAAAATTATGTGTACACTTCCTCAATTAATTTTCTCCAGTATTTCAAAGAAATAAAACTGCTGCTTTTCAAAATGATTTTTCAATAAATTGTTCACCCCAAACAAAAAGGTCAACATCATCATTGCAGTGTAGAATGATTACTTTTCTGTAATCATATTTTAAATCAAGACTTATATTGCTCTCAGAAAAGAAAAACTGCGAGGCCTTTGACAATTCACTTTGAAAATTGTTCCTTTATATGGAGAAACTCTTATTTATCTATCTTCATACCATTCTGTTGAGAATCACATAAGAAACAAGAGGTCTTCTAATAAACCAAACAAATTTCTCTAATGTCAGTAGTCGGAGGGGAAACTAAGCCGTTTTTCATGTTACTTCATGAGTTGTTTTCTTTGTCAAAATTTACTTCACAGTACCAGAAGTGCTGGCTGGATATTTCCCAAGTGCTGTTGTCTCATTACTTCTGCCCTCTGAATATGTGGCTTTGAGAATTTTTCCAGGGTGCAGCTGTTTGGAGTAATCTGAAGGATGTGGAAGTCTTTTAGCCTTAAGAGTGAACATTTCCTCAAGAGGATGAACATCAAAGAAGGACAGATCTTGTAAGCTAGGAGTACTAATAACAGAAAAATGCAAACACTCATCTTTTTGGTACTCTTAAGGCATAAGCGATTCTACTTATTCTTGCGAAGCAGAGCTAAAGTGCTTTTCCCTCAATCTCATCACTCCTTTCCCTCATTTTTCCACAAATAAATAAATAAAACTGACTTAAAATTTATTATACAGTTACCGTAAAAGTAAGACGTCCCTGATTTAAATGATACCTTACTAACCTAAGGATCTTCCAATGCAAAAAAAAATGATTTTATATAGACTTGTGCATGGTTATACTGGGTTTAGATAATATTAACTCTGCTAGCTGGAGAAAATGCAAATAAAAAACAGATGGACTGGCTAAAACCTGGAGATGAAGGCATTTTAGACCCTTGTCTGTCATCAAGACCTTCATAACCACATCTTTTTTCCAATATGGGCATGTGGTATACACCTGCAACTTGTCAGCAAGAAGCCTACTTGCAGTTTTATTTTGGTTCCTCAAATAGCTTTTCAAAAAAAAAGAGTTCCCTGATCCTGAATGGTGCTAATGAATGCTCTCAGATACCCTATCTAGTGATTGCTTTACTTTTGACTTTTAAGCTGAGTGACATGGAAAAGATATTTCAAGATATGCATCTAATTGTCAGTTCTAAGCTCTGTCCTTGAGAATGGTAAGAGTAATAGAAGACAACTTCAAAAACTGCTAGGGAAATCAACACAACCCAGCCTTTCTTCCTAATCTAGAGCCCATTCCTAAATAAAAATAATACTTTTGAATTACAATAAGCCAAAACTAACCTACCTTAGGCAAATGAACGCAGCACATAAAAAAAAAATTCTGTTACATGTAGCTCAGACAACACCTAGCAAGTCCAGTGAACCAGTCATATATAAAACCATCTTGCAAATGCCTGATGCCATCAACTGTTTCAATCTGCCAAAACCACCACGCATTTATAGCCTGGCTATCAATCACAGGGACCTTGAAACAAAAATGCCTATATAGCCTTGTGTCTGTTTCCTAGTCACTAGACATTCATTGGAATAATTCTTGCTCTCAGGAAAGTAATTTCTATTGCTGAGTAGCATTCATTATTAAAAGAGAAAAATAAAACAAAATAATATATTGTGTACATAGCCTTTGCTAGCAGGAGGGAAATGCATCCATAATTATTCCTTTGTTGTCAGTTGAGTCAATCTAGGCATGTTTCTTTCTTAAAATACAGGGTAAAGAAAACACACTTGTAAAAATGTGCATGTTAACTATTGTCTATGCATAAGTTAAGGTTTTCAAAATCTCCTACACCACAGCACCTGGTACAGAGTCTTTACGTTCAGAGTATTGTGGAGAACATTTCCTATATACAACACAAAGACACAGATCAGTCCCAGATGCAGAGGGAAGAAGCAAGCTGTAAACCAGCTCTACTTCCCCAGCAATGATAACTAATTCTATAAGGCACATCATCCCTTCACATTCTTCAGCTATACGTATCATTTTCTGGTTGTAAATCTCTATCCACTAAACATAGCTTTGATATCATGGGAAACCAGATGAAACTGAGATAAAATATGTAGCACTCCCTGAAGCTGCATTTAAACAATCTTATTTTTTTATCCCAGTTACAGGCAATCAAGTCACCCGTAGGATGACATAAACTAGATTTGCCTGTGATAATGAGTCACATTTTCAGAATGTGTTGTCTGATTAGGAGCATTGTTTACTGACATGTTTTTTCCTCAGCCATTCCAATTATTTTTGTATCCTTGTATAAAAGACACTGTTGATTGCTTGTCCAAAAATTTACAGCAAAGGGATTTTTGCAATGTTGGAGGATTCAGGCTAGGTATTGAAATGGGTGTTGCTTGTGCTGTGCCAAAATGTCACCTGCATCAGTCCACCACGACTAACTTTTACCAGTAAGGTCACAACAACACAGAAATGTTGAACTTTTCTCTTGAAGAGAGAGAATATTCCTTCCCTTCCTGAATTTATATTCAAAATTCCATGAGTGCATGATAGAAGTACTCAAGGGAAATTATGCAGACAATAGAGGAGAAAAGTTAGGGATTTTTATAGTTGAACAAGTCCTTCCAGGCTACTGAAGATCTTCCTTTTTTTATTGACTTCCCAGGAAGGCTGAGTAAGGAACTGACTGTCTAGATTTTGTGACTAAGTGGGTAATGTCGTTCCCATGATTTGAGAACCATGGAGCAGTGAGGTTTGTGTTTACCTTTGTCTTCCCCTTTTGACAGAGGACCTCTTAGCCCCTCTTCTCGGTGCAATGACATTTTCTTGATATTTTTTCTGGAGTCATTTGCTATCACATGTATTTTATAGGCACCACAGAGTTTCACTGCAAGCTGTAGCAATACTAAGTGGTGAGACTGCTGTGCTAAGAAGTCAAACAGTTTGAGTCTCTCTGTCTGGCACTATAAAAAGTAATGGAGAAACACTCCAGGGGAAGAGTAAGACAGATGCTGTAATGTGCTGAAGGGTGGGGAGACTGATGGCAAATATACTTTACTGAGCTTTGGGAGATAAGGTCTTGAATTTCAGCATGGCTTCCAGCAAATAGTTGAAGACAATATTCCCAGCCAGGTCTTGGTCACCAGGCTCTCATTTGTTCGTATTATGAGGTCTCATTTGTTTTTATGCTGAAGTACTCCCCGCCATACTAGCTAACTATGTCAGTGAAATTTACCTAGGCTGTGTCATCACTTATCCAGCACAAGCAGTCCTAGACACCGCTGGCTTCACACCCACCTTCAACGCTGAGAGGAGCTGTGCCTAAATATGTGTTCTGATGGAACAGATATCAGTAGTGATTCCCCCAGAAGCAGTTAACTTTTTTTTTAAACACGTCATAAAGTCCAAGTGCAGAGTCAGTCCTGGCAGAAAACCATGGCTACTACCACTCCCAGCAGAAGAAACAGCATGGAATTTGTCCATTAGCCTTTCACTGCAGATGCCAAGCAGCACTCAGTAAGACAGATGAAGTCTCATGCATCACAAAAATGACAGTATCACTGCACTTACCGTACTGGACACTCTGCCGGATTTGGTCCACACAATCATCCCCTGATGATAGTGGGGACTGAACTGAAGAAGAGGAGAAAAGCCTCGACCAGTTGTACAGCCAGAAAGTGAGAGCTCTCCAGAGCTACCAGGTCAGCCCTTTGTCATCCTCTCTCACTTGGCCAAGAGGCAGTAGCTATATTGCAAAGGTGAGACAAGGAAATGGACACGTACATTATCCCAGGAATGGCCTTGCTTCCCAGGTACCCGTATGTTAGAAAACAAATTTAGGCTCTTACTCGGTCTTGTACGTACTATCCCTATTTATTCATATCCTGTGCAAGTACCCGTGCCACTATGGTGGCTATGCTACCACATACTACAGACATGTCTTCTGCTGCTGCCAAAATCTCTTCTACATCACATCTACACAATCTTTTATATTCACACAGTGCCCATGAGACAGCTTACCACAAATGAATTGGTACTGCAACTCACTCTATTACTCACTTGTTACTTAAGGAAAAAAGGTTATTTTCTCTATTTCAATTAATCATATTTCTGTAAATTTTAAAATAATGACTGTGAAGGACATGGAAGCTGGCCTCTCTGCAGCCAGTATGCCGGCTAGATGATCAAAACTGTCCTGAACTATAGGCAAGAGGACAGAGTTTCCAACCTCCACTTGAGAGATGAACAAAAGAGCTTGTTTGCCCTTTAGTCTTGGGCATATTGCTTAATATTCCAAAGCCATCAGGCACAATGAAGCAACTAACTGGCTCAATCACGGTGAGAGTCTCTCCTTCCCATCCTGCTTTGGACAGGACAGAACTATCTTTCAGAGCAAGGACTTGATCCCCATGGAGCAAACATATGAAATAGCCACAGGGGTGCCATGTTTTCTTTTTCTTTTCTCTTTCTCTGAAGAATTAGTAATCCAAATTAAAAGCATGCCAATAAATTAGGAAATGCAAACATATGCTTTAACCAAATAGCCCGCTGTCAAGACTAACTACAAAGAATGCAAGTCATTGTTTGGCTCCCCAGTTGGGCCTGATTCTGAGTTGGGATCTCAGATTTGTTTTGGCTTTTAACAGACCAGCATTGGTGGGACAGTTGTATGCAACATGTGGCCTATAGAGCTAAATGAATACATCACATGTGGGATTTGTCCCACTCGCCTCTTTGGAGACAGAGTGAAGAACCTCTCTATGAAGTCTGAGAGAAATCCTAACATGATTTCACAGGATACAAACCTTAGTAACAATGCAAATAAGAGCTCTTTATTCTGAACCACATGAATGTGATAAAGCAGAATGGAGGGGGTAAGAGGGGAATTCAAATCTTTTTAGTAACCAACTAACAAAGCAAACTCCCTACTCCTTGTGGGTTGTCTTTTTTTTCCCTGCAAGGCAATTAAACTACTTACTGATGGCTTCTCAGGTGTATCCAGAAAAATCCACCTCTGACAGACTTCAGCCTAACTTTCTCCTAGCTGCTAAGCAGATGTGTAGGTTAAGATGTGGATGAGAAATGACCATTATTTACTACTATTTTATTGTTAATCCCAAACAAGAAAAGAGCTTATCAGCAGTCATCTGGAGCGATGTAGTTTTCCCACAGCACTGCTGATGTTGCTTTTTTCTATTCTTAGCTCAACATAGGCATAGATGATAGTGAGGGATCTCACTGTGTGCAAGCACAAAGCCATGGTTAATTTATCCCACAGAGGAAATCATGCTGTGCTCTCAGACAGCTCCAGACATGGATCCTGTCTCAGACTGAGAAACCAGAAACTCAATTCTCAGTGACTGCTGTGGCACAGACCGTTCCTGAAAGAAAAACTTACAGTAGTTGCAATGAAACAGATTTACTTCTTTCGGTTGCCATAGCAAGTTTAATGATTCAATTTTTCTCACCAAACCTCCTTCTCATTAAAATAATATATCTCTGACCCATTTCTCTGCCAGACCTAAAGAGAAAAGCACCATCTTCAGCCTCTAATCATAGGCACTTTCTTTTAGAGATAATTTATTTTTAACTCTTCAATTTAAAACAACACTGCTCTAACATGAGGTCTGATTCACAGAGTGCTACATCATGGATACATGTACTGCAGCTTCCAAAGATCCTTCCTTCAAACTGTGTGGATAATGGTCCCAGAAGCCTGCATTATTAAACAATAAATATTCATGTTTCAAAGGAATTCTCAATCCACTGCTAGACCACCAGGGGAAGAACATTTCGACAGCATGCAGTAGTTCAGCCCTCATGATTTCCTAGAGCCAAAGAAAATTCTGATCTTAACCAGGAAACAAACCTCACTGAGGTCCCTCTGTACCAACAGGCAGGACTCACAGGGGCAGTCTCATAAGTTTTCCTTGACCAAACAATAATGCCATGGAAAACAACATCCTGTTCTGCAAGCCCTAGACAGTTGTGCATGGAGCTGTGCTTAGGGGGAGTGTGTAGCTGCGTCTGGTGGAGACAAACACCTCCAAATGAACAGGGGAGCTGTGTTGCCCTATTTCACACAGCACTCGTCAGTGTGAGCGGTGACTCTCCCAGTGCAGATAGAAAAATAACCTCCAAAGATTTTTCCTGAATGAGATCTCACTCACACTGTTACCCTATGGATCTCCCAGCCCACATCATGGATTTCAACAAGCATTTTAGATCTAGACTATCTAGATCATTCCAACCTGTTATTCTACAGTTCATAATTCTACACCTGTTACAGAACTACCTACATTTTGTGTCCTACTGGGAGGGCGTAGTGTCTGTTTAAAGCTGGCCTTGGCTTCAGAAGGACATATGGAGGAAGGTAATCTGAAAGACTACAAGTGCATCAGCTAAATAATGAGCCACCTACTCTACTTGATTTTGAAGGCAGCTTCCTGCTCTGTAGAACTGGGACCTTACAGAAGACATGGCTATAGAAGGTACAAAAATTTGGGGAACAGTCAGTTTGACCCCAAATGTTACAGACTCTGTCTCACAATGTGTATGATTCATATTGTCTGGTGAACTACCAGCAGCAGCATCACAACAGAGCATCAAAACAATGTTAGGTAATCTTTGAAGTCAACAGTGTAGTACTAAATCAGTGTGACAGGAAACCTCCAGGTCTTGATTTTACATCATTTTCAAATGCACCACCAAAGGCTGCTCAAAAAATGAAGGTTTGTTAACATGTGCTTTGTTCTATGTCCAGTCTTTTCAACAGACTGTTCTTGCTCTTTTATCTCTGCCTTTTCCCCACCCCTTTTCTGATGGTTTTGCCTTTTAGTTTTGTCTCTAATTGGCTATTTATCATCCATTTCAGCATGAGACTCTTCTGGCTTTTTGATAAATATGTTTACTGCGATGGATGAGCAGTTGGAATACTAAGAATACTACCCAGATGAAAACAGCTAGCAGACCCTATGGCTCCTGAAGTACCAGGCACTAAACCAAAGGGAAATAAACAGATGATGTGGTTGGGTGTAGAATAACACTGCTGGGAACTGGCAGCAAGTTACTGTTTAACACCTGGGTCTGAACATCCACAAATCATGGCACGCTTTCAAGGTGGAGCTTTAATTTGGAGCCATCTCTGTAAGCATATATACAAAGCAAGAATAATGAGATGACAGCTGTACCTTCTCTAGTATTCCTGCTAAGCGAGTAAACTGCCTTTGCTTTCAAACATTCATAAAATCTAGAAAAACAAGGGGGAAAACCTGTCTTACTGAAGTCAGTGCAGAAACTGTTCTTTGTCTGCTACACTGCCTGGAGAGTGTTTTCAGGTTATAAACATTTGTTTAGCATCTGCAATCCTCACCCTGGAAATGACTTTTTGGTATTCCTTACAGAATACACTTTGCATTGCAGAATACGAAGCATTTAAGACACCATTTTTCAAAATGCACTTTCTCTGGTTCTCATATTTAAAAGGACAGCCCTGCAAACATGATTTTGTGGCAGCTGGAGAGACAGCCAGATGCCATATGTCTGAGAAGGATGAACTGCAGTCTCCACCTCAGCAGAAGACTGCTGACCACAACCTAACATCATTACCAAATGTCAGTATTATTGTCTCCTTCCCTTATGGTCATTTATGTGAGAACACCTGGCTCATATGCCTCTTTCAATCCCCAATTCTTTCTCTATGCATCAGAAACCACCACTGTCATCTGATATTCCAAACACCTTCCCTCTTTTCCTGTTTTACGTGAGCCCTCTGCAATGTGATGGCTGTGACTGCTCCACTGCGAGGGGAACTGAGAATGCCAAAGCAGCTACAGAGAATGAAATCAGACATCAAAAATCCATCAGTCCAGCTTTAATGTCAGAACAAACAAACAACTTTGGGGCACGTGCACCACCTCCCACTTTCCAGTCTCTTGTACCACAGGTGATTCAGAGGCATTGCCACAGAAGTCCACGAGTTTTAAGGAAAAATAAAAAAAAACAAAAAAAGTTAATATTTCTTCAGTTTTTACAATTGGTCTGCATGAGTGAGACTGAGAAACAGGACAAGTCAATAATGCAGCTTGGGGCTTTCCTTTTCATAGCAACAGGAAGAATTACAATATGAGAGTGCAGCTCCTCATTCTGACTCATTCTAGGAGCAGTTGTGCTTGGATGAGGAGCCAGCAGTGCTTATGCAATGGGACTACCTGCAAATAATCAGCTGTCCTGGGAAAACACTTGGTCACAGCCCCCTGAGGGCACAGGCAACCTCCCTGAAGTGCTTACACTCATATTGCTGCTCAGCTGACTCCTCAGTAAGAGCAAAATGAAAACTTGCAATACTAGGCTATTAAGGCAAATTATCACAGTTTACTCAAAGAAGGCCAAAGATGAGAAAGAGAAAGGATCCCTAAAAGCTTCATTAAAAATGCCATTGTACTCTTATTATATGATTAAGTTGGAACTGCCTACCAAACTTCAGCCTGTGGTAAATAACGTAGCAATCAAGGTTTCAACACTATTCACCCTTTTCCCCCCTTTTCTTTTAAAATGCTCCTGATTAATTTTGCACAAACAAGAAAACGGGAACAGCACAGCAAGGCAAGAATAGCTTGTGAGTAAAACCAGATGAAGACTAACATATTTACATAGTGTAATGACTTCACTATTAATTCAAACAAACCCAGACCCCCAATTCTCAGAAGAGAGAATGAGCACATGTAGTCCAAGAGGCAAGAACAGGGTGGCTTCAGACTACATTTATGTCTGGAGTCCCTGAGTTAGTGGAGACTGCTCTTGGTTTCAGTCTGGAATAGTCACTGGGGGACTATCTTTCATTCCAGACACTGTACTCTGACTACACCCTCTTCTCGATCTTATGGGCCCCTTTGCATTTTCAAGCAAGACTTCCTTCAGTGCTAGGGACCACGACACAAAAGAGACAGAATGGTAGGATTTCAGAAAACACCTAATTTGTAGGAAAAAAGCCTGACTTAATCTGATAGAAATGGAAAAAAAAGGGAGGGGAGAGAAAGAAAGAAAGAATAATCCTACACAATTTCTGAATCAAGCCAAAATGGACACTGTCCTATTCTAGTCATTGTCAGCATGCAATTACCTAGAATTCTGGCATTTAACATGGAATTAGCTATAAATCTGTTCTCTCAAAATAAATGGTTCTGCCACTGAGACTTGCATTTATCATCTTCCCTGCTACCTTTTACCCTATCTTCTGAACTTATGTTTTCAAGCACTCTCTTCTTGTCTGAAAATAATATTCTTTATGTGGAGTTACAGAATCTCTGCTTTGTTCCTAGATGTCTTGGATGTTGGTCAACAAAAAGTCATTAAAAAGTTTAATCCCCTATGTTTGGCACTACATCAGACTGAGAACAATTTCTTTGTAACAGCCTTTGGAATAAATACGCATTAAAGGGGGGGGGGGGGGGGGTGCTTTTTCCTTATACTGGTCACCCACACTTTATAGTGGGTGGCCCTTTCGTTTATCCCATTACCGTTACTACATTTCCACTTCTAAAGCTAAGCCAGATGCAGCAACCTGATACTACTTTTTAGTTCTTGCATCTTTATTATAGTGAAAACTTCAGTGCATATCTGATTCGTGTTAGGAAAGGCAAAGAAGCAGGAACCATGGTAATATTGTACCACCTTCTTGACAACTTCTATTCTGCATGAGCTGAATTTCCTAGGGTACTGCGTGCTTCGTTAGCAGGCATTTTTCACATTTAAGTGCCCTGGAGTGCAAACACAGAGTCAATCTATATATGAGTTCCTCTTGTTGGCATTGTAACCTTGCCCAGAGGCAGTGTCTAGGTCCTGTGCTTCCTTAGAATTCTACATGATCAGTTCTTTACCTGCTAGATAGCCTACATAGCAAAACCAACAAGGGCAGAGAAGATTTTAAGTGTTTTACTTCATTGGTTTTGTCTGCCTTTTCTATTTTCTTTCTTCTTTCTTTCAAGCAGATGGGCCCAAGGTAGTGGGGTTTAAATGGCTTGCTGTGCCAAGGCCACATAAGAAGTGCACAGTACAGAAATAATTAATTTAACTGCATGATTATTTCTTTTTTTCTGAATTTGTACCCTTCCTTTCAGACATGCTAAATATAAGTGATAGTGACTGTAACAATTATCTCCTTTATAAAGAGACACAAATCAAGATGACCACATTTACCAGCCAAGTAGGAAAAAATGTGTCCTACTTTTGAGTGATAGCCATGGAAGCATACTTTATAGAAACATCTCGATTTTGTAAAGCATATTTTACAGACAAACTTAGTCTATTTAACAACTGGCAAAAATCTTTTAGAGCATGGCTATGTTCAGAGTTCTCCCTAAACTTCATGTTGAAACCAAATATTGACCATGGCTATGTGATTATCACAAAGGAAGGTTTCCTGCTAGAGTGTTTCCTAGAAGATATGGAGATAGGATTTATTGTTTTCCTATACTTCACATGACACGCCAGAGAAAAAAAAAAAGAATTTGAATTAGACAGATAAAAATATTTGTAACTAAGTCTTGGGTAGTTTACTAGCAGTAGTGAAGTTACTCAGATGCTTGACATTATTTACATGTTTATGCTTCTGATAATATATTTGTAATAGTTTACTGTACACAAAACATGATTCATCTCTTGGGCAACAGATTATTTTCCTATTACATGTCAAGGAGGCAGAAAAGCAGACTAGACTGACATGAATTAAAAGTACTTCATCACAGAAAAGTAATGAACACTGGGTGGTTTTCCTTAGTCATGAGAAGGGTATTTCCCAAGTCAAGCAATTCCCTTTCAGTTTCCTGTTCCTCTAACTCTCCAGGAGACAGGACTCCTCCGAATACATTGGAATTAAAACAACTAGACAACACATCTGCTTGGCAAGGTGCCCTGTGGGCCATGTCTTTAGCTCTGGCGAGCACTTGGCCTTGAGGATCTCTCTCCACCTGCACTGAACCAACTCTTACATCAGTGGTGGTTACACACCTGCTCTGCTGAAAGAGCTGCAAAACCCACCGGGCAGCTCTTTGCATACCAAAGTGACTAAATTCACCTGAGTGTTTGCATGTTTTGTGAAAAAACACAGGGAGAAAATCCAAACAGAAAACGACCACTTTCCCACAGACCACTCATTCTCAAAACGGGCACAATTCCCATTGTCCTAAGAAGTTTTTCCCAAGTAGGAAAATCATAAAGTAACTGAGTATCAGTCTTTAAAAGTTAGAGTGTTTTCTAAATCTGGTGGATTTTCATTGAAAACAATTCAAAGGTTCATATGAGATAGGAGCAATCAGCACTTTGCCTACTAAGAGGAGCTCTCTAAACTGAGTCCCTGGGGTGCAGTCTTGCTGCTACTTGCTGCCTGAAAACCCAGAACTGATTGTTTTGGTGCACTGTTATCATTTTAACCAACAGAACCTCCCTTAAGCACGTCCCTTTCAGGACCTGGCCTGAAGGCAAGACATTGCTTATCTTAAAGGGTTAAAAACCAGGAGATAACATATTTTAGAGAGGTAAACTATGTCATAAAGGAAAAACATACGTTTGCATCACTATAAATAAATGACCAGTCAAAATTCTTGGTTTGAGGGTGTCAGGCTATCTTCAGCTGCAACAATAGGGTGTATGAATTACTCAATACTTAGCTCAAGCCTTAGATAGCACATAGCGTACTTACATAGTTATTATCTAATGTAAGTATATTTAGCCAGGTTTATTCAATTCAAAAAAATATTTTCCTCAGTTAAACCAATGCAATCATGCTGAAGCCTATAGACTGACTGTGTGAAAGAGCATAAGCACAGATACTGAGAAGTCCCTCAGTAAAACATGTCCTAAGTATACTGTCCATCAGTTAGGCCTCTGTATAAGTCAGAATATTTCTTGAACATAAAATACAACTACATTGCTACTTTGATATTTTTCTAACACGTTCTGAGAGAACATAATCATTCTGCTCCAAAACATCCCTTTCCAAGTATTTTCTTATTTTTCCTTATCTTGTATTAACAAGACTTACCATGCTTGAACACGAGACCTGGCAAAATAAAGGAAGAAGCACATCTTAGTGCAGTTAGCCCATTTTTCTTTAAACAGAGGACAAAGGTCTACACACACACCCTTGCAATCACTGACCTATTTCTCTGCTGTAGTTTTAAGCCTTCATTATAAAACTCAGTGAAGGGAGATGGAAGGCACTGACAAATATCAGCACTAGCAGCAGTGAAAATCTGTCACAGCACTAAGACCCAGCCATTTGTAGAGTGATGGCCAGTACGGAGTGCATGCTAAGAGAAAAATACAAATGCCTGGATCCTCCCCAGCACCACTTTCAGCTATTTATACAAACATTTGCTGACTTTCTTTCCTCATTTCGTTTCAGTGTCAGCTGTTTTTTACTGATGGCTAAGCCACAGTTGTTTACAATACACCAAAAATCAAAGTTTATGATCTTAGGTCTTCAAGTCAAAGTACATCTGGTCTGGAAACGAGACTCCATCTTAGACCCAACTTTCATGTAAATACACACACATCTAAATGGAAAAACGCTCTGTGTGTTACAGATTTGCTGAGGAACTTGCAGTAGTATCCTTATTGTTCCTATCAAGTGTAACTCAAGAAGGACTTTTGAGAAGTTCAAAAGAAAAGCAGCAAACCGCAGCTTAAATGAGACTCCATTAGGCAGAACTCTGTCCATGACTCTCCCAGATCACTGTTTTTATCAGCAAGCTGCATGAGTAACAGCAAAGCTATTTGTACAGTGCTCAGCAGGCTGGGTGCAGGCTCCCATCCTGCCAGGGACCTTTTAGATGCTGAATCCATCACTGCTGTTATCTGCTCTGTGAGAAAAAACCTGATGTAAACAAATGGAAATTTTGTGTCTGGCCAACAAAGGGGCTTTCCCAGCCAAAACAAGAATGAAGGTTTAAAGTTATTTGGTAAATCAAAAGGCTAAAAAGCCATGATCTTGCTATCTCTCCCTAACATGAATAGTCCTCACAGTGATCCCATGGTTTTACTAAGCTTCACAATAGATTTACTCATTACAGACTTAGCTCATGAGAAAAGATTTGAAGAGCAAGTCATCAATACATACCAGGAGAAAAATTATGAAATGTAGATTTTGTGTTAGTTGGAAGAATTCACTTCCAGTTACTTAGAGCAACTTGGACAAACTTTTGAAAAGAGGCATAGAAATGCTTTGTTTTGAGCACAGAAAAGCCAAGACCACGTCTGTCGTTTTTTCTGAAACACCACATCCACTCATCTGTGTACTGAGTAATGTCATGGTCTGACAATGTCCCCCAAAATCCATTTTGTACATCTGAAATGAAACTCCTACAAAGCTTAAATAATCTGATTTGAAGACAAATCAAGTCCATGAAAATAAGTCATTAGACCAGTACTTCATTCAGAAAAAGCAGCCATAGAGCACTCCATAAATCTACTTCTGCTTCCTCTGAGCAAAACCTCAGCTTCAGTTAAGACTCCAGTCCAATACTACAGAGTAAACACATCTGAGAGAATCAACCAGATCAAAGGCTGGATCCTAAGTCTTTCTCCATTGGTAATTAGAGCTGAGACAGTCCTTCCATTTAGGCTGCCTCATACAGCCACCAAACCTACTCCAGAAATGACTTAAAGTAGCTATAAAGCGTCCTACACACACGGCCCCATTCATTCTGATGGTGTTACTGACTGAGGGGTTTGTCTCCCAAGCATGATCACAGCAAAGAAACACTGCTAATAACACCTCATCTCTCCAAAGGTGCAAGAAGTGGGTAAAGTCACCCTTCATTTGCTGCCATTCAATTAACTGCTGAACCTTGTTTTCAAAAATCAGGAACTAAAATGCCTCAAAAAGCATGTCATCTCAAAAAACCCACCACTTTTTACTGAAGAGTTTACAAGAAGCAGAACTACTTACAGGCTACCAACAGTCTGACATGGACTCTTGGAGAAGAATCACCAAGTGTCACAAGCAGGAAAAAACTTCTTTTTAAAAAAAGCTGCTTTTTTTAGAATGGTCTTGGGAATAAGGTATTAGCAAAAAGAAAAACAGCAACAAGAAGTGCTAAGAAGTAGATATATAGGTACAATTTAGAGGCTGGCCTGCACCTCAGTCCAGGACTGGTGAGTACCCCGAGCAGGCCAGGCCATCACAGGTTCTATGTGAATGCTGGAGTGCTCAGGATTCCGAGGGAGGGAGACATACACATGCTTCCATGCTTGAAAAATGTGCAGCCTACATGCACATGCTAACACCTGTAATAAAAGCAGTGATGAGTTCATTTTAAACATTCCTTCACTTATCTAGATATATGTCTCAGGAGCATATAGCAGAGATATAACATGGGACCATGCTGGTGTATGGAAAATGATAACAGAATATAACAGATACCACATAATTTGCAAGTATCATTATAACCGTGCTATATCTGCTTACAATTTTTTCTACTGAGGGGCAGTAGAGAAACTTTGGTTAGAGATGAGACCTGTATTGTTTTAAGCAAAGTAGCAATAGGAATTCAGTGCAAATGCCAAAAAGGTTCAAATCTAGTTCTATAGTGGATTTACAAAGAGATGAATGAAGTCCAAAGCCTTTTAGGATATGTCAAAAAATCAAATTGAAAACACAGCCATTCCAACAAGCAATCTGTATGTACTTACATATTGCATATTGGTATACCTGCTGTGGAAGAATTCAGTTTAGCTATCCTGGTTAGGAAACTTGTAAGTTTTATTTGCTTCTCCCTTTTGAAAACAGCTTACTATTTTCCTTCTTTTTCTTTTATGGGCCACCAAATAACATGTGACCAAATGTACCTATTTAGTGAAAATGGGTTCCATTAGTATGTAATCTTATACTTGCATTGTTTTCTTCTGAAGGAAAATAATGGAGAACAGGTGGTGATGCTTAGCATCAGGCTCCTGTTTCTAGAATTACAATCTACTGGGAGCCACCAGCAATCTCTGAAAGCTGTCATAAGTGCTCGGAACTAGTAAGATCCAGAGCACACTCAATACGTTAAAGCTTCTCTTTGAAAATTTAAGTAGGTGTGACAGGAGAAAACTGGCTGAATGGTGCAGGGATTCTAACATGTCCCTGCAAAGGGTCGTGATTTCCTTCTGCATCCCACAATAAATAACTCAAGCTGGCCTCCATTTCCACAGCAGAAATTAGACGTTTAAAAAATTCAAATAGGTACCATATGCACTATAAACCTTTCTGGTTTAGCATTCAAATGCAGACTCATTCACATTGTTGGACAATATGGGATTTAAATTCTCCTAGAAGAACTTCAAACAGCTGTTCCTTTACACTTATTTATTCTTCTCTCAGTGCCACAAAAACAGCGGTGCCAATAAATATCTCCTTGATATTGTTTGAAAACTTACTGGAGTCACACAGCATAAACAGTTTTATCCAGTGAGTCACAAAACCACACATCAAATGAACATTTCTTTGTTTTATCAATCCCATCCTTACCTTACCAAGTAGGAAGTGGTTTAGAAATAATTCCATGTAACCAACTGAGTTTTCCAGTGAGTTTTCATGATAAACATGAGACAGAAACACCAGCTAACAGATCTTTCTATACAAGCAAACAAGCAGTATAGCCATGTTTTAAAATGTGACTGAAGCTGAGGAGTAAGACAAAGACAACATACATTTGTAAGGCAGTTTCAACTGACATACAATTTTACAAGAACAGACATAGAAGGCTGGCTCGAATTCCTAACTACTTCTAGATGTCAGATATGCCAGGATGCACACTTATAAGAGGAAAGAATTAATGCAGGTTTGTTTTGTGCCACTGTAGTTTGAAGTGATAGGAATTTAAAAAATATAAAGTTATTTGCAAGGCCAGCTTTGCTATTGGTGGAAATTGGTAATTTCCCACTAATTTCCACAGGAATATGACAAGCAGTACCAATTAGTCAGGTTGTACTACAGTATTCAGATTTCTTGTACAACTATATGAGATCAATGTTACATTTATTATTACTGTGGTTATTTTTGGGGGGGACCTGAGTCAAAGCAGTCCCTTCAAGTTGAAATTAGTTTATGCTTCAACAATGCTTCTTTAATCAAAGAAACTAGTTTTGTTCTACAAATGACTTAACTAGTCTTTCCACCCAAAATCAGGTTGCTGAAGTAAGGAATATGTTAAATGGTGCCATCAGATTCATCTAAAATCAGCTGTTTTCTAAATTTTCTTAACACAGTAAACATTTCCCCTCATTTATCACACCTATTAAACTTAATCCAGATAAATAATTTTAATCTCCTCTAGCATGTGCATCAACAGCAAAGTTCTTGACCAAAAGGCAATCACAAAATTATTATTATTATTGGTAATGAGTGAACCAGAAAAAGTGTACAGCCTGATCCCAGGAAAGGTTTAATCTCCAAGAGATAGAGTAATTCTCATTCTGTTTGTGAACTGACTAAATTTAAACTTTGGAAAACAATACACATGAAAGCACATTATACCATTTTTTAAAGCAACCTCTTTTATAATAATTTTACTTTAATTCCAAACTCCAACCTTACCTTCAAAACTATTTAGAAAAGGAAATTTGCTATTCTTTGAGCAGTGAATAAAACTGAATAATTAAATTCAAAATCATAAATAATTTAGTTTTCAAGAGATCTAATTTCTTTAAGGGTTTTTTTTTTTTTTTTCCCTAAAAAGAACTGAAGGGTTTGGGTATTTACGAAAATTTCTTGAACTTCTTTTATGATGTTTTCCCTTTTCCTGATACTAGAGACGGCAAAAGCAGTTCTAACAACAAGAGTATCGGTAAAAAAAAACCCCAGAAAATAAATTATAAACTTCCTGCTTAATCCACATATCATAAATGGTCTTAGTGTATATACACACATATGTACAGATATATAAGTCTCATATAATATAAAAAATATCAAATTAGGATGTGGTATTACAGTAGGGAAACAATAGACATGCTCTTTACTATACCACCCCAAAATTATGTCTTTGGCTAAAATTCTGGAAGTGTTTTAAAGGTAGAAATGCTTTAGTTGCCACCTAAAATCCCTTTCTGAGTGATTGCTTTCTAAATCAATTTAAGCACAAATTCACCTGAGACTGGAGCACAAAGATAATGGATGTAGCTCTTACATAAATATCACAAACTTACAGCTATTTTACTGCTGAAATTTTCTTTCAATTCAGAGCACTTGTGCAAGTGGAAAAAAATCAGTGTAACTCAGGAAAAAAGAGATTTTCAAAGTTTTAATAGCTTACGGTGATTTTTCTTTTCAGAAAGGAACCCTTGGATTTGAAATACACATAGCTGCTTGAAGAGGCAGCAGAGTTATAACACTGCATTTTGACAGGACAACTGGCCATTAAGTCCTTACACTACTTTTCCTCCCTCCATCCTCAATAAGATACTACTACTACTACTAAACTTAGCTCCATGGAAGAAGTGAATTCTTATCCTTGTGAAAAAAAAGGCAGCAATGATTAATTTACCAAGAAACTACAATATTAGACCAAAATATAAACATGGAATTTTTTTTTCCTTCCAGACATAATGGTTTTACCATCTTTCTTCAAAGAACAGAAATCTACATTTTCAAAACAAAGTGTTGAAAGATGAATCTGTCCTGAATTGCATCATTCTGAACTAGCTGGTGAATGGTCCATATGCATTGTTTATAATTCATGAGGGATAATGTTCATGGCACCACGATTTCAACAGTTTGCTGACAAACAAACTGTTTAACTTTTGCCCAGACTGCACTTCCCCATAAGCAGAACATTAGTACCTCATGGCAGCACCCTTTGCAGACAAACTGCATTGCACTGCATATGACACAGTTGCTCACCCTTCTCGGTTTGTAGAGTCTGGATCCAATTTTCAAATGAAAGATCACTTTGCTGAACATTTCTTTTTCTTGTGGAATTACTGTTTCGTGAATAGGCTGCTTTCAGCCTTAGGGGTTATTTATTTAGATTTCTCTTCAAAATGTTGGTGGAAAAAGTTTTTCTGCTGGAGGGGTACCATATGCTTCTGATCTGAAGATTGACTGACTTCTACTGCATAAAAAAGTGAGTGAGCAAATAGAAATACAGACAGAAGATTAAATGATCATTACGTATCTAAATGAACTGGGAATTACAGACCCAGTTTCAAAAGTCTGTCAGATTAATTGAGTTCTAGTCTAATTCAGAGTCCTGGGAACCTAAATTTCTATACACTCAAGAGTTTAATATAATATCAGAAAGAGATGGATAAGAGAGCATGAAAGCTGAGAAGTACAGAAAATGAATGCAGCAGTAACCTGCTGATTCAAGAGCAAATGCAGGTTCCCAAAACAAATATTCTTCCTATCTGCAATATATTAGGATATTGTTCTGCTTTGAACCTGTACCAATTGTGAAAATGACACCTTTTTATTACATTGAACAATTAAAAAGAAAAAAACAGCTTTTATTCCAAGAATTTTTATGTGAAAATGGAACAGTCTCAAGGAAGTTATGAAATTTCCATTAAAATTTTGTCTGTTTTCTCTTAAGCACTAAAAGCACTCTCTAAGTTCTGATCCTACCAGGTGTTTTGGAAGCAGAATATTTTGTCAAAAAAATGTAGTTCCAAAAGTAGAAAATATGTTAGGTATGCACCTTTAAAAAAAAATATTCCAAGGCAAGTTTAGAAAATACTGTTTAAAGGCATATTGATTTAAGCAGGATCATCTTCAACCTGTGCACTTCCTATTAAACTTTATGACATTTAATTTCTTCTGTGTTTCTCTTCTCTAAAAATACTCCCCATTGTGTAAATGTTTTGATTGGTCATCTATGTTATCATCTTCCAAATGTTTTGAGTTCTTTAAAATATCATATATTTGTTTCAAAGAGGAACATTTTACATGATAGGGAAATTCATTTTAAATGACAGGTTTTTGGAATCAATGCCATAGAAATTTAGCATGACTGATGACTGAGCCAACCAAACCTTATGCTTGAAGTCCAACCAACAAAGCATTTGTGGCCCTTGTAAATACTATTTCACACAGCCATTAAAAACACTGTGCTCAGATAGCTAATATACTATATGCACAAAAACAGCAGAATGAACAAATACACACCATTAGTTGGGATTTTTTCCACCAGCAGAAAAGGCATCAGAGATTTTAGCAAGCAGACAAGTTCAGGACAGCAAGCTCCTTTCCACATCTGCTTTAGAGAAAAGAGCAGAGCAGACTGGACTTGGTTGATTCTACCAAGAATCATGTACTGCATTAGCCATAAATGTGACAAGTGCCTTCACATCAATCAACTGGTCACAAGATGTCACATCTTGCTCTCAAGCACAGTGGAGAGGCAGCAGCTCTGCCAAGTTTTTTACTGGACCTGGATGGTTGGAATCGAGTCTGAATGCCAAAGTATTTAAACATGTGTTAACCACGACTTTTAACAGTTTTGGAGTTTGCAGGTGGAAGAGGAGATCAAAGGAGGGTTTTAAATTTTTTTTTTAATTCTATCAATACTCATTAAGTCAGAGATGGTAATCAGAGACTGCTGCAAGGGGAAAACAGCAGAGGGAACACAATATTTTGTGAACTCCAACTTTTGCCTGGTGCAGAGAAGGATCTGGTGAAAGCAGAGAAAGACAGACACACAGACACATACCAGCACTTATAACACTGTGACTTCTATTTAGGCTCCTAAAATCTCTGGTCAAATTGACTTCAAAGATAAAACAGGAGATTACTAGGTTGTTTGACTGTAATCCTGAGTTGCTCTTTGTCCTCAGCTTTTTGTACCTATTTATCGACAGAGCCAACCAACCCTGTATTTCCCCGGCTTCAGAGTAGTTTCCATCAAAACTGTAACAACTTCGGAAACCTTGACTTTTGAAAAGTTTGAAGATATTTAGCCCTGTGTACAATGATATTTCGCAAGGGAAAAATTTACCCATTAGCAAAATTCTTACGGAAATTAGAAAGAAAAGCAAAAGGCTCTCCCCAAACCCAAAAATCTTCATTCTGAGTAATGAGTGACGTGAAAATCTTACCCTTTTTGGAAAGTATTTACTTCTGTAGCTGACTAAATTGCAGCAAAAATCTTTGAAAAGTCTCCCATGACTTGTGTATGCTACATTCCTTGTAAATCTGTTCTAAACCTCTTTGCCTCTTCTTTTTTCCATTTCCTTTTCATGGTAGTCATGTTTTCCATTTGCTGCAGCAATCTCTTTGGACTATTTAACATTTTGACTAAAAATATGGATAACACAGCCACACTGGGATTCATGGGAGTATTAGCACTGATGTCCATGGGCATTGGAGACGATATGAAAATCAGTGCCCACTGTCATAGACCCAAGGATCAGGTTCAGCTCAGTAGTGAAGTTTTTGCCTAATATTTGTATATGCACATCTTAACAGAACTACATTAAGCAACACAAATGCTTACATTGAACCAGATATGCTTAAGTTTCCTGATAAAATGAGGTAACAAGCTGGGCTACTTATGATACTGATAAAATACAAATTTTTATTGATATTTATGTTGACAAAAAAACCCATAAAAGTTGCTGTAATGTATCAGAGCAAAGTGGTCAGGCTAGATGCAAATACTCAAAGGAATAATATCCTAGGCAAGTCCAGAAGGACTTCTCCCAGATGCATTCTCCCAGCTCTAGCCAACAGTCACTTAGACAGATTTGAAGCTCAAAGTTCAGTACCTACCAGTGCAATCTCTCATCTCTGTGTCTGTCTCCTCTCCATTTGAGCAGTTCCATATGGCTCCCACAGCATCATGTGGCAATGAGCTCCACAACATGAAAAAGTAGTTCCTGGCTGTCTGATAATTTCACACAGTCTGCTCTTGGCTCTTCTACAGCAAACACTGAGCGATTGCTCCCCAGTCACCTTCTCCTGACTCTTCATTACTTTATCTCTCTCCGTCCTGTTCTCCCATGGGCATTCCTTTTCCAAACCGGGTCTTTGCATTCTATTTAGTGTCTCCTGTGTTTAAGCAGTTCTGCTGTTATGATGATCATGCCATCCTCCTTCTCCGTTTAATCCTGACTGCTTTTTATATCTTTTAACAGTTATCCAGCACCATGAAATCTGAACCAGTTTAAAAATACCCTGGTTTTGTTTTTTCACTTCCTGATATTCCACTTCCAAGTGGAATCATCTTTTTATATTTTTTTTAGTATTTAATTTTTGTCTCTCTGCTGTTGCTTCACCATTGAAGATAGCTAAATTCACTCTAAATTACAAGTTATCACTGTACGTGCTCAACTGCCATCACATTTTTGCCATATATATTGCTTTACACTATTAGAAATGGAATTTTACCCATGGGATTTATCTCTTAGGTGGTCAGCATACTGGCATTTACTGCAACTCTGCAGTCCACTTAAGTTCTTACTGTTGTGACTAAATTTTGTAAAAATTACTGTGCCTCATTAGTTCCCCATTTTCCAGAACGTTTGTCAATAAGTTGAACAGCATCAGTCCTGAAAGGTTTATGTGAAGCTTTGCCTATAGCCTCCCTGTATAGTGAAATGTAGCAGTTTAGTCCTGCTTATTTTTGATCAATTATCAGTTATTCTAATCAGTTACGAAATGGGTCATCCCTTGGCAATTCAGATTCTTTGAAGTTTTTGTACTTGAGCTATACCTCCATTGGCACAAATATTTGAAGAGCAAAAATGGTGTAATTTGATTTTGATGTCTTATTAGTCTGGTAAAAAAATGCTGTTTTGAAAGATGAACTTTGAGATTGCACTTACAGGTATGATTAAGGTTGTGTATTTGAGAGAGGGTTTTGTGAGGTAGGCTGGGAGGAAGAAGGAAGCCTCAGCCTTACACATGTTGTCAGGACAGAAGAGCCTTAGAGACTTTTTTGTTCTGAAAAATATTCAGGTGAAACATTGTTAAAATGAACTTCAGAAGAAGCAAATGTTCACAAAATGTCCTGTAGTAGCTACTCTTTAAATTAATGTCCTGACAATAGGGTCATTTAGGACAGAAGGGGATCAAAAGTTAAAGCAGTGACCATCTTACTAACAATGGTCAAAGTGTACAAGCACAAAGACTACCCCCGAAAAAGCTCGAACTAAAAAACCACTCACACACACACACAAACGCACAAACTCTACAGCTTCAGAACCAAATATTGACCAGCTGACAGAGGAGCACTGGGGGTCAAACCAAGGAAAGAGAGAAAATCTAATCCAGAAACTGTCAGTCTGTGTTGTGCAATCTGTTTTCACAGAATCAGCTAAATCTGAACTCATGAATTCCACTTCAGCTTTTGCTCCTACCGCCCCTATATCCACAGTATCTGGGAAATGACTTAAACATGACTCTGGAGAACAGCATGGGACCGGGGCTTCCAAAAGGCCAAAGTCAATACCTTCATATATCAGAGACATGTGCCAGGGTAGCCGTCCCAGCTGCACAACACATGATGTGTCAACTGCTTTACATAGGGTGGGTCAGGAAGGGGCTCATTAAAGACAAGCTCTACAGCTCTCCTTGCAACATCTCGGCATCCTGGTCCAGTTTTACAGAGAAAAAAGAAAAGATGCTGGTTTAAGAAAAAAGTTACTCTGGATGAAGATTGGAATCCAGAGAGAAGGTCCAGAGTAACTGTGTCTGCTACATTAGATCAGATCTATCACTGATCTTTTATATAATTATTTCATCATTGAGGGAACAGCATAAATTATTCTGATTTAACCTTTCTGTAATAATAATTGTAGCAAATTATTCTGATGACCAAATTTGGACTACCTTATATAGGTGATGAAAGAGAAGAGTAGTCCTTGTCCCTGAGCATTCATCACACTGAGCCTCAGACAGACTATTTCCTCTGAATTTCTCTTGTGAATGGAAAAACCATGACCCCCACCGCCCAAAGGCATGAAAAACATAATTCCCACTGGAAACATTCAGGGAATTAGGTACATAAATACCTTTCAGGTTCATCCTATCTATAAAAAAGGCCAAACCTCTGAGATGGCTTTCTGTGCAGAACTGTGTGGCACCTCTTAGATAAGAAGGGCAATAAAGCAGCACGTTTTGCAGAGCAAGGAGCTGAAGTGTAGTGTTTCTGGGCAGCATGAACTTGTGTCTGTGGCCAAGTTTATTAGATGCATCTGCTGGAAAACAGTGCTGGAGGGGAGTGAGTTACACCAATTTTGTTTGGGTACTGTATTGTCACCACCATTATGGATGTTACCCTCAGTGTACCTGAAAGCTGTTCCAAACAAATTAAGATATCATCACATGACTGTTAAATAAACTAGTGTTTTCTCTCATTTCAGCCATCCTTGCCCTTCTCTTCTGACCCTTTAACTGTAAAATAGACTCCAATCCCACCAAACCTAAGAGTGACAAGGGCACCGCAGATCTGGAACACACACCCCACTATCACACCTGTTTTTACAATGTATGCATTGACTTGTAGTCATCTAAAACCTTTAAAACAGAGTTAAGGCAGTGCTATCCTACTCGCCTGTGTGTTCCTATTGGAAGAGGACCTTGTGGGTAACTCTCTGAGACAAGAGCCTGACAGCAGATACCCCCTCTATTGTTGAATGGCATCTTGGCTAACTCAGCCTGTGGCACAAGCCTGTTTAGAAAAATCAGAGATTTTCGGAGTTCTAATCCCTCTTACAGACAATCTGCAGCCCATTTGCTGCTCTGTTTTTGCTTTATTTTTTAACAGGGCCTTAAAACATATTTTTCCTTAAAATGACAACATTCTTTTCTGCCCTCTTTGTTCATGGGGCTTTGTGCACTCATAAACAGTTTAAGAGTTCCCTTCACACCTGCAGTGCACATGTGTGCCTGAAATAAAGATTCTCTTATCTATTCTTCACTGATAACTTAAGAGGATAGTGCTTAAGAAAAGGCTTCATCCTTGCAAATGTAATGGCCAAAACCAAACCCAAGTCCCAAACCTACAGCAGTGAGAGTGAGGCCAGCATGTCTGGGGAAGGAAGGATCCTCAAAGTTAGAGCAGAGAGGCTGAGAGGAAGACAAGCAGACCTGCACCACCTTTCCAGGTGGCAAATCCTGCTCAAGGACATAAGCACACCTCCTATACCATCTCAAGGTTTTGCTCCATCCTTTATTGACGTTCCTGGGCTCTGTGTTGCTTATTTGGAAAATTGTGCCAAAAATGCTTCCCAGTTAGCATAATCTGAGCTATGCTGAAGCTGTGCTGCTACTCAAAATCCTCTTGCTCAGGAAATGCCCCCCGTGGACTTGTTTCCTCAGCAGGGATCGATATGCAATGGATTGCGGTGCTGTGACTTCTTGACTGCCTCGTGCCGTTATAGCTCTGCTTGTGCTGACATCACTGACCAGCCCCAGCAGAGGAAAATCCTAAGCCAGCCTAACCACAGAACAGTTTGGGATTGGCAGGACTTTCCCACCCTCTTGCAGCTTAAGCATTGGTACAAAGTCTGAGAGAAAATTTTCTCCGCAGAGAAAACCTTAATCTTCTGGTTAGACAACGTCACACACTACAATTTGATACTTAATAAACTGTCGTGAAGCTATAATACAAGTATTCACTTGGTCACTTATCCTTTTAGCAATAAAAAACAATTGGGACTGAAGTTCAGTGGCAATTTGTTGCAGCTGCTGTGGCCAGGACCCCCTCAGAAAGTAATTTCCAGAGGATTCTTCTTGTTAAAAAGCCATTTTCCTGGCGAGGAGTGGGATGTCTGGAAGATAGCAATGGGGACAAATCCAAGCACAGAAGTTTACAAGCATTCCTAAAGAGCATTTTAAAAACTCTGTATTTATTTAAACAATTAAAAAACACTTTTTGCAGCTAAGCAGTTTAGTACTACCACCAAATTATAAAGCAGAATTTTAAGCCTAGGCAGTTTTCCTCTCTACCTGTAAGATGACACGAAGCAGCATCAACATTTGGCTCCACATGGAGAAAGTGTGGAGAGAGGATGGCAACCTCCTGTTTTCATGGTCCTTCCTTGGTTCCCAAAATTTCCATTCTTCATTTCTGCCCTACACCCACTCTCCCCCCCACCACAGGAATTGGATGTGAATAATATACAAATGGAAATTTAATTTTGTTGGGAGTAACAGCAACTGAACAGGTCTGAAGGAACAACTTTCAGTCTCCCTAGGCAACCCCATAGTGTTCAGCTCACACATAGTTGTTGGTTATGTGAGTCACCATTATTGCTACCTGAGTGGATGATAAACTGAAATTTAAGAATGGCAGGTCTGGTAAAACATGACCATTTGCTATCTCCTGTCTCCTTCCTGCCCTCCTGAAGAACGACGGGGAGATGATGTTTGAAAAAGAAAGAAAGGACCCACCCAGTATTCCTACCAAATGGAGAGTAAAAGAATCATAGCTCAGTCTCTGTGTGGGCAACCTAAAAGCCAAAAAGATAGAGAGAAGCACAAACTTTTATTTTTTAAGGTAGAAAACAGCATCCTGTGTCCACAACAAACTGGGTGGGAGGGCTCTGCACTCTCATTTTCAAGCCAAAAGAAAATAAACAAGGAAATATGGCAAGTACCCTGCAGTATATACTAACCCTGACAAGTCAGGCCACAGCAGAACGTCCAGTTTAGTATCTTTTCAGACTGTCAAGAAGGGGTGCACCATTTTCTGTTGGAACATATAGCAAAAAAACCAAAAACCAAACCAACAACCGAACAATTCTGGAAGCTACCTTGCTCTGTGCAAAAGGAAAAATAAAGGAGATCTTCCCCCATCAGATGCATTACTTTCCCTAATGTCATTCTAGTTAAGAATGAGATTCCAATAATAGAAGTTTCCTACTGCAACATAAATGTATTGTGTTCGCAGTTCCTTTAAGAGATCTCCAATATAGTAATTTCAGATTGCAGAGAGGAGATCATGCTGACAGCAAGGCACTGCTTTTCTCAAGGCAAGCTGCCAAAACACGTAGAACTGAACCCTGTCCTCTCATTCACTGGACCGATAAATATGCTTTTAAAAGCATGCACAGCCTGGTTCACACTTACATGATGCACAGAGAATGAGGCAGAGGGCTTGCAGAGTGAAGCAACACCTCATTCCCAAGCATGTGCAGAGCAGTCTGCCTTTGCTTACTGCTAAAAATGCTAAACCAGTGCCATTTGCACTACACATGTGCAACATGCATGTCTCAAAGATTCATTACTATGCATATGAAAATTCAATCATATCAAAGCTTAGCTTTAAGAAAGTCCCAAGGGGCTGAACTGTGTGCTTATGTGCTTTGAGGGGGGAAAACCCAACAACTTTTAAGCATTTTTTTTTCTTTTTCATAGCATTGCTCTGCTCTTTCCGTTAGAAAGAACAACATAGCTGCTGAATGAGTGAACTCCATGTTCCCATTGTGTGTTTGTATCCATTTATTTTCATAACTCAAGTTCTGTTTGTGTGGACACAAATGTATAAATCATAGATGGATTTAAGGTTGATCCCAAGAAAACTGTAACTAAGATGAACAAACCTCATTATTTTATTTGAAGATTGCTGTGATTTAGTATTATGCTGTCCTTTAGTATGAACATATGTATCCTTTTAAGCCGTGTCTCTCTCTCTACTCTAACACTACTTTCTGTAGCCCATTCTAGAGCAAAGGATTCTGCAATTAGCTTGGAAGTATCATAAATCCATCTATTTTCACATTTCATTATAATTTGAAAATTGCTTGATGTTCACTAAAATTTCCTTTAGAATAAATTTGACCTTCAACCAAAAAAGGAAAAAAATTACACTAAAGAAAAGCGATGGTTTGGGGACACACACTGCCATTGTACATCCTATACTTGATGAATAGAGAAGAGATGAAGGTTCATGGTCTCTAATGAAAATAAAAATTTTTGCAGGAAAACATAATTTTAAAAGAGTAGGAAAACAAACCTTCTGATCTTCCTGGCTTTTGTATTGCCTTTCATATCCATGGATATGAAGCTCATAGAAGCTTGCTATAGGTTTCAACCTAAAAGTACCAGAAACACAGCCTAGAACACAGCAGTAAAAGACAGAGGTTTAAATAGAATCATCGTCAGTTCACTAAAAAAAAGAGTAAATATAAAATTCTTAATACACTTGGAGTTTTACCAATGCAGGAAAAGCAGAACAGTGGCTTCTAGCTTTCTCCACCATGTCTGTGGTGTCATACAAACTTCAGCTCCTCAAACCCATCATAAATGTTTCATGACTGTGGTGCCAAAACCAACACAAAGCTCCACAGCATCAGACAGGACATGGTGACAAGCCCCGTGGCAATGATGGGCCAAGCAGGGGCTGCTGGCTCTGAGTGTGTTCCACCACACCCTGATTCCTGCTGGCCACAACCAGTGTGTGCACGTGGGCAGTAGCATGAACTCGGTAGGGACTTTGGTGAGCACATGCAGGAGGGAAAGTTCTCTGCTTTGAAGGTGTTCTCCAAATTAACATTTTTACATATGTACAAAACTTGTTTGGATATACTTAAAAAAATCAGCAGAGATACAAAACCTGGAGAAGAAAGCAGTGCTGGAAAAACAAACAGAAGCAGAAGCTTCATGGTGCTCCTCCTTTGCAGAGTTAAATTCCTCCTGAACTACATTTCCAGGGTGAGGCATTTGTAAGTACAAGTGTAAAAGGACCAAAGGCTCTACTGACAAGCCATGAGATACGAAGTGCTTGCAAGATACATCCGGTGTTGAGATAATTAAGATCAAAATTAAACTTGTGCTATATTTGCATCTGCAAAGCATCAGTTAATCAAACATAATGAGTTAATCAGACTTACTTTTCTGAGGGGAAAATTTAATCATGCTTCATCATCTTCCATGTTGTCATTAAGCTCTGACAGATTTTCCATACAAAAACTGACTCTTTCCAAGTACTTGCACACCCAGCAGCATATGAAGTTCCAGAAATTTTCTAGGCATTGTTGCAAAGCTAATAGGAAATACTTGTAGTAAAGCTACTTTATAGGAGCTTTTGCTCTATATTATGAAGTCAGTTAATAATAACAATTTGAAGGGGACACCAAGGATGACCCAGGAAGGAGATAATACTCTGCATTCCATTTTTTGCAATTAAGAGAGAAGCCAGTAGGTTATTTAGCAAGACTGCTGCCAGTAAACCAGTATGTCACCCAGATTTCTAACACCAAATGGCAAGAGCAAAGAATTAGTTCTCTGGTGACCTCTGCAGATTTAGCAATTCTGTATTTTTTTTAAATTTAAAAAAAAAGAACAAAAGGCAGCTATTGCTGGATGTAATTTCTAGTTATTTTAATTAATTTATTTTTAATCCCATGAAGAAATAATTTTTTACTGTCTTGGTTGCCAGCTATTTAAGATATGTGGTTACATTTTTGGTGTCTTTGGTACATTTTATTGTAACATTGTCAGGGCGCTGCATTCAATTACTACATCTCATGCTGTTTTACTCGCTACAAAGCATCATCCAAACATTTTCTAGCAAATCCTTGTGGGTAACTATGTCCTGTCCAAGAAACGCATGTATGTCCGTGTGTTAATAGGTATGAGATCAGTATCAAATTAGTCATTTGAATAAATGCCTCTTTGGTTTGGTTTCTGTGGTCTCAAACTTAGCTCAAGCTGCAATAGAGTTTAAAAAAAATAAACACGTCTTTAACATTAAACCAAGTGCGTTTGGAATACTAAGGCTTATCTGATAGCTGTCTGTTGTGTCTCTGCTGCACCAAAACTTGTCCCGGATTTCCACTCCTCTCTCCCTTTTCCAGACATCATTATGTCTTAGTCAGCCCCATGGATGTTCCAGTTCCCTCTCCTGGATGTCCCAGTTCTTCCCCTCATTGCCACTGCTCCGAGCATGTGCATGGGGAAGGGACTGTCTCAATGGGAAGCACAGACCCAAACAGCTATGGACCAGCAAAGGGACAAAGGGAATGAGAGACACATCTTGCTGGGGAATGAGCTGAAAAAACGGCTTGTAGCCAGGAGGTGAGAAGGGGAGAAGATAATAGCACCCATGGATTAAAGAAGGAAAACAGCTGGAAATAAAGTCACAGCTCACCAGATCTTTAAAGGTGGTTGAGTGTGAAGGCATGCAAACCCCAACATTGATAAAGGGGACAAGTCTCAGAGGATAGAGGGCACTACAGCCCAGAGGCAAAAAGTCCAAAAGATGGTGAAGTGAATTAAAGAGGCTACAAAGTCATCAACCGGGAATCTGCGGAATGGCTATGCTTTTCAACCACCGTACAATATGTTCTATTTTTCCTTTCCAGTTGCATCTCTGTAGTTGAGCTAAAGCACTCACATGGGAGAGTTTGCCCAATCACAGTGGAAGCTATAGCTAACACACAGAAAAATTAATCTATCTTCACTGTCAATTATGACCCTATTCACTGTATCATATCTATCTAGAGAGGGAATATATCCGGAACACTCTCACAAAGAGGTCAGAGAACTGACGTGTTGGATGTCCCTAGAAGCATTTCTCTAAATCAAGTTTTGAAAGAAAATAAATAGCTGACAGTATATAATCCTGACCCCCCAAAGTAACCTAGATTAGCATGCACAGTACAGTACTATTTCTGAGCATATTTTTCCCTTGTGCAAATGCTGTAGATACTTTCTGATTCTCTGGGAAATTGAGGAAACATTAACAGTTTACAGAAAAGGAAAAGGAGGAATGACAGTAAAGAACAGTGAAGAGAATGAAATCTCACTGATTTAACACATCAGTGCCTCTCATTCTCTGCTGATCCAAGGCAGTAAAGGGAATAAGAACAGAAAATAAATAATATTCCTCAGAAAGACATAAAAATGTTAAGTCTTACTAAAATCCACATTTGCCCTGCCAGTCTCTCTGCAAGCTGGATCAGCTTGCTTTGCTCATGTGAGTATTTTCATTAATTTGAACTGGAACTTTGCCTGATGAGAGAGCGCTGGATCTTCCCTTTCTGGGCAGAAGCACTGTAACTACCAGCTGAAAAACATCAACACTTCAGATAAGCCATGAACTATTGTATCAGTTGATTTATTGCTGATTAAACACTCCCAAGTTGTTCCTAGTCCCGAGAATTAACATAATTGGAAAGCAAATAGGTTGTAGGCTGATGGTCCTTTCATCAGTTTTGGTGATTTCCACCACGTGTATGTGCAGAGCTGAAAGCACAGCTCAGAGCCATCACAACAGCAAAATTCTATTAATTTTTCTTTAACTTGCACATCCTTGGTCCTTACTAAAACTATTTCCTAGTGGTAAACAAGACACTCAACTCACCATCTAATGTTGCCAAGGTACAAAAGACACTTACTTTTGAGACATTACAAATTCCACTAATTCAACAGATTGTTTTAGAAAGAAAAGCATAGGCCTGCTGTTTTGCAAGTGGCATGGTAAACCTCAGTGCAAAGTCCCATAATCTAAACAAATTAAGCCCTAACATAATAAGAGAGTACTTTAAAAAAGATTATGAAAATGTCATGTCAAATGGTTGATATGCGTGACACCACTGTTAAAAAATGCAGCGGCTTACCAGCCCTACAGCTGGAAGTATCACCAAAGAGAAAACATTTTCACAAAAGATACTCCTTTTTCTCTTTTCTCTTTTCTTTTCTTTTTTCTTTTCTTTTTTCTTTTCTTTTCTTTTCTTTTCTTTTCTTTTCTTTTCTTTTCTTTTTCCTTTCCTTTCCTTTCCTTTCCTTTCCTTTCCTTTCCTTTCCTTTCCTTTCCTTTCCTTTCCTTTCCTTTCCTTTCCTTTCCTTTCCTTTCCTTTCCTTTCCTTTCCTTTCCTTTCCTTTCCTTCTCTTTCTTTCCTCTCTTTTCTTTCCTTTTCATTTCTTCTCCTCTCTTCCCTCTCTTTTCCTTTCTTCTCTTTTTTCTCTTCTCTTTTATTTTCCTCTCTTTTCCTCTCTTTCATTTTGTTTTCCTTGTCTTTTCCATTCTTTTCTTCTTTTTATTGCAATTCTGAGTTAACTGCGTTGCTTCAGGCAGATGGCCAAAAGTAGCATCTAGAATTATTGGGAGCAAATCTGTGTCATTTTCACATAAATCTGTGTGAGGCCACACAGGATCTGGGGACAGAATGTCAGGGAGAGAGGGTAAATTCAGTGCTGACAGCCCTTGATGGGAGGTCAGGTTTCGCTCCCTGGGAGTCACAGCCACCAATTCTCTGGGGGTCTTTGCTTATGCTACAAACATGAAATCTTAACATGCATGACGTCTCTTCTACCACTACAGATACTTACAGTGCTGTCTTTCACTTGAAGTGTGCCTTGTGAGTTCAAGCCAGTAACTAAAAATGCCCAGAAAATCCCAGTCCAGGCTGGCAAGTTAGGGGTAAATCTTGCAAATACAACCGGTGGGCAGCACAAATTGTTTTTCAGGAACTGGGTGAATTACAATCAATTCTTGTCAACATTGCACTGAATGCACATTGAAGCACTGAGGATGCTGTACACAGCGGAAGGTGGCAAGACCTCCCCAAAAGGCAAAGGCTGTGCAGCACAGACTCACAAAACTCACGAGACTGCTAACACTCAGTGGGAAAATAGGACCTGTATTTTGACATTTTGTGAACACATTGAAAACAAAAGAAAATCCAAGGAGAACATATGTATCTCCTCAAGGTGATTCAACAGAGTAATTAGTACAACGTGAACTAGAAAAGAGCACAGTACTTTAGTAATACGAAACATCATCACAGCATCTCTTGCTAAACTTTGCTTAGAGGTAAGGAGAGGCAACCAAATTCTGGGTAAATTATAAAACAGTTGAGTGGCTAGGGAAAGAAAGCTTGGAGGAGTTTAAAAACAAATTTCTCACACACAAAAAAATAAAACTACCACTACTGTTATTAAGCCTGCACACAAAACCAAATGATAACATTCAATTATTAGGAAGCTGATGTGAAACACTTTGGCAAATTCAGTGGATTACTTGAATTTTCAGCTTCTCTGCTGCTATAAGGAAAATTTAAGCAAGTACAGACCCTTCAGGCATTGAGCATTTTGCCTTTTTAGTGCTGAATGTTGGCAGCTCTGTTGCTGCTACACTCTTGCTTATGAAAAGCAGCTGCATTTAGAGATACTAATAAGACCCAATAAAATCTGTATTTTCTGAAGAAGTCTACCTCCTTCCACATCACAACCTGCAACATTCATACCATCCAAGTTAAGACTTGAGAGGGAAGTACAGGACTGATGGCTTAAAATGTTGCTTTATACCTTAGCACAAAGATAGTTGAATGAAGATTATTTTCTACCAGACTTTCAGTTTCCAGGCAGTGTAGAGAGGAAAGAAGACTGCACAAGCAAGTCAGGGTCTTTTTTTTTCCCCCCCCATAATCTTTTTTTTTCTATAACCTTTTCTCTCTTCTTTACATTCAAAGTCTCATAACCAAATAAAATTTCCACAACCACTATATTGTGGACAAGCATATTGTGTACAAGAAACCTAGAATTTGTTTTCTGTCTTACTAAACAAATGACTATACCTTAAACTATACCACTAGCATATCATGCTTTTTTATTCTCACCAAGGATCAAGATACCAAAGATGAACTAGCCAGGTGTGATTTCTAAAACCAAGTTTGTTTCACTGCTGTGAAGTTTTACTTCACGTTCAAATTTTCCTCACCTATTCAAATTCAACTCATTTATTGTCTTGAGAGTCAACAAGAAATTTCTTCCTTTGCTTCTGGCAGCCTTTTGAAGGAGTCAAACAAAGAAATGCTGAAGATGACAGTTTTTTAGATTGCTCTTTCTTCCATCAGTTATTAACCATTAGAGAGAAATGAATGGTTTAAACCTCCCAACTCCCACTTGCACAGTTCTTAACACCAATTATGAGATGATATTGTCCCAGGAAAGCCCAATGTAGTAAATTCATTAATTTAGCACATTAAAGCTCTGGAAACAATGTGGGGGAAAGACTAGCAATTATTTACATACAGTACACAGATGGACAGACACTCGAGCAATGAAGTGATGTCCTACCTCTCCTTGCCGGTGATAGTGCTTGGGAGGTTTTCCCATCTGCTCTAGCATTTTGCCCTTCTTACTGCTAGCAAGCATCAGTCCCTGGTGGATGCCTGTAGATCTGTTGGTTGCCTGAGTTGGAGCCTCCCCCATCAGGGTGGACTTGATGGAGTTCACCTTGGAGCTGGAGCTGTCTAGCTGGGAGCTCTCCACAATCAGGACCGCGGCTAGTAAGAGGAGACAGCAGGAGCACTTATTCCACATCAGCACGATCATCTCCCCTCCCCCAAAAGGATTATTTTTTTTTCTCCTTTTTTTTTTTTTTTGGCAATGAAAACAGGAGTGGGGGGAAAGTTTTTAAAAATATCTCCTGAAGTTGTTACGGAAGCAACGGATTTCAAAGCCACTCAAGGAACTGCTGTTTTGAGAGACACGGGAGAAAAATAATTTTAAAAAAGAATCCCCTAGGAAAAGAAAAAAAAAAAGTGTCAAGTCTATAGGCACTGAGCAACAGTCAGGTCTGTGATGTCTTTTTCCTCCAGGTCCTCGAGAAGTCCAGGCAGTTCTTTAGAAACTGAGAGCAATAAGCTGCGAGGAAACTGCACCCGGGCAGCTCCCCGCCAGCGCAGGCACCAGCACGTTTGCTAAAGCTTCAGAGGAAGAGTGAGCGAGTTACTTCCCCCCACTCCTCCTTCTCTTGCTCCTCAAGCCAGCAGAGAGGAAACTCAAACCAGATCCAATCCAAGCAGCACCGGCAAAAGCTGGGCTTAGTTTTCTTTCACTCTCTCTCCCCCCTCTTTACTTTTTATTCCCCTCCTCCTTTTTCTGTCTCTTGCCTCAGCCTCTGCAGTCAGCAGGAGTGAAAGCGCCCCGTCTCCTCCTACTCTTCCTCCTCCTCCTCCTCTCCTCCTCCTCCTGCAGCCCGGCCGGTGCGGGGTGAAGGGTTCTGGGCATCCGGCGGCGGGAGAGCCCCGGGACCGGCCCCACCCGCGGCGGGAGCGCCGGGACCCGGCAGGGGAGGCAGAGCCCCCTTCGGGCTTCCTGCGCTGCTGCCCCTCGCACTCGGTGGTCTCGCAGTCTCCCGCTGGCCCCCTTATTATTACAGCAGCGGGTGCCCCTCCGCAGCCTCCCTCCCCGGGCGGGACACGCCGCGCAGCGACTTCCATCCCCTCCGTCCCCCCTTCCCCCCCGCCTGGGGGGTTCCCCCTCTCTCCGGCGGGGTCAGCCCGGGCCGGGCGTGCCCCGCTCCCGGCTGCGGCTCCTGCCTTGCCCAGCCCCGCTCGGAGGCTCAGGCCCGCCGTGCCCCCTCCTCGGCACCGGGCTGCCACACTGGGACGTGTGTCGGGGTGCTCCAGCTCCCCGAAACGCCAGGACGCGCAAAACCCGTCATTCCCGCAGAGCTGGGAGGGCGTGGGGCCGGCAGGTGAATCCTGCCAAACCTGGTGCCGGAGCCAGCGGAGTCCGCTGCCCGAAATAAGGGCATGTCCAGCCTAGAAGGCTGTGCTGCACTGCTCCCGCACCTGACCCTTTTCAGTGCCACAGAGACACCGTCAACGGAAGATATTTACTTTGTCTCCTCCTTCTTTCTTTGGCATAAGCACACTCCGATTGTCACAAAATCCCCAAGTGCTACGAACTACGCCCACACCAGCCAAGGCATCACCTTGCTGCAGCACCAAAACGGTGCGTTTCAGAAAAAGGAAGGTAAACAGGGACACAGAGCATAAATTTAACAGAACTGTACAGCTCTTAACTTTTCCCCGCAAAAGATCTAGAACAAAGCAGAGAACATCACCATGAGGCTCTTGGTTACTGCAGTGAAGAAGCTACAAGCCCGTGTCTTTCTCCTGGACATGTGAAGTGGGGCGGAGGGAACAAAAGATGGTGAGGGGAGCAGCGTTCTTGCTGTCCCACGTGTTCTTGTATGAACATTACCTTGTCTGGGAACAGTGAAGAGAATTTTCATGCTTTTCCCCTCTTCTGAAGGGTCCTTCCTCTAATCTATCAATCGTTTCCTGTTACTCTACCCCTTTTGCACACTAGAAGGGGTGGAAGAAGAAATGTGCACTTGAAATGTCATTTATTCTAAATCAATTGCCGTGCAAACGGCAGCTGCCAAGGCAAGAAAAACCAGAAAGGAGCCAGGCACTGTTTTGGCCTCCCGTGTTGCTGCTCCCGCACAGTGAGCAGAAGCCCTCCTGAGGACGTGGGAGCTCTCTGCAGGAATGCTCCAGGAATCACACCACCTTGGATAAGGTATTTCAAATGTTGTCTAGCTAGTGTCATGTGACTGCTAGCAATGTGTCAAAACGTTATGGGCTGTATTATATCAAACAGAGCATTTTGTGAAGAGTGGAGTCATTTGTGTCTTTTTCCACAGCTCAAACCTTAGAATTGTTTGAGAGGATTTAAACCCATCTCCTGTGGCAGCTTTTGGTTTTTTTATCTTCCTTATCAAACGATCTCTTACTTTAGGGGATCACTACTATTTTTTTTCTTAAGTAACAATTGAAATGACATGTCAGCCCCAAGACGGACTTCTAAACTCTTTGCTAAAGAGTATGGCACTTGTTCTGACTCAGGCTTCAAATGAGTTCATGTTTACTGGGTTTGAAACTGGAAGAAATTTTATTGCACTCAATTTCAAAAAGGTTCAGAATTAAAATTTGATTTTTTTTCTGTACTCAGCTTGGCAAAGAGCGAAGAATGAAAAAAAATCCCCAAGTTTGCCTTCTTCACAGCATTTCCTTTTTTTTTCTATCTTTGTGCAGCCTTAAATAAACTAAAATTACCTTTCTGACTTCATCCTTGGTAATGCTTGAAGACATTTTTATGGAAACGTTTCCAAGAAACCAGAAAGCAATTTGCAGTTTCACAGGAAAGAGATTTAAGCCAGTGTTCTTTGATTGTTTTTGACTTGGCTTTTGACACCCAGCCCTCATGGTGCCTCAGCCCTGCTAAACCCAAAAGCAAACAGCTATCCGTGCTCACAGGAAAAGCTCTAATACGTAATGTCATGGAAAGTTGTTATCTCACCTGTGTTTCTCTTACCCAGGAAGGAAGACAAGTTTTTAAGTCAGTGGTAGAGTATTATCCACCAGAGTTTCTTGGAATAAGGGAAGATGACAAAGCGAACAAAATAATTTGATGAGACATGCAAAGAAAATTCATGACAATAAAAACACAATACGATGACCTCATGCAAATATCATACAGCTCTTCTTGAAATAAATGGACATGTGTGGTACTAAAAGAGGCACACAGCACTTAAAGGATCAGATAGTAAGAAGACTCTAAATTAATTATATGTATGTCTATTAATACCTTATTAAAATTTTTACTTACGTTAATAAATGTAAAATGCAAGCCACATTACCAGTCCTTAGATGTAAATAAAAAAGATCCTGTATATTCATAACGTCTAGAAATTTGAAGAAAACTGGGGAGGAATGATCAAAACTTTTCAGCTATCTCAGAAGAGGTACCCCAAATTCATTTTGTCAATCAGACCAGATTCAGTGAAGTATGAAGTTCCTCAGTCAGTTGTATTCAACTAAGTTTCCAGGCATTAATTTAAATATAGTGGGAATAGAAATGGGTAACTTTCCAACAGGGCAAGACCTATCTTGTGACTCATTGCTCTGAAGGGAAGATATTTCACAGCATCTCTGGGGAAACAGAAACAGGTTTTGCTTTATTACCCTGAGAGACATTTCCCTCCAGAGGAAGCAACAACCCACTTCACTGCAGGGCAGCGATACCAACAGGATAGTCAAGACCACAGAAAGCAGAAGTAGATGGGCAGGACACTAAATCTGTGTTGGGGAGGAGCTTTTATTTTTCTCCCTTTAACAAAAGCATGATAGATAGGTATACTTGTAGAGAAACAAACTATTAGGTAGTTTGATGGGAGTTTTTTTGTTTTGTTCCCTCCCCCCCCCCCCCCCCCAACTTCTAACTAGCATTCAACCCATGCCTTTTCTACCTCAAACTGGTCAAATACGGACTTACAAATGGAGGTGTACATTTCCTATGGCCCTCATTGCAGCAAACCCTGATGTACCTCAGAGTCTGTTTCACAATATCCACTTAAATAGACAGTATGGAGGCAAAAAAATCAAGAAGCATCTCTGCTTTTCATTATGACTGTGACATTACAGTCAAGGTTTTGAGAAACATCAAGAACTTCTAAAATATTAAAATGCACATCCTGTTTCTCCATGGGGCTCCCCTACCAGAGAACCAGCCACAAAAAACTGTGGCCAAGTGCATGGAGCGCACGAAGCAGAGGTTGTCACACTACAGACCACACAGAAACACAGTTTACCTCTAAGCTCTCCACTAAGTTTGGATGCCTGTCCTGGAAAAGCTAAGGCCCACATACTTTGTGTGTGTTTAGTCGAACGTCCCAGAGCAATACAGCACATTGTGCCCAAAAGGACACTTTGCAGGTGACCATAGAGAATAATGGAAGTAGCACTACTCCAAAAAACCACAGTCAATGTGCTACATCACATGTGGGAAGGTCACGAGAAATCTCTCATCAAGTACCATCCTGCAGGGACTGAACCTGCTCCTCAACATTGCATACATAACCACAAATTTTCCTGGGATCCTACAGAGGTGGGACTTACCCTCAACTCAGGATATGTTCCACATTAACTGCTATTTCTTCCTGAAGAATTCCAGTAGGCAGAAGGAGGGGCTGTGCTGATTACAACCCGGGCACAGAAGCTTGACAGCCAAGAGAGCCACGTTCATTAAACGCTAGTGAGACCTCCAGTGCAAACACTGAGAACTACATCAATGGGCCACAAGTGGTCAGTTCTCCTTTCATGATAAAAGGCATATTTATTTCAATACAAAAATGTGCATTTGTATCTCTTTGGAGCTAAATTAGCATGCTTTCTGTAAGAAACATAGGGTTTTTTTCATTTGTCTAATTTGCACCTATGCAGAGAAGACACACCACAGAGATTCTCTTAATTTCTAAACTAGGTATTCATACCCTGAGCAAATGTTGGAGGTTTAAATGGTTCAAACACACACTTCTATTTCAAAAATGCTTTGGTGTTTCTTTTAATTAAATTTGTTTATAAATTTAATGAGAAAATTGAGTGGCCTTAAGCAAACAAAGGTTTTATAGAATTTTTCCAGTTCTACCATTTATTCTTGACAAAAAAATGCATAAAATTTATTTAAATTTGGGGTATTTTCTTTGAAAAATATCAATATTTTAATTCCTTTTCTACTGTCTCTTTATTTTTCTTTGCCAGGGAGTTCCATTAAATTAATTGGAGGCCTTTTTTCATTTTTCTTGGGAGGAGAATAGGATTTGGCGGGGCGTGGGGTGGGGGAGTGTGTCAGGAAAGACATGGAAGAGACAAGTAACTTTTTTCCTCTTGCTTCCCCCTCCTTTGACTATGAAAGTTTTAAAAGAGGAAATATTTGGAATGAGCAGAATTTAGCAGAAGTTGAGACAAAAGCAAGAAATGAAGGAACACAAGAAATGAATATATTCAATTTAAAGACAAAAGGGAAATAGGATGTAGTGAGGAGATCCTTTACCTGACCTCCTCCAAAGGGTCCAAATTACACACTGTAAATGTAAAATACTATGGGCCACATTACAATCCTGAGTATTTTACAGTATCTATATTTTAAGCCACGTGACTTTAGTTGAACATTTTTTGATTTACACCAGCTTTAGTTCAGTTTAATGTCCTATGTTTTTCTTTCCCTTAAACAAACAAAATTACCTGTTCTTCAAATTAAATCTGTTTTTAATTCTATATAAAGCATTTAGGAATACTTGTCATATGAAAGGCATTCTATTACACAGAGGTGTATTGTTTTTTGTTATTATTTTTCGGGTTTACCAGCTGCACTGAATTTCCATTGCCCCTCACATAAGCTTTAACAATTTGGATATGGCCAAATCTCTCTTAGCATTGCTCCTGGGGCCATTTTATTTAATTTCTAAATAAAAAATTCAATCAGGACCATCAAACAATAACTTAGTTTTTGCTAAGGCTACAATAAGCTCAACAATATTTTTTTTTTTAAAAAAAAGTACATTTAAGGATCTCCTCCTTTCACCTCTGTCGTCCCTCTCTCCTTGGGGACGACTTTTGGGTTCATTGATGCCCTTTCTTTGCCATTTTTATTTTTATCTCACAACCAAACCCTCCCAACAGGAAAGGCTTTGCATAGCAGTAGAAGGGCAAGAGTGTGCAGACACTGGTGGTAGAATGGGGACCAAGGGCAAGGGGATGCCCTCACTCCAGCATTGACACTGAATGTCTCATGCCTGGGACTGTGGCCCCAGCAAAGCACTCAGAGGACAAGCTGGAGCCTGAAGCCCTGACACAGGTATCCAGGAATCCACGGTAATGCAGCCCATGGCCTCCACAAATCCCTCCTTCACAGGTAATACTTCTATATTACCATCAGCGAATCCCCTCATTAGCGCTCATGCCTTGTTGCACTGAAGTCCATAGGTGGGACTCCTGCCCCAGGAACTGTCCCCCTGCTCCTCCTTCTCTTTCCCTCTCGACAGATGGTGTGTGAAAGCCGCAGCATAACCCTGCGACCCAAGAGTGCCGTGGAGACCCTGCTGCAGGTGCTGGGACAGACTGCCAGACAAGTAAAACTCCTCCTCCTCCTCTGCCTTCATCCCCTACGACTCTGTGTGGTGGGACACGCTGTCGGTGCCCTGCAGGGGCGGCGCAGGGAGGTGCTGGCAGCGGTGGCACTCCCAGCACGCAGAGCAGGCCAGCCAGCACTCTCTGCGCTGCCACCGCAACACTCCTGGCAGGGGCTTGATGCCGGCTGCAGAGCATCCCCCCGCTGACGTCGTGCCCGGCCACATCAAGCAGTCCCAGCTCACCTCTTCCTCTCCAAAGGTTCCCCTCGCCCCAAAACTGTCAGCAAGCACAGCCACTGGTGTAATTGCCGCCTGACCCGGCTGAGTCACGACGGGTGGCTCCAGCTGCAGCCCGAGCAGGAGGCACAACCGCAGCCTGGAGAGAGGCAGGCTCACAGCGTGCAACCCCGGGCACGGAAACAGGAGGAGAAATAGCACATCCTTTGATTTCTGTATTTTTGGGTCTAATTCCTAACGCCATGCTCCTTGTGACCAGGAAGGCAAATGATGCAATAAAACTGTTTTGAAATCCTTATTTATATTTTTTCTCCTGCTGATACTTTTTGAAAAAGATGAGTACTGAATGTTACAGTTATTCCTCATAAATAACTCATTTTCCTGATTAAAACAGTCCAGGATGGTGTCAGAGTTTATTCACAACACTGTGCTGTGACTAGCTTGGTTGCTCATAGTCCAGGATTTCAATCAGCCTCTCTGACAACAATTAACCCTTTGGAGCGGGAATAACCAACTTCTTGGAAGGATGACAAAACAAAGGGGAGCACTCCCAGCCCGTCAGAATCAATAACCATTGATAAACATTGCTTCAAAAGCCAATGCAATAATAGGTCATCTTAAATTATTTCAAGCCATTTCATTATTTTCTCTAAAACACCTTCACCATGTCAGTGAAATAAACATCACCTGACCACAGTCCCAAATCCGTATGTATCTTAGCACTGATCAGACAAAGAAGTACTTTCCAAAAGGAAAGTTTCAGCGAAACACAATGAAGGTGCAGGTCCCACACCTGGTAGACTACAAGCGAAACCCCCCAATCTCCCTGACAAGAGCTGACAGGGGCCGGCCACATGTGCAGAGCAAGAGGAGCAGCAATGGCCAGGCAGTATTTCCCTGTCTTCCTGCCGTGTGTGTGAGCAGGAATGCTGCTGGCCCCACCAGAGCTCTCCCCAGCACCAAGCGCCGTGTGGAGGATGTATGAAAGCTACGCTGGGAACGCTCAGCACGTGGTTTTCCAGAGGATCACAACTCACAAACCAAAACATGAATCCACAGTAGCCCAGAAAGACGGCTGGCTTGATATGGAACTAGATGAAATTTCAGCCTCTCTCCCTCCCCCAGCTGCATATGTTGAAGAGTTGTTAAAACAAGAAAAATATCTATAATTAGCAAGCCTACATACACCCATTTTCTTTGCAATATTTTTGGCAATATTGAGCCAAGTTACTCAGACTTTCCAAAGAAAAACAACCGTAAGGAAAATTCCCTTCTCTAGCATGAAAGCAGTAGAAAATTATGAGGTTGAAAAGGGTTAGAATGGAAACCATTGTGCAACCTTAGCTATAATAAGGATTGAAAAAACTGATTGTTGTTTAATTACATTTATTTCATGTTCTCTGATAAATGCAGTCACAGCTGAAGATTGTATTAAAGACCAAATATAAAAATATTTTTGTTCATATCCTTTGGCTTTCAAACCTACCTTAAATAAATGGTTTTGGAGCTAGGACGGTGTATCAGAGGCTGTAATAAATATCCCACTCTCGGAGTAACAGCAGAGCCTCTGCTTTGTAAAAAAGGGAGGTGGCTTCCTGCTCTGTATGACCGTTCAATTTACAGAAAGCAATTTAAGAAAATAACTAAAAGATTAAGAGATAAATATTTTTTAAAAAGCTTTTTTTTTTTCTCCCTACAACCTTTGAAGAAGGTAAAATTAGGATAGCCATTTAGTGAACTAGGCAGGCTTCATTCCTGGGTTAATGCACAGGTTATGGAGAGCAACTGTGAAGCTCAGACCTGTGAAGGTCAGAACAATGTGTGGCAGTTTTACTCTTGCCAATGTATATTTATATTCAGCTCCCTGGCTGCAGTTGTTTCCCCATTTTTCTCTTGGTGTAAGAAAATGAAAAATAAAGGTGAGAAAGGGGAAGAAAAGGGAGGCTCTCCTGTTTGGTGTGCCACTCAGTTTGATAGAAGGGGCCTTGCTTCATTGCTCAAAGCACAAATAATCCTGTGAGCATCTAAATTTACTCCCATTCTGGCATTTGGTAAGCCAGCCTCACTCCGGCCTTTGGCAATTCAAAGACAATGACTATGTAAACCTCAGCCTTAGCTTCCTTCCCAAGGCTTGGCTCCTTCTGTCACTGTGCTCCAGGGCCTGCTTTGTCCCAGAGTTTTCCAGCTGAAAGAGTTAATTGAACATTTTTGCCAGCCTTACTCAGCATAACTTTTCTGGGTCTTAGAAGAAGTTAGCACTTGAACCTCAACTGGTGACTCAGAGACCCCTGCTAAATGAACTCCTGGTTTAAGTACATTGACACTGATGGAGTTACAAGAGGAACAGAACTGGTCCTTTGCCTTTTTTCCTGTTATCCACAATAGGCAGCTCTATTTTTCTACATAACAAGTACCAGAATACTGAATATATTAGCTGCCAAGAAATGCAGAATAAACAGACTTACATGTTTTTCCCTTTATTTCCATCATCTGACCTTTGCTTTTTATGTCTTAGGAGCAAGCTGCAACTTTATTTACATGTATAATCTAGATGAAATGCTAGTTTGTGTGTAGAAAGCCATGTGGACTTTGGTCTTTGAATTTGACTTTCCTTTTTTTTTTTTTTCAGAACAAAACATAATAAATTAATGGAAACATGGAAATGTTAGGTTTTAGAATGATTCTCATTTCATGTTTCTGATTCTTTCAGCCCAGACTTGATCCTTTATTCTTCCCTAGAGGTTTGAAACATTAGTTCATAGTCTAAAATATAAACTTGTGTCCTAAAACAGAAGGTACTAAAATCATTCATATTGCCCAGTTCAATAACAATAGCTTTGGAATCCCCACAAAAAGATTGACTGTAACAAAAGGTGCTACTAGCCATCTCAATTTTGTATAATGTATCAGTAATGAAAAATGAATTATTAAATTATTAAAGCAATGGAATTCAAATTATTAGGAAGAGAGCAAAATCTATTACAGAAATGGAATAAATATTAAGACAGTCAACATGAAAAAGTAAACTGGATAATAATCTAGGTACAACTTATGGGGGGTGAGAAGAGTTTACATAGAATCACAGAATCACAGACTGGTTTGAGCTGAACAATCCCAATTCTCTCATTCTTTCCTCACAGGAGAGTGCTCCATTCCTCTGATCAATTTGGTGGCCCCTCCTTTGGACTCACTCCAACCATATCCTTCCTGTGGTGGGGACCCCAGAGATGGACACGGCACTGCAGACGGCATCCCCAGGGTTTCAAACCTGCAGCTGAATACATTGACTCTGGTTTTCTTCACCAGTCTGAACAATTTTGGATGTTTCACTTATATTTTCAAAATTTTCAATTTTTTACTTCTATGTATCTACCTAGACTTGGCTCTGATTGCTAGTGAGAAAGAATATCTCACTTCTACCCTGTACTTTATGCCTGGGTTATGCAATCTTCCCAGTTTTACATACCAAATGAAAAACAATATGGTGCTGATACATGCAAAATCTTAGCCTTTCTTGGTGAGGAATTTTTCACAAAACAACAGTAAGTAGCCCACAATATTGAAATAAGGGGAATGATGAATAAAGAAACAGAAAGTGCTAACTTCTATTTATAGGTCCTATTAAAGCAAAGCATCAATTCTGACATAAATATTTAAATTCTGTATAGGTTTACTGAAAAACTCTTTCATATCCATGCCTCCATACATCACAAGAACACTACTGGGATAAAATCATAATACTTTATCTAAAACTGAGCAAGAGAAGGTTCTTCACAGGGATTCTGTGAATAATCAAAGAAATAATAATTTGGGTTTACTGATATATCTATCTGTTTTATTAATTTTTTTAACATGCATATGGTTTTACTATGTTTTTTGGTTATCTCTGTCCCCACCAGTTTACAGATGACCATCAAATCAGTATCTCCAGGGTAGGAGTGGGGAGCTTCTCTATGGAAATACCCTTCTAAATCGCATAGTACTATTTATTAATTAATGGCTAAGAGACTGTTCTTTTCATTTGCTATCACACACAACCCACATAGTCAGCAACAAACCAGCAAAGCCATCCAGATGGCTACTCTCAGAGCTAGGTATTTTTCAGAAAGGGGTATAAAAAACCAAACAAAAGGAGTGAGAATCTAAGGCACTTTTGAGAGGACACCATTTACAACTCAAGAGTAACAATGACATTAACTGTAAGGCAAGAGCTCAGCACGAAGTGTCTGGGTGGTGGAGCTCTGCTGCATCAGCAAAAACCACTGTCTGCAACCATGCATTTGTTATCAAAGAGAGAAAAATCCCTCCCAAAAAATAATAATAAAAAAACAATCAAGATGATTAAAATCTTACTCACATGCAGTCTCTCTCTGACTTTAACATTATTACCTCTCAGGTCCTAAACATTGAATTTACAGGTGACCAGCTAATCACAGCAGCTTTTCTCAAGGTGGGAAAGATGAGTAATGCTTCCAGAAGACAAGTACAGATGTTGTACAGCAAACTTGATGTTGTACAGCAAACTCGGTTAAACTCAGTTAAACTGCTGTTCAAAAAATTTTGTTTCAAAATGCTCCTGGGAGGAGGAATGCATCTCAAAAAGCAGATCCCCATCAAAACTGGTGCATATGTCCCTACATCTTTTAAAGACTCTAGGAACTGTTGAGCAGACCTCCCATCAGTTTGTCAGGTACTGAACTTCCCAAGACAAATGCAACTATCTCAGTTTCACAAGACTTGTAAAGCAAGAATGTATGTAACCTGCTTTTTCAAAACACACATGCTGCAAACACAGATACTTAGTGTACTGACATTTCTCCATTACAACTTAAAATAACATCCTGTGTGATGCCTATATGCTGTGCTGTTAGCTCAGTTTGGGATTTTCTAAACACTGGCTTCGCTTTCAAAGAATAACACTCCGGTTACTGTACAATACATGAGAGCACACTGGCTCTTCAGCTGGGAAACAAAGTTAAGAATGTGTGGGCTTTGGCTTCAAAATTAACCATGCTTTAGTAATCTAGTATACTAAACTGTTTCTTATTAATGTATCATGCAAATACTCTCCAGTCCTCCCACAAGTCTGACACTTTCCCAACATATCAATAGCAAATGTTCTGTGAAATGCAACTTTTGTGATCTAGGCCACCCTGACTTTCAGTGTGATCTCAACCCACCATCCAAATCTTCATGGCAGATGCAGAATGGGGCTCTTTAGTAAGGGAAACAATGTAGGAAAAAAAAATTTTGTTGCTACTTTGATACATCAAATTTATTTTCTTCAGCAAAGAGACTGCTCTTATTTTTTACTCCTTTTTTCTTAGTTACGGCTGAACAGCATCAGGTTTGTTGTATTCTCAGAGTCAGAATGTAATGTCGGGAGATGGTTGGTATCAGCCCTTCATTAGTGTAACTAGCTGATTCTACATGCAATTTTGAAGTGCCTCAGCTTCACCCCAGCTGTTTTCTGTCTTAATGCAGATGAGATGGAGACTCATGTACCCAGGGACTTTTGTTACATGACAAATATGCTCTGCAGAGGCTCTGCCACCACTGCCCCATCTCCCAGAGCAGATTTTTATTTGATGTTGCTGTTGCCAAGCCACCTCCCAGCTTCACATCCCTTCTCCAGATGGTAGATGTGACAAGGTGAGCATAGGGCAGTGCTTCATTGAGCAATAAGAGCTATTTGTGAGCTGGCTGGCTGGTGCTGGCTGCAGCAGAAAGCACATGAACCTGCCCTGCTAGCCAAGAGGCTCTGTGCTTTGCCCTAAAAGCTGCTCCATCTCAGTTGCTACCAGCACCAGTGTGACCCTCACACTCACTGTTTCAAAGCCACCAGCCTGCAGTCCAGGGGTCACCACAGGTTGTGGCCCAAACAGGAGACCAATCAAAATGGCATATGATGAGAGGAATACATAGCCACTGATATCTGGTTTTCATATGTTTATGCTGTACATCTTTATACACTATAATTAAAGCCACAGTGTGATCTACTCTCCTCTGACTCGGCCATAGCATCTTTCAAGCTCTTTCTGTAGGCACTGTTGCAAAAGAGAACCTCAAGGAATGATAAAGGAAGGTAATGTATTCTAATTTTTAGCTTTTTTTCTCCCTTCTGTTTTAAACATTCTCTGTTCAGATGCACTATGGTTTTTTCCCATGAAACTCAGAGCTATCACTTCAAAAAGGCTACAGTAACAGTGCAGGAGACAAAAGCCATGTGAGCTGTGCGAAGGCAGATCCGGGGTGATGCAGTGGCTGAGCAGAGGAGTGAGCTCAGAAAAATAACAGTGCATACATCAGAGGTAGAAGGCAAATTAAAGAGCTTTGGAAGCCTAGGTGGGGCTGGATGCTGACCAGACACTGGTACCCAGAGCACACAAATGAAAAACAGAGAGCAGTGCCATGATAAGTGACATGGGTCAGGGAGAAAAAATTAGCAGCTGTGTTTCAACTGAATTGAATTTCAGAGGGGAGCTGACAGGTTCCAGCAGCCACTCATGGACCACACAAACATTTCACCACATGCCTCTTTAGACATAGATGGGAGATGCAACAAAGAACCTCAGCAAACAATAGAGTCCCTCTGCAATGCTCTTCACTGCCTAGTCCTAAAGAATTGCTGGACTTTTTTTCTTTGTTTGCTCCTTTTTAGATATAGGTCTTAAGAGTCAGCATATGATGAGGAACAATGTTTTGGAAAAACACAGGCCACTGCTCAATGAAGTTCTGTTTGTACTAGTAAGAGTTTGAGCTAAAACAAAAGCTGAGTGAAGAAGCCCAGAATTTGGCCCAGGAGTCCCAAAGCAATGTCCTCTGCTGTATTTCATTCTGCATCCATACTTAACTGAAAGGTGCTATACCTGTGTCCACTTACTTCAGCAGATGCAAACTCACTACACTTGTAAAGGACAAAATGCTTTGCACTCAGGCTTAATACAAGACACAACAGAAAAATGAGGGGGAAACTGGTTTTGCTAGACTTATTTGGATTATGCCTTTTTTTACCCCCAAAATTGAAAACAACTGGAAATACTTAGGAAATTCAGGAGATTTAGGGGTTGTTTATACAGCAAATGAAAACAACTGACCCAAATGCCTCTATATTTTAAAGCTCCGAGGTAGGGGCATATTAAAAATAACCAGGTCCTCTAGTTTCTATTGCCTAAAGAAAACTTAAATCTAAAATAATTGTTTTTAAAAATTGATTTCCTTTAACATGTGTACAAGATTAAGTGGTTACAAATAGAAATGCTAGATATCCTGAAATCCTTATGGCAAATATCTCAGTTGCTTATTCTGGCAGCTTCCATAAGAAGGGATCATTATGGTATCTACATTTTTCTCCCAGAGAAACAGCAGGAAAAAACAGTAGGAAAAAAGAATAGGATAAAATGAATTCAGAGTAAATTGCAGAACATACCTCTGCTTCCATTCCCTGGTAAAGAAAAGCCCTTATATGCATACTGCAAGGCTAATATAAACTTCTTTTCCAAACCATGTACTCCAATGAGCAATTGAAATAAGTGGGTGCAATTCTAACATATTCTGTTTGCAATGCAGCTATATCTGGTTCATACATTTTTTTTCTCCCCCCACCCTCCCCCTCCCAATTTAATAAGAATTTCTTTGTCTTCAGGATTATAAAGCACGGCCACATGCCCTCTAGTGAGCTACATAACAACTGCATCTCTGTAGGTGGAGAGTGGTCACCTCATTTAAGAGACGCTTCTTTGCACTACCATGTGCTATTTTCCTCTCAGTGGTATTCCTTGTGTTTCATGCTCAAGCCTTCTGAATCTTCTAGTTTTCTGTTTTCTGAGAGTTCCTTTTTTCTGAGTCCAGGAAACGAAATGTTCTGAATTAGGGAATAGAAATACCTAGTCCAGTGAGCAGCATTTAAAGCAAAACTAGACTTGGAAGTTACTGAGGCCCTGTTGCTTCAGCTAAGTATCAAAGACACAGTGTATCAAGAACATTTTCATAAGAGTTTTCATATTTCTTTGGGGGAAAAAAGAGATTTCCAACCCAATAAATAAATGCCCAGAAGCTTTAAGAAATGTAGTAATATACACAGTACCATCACGGTTTGGACATGCTCTTCCCTGTTTTGGAAAGAACCTCTCCCTCCTTACACACCACTGAGTGAACTGGACCAACACATGTCTCTGAATGTCTTCTAGCATGGGGACCTGGGCAAGGATCTTCTGCATCATGTCCTTTTAGGAGGGCTCGTCTTTCTCCATTTAAGCAGTAGCTATTTGGAAGTGGAGCCCTGCTGGTGTTGAGGAAATTGTGCTTGCAGCAAGCAGGTTTGTCCCATGCTAACACTTGACTGGAGGATACTCAGTGACTTCCTTCAGGGGGCTCTCCTTAGATACATGGAGATATTTCACAGGTCACATGTGCCTCCTATGCCACAGACTGGCAGCTCCCCTTTAAAGCCATGCTCTTGTTCTAGATAGATAATTCAACTCTTGGCCAGCAGCTTCACCATTCACATGAGCAAAGTTTAACATGTGCTTGAAACTCTATAGGATTGCATTAAAACACGGGGTTACCCAAAGTTTACCGCAGTTTCTTTTTTGCTCATTTGTGCCCCTGCAATGCATCATTACCCACATGCTTAAAGAGTCTTACTCTGTCATAATCCATAATATTTGGCCTGATGCTAATAAAGCCTGATTCATATAAAAAGAATAAGAACTGCTGTTGCTACTGCCAATGGTAATAATGAAGTATCCTATTCACATGATACAAATTAGAGATGCACAGAACATGGGGTTCCTGTTTTATGATAATGATTATTATTCTCCATAATTAATAAAAATTGCAGTACAGTTATTCCAAAAGAAGCAACAAATAAAAAGAGGGAGGAAAGTTTAGTATAAATCCTATTTCTCTAGATATGCTCAAAAATGACATAACGTATCAGGAAAATGAACTTCTGACTTACAGATTATATATTACATTTGGAATCCCAGTCTCATCTGAAAAGTATAAAATGCCTTTTTGAAATGTTAATTGAATTTTTCTTGTGACAAATGAGAAACTGTTGTATTCAGTTATGCAACACATGTAACTGTCACTCCCTCCTTTGCCATGTTACCAGTTCCATACCAAAAAGCAGCATAGCAAATATATTTTCTAATTGTTAGACTATGGCATATTTTCCAGCTATTAACTTGTTAGCCATACATTTCCAAGAAGTCCTCCTTCAGCTGTGTTAGGTTCAGCAGTGCACTTAGCAGGTGACTTGAATGTATTTCAGCCTGACATTATGGGCTCACCAAACTAAAGAGATTCATCAGTCCTAAAATCCCCCTTCCACCGGGAATATCTGCAGATTATAAATATGATTTTCATATGAGTCTATATCCTCTATGTAAGAGTTTACTTAGAAGTTACTACTGCTGTCTGAAAATCTTGTCATTCCAACTGGAGTAGGAGCTGGAATTTCTCCATGTTGGGCAACAATAAATATTATTCATATGAAGATGTTTATCTGGATGCAGCAAGGCAGCTATTCCAGGGGAAATTATGGCTGACAGCATAAAAAAAGTCTGGTTAGTAATCCAAGCAACATCTTGGAATATGTAAAAGATTAAGTAACAATGTCTGGAATGGACTAGATCAAGACAAATCCAAGTTCAATGGGAACTTAAGCAACTAAAAGAGCACTAAATAATCTCAGGAATCCATCTAAAGATTCAAGACGAAAACAACCCCATTCCTTTGCTTATATTTCCTTGGTCTGGTTCACAGTTTTGTTGTTGATGGATGCCTATCTCTTTAGTCAATGTCTAGCCTGTCGTTTTAGCCAATACTTTATAGCAATAAGACACATTATTTATATTAATAAAATTTGCTAGAAACAAAGTCTGATCCTCACCAAATATGGTCTCCTTTCTTTGTGTAGCCCATCATGGTTCATAACCAAAGGGAAAAAAACCCACAAAGTTTTACTGTTCACATTAGAAGCCTTCATAAGAGATGAATGTTTATTTCCAAAGCTTTCACCCAGAAGTAGAGATCAGAACGTGTTCAGGGGGAAGTACAACTACGTTTATACTTGATAGGAAAGAACTTCTCTCCTGTATTGAAAATGGTCTGTTAAATTTTCCTATCTACCATATATCCCTACTAAACTAGAAAGCTCATGGTCCTGAGATAACCCAGGCACTTGGAAAGCTTCTCGAGGGAGCCTTGACCTGGTGCTTGCCCACATCATTTTCAAAAATACCTATTTATTTTTAATATCAGTCTTGTTGTCTCACCTTCCTACCTAAGCAAGAAGCGGGATTTTGGAATTTTACACTGCCTGCCTATTAAATTTGTTTGAAAATGTTATTTTCACACTTAAAAGTTCACCTAAACCTGCAGACAGGCAACATAATATGGCAAAACAATTAATTTATAAACTGCTAAATAATACAGCACAGCAACTACCATTCAGCCCTCCCCATCTGAAACCTCAAACCCCACCCCTTCTCATTAATTCAATGTTTAGTAATCTTCTAGAACCATCTCCCCACTGTTGTAAAACACTTATGGGGATGATAATTAAAACAACCTGAGCCTATTAAGCGTAATCAACTTGGTAACTAAGATAACTCAGTCTCAACTTCTAAAATAAACAAGCCAGGCAGTTGTATTTGGAATCCCAATAGAAGACATAACTTACAGCTCATCCTCTCCTCCCAAGAGGACTAAATTATGTTACTCCCTGTGTTCAAGTCTGTGTATAATTTAACTGCTTGAAGGTAAATAGGAGCTTGGGGGTCTTATGGACATCACCTGGTCCATAAAAGAGACATTTTCTGAAAAATTGTGAGCAATGTTAGAACATTTGTCCTCTCTACCAACTGTTTCAGGAACTGTTGTGCTGATTAGAGATGATGCTGGCACAGACTTACAGGTGGTGATCTCTAGATATGAGAGATCATAAGAGCAGATCCTGTGCATTTCCATGTTATGTCCCAATAGCATTCCTGCCTAAGTCTTATGGTGTAGGGCAGGAAAGTCTCTGAAAACACCCTCCCAGGCAATAAAGGATAATGAAACGTGCTTCAAAAGAAGTTAAGCAGAGCTCTGAAGACGGAACAAGAAAGCAGTCTGCATACACAAAGCTTGCACTGTGTCATAAATCTAATGCATGTCTCTCATTCCGACTGAACTGCCACGCTCTTGCTCTAATGAAGTTCAAGGCCAACGTATTGTACCCACCTTCACTAAAGCCAGTAATAAAGCTGTGTGTGTCTCTGTGCAGCATCAAAACAGATTTCACATTATTGTTTTAAATAGCAAGAGGACTGCACGGAAAGATGTCTGTATTTTCTTAATAGCTGTAACCACAGTACATAGCACATGTCAAAATTCTGAAAAGAGAACAGATTTGCAACGCTTTGTACAATGTATATGGTTTCTTTGCTTTGATGTCTTTGCTTCTTTATTGTATTAAATTATCTGGATTTAAAAAAGAAAAAAAAAAAAGAAGGTTGTCTTTTGTCTTGTTACTGAACTGTCAAACATTATTTGAGGTAAGAGAACAGCCAGGGCCTCCATAACAGTTTTGGGATGGGGAGGAAGGAAGAACGAAAGTTGTTAAGTATCCTGCCTATTAGCATAGTTAGGTATTTCAGCCATGAGGACTGCAGTGGGACAGCATTGTTCTAAGAGTTACTGTAGGTGACTTTTAAAACCCACTATCCTATCCATCAATATCACTCCACAGGGAAATCCTGCACCCCTTCCCACCACCATTTTCTGCAGTTCTACCTGTCCTACATTTCCCAGGACAGGATGGAGCATGATGGCAAGTGTCTCTGGTCACTGCTTTGGGGACGGACTTGATATTTCTTGCATGCTTTTTTTTCTAAGAAATAAGCATGACAGAGAGAAAAGATCCATTTCTTCTTTTTTAATATTATGGGGAAAATGCCTGCCAACAGGAATTATATTGTTCCGCTGATGTTTCTTCTTTACCTGGAGCATCCTTGAAATCAGTACCAGCTGTTTCAGAGAAGGATTTTGGTGCCCTAAACAGAGATTTATAACTTCAGGAGAAGGAATAAGTGAGAGGAGCACAGAAACCTCATAGAAAAAGGATTTTGCTGCCATGGCAGAGAGCTGTACATCAAATAGACCTGTCTCTGCAGAGGAGCTGAAAAAGAGCTCCTTCAAATCACTCAGCAATTGTAGAACCGGATAAAAAGTGTGGCCCTTTGAAGTCAAAGGCAAAACTCCAGGTGACTTTAGTCTGGCCACAGTTTCAGCTTTGAACTCAAATTTGAATGCAAATTTAACAAATAACCAGGCATAATACGATTCAGGTTCTTATAAAATAATCACGGTACTGGAGCAGAGGTCTCCCTGCTCTGGCTTTTTCAGTGGGAGTTTCCACATGCTCTGCTTGTTACACAGCTCAGTACAGGCACACATTTTAGCCTGTAACCCTGAAAATACAGTCAGCTTTCACAGAAATTAATGTTTCTTTTTGTAAAAACAGTCCCTGAAGTTCACATTAAAGGATCTGGGATCTGCTGGTCTGGCTTGAGATCTTCTAGACCCTGGACACCCACAAATCTCTGTCTATAATGTCAGAAATGTTCAAATGCTAGCAGATTGGGATAAATTCCCATTTTGAGGTCACAAGAGGGAGAATTAAGAGCTTAAATGGAAAAATGTTAGTGGAAGTGACATGAACTTACATGTCTGCAATTGATCATGTTTAATAAATGTTGATCACATATTTCTTGATCTAGACCCAATGGCTAATACAAGCAGGAAAAAATGTGAGCTTCTCCACCCTCCATGTGCTGCTTCTGAGCCATAAACAAAGTCTGACAAAGAGAGGAAATTAAGAAGGTCAATATTTAGTCCTGTAGTACAAGCAAAGCATAGGATGTAGGCAAAAGAGTGCAAATTTCGTGCAGCATTGCAGGATAAATGAGTTCCCAGAGGGCTCCATGCAGCAATGGTTGGACTACTTCTTATAGCTGAGGTCCAGTCTGCTGCTGTCCTTAGTGCACACAAAGCTTGCATTTGTTTCATAGTTTCTTATGTAAAATCATTGATATGTAAAATAAACAGAGCTGGATGGATGATCACCAGATACAATATCCAGCAAGCTCAGGTACTTCTACCCTTCAATACCTATACTTAGAAAAGTCTCATTTAAGACAAAGAATTCACACATAAAAACTCATAAGAATGCAGACCAATTTCATGTTTTACATGTTCTTTATTAAAGTCTAGAAGCACAGTAGCAAGGTCATTACTAACCCTAGGAAGTTAGCTCAGGGGGCACATGAGATAGGACAAGCCACTGAATGCTGGTGGGGCAAAGCAGGAACAAGGAAATTGGTTTTGCCAGCTAAGCCAACATGCTATAGACCTATACACTGAAGCTCCAGTTCCAGCTTTTCAACTGATAGCATCAGAGCCCGTTTAGGAAACTCCTTCCTCATACTTCCCTTCTTCCCATGCCATCTTTCAGCTGAGCTGGTTCAGCTTTCCATAGGACCATGTGAAAAACCAGGAGCAGAAAATAATTTTACACGAACAGTTAGGAATGTTTACAAAAACAATCTTACACAAATGACAGCAGAAAAAGGGTTATTTTAGGCCACATGACAGCAGCATCTGCAGTTCTGGGGGCCAGCACGGGAGTAGAAGAAATTGCTGAAGTCAGAAGGCCAAGCAATGGATGGTACAGGGAAGGCTGGCTGTGATCACAGGCTCTCAGCCAGATTAATGCTTGTTTCCATTGATAAATCAAGTCCCATTAATACCACTGAAAGCAGAGCTGGGAGGGCTGTGAAGATGTTTAGCACTGCTTAGGAAAAAATCAAGATGAAAAATCATATCTCTAGCTGTAAGAAATGATGGTTCCTCACCCTGGTAGCAATTTTGACTACACCTGATTACATGCTTTGCTATGTCAGCTGCCACGCACAGTTGCATGTACAAACAAAAAAAAAATAAAAAGAAAAAAAAATAAAGAAGTGGAAGAAAATAGGGTTTAAGTTCATTTCTTAAGATGTGTTAGACTAGAACTGCTGGAACTGACCATACCTGAGTGCTATAATTTGCCAACAGAAAGCACAATAATTTTTTTTTTCAATTGGCTGCTAAATTAAAATTGCTTGACTAGACATCTAATGAGGCCAAGAATTACATAATCTCTTTTAGTAAGAAGCATACTTAAACAGAGGCTTGAAAAAAGGTGCAGGTTTCTTCTAATATTCTTTAAAATGCTTTTCCCTTTTGACTTGCAAGAATTTAACTCTGAAACCTCTGCAACCTGATGTAAAAAGTCTGGTTTTATGTTTATGGCTAACACTTGAGAGGTCTTGACTTTATTTGTTATTGGAATAAAGCTACCAATATATTCACTCACATGAAAAACTCATGTAAATACTGCCTTGTATTGCCACATGTAACTTCATCCTAATGAAGGCACTTGTGGTTTAACAAGCATTTTATTTGCCATGAAAAATTGAAAAATAGTGTATGGCAGCTCACACAGAGTGTTTTAGTCTCCTGAATACACATGTGACACAAAAAACCTCTCAGCAAAAGCCAACGAAGAGAGCAGTTATTATAGAATCACAGAATTTCCTGAGTTGGAGGGGACCCACAAGGATCATAGAGTCCAACAGTGCACAGCACAGCCCCAAAAATCACAACATGTTTCTAAATGCCTTGTCCAAATGCTTCGTGAACTCAGGCCTGGTGCTTAACCAAATCATGGTACATCATTGCAATGACATGAAGCTGAGTTCACAGCAGCAGTGTTCAGCATTTAAAATCAGGTCTTAACAAAAGCAATTGCTGAATTGAATGTTTTTCTGCTGCTGTACTTAGAAGATGGACACAACAGCCATGGTGAAATTCCAAGCTGCAAGATCACCCTTGGTGGTTTTAGCCTCAGCCACATCCTGCTCCAAGGTATAGGATGGGAGTTGAGTGCTCTTGTAGTGAGGGAAGCAGGAGACAGCTGGGGAACATGCCATCTTTGCTCACAGCGAGGAAGAATACCAGCAGGGACATCACGTGGCATGTTTCAGCCTACATTTAGGTAAACTGGTGAGGTTTTAACATACAAACAGAAAAACAGGACAGCAGCTGCCCCTGTAATTTCAAATACCAGAAAAGTAATGAAAACTGAGTATTTGTCTCATGATTTGGGGTATTGCAACACTTGCAATACCAACAATTTTGCCCAGAGCTTACCCCAGCTTATGCAGGGATGTACACAACTGTGGGAGGTCATCCCTTCAGGAACTGGAGGCAAAAGGCATGAGCCATCACTTTAACCAAATAAAGCAACACATGGCATGTTCCCTTCCTACAATTGCTTCCCAAAATGCAGCAACCTCAAAGTCCCACACTCTAGCATCATGGGGAGGGAAACAAGAAAGACTGGTTTTTGCTCTCTGAAACGTTCTACATTTCAAGTGATGCCTCATGTTTAATACCTGAGACAAGGAAAACCATCCCTGAGGCAGCATCATTTGAAGAAACCTCTCACTTATATCTCTCACTGGAAATGAGCCAGCAGTGCCCTTCTGGCCAGGAGGGCCAATGCTGTCCTGGGGTGCATTGGGAAGAGTGTGGCCAGCAGGTTGACGGAGGTGATCCTTCTCCTCTACTCAGCCCTGGTGAGGCACATTTGGAGTGCTGAGTCCACTTCTGGGCTCCTGAGTACAAGGGAGGCAAGGAGCTCCTGGACCAGGTCCAGTGGAGGTCCACAAAGAGATCTGGGGTCTGGAGCATCTCTCTTATGAGGAGAGACTGTGGGAGCTGGGCCTGTTTAGTCTGTAGAAGAGAAGACTGAGAGGGGATCTTATCAGTGCTTATAAATATCTCAAGGGCAGGTGCCAAGAGGATGGTGCCAGACTCTTTTTGGTGGTTCACAGTGACAGGATGAAGAGCAGTGGCCATAAACTAAAATGCTCACCGCAATGTGAGGACAAACTTCTTTACATTGAGTATGGCAAAGCACTGGAACAGGCTACCCAAGGGAGGTCGTGGAGTCCCTCTCTGGAGACATTCAAAACCCACCTGGACATGTTCCTGTGTCACCTTCACCCTCCAAACTGTTAAAGCCACCATACACCTGCTCTAGGTGACCCTGCCTTGGCAGGGGGTTAGACTAGATGATATCCAGAGATCCCTTCCTAACAACTCTGTGATTGTGTGAAATCTTTTTTTTTTTTTTCAGAACACACACGGCCTATTTGGAAGTAAGATCTCCGTCTGGTAAATGTTTATCCTGTTACTGCTCAATCATTTCCACTCTCATTGTTCATGCTCTGCTACCCTCTTAAATAAATAGTTCCATCACATATGGATAAAATGTATACATTCTTTTTTAAAGGGAAGTCAGAACAGAGATCACAGCATGAAGAGTACACATTGAAGTCTCTCCTACCTATGAAGACATTCCCAGCTTTGCTTTGTCTTTTCTTACCTATTTGATTCTTCCCACAGTTGTACTCTTTGAAACAGTGTTAATGTCCTGACTCATTTGTGTTCCTTTTATTCCATCACATTTCAACTGCAAAACACATCTCTCTGGGACTGCTTAACTCTTATTTAGAGTTAGAGCTACCTTACCTTGAACATTTTCCTCTGTCTTGCTCTGAGCTTCCATGTCTTAATGTGACTGTGTTTACATGCAGCATGATGGAGAAACATGACCTGAAACATGAAGGCCGATGTGACAAACTTTCCTTCAGAAACTCTTAATTAAACCATGTAGATTAAAATCTAATTCTTGGGACTGTGCACACATTTAATAACAAGACACACCAGAGCTATACAGGAGCTCAGCCACAAGAAGAGGGCATCAAAGCCTAGATTGCATTGATTTCTCAGATTTGCGTGGCAGATTTCATTTGGTCAAAAAAATTCAAATGTACGCCTCAGGTTTAGTTCAGCATACTTTCAGACCTGCCTGGGAATGTCACATTCTGAAACCAAGGTATTTCTATAAAGTTAGGACTCAACAGCTGAGTGTTTGTAGAGATGTTTTCAATTATAATATTAAGTCCAGCAGTTTAAAGCCAAGACTCCTAATTTACAACAGTACTTGTTAATTTACAACACTGAGCTTGTATAACGTTTAAGTAAACACTGCACTTCTGGATGACAGAAAGCTAAACAATGAAATAAAACTTCAGAAACATATCTACTCCTGCAGGTTTCAAAGAGCTTCCAGTTCTCTAAAAACAAACATCTCCCAGCTGCCTGACATTTATACTCATGCATCCTGTACTGCTACAAATGTAGAGAGAAAGGGACCAGCAACCCAAATGCTTTTCATTCAGAAGATCCATCAAATCAGATTTTAAGGTAAATTCTGCTTTCATCCACTGTATTTCGTTTTGTTTTGTGAAGGGAGGGAAATGTCAAGAAGAAAATAAACACTAAGTATAAACATGAAACATACTTTAATTTTACTACTGAAGAGCTAACTGAGTCCTCAATTCTTTGTTTCAGTTAAGCTAAATCCTTGCCTTTCTAACAAGCATTCCAGCTGAAGACAGCTCCCTCTCATTTCAGCCTTCTGTGGCTGAAACAAGTCAAATTGCAAGCTCTTCTTCCTAACCATCCATTGCCTCACCTCCTTTCCCACTAAAATTATAAAAAAGTTTCAGCTACCCAACTTTTTTCTTCTCTAAAATGCCACTCTCCTCTTCTGACTCTTGCCAACACCTCAATACTAGGGCTAATCAAGTAACTAGAAGCTGTTCAGAATGTCAGTTTTCCAGAAAAAATATCTTCAATGTATTTTTCTAAAAGCCCACAGTAAGATGACAATGGAAACAGACTATTTTTCACTGAGTTATTGCAATTGTTGCAAGAGGCATAGTCTTCATTTAAAACAAATATTTAACTGAAAATCTTATTTTTTACTAAACCATTCCAAAAGCCTGCTGTTCAAAAAACTCTGCAGATGATCCCCTTTAAGGTCCTACTTGGTTTTCCCCTCAAGTCTATAAAATCAGAGCTTTCAGATCTCAAATGTAGCTGTTTGGAGAACATTTCAATATGGAAGCCCTCGAAGGGGTAAGAATGCAGAAAATGTGTTTCACAACAGTCTTCCATGGTACAGAGTATGAAGAAAGGACTCAGAGACTGGAAAAGCTGAGGCATGTTCAAAGAAGCTGAGAGCCTGAGGGCAGGTTTTGCAAAGCCTAAATAATGACTTGAATAGCACTGGTGAGCCACGGAACAGGACCAAGAGCATCAAAGGCCTCTTTGGGAGAAATGGGACAGGACAGTGGCTTCACAACAGTTTTGTGAGTATGCACTGTTCAGGATCTATAATACCATAACTAATTAAAAAGGGTTTAATAGACATTATTCTCTGGGGTGGGTGGGAGGGTGTGTCATGTTACCAACAACATTTTGTCCTTTGGGAATATTCTGCATATTTTCATGCAGAAGTTTGAGTAACAACCTAGGAAAATGCCCTCCAGACTCACTGCCAGGTCTCTGGAGCAATCTAGCTAGAAACATATACAGCCTCATCCAGAGAAAGGGCAAGATCAACAATTCCCTCTCAAATTAATGGGATTTTTGAGTGTTCAGCATCCCACAGCCCTTTATGGAGCAGTAATTGCAGACAGTTCTCTAACTTGGGTGGGGAGAGAAACTTGGGATTGGCAACCTGAATAGCACTCTGTCCAAATGCCCATTCAGCTACTGTCTGAAGACAGAAATCCTGACAGTAATTGCTTGTTCATTTTTGAAGGGAAAATTCCCAAAAACCCCAGTGGGATTTTGCCTATGTTAGCAAGGACTTCAGGCTCTGAATTATTACTGATTATTACTGATAAAAACATTCAAAAAATAACAGGCATAATTTCCAACAAGATCAAGTATCACGAGTACAGATTTAAATTCTATGTGACAAATTCAATTCCTACCAAACAAACAAACACCACAACACAGAAACAGGAAAGATAGAGCATTACCTCATCACAATACTTCAACAGGAATGAAAAGAAAGCACTGAGAGCTAAAATAACTACTGTGAGACAGCAAGTTTGAAGCAGAAGGTTTAAGCTCGAGAAAGGAAGGGTGTAATTCTACTAAATGTAAATGTTAGTATTTTACAGATACAGATTAAGTTAGACATAAGTACACGTCACATAAACCCATCTTCTCTCCTGTAACAGCATCCATGCCTAGTGGAGATGCAGTAGATGTCATACAGTTTGAGCAGAGCAAGTCTTTTAATACTGTCTTCCTTGAGATTTTCATAAGCCACCAGGGGAGACAGACTAGAGGAAACACTGTATTCAAGGAGTTCTTATTAATGGCTCACTAACTGGATATATGCACACACATATATATGTGTATATATATGTGTGTGTGTGTATAGATGTAGCCAAGGAACCTGTCCTCAGTTAGGTATTTCCAGTATTTTTACTAATGGCTTGATTTATAACTTTATTCAGTGAATTAAATAAATGCTCTGAGTGGAAAAGGGCTAGAAGGACAATGAAGACAACAATTAGTTTTCATAATAGCACTGATAATGTTGAGAAATACTCCTGTTTAAAAAAAAAAAACCAACATCTACCCAGGGTTGTGAATAAAAGAGTGCAAAAGGCATATTAATATGCTTTTTTTTATTGAGCATAAATATAAAGCACGTGAGAGAACATACAGCTAGATAAAGTCTACCCTCAGTTAGACACACAAAGCAAGGAGCCTAAAAAAATTGCCAGAAAAATATATCATCTTCTTAATTAGTGAGAACTTGTAACAACCCATGGAGCTTCAAGCAATACCAGAGAAACACAAATGTGAACGCATAAATGACAGCTAAAATTAAAGAAATAAAAAGGCATGAAACATATCTGTGTTGTCTTTCTTGCCTCCTTGTTTTCACGCTTGTTGTTATGTCGTGTAAGCTCAGGAAGAAACTGCATCATCCATTTCCTTGCATTTCGCCCAGGGTTGACCCAAGGTCACACCAAAGAGGGTGGTGTTGGTGAAGGGCTGGGAACAGCTGATGTAACATTGCGTAGGGATGCTACTAGCAAAACAGAGAAGAGGCTCAGTACGAAAGCGTGGCACAGCAAATTCCACCACTCCTACCTCCCGCAGGGAACAGCATTTCCATCAGCCCAGCTTCTCTCCTCACTTGCCCTCCCCTGGGCTCCAAACATACTGCCAGTATGCATATTCCACATTCCTCTGGTATATAAAAGAGATATTAATACATTCCTAGCATGGCATTCAAGGGAAATAGTATGCCCAAGAGATGAAATTATACTCCCAACTCTCTCAAAGTGAATTACAGTTCATCGCTATCAGGAGATACAGGCAACACACAGGAAGAAACACTCACAGGGAATAAAGACGAGATGTGGCTCATGAAACTGGAATTGAGCACAGCTTGTTTGAATGGCTGGTTTTAATTTACACCCCCTGAAAGCACCAATAAACTTTGGAGATACGCACCAGTGCTGAATCCCAGGGATGTCAATGGGGCTGCAAGGGAGTGTGTGGCTTGCCCAGGCTGCATGCTCAGAGATAAGAAACCAGTAAGTGTCTGGTTGGATCAAGAACCTGTGGACCTTTAACTTCTACTAATTTACAGAAGAATGTCCTCTTGCACTAAATAAGAAGCAGTTTTGTATCACTTTGTGGGATAACTTGGTTATCAAGTATTGGACACAGGCCCAGCCGCTGGAATGAGAGCGAAGCAGTGCAAGGGTTTGTCATCACAGTTCTCAGGGAAGCCATGAATCTGCTGAATTGCTCTGTGACTCTTGTAACACCAAACTGAACTGCATCACCCAGCAAAATAAAACATTTCATACAGATTACTTTTACAGTTGCCTTACGTTAGCATTTGCACAATAAATATCTCTTTGCTGTTTCATAGTTACATGAGAAGGTTTGAGGTCACACAGAAATGCATGAAAACTGGTTTAAGGAAGAGGATTCATCTTCACACGCTATGTAACAAGGCTCTGATAAGGTCCCTTCAAAACCTGTTATGTTGCAGTTTTGCTGCTGAACACAATGCAAATAAGATTTGGATTCAAATGAGGGGATTTTCTACAACACCTGTGGATGTTTTTAATTCCTGCAATACACGTTAGATTCCAAGACTGCATCTGGCAGTGGTCAGGATTCTTTCTTTCCTGCCTCTCGAATTTCTTTGGTAGTAGCTGCTGGATCTCACAAACTTTCCATTCTTATTGCCAGATAACACAGTATGACAGAGGTTCCCACATCAAACACCTCAGGCATCTTTCCATTCTCATCTAAAAGGGGTTTCTTCTATACTGCAGTAACAGCCTTTTTTAGTAGAATATAATCTGCTTCTTAGAAAACAAAGGAAACAGAAAATTTCTCCAAAAGTGCAGCATAAAAAAAAAATATAAGAATTAATAAAACTGATGTAACTACAGTTTATCTTTCATGTTTCAATATTCCATTCAAAGCTGATTGGAAAAGCCTGCTCATTAACAGCAGTTGTTCTAAAAACAACAGCATTTACAACCTACAAGTACTCGAGTTAAGGAGCTAGAGATTTTTACGAGCAAGCTTTTGACTTTGCGGATTCCTAAGTGGTTTTCCAACATTAAAAAAAAATAATAAAGAATAAGATCTACTGAGGACTTGTTAACTCTTTAAAGAAAAGCAATAGTATTCAAATCAAATAAATACAATTTTCATCTCATCTATCAAAACGCATAGACAGCCAGTGGACAAAGCAGGCATGTATGATATGACACTAGTTCACTCATTTCCCTAACGCATCCCAGTCTCCGTGAGAAAAGCCTTCTGAGGCCCCACAACAAAAACTCTGTGTGATTTCTCACTCAGAAAACCCTAGCACAACAAAATGAGCCTTGCAATGTGACCCAAAGGACACCAAAGAAAATTCTTGGCAAAATGATAAAAGATTGAATTTCCAAAGCTATGGCCCTCTGAACAGCATAGATTAGATTTTTGATTAAACCAACTATGAGATCATCTCCAGCACAGAGCTAACAACTGCTGTATTGTCATGCCAGGAGTATGTTGTTATTCACACTAGGGCAGGAATACTTTCTACTTAACACCTAATTTATTTTTATTTAAACATTACATAGCTGTAACATAAAACAAGAAGAACCTGGTGCTGATGGGCGTGATGATCTCTGCACTCCTGCTCTCCACATCCAAAATGGCTTTTGGTCTTTTCAGGCATACCTAAAAAACACAGTCACTCCAACTGAAGGAATGAGGTGATTTCTGAAGCAACATATTCCCAAAGTATTCAAAACTAGTTACAGATAAAATTTGCACTTAGTTCAAAAAAGCCTCTTTTTTTTCATGCTGTTTGTTATCTTGATTAAAATCTTCCTTGGGACAGGTATTTTTTTAATAAAATTGTCTTATTATCTTAACAAAAAGGTTTCAATAGCATATTTTTATTGATGTTCTCTTTCTACTAAGAGATTGCCATAGAAGGTAGTGTAACAGTCCTTAGAGAAATCACCAACAAAAGTCAGTTTTATAGACGTAAAGAAAAATGTTCTTCACAATCTAAAGTATGGCTGAGCAGGAAAAAGCTAAACAAAATCTTGAATTCTTTAACTAAATAGAAGGTAAAATGTGAATGAACCTGGACTGAACTTATTCTCCTACAGCCTTCCAGGGATATGCACAGAGCAGCAAATCAGATGTGGTATGATCTAAGAAATACAATGATCATTTATCCTACTGTTAATTTTCAAGAAATCAGAACATCCGGCAGCAATAATCCAAAGACATAGTTTTGCATTTAAAATCCGTAATTTCTTAATTTGATATCTAATACTTCATTAAAAAATTGACAAAAGGGCTAGAGAATCTGTTCCATGCTAATGTGTTTTCATCCATTTTCATCTCATATCTTTAAAAAGATGGGTTTGTGCCCTCAAAGTATATTTCAAGTGAAGACAGAAGCACCTGTGAGAGGCAGGATAATAAGTGTTTCCAGCAGATATTCTCAAGAGTTGCTGCACGCTAACCCTATTGCAAACTTGTGCAGGTGGCACAGGATTAGGAAGTGGAATGGATTTACCAAAGTGCACTAACAGACATCTGCACCCTTACTGTGGATAAAGGGTCAGTCATGAAGGATATTTTGCCTCCTTCCACTACGTTTTTCTGTAAACTTGCTGTAATCATCAGCTATTTCTCTCCTGTGCAAGAAATGCAACTTTGATTAAGAACAAACTACAGGTGAGAACCTGAAAGAGGATCCAAATCACTGAACCTCTATTACCTCAGCTTCCACAAGATTTGAATTCAGAACCTTAAAGCCATGACACCCTTTGCTTTGAAGAAGAACACACCAACAATTAAGATTCTGTTCAGATGCACAAAGTCTCCTACAGCTCTAAAAACTCACTTAATGATCCAGTTATGGGCAGGAAATAAAATATATACTGCATTTAGTCTAACCAGAGCAGGAATATAGCAGTATTGAAATAGCCTCCTGGATGTGACCAGGCATCATATCATGAGCAGTTAATGTCAGGTACCTGTACCCCAAAAAAGGTTTGATTGTCTAACAATGACTCACAGGACTTTGGAAGCTTGAAATATATACTGCCTCATCAGTATTTAATACCATTTCCAAATAGTAAAGCAAAAGAGATTCAAAGCTGACAGAGGAAAGGACTGGTGATGATGTCAGCATTGCTAACTGCAGTATCTAAATTGGTTTTATTTGATCCCTTTCCCATAAGTAATCCGGGCTGGCCCAGAAAAGCTCTGTGGTGTTTCAAGTTGTGATACTTCAAAGCTCTGTGCAGTAGCAACCAAAGAGCATAAAAACAAAAACTTTGATCAGCAGCTTCAGCTCAGGATGACAAAGAGGGTCATCAGCAACCACGGATCAGAGACTGACCCTTGGAACTGCCTTCACCCTTGCATGAAGAGACTCTTCCCAGTGGCCAGACTGCCTGGAGAAGATATCTTTTACAAATCTCCACCAGGATCAAAATTCATTCTAATTCTTGTTCCCATGGTGCTTCTCCCTGCAGAGAACCTGGTCTCTGGGAAAGACACTAAGTATTTCACTTAACACCCTCCTGCGGAGTGACCACTGAATTAATCACATACAAACGTGAATTAACATTCCTAAAGCAAAAAGCAAGAGGTGGAAGTCTTCAATCAAAGCCTCACAAATCAATAAAAGAAATAAGAAAACAAAAAAGGTCAGTTACAAATATTCCTCTTCCAAGTAGGAGCTGTAACTAATTTAAAGTACATGTTCAAAGAAATGTATCATCTTGTTTACTAAGACCAGTGCAAATAAATGGCTTCTCAGAGGGTGATATTCACGGATAGCCAACAATTCCCAGTTTTAATCCATCACAATCAAGGACAAAAAAATGTATCAGAATAGCCAGGTCTCCCTTTTTTCTAACTATTTTTCATTAAATGGATTAAGCAGCTTTAAAAAAATACTGTATTTGTTCATATTAGAAAACTCAAAGCATATCTAAGGATGTTCTTTACATAAGATTTTATGGCTAATTACAGTTGATTTGTAAGTTGAAAAGTATTTATGCATTTTGAAATTGTGCCTATTTTGTTCTCAGAAAGAGACTGTAAGACAAATATTCAATATTTGGCCCTTCAGCCAGACCTATAAATCAATGAATAGGCATTTCAAGCTGATTTTGAAAGCCCAGCCCGGTGGACACTTGTTCTGAAGGACAGTGGGTGTCAGGAGAGCACCTGTGTGACATTGCTGCATGATAACGCTCCCATGTGGCTGCAGCTACTGTTTTTTAATTTTTTTTTTTTTAAGCCTGATGATGAGAGTAACTTGTTGCAGAGGCACCTAGACTGAGATGGGACTTTGCACATTTCATACCCTTAGCCTACAGGGAGAATAAAGGAGAAGAAAATCCCTTCTTTGTTGGTTTCATGCGGCAACGATGCAACTATACCCTAATTTTTTAATCTGTGTTACTTCCAGTAACATTAACCAAATATATTCCAGTAACAGCCAAAAAGACACTGGGTTGTTGTTTGGGGGTTTTTTTGGTTTTGTTTTGGGGTTTTTGTTTATTTGTTGGTTTAGGTTTTTTAGAGGCCCAAGGCTTATTTGCAAAGAAGCTGTACAATTTTGTATCTAACTTTGCATGGAAGATGTCTCCCAAAATATAGGGGAATGGACCAAGGGTTAGAATAATGGATGAAAACCTTCAAGAAAAATGAGTGCTCACAGGTTACTATAATTCAAATGTAAAAGGTATTTCATCTCAATAGAAATAGATTTCTGCTACACCCCAAAGAAAATAGTAATGTATTTTTCTAAAACAAATAGTAAGCTAACCCCCTCCACAGTGAGTGAAGTTGCTCTTTCCTAATTAGATGTACAAGTCATCACAGATTACATTTGATTAATAAAAAGATTGCAAGAGCAAACATTTTGCTGAAACAATGCTATAATTTTTTGTGCACTGTATACACATAAATTTTCGACCATGAAATAAAGGAAATGTGAAAGTCCAAAATTCGCCCATTAACTCCACATAATCTACTGAAATTCTGTGTCTGTGTTCCCACACTTGAGGCAGCAGAGCCATGCAAAGTGAGGCACATGCACTCCCCGTGCAGTGTGTACACGTAACTTTCAAGTGAACGGGCTAAAAGTAATTCATGGTTGCTACACGTAATACTTTTTTGTCCTGTAAACACTTATTTGAACGCTAAATTTACAATTTTACATCACTCAAAGAAAGCAACATCTCAATCTTACAAGGATATAATCCCTAATTTCCTCATTCTTCATTCATAGAATCATAGAATAAGCTGAGCTGGAAGGGACCCCCAAGGATCATCAAGTCCAACTCCTGGCCCTGCACAGGACACCCCGAGAATCACACCCTGTGCCTGAGAGCATTGTCCAAACACTTCGGGAACCATGTCACGTTTGGTGCTGTGAGCACTTCCCTGGGAAGCCTGTTCCAGTGCCTAACAACCCTCTGGATGAAGAGCCTTTTCCTAATATCTAATCAAATTCCCAATAATCCATGAAACTTTATTTTATTTTATTAGGCTTTAGTTCTTTAAATAGGAAAGGATTATACAGGCCAGTGATTTTGGTTGAGTTTTGGCACATCAGGACTGCAAGGCTTCCTTGCAGCTCTTACATGTCTCTCATTGGGTCTGGACTACAGAATCACAGAATAAGCTGAGTTGGAAGGGATCCACAAGAATCACCGAGTCCAACTCTGGCCCTGCACAGCACCATCCTCAAGAATCACTCCCTGTGCCTGAGAGTGTTGTCCTGAACTTCTGGAGCTCTGCCAGGCTCAGTGCTGTGACCACTGCCCTGGGGAGCCTGCTCCAGTGCCCAACCCCCTCTGGGGGAAAAACCTCTTTCTAATATCCAACCTCAACAACTTCAGGCCATTCGCTCGGGTCTTGCGACCGGCCACCACAGAGAAGAGATCACCCTGCTTTGGCCTGTCCAAGGAATCGGACACCTTCCCTAATTCTCCCCAAGAACGTAGCTCTCCAGGTTTTCCACTCTGCAGAGGGATGCTACCTGCTTTTAAGGCAGAGGGAGACCATGCGTGTGCCGCGTCTGAGGAGGTGCCCGCACCCGGCTCGGCACAGAGCCCCGGCTCGGCACAGAGCCCCGGCTCGGCACAGAGCCCCGGCTCGGCACAGAGCCCCGGCTGCCCAGCCCGCGCGGGCCGCCGCTGCTCGAGGCCGGGAGGTTTCACCGCCCCGGGCCCGCCGGCGGCGGCGCGCAGTGAGCAGCGCCACCTGGTGGCGGCGGGGGGAACGGCAGCGCCGGGATCCCTCCGGCGGGAGCGGCAGCCGCGCCAATGGACACCCAGCGGGAAGCTGGGCCCGCCTCCGATTCTAGCCAGCAGCTGTATCAATGTCCTCCCAAGACACTCGCGATAATATATGTTTTATTCCTGGCAGGAAACCTGAGTCAGTTCAGCAAGTTCCTAGAGCAAATCTTACAGGAAAGGTTGACCTGAACTCTAGGGGACAAACATTTAAGACAGAACAGGTGGACAGGGCTTCTGCATGTGGTAAACCGGATGCCAGAAGTTCGATATCCTGCAATTGGTCCGAGATTAGTCTTAGACCAAAGCTAAGTCATTTCACTGACTCTGTATTGTCCGTATAAAGCTATTTTGTTGACACAGGTTTTGGCTGTAAATAGGTGCTCACATACTAGCGTGTTCCTTTTCAATGAATTTCCAGCTAGCGCTTGAAACAACTCCGTTTCTGTTTCAGCTTCCTGTCAGCAGAGCACCCGGCCTTGTTGAGGCATGATGTGGTCTCAAATGCTGATAGTGAACACAGGTGTCAAAAGGACTTGAGCCTTGCACCACAGGTCCCACTCTCCTTGTTAGAAAGAAGTACAAGATTTGTGGGCACAACTGCTGTCATTCCCACATATTTTTGTTCCCCATTTCCATATTTTCTACTGCATCTCTGCTGCAACATCAGGGAGCTTTTCTCGTGCAAAGTCTAGACGGATACTACATACTTGAAATAGCGTGAGGAATTTGGAATGAGGTTTGTTTACCAGCCTGCAGTTCTATGTCCTTATCTGAACCAAACTGCTTGTGCTTCTGACAGTCAGGCACTGCTGCTCGTCAGAAGGTTCTCTCTCCAGACAAGGCACATTGCACCCAATTTAAAGGACTTACCAAACACATTTGAAATGGAACAAAATTGGAACAAGCTAACAAAAGGAGTACAACAATTATTCAAGGTCTCGCAATTCAGGTCACTTGCTTTCTTCAAAAGGAAGGTTAGAGAGGTATAGGTGGATGTTCTCACATGCCTGTTTGAAAAGAAAAGGATAAAGGCTATTGAAAGCAAGCAGATGAAATACAAGATTCAGAGGCTGAATCGGTAAAAATTCGCGTTAGAAATCAGAAGTGTATTTTTTCTGAGTGAAGGTAAACCTTCAACCAGCTAATACACAACTATCATTGACTGTCTGTCCCCTGAAGCCTTCCGTTCAACATTGGATATTCTTCAAAAATACATATTCCATGGTCCCACACAGACCCTGAAGTACCATAAAAACCACAGATTAATGATCTACAGCCTGAATCGTGCAAAGAACCTGACTAGATGATTTTAACATTTTTTAAATAATTTTTAACATTTTTAACATTAACAATTTCAAAATGCTTTGTATTTTAATACTGAGCATGTGAATAATTCCTTTTCTGTTTACTAATTTCATTGGCTTTAACAGGACAACTGAATGGCTTAAATTTGAGCATGGGATTATGTATAATACTGAGACAAGACCACAATTAGAATCAAAGGAGGTTACTGACATCTTTCTCTATGTAAAGTTGATCATACAGTGGCTAAAAACCCTATAGCTTTCAAGAGGAATAAGGAACATTGCCCAGTTCTCAATGACTCTCAGGAAACCCTCTTTGGAGATGTGGATCTGCCTAAAAGCTGAAACTAAACCACTCTGTACAGAATCTGTTATAGTCAGACATTTAAAATACTTTAAATGTAAAAGAAATTTGGAAAGTTAAATTATGTTTCCATTCATCTGGCTTTATTCCAAGTCTGTAATGCCTATTACACATCAGCTGGATTATATTTGAGGCTCATTTCAACTAGTTAGCAATGTTCTAGAGGTCAATATAATTTTGACCTGATGCATTAAAAAGGGGAGATTTATAAACAGTATTGACTAGCTCATACCTAAGACATCACATCAAAACTATGCCATGCTCTTTCTCAAATTCTTTCTCGCTTTCTTCAAGTCTTTAAAAGAGTACGTCATTTTATGCTACATAAGTCTCTCATTAAGAGCCTTAGGGCTCTTTATAGGTTTTCTGCCTTCTCTACAAATTTCACCCGTAAATAGGAACTAATCTGCCCCAGGCTGGAGTCCAAGTACCATGTTTTACACCCCACATCTTGCAGGGGAGTCCCACAGTTGCCACAGCGACTTTCTGTGTGTGATGCCAAAATCCAAACTGTCTGCCCTTTCAGGCCACGTGCTACTGCAAAATAACTAAACTGCAGAACTAAAGAAGTCCAAGCACATTCTTAGAAGTCACTTCATCAAGAAAACACAGTTTTCAGACCTGTATTTCTGTTATTTAAAATACTTTTTGTGCAGCTTTCAGCATGTTTAAGGAGGCACAGAAAAAGCAGCAAGGCATAACAGTAAATATAGTGGGTGTGTGCACATGCATGTATTTAAATACATAAAAGCCCCGTGCCAAAAACCTCGGGAAGGGTGAGGAGGAAGGCCTTCTAGTCTTCCTTGTAAGAGAAGTGTGAATAATAGATTCCAGTCACTTTGCCATAAGATCCTGCCTAGTACTGCTGTATGTGAGGTGGATTTTACAGTGAAAGCAAGAATCCAAATCCTTTGCCCGACATATATATGTACATATATGTATATATAGACATGCGCATATGTAACACACACACCCCACATGTGTGCTTTTTCTTCATTTACAGGGCATTCTTCATGGATTTTCTGCTCTCCTTGCCTGAAAGCTGACCAGACACCTGGGAACATCTACACACTGACCTCAGCAAGCTTTCCACAGGTCTCTCAAAAAGCACTATGGGACAATCTGAATTCCAGAATTACATTGCTTTGAGTGGTTTCCAAGAAGGCAAACGAGAAAGTTTTTTTTCCTTCCTTGATCACAGAGAATTCTGAACCTTTTGGGAAAGCCTTTGAACTTCCATTAAATGTGATCTGTTTAATGTTTGGATCTGTTGAAGGAGAGGCAGTCCGATAAACTGGGCCAATGTTGAAATGAACTTGCTTCCAACACCTCTACAGTATAATCACATCTCCCTGAGCACCTCTGTAGATAATTATTGGATTAGACATTCAAAGAGGTGATTGACAAACAGAAATCAGGCAAATAAAGATAATCTACCCTTTTTCTAGGCAACCAAAGGGATTCAGACCTACAACAAAGGAGCTTTCTGTGATCCACTGCCTACTGTAAGTATTAAACTCTTCGTGGCTGACATATCTTTGGAGCTGGAAACTGTTGGCAAAACATTTCTTGTTTGTGTCTCAGTCTAGGAAAATGAGGTATTTTTTCTATATTAAAGTACTCTGAAATGAGTCACCTAAAGCGGTGTAACCTGCCGTCTCCATTTGGTAACAATAGAGCAGACATCAATTTTCAATCTTATCAGGAGTCACCAGTCCCTAAGTATTAGTGGCGCCTACTGCATTTTATCCAGGGACCTAACAGAAAACATCTGTTCTTTTACTTCACAGCAAATCAATAGATTAAATCAACATTCTCTTTTCTCCTTTATTCTGTTCATTAAAGGCATAGGTTTTCTTTCATTTTTCTTCTATTTCTTTTAATAACTCACTTCTCTTTGCAAGTCAAATCCTAGTATATTATAGAGATTTCTATGTCTCTTTCTGGGCTTACCTGGGGAGACGTATCTATGCTCTAGCAAAAGACGAGCAGAAGAAATTATTTTTGAGGGACATATTTACGAAGAGCTTGGTAAAATTATACCTAGTATTTGGACCAAAGCCCAGAAATACTTAAAAAAAGAACCCCAAATATTGTTTACTGCCTTTTCTGCTTTTTCCAAGTCTATCATTCATGTTACAAAATGTGATGCTATTACTAAAAAATCCACCTCTGATCTCATACCTTTCACCAAAGTGCTAAAGCATCACAGCTCTGTCAAGTAAGATGTGCTTTGTGGAGCCACCCACATTATAAAACTTACTTGGTTCAGTTTTGAATCTAGTAATGAATTATCTGTGTTTGTACACATCATTCCATCAGTTCATATTGTCCCACCAGTACCGTACATCAGGTTTGCACCAGAACATTCTAAACAATACAGCCTAATATCCAATATGCTTATACATGAAAAGAATACTTCACTTAAATAGTAGGCAAAACTAGGCACTTCTGGACTGAGAGGGAGAGAGACATTAAGGCAGAAGCGATCAAAAAAACAGAGCTTAAAATTTTCATTCTGCTGTTAACAGCATAATTAGTATTAAAAATGATTACCAAGCTAGCAGAACTGAGATTTTTTTTTCCTACTTGAATCAATGTTAAATATGCCCAAATACAGCCAAAGTATTAAACTTTTTTTCGCTGAATAAGCATCTCCAGGTAAGAATCTTTAATATTAAACCTGAGAAAAAAAACCCCTTATGTACATAGTTTTCTCCTTTTATTTTACCTGCCGAGATCTCACATGGTTTATGCAGTCTGATATGAAGCCAAAACATGATGAAGTGTAAATGAACATACCTATTTTTGCTCCAACAGGTAGATGTAAATGAAACACAGGAGGGCCACGTTTGATTTGAGCTGAAATGATGCTATATTCATGATATGCATTGCAAAGGTGTTATGAGAAGTGTATGAGAATTTTATATTTCCTTGTGTATGAGAAGCTGATAAACAGAGCTGGTCCACAATAAAGCAATAAATACGTACAAGTATATGAAATGCTTTAAATCATCCAGCAAGGATAAATCCCTGCCTGGTCTAGATAACAAGGGTTCCACTGGAACATTGTACATTGTGTATGTAGTACAAGCTGGCAGCAGCTCCTGCATAAAGCCAGAAACATGGGAGCAGGGCAGAATTGCATCCAATGCCTACAACTATTGGAATCAAGCTTTTTGCCGCACGTCATGACTGAATTCAGCCACAGTAAATCAAAACTCCTTTTTGGGTCTGTAACAAACACACCATGTAGCAACCTCAGAACCACCTCATTTCTGTCAATTTAGTAGAGCAACATGAGAACCTTGTCACTGGGACTATTGGCTGTCAGTGAGCTGCAGCTTGAGGAAACTTCTCCCCACAGTTTGAGGTGAGGATTGGGAGAATTTTCACCGGGGAAAAGAGAATTATTACTGGAAATTAATTTAATATGGTGTCAAGGCAAAAAGAGATGGAAATAAAGAAACATCTCTTAGGATAAGAGAAGAAGCAGAAAGAAGCAGTGAGAGGAAAAAATTAGAGAAGTGGCAGCTCACAGCCAAGCAAAATTTTGTCTAGAATGGTGCAAGGGCTGAGCAACCCAGACTTGGGAAACCTTATCAGTCAGGAAGGGAACTGATTTATCTGTCATCTGATGAATGACAGAACAGCAAAGTCGGTCAAAAAGTGGGATATTGTCACTTTCTATCTCAGTTCCTATGAAGAAATCAGATTATTTTTTTGAGATTTCTCTTTGTTAGCATTAAAAAAACTATAGCTCACTTGCTACTGAATAAAAATCATAAGAAATGTTGGGACCAAAGAACAACTGAAGCAAAACTCCATAAAATAATTAAACCTCAGAGCTACCCAGATACTGAAATCAAATGTGTAAAAGTCATTGATAGTTCTCTGTCTCATGGGAAACAGAGATTGATGAAACACAGCTGTGTTCACAGCAATTGATGGCATACATCATCATTTCCACAGCATTCACATTAAATTACCTAGCAGCTATAGTGCCAGTATAGATTATGGGATAACCCAGTTCTTTCTTTTAATCTCAGGCATCTGGAATTTCAGGGTCAGAGGAACCCTCATTCCTCCCGCCCCCCCTTTTTTTTTAAGTCAAGATAGATAAAGTAGTAATACCAAAGGCATGAGAATACCAAGTCTCCTCTAAGCAATATGTATTCACATTGAACTCAAAAATAACTTTTAGAGTAATCCTAAATTTCAGTATATATTAATATCCAACCACAAGAGCACAGGAAAAGGGAGAGAAGCTTAGACTAACAAGAAGTTCAAAAAACATCCTGTAAAAGTATTGGCAATGCAGCATCCTTCTATATGAACCACAGATGTGCAACTTGACTATTTTCATTACATTAGCAGAGCTAGGAGCTTCATAGCCTCAGACAACCAGCTGAAGTGACAGAAGGTCCAAATGATTCCTTCTAACCAGAACTAGATGGTACTTAAAGGCAAGACCATTCTGGACCATATTAAGTTGATCCTGGAATCACAACTGAGATGCTTAAACACAGGAACTCTAAGCTCCGAGAGATCTGGCTGAAATCCAGCTGATATGATTAAAACTGGGCAAGTGCTGTGCTTGCCAGTTCAAGGATTCAAGGGTAGCCTCTGTATCTAAAGAACTTTGAAATCAGATGGCACAACTAATAAGCACTATGATTCTACTGTGTTAAAAAAAGAGAAAGAAAAAAGCAACTGAATGTGCATTTAAACAGGAGGTCAGACTAAGAAAAACCCTGTGTTTTCAGGTTATTGTTCTCAAAATTTGAATTCACCATGGTATCTAATAGAGTAATAATAGTAAGGAAGGAGGAAGAAAGTAAAGACAATGTCTTCCATAACTGGCAAGGGGTAATTTAATCTAAACCACAATGTATAGTGTGAATAATAAAAATAAGAGACTTGGGATATTCCCTGGACTAATCTCTATAAACTAGAAGTAGCCCCAGGAAACCATAAGAGTAAAGCCACTTGACCATGTTATTGGTTTTATGAAAATATGTTCCAGAAAACCCACAACTCAGACATGTACACATTTCCATGGCTTAGAGAGCCCTTTATGTTCTACAAAATTTGAGTTTCCCACCATTTTATTTTACTAAACTCTGAGGTGAGTGTTACATTACAGGGTTTTTTTCTCTGATGCAGGATGTTGAGGTTTTTTACTTGTTACCAGTTCCACTTGCAATAACATTTTTGTAAACTGTTTAGGAAAGGTCATAAACCCCCTAATTTAACTACTAGCTGATTCAGTAATAAAGAAGGTAAATAATTTCACCTAAAGTGAGTGAAAATTACAAAGATGACTAAAGAAGCTTGTCACTCAAAGCAGATTCTGATTTGTTGTTTGGTCACTCTATTTGTGTAAACGGAGTTCACATTTATGAGTTTCATCACAGTATCAAACTACAACTCACTTTCCTGAAACTAACAATTTTTAAACATTTGATATCAAATAAGTAAATACCCTGAAGTCCCATTCAGCATCATGTTTAATGCCCTCAGTCACCTGAACAAAAAGAAGTAAATAAAAAACACCGTAATATATTGTATTTCTTGAAAGTTTCCACTGTTGTAAATAACACCAAATGTGTGTGGCCTCACTGGTAACAGGTTGTGTTATATTTATTTCCAAAAAAACCCCAAACTGTGTAGCACAACTACAACCTGAGGTCTGATAACATCCCACTCCAATTTTCATTTTGAACTGAGAGCCCTTTGGTGCTCCAGTACATCAGTCTGGAACCTGCAATAATTAATCCAGCAGAAGCATATCCCACCAAACAGCCCTTCCAGCTAAGGATGGCCAGATGGCACCTACTTTGCACAGTTCATCACCTACTGTAGTAGATCTGCTTGTAACAAGACAGAACCAGGCAGCAAATAAGAATGGAGGTAAGAGGAGCAAGAGTCCAACATTGTCTTCTGGGATGTCTCAGAGAGAAAAGAATACAACTATTGAACACATCTCATTCATTCCCCTTAGTCCACATCATACAGCAAACTACTTTAAGAGGGCAGGACTCCCGAAGGAGGAAAAACAAGCAATTCTTGCAGGCCAGCTGAGATATTCTCCAAATAGGAAGACAGTGCCTACCTGGAAAGTACTCTGAATGTTGGGATTTTTCCAGTCTTAATCACCTGAAAAAAATCATACAGTGCAACTCATCAAGGCAATGCTTCATCTGCCTTAGTCTGTCTCAATTGTCCCAGGTTATCCACGAACTCAAATGGTCTAGAGGAGCCAGAACATATTCCATCCCTCTGAGAACAAAATTAACTCATTGATCTATTGTATCTGATTGCACACATAGGAAAATGCAGCTCTGCACAACTTTCTTCAGAGAGAGAGAGGAAGCAGCCTGGACCATTTCCCAGGCTGGGTGGTAAGTTTTCACACTCTCTGGTTTAGCCAGGTTCTGACATGTCACAAGGACATTTCTGTTTTCTGTCAAGGCCAGATGTCTTTTTTTTTTTCCTTTATTTTCAATGTTTGGGGAAACACCTCTCTTTCCTAGGAACTTTGTGCAAATATTTCCCTACCTGAAATATTTGTCCTGTGTGAAAAGGCACCTTTCAAGTCCCCAAATCCCCGTTCTAATCACGGGTCCCAGAGTTTGGTTTATGCAAGCAGTAACTGAGCCTTATTGCACTGTGATAAAGACATTCAGTACTCATACAACTCTGTAGCAGCCTTGTTTAAGCATGATTGCTTGTTCTGTTGGTCAGATGCAGTTGCAGAGCCTGGGGAACAGTGATGTACATCAGTAGGCTATACTTTTATTTTTAATTAATTTTTGATCCTCTGGTGAGCTGTAGCAGAATGTGTATTTGCTGTTTTAGCTAGGCTGGGCTAGATGCCAGCATTAGAGATATTGATTAAAAAGAGAAAATTATTTTCTGCATCCATTTTTGCTGTGTTTCCATGTGCTGTTCGAAACAAGAGAGTAAAAATTAAGCATAATTGACTGAGGGTTTATACCTCAGAGTAATTTCTCCATGCCTTTCATCTTCAGTGCTGTTATTCCAAGGGCTGAAGTCAACACAACCAGTTCAACCTGTATTTGACCACCCTGGCAGAAACTCCTTTAAAGATCTTCACAAAAAGGTGCTAGAAAAATTGCAAAGACCATTTGCCTTTCCCTTCTTGTCACATCAATCACAGTGCCTTTCCATGCTCCCCAGGATCAAGTACTTGCCTAAGTTACTGTATTTCTTAAATACCTGTAGCTATATCTTTATCTGCCTACACTATATGCCTTCTGTATTATGTGCCTACACACCTCCTCACCTCCTGCTGTCCACAACTTGTCCAACCACAGAGCATTAAAAAGGGATAAAAAAGTTGATCACCACTGCTGTGAGTGACCACAAGCAGCATGTATTTTCTCCTCACCCGTATCTTGCATTCCTTAAGCCATGTCTTTGAGAAACAAGCCATTCAGTGGTTCCACCTGTTTTATTCTCCCTTCTTAAAAAGTAAGTATGGAAGCAGATGACACTCTACAAGAGTATTTTTGATATGCAAATGTCTGCACAGGCAGCTCACTTGGGTGGGCTGTCTCCAAGATGGGAAAATCCCCAAGACCAGCTCTGGAGAGGCCAGCAGTGCTTACATGGGGAGCAAGACAGCAGCAATGGATATTACAGTAACTGCACTGGAAAATTCCCCCTCCTCCCCTGAGCATCTGTTCTGCATGTGTTGAACAGATCTTCTTTGTCTCTTGTCCAGCAACATGTGAACGAACCCGAGTTCCCTCAGGGAATGAAGGGATACAAGAGAAGTCAGCATAAAGATTTGTGCTGGAAGGATAAAAGATAACAGCCTGTCAAACTGCAGACCTTTAAAGCTTAACACTTTCTTTCAAATTTGCTCTCACACTGCTATCTACTGCCAAAATATTACAAGTTTTTGACCCCAACTTACATTTACTGCTTCTTATCAAGACATTTCAGATGAAAAAAAAAAAAAAAAAGAGTAGAAAAAGTACAATGTATAAACAGAAAAATTTAATTGGTTAGTTTGTATCATAAAATATCATGAGGTCTGCTCAGGTTTTAGCAATCACAACTATGCAAGACAGCCTGTGGACTCAGGCAAACATTTTCTTTGGTCAGTTCTTTGCAGAAGTGATTTTATTACTTCCCACACATACAAGCCTTCCTCAGCTCCCCACAAAAGTTTCAATTCACAGTTTAACCCTGATATATTCAAAGTGCCAAGACATCAGATCTTGTGTAGTTGAATGTGCCAGCCAGCTAACCATGTAAACTTAATATAATTTCATGTAGAATCAAGGAGTAATGCAAGATCAGTCAAAAAACATGAACTAAAATGTTTGAGGTTTATTTAGCTCAGGGTGTCCCCACAAAAGCACGGTGCAAATTTTCCCCAGCTTCCTGTAACAGAGGTGGCTTCAGAAAAGTACATTTAAGTCAGAGTAGGACAACCATTGAAAAAAAGAACTTCTATTAACAACTAAAAAGTATCAGCACAGTATTGTAATGAGACAACGTTGGTTTAACATCCCAAGTCCTCAATAAGTCCTTAAATAAGATATTTGCTTGGTAGTGTTTGTCTATATTGTACTCCTGGATTCAGCCTCATGCTCCAAATTTACAGTGCAAACACAAATTTACCTCAGTTTTCAGACTATAGCACATGTTAAAGCATTAGCATTTCAGACTTTGATTTGAGTAACTCACACAGTTTCTCTAAACAGTTTTAATCAAGGGAAGAAAAAATGGCCTGAAAACTGTTCTTTTTTTACTCCCTGAAAAGAAAGGCAGCAAATACACATCCTGAGGGACATAAATCATGTACTGAGGTGAAAATCTTCAGCTACTTCACAAAAGGATTGGGAAAATTAGTACACATGACTAAGATGTAAAAATGGTGGCAACTTTTAAAAAAAAATCTTTAAATTACCAGCTAATTGAATCCATGAATATTCTTGAATTTACCTCTATACTATCACTGTATTTAAATGTCACTCCAGTCACTTCTCAGCTGGAGACTTAAACAGCCCCAAGACAGGATAAATATTTCAGAGCCTGAGAAGCATCTCACTTCAGTGAAGTGGTATTTAATTAGAAGTAAAGCAAATTAACAGTACAGGAAGCACTTGTGATAAAAGAAAAAAAAAGAAGGAGCAGTGAAGACAAAGGGGGAATTTGGGACAAAGAAAATTTGGAGAGCTGAGACGGCAAGTCAAGGAAGTGCTTCTCCCTCCATACCCTTATTTCTGGCTGCTCCCTGCATTTTTTGACTTCACACTCAGGACTTCCATGGGATGGCATTGGCGAATAAGACACACTGGTGTTGCTGGGAATCATCCCTCTACTTGCTTTGTCTGGAGCCTTCACCAGCTGTATGAGAGTCTAAAAGGTTGGCTGCTTCTCACACACCATTTCTGGCAAAGGTGGGTGTAGTGCAGTAGTACCAGTTCCTGCAGAACCACCTGTGGCCCTCCTGGTGCACCCACAGAAGAGTACCCAGCATGTGTCTGAGATCACCTGGATCCTCCATTCCTCAACCTGCGTGTTTCCTCATTGTAACTGTCTCCTCACAAAGGCCACCCAGGAGCTGACTAACAGGAAAATCTATTAGCTGCTGCTCACCTGGTCTGGATTTTAAAAGGTGAACAAGAGGGTACATTTCCTATTATGAATCCCCCATGCTCTCCAGTCCCACGGACAGTTCCATTATTTCATTTCTTGTTGAGTACAGATCCACATTTTGATATTGCACATGATGGAAACTCTCTTGGCTTTCTGGAATTCATTACAACCTTGATGCACTTCAAGCATACTGGTAAGCACAAAACAATAGAAAGAGCCTTCCAACTGTCGCCTTGGATTTGTCATCAAATGTGGACTATTATGGAAAAACTTTCAAGAGGTGAAATATATACCTTCCAAACTGGCAAAATAAGCAAAACTTCACTTCATCATGTTTAACTAACTCTCAGGTGTCTCCCTACACCATTTATACTGAGTTACAGCTAGCTGCAATCACCCTGTCAGAACCTTTATCAAGGGTCAAAACCATTCAACCAAAAAATTCCAGTAATTTTGATATTATCACAGTTGCAGATAATATATTTTTTTCACACTGTGATAAGTCATGCATCTTAGCAGTGTGTATGCCATCCACTTATCCTGAAGTGCATCTTTTAGTACAGTGTGGATGGTTAAATTTAGCAAATTGTGCCAGCTCACTGAAGTGTGCCCAATGGAAGTTCCCAGGTTTGTTATACCACCTATGCAAAAACCTCCTTTATTTCATCTGCAGTACTATCAAGACTGCTCTCTGAATACTTGAAGCACAGCCATTGGCTCACGGTCCAAAGTAAAATATAGGTATTGCTGTAATTTAAAATGTGCTAGTTAGAATATGTTTCTAATTTTAATTTATGTGTTAGTTATTATATTATTCTTCATTTTAATGCAGTGGAGTGTGCATTGGCTGAAACCCAGCAGGGAATTTTTGACAATTTCTGCACAGTTAGAATCACCAAAACAACTTTAAGTGATCTGCATGGTCAGTTAGATAAAAATTTTAATGCAGCAGCCATATAAAAAATGTAAATAATGGATTCAGTAACTATTCCTCATGTAATAATTTTTGTTATTAAAAAATAAAAGTATTGCTGCAAGCCTTCTTTTGTTGGCTATTTTTCTGTGGTATAGAAGCACTAAAATCAACAGCCTCTGCCTCTCAGTAATAAAAGCGTGGGCCTGTGTATCCACATATCAATACTGTAACATTTGAAGGTTCTGAGTCCTGGCTAAAATGAGCCCATCTGTTGTTCTTCAAGTAAGATATTCCCATAAAATACAGATGCAATAAGAGATGTACACTTGCAGTCTTATGGCTTGGGGTTTAAGCAAAAAAGTTAAACCTTCTGCCTTGAAGAAAAAAATATCTGAGGCAAACCAACTAAGCACAAATGGCTTCATCTTTTGATGTTGCTGGATCAAGCATGCTTTGCTGGCATGTTCAGAATCAAAAGAAACATCCTGATAATGAGACATAGTGTTTTTGTGATCTTTTTTGATTTCCTGTATTAACATTAATGAAATAAAGAAGGCAACATCTGAAGTCTAAGGTCTTCATTCTTGCACAGCACATTAAAAAAAAACCCCTTTGTGGTCAAAAGAAATTTTTTTTTTTAAAAAGAGAGGTTTCTTATACATCCCTCAGAAAAAAACCTTATAAACTTGTTTTGCGATATGAAAACCTAATTCTCATTAAGTTTAATGTTCTCTACTTGCTTTCCTCATCTGTTTACTAATGTTTCATTTATGGGAAAATCCACATAAATGTTCAGGCCATTTGCATTGCTCACATCCTCAGAACCTGAAGCTGACATGGCACATAGGTATACACTGACCAGTACACAATAGGGTTTTCACCTGTTTGTATATTTATAATCCTTCCTTAGAAGGAAGTCTTCTTAACGACTCTCTAACTCCTTGACCTCCCAGAAAAATTGTTTGGGAAAAATAAGATCTAGTTAGTCATCTATATCAGATGTGGTTTTCTTTTTCTGAGTATCAACAGTGAAAACTCTCTTCCCCTCAAGTAAAATAGAATTGGAATATGACTTTGGCAACTCCCACTGCTCTGTATACCACCCCAAACTAATTTCAGAAACTATTTCTGGCTTCTGTTCATTCCTGCCATTATGAAAATACAACTGTTCCAATTTTAAGAACAGAAACTGAACATCAGCAATTTAAAAACTGTTCCAACTAAATGTTGTTAGAAATGTTGAAAGTTTTCAGTGCACTGAAGCTCTTAGACATGTGCATAACTTTAAAGACAGAATTTGATTGCATTGGTTTAAAACAGAATTATTCCCAAACTGGAGCTTTAGGTATATATAACTTTCCCCTGATGTGAGTCAGAAAAACACCTTCTTTGACTTCAATTTAATAAGAGACAGGAAATATGTGCTTAAGGGCGGTACCTTCTGAGTTGGCCAAAGAAGGCAGCCAGTGCTGGCACAGAAGAATTCCTCATTGTTTAATGAGTTTATCTATGCTGAAGAAAGAAATCACTGCTTTTTATGCAGCTTTGAGAAAAAGGGTTCCGAGTGCTACCATGGTCTGGAGGAAGCGTGTGAGCCTCCTGTTAGCCATCTAGGATGTCACAGAAAAAAAAATGGGGCCACAGGCAGTTTTCAGTGTTGAGCTCTCTTTGAACACACAAGTCAGCAATAACAGGCCCAAAGAATCTGTGATCTCTGTGATCTCACCTATTCTGTCAGGAAATTAAACCCACCAGGGCAAAGTTACCCTCTCCAAGCACATTTCAGCTAGTAAAACTACTCGGAGTCAGTTTCATCCATTATAATGCCTACCAATGACATATTTGAGCCTATATTGAGGACCCTAAAATTGGGTTTGCCATCTTATTTAACCACTCCTCATTTTTACTTCTTCTTGATCTCCTACACCTATCAATTCTGCAGCCAGATATGACTCTGAGCAGAGTAGTCTTTGAAATGCTCAAATTTGAAAAAAAAGTCCTCTTGCATTTTTTTTATGATTATATAAATTACCCCCATGTAAGTTTATATATTGAAGCATAGGGCACAGGAGATATGAGAATAAATGCTAGTTACAACTGCCTCATTGAACCTAATAAACAAGTCAAAGGACTTCTAGAGAATTTGCAATTTTTTCATGCTATGTTCTCTAAGAAAAGTATTTTTCACTTAGCTATTTAAATAGTTACAGTAGTAATAATTGTTCTATGACCACTGAAACATGCTGAAAAAGGAGCATCACTCTTTATACCTTCAGTTTAGTTACTTCATCATTCCTATTAAAGTCTTATTTTTGAGTATCTAATTTCTCAAAGCCCATGCCTGCATAAACATTTCAGCTTCTTATTAATATAGCTGAGCTTATTTCTTTTTATCTTAATATATTCAGTACCTCAGAAGGCGCCACAGCTGGAATGCAGCTCTTGGATATGATCTTAAGTGCTTCAAAGGGAATGAGAGAGGTCAGCATGCCTGAGAGAAAAGATATCGCCACTGTCAAGGACCAAAGAGATTGTGACAAGATGGGAATACAGAAGTTAATATAGAAAACCAGGGACAGAACCATAGAGGTTCTAGTGGCAACACAGTTAAAATTCTTTGCTTTCTAAAAAGGAACCATGGAATATATTCAAAAAACAGAAAAAGCCTTCACAAGAAGCAAGTGAAGTCTGATAACTCACTGCAAGGCTACAACAGAGATTTCTTACAGAAACCTGAAACAGCTTAGATAAAACAAAATCACTCTGTAAATCAATATTGTTTCTCAGAAACAGCCCACACTTTTTTTGTCAAGCTAAAACATTGTCAGGTTCTGGCATATTTGAATAGTTAATTGGTCTGCTGGTGTGTGTGTATTTGGCCACACTGGAAGTAGTGAAGCACCACAGGAAAATGCTTCTTGCAAAAGAAACATGATGCATCCATTTTTTTCAAAGTAATGTTAGTAAACCAGTGTAAGTGAAATCAGCATTTGCTCCTAGTTGGCTCAGAGGAAACAAAATTCTAAACTTATTAAGAAAGTTCAAAGGAAATATGGAAAGGAAAAGGTCTAAAGAAAAGGAATGTTTATATGGAGTTACAAGTAGTTTGTGTCCGTATACAAATATTTGTTCAGGGATTATTGTTAATGAAAATTCTTCTTATGGAGGTCAGCCTTCGTAACATCTTTCAATTTTCCTAAAGCTGGTCACATCCAGAAAAGCAAGCATTCCAGATGTTGTTTTTGTGATGCAGACAGGTAAGGTCACCTCATCCATTTCAGTTCTGTTTGTTGTGAGCCGCATTGTTCTTGTCCCAGTCATTTCCCCACACAAGAAGCTGAGCCCCTTTCAGGTAAATAATAAAAAACAATGAAGAAGAACCTAAATTTCACATTTTGATAGTTTCTATTGTCCAAATATCCACATACTCACATATGAACTCACCATCCCCAGCATGGCCAACAAAATTTCACGTACCTCTGTGAAAACTTCATGTAAAAAATTCTGAATTTGATAGTTAAGTGCAGTGACAGGCTGACAAAGACTGGTCAAGGACAAACAAGACAGAAGAATCATTTTGTTACTGAGTGAATCAAGACAATATCAGTCATGAGGGCTTAGCACATACAGGAACCTGCAACTGGTACCATCAACTAATTCAGCAATTGCAGAAATAGATTTCTTGGGTTAGAGACCTCAGTAGCAACATAAAAATCTATATATTCAAAAAATCTCTTCTACAACAGGTCTTATTAGTTATCAAGTACTATTTTGGCGGGGCGGATGTCCTTCTCCAAAAGTGCTGTGTTGGTGCTAAAGCAGTACAAACCACAACCCAGGTGCAGAACACATCCAAAGTTTCTGTCAAGGCTCTTTGCCTAGTGACATATCAATACTTGCTTCTCGCACGATGACTCAAGAGGTACTGAATGGGCACACATCTCTTACCCTCTATCCCTCTAAGAGAGAGTAACTGAAGTCTGAGCAAATCCCAGACACAGCCAAGTGGTGAATGAAGACTGCAAAGAATCCCATCACAGATAATACAGATATTACCAGCAATGGTTACTCAGGCCTCATTGCTGCTTGTAGAGGATAGGAACTATTGGAACTGGCACTGAACCACCAGAACACAGGAAGCCTGGAAACAGCTCCACAAGAAACCTTTGTGAGGCCTTGCAGATCCTCCTCCTGCAAACAATTTCTGTGAGAAGAATGTTCCAAGTGCTGCAAATTCATGGGCCAGGTCCTTCTGAATGGTGTGACTGCTAAAATGAATCTGTTTTTTTCACTATAGCCCATTTAATTTCTTTTATTCTTCTCCTTTGGATTTGAGCCTCAAGATAACTAGAAAATGCAAATGTCACTTTTCGTTTATGTCAGAGACTGAACTTTTTCTTCAACATGCCTTGTGTTTTTTGTTAAAAAACAGCTCTAATGACTGAGGGTTAAAAACAGTATTACCAAAAGTCACAGAATTTAGCATTGAAATTGCAAGGGTTGCTAATCCTTGGTTTGAATGAATTTGGACAAAGTCGCTTAGGTTTGATGTTACAGTCTTTACAAGTTTGGTGTTACAGACTTCCACATGCTCTTGAACAAAAGCTTCCAAAGCAACGGTTTTAGTTGATTTTATTCCAGTTAATTGCAACCTAAAAGTCTATATTGATTTGGCAGGTCCACAGAGAGTAAAACCCCTCCAAGCCTCTGGTTCTCACACTGAGAATCAATGCATCTATGCTTCTTCCTGGCTGACATCAGAACTGTCTGGTCTTACATTACAATTACTATCAGAGTTTTGAAGGAAGTCTTAGTAAATAAGACAGACTGCTGCAAAAAATTTGCATTCTCTAGTTGCAAGCATCACAGTTGCTTCATGAAAGGAAGAGCAGAGTGCTTTCTAACACAACAGTGGAGCAAAGGTTGAATAACAGATGGTCAAATTCCTCTACCAGTCCATTTAAAATAATATTTTTGCAGCATTTCAGCTTTGCTTGTTGACTTTACACTTGAGTATTGATCACAGTTGATTGCACTTAGTTCATAGTAGGTTGACCATATCATGCACTCAGGCTGTCCCTCTGCAGCATAACATACAGAACAATAATCCATTTGAATTGATGAGTCCTTTGTAAATGAAGCCAAACCACAAGATCAGAACACTGTGATTGTATAGAAGGGCAACGAGTGACATGGGTTATTTACTGATTGATACTTCCCCATAGTAATAACACAGCTTCTATTGGAAAACATCTGGAAACATTACAGTACAATAGTTCTTTTAAAATAATGAGGTCTATCAATCATTTGTATAACCAATGAATGTGAAAGAGCTTCATGTTGTCCATAAAACAACCAGACCTGATGCTACTCACTCATGACTGGTGATTTCGCTTTGGCCAGGACAAATAGGTATCTGCAGAGCAGCTGCTGTAATCATAACTGAGTATCTTCTCCAAATGGATGCACGTGCCAAGACTAAGGCGTGCACAATGCGGGAAATAGCTCACCAAAGAAGAGAACAAAGCCACAACTACAAAGGTAAATAAGTCAAAGAGACTTAGCTCAGTAAAATTTACAGATCTTGAGCGTGACTTCAACCACCAAATGTTAACAACAATCAGTCATTGGTTGTTTAATTATTTTTTTTAATTACGACACTTCAAAGAATACAGGTAAGTCATGGTATTATTAATTCTCTCTCAGTATAAACCAGATAAGACTAATGTGTCAGAAGGATATGTTGCCATACAAGATAAGCAAAGACAGACCTGGAATAATAGAAGGGGAATGCAGCTCTTGAAGAACCTACTGCTCAGTAGTGGCAGCAAGATTTCAGTAAAACAAGCCCAAAGGCTTGCACTATTTGTTATAGTAATGCTTCACTCTGCAAAGAGAAAGCAATAGATCTATCAAGTCTTCCCAGCTGTTTCTACTCTCCACTGTTGCTTAACTGGTCAGTCTCACAGCCCCTGCTCACTGCACACATTGCAGTGCATTCTGGTGAGCATGAGCAGTCCGAGAATGAGAAGCTGGAGAAAGGGAGGAGAGAAGGAATAATGCAGACAACAAGTGGGAGAAAATGACAATGAGGAATTCTTATAGTTGCAGAAAGGGACAGAAAAAAGGACAGAAAAATGATGTGGCTCTGCATTGCTTGGGGCAAGCCAAATACACCTTGGTCTTTTAGTTGGAAAATTTTCTAATGTCTGCCAAAAATATGGGATTCAATCTCAGATTTCACAGATTAGATCCTTTATCCAAACTACTCAGACTTGTGCAACATTAGACACTTCTGCCCATATGAAGGCATCAAATCAAAGGTCTGAATTTCCTTTGCATCTCCTACCAAGTGCAATTATTTCAAATTGCTGGGATTAAACATGTGGAAAAGCAGTTACTTGGATCCAAAATATGGCCGACCGCCTCTTTCCATACATTTTTCCAGGAAAACTGAAATATGGCAAGTATTTCTCATTTACTATCCAAAACACCATTTCAAGAGATCCTTTTGTCTAGAACCTTGAGTTTAGGCAACTTTTAAGTTTGGTTCAGAGTCCTTACTAATTCATTACTATTTCCTCTACTGTTCAGCCTCTACTTTTCTCATCAGCTTTTTCTTTCTTTGTCTAGGTATGTAGAAAACAATTGACTGGCCAGTTATATTTCCAAAAATGTAACAGAAGCAATTTTAGAGTAATCAAAGCTATATGAGAAATCCACTGACTTCTCTCAAGCTCCAATCTACCATTTCAGCAACATTGTTTTAACAATATATTGCTCACTATTCCAATCATTTAGTCCCTTCTATTAAAAAGTTATTCCAAGACCTGTAGAAAAAAATGAGGGAATTCTGTAGAACAGTGCAAAGTACAAATGCTGAGTGAAAAGATGCAGAGTACAGAATACTCCCAGCCATGCAGAAGACCAAGAGCACTAGAAGTAAATAAGATCTGATTGTCAATTTCTCTATTTTTTCACCCACCTTTTGGGGAAAGAAAGATCTGCTATCAGCCATTTATAATAATAATACACAACACTATCACAAACAACAGGAGTTTGCAAAAAGAGGGTTGGTAATGAATCTGTTTCTTAAGCAAGCTACCTCCTATACAAGTACATGAACTACAAAGCAATACTTTAAAGTAGCTATTTATAAGCAGAGAGATTAATTAGGTTAATTTTTCACATACATTGCAAGACAATTTCTCAAGCCCAGACTGAGGAAAGGGGTGAATACTGAGTCTGAGGCCAGATGGAATACTGCCCTCTCAGATCAATGCAGAAAAAGTGTCTTTTGCCATATAAATAAACAGACGGGGAAAAAGAAAGCAAGCCTAATTATACCAACCTTTCTAAGAAACATTTCCAAAAATACTTATTGGCCTTATCCGGAGTGGAAAGTTTCAGAGGGAGGACCAGAGGTGTTTTATTTTAGCTTGGCATGAGTAGGGAAATTATAGGAATTATTTCTAAGTGTGGCAAATGCAGCTGCTTCTCAAAGACATAGTTTAAGGGTTCTACATAAAGCCATAAACCCTCTGAGAGACTCATAAAGAGCTGGCATGGTTTCATTTGAATTTAAGACCTTTTATTTTTTTAGAGACCCAGTCAGTTACAGCTGTAACAGAGCTCAAGGCAACACCATTAAGACAATAGTGGGAATACAGTGATCACTTGCTCCCAAATATCACCATATTCAAGGGCAGGCCCTCTAAAACTCCTATTAAGATTGCACCAACCCAAAGATTTCAACTAACAAGAGCAGAAAACTTCCCAAGGATTATAAACTCCCTAAGTTCTAGCAAATGGATTTTCTGTACAGTAACTGTACAGAAACAGGCAGATACAATTTGGAAGAAGAAAAAAGGTAAATGCCTCATTGAATCTTACAAGACTCATTTTGCAGCTACAACAAACATCCTGATGTGTATGTATGAACTTCGGGTAGGGACTGAGAGAGATAAAAAATGTGGTGGTCAGACACAAAGAGCTCTTTGGATTAGACAGAGGTAACTTTTCCCATTAGGGGAGTCATGCTGGCCAGCACAGAGATGGAAGAAAAGGCCAATACACAAGCAGAAAGTTTCTCTATTTTCAACAGTAAGTTCTCCATCAAATACAAAAAAAGAGAAATGAAAAATTGATAACTCCGTTGCTGAAAATATTTTGGCCATCTGCGATACTGACACAACCAAAGATGCTCCAGGAAGTACAGCTCAGGTCTCTTCTGCAGATCCACAGGGTTCTTGCATCCAGGGTAACAGATTAGTGTTTGATATTTGAGAGACTACTGATGAAGATGGGACTTCACCAACATTACTTCAATATTCATCTCACATGCATCAAGAATCCCATTCCTCTGCTTTAAAATTTCCAGCACATATTTTAAACTTGTTTTCCAGTGTGCACACACACAACATTTATGGATTACTAGGAAAATTCCTACGTGGCAGTCAGCAGTACCACTTTTTGTTGCATTTATAATTCCTTTAAAACCTTGGTTACTGTACCTGTATTTTCCAAGACTGCAGGAACTATTTAATACACGGCTAATATAAAGTCAAAAATACAGTTCATCAAGAAAACAAAACCAGAGGTTCCATACATTTCAGAGATTTATCCCAATCCAGCACTCCTGAATAATGCAGTAGAACCATTCATCCTCATATTTCACAGAAAGATGAAAGATTGTGGTTTCCTCAAAGTGCAGATGTCAACAAATGTCATCTCCGGCAAGCAGGAAGGAAATCATAGCTCCTGGATATAAAATATTTCACTGGAAATGCTCTCTTCTTTATAAAGCTAGGATATTTTAGTGCAAATATGTCAAAAAGCACCAAAATTGTTGCACAAGGGCTGTGAAACGGCCAATAAAATTAAGCCGCATCCATTTAGTAAATATTAAAAGAAACACTTCAGACAAGATCACAGTCAGAAACAAAGAGAGCCATTATCAGTAGGAAACATCATCAAGATGAAGAATAAATATTTTACAATTATATTTTCAGGTATATTTCAAGTGTCCCTCATTTTGCATCAGGTCATTAGGTCATTAGGCAAGGGACTTGCTGTTCTAAAACCAGGTTCCCAACATTTCTCATCAGGTAATTTTGAATATAAACAGTTTAAATCTTCACATGTGATAACACAAGAACATAAATACTCTCAGAGTATTACAACTCTGTCATTTCCCACCATTTGCAGCTCTTCCTTTGCTTTCAGCAAGCAATGGAGCTGGCTTGAATGTATGGGGAAATATTGATTATCCTCTCTTTTGAGAAAAGTCTAGAATTTCCCTACTCTACAGGATCACTATATAATAATTTAAAGAATAACCTGCATACTACCTCACTTTTTCTTAAAAAGCAGAGAGTAAAAACCAAATTAATTAACCATTAATAAATTTAAAAGCATGTAGTTAATGGACTGTCCCTTTGATGTTAAGGATGAGGTTTGACTAGGATTAGGCATATCAACTGATGAACTTGTCTGCTGTGACCCCTATGCCCATGCTGAGCTTCTTACTGCTAATTACAAGTCTGTGATTTTCCTCTCAAAATTATGTTTCTCCAGAAAGAGAACAAGCAGTCTAGCTGTATTTTATGCTAGCACTCAATCCCCAGGTCACTGGTTTTATTTTCAGACTATCGGTTAGAGAATTAACCCTCCCCTGTTTTTCTTCAGGACAGATAATAAGTAACTGTTCTTACAATGGTGGTAATAATAACCAATTTCTCTGGCTCTGCCAAAATGAAATATGTCTGTAATTTCCTATTTTCTGAGTCCTTTCTCCTGTCTATCCAAAGCATCAGCATCAGCTTTCTTCACTGCTTTGTTTCACAGTTGAGACTCTGCCAAGATTCATCATTTCCTGCTTACACTGCAATCTAAACCAGACCTTTTAATCAGATTGTCTGTTATGAATATCTTTCCTTTTCACTTTTACCTAAGACTCATGAGCCCAGAGAAATAGAGAAGTGATGGTTTGTTTCCATCTTCTCCTCTCATTTCCTTTCTTTTATCACATATTCAAACATGATTTAAAGGTCAATATAAACAAAAATATAGAGAGTGTATCTAATTCATACCATTTTTATACTAGTTGAGGGCACTGACTTAAGTAGTTTCTATCCAGAAATTTATAGCAAGGATCAGCTGAAGCCATCAGTTCAATAGAGAACCTGCCAGTTACAGATCCCAAACCAAAAGACCAATATTTCACACAAAAGTATTTTTAAAAAATACGCTGGCACTTTTTAGAGAACATTTTTCCGAAATTACTTTGCTAGTAGGAAAAGAGTTATAAATATGACAACATAATTTCATCGTTACAAGAATTTTAAGTAAGATAGGAAATAAATTTAGTTATAATAAGCTTCAAGCATCAGATTTTCTTATAATATTAATTCTTTGTCATGGAATAGATGGGAAGAAACTTTCTGTATTCCACATACAGCAGTTTTAGTATAAACAAAAAAATTATGAACCCATTGGCATAAATCCCTCCTATGTAGGCTTCTATTATCCTCAGTAAAACATGGTAACAGTTCTGCTGTCCGTTTATGTCTTGTATTACTGGTTAATAACTACATATTAAAATAATATAGTTAACACAACACATATCACAGTAGTGGATTCTTTAAAAAGCACAAACTGGTATATCTGTCATTAGCCCAACAGGAATGGTAGATGTGATTTTCTACTGCTAGGATAGCAGTCCACAAGTTTATTAGTCATGAAATGAACTGCTGACAACATGGGGTGAGCAGAAGTCCTCTAACATTCTTCAACTTCTAAAGTCCCATGTTAGCAGCTCTATCTCCTATTAACTTCCCAAGATTGGCAGTAATTTCAAGGCTTCTTTCATTAATGATATTAGTGATTGAATGGCTTAGGAGATCGGCTAGAGCTCAGCGTACACAGCTCCTTCCATTCAGAACACGCCTACCTTGTCACTCAGAGTAATGATTATCTGAAGCTTGACTTCCTTGTGCATGGCTGGGTGACTCAAAGACCTAGCACAAAATGGGCTGAGAGGAAATTCATATTGCATTCAAGATCAGACTACATTCCATACACAAATCACCTAACTTAGACACATTCTTACAGCTGCAGAGTCAGGAGCAGAATGTTAGTCCCAACCAAGCTGGGCGGCGGTTTGAGATGCACCTCAGCCTGCTACAGTGGTAAATCCTGAGCTTGTTGTCATTGCTGCCTTTATTCCATGTCATAAACCAAAACTTTACAATTCCTTACATATTTCATTCTTGTCAATACAATTGCTGCTGGTTATGCTAACTGTGTAAATGTTTCATGCTCCTGTTCTTATTATTTTAAGATTATGATGTCCCTATCACTCACTAGCAAGTTTCATGGATTATTTTTTTCAACTTTGCTACAAGAGGAACTCCACAGTCAGAAGATGGGTTTTTGAAAGGAGCTGGAGCCTAAATGATTTCTACGCTTCTCACAGCTCAAGTTTCCAGAGGAAGCTGGAAGAAGTGATACTTGTTAAATGCCAGATGCTACAGAGAAAGACTCTAGGTCACTATCCCTGGCACCACAGTAATTTCTAAACAAAAAATCCTCATGTATCACAGACTCATTTCTCTATTTTCATAGCTCTCTGTCTATCTCCCTAGGGAAAGAAAACAAGACAATAACTGTATGCTTAAAGGAAAAATTTTTCTGAATAAGCAACGGTTTTTGCATTGAAACATCTCGAGGTTACATTCTAAATCTACTGAATGCTCTTTGAACTGCAGCCCTCTTGCTTGTAATCATTTTGAAAAAGCACAAAATACCAACCTTGGGGTTTCTTCTCACCCCAGTCATAAGAGATTATTAGCAATTAGTACTTTGAACAATTCACATTGTTATGGCATGCTGTAGAAACATTCTGCTTCTGATCCCATAATACAACATACAGTAGGCAGTATGTTACCAGGGGCCAGGAAGGGACATGAGACCAGAAAAGTTAGTTTGGTCCCTAGAAGGCTGATACATATACCAGCAAACACCATAAAAATGGACAAATTGTATAGATTTAGAATTCTTCTCAAGGATGCATAGTCCCAAACTCCTCAAGACTTGCTTAAAAGAGAGGAAAGAAACAGTCCTTTTCTAAGAAATCTGGCTTTCCCAGCTCTTTGAATGGACTTGTCTGTTTCTACTGTGCATTCACCCTTAAGGTATCTTGTGTTCCTTAACTGCTTGTTGGTCATCGAAAATGGAAATGCACTACTATGTAGGAAAGAATAAAGTAATAGGACAGGACCAGTTAAGCTAGAAGTTCTTCTCTACATTGAAAAATTACTTTTGTAAGAGGAAGTAAATTTCAAAATATTACTGCCAAACTCAATTATTTTTCCAAGTTTTTCTTAAGAGATGGAGAGTTTTTCAAAGTGGTTAGAGTATTAAATAGTTCAAATTACAATAAACAATATATCCTGACACTAAAGAAACATATTACATAGTAAATAGACCAAATTATATAAAAAGATGAATGGTTCTTTGAAATCTCTTTTCCTTTTCATATCAAAGCCAAAATAAATGCCTGAAAGAAGCATTTCCGTCTTCTGCAAGGTGCATGAGAAAACCATTCATTTACTTAAAACAATTCTCTCACATGTAAAAAGTACAGCATTCATAGAGTTCGATACACTAATTAATTCCCACAATTCAATATAACAATATCATCTGGCAAAAACTCTTTTCATGTTACAATCTATATAAATACACAGAAGTCCCTCAGATACTACAGCTTTATCAGGGGATGTTTTAGCCCAGATTTATTTACTTGCTAATACTCCAGGGATTACATCTGAGAGATGGCAAAGTCATGCCATGACATTGCTCTTTTTATCTTCATTAGGCATTCTCACAGCTGCTATTCATTTGCAAACCTTTACTGGGTTAATCTCAGAAGTTCCCACAGCTATCTTATTTTGGTCATTTCTAGAAAAACAAATTACTCAGGCACAAGTTAATGATACAACAAATGTTTTTCGCCTAATGAAGGGGTTTGGCCAATAGACATAGATTACTTTGATGGTAATAGTTTAATATGCCCAAGTAAAATGTCTTGTGAGAGCCATGGCACCTACAATAGATGTTATCGGCTTGCGGTTCCAAAACATCATTGTCTTCCCTAACGAATTATCTACAATTTATACTCTATTCAGTATTGAAACAGCTTCAATTGGCTTAAGCAGTCAATAGTTTAAAAGCAGTCTTTTCCACAGTTCTAGACCTGTTGTCAGCTTGGGCTGGAGGTGGAAGATCTTAGTCATACTGTGTTGATCCCTTGCTGTGTTTAAATGCTTTTGGATAAAAAGTGATGTAGAATTTACAGTGCTACAACCTCTGTGACATTAGGTCAATCACCAGGTTGCACACAACTCACCAAACTCTGGTACTTATGAAATTATATACATTTCTGGGGCGTGGATTCTCTCCTGAGATTTCACCTGAGGAAGGTCCTTGAGACAACTTCATCATTTAAGCTAACATTTTTCTATAACTGTATGCCTGAAGGAGAATCTGAATTATTCTCCTCTGTGCCACTTATTTTTTGAAGGGCATTGCACATATAGCCAGTCAGACATCCCAACTGGCTCCACACAGGATTAAAACACCATTTGTCTCAATTCACTATGTTTCAATATATTTGAGAAAGTCCCCAGATGATGTGAAACCATCTCAAATATTCAGAATTAGTTCTCAGAAAGGAAGAGTTGCTTCAGCCCACTTTAGCTCTCTGTCTTTGACCTTGGTCAACAAAACCACCTCCCATCATACAAGCATGCCTGTATCTTCTCTCCTTCCGCTGAAAGTATTTTTTGAATCTCCTCTAGTCTCTCTCACAACATCTGGCTTCTTTGTTCTGCCTTTATTAATTTTCCACTACTTCAAAACTCCTGCTTGCAGATAGAAAGCAAAAAACCTTGGCTTTCTGAGCCCACTGTCACAAGCTATTTCCGTCTCAACAACTAACTTCCACAAGGTATCCCTGGTCTGCAGGGAACGTGGTTAAGCCCTGGTCAGCAGCAGCAGAAACATATTCAAAAGAGATTTTTAAAAAATTAAAGTCTTATAACTCCATGAAGTCAACCAGAACGCACTATATAAGCACAGACTCTGCAAAGTTATCAAAATCATAAATACCCATATGTGGGAAAGTTCAGCCCAGAAATGCTTGCATACCCTTGAGAAATGCCATTGATTTCCTTCCCAAACCTTTTGAAAGCTTTATCTATGTGGGCATGAATTAAGACCAATTCATAAATGATGAATACTGAAACACAATTTAAATAAATTATTTGGAAACAACTTATAAGCCAAAAGCTTTTGCTTGAAACGTTCTCTCAGCAATTTAAAACCAGAGAAAGAAATGCACAAAAATCCATGCCTTGCACTTAAATAGACTGCAAACTGAAAAAAGACAACACTTGCATATTATTTACTACAAATAGACCACCCTTATCCCGATGAAACTCCTGAAAGGCTTAGGATAAAATGAACTATTGTGCCTTTTCAGCTTCTTCCTTATGGAACAGGGAGCATTTTTTACATGCTTTAAGCAAAGAAAGCTATGGAACAGCAAAAAATCAGACTGTCTCCATGGAGACAAATACACAAGGAATGTTTTTAAGGTAGGGTGCACAACATCCATCTAAGTAGAAAGTGATAGGTGTGTGTAGACACACACTTGTGTTAATGCCAGTGTGACATCCAGCTGGATATATGTGCACCTCACTAAGCTTCAGCATCATGTACCTATAGGAAACAGCTAAATCAGGCACATGTGCCTGGCTGGGACACTGGAATGTGGATAGTGATGAATCCTGATGTATAGAGTGTCCATTCAGCTCCTCAAGCATGCACAGGAAAGAAATATGAATTTCTAATGTAATATATGATTGCTGTATATTAAAAACATATTTCCAGCATTTACAATCTATTGTAAATATAATGAGCCTGCCATTTTTAAATAATATGAGTAATGCATTGACAATGCTGAACGACACATGTGCTTCCTATAGACAAAAATAAAACATAGTTGACAAACATTCTTAACTGTCTCCCTAATCCCTGCACAGCTGGCCAAGTAATGATTGAAATTAGTGGAACAGAACTGAACCAAAAATAGGAGTATGTAGGCAATGGTAAGGAGGTGTATGGATGTGATACCATGAAACAAATGGAGTAGCACATATGTCCCTTTTTGCCAGCTAAGAATTACATGGGTGCTCAACAATATCAATGTAATTGTCCAAAAGTATGACTACATACATATATTCTTAATATCCCTAGAGTGCTTCGGTAATGACAGAGGATAAATTTTAGTAAAACGAGACTCTGAAGGAAAAAGCTCTGTGCCTTTCAAAAACTCCCCTAAAAATACAAAACTTTAGAAATGTGATATTCTTATTTTTCACTCTTACAGGAGAAAAAAACAGCCCCAATTAAAAAAAAAAAAAAAAAAAAAAAAAGAAAAGAAAAGGATAAGGTTTTTTCTTTTTTTTTTTCTGGAACAGTGGGAAAGCTATTTGGGGCAGAGCCCACTTTTATAAAGATTAATGGAGGAGTGAGGAAGGAGGTGTAAAACAGATTAAATCTCTTATAAGGGACATAAGGCAGACAAAAGAATATGCTTTGAATGATAAAGATGATACAGTTCACCACCAGTTCTTTTGGTGTTGAGAGAATATTTGAAGAAGGACAGACAGGGAATCATATCATTGAAAGGGTAAACCACACCGCTAACCCATGGTATGAAGTAGGATTAAAAGTAAATGAGAAGAGCCAGAGATGAGCGCCAATTACAATGCAGAATTTACACTGAGAGCTTTGCAAGTTCCAAATCTTGCTGTTTAAGTAACAGCTGCAACTGGTTGCTTAAAAAATGTAAAAGCAGCAAGAATAATTTGCTAAATAACTCTTCTGAAAAGAGATGGTTTTCTCATTGCCAACATTATTTTAATGTGCCAAGTTTTATACCATATTATATATAATGATATAAGTGCCAATTAAAAGAAAACAAGAAAATGAAACATCAATTCTCCAAAAAACCATCAACCAAACAGAACAAAGAAAATCCCCAAAACCAACCAGGTAAAAAACACCCACTGGAATACAGGAAAAAAGTGAAAAACATCTCTTTTTTTTTTTTTTTTTTAGGGGAGATGAAGGAAAATGAAGGTTGTTAGTCAGATGATTAAATAAAGAAAATTTTAAAACCCAAACCAAAAACCCTGCTCCACTTTTCCCATCTTTGAACATACCACTTTCTTCACTAGCATTTAAATTTGAAACAGAAATCCAAAATTAACTGGATAATAAGTTCATCATAAAGATAGCATTACTTTCTGAATATTCTGTACCAAAGAGTAAAATTTTGTCATGGGCTTTTTTTTTCCCCACTTGATTTTCTGCTGAGCTGATGAACATTTAGAATCCCTGAAATCTTACTACAAATCTTGGGAACGAGCTCACCCACCCTGCTCTTGATGAACCCACAATGCGCTCATTCCCAGACAGAAGCTCACAAGATGCAGGTAATTTTGGGTGATCACAGATAGACACCCAAGTCTATATGAAAAAAATTGGTATACCATGTGTACCAGGATTGTCCAAATATAATATCTTAAGCTCTCCATTTTATTTCTTAAGATTAAGTGATCATACAAAACTGTGTAACTGCTACACTGCTGTACCAATTACATTATGTCAATGCTATTTTTCACATAAACAGTGTTGACAGAAAGGTATACTGCAGCCCTGAGGCTGCAGAAATGTGCAAACTCCCAAATGGAGCTTTTATTTTATTCACATTGCTGTTTGATTAATTTGATGTTTGGTTCCTTTTTTTTCCTCTGTCTCCAGTATTTTTATTTGTGCTTGAAGTAGAACCCCAGCCATTAAAGAATATTGTTATATGAGAAAACAATTAGCTCAAGGGAGGAAGGTGATTATATTAAAGACATCATTGTTGTAAACTGAAGTATTTGATTGAAGGCATTTTATAGCTGGGAGCTATAATTTTCATAGCTTAAAGCTAACTTGAAAAAAAATAAATGTTCTCAGAAAAAGCAATAAGATAAAGTGAATTGAGATTCTATTCTTTTCGTTGCTGCCTTGTCTGTGCTGCACAAAGCCTAACGAGTGTCTATTGAGATCATCCAACTCTATAATTGCATTTGTTACCATGAGATTAAAAAATGTTAAAATACGAATTTTTATTTTTAATTTGAATAATTTTAGTGTATTTTTTCTCCTATTCCTGTATGCTCAGGTCCTACAACAGTCTCTGAAATCAATGAAAGACTGTGAGTAGGTGTGTTGAAAGCTGGATCGAATCCCATATTAAGGACTTCACCTTATTTTGATTTTGATTAAGAGGAAACACACGATTTATGACTTTGGTTTCACATGTGGTTTTAGAGTCATAGTACATGAACAGCAAAATGCTGAATTCGGTTTTATTACAGTATATACTTAGCAGGAGACTTTGAAATGGAGGATTGGACCCAAAATCCAGGAGATCAGTATCCTAACATTTACAGTCACCAGCATCTCATGAAGCAGGTTGGTCCAAAACCCTGAGCAAAGTATATATGGGGTAAGTGTGTGCCCAGGAGATGGGCAGATAGCAGATAACAGCTCTGGACACCCACAGGTAGTATCTGCAGCATCTGCTCCTCTGCCTCAGCCCTAAGATAGAGTCTAAACTTAGGAACTGTTTGCACTCTGATTTTTTTCTTCCTCTCTTGTACTCAGATATTTGAACCAACAGTAGAGAGGCCTTTCATTCACAACACTTGAAGTCCACTCCTGCTAAAGATAGAGTTTCAGAGATTTTTCAGTTTAACAGATTTAAAATATTTTCTGTAGAAGAGGAATGCTTTCTGCCTACTATAAAGGAGAAAAAAAGCTAGAGAAATTACCAAACAGGTAGGGAAACCTTTCTTAAATCCACTCATTAGACTGAGAGCATTCAAACTTATACTTCCCACGTCCCAGCAAAGTGTCATAACACCTAAGTTAGGAGCCAATAGGAAAAAAAGTGCCATCTAGCCACCCTTTTAACCCGGACCTCTGTTTAGTAAATACATCCAGAAGGATGACATGCAAAAAGAAAACACAATAACTGGTCATACAGATAGCAGTGATGTGTCCCAGTCAAGGTTCATGCTCCCAAGAACTTTTCATCCATTTACTCTTTCATACAAAAAGGCAAATAACCTCTGGAACAGGGAACAGAACAAACAGAACTTTTACAGTTACTAAAACCAGTTCATAAAATTCATTTTTCTTCCATATAAAACATTCCATTCCTTTTTTGACTCTCCCTCAATTCCTGCTTTCCTTGTCTTATTATGGTGGAGTTCCCAGTCTAACCACACACTCTGTTGTTACTTCTTTGCATCAGTTTTGAATTTGCTTCCTTGAATTGTCATGAATGTGCCCTTGTTGCACTACTCTCTCTGAAACCTTTTTTTGCTGTTTTATGGCAGCTTTTCCCCTCTTGTCTAAGGAAACAATTCTAGCCTTTCCATTTTAATTTCTTTTACTTGCACAAGTAATTTTTTCCACAAGATAACTAGCTCAAATAATTATTCTAAAAGATGCAGCATGATATGTTTCTGTAAAGGCCTTTAATATTTTCCATATGATATTTCACCCTTATACATTCTACAATATAACTTACATTTTAAAACACAGCTGCACACTAAACTGCCTACTGTGACATCTTGCTGTCCCTAGACCAACCACCACAAGCTATTCATACATGTATTGAATACAGCTACACCTTGCTATAATTCTCTGGAGAATAGGAAATACTCACTATTTGATCAGATTCATTAATTAATCCATTCATGCCTGTATTTCTTGCACGTTTTGTTTTTCTTCATCTCTTCAGAAATTAAATCTTACCACTCTATATAGTACGACAACACTCTGCCTGTTGGTCTCTGTCATTGAATTTGATTAACAAATACTGTCAGCTTATTATGCTGAATATACATCCATTAGTAAATGGAAAGGGAAGGACAGTCAATCCTCCTTTATGTGTAGGCTGCAAGTGTTTAATTAAAAGCAGAAATCTGCTACGGAATAAACTTGCTCCAGAAAACAGAATAGCTGAGTCCCAGAAGTAAGAGGACTGTGTTCCTTCTACACTGGAAACACACAGAGCAGGAGGACTCGATGGACAAAAGAATGGTTTGTGCCACTCTGGAACTACTCAATCGTCAAAGAAATTCCTCAGGAGCCATTACAATTGTGTTTGCTGACCCTCTTCCACAGGGCAACTAAACAAAGAATCAGGCTAATAAATTATTTAAAGCATATTCAGCTGAAATTGCATGTTCAAAGCTGTAGGAAAAACACAAACATTCAAGGGAAGATAGTGAATGATGTGAAATCCACTACAAACAGGGAAGATCCACTTGTTCCTCAGCTGCTATTATCCAACAAAAAATCTTTGGTGAACGGGTTTTGATCTAATACCTGGGAGGTATAAAACATTTCCCAAGATCAGAAAACATGAAGCAGAAGCAACTAGTGCCAAGGCTGCCCTTTGGAGTCCTGGAGCACCCTGCAATAAATGTCTTGTACAAAGAGTGAAATGAGGCCTAACTTGCACTCCCTGCTATGTTCATAGGGGAGAACGACAGCTCTAGGCTGAATTTGATAACTGTGAAATAACTGTGTGTATTATTGCAACAGCTGGTTTTGTAAAAGTTTGGGGAAAGGCTTAGAAGAAAGTGAGGGATCTTTACGTCTGACTTCAGCTGCTAACACCAGTTCTCACAAAGTCCCCACTTCCAGGAGTCAGAGTTTTAACAGAGGATGTACCAATTCTGGCTGGAGCAAAAACTGTATGGAGGCATCTTCAGGCACCACTCTTATAACCATGCATTCTATTTTAACATGCTCTCAAAACCAAAAATAAACATTTTGTTTGCAACTAATTTTTGGAACTATACCACAGTCAAGACAAGACAGTGCCCCCAAATTCTGTATATTTAGAACAGCCATCACACATGAGAATTTTCTAAACGCTCTGTGAAGGATGAAGTGCCTGACACATTCCTGACTTACCAGAAGAATTACGAACATCTATGGGAAAGATATGTAAAAGCAAATTATTCAGTCAAATGATGGACCTAACAGATCCATAAATGCCATTAAACTCAGTAAAATGAAAACCTCAACCAGCTACCCTTCAGAACACTACACACGCTGCTTTGGATTCAAGTCAGTGACATAGAATTAGACCAAGAGTGAAAAATTTTGGAGGCACATTACTTGGGTAGATTGCTAAAACCAGGTTCTACTTGTGTTATTTTCCTTGTGATGTGGTTACTCCTCTGACATACAGATAAAGCGGAACAAAAATTAATTAATCAAACTACTGAAAAATATAAATGTAAGAAACACAAGTGTAAGGTGCCCAAGAAGACAAGCTGAAGAGAATGCACTCATATTAATGTCCAAAGAGGGTACAAGACCATGTTCTGTTTTACCTGAGCTATTCAATTACAATTTGAACTACCCTAAAACCATAAGGAGGCAAGACAATAGGTTTAGTTACAAGCTATGCTGCTGATACTTCAGATCTATGCACCATTTTATTAATCTACCATAAATACTGAAATATCAGTAAAGTCTCCATTTTCTGCTCTTTCCTAGAGCTCACCCAATCAGGCTTGTGATGTCCTGTGACTTCTGCTTCTTGTGCCATGTCTTGTTTCTACTCCCCCACCCCAACAACTGTTTCCTTACTTCTCCCACCATTGTTCCTCATTAATGGAGACTAAGCAGGTCTGTTTCCAAGGAAATGTTATTGGGACAGGCCTGGAACTGACCAAAATGGGGCCATTTATTTCAGAATATAAATCTGAACAAATCACAAAGTATAGCTTTACGAGATTTTTTTTCCAATACATTAGACCAGATGTGGCCCTAAGCAGCAGAAGCCAAATATCAGCTCTAGCACCTAGGAATATATACAAGATTTTGATTTTCAGATCCATCTCTAATAACTTTTTTTTTTGCACATACTTCCCTCAAAGTAGCATCAAACCCAGAAAGGACCTCCAAAACCAAAGTAAAACCCCAAAAGCCATGCACAAGAGAAGCAATCCCCAGTTCAGTTGCTGAACAATTACTCTTGCAATAACCAAAGAGAGGAACACAGATTTGAAAGCAATAATATTCAGGTCTCAAGAAATAAAGAGGAAGAAAACATCAGTAAGTGTGTTAGACTCATTCTCTTGAGGGAAGCACCCACATTCTTGGCTTTTCATTATTCATATCCTCTGATGTGTACACATCCAAGCAGATTTTGTTCTAAAGATAGTATGCCATTTACTAATGGAAAAACAGAGACATCTTAGCAAGTGAGGTGCCACTACTTCCTGAATATTCCTGAGGTGTCATATTTGCAGATTCAATGTTCTTTGAAAAAACGAAATAGAGTAAAAACAACAGCTGCAAAGACAATGAAAACTGAGCCTTTGCACTGTCTTTATTTTGCTAAATTTTTGATGAATCATTACTAGTTTTAATTTTTTTCAGTGTGACTGCCAGTGAAGTAGATTGAACAACAAAACGGACCTATAGCCATTAATCAGGGACCAGGCACCTTAAGATACAGCTAAGGTGTATCCCTTGTGTAAGCTGTTTGTTATTAGAATAATGAAAGCATTTGGGGACTAAAGGTGATGACAAGAGAATGTTTCCAAAAAAACTGGAATGTTGCTGTTTCCACACATTTGGGGTGGTATTCAAACAAACTGGAACATCAGTTAATCCAACGAAACATGGATTAGCCAAAGGAATTAAACAAATTATTAGAGGTGGTTGTGGATCTTCAATAATTTAGGTTTGATGCATTCTTAGAACAAGAAAATTATGTACAGATTACTTTTTTCACTGAAAAGGATGTAAATCTAATGACCTTCTGTACTGCAGATTAAAACGGTCTCTTGAAAAATATAAATGGAATCTTCTTGTTTCATAAAATGATGTAATACTTTTATTTTTTTTTTAAACAAAGGATAAGTGATTTTAATCAAACTGTAGAATACAATAATCTGGTAAGAGTTTAACAGAATATGCTGTGTGCCAGTTATTAGAGCATGGTAAATCCAGGAGTTCCAGGCTGGATGCTTTGCGTTCCATAAGTGGACTAAATTTTGTAAAGAATTATTTCTTACCCTAAGCAGGTTGTTTCAAACAACTATGCCTTATAGCAGGCAGAAAGATGGGTGTCTCAGTCCCGAGTCACACTTGTGTGCTCTGCAGAACACAAGATGGATGGGAAATCTTTTCTTGGTAATACTTTCCATTCAACCTGCCACTGTTAATTGAAGGACAAGCTATTTCATTATGTCTCTTCCTGGCAGCCTGCACAGTAATTGCACACAGTAGCTAGGGACAAGTGGAATAAAAGTGCTGCAATTGTGAATAGGAAAGATGAACAATTGGTAAATTAATCTCATCTTCTCATGGTAACAAACAACTGAAGCATTTATGAAAAAGAAGCAGTTTTATACCAGTTCCATTTCTTTGCACACTGAATAATGTCAACCTATTATGAAAGGTTTTGTGCTATTCAAAGAGTAAATGAGCTCCAGCTCCTTCCTGGAGTTCATTATTATAGAAACTTGACTTTTATGGGGGTCCAACGGAAAATAAAAGGATTTTTGAGGAAGAGATGCCAAATTCAGCTGGAGATTAGTGTGCTTTATTCCCCTGCTCCTATTGTACATGACATTGAAGAAGAAACTCCTAGATCAATCCCAAAATGCGGTTTGTTAGTGAGGTTGGACTGCTTACAGCATGTAGCATGCGAGTCATGACTGAGAGAGGAAAAAGAAAAACATAGCCCACAGAATGTGGACACAGAAACTGTTTTTTCCTTACTATAAAAGTCAATCCCTTTATTTCCATGACAGCTACTATTTTTTCTTTTGTTTTCCTGAACCAGATCGTCAGAAAGATCATAATACTGATGTTTAACTGCACGCAACTTCTATTTTTTTTTTTAATGGAAAAAGGGTTCCTGTTAAAACGCAGGAACAATTTCTCACTTCAGCATCTAGATAATTAATACACGTGAGGTGCAGAGTTCTTCAGAAAAGCCAGGTCTGATAGTCAAAACAAAAGTCCTCTGTAGAGACTACATCAGAGTGTTATTAATAGTCCATACCAGGAGTTATGGTCACCTTTACCAATAACATTAAAGGAGATATTAAAGGAGTGCTCCTAGCTCACGCACTGGAGTTAATGTTCTGAAAATTAACACAGTGAATTAACTGCGGCATAAATTAGGCAGTTTTAACCATTGAACATGTACAATTAGTGAACTCTCATGAATTAGGTTAGCAAAGTTGTTACAGATATAAATAACTGCATATTCACTGTGAGAAAGATGGCAAGCAACACTGAACAACTGGACCAATCAGACCAATCTGGAACTCCTAAAAATCTACAAATTAAGTGATAATTCAGCTGTTATTGTTATTTATTTCTAAACATAAAATTTCAGAGCAAGGCTGGAACTCAGGTCAACATATTCCCAGTCATACAAGATTTCTTCCAAACATATTTTTTAAAACCATTATTTAAATAAACAAAAATCTCAATTACAGGATTTAATCAGGAGGAACTATTCCACAGTATAATATATATCTCATCACTAGGACTTTTTTTCCCCCTACAACAAGGATCCTTTTTTTTTCCAAAAAAAAATATTTTGGCTAGAATTTTTCAGTTCCACTTTTCCCAGTTATGGCTCCCTTTTATCCAAGTCTGACATCTTCGTCCTCCCTGGAATTTCCTCGTAACAAATCCAAATCTGGTTCCAGATGCTTCATGTGGGAAAGTGCGTGCAGGAAACAGGTGGATTCATAGTCCTAATGTGCAGCAACATGGATAAAGGTTCTGAAACTAACATGAACTTTGTGCAAACAAGAAAATTGAGGCATATTTACATAAAACTAAGGAATAGCCATTTTGATCTTTTTAACGAAGGAGAAAACTGAAGAGCAATGCCCTGCAGGTGCCATGTGTGTTCTCCTAACAGCTGTCCACTTAGACTCAGGTCCAGCTCACTTGAGAAAAACTGCTGTTTCAATCAGTTCCCAAAAAAACCACAACACATCCTTTCCATGATGGGAGGCACAAGAAACATTCCCATACGGCAGTTAATTTCCTTGAACACAGGGATTTCTGCTTCCTACATCTAAATTGATCATCTCTTAGAAATGCTAATATTACCACAGAGAAAATTGCACTTTATGTACTTTTTATGCAGTAATACATTTGCCAGAATGATATAGGACTGTTTTGCAAGAGGGCAGAATTTAACTCCAGGGTAAAGGGTCACCATACACTGTTAGCCCAAGACAGAGCCAGGGCCTGCAGAACATGACATTTCAGCATGAAGTACAGTGCATGATGATTCTTATTCCTTTTCCCAACCTGAAGCCTACATTAAAAGGAATAGCCAGAGATAAGAGGACTGTTCTTAGCAATACACAGTATATTTCAAAGCAAGTTATTTCAGAAACTTTCCATCTAATATGTTCCTCTCTCAGACCATCAACTCAGATGTTCAGCACTATGTCAAAGATTATTTATGCTGAAGCAGAAGTCCATAAAAACAAGACAACTTGAAGTACTTTATAAATAATTTTTGAATGACAAGATCCTGAATTCAATCTATTGATACACTAATACACTACAAATGCAGTCTCAAAGAGATTAAATGTCATTTATGTCTCACCTGGAATAAATTTTAAAAATTGTTACAGTCTATTAATTTAGTACTTCAGCCAATTAAAGTAGGAACCACTGTACAAAACACGGAGGTGGAATAGTTTCAGTAGATACAGGATATGATCTGCAGTCCCATGAAGCAGTAAAAAACTTTCTGCATTCCCAAAATTAGGACCACCAACAGGAGAAACACATGGGATGCAAGTTAGGAACTTACAGAACAACTAATACATTAATACATCCTCATACAGGAACTAATCAGTTATACAGATAAAAGAGGTAACATTTTTGAAGATCAGACCATAGAAAATACACTTATTTTCCAAGAATGACAAAAACTATTTAGAAGACAATACACTGATAAATACACAACCATGGGGATGCTCTAACTTATGGCATCAGGCTGCTGTTTTTAAGAGATAAGATGCAGTCCTGCAAATCCATCACAATACTTGAATGCAACTACTGGCAGGAGCAAAGGGATTCAGAACATGACCCAGCATTGAAGAATAGCCTTGTAAATCTACAGAAAGCTTTTATCACCCTTTCCCATGCCAGCACAATGTACAGGACTGTAGTGTTATGCATAGATTTAAAACCCTTTTTAGTGTCACAGAGAGGTCCTCACTGGCTCTGAGGTATTTTAAAAATTCTGTCTTGAAAAGCTGTACAGAAAACAACCTTGAAATCAACTTGTACCTCCCTTTCTACTGTTGGAGTAATTCACAAAACAGTATAACAGCATCAAAAAGCCTAAAGACGACCCCAATTTTATAACCCTGCAACTTCCTTCTTCTCCTCAAGACCCCCTCAGTGTTTGATGACATATACAATTACAACATCAGACAAGACCCATGAAGGATTCGTAAAATGAATGTAACATGTCTTATGTACCAGTATGAAGCCATTCAGTAAAAGCAGATGTATCAACAATATAAATGCAGCTGTTTGAAAAAATAAGACAGATTTTTCTCATTCCTGACCTGTAAGCTTTACCTGCCAGAAGATAAGACTTTGTAAAGCACCAAAGGAACTAAAGGAAACTGCTGACCAGTGTGGCAAGAAAGAAAGGACAGATAGAACCCAACAAGTCATGAGCATGAACAAAACTGTAAGTGGGAAAACTAGAAAATCAGTAGACTTTTCTCAAAACTAAGATAAAACTGTGACTAGCACAGCATCACAGATACACATTAAAGACCACTTAACACAACTTTTCTTCATTAAAAAGATCCAGGCCAATCTCAGCAAAAGTTTTTTTTGTTAATGTAACTTTGATTCAAAGCAATTGGAAAAAACACTGTGGTTTCTAGAGCTATTTAGCCTAACCAAATGTGGGCAGATCCTGCTGATAATAGAATGATTTAACTGAAATGAATTTCTATAATCAAAAATAAACTAGGCTAGAGAGCTCCAGACCAGTGTGAACGAAAGAAAACTTTAAAAATATCAATTATTTGTTGCAGCATAGTTAAATATTAATGTATCCTCTTTGTACTCCTTCCAGTCAATCACTTTTAAAATGTCAAAAATGGGGTGAGAAAGGAAATAAAGTGTAATGTCTGGCTAACTTCCCCTCTGTGTTGTATCCAAACACTGAAAAGTCCCAAATAATTTACACAGATGTAAGAGGACAAAACCTGCACTGCAGAAATGCATAGCAAAATCCAGGTTCAGGCCGGACTTCAGCCCCTCTTTGTGCTGTCCTGCTGGAGCAAGCCTTGAGGACAGCTGCTTAATTCCATTCAATGGCACAAAGAGAAATAGCCACCTTTCCACCACCCCACGGGAATCACAGGGGAAGTAAACTAAGGCAACAGTAGAAAGCAACAGACCTCCCCTGGCACACAGTGAAACCTCTCCTCGCAGCTCAACCTTCCACAGCACACTGCACTGTACTGCTGCAGCTGAAAGCCCTGAAAGAAGATGGGAACTCCTCTTCCCAGCTGAAACCTATCCAGCCTCACCTGCAAAGACACCTGGTTGCTGTCTTGTAAACATTTTAGACATTTTTTCTGTGTTCAGACTGGGGTATTTTGCCCTTCCCCCCCCTCCCCCCCCCCATCTTCCCAACCAAAGCCTAGGTGTCCCTGGAGTTCCCAAGAGAGGGAGAAGATTGAGCAGAAGGGTTTAAGGACATCAGTGCAGGGTGGTACTCTCTCCAGTATTGTCTGCTGGGAGGTATCACACCACTCCTACACTTCAGAAGCCCTGACAGCTTCTCAGACACGCTTGTAATCTGGTCAGCCTACTTCAGCTTGCTGGTTACATCACATTTGCAGGAGACAGCATCTTCAAAGCATTCCTTACCCTGTGAGCTATTTGGCAAAAAGAATGATGACAACTCCTCTTCCTCTGGCCAGTCTGAGAAACCTCTGTTTCCTTTGCTCTTTAGATGTTCTGACCAAAAAAATAATGAAAAAACTATATTTGAATTGCTCCAATGCTCTTTTCTTTCACCTGCAATATCTGGGTAAAATCTAAAGTCTATGAAGACATTTCAAGGCATTTTCAAATGTATGTTTTGTCAAATATAATATATTCTAAATACAAGTATTGCACAGATTAGCCTGTACTTTCCTAATTTTCATGTTCAAGACTGTGTATTCCAGCAGTGTTCCCAGTAACAGCCAGTGCCCCTAAAATCCTTCCACATGTGGAGCAGCCAGCTTGTCCTTCCACAGTCAAGTCATAGGAAGGAAGGCAGCAGTGACATGAGCTTTTTACTAGCCCAGCTTTCAGCAAATTTTCTGTATGTACTTCTGAGAGGCATGTGTAGATAGCAGGCACCTCAAGCCAATTCAGAGGCCATCCTTTTTCCTTAGCCAAGAAAAATGCTTCAGTTCCAGCCTTCCATTTGTCTTTGGCCACTGGGACAAACTGCAATTTTTTTCCACAAAGCATTCAGAAGTTGCCTGCAGCAAATAGTCAGGGATGCCCCTGGAATGGAGACTAAAGTACAACATAACAGGATTTTTATTGCATTTTTGCCTCCATCTGCTGCCTTCAGCAGTGTTGTCCTCACATAAACCACTGCCTACCTCGTCATTTTCTGCCTCACAAAATCAAAGGGGGAAACATTTCCCTGATGTAGGTCTCTGACAGTAGAAGCATCTCCAGGGCTCAACTGATGGTCTAAAATAAAAGAAAATATTATTAACAAGGTTTGCAGAAATATAAAATAATGTAAAAAGAAAGGAAGAAATGAATACCAAAGATGTTCCATTTTTCCACCTTGTGCAGTAATAATGCTTAGATTAGACCATTGAAACATCACCTGTAGAGCAGTGGAGAAACTCTCCTTTGTCACAGACTACAGTTTCTTGTGGCAGCCTATATAGTCAGTTTTCTATGGCCATTTACAAGCAATAAACATCTCCTTAGGTGATCTTCTGACATAAAACTCGCATTTATTGAGTCTCCACTAACACTGAGAGGGACTTTGCCTTCTGGATCACACTGAAATTGCAAATTCCTTCAGTTTAAAATACTGTAAGAGTTAATAGGGCCCATTCTTCCCAAAGTGTCATTTCTGCAAAATGATCATTTTCTTTCCCAAACACACAAATGCTTGAGCAATACTGTCATACTGAGCAGTGAGGACAAGCCAGATTCTTATAGATATGCAACTGCTTACTGAGAAAGGAGTCATTATCTTCTTTTTATATTTCCAAAGTCATCTATCATCCTTAATGGTTTCCCCACAACCATTTCTGTGCAGACATTACCATTAATAATAAGTGTCCTCCTAGCCCAGTTTACAAGAATTCAAAATTATTTAACTACAGATCATTATTATTAATATAGGACACCACATAGATGCATACAATTTGAGCTGAGCTGAGCTTGCTTTGGGCTTTCCATCGTCTCAGTGACATTTTGCCTGAACCAGACAAAGAAGCATTTTATATTACTTCCTCTTCTTCTTTGAGGAGAAAAATAACTAACATTCACATAATGTTTTCTTGTCTCATAATAGATTTTTAACAGTACACTTTGCAAGATATTTTATTCTTTTATAATTTGATGTTGCAGCCAGTTGTACTTTTTTTTTTCTGAAATCTTGATTGTGTTGATTATAATGAAAAAGACTTCTTTTGGGGATTTTGACTTTTTTTCCTTAATTTAATCTAAATTGTTCAAGCCATTTATTTTACACCCTTTGCAAATAGCATAACAAATGTAAAGCTTTCTTAGCTACGGATGCCAATGTTTTTCCAATACAGAGACTCCATCTCACAGTACAGTCCGTGTAACATATAGACAACTTAATAATTTCTGCCTCATTCCTTCAATGTCCAAAGTTTACATCTTATACAGGATGACAGCTGTATCATTCTTTTTTTCGTAATCTGGACACATCTCCACAAATACAAACATTCATATAAGATGCAACAAAGCAAGTATACACCCCTCAATTTATATCCAGCTTACCATATTCATTAGTCAGAATTGACACACAGCCACCATAATCCTAAAATCTAGTAAATGCTTTGAACAAGATAAACTTAGTTCCTGGTCTATCTGCCTGTTGTGGTTTAAGCCCAGCTGGAAATTAATCACCACGCAGCCATTCTCTCAACCTCCCTCTCTCCCCCCCACCTCAGTGGATTGGGAAGAAGAATCAAAGCAAAGCTTGTAGGTTGAGATAAGATTAGTGTCATAATTGAGAATAAAGTAAAATACAGTAATAATGGTAAATGATAATAATATTTGTAATAAAAAGGGAAAAACTAGCGATGCACAGTGCAGTTGCTCCCCACGCACTGACCGATGCCAGAGCCCCTTCCCAGACCCAGGCTGGCCGCCCGTCCACGTAACCCCCAGCTGATGTGCTGGGCACGACGTGCTGTGGAAGATCCCACGGGTCAGTTTGGGTCACCTGTCCCAGCTCTGCTCCCTCCCAGTTTCTTTTGTGTACCTCCTCACTGGCAGAGCATGAGCCAAGGAAAGATGTCCTTGACTCAGGATAAACATGACTTAGTAAAAAACCAAAACATCAGTGTGTCATCAACACCATTCTCATTCCAAATCCAAAACACGGCACTGTAACAGCTACTGAAAGGAAAATAACTGTACCCTAGCTGAAACCAGGACACTGCCACAAGTCTTCAGAGCAATTTTTCTTTCTTGTAATCACACTGTCATTTTCAAAGTGTTTTTTCTCTTCTGCTCTAAAGAAGATCCTAACAAGCAACAGTGAAAACTGAGTATGGATTAAATATCTCCTTTTTATGATATGACTATCCATAAAACTGTCCCATAATTCGTGAACTGCTCCATCATACATGTTTTTAACAGTATCTAATCCTGAAAAATGTTGGAGTAAAAACAAGTAGAAATTTCCTGGTTTCTGGAACAGCAGTAAAGGGAAGGTATATCCTTAATGCTGCTCCCTGGAAAGCACAGGTATAAATCACTTCTTGACATAGAAAAGGGAGGAAACTCCTTGGCATTCTAGACATAAGACTGATTATGAAATAGATCTAATCACTAGAGGTTAACTGTAAACCATAAGGGTAAAAAACCAACAGCATGATTTTCAAATGGACAGCATGAGATAGATGAGGTATTAAAACAAAATCCATAGCTAAACAATTCTTAAGAGGTTTTGTTGCTTGGAAGGCAGATGGGTTGTTATAGAAAACAAGACACCAATTATGGAATATGGATATTTTTGACAGTGAAACTGGAACAGACCCAATTAGAAATAGGTAGCTGGGGTTTTTTTAATAGAAAAAATCCAGAAGTATTGACATGCACTTTAAATGCCACCAATGTAATTTTATAGAGAAGATAACATTGTTGATAGATACAGCTATTCACAAGTTCTAGTAGGAAATACTAGCACAAGATTTTGCTTTAAACTAATCCATCAAAAATAAGCTGGAAACATGAAGGATGCAATTTCACAGTGATGTGATAAAAATCATGAACATTTAGCTATTTTATTACTTGTGCTTTCTTGTGCACAAGTCCATTTTCAAGGCAGGGGAGAAAAGATATTAAGACAACTGTCATATTTAAATGGCCTCAAAATTATTGTCGATTATGATTTTAGGTCAGCTTTCCTCCTTCTGCATGCACAAAATGATATCTTTTACCTTTATTCTTTCTATAGGAACTACTGGAATGTTCAGAGGATCAAAGCTACTCTTAAAAGTCTGTGCTCCCACAAATCTGATGTTTATATATTTTATTTTTAGGCACATGAGTTGTGACATAAAGCTGATAAAGAGGGATGATATACTCTAAATTAAATGTATTTATGGTAATGTATGTCCTTAAAGATTTCTGTGTAATATTTCTTAATGGGCATAGGTTGGGAGAAAGGAATGAAAAAACATAGAAAAATATCATGAGTTACTTAAATACATTGATTTATTCTTTCTAGTCTAGCCTCTTCTTGTATAGCCTTTCCTCACATTTGAGTAAGCTTGTGATATTGAACACAAAAGAATTTATGTTTGTATATTTAAGTGCATTTGTTGCTAACTGTGCCTTTACTTTGACTTCACCTTTTTGATAAACAAAATAAATAAAATAATCATATCATTCCATTATTCTGAGCTAAAATATTTTGCAGCAAATTAAATACAGTAGAAATAGATCAAAAAGATAGCTTTCATTTGAAAACCACTGTTTTATTCCTCTTTTAATAGTATATCTAAATGCAAAAGCCTCCAGATCCCCAAGACTTAGCTGAAATTAGGCATAATTTTAAAAAGAAGTACAATTTTGAAGGAAACGGTCTTTTTGTAGTTGTTAGACTCTCAGGCCCAAGACATCTAACCTGGAAAATCATAAGACAACTGGCTGGTATTTTTGACCTTAGAATTAGGAATCCTGTTCCCGTCTGAAACACATAGGTTCAAGGTCTTGAAGTTCCAAAGAATACTGTCAGGAAGAGAATACTTGAAAGGCTTCTAGTAATGAATGAGATAACCAATTATTTCACCTAACTTCCTTAAAAGTTCTATTAAAAGATGAAAAGTACTGTCTCCCAGGTGACAAAGATTGCAGTAGTTGAGACAGGACATTCCACTGAGAGGCATCAAACCAAGTTCTGTGTCTTCCTTTTAAGTTTGAGGCTTCTCAAACCCCAAACTTCTCCATAAACCTCTATCTCACTTTCTGACTCTCTAAACTCCCATTCCTGGGGAACACTGCACAGCCTTCTCCTCCTACAACCTTAAACGAGTTTGTAATTTCACTGTCCTAAGTTACACAGTGATATAAATGTATGTATTTGGCCAGATATTCCATAGCACAGGGGTTTTTTCCATCTTCTTCCAAAGCACCAGATGTGGAATACTGCCAGAGATGAGACATTGGATCAGGCAAACCTGATTCCCTGAGGTGAACAGGGAATTTTCTTAGGTATGTCTCAAGCCTTGCTTTCTGTTTCAGAAAAAAATACTAGGTGCTGATCTTCCCAAAGCCCTCAGTATTTAATTTCCTGATTATAATATTGCACCAAGATGAAACCACTTCAGAGAAGCAAAAGGAAAATCATAGCCGCAGAATGTTATGCAGGCCAGTCATGTACAGAAGGAGATGTAGAGCCCGTCAAAGCACTCACACCTCCAAAAACTGGGACTGCATTTAATGGGAGGAATTTCAAAACTGCTTCCTGAATAAGTTAATTTCCTTCCTGAGAGAGAATTGAGAGGAGACTGAATGTGCACAATGCATCTAAATGACCTTCAGAAAAAAATATTGGCTATGAATTCCACCAGGAAGGTGATAATTGCTGACTACCTACATCAATTTGTTGAAATGAAAGAGACAGTTTACAGGTTTTATATTGGTACAAAATACCTGAGATTTTCTTACATTCCTCAACCCACATTTTTAAAAAATCATTACCTGTATTGTCTCTTTCAAATATTCTGTTTGCATATTACTTTATCATAGTCTAAGATGATAAAGATAACAAATCCAACAATTAACAAACCCAACAATTTTTTCTTCAGCCTGTGGTATGGCAGGTGTGAAACTGGGTGAAGTTGAACCTATTTCCAAGTGCTCATCTCCCCTCCACATCATTCCAGGCTGTTCAAAAGCTAGTAGGCTCCAACAAAATAGCATCTGTACTGCCTGATTTTAGAGTTGATATCCCAAGAATCATATGCAGAAAAAGAATTTTCTAGTGGCCTGCATTAGCCAAGAAAGGTTATGAGCACGTGGCAAGGATGTAAACACACTTCATCTTACAGACTCAAATGAAAGTTTATATCAATTGAATTCCTGGGACCAGGACAATCACTAAGTTTGATGCCATAACACCATTTGCACCATCCCCACCCTGCCCTGCTCCGAGCTGGACAGTGAAATCCTGTTCTTCTCCCTCACAGATCACTGAGGAATATAGTGCTCACTTGGTTTCCTCTCACTACAGGAGCCTCAAATATTGCTTTTTTCTGTCTTGAATTAATCTCCCACTTGGTCTGAAATTCTCTATATGAAGTGGTTGGACTTTAAAAGGGATATTTGAGTGAAGTGTATCTCCTCTGATAAAACAGAGATAAGGCAAATGTATTTCAAAATTTCCTTCTAAACTGGGACTTCATGAAATCCAGTCTGCTCACTATGAATCCATGAGGCTATACCAAGCAATGTCTCCTCATCTTCATTTTTCCAGGCTCCTGCCAACTTGATCCTACCTCCATTCACACATAGTATGTACCCAGTATCCTTGTTGGATACTCTGAGATGGCAGAGCACCAGATAGCTTGAGGTGTTATTGCTGCAGGTGGAGAGAATTCATGGCCACCAATTGTTTGGAAATAAGAATGGTCTCATTTGGGAATGCAGCCTATGTGACAGCACTTGCCATGAATGCATCCTATTTTTCAGCTTGTCTTGAAACATTGTACATAATACTGCACAGTTAAAAAAAGAAGCTGTCTTGATGAAACACTGGTAACTTAAAAAACCGCAAGAAACTAATGGACTTGCTTTCCCAGAGTATTTGACAATGGAACAATTTCTGTGGAATTGATTTCTTAGATAGGGTGGATGCTTTCCATTTCCTCAAAAACCCTAATGGCTTAATGGTTTAAGCATTATTCATTCCTTTCTGGATTAGGCTGGTAACAGCCTAGTAATGTGAGCTCTATTAAGATTCTCAAAAAAAAATCCTGGATCGTTCATTGTTTGAACTCTTAATTATGAATTCATTTGGGCTGAATAATACCCATGATATGCTTGGAGATTTTGATGTGGAAAATCCCATTAATAAAGAACAACATGTGAGACCTAGAAATATGCAGAGAGCTTTTTTTTGCAATCCCCAGAGTATGGAAAGCCTTGAATGCTTACCAAAGAGGGTGATGCACGTCTATTCTGTCTCCTAAAAACGCTTCCTCTTTCAGATTTACAGTCACTAAGAACACAGAGCAATTTTGATCAAAAGAAGCAGCAGCAGCTGTAAGGGAAAAGTGTTCATTTCTGATTGCCTCATCTGGACTAGAAGGGGGTAGTAGAACAATTTTATTACACCAGATGCAGTGGAGGGCTTTATTTCATTTAATCTGGAGAACAGAGGAATTTGTCACATAGAGAAAATGAAAATAATCTTGTTCTTCTTGCCACCACCCAGGCATGATGGTTATTGGCTGAGTTCACAGAAGAAGCTGGAGTTTATGATGACTATTTACTAACTTTCTCCTGCATGACTGTCCTAAGAGAGCTGGTATTTTTCTACACTCCAGAGACATCTTCTGTTGAAAAGTTATTTTTGTTTGGTATTTGCTGGAGACCAGTTGTTTTGGGAATGTGAGCTTCTGGGATTTGTGGTAGGCTCAAAGTTTCAACTGTACACCATAGAATACTATTTTTTCCTTAGGACATACTTTAAGTTGGAATTTATTAACATTTAGAACATTCTGTATGCTGAAGCCTTTCTTGATTGGCCATGTGCACTGATAGCAAAAAACAGGCACAGATTTTGGGGTCTAGGTGTTTTTTTTATTCTGTAATCTTTCAGTAATAGAACATGTACAATGCCATTTATTTGGTTGAGTTTAGTTTTGAGAGTAGTATATTCTGCAATTATATTTACACCATGAATTCAATATTATGGCTCTGGTTGAAGTGCTTTTTGAGCAGGAACTTTGATAAATGATAAATAGTAAAAAATTATTTATTTTTTTGACAGACAGATTTTAAATGCCGCTGTTTCTGACACGTTAATATATTGCAGCTTCTCAGGACAAAGGGTAATATCTATACAGAATGGAAAGCAGGGGAGAATCAAGCCTGGTACTCACCAATGAAGGAAGGCCAGGAAAAGGTATTAAACCCATTTTCTAAAATATAGAAAAGGAAAAGCAAAAGTTATTAATTCCTTTTCCTCTAAAACGACAATGATAAGCCATAATTTGTTTTCAATGGACTGGCAAGGTTATTAACATATATTTGCCAAGAATGCAGCCAGGAACTTCGGGTTCAGATCATGCCCCTTCAGATGGAGTGTCCAATGCCTTGATATCAGGCTGCATCCATGCCAAGTCATAAGAGAGGACACGGGGGCAAGTATGGATACAGTTAGATACAGTTAGATACAAAAAGGCAGTTGTGTGCCTCCAGTCTAAAAGTACCAGAAGTACCAGACTAGTCAAACCTTGCTAACGTGGTTGACCATATACCAGATATATGATATCTTTCTGGAAAAAAATAGTCTTTATGATGATGAGTGTGCAATGGCCTTAAATGTTTCTCAGGAAGTAATTACACAACACTAAGTGAAGAGATATTTTTGCAGACAGGTTGTCTAGAAGCCAGACTCTTGACTAAATTCAGCTCTGTCAGCCACCAGTAGAAACTCTCTTACTACTCAATATGTTTCTACTATGCATTTCTCCTGTTTTCTGGTGACTTGACTGCAGGACTAGAAACCAGCACTTGTGACAGAAATAACAGGTAAACCATAGGTAAAAATCTCCTTGACATGCAAAAAAATACACCCTCCCACAAAACAGGGTTAAGCATAATTCTTTCTAAAACCATTTAATATCTCAAGTTGCAAGAATAATCCAGCAATGCACTATTATTTTAGAGCTGGAATCCTCTTTGTTATTATGGCTAATGTCATAGGAGTCACTTCGTTTTTGGTATCTTTACAGCACTTACAGTCTGCCCAGTTTCCTTATTTTCCAAGTCCACAGAGGTGAAGCATGACTACAGGGGCTTTGTAAATACTCAGGACAGCTCCATGATGGACATTTGACAGACAATCCTGTCAGTGCTTTTGTCATTGACTCTGCTTGCAAATAATTATTTTTTTAGACCCAGAAAGACATATCTTCTCTCTTTGTCCTTTTTCACAGAGGTGACTAATTTCATTCCATTAGGGCTGCTCTGTTAGCATTTACTTCTTCCCACCAGTTATTACAGAACATCTTTATTAAAAAGATGGGAGCAGATTATCAAGCACTGGGCAGCAGTGACTGCTTTCTTTTCAAAGAACTGAGAACAACTACCAAAAAAAATGCTTGTGAAATATGCATTCATGGTACACAGTGTCCTGTGCTTGAGGATTTGCATCTACTTTCTCCATTAACTGCACAGAGAGCCAAAACCTATCAGGTCTGCATTATTAATGCTGCAAATCATGCATTAGGGCCCTAAATATCTGAGCTGCCTAACTCTATTTTAGTCACTAGAGCAGGCTGCCAAAATCCTTGCTTTCTGATAAACAGGGTAAAATGAAGTCATGCCGTTGCTAGATTGAACAGAAAAGTTAGCAGCGTGTTCCTGAAAGCCTTTTCTGCTTGGCACGGGAGAACTGATTACCTTTCCTGAAGAAAAAAAAAACAAAAAGAAGAAGATAAAGAGCATCAAAAAAGCGTACTGCAATTCAGTAGTACCATTGGTTTTTGTGTAAAAAGAAACTATTACCACTGCTCATCCATTACTTAGTTATTTCCTTGTGCAGATTTCCACCACATCCATGTAAATGTTTTTTGTTATAATTTAATGTATTTGTTAGGCATGCAGTTCCCTATACTGGAAAGGGCTTCCTGCTAAGAATATGACATTAAGGATAGTAATCACATCCTTTCCTGGCATAGACATTCTAAGTAAATAACAGTCCTTATACCCAATCTAACTTCACTGATGCCAAAACTTCCTTTCTTATTGTTATTTATTCCCCATCTTCCCCATTCCGTGAACCACTTGAAGACACTGATGGTACCAGGGCACGTTGGGGCAGAGCCTCTGGCGCAAATCCGCCTTGGCGCTGGGAGAAGAGAGCATTCCAGGGGCTCGGGCGCCATCTGCTGCGGCCGTGGAGCAACGCGAGCTCTGGAGCCAGGAGAGGGGCATCGGCCAGGGGCGAAACGTAGGAATATGGGCATGGAGCTGGAAAAGATAACCTTCTGTGGCCTGCACAACTCTAATTATTTGTTTCCTTCCAGAAACAAAGCGTCAAAGCAAAGGTATTCAAACAATGACCACCAGGGTCATGAATGAACAGAGCCCCTTCAAGAAAAAAAAATAACCAATCTCTTCAGCTGAGACAATTGAAATTATTCCAGGCTGGGGATGCATTTGGTTTCCACTTTCATTTCTGCTGAGAACCCGAATGAAGGAAAGAAGCCACTGAAGAAGACTCATTACAGAGTTAGAAAAGCTAATGGTTTTGTGCCTCAGTGAAAAAGAGAGGAGTTACAGAGAGCTAGTTTAAACAGAGAATCAGGCAGAAGGTAAGTTCAAACTAGTGACAAGAAGAGGTGCAGTCCTTGCCTTGGAGGACTCTGCCTAGAAGAGGGTCTCCCGGCGTTGTGATGTACAGGTTCCCATTTCTCTAATTAGACATATCATCCATGGAGAGAAAAGTGAAATTGATTGATATTAGAGAGAAAACGAGGTAGACTGGAATGGGATTTCCAGTACTTCTACAAGCAGAAGAAAGCAGCTGATGATAAATTGCTTTAAGCACCCAGATTAAGACGGAAGAGACTCAGACTCATTTTGAATTGGCTGTCTGACATGCTCACAACTCTTTAATCTCTGGTAAACAGGCCTGAGCACAAGCACTGACTCATCACTGCTTCCCCTCAGAGAGTCAGCATTCTGTCCCCTCGCTTCATGTTTACACCTCGGATACTCTCCTGAGAGTGGAGGAATCCCATGCGCCTTGTTCCAGCCCCCTGCCGGCGGATAAACTTCATTCTGCCGAGCAAATGTGCCTTGTATCCCTACGCCTCTAGGAGCAGCTGCCACCGCTGCCCCAGAAAGAGTTGTTTGTCGTGCTCTTCAGGCTTTGAGGAAAATACTTGTTTGTCTGACTAGCTTTTCCCGAGCCCCAAAAGATCCATTAGCAATCCTCAGGGGGTGAGTAGCAGTGGCTCTGGTTAATGATATCAGAGCTGAGGAACAGGCTGTCCTACCTGCTGGAGAGCTCATCCAGCAAGCCACTCATGGCTACCACAGATGTTAAAGCTTTACAGCAACATTTGTTCTGCCCTCCCAGCAGCAAGCTCACACAGCGTGGGAGTCTGGAGAACCATAGGGGATTGATACATTAGCAGTGCAGAGGATGCAATAAAGAATGTCCAAAGGATTGCACGCTCAGCCCACCCTTCTGCACCCTCCCCAGCTTCGTGGCTGCTCAGCAAGGAAAGAAACAAACCAAAGAAACGCAGTGGGTGCTCCAGCTGCATGCTTCTTTTTGATGCATTTAATCAAGGGACTGAGTTGCTGGTTTTCAGCACTGATGGTGTTTTACATTTCTGAAAATACATTTCAAACAATTGCAAAGTGAGCTCTCAGTAGGTATGAGTTGGGTTTATGCTATTTCACACAACTTCACATTTAAAAGCCTTACAAGATAGGTAGGTGGGAGAAGGTCTAAAAACCTACCCTGGTTTGCAGTTGCAAGAAAAGAAAATTCACAATTTCTAATGATATTTGAGTTGTTTGTTTCAGGTGGATTTATATCTTCTTTGCAATTCACTTTCCATGGATATCTCAGTAAAAACTTTAAAGCCAGACAAAGACACCAAAACAAAGATTGATAAGAAGGGAGTACAGAAAGTGTGCCTAATGTATTTTAAAGTGTCTGTCCCAAATGTCAGTGCTGAAAAAAATACTTGAAACTTGGTCTGAATACCACTGAAATCTATGGAGATCATTATGAAGGGTCTAAAACCAAGCTAAAGGGATATCATAATTCATGCTATTATTAATTTGTATCACAGCAACACTTAGCCTCATTTGTCATCAACAAACTTTTTTGAGTAAGGGATCATACACAAAGAAAAAAACCTCACCCCCATATTAATGACAAATAATCTCTGCTTGAAGTATATGTTGAATACTTGCTACAAATTGCTTCTGAACAAGCTACAAGGCAAACTACTCTGCAGACACTGTTTGGTGAATAATGCTGAACAACGAACAAATTCTAGAAAATTGCAAGCAGAAATGCTCAGCACAAACCAGATAATTTTTTCCTCATGCTTTGTTCATCCATCTCTACTCAGCAGGTACTTCTGGGGCAGGTCGCCATGGGTGATGTTGATTTATTTGATTAATAAATGTCCATTCACTTACTAAGCAACCACTGGAATAAAGTCTCCCTGCAATAAAAGTATTTTATATATAGTGGTAAATTAAATTGAGTCCTTTAATGCCTCAGGCAGTAATGTATTTTTAGAAATCATGTTACCATCACATAATTTGAATGTAACTAGATCCATCTTCAAATAATTTCCAAAATAAAATGAGATAGAATTATAATGGGCTACACCTGGTAAGAGAAAAATTCTTCTCTTCCTTCCATACTAGGACAGTACCTTCAGGGCTTCAGGCATGACACAGGGCATACTCCATATCAGCTATAAGCATGGTATCAGAAGTCAAGCCATAAATATAAGCATGGTACACAAGTCAAGCCATAAATCCAGTGCAATAGGATGTTTTAGCATCAAAAGCACTTGCAGTACTTACCAAACTTTAGCAAAGTCACCTCAAAATCTTTTACTTTACAATGTCCTTTCCATAAAAATACAGTGGTATATCACAGACTAGAGATTAAAAAAAAAAATCAACATTTTAAAACCAACATTTTTTAGAGGAAGAAAGTTTTATTGAAACTAATTTGCTACACATTTTACACATACAATACAAAACAGAGTTTTTACAACAACATATGGAAAGTATCTAAATCAGTAAGACAATGACTTTCATAAATCACTCCAGGTTCCAACTTTAAATTATGTCATGTTCCCTCTCTCAAGGGATATTCACTGCAACTCTTACAAACTTGTGGTTATGTGCGCACAGTATTCCTAACTTCATGCAGAATGATGTCATATCAACATATAGAGCATATGTAAAATGAAGAGTAAACACGGTTTTACATGACCCTGACCAGATGAACCCACGCACTCCCTATCACTTCCCTTTGGCTTAGGGGATTTTTTTTTTTTCCTTTCTACATGATTTATTAAATGGATTCACCAAAACTTTGGGGGATTCCTCTTTAGACTTTATTTTTGCAGCAGCGCACTGCGGGTTGCAGTGGCCAAGAATAATGTGGGTCAGAAATCCTGTTTCCCTAACCTTAGGTACATAAAGGCCTCAGGCTCATGCAAGACAAAGTACAATTGCCAATGAATACAATGAAGATTTATGGGATTTTGATCAAAAGCCTGTTAAAATTCAGTTAAGACAGCCGCTCATGGCTAGCCTTACCTTTCCTTCAGATCACAGACAGGTTTACTGGACAAACTCACTGTTTAGTATCAGCTTCGTGTTTCATCTTCAAAAGCTACAACTGTGCATATTTCTCTCCTAAAAATAATGTAAAGAGAGAGTATATGACAAGTAAATGCTCCAATTTTATCTCCTGTTTTCAATAAATATCTACCAGTTCATCCTGTTTGTATGGTCTCAAATGACCATCTCAAACTAACAGAACTTTGCCCAGTGATTAGATAATAAAAATATTGTTTTAATATATTTCTATCAAATCATTCTTTGGTGAACTTTTAGTGAAGGCAAGATAGAACAAAAGCAGAAATTTATTGTGTTGGTGTTGAACATATATATATATTTGAATATTACATGATTTCAGAATTTTTATTGTTGAACATGTAACAAGAATATAATCCTTTGAAAGGATGTTTGACCTACTATTACTACTACTGCTCCTACTACTACTACTATTACTACTACTACTACTACTTTAATCATCTGTGAACTTGCTCTGGAATACTGTCACATGATAAACACAATCTTAAAACTCAGCTCACATGAGGATCACAGTAGAAATCACTTATCCATCTGTGTAGTTCAGCTGAATGTGGTAAAATAAACACTCTTTGTCCATCTCTCTAACAAGAGATTTATTAATTAGTGGTGTCACTGGTTTGCTTCAACGTTTAAATCTCTGTGGTTCAGACCTCCTTTGACCCTAGCAAACAAAGACTGTTTAAAGTGATCAGAACAAACTGCAGGAAGTTTCCACATGACCATTTTTACTAAAATGTTAGCTGTTTATTTCCAGTGACCTGGATTTGAACCCTGTTTTAATTTGAAATTATTACATAGTTGACAGAATTTAAAGAGAAAGAAATGAGCTGTCAGTCTGCAGTCTAGAGATTATTCTGGTTTCTGACCTGAGACCAGAGATCCTCATAAAATAGCCTTTGTCCTCCTTTTTAAATCCCAGGAAAAGTTCAGAACATCAAAGCTCAGGGAAAAAAAGAAAAAGATAATATTCAACTTTAAATTAAGATGAAGTTTGGATGTACAGTATACAGGCAAAGCACAGCCACACTGCAATAAATGCAAATTAATAAACCACAAATATATAGTGCAGGTAGCCACAAAGAGAAACTAAAAAATACCAGTGCTATTTCCTAAGCAAGACACAGTATCTTTTACTTTACTGGCAGTAAAAAATGCAGGTTCCTCCAAGTGGGACATTACCTGTCCCATATTTTCAGAAATACAGATCAACTTTCTGGAAGTAACCAACAGCTTCAGTGGAAATTTCGCGCCATCTCCCAGCAGGAGTCCACAGGTGAGTGGACAAACACTGTGAAAAGTTAGCGGATGTAAAACCAGCCACTTGGAAACAAAAATTCTTGTTCATGCAGGTGTATATAAACAATGTTCTGAAGCATAGCTTTGAAATTCATGCTATAGATATGCCTCTCTGATTTTTGTATGTAGAGCCAAATTTAATTCCTTGGATAACTTCCTTTGCCCTCATTAAACTGTGTCAGCTTGCACCATAAAGAATGAGGCAAGGAACAATTTTCCCCTTTTCAATATAACACAGGTGAATTTTTCTATACATAATATCACTCAACTAAATATATAAACTGATTAAGTAGCTAAAATGTAGGTGTTGGCTTTACATTGCTAAAGGGTACATATATAAGAAACAACATTCATTTTTTTATTGCATTTAAATTAATGGAACTAGAAGATTCTTATTTAAGTCATGACTAAATAAAATTACTCTGCTTTTCTGATGTCTATTTCCCTTCATTGAGACTAGTCAACGCTAGTCTCTAGCATAAATGCTGTCAAATTTATTACTTCCTCTTGGAATGTCTCATTTGCATCCTTTACTGCTGATGCATGTGCCAGAACTACTGGATGAGGACTTTCTCCACCAGCTCCTCCACTGCAGTCACCAAGCTCCCTGAGCAATCTCACTTCTTCCCCTAAAGTGGAGGGACCAGAAGAATTCCTGGATGTAACTGCAAAACCCCTTTCCAACACTTTATAAGGAGGTCATGCCAGTTGTTCCATAGTCAAAAGGTAAGAGTTTCCTTTAAACCACAACCCCAGCATTGGATTCCTCTAACAGAGGGAAGGAAAGGCCCCTTTCCATTTAAAGTACCTCTTGTCTAGACTGTACCCAGAAGATTATATTTATCATAAAACAAATCAGACAAACAATGTTTTAACTCTAGGACACTGAAAAATCTGAAAGTTTGGAGCTGGGGGGATGCTGTTTGAAAGTTATACTCTCTGTTTCTTCTTTCTCTCCCCTCTATCCTACTCAAAGGCTAAAGAATTCAGCAATTTAAAAATTCCTATGCAAACAAGCCCTCAATGGGCACAAAGAGCTATTTCAAAAAAAATTAATAGTTTGGATATACGTGAAATGCATTCAAGAGATTTCCTGACACAACTGGTGAAAATTACAGTCTTTGCCATGTCTTATGTAAATTTTTCATATTTTTGTTAACTTTCCATTATGGAAGTAAATTATATCATATAACCAGCAGCTCAGCTCGTAAACCTGTCACTGAGTTATTATTTCCCCCGAGAATCACAGATTATTCAAGTGACCAAAACCAAATGTACTGCATGATGTTTAAGAAATTAAACAAGTTCTATAGATTTTTGACAAGCTTGCAGGACAGTTATCACACATTTAGTTTTTGCTGAGCAGTGGGTGTGATCAGAAGGATCTGTACCCATGGACACAAACTCTTGTTTCCCAGTGAGCATCAACCATCACTGCCAACAACTTGAGTGCGTCTGCCATCTAGAAGAGTCTGATAGGGAGAGTATTTTCTTAAACTGCAGACACCCAGAAGTAATATTGCTGCCCTGTTTTCCTAGACTTTTTTTCCTCTTCCAGTGTCACGTGGTGTGTGGTGCTGAAGAAGAGCAAGGACAAGTTTCAGGTTGCTCATTGCTCATTGTCTCAAACAAAACAAACAAACAAAACAACAACAACAACAAACCAGACAAGTTTTCTTTTAAACACAATAGCCCAAAACTATAAGGAGAAAAAGGTGGGGACTTAAGATGCCCTCACACAGTCCATGGTCTCTCTTAAAATAAATGTGAAACACTTTCAAATGTTGCTCATTCAAAAAATAATCTCCTTGACCTTGTACTTCTACGCTACCTCGGGCCATTGACAAGCATCCTCATCAACCAACCCTCAGCAGCAGCATCTGGTAAGTTTTACAGTTCTGTAATAAAAACAAGAGCAGGTTGATCAATTTACTTGACATTTAAAAATAAATCTAACTCGTGCAGAGATTAACAGCAGAATTTTAAGGCCAAAGAATTTTGCCAGCAGAGATATACAAGATAAATACTGGAAAATAAGATTCCTAATGAACCCCTGGTCCTAATTTTCATTCTAGGGAAATTACCATATCTAAAAAACATAAATTTCCTTGAGTATCATAGAACCTAAAAGGGTTTCTTCAATGAGTGGTTGTTTTAGGTATCCCAGATGAAATCTATTTTAATCTTTTTTTAAGCATAGGTTTTGCCAAAAGTTAAAAGGCTCATTAGTTAGGCATGAAACATGCTCACTGATATTGCAGGCTTTTGACAGCCTTCTTTGAGAGGCGTCAACCTCACGTGAACTTCTGATGCAATTAAGATCTTACTTCAACTAGAATTGTAAACTATACAGTCATTTTTGTCCCAAAGTGGCATTTTAGTAAAAATAAAGGCATTCCTTTACAAAAATGCTTAGGTAAAAAAAAAATTAGGGCTGAGAATGCATTGTTCTTTAAAATATACATCCCTTAAATGTAAAAAAAATCTGGATATCTGTAGTCTCTCATCCTGTAACTTCACTGTCCTAATGTTTCAAACTGTTTATGTCAACTCTCTTTGCTCTACAGACAAGACAATTCTGCCCCAGCATCTGACTTCCACACTGGACAGCAGATTACTCTCCTTTGGTGCCTTCAAATATTGAAGGGAGCATGATGTCTGGAGCCAGCCTGCTCTGGTGGAACTAGAACGGAAGGGACAGACTAGAATTTGATATTGGACTCAGTTTGAAGATGCAGGTTTCTGCTGAACATCCTTAACTGCAGGCATAAAGCATTTTCAAAGAAATGAAGAGTAAAACTATGCTCAAACTGCTGGGATATCTTCATCTACATGCCAAGAGATTTCAGAGCCAATATGAAAAAACATGCCAGAGTTAAATAGAAATGAAACTGGCTACATAACTTGTGTAGGTTTTGCATTTTTCTCTCACTGTCTTTGCTGCTGATTGCTACCATTTGGTTTCAGCTGCCTTGGGCACTGCTCCATTCAGTTCAAAATTAATTCTCACAGTGGCCAAAATTCTTCTGTACTGGGGTCCCCAGTCTCTTTTGAGAGATCTAATACATTCAGATCATCATCTGCACTTTTTACTGCTATCCAAACTAGAAGAAACCTCTGGATATTTTGAGATTCACTCATCACCAGGTTATTAATTCTTACACACTTAGTGTTACCAGTTTAATGAAGCAAACTTGTTGTTATGTGTACCCATGAAATACAACATAAAGCAAAATGCAGAGAACACATCTGCACTCACTTTAGTTCTAGGGGTGCACACAGTTTTGTCGGATTTGATGAACTCTAATTGCATTGAAATAGCTTCCTCTTGTTCATGGTCAGAAATCTTGCCCACATGTGCATTTGTCTTTGTAACACGCGGCATTAGGGCACAGAAGGTGGATGACAGCTTTATCTCTAAACTGCCTGAACAATGGTTCACATCACATTGCAAACAGCAGTTTGATGGAAACAGCATGACATTCTAGCCTAGTGGTGACCTCAGATTTTTCAGCTATAAGCATTAAATAAAAAAAAAAATACAACAAAAATCTTCTAATTTTCCATTATTTTGCCATACTGAGACATGGGGCATGATACTACATTGCTTCAGCAGAGAACACTACACACATAAACACAAAGCTAAATGTGAATGGTAAGTAGGATCACAGGGAAGCCTGCTCTGGCATGGGGATCAGGTCGCCTTAAAGCGTGGTAGGCTGGTCAGCACCCAAAAGGCCTAAAATTGTCCTCTCATCGGCTTCTCTCTTGCCTGTGGGAGCAAGGTGCAGCAGAGGAGGAAGTTTGCCCCGTTCCCTGCTGTGGACAGGGCAGTTTGTGGAGGATGTGGGCAGCAAGGCTGGGAGCCACGCAGGCATGTCTAGGTCAGAGACTATCCATAAGCTTGCTCACACACGTGGAGAGAAGCAAGTACATGGCACTGACCTGAAGAACACTTCAGAAGTAAACCAGCAGTTTGGAGAGGGAAGAGAGGGAGCTGTTTTGGTATAGAGGTTTTCTGTGTGTTTGGTGGGTTGATGTTTGTTTACTTGTTTAAAAGCGACACTTCATATATATAAAGCAATGGTTTAATACTCCTGTATTAAGTTAAAAGGTCTAAATCTGTTGACTTCTAAGTAGCAGCATCAATTTACTCTGATCAAGAATTACATAAATCTATTTTTATTAAAACTGTAGTAGCTTGAGCTAGAGAATACCTCATTTTTCCTGTGATCTTATTCTGATCGCTCACTGCTGGCTCATTTAAAGTGTTACCAGTCTGGAGTTTGTCACTCTCTGTCTATTTCTAGCCAACACAATAAAATTAACCACAGTGAAAGAGAATATTTTTGCAGTAAGTAAATGCAAAAGGCTCTGAAGGTCTGAAAAAAAAATGTTATAAAAAGTAAGGTAGGATGCCTTTATCATCTAAATTTGACATATTTTTCTATGTTAGCTTATTGACTCAGACATGGAAGCTATTGCTAAAGAAAGGGCAGCAGGTTGGAAGAAGGGATGTCATACCTGCAGATACAATAACTCGTTTCACTCTCACTGAAGTTTGTGGTAGTGATTGTTTTGACCTTGAGGTGTTGCATGTACAGTAGAAGTGGACTGAAAGCAACTGAGACTGTTTTAGACCTAAAAATGTTAGGTTATCTTCACTGGACCATAAAAAGTAAGCGACTGGAAGACTGAACCTTGTTATGGAAGGAACACAGTGCAATTCTCATAACCTCACATTAACTTTATACAGATTTTACAAACACTTTTTTCCAGCAATATTAAATATGCAATAAATTAAAACAGATATTTGGAGGTGCTTGCATTATTTCATGAAGATATCCATTAACAGCATCTCAAAAAAAGAAGATTATTTCTGGTTGCATTTCATCCTCTTGAAAGAAAATACCAACATTTTTTAGGTGTAACAGAGCTTTTTCTCAACCTCCCATAAGATCAATGACAATGATGATAATAATAATAGTAAAAATAAAGCTTACCCTCATTTTCTCTTCTCCTCCAAAATAAAAGAAAATATTACATCAGCCTCCTCCTGAACTCTGTGGCTGGTGAAAATAGCCAGGACATGTGTCTAAAATTTTATTCCTTACAACTGGTGCACCAATGGTACTTTTATGGTTGTAATAAATGGTTTTGCCTGAGACAGTTTTAATAGGAATAGATCTCCTTCCAATTTTATTGTGGATAGTATACAGAAAACCTCTTTCATTCTCTGCAAATTAGGTTTTTTTACAATTAAGGAACTTAAGGCTCCATAACAAAATGAAGATATGTTCCTTCACATATTTACAAGACAAACATTTTGGAAAAATATCCACATAAAACTGGAAACACATCTATTTTTCAAGGTTATTTATAGATACAAATGAATATGCACCATTGAATTACTTATGCATCCTGTATGATCTGTGTCTAATTTAAAACACAAAATCACTAGCATTCCAACTCAGCTCTTTTCCATTCCCTTGAATGCAGTACCCTGCTCAGCTAGTCAGAAATGGAGCAGCGGCAACAGTGACTTATTAGAGATTTCTAAAAGATACCTGGCAGAAAGACTAAAACTCATTGTCAGAGATAGATGCAGGAATTCATTCTTCATTGTTTTAGAATGCTGTGGTTCATACTAAGTCTTCTTCACCCAGAGATTTTCCTTCTCCACCTTTTCTGGGAAAAACACTCATTAGAACCAATAATTTTTTCACACTATGTAGTTACATTTAAAAAAAGAAGAAAAACAAAACCCTAAGAAATAAATTTTCCTTTCAAAAATGCAGAAAAAAGGTAAAAAACTCTTTCCAATTTTGATTTCTTCAGTGTGTTTGCAGTCTGTAACAGAAATTACATGGACTTAATTGTCTGAAAATTAAAACACACTGGAAACTTGCAGACTCCTAGCAAGGCACGCAGAATCACTAGTCACTTTGGGAAATCAAAAGCCTTTACATTCAGCCCCTCCAAAGGAAAACCAGTAAGACAAGGCAGTGCAACTGCAACTAATCTGAGATATCATGATTGGTCTTTTTAAGGTGCAACCCTTCCATTCAAATTCCCAAGTGGGAATTATTTATGAGGATGGATGCAAAGAATTTGTCCATGATTGGATTGCAACAACCTGACAAAGACTGCATGATGGCTGCATAATCAATTATTTAGCTGCAATATAATCATACAGAAACAGTAAGTCTATCTCTCAGTGTTATAAGAGACATAACAGACTCACTCACAGGAAGAAAACAGAAATAATTTTTGGCATTTGAATTTGGTCTTCATGTTTAGTTAACAGGGATACTACTCTTTATTTATATATAGATATCTCCAGAGCACACATTTAAAAAACAGATGGCCATAAAGAATGCTACACTCTGTTTAACTAGTATATCCCAACAATAAAAACACGTTTACAGCAACTGCAACAAAGTCAATGCTTCTTTAACAACTTAATGTGGGATCTGAACTAACATAAGTCACAGTGTTGCCACTATTAACACACCTACTACAAACAGATTGAATACCTGCAGCAAAAAATGGCCAGAACAGAAGCTTTTCTTTTTTCCTGTCATTCATTGTTGGAATGTTATTTCACTGCTCAAAAAATGGCTCATGGCACCTTTTTATCTTTGTATTAAACTAAGGACCTACATTATGGAGTTCACCTCATCTTCTAGAGCCACAAGCTTTTTTGTGCAAACAAAAAGCAATTGTATGAAATGAACACTGTAGCCAAGAGTGGTAAAGCAACCTCTGGGAGGTCCAAACTGTTTAAGGAATGGGACAAGGCAAAGCACATCATTGCTCCGTTGCAGAAGGAGGCCTATTTATCTCACCTCTAGCATGTCACTCTCTATAGTTGTTATTTTATCCATGGTTCTATCTTTTTCCCAATGCTGAGTGAACACAGGTCCAAAAGCTCAAAATTTTATGCCAGACAGACCTAAAGAAGGCCTACCTGGAGAAAGCTTTTAGCTGCATTGTCTTTCTCACCTTTCTTCCCCCCCTCTCTCTCTCTTACAGTTCTATTCTTGCCATGTTAATCCCTTCTTCCTGGGCTGCACATTACATCTGCTATGCTGTCCTTAGCCTAAGAACATCCTACTTTCAGCAGCTTCCATCAGGCCAAATCTCAGCTGAGTACAGGCACAAAAAGATTGGAAAGTGCACAACCAAGAGTGTGAATCCAAAAGAAGAGTTTTCTGGTAGTATAAGGCCAGAAAATAAAGAGGAAGTAAACATTCCAATGAGATGATAAGGAAGAGAGAAAGGGGGGAAAGAGAAAGCAACCCAAATATACTAATACCTGATCTTATCTCTCTGTCATAATGAGCAAATTTGCCAAGGGTGGTCATTTTAGTGACTATTCAGACATTGCTGAGCAGTTGAAAACTTAGTGTCTGGTTGGATTAAATGGGGGGGGGGAGATGAGTTCGCAGTTAAATGTTGGACTTTTAACCTAACAAAATCTAAGACATATTAATTCAGAAAATAATAAAACGAGGAATTTAACCATGCAAAAAATCAAAATACTAGGTTTTGTGAGTATCTACTAGTATTTCCCAATATTTTGCACTACTTACAAAGACACAAGAAATTAGAACAGGAAATTAGAAGCAAGAAAGGAAAACCAGACACCTTCAACTGAGACTTGAAAGCAAGGAGTATACAAGCGGAAATAAAATACGGTTGGTAGTATTCTATCAAAGGAGTATTACATGTGAAACTGTTGAAGTAACATATCACAACTGGGGCTTTTGGAAGAAAAGTTGTAAGTGTAAACTGCAAAGGATATTCTTCTGCCATGGGTGAAGAACAAAATAAAAGATTGAAGTGTTTAAAAGATGATGTAAGGAAGCTATCATCGGTTTAGACTGCTTCCTTTTTATCATCCACTGCTTCAGAAATCAAGGATAACATGAAGAAACATTTAAGAATTAAAAAGAAACAAACATATATTTCTAATGAGTCCTTCAATAGATGGCAAAAAATATATATACATTTTTAATTAATCTTGAGAACTGGACAAGTGCGAAAAAAATCACTGAAAACTTCATTCACTGTGTAGTATACAGAAGACAAGATACCAGTAGGCCAGATATCTTGAGAGGACTCCAGGGCATTAAAGTTATGTGGATTAACTTATTACAGAGATAACACTAGTCCTCTGACTTTTCTAATTTTTATATCCAAATATATTTTGCAATGACCCTTAAAATCCTTGATACTGAATCTGAGACCTCTAAAAAAGTGCTTTTTTTTTTTTTAGTCCCTCTTTGCAGGCTATCTTAATACACATGTGTACTATTGACAGCTACTGAACTTACAAAGGTAGCAAATGCCAGTTGATAGTGTCTGAGAAAGGAATATTCTTAACAAAGATAAAAAGAATTCAGTCTTATTGCAGAAAATGTAACTGCATGGGTGAAACAGATACAGACTTTTACAACACCTCTGACTTCATTCTATATCACATTCAGTTTAACTCTTGAGCAAGAGAAAGGCACCTTAGAAGGTTTAAAACCAAAGTGTTAGTGTCAGTATTAGAAAAACTACTCATGTGGGGTTCTGCAGTATTAAATGCCACTCAAATAAGCCTTGTCTACACATTCCAGAAGTCCTTAATGATGATGACAATAGGTATAGTAAAATACAGCAGTTACAAGGATGACAGGCTTTCAAGACAAACAGACCTGAATTTCCTAGCAACCTGCTTCCTTTCAGATTGTATTTATTTCTTTCATGGGAAATACAAAGTGATACATTTGGGAATATGACAGGCAGGCCATACCTACAAAACAGGGACCAACAATCAGGAGCAAAAGGAATTAATGAAAACCAACTTCTCAGAGCTGTGCTGTGACTTAAGAAAATGTCATGCCTTTCAGATGTATTAGGAAGGAAATGCAAGGGAGAGACAAGACAGGATCTCATCTCTGCATGGAACAAAGCACAAGGGAGCACCTCATCCACTTCTGGTATCCATGTTACCTCTACATTTTTCAAAATTGTTCATAAAGGCGTAAATAAACCTGAAAGAAGCTTTTTTTCTTTCCTAGACCAAAGTAGAATACAGCTTAGAGATTAATCAACATTTTTGGCCAATTACAGTATTTCTAGCCACTGTTCTCTGAGATCTCGCTCCATCCTACTCTAAGCTTTTCTCAGTGTGAGTTTGAAAGCTGCTGATCATGTGAATGACTTACTGACCTTCAATCATGCCCATCTCTGCCACTGATGAAGGATTTTCATGTTCAAGTTTTACATAACACTGGGGACATCTTATCTATATACTGATGCATAAGCACACATATATTTACATATATTTGTGTAATAACAGAAAGTGCAAGAAGGCAGTGTTGAATAATGGCCATCAAACTTTGTTCAAGAATGGAAAGTTCCTTGTTGTAATCCATGTTAAGACACCTAATTAAAAGATTCAATTTCAAATTCCTGAAGTAAAATTAAATTAAATTAAAACTAAGAATCTTAATCAGTTGCCTGTATCTGATTATAGAATCATTTAGTTTGGAAAAGATCTTTAAGGTCAAGTCCAACTTTAAGCCTAACGCTGCCAAGTCCACCACTAAACCATCTCCCAGAGCGCCACATAGGCACCTCTTTTAAATACCTCCAGAGATGGTCACTTCACCACACCCTTGGACAGCCTATTCCAATGCTTGACCACCCTTACAGTGAAGAAATTTTTGCTAATATTCCAACTGACCCTCCCCTGGTGCAACCTGGAGCCATTTCCACTTGTCCTATCACTTGTTACCTGGGAGAAGAGACCAAAAATGCACCAGCTACAGCCTCCTTTCAGGCAGTTGTAGAGAGTGATAAGGTCACCCCTGAGTCTCCTTTTCTCCAGGCTGAATAACCCCATCTCCTTCAGCTGCTCCTCATAGGACTTGTGCTCCAGACCATTCTCCAGCTCTAGTGCCCTTCTCTGGACATGCTCCAGCACCTCAGTGTCTTTCTTGAAGTGAAGGGCCCAGAACTGGACACTGCCCTCAAGGTGTGGCCTCACCAGTGCTCAAGTATTTTGTGACACCACAGACACAACCACACTTAAAATAGCCCTTCTGCTGTCCACCATTTGCTTCCATTTTCACAGGTGGTCTAGAATGTGAACCAGGAGAATAACTCACAATGATAATTTCTCATTCATCTTGCTAAAAATAGCTGGATGGAAGAGGACCAACCACATTACCTCTGCCCTTCATGCAACAGACTAATAAAGGAAGAAAACCCCTTACATTACTGTGCCAAGTATTATTTTATCATTTTCTACAAAGGAAAATGTAAGAGAATAAATGCATATGCTAGAGATACAATGCATGATCTCATTTGCAGTGCATTAGGAAAAATATGTCCAGCAGCATATTGTTTGGACATATGGGTCACATTGACTTTTTGACTGCTTATCAACAAATGACAAACATGGGCCTGTAGAATAACATTTGCTTCTTTCATTCTCCAGCTAATGAAAAGCATTCCCGGTAGGTAGTTAAGCCATAAGAATCTTAAGGAACACAAAAGGCTTCTCCTACTGCAGGATCTGCTTTTAAAATTTATTTTGTAATCAAAATGTCCTGATATCTGACATGCAGAAAGCAAAGAAAACATGAATAGAGGTCTCATTTCTGATAAAGTATATACCAACTAAAGAACATCCTAATTAAGGAATTCATCTGGGATTTAAAGACATTCCTATCTTCTAGACTATTTTTTTAATCTCCAGAGGGTACAGATTTACCTACATAAAATAGAAAAGGTTAGCAACTTGTAGCTCATATGCACTGTTTGGCATCATGTTTTTCAATCGATGGCCTGAGTTGTGTTAGGACGTTAGTGCATTCAAATAGGATTCTCTAATGTTCCCTTTTGAGCCTGTTACCTTTTAACTTCATACTCTGTGAACAGAAATACATTAGTATAATTCTGGTGGTCTTCCAAAGAATACACCCAGTGCTTTCAGCACAAAGCAGATTACAAAGTTAATCAAATGAAAGGGAGATATGGTGACTGGTTTTTATTCCTGCTTGGATGAAGTGACAGAAGAAGTGACTGGAATCCACCTCTTCATTTTATATATGTTTCTTCTTCTCATCAGCTCAGTTTCTGACATTTAGGGAGAATTATTACTCTTTTCACCATGCTGTCATTTATAGAACACTTCATTTATGACAGTTTTCTACATATTATACTCAACCCATGCTGGTAAACATATTTATTGTAATAAATTATTCACAGCTAAGAACTTCTTAGTGATACAGTAGTAAGTACAGTACAGTAATAAGTACAGTAATAAAGTACAAGCCTTTACTACTCCAACTAATGGAGAATCCCAGGCAGCATGTGACAGCTACACAGTTTTATCCAAGCCCAGCCATAATTTCCTCCTGTTCAACAGAATTTCAGTCTCAAATATCAGTAATGTCATGCCTTTATGAACATAATAAATTAGATTTCATTTCTCATATAAAGGAGGAAAGTTTTGTTTGTTTTCTTAACATAAAAAGTAATAGTCCAAGGCTGTCTCGGGGCATTTATTAAGGACCTAAGCAATTAGGTTTGGACCTTTAGTGCAGTAAAATTCTGTATTTTGTATAGATTCATTTGCATTTTCTTTCCAACTGACCTTAGTCAAATTACAGTAACAAACTTTTTATTCCTCAGATCCCACATGAGTCTTCTAAGAATCTGTAGAAGGTTAAAGTCTTACATTAATAGGACATACCTGGGTGGACATGAAAGCAGGAGGGAGGAAAACTCAGCAAAAACAGCATTGCAGATTTGCATGAACGAATTTCTATCTGTCTTCTTCATGTGGTTTCCATTCAGCACTAAAAATGTAAATCTGCATGGAAAAAAAAGGTTTGTCAAAACGTTTTGCTGTTGCTAAATGAGGTCTAATTTGCATCTGCTGACAAAAGGTTTTATTAGCATAACACTAGAAAGCAAATGAAACCAACAGCAGCAAAAGAGCAAACTGTCCTGACAACTTTATTTTTGTTAATGATAAACAGAAAGAACTGCATGATTATGGTCAAACAAGCTCTGGGGCTGATTCAACTCTGCCTGATATCTACTAAGTTTCAGTATTTGATTTCAGGAAGATTGTTATTAGGATCCAAGTATGTTGCATTGGCAGATATTATAATTTAAAAAACACTATCAGATTAGTTGGCTGTGACCTACATTCAGTAAACCCATTTTGTACTTAATTCCGTTCTTCACTTACCTTCAAATTATCCTTTCCTTTGAAATGCTGTATTTGGTTTACATGGCAAGGTTTTGGTAACACAGGGGTAGCAGGAGGTACAGGAGTACAGGGTTGGCCTCTGTGAGAAGCTGCCAGAAGCTTTTCCATGCCTGACAGAGCCAATGCCAGCAGGCTCCAAGACAGACCCACTTCTGGCAAGGCTGATCCATGCCAGTGATGGTGGCAGCACCTCTGGGATAATGTATTGAAGAAGAAGGAAACAAAAGTTATTGCATAGAAGTTATTGCAGCTAGAGAAGAGAGGAGTAAGAACACATGAGAGGAACAGCCCTGAAGACACCAAGGTCAGTGCAGAAGGAGAGGCAGGAGGTGCTCCAGGTGCCAGAGCTGAGATTCCTCTGTAGCCCTTGGTGCAGACCATGGTGAGGCCACTGTGGCCCTGCAGCCCATGGAGGTCCACAGGGCAGCAGAGATCCACAGACGGCTTGTGGGGGACAAACATGCTCTGGTAGAATATAAAAACAGCAACATGGGGTCACATTGACAGTCCATTGAGCCCCTGTCTCCAAAAGTAGTCAGACACATGACAAGAACCCAGAAGCAGCTTGGGACACAGTTCCACAGAATGCTTTCAGCTGCTAATATTCCTCAGCTTCAGAGACTTCACAGGCAGCATTTTCATGAGTTACATTATGGTTTACAGCAAATAACCCCAAATAACCCTAGACTCACTGACCTTGTTGATTAACACAAGTAATCTGCTCTGTGATCATACCAAGAAAAATTTTGTCCTGTATTACTTGCATAGTAAGTAATGGTAATTACTTGCATGGTAAGACATCACAAGCCTGGATTTGATGTAGCTTCTTCCATTATAAGAGAGTAAGGCTTATTCTCAGGCACATAACCTTCAATCTAAATGACATTCTAAGCAAGTCTATACCACTGCAATCAGAAGTTTTCAAGGGAGAAAAGAAAAAAAACCCACAACCACATAAAGTATCACAGTAGATTAGAATGTTTTATATCTCAATTTTACACTTTATAATCTATTTATCTTTGAATTTGCTAACAAAACCAACAACAAATATAAAATACTGTATTGATCTGGGAAATATTCTGAATATTAGAAACAGATATAATTTACAAAAAATCATTTGTAAATTGATTTTTAAATGACGAAATAAATATGGAAGGGGAATGGAATATAACTCAGTAGAGTTGAATAAAAAATAATAACACCAACAGTCAACTCAAAGAATGTTTTATCAAAGAGAGTTAATGTTATTATGTAAGTACATTGCAATAGTTCCTGGAAGAGCTGCTGAGAACATGGCCCTACTGTATTAGAAGCTGTGGAAAACCAAAATAAAACAAAACAAAGCAAAACAAACTGCTTGATCTCCGTCCCCAAAGACTTCTTTCTCTGATAGCAAAGCAGGATAGCATGGCATAATGTTATATCATGTCAAGAACCAAAGGGGTGGTCCCCTGCTCTTAGTTATGTAAAAAGTCATAGCTATTAACAATGTGCTCTTATACTGTGCCCTTTACAGTTACACTACTACAAAAATACAATTAAATGGGAGAGAAATTAAAATATTATCATTATTAAAAAACAATAATTAAAATATTAGAAGTAGGGTATGATTAAAAGGCCTTTTCAAATACTGACAGTGAAAACTTGGAAATTGGAACTGAAAGAAATATCAGGAGTATTTTTCAAAGGCAGAGGGAAAACAATTATGTATTATTAACATGAATGTAATGTCACCTACCTTCAAGGGCAGATATCTACAATATTAGCATGTCATAAAGCGATTGCATTGTTTTTTCCTTGTGCAACAAGATCAACTTCTTCATGTTCAAGAGTAGGAAATGATAACTACTTTACCAGATAGGTAACATTACCTCATATGACTTCATCACTGGAATAAAGAAAAAAACATCAAAATGTTACAGGATCTGCCTCAATCCCACAAGACATCAAGCAGAACTTAGGTTAATAGAAATTTGCATTTTTCAAACCCTGCTATAGATTCCTTTCACTATGCTTATATGTATTAAAGTAGGTATCAAGAAACTCTGCTTAGTTGTCTATTATAAAAATGATATATAATTGTTTCATGCCTAAGTAGTTTTAATACACTTTGTGAAGAGATATTCTGCTTGCAGAATTTTGTTGATCATAGATTTGGACACTGGTTTAAAGAGAGGTGTTTCTTTTGAGTTTTACTGTCATTGTAGTTTTCACTCCTTCTAAGCCAGGTCCTATTTTTTCTGCCAAAACATGCAATTATTTAAAAAGTAGAAGAGCCTGACTTAAACTTGTGTCCTCACTTCTGACTTCCCAAGGGGGGGATCACAATTAGACACTGGAGGGTAATTAAAACGACATTGCAGCAAGTGGAAAGCTGCTTATCTCGTACTTCTCAGCATGCATATAGCACAGCTTTCCTCTCTACCAGGAGCCCTCGAAGCTCTGAAAAATTGGAACCTCCTGCTTCAGCTGATTGTTTGGCAAATTGTTCTTGTGATACATCTGAGTGCAGTTCTTTTGACTGCAGATACAGATTATTTTTACAATATTTTTAAACACAAACCACTGACAGAATTTTTTTCAAGTACAATGCACTGTTAGCTAGTTGAGTGTCTTTATGCAAAGCCCATTCCAACAAAAAGAGCACTGTTTACTCCAACAGTTTGGATCGGGACTGAATGAAAAAAGAAAGTGATTATCTGCTGATTTGCCAATGATACAAAACACTTCAGTGAGGTCCATGCTTTGATATAATCTTCCATGAATACAATGAACTATACAACCAAAGTTGCCATTCTACTGCAAGCATATTATTAAAAGAAAAACCTGTTAGAAACAACACTGAAGTTGACATCAAAGATTAGGGGAGGAGGTTTTTTAGCACTGAGTTTAATCACAAAAGATGTCCTATCCTCTGGTCTTCACTAAGAGAAACTTCAGTGGAAGTGTTGTCTGAGAAAGCAGGATTGTAATTATTACTGCTCTTAGGATCCATAACTAAAAACTAGTGGGGATTATCTGCCTTGTCTCAAACACTGACAACACTATCCATGGTTTTCTGGGGCCATAGATAGTGTTGTCAAATTTCTGAAGAGCACTTCAGTATCTGATGAAATTTCTGATCCTTTAATATACTCTTCATGTCCTTTATTAATATTGTGAAGTAATAATTATTAGGCCAACAGTTATGAAAGCAAAGTATGTGGGATTAATTCTGACCTTCAACTGTTTGCTATGTGTCATCAGTAAATGAAAATTTTCTCCTATTTCTCGCTCATTCAGTTCAACCATTAAGGAATGTTAAGAACTGTTTACTACTCTTAAATGTGTTTTTATGGCAGGGTTTTAGTTTTGCACTGGTCATCTACACTGTATTGTTACACAGTGACACTTTTGGAGACGTCTCTGGATTTCCATAATGTTGTTTATGATTTCCTCTGCTTAAATCTGAGGCCCATATTCACACATGAGTCAGGGAAGACCTATGTCTAGGTACTGATACGTTATTCAACACTACTTCACACTTGGTAGCCTTGGAAATTTAATGAAAAAGAGTCTAGAAAAGTTAAATATTGAGGAGTCAGAAATAGCACAGTCATTTATTCTCTGCATCAATTTTGACCGAGATGTCATTTAGTTCAACTCCACTAAGACATGATTATTTGTATTATACCATCCATTAACAGCTACAGGAGCGTGGTGTTGGGCTTACAATAAAACTTAACATTAGAGAGGCAAAGATTCCTTCTAGAGAGACGATCAACAGATAGATAATGCAAGGCTAAGAACAATGAAACCAGGAGTTAGATGCCTGTGAAGGGGTGGATTCACTAACAACAGAAGCAATAGCTGTGGTAGCACAGAGAAGCATGAGGTCTCCAGGCTGTGGGAAAGCTGCAACGCACTCAGGTGGACATCTCTGAACATCAGGTCACAGTGCCTTGCTTCAGATGAGGCGGAAAGAAGGCAGTGAAGCCAATGGTAGAGGTGCACCAATGGCACCACCATTCTTCCAAGATACAGTCCAGCTCTTAACCATAAGGGAGCCCTTCTTTTGGAGGTTGAATTTACTACACTTAGAATAAGAGCAATGTACCAAAAACACTGAGAGTACTAGGACAAAGATGTCTCCCCCTGCCCCTTGCAGTGGTCATAATTGCTATCAAAAAGTTTGGGGCTCTTTTGTTTTGGGACTTTAGTTTGGTTGGGGAGAGTGGAGGTTGAAGGGGTGGGTGTTAGCTGTTAATTTGTTTTTTAACTAATGCATCTGATCCAGAAGACTTCAAGCATTAAAAAGTACAAGAAGTCAGTTCCAGACTTCATATTTCCTATGCCAAAAATAAAAAAAATTATACTCATTATCAAGGAGTAACCACATCAAGCAAATAAACCACTGTAAAAGGTTACTCTAAGTTTTAAGGCCATCTCAAGTTTGTTAAAAACCAAATTAGAACTATTAACAGTATTTTCTCGATTGTTTTTCTATGTGAATACTTTCCTGGTTCCACCTAACATCAGGATCTGGCAAAGATATTGAAATAAAGCCAGAAGGACACTTTTATGCTCTTTCCAGCTCCCATTGAGCTTCTGGCATGCAACTTGTTCAGCTGTCTGTGGGACAAGAAGAAGAACGTGGCAGTGAAAAGAGCACAGGCATGACAGCAGTTGGTCAAATACAGCTCAACAAGGAGACCATTTATGACATTCAAAGCATCAGGCAGAAGAGGAAAAGAAAAGCACATCCTAATTCAGCACAGTCATGCTAGATGTGATCATTCTGATTTTACCTGTTGCCCTGTAGCATGAACCTGCACAAGACCTAAGCTTTTGGCTGTCTTGTGAAATGAATCTGTCCATCATTGACATTTTGAAGACCCTTCACCAAAGGTCCATCTTGGATATATTCATAAAGTTGAGTCTGCATGGTATTGAGTGCTTTAGTGACCCTTGAATTCATTGTCAATGAAAAATCTCCAGTGATACTTTGGAGCAGATGCAAGAAGAGAAAGAAGGGCAGAGAATTTGGTTGAAAACTGGTAGTAATCTGACACAGCTGCTATGTAACAGCTCATTAGTGGTTTCTGACTGCTCCAAGGAAAGTTGGTAGATATTTATTTGGAATGAACACATATGGGAACAATAGAATCATAAGAAAAGGCTAAGAGAAAAATAAAATAATAAAACAATGTGCATACAGTTGTTCAACACAGTTGGGCTCTGGTACAAAATACACTTGATGTTCCCTTTCCCTTAAAAGTAAGAATACAGGTGAAAGGAGTTGTATCTTGAATTCAGTGAGCTTATAGTGAAAAAGAAGTAGCAAAATATTCATTATTTCTTGACTTAAAGGTTCAAGAAAGTAGAAACTCTGTTGTCCAACAACATGAGTAAATCCTCCTCAAACCCAGGCTCCTTTTTCTGCCCACACATCAAGATGGTAGTTTAATACCCTTTTTTCCTTCTGCATGGGAACTGTACCATGCTGTCTTGCAAGCTCTTTCTACAGAAGCAGCTCATAACAAGAGAAACTGGATTTATGCCTAAACCTTGTGTGACAGACAAGATTATTATTTTCTTTTCTTTTTTCTACATTTCATTGTTCCTCTAAGAAATTAAGTGGATAACTTGAAGAGGGGTGTAAAAGACTCTGCTTGGCAGACACAAAGCAAGATTGATGGAAGACCAGAGGGATTATAAGATGCACCAGGCCAAAGAGTTGCAGCATGAAACTTCATGTAATTGACTTCACTGAATTGACAATGGTAGGGACAAGCTTGTGAAAATAGAGCAGACAGAAGAACTGAGAGGGAGTGGGAGCAGGGGAAATCTGTAAACCTGTCATTCTTCTTCTTACCAACCATATTTCATTTACTCATAATGTTAATTACTCTATTTTTATTTTTATTAGTTGGTTTGGGGTTTTTTTAATTTTATTGCAGTAGCACTCTGCCTTGATCTTAAAAGTATGCGAGTCCATTTTATGGAAATCATAGGAGGTCTAAGGCAATCTTTGGTCACAAAGCATTTCCTTACAGTCTGCAAGGATAACTTCCTTAAGTGTGAGAAACACTACAATAAGAAAACGACCAAGAAAATGATATTTTTCCTAGGTTTTTCCTGAACTTCACTTTTCTTATATTTTTTCCCCTTTTTTGCCATCTGCAGATATAAATTAACGAAGAGATGGTAACTCCAATGGAACAGATGTTCCCTACAGCTGAGGAAGGTGATGAAGTACAAAGATAAATAACTTTGTTGAATTATAGGGAGAGTTCATCTGGACTTTTTTTTCCAAGACATGTGTCTCTAAATGTCCAGATTTTTTTCCATGGGTCAGTTTTAACATCGCAACACAAAATTTTCACCAGAGACATAAGAATTTTTTCTAAATAAAACCTTTTTTCTTCCTTTTTCTCCCCCAGGGTTCATAAAATAATTCAGAAAGGACCTCTGAAGTTCATCTGATTCCCTGTTCAAAGCAGGTTACTCAGAATGTTGTCTAGTTGAATTTTTAATATCCCCAAGGATGAATATTTCACCTCCTCTCTGAGTAACTATTTTAAATATTTGACTACCCCTTGCTGTGAATATGATTTTTTCTTGTAACTAACAACTTCATTTGTTGTCACTTGTGTCTATCGCCTCTTAGTTTTTGCTAGGTACCTCCAAGAAGTGTTTCCCTTCTTTAAACCCTCCCATCAGACAGCTGTAGACAGACACAAGGTCTCCCTTTAGCCTTCCCAAAGGCTGAACAAAGCCTGCTCACCTACACTATTCTTGTGCTTCATGTGCTCCTGTTCTCTAATGAGACTGCTTGCCCTCCCATGGGCTCATTCTAGTGCATGGCCACACTTGCTTCATGTCCTCCTTCATGTTTCTTAGGAACCTCAGGTCCTTTTTTGGCATAGCTGTCACTAAAGCAAAAAAAAAAAAAAAAAAAAAAAAAAAAAAATTCGTTGTTTTAGGCAGGCATTCCTGTGAAAGGTCCTACTGCTTTTCTTTAGCAGGGTCTTAGAATTCTATCAACCCTCTTTGTGGAAAGCTCGTATCTGGTCTGAAATTGTGGAGACATGACTGGGCAAAGATTCAAAGAGGCTTAAAAATGCCCTTAGAATACAAAAACTACAATTACAGCACTCCTGCATGTGTTATTGGGGCTATTCTACCATAAATTTGCATGATGAGCAACAAATCCTGATGATATCTTTACTTCCAGTTCAATGCCATGTCTTAATAATCATATTTCTATGGAAAATTTAATTGACTCAATGTGAGTAATAAATAAAGACAATAATTTCATTTGTTTCATTTACAAATAACTTTGGGCTGAAACGAAACTATTTAAAATGTTGATTTAAAAGGTCAGCTAACCAATATTTATTATAGCCAAGGGACTTTTTGCTTACATAATACCAAGACACGGGAGGAATTTATAAAGAAACTCTTTTGACCTTGAAAGGCCTTCTGGGGAAAAGATTAAGCTGTCCTCATCATGCATCAAAAGGAAAAAAAAATGAAGTCTCTATTATTTATTAAAAGATTTAAGCAACTTTTACAATGTATTTTTTAAACATTTTCATGTTACATGTTGAACATTTATGTTCCTGTATTCACTCATTCAATTTTGCATGCTACAGATAAGTAAGTCCTCCCAGAGTTAGCTAGCATAAAAAACTATGGTACTTGTAGTAAAACTAATGGAGCCAGGTGGTGCTCATATGAATCTTTGACCTCCTCCCACAACTGTACCTAACATTGCTTATCATGATTAATCAAATCACCACCTCAGGCCCTGTTCTGAGGGTAAATGACAGTACAGTTTTCTTTCAGGCATGGAAAGAGAATAGAGGAATTCAAAAAGTTTATAAATCTGAAATGTACTCTGCATTTGTTTTTCATCACAGGATGCCTTATTACCATTACATTTTCTTATCTTGCAACGTTTTTTTCTTATATGATACTTACAGGCTGTAAGGTCTGGAAGCAGACTGCTTCCCAGTTAACTCTAATGCATGGTGTTCATTTCAGCAGGCACGTGCAATGTATGCCAGCAATAAAACAGCCACTGAGATCTCTGAGATTCTTATCACCCTCAATAACGGGATGCAATAACAGCACACTTTATACAATAAGATGTTAAGAAGATATCTTCATCTCAGTCAATTTAAAAGCATCAGTAGGTATGATAACCCATACATCTGAATGGACTCACTAGTATACTGAATACAGAGAAGAGGTGTATTAAGTTCTTGTACATCAAAAGTATGCAACAGTTTATCTGGATTTTTAGAGAGGTCTTATATAGATTTTTCTTCTTTTATGTATTTTAGACATTTTACATGTATCCTAAGACTCCACATTTTCAAGATGACGAAGGGTAGTCTGTGGCAAAATAAGTTTGTTTTTCAGAATTAACAGCACATTTAAACATCTACAGTGTTCTACCCAGTACTGTTGGTACCAACTTGTGTGTCAGACAACTGTCTAATGGTGACATCTAAATCCCCTCTTCAGACCTCTTGTGATTTTGATAAAGGGACGTAACTGGGGATTTATTCAACTTACGTTGTTAGGTTAGCCATGGAAATACTTGTAAAGCATTTCCTTGCAAAAAAAAAGCTTTTGTTTTGATCGGTCTGGAAAGGTATTCTAACCGTGGCAGGGACAGGAGTTATTTTATTACTCATCTCTGTCTTGCACTTACTTTATACTGCTACTGCTCTCTGTAATAATATCACACTGCCATAACAGAGCACATAAATCCCAGGATTTTTATATGAATGTTTACTTTCCACACATCTTCCTACCACCAGATAACAGTCCCCTTGGTAAGGGCTGGACCGTGTGGTTACAACAGGTCTTACTATTCCAAGAAACCCAAGGATGTGCACACTTAACTCAGGTTATTCCTTTTGAAAGAGAAGTAACTTGCACACACAAACAATTTCCAGGGACCAGCTTGCTCTCTCTGTGGTAAGATCCCTCCACTACCAGTTTGCAAGTTCACACCACTGACGTCCAGGAGTGAATCGTTTTCCTTTTGTCAAGCAGCAGTTCCACAAAAAAGCATTAGTAAGAGGAGTATATTAAGAGGAGATTTACACTATTTGATATAAAACACTCATGGATTCTTGTATTTTCTTCAGCCACAATGAAGATTAACTTGCAGTTTATGAGCAAGAATTTTCCAAAAATAAAGAGTTCCAACCCTCTCCAAGCAACAAAACAACACAGCAATCAGGGCTGGCAGCTAACAGGAAAAATTGCAGCTGGGTAAAATTAGAAATGCCTCACATGTGGGAGCTTTGGAATTGAATTTGCCTGGTGAAAATGCTAAAATTCTATGTACAAACACTTTTGTTATAAGAGGTTTTAAAGTACCTCACTACCACAGACATTTATCTCCATCTCTAGAAACTACAGTGAACTTGAATTTTTTGTTCAAGGCTTGTATTCATAATTTGTTACAGGAAAGATTAATTTTCCTAAAGGCTTTTTGTGTTGTTTTTTTCATTTGTTTGCAATTTCATTTTCTGTTAGGATTAGGTAAACATCCAGCCTAGAATTACCCTCCACTTTCATACATTTCTTGCTGAAAAATCAAAATATACCTCTCCTAGGTTCTCTTGTTCCTCCGATATTCACAGCAAATGGTTGCTGACAATAGTCACTGGAAATTGGCAAAAAATACAGGTGGTAGCTTTCAAACAGAAAGCCAAAGCAGTGCACTAGAACCATCCATACATGTGCACTTCACACTTGCCGAACAGAAATGTAGAACGGATATTACTCTTTAATAATATGCACATTTTCAAACATCTAACAAGCCATTACCAACAACGGTGGGTAACAAAAATTCAAACTTAACAATGGTAAGCAGCATTATCTTTTGAAAGAAAAAGAGCTAAAATGCAGTTTAGCAGTTTTAACTGTGAAATGTGTTCTCACTAGAATTGTCTGCCTTCCTGCTGTTTATGATTTCCATATTCCAAGAGTTTTCCTGTAATGAAGCCACAAAACCACCAGGCATTTACCCCTGTTGGCTTTCCTGGAGTTCATAGATGCATAATCAGGAAATAAGTTGCTCCACTTTTTACATCAGTATCCTGCTTATGTTCCCCTTTTCTTCCCCTTATAGGGAAGAAAAATTTGGTCGCATCTCAATGTTGCTGCTAGTCTTGTTCCTTTGTCACTGCAGTCAGAATGACAAATGCAATCTGGGAACTTCTCATGCAGGACAAATTATAGTAGAAGGATATTTTCTGTAGAGGCCTTCCTGTGGATCAGCTGTATGCCATTGTATAGCTCCTCCTCTTACCTGAGGTATTTCACCTGGATTCTCCTACATCACACCTTGTTTTGTCTAAAGCACCTTTCAAAGGCTTGTGGCCTTTTTATGAAACAAGAGAAAAAAACCAATCATATCTCTAGATAATCTGTTTCAACTCATAATCATGCTAGCTACAAAAATAGATGCCTGTTTCTCATCTTAATTTCTTTGACCAATTTTGACCAATGCTGATGCTGTGTTTCTTTCTAGATCAGGATCTCTGTTCCTTCCCAACTTTAACATAACTTGGGCATTACTCAGTTTCTTTTTGAATGAACTGAATGAATGAAGGAACATTTAAAATGTATTTCCATAAAATGCCTGTTTTAAATTTATTTTGATCTTATTTTGAATTTTTTTATTTTTCTCTCCCGTGCTAACCTATGACAGCATCTAATGCCAATCAATCTTCATGGTTCTGTGGAACAACAGAATCCCATGCCCCATCCTTTAGGGATGTAGCAGTGGTAACTGCTCCTGGTGCCTTTTTATGGCAATTAAGAACTGCAGCTGCCAATATAGTCACACTGCAAATAAAGTTGCAACATTTTTCTCACTACAACACAATGATAGCTTTTAGTGTTCACACTGAAATTAGCAATTTGCATGCTATATTGATCATCCCACTATTTGAACCACAGTCCTTATGAGGCAAAAACCAAACAGAAAAAAAAATTCCAACAAGATAAACCCATAAGATGAGCCTCACTGAGCTTGGTAAATACCAATTATGACAGGCTAAGGACTACCAAAGAGTCATTTTCTGAAACATAAGAACCTTCCTTTTTGTCATTGTTCTGTGGAGAAGAAAGATCAGCTTTATTTTTTAGAAGGCAAAAATCTAAACCAGGGTTATGAAATAAATTATTAGAACTCACAGTTTTGCATTACAAGGCTCACCTTGTAAGTTATATTTCATTTATTCAGAGGAATGTATTTTTCCCAAGCTCTTCATGAAGCTACAAATGTCTTGATACTAATATCAGCTAAAAGACAAACTACAGCAATGGTGTTCAAAAAAGAAACCCAAAACACCAGCTCCTCAATCGCCTTTCCTGTAATTTTCAGCAATAGAAATAGAATTAATATCTTTTAATCAGTTCCATATTCTGTTGCCTTGAGCAATACAGGTGCCCAAAATGCAGATGAAACTTAGAGTTCATACATACTTTCAGAGGTCATGTGTTTGGGGTTGTTCCTTTTTTCTCCTTTCTAGTAATCTACAAGACCCTTGGCTATAAACTGTTCCTTCAAGCAACCACATGCCAGGATTTTGCTGGCTATTTTTATTGATTAATACCAGCTGCCTCGCAGTGCCTGGATGTAACAGCAAAAATATGCATATATGTTTTAACCATATGGTAAAAACTGATGAAGACCTTTTATGTAGGATAATCCATATACCCAGAGTATATGAACCTCTTATGCAAAGGCCAGGCTAAGAGGCCTGTTCTCCACTTGAACCTTCGAGAACTCACATCACTACAAGTTTCTGAGCCAAATCCAAAAATGTCTGTTTGTAATGCTCCAATGAAGTCAGAAGAGCAACACCCGCTTCCATCAGTGTGTGTTTTCAGCTTGAGTGGTGAGCAAGCCTTTACTAGCCTTCTGTCCAGGGGTAAATTTTACCATTGCACTTAAAGATAAAAAAGCATAGGCTTCCTTCTAACACCCATTTTTCACGCAACACTTTGGTTCAAAAAGTGTTCTGTCGCCACCATTGCTAAACAGATAAGGTTGACTCTGAGATTGTCTAATATCAAAGTTTAACACATAGACAAAAATTAAAATAGATGAGATAGTTGCAAAAATAATGTATGCAAAGCACAGGTTTTAATAGTCTAAAGTATTAAATAAAGTCAAGGACATTAAATGCTAGCACATTATCAAGTGCAGAATGCTTTACTTTGGCTCATAATAAGTTTGTGCAAAATAACAAGCTTTGTACCTCTTAAGCACAATAGTCCTGAACACAGAATCATAGGAACACATCAGAACAAAACACAAGAAGATCAAATTAGAGAGGCAGATGTGATTGACAGAAGACTAACAACAAAAGATGAGGGAAATGCCATGAATGGGTTTATTCAGAGGTACTGTTGGGATCCTAAGATAAATTAATTTCTGAAATCTATATTGATTTCTTTTTCACAGACTATTCTACATTACTTTTCTTTTCATGATGATCTTCCATTTAATTTAATAGATATTTTCAATTCATGATGTTTATATTATGTAAGAATAGAACAGGCTTTTATTTTGTATGCACAAAGGCATATATTCATCAGTCTCCCATTTCCTCCTTTCCTACTACTTCCAGGTATAAAACATTTCCCATTAATATAGCCAACATAATCTCTAGCATAGGAGAAAAGGACAATCCAGCCCTATGAAATCTTGAGCATTCATTTGTGCTGCAACTTAATTAAAAAACTTGACATGCAGAAAACCCTTGTATCATCTGGGACATAATATCTTCAAGATTTTCCATTCCTAAGCATGGGACAAAGTTGTACCTACTCGAAAAGTTAATTATAGAATCATTGAATGATTAAGGTTGGAAAAGACCTCCAAGATCATCGAGTCCACCTTTGACTGAATGCAACCATGTCAATTAAACCATAGGGCTAAGTGCCATGTCCAGTTGTTTATCAAACACTTCCAGGAATGGTGACTCCACTACTTCCCCGGGCAGCCATTCCACTGCTTGACAACCCTTTCAGTGGATAAATTCCTGCAGAACTCCTCTGTGTTATAGACTAGAATTAATCTCTTTAAATGACACCAAACTGAATTATAAAAAATGATTAAATGAAAGTTAACTGTATGTATTTTCCTTACTACACTCTCAGTGAATATCAAGCTAATTCAAACCAGGATTCTTCTACTCTATATAGAAGAGAAAAAAGTGTTAAGAGCTTTGCTTGAAGCCTTTATGAAATCCTGAACAATAATAAAACCTAATAGTGGTGGAAGTTTTTTACTTCTGCCTTAGCAGGAAAACTTTTCTCAGTGATATTATCTATTCTCTCTGTGCCGTTGTACATGCACCATGAAGTTAAAACAAACTATTGCAAAACCACATTGAGTGTGCTTCTCTGAGCAGGGATAATGCTATCTGGAATTCTAAAAATTTTCCCTTATGTGTCAAATGTTGACTTTGCTCTCTAGTGGCCATATTAAGAGGCCTAAGAGGTTTGTCAAGGTAACTTTGACAACTGAAGTAACCTGAAAGTGCATAAAAGAATATTCTGCATAATTCTTTAATATCCAAGAAACTTTCCAACCCTAGAAAAGATACTGTTTGCCCTCCCTCACTGATTTTCATACTACTGGTTTGCAATACTCCAAGCTTAGTTGTCTAGCAAATATCTTTTTCCCAACTGTTAGCAAAGAATGACAGGACCTGAAAATTCATGTCATATTGTTTCTGCCAGAGGCTATGGCATCTGTCCTCTGTGCAAAATGACTAGATTAACCAACCACTTGGCTGATTAAGCAATATGGCATCCAGCTCATTCTTCCATAGCTGTATTAGCCTGCAATCCCAACAGGGACAATCAAGTGGCTTTGTCACTGAAGAAAACAGATGAATCTCCAGAGAAACATATGTTGTGGTTAAGACACTCTCTCTTCCCATCTCTGTCTCTCTCTCTCTATCTCTCTACATGTATACACAAACACTTAAAAATACCTTGGTATTTCTTGAATGTGAATAACATTGAAGGAAAAAAATATGCCACTCACTTGTCACTTCATATAAAAAAAATTATTACAGGCAGAGCTTTTGTTTTAAAAGAAGGTCTCTTGTATTTCTCATGATAACATTTAGCACTATAACTCTACAGAACCAAATCTGCAACCCAAAAAGCATCAGTTACAAACTCACCTTTTGAGCATAAATTAGGATAAAACTCATCTAGTAACATGATTTCATCATACTTAGTACACCTTGCTCACCCATCAGGCATCTTGTCCTGTGGAAACAGACCAGCATATCTAGTGCACATTTCTAGTAAATGAGAAAAACATCACAACATAAAAAAATTAATGCAAACTTAGTTTGAAAAATAAATTGCTCCTAAAAATGGCTGAATATTTATGTCTGGTTTTAATGTTAATTGAAATGGTTAAGCCACAAGTGAAATAGTTTGGTTTATGGGTGATGACTATAATTTAGAAGAAATCCAGACAAACCAATAAGCCAAAATTGACAGAAGTTAGATTTGGCAAGTTCTTCTGAGAAGCAATGAAAAGCCCTATCAAACTTCAGAAAGATTAATCTAGTCTAATATTATGCCCCTCATGCTTTGATGAAATAGAACCCTATAAAACTACATACCCTACAAACTAAAATGTAATTTTTTTTGTTTAGGACTTACAATGAGAAAAAAATTATTAATTTAATTCAATATTTTCTTTATGATAGAAGTATGCTAATGTCATTACACTAAATGTATGCTTCTGTCAGAAGGAAATGAAAAAAACCACCAAAAAAGCATACCTCAGATATCTCCTTCTTAAGATAAAATGGAGAGCAGAAAGGACCATGTTTCAAAAGTTCTGCTCAGATACATATGACACTCCATGACTGTCTCCATAAAACAAAGCTTAAATAAGCCCATAATTAAATCCTACTCAGTTCCTGCTTTTTTATTTGGGCAAAAGATCAGAGCAAATGCAAATAAGCATGTCACATATGAACAGCAGGTCTGACTGGTATTTAATTTTGAAGAAGACTGATACAGTCCTGCTTATTCAGCAGAACTCTGCAAATGGAAGGTTTTTATTCTTCTACATGTATTTACAGAGAATGTTCAATTTTACAAACTAAGACAGAAAGGGAAAAAGAAATGCCTCAGCAACCACTAAGTTTTCAACAATATTTAAATCTTCCAATTAAGTCAGTCTAATGAACAAGATGACAAGGCCTGTTCAGCAGTGTCAGGAAAAGATCAGGTACTGACTCCTGCAGTGAAACCACAATGCCCTTTCTTTGCACTTACAAAATTACTTTTCTAGGGACAAGATTCACTTCAGAACATAAGAGGGCATCTGCCAGCACTGACTGCCACAGAAAGAAAGTCCAAATGGCTTGAAAGTCTACCAAGGCAAGAACATGCTTAAACAGCTGTTCCCATAGTAGCCTGTTTTCACAGAAATCTACATAGCATTTTGCACTTCACCCATTAAATTAATCCCAGAGCATGAGCGTTAAGGGCAGATCTGCTGTTAGCCCATAGGGAATGACATCTTCTAATTAGTGCAAGGTCCACAGGCCCTCAGAGAGGCTCTGACAGAGCCCAGAGACATGCTCATGTGTAATAACCATGAATGTGGAGATTAAGTGTTATATTTTCAGCCTGGGTTGAAAACACTCATGGTACCAGAGACAAAGGAAAAATCTGAAACATGAAGAAACTTATCACTTTACAAGTGCACTTTTCTGTCCTCCTACATTTTAAAAGTGTTATTAATTAAAACAAATTTAGGAGCTCTTGGATAACTGAAAATCAGTTTAAAAACAAAAATGGTGCAGTTCTTTGAACACACTTAATCTTTCAGCTTTCATGCAATCAGCTCTTTAATAAAGAAATCTGATTAAGACCAATATCAATGAAAACACTAAATTCCTTTAGTATTTTGTCTGTGTTGATTTGAAATTTTCATGTTCTCCCATCCCCTGCACTCACTGCAGGATTAGCATGTTTCTACTTGGAAAAGAGTGGGCTTTTCTTTTGCTCTTTGTTTCCAATGAAGCCTGTAAAAAATAAAGTATTTTTGACTACTTCCCAGGTTGCGCATCAGTACCATGGATGATGTTTAAACAATTCTGTGAACACTCTGCAAATGAAGTGCTACCAGATGCAGCTTAATTATGTCATTTTGCAAACAAAAAGACTTTCCTCATTACCATGATTATTTATCATTTTACCTTGAAATACTGAGGAATCATGGCCTTTATGTCAGATTAGTAGCAAACAAGTTTTAATCTCTTTGATCTATGTTGCTCATCAGGGAAGTATTAGAGAGAACAAAATATAGAACAGTGTAGAGATGAGGTCAAAAGATGAAGTTTGTAGTATTTAGAGACACTAAAAGAAAAAGGTAATTCAGAGTTCCTCACTTTCTTCAGTTCGGCTGCTTCCGTGTCGCTTGAGCTTGTACTGTGTTTCCTCATTTTTGCGGAGAAACCATTCTGATTTTTGTACCAACAAAATGAACCTAACGTGGCAAGAATAAAAAACCTACAAATAAATGCAGTGTTCTGCTTCCAGATCCGGCACAAGTTCCTTCAGCAGGCTTCACCTGTGTATTGCCACTTGGTGTTCCACAGATAGAAGCTTTTATAACTAGAGTTAGAAGCAATGGAATTAGAGCAGTCACAAGCACTGCAACTCTATTTACTATGTAGCTACATCCGAAGAGCAGTTTCTGCCAAATATGGAAATATCCCAGGATATCTGGACCTGAAGCTGTTCCAACCTTCACAGCTCTTGTGAAGAAACAAAGGTTTACAGGGTTTGTTTGGGAGGGAAATATCTTTCTTTACAGTAGCTCCTATGACACTATATTTTGTATTTGTAACTTAAACAGCATTGGTGACACACCAGTATTTGAGCTGTTGCTGGATATTGTGTGCATTTGCTGTTTCTCAGCAAGTTGGTTGTTGACTGGAAACTGTGACATAAAAAGCAGCAGAAGAAGAAGAGAGATGGTGAACTAGGACACTTTGGTTTATACAACAGTAACTTGTTTTCAGCTCCACATATATGACAAGGGAGAGGGGGAAACCACATGCTCAAAACCACAGACCACAAAAACATGCTCCAGAAATAATAAAAATAGCAAAGCTCACTGAAAAGCATGCTCAGAAAACCCACAAATTCTGGCTGTGAGAGATTCAGCATCTGCCACAGTTAGGAAGCAGTTGAGCCCAAAGACAACCAGCTCCTGGAGCCCCACAGTGATAGCTACAGTCCAGGTAAACCCAGAGTATGAAAGGTCAAGGCCATCAGGTCCAAGACCAATAATCTCAAAGCAGCTAAGGTTAAGGTACAACCACATGGCAGACAATGCTTGCTTTTCTAAAGTAAAAGCAAACAGAAGAACATTAATACTCTTTATGATTTCTTTTTACACAGACAAGGCTCAACTTATTGTGTAGACAAGAGTATTCTAGATGAACATTCTATGAGAAATAGTGGTATTTGCCCTGGCTCCAATTTGGCATGTAGTGTACAAGAGATCCAACTGCAGAGCTTAGGGTCTCAGTCCCTCTTTACTCCACTTCTTTAACTGGAGAGCAAGAGTTATCTTTCCTTCAGATGTTTGCCAAGGCTTGGTGGGTTCAGAGCTGCTGTCTTAGCTTCCACTGGGTCCTTAGCTGCATTTGTGCAAACCCAAAAAGCCAATATATACTAGCAACTTTCTTGTATGTGGCAGATGTAAAATGGAGTTTGGCCTAAAGAGGAACGTGCTAACCGCTAAAATAGTGCCTACTTATTTTTTTTCTTTTATTTATTCTTGTTTATTTGAATGCATCTGTACTTCGCAATTTTATACAGACAAAATTAATGAAAACTTTTTAATTGTTCTTCTAGGGCAACGGGTTTAAACTTGTGAGCTGTGCTTCCCAAGAAAGGCTCACAGACTACCATTAAAAGATGACAGGCTGACTAATGTTTACTAAAACAAACAAAAACCCCCAACCAAACAAAAAAACCCCCTACACATCTGTAATAGTCTGCAAACAAAACAAACAAAAAAAAGACTGTATGCTGCTTTTATATTGACCCTGACCAACATCAGAAACTCCATTGTCACAGAACACTCTCCAGTCCCTTCTCTCAGTTTGCACAGCTGACTAAAGAAACTGTAAACTGCATGAGTTCCCTTTTAAACTACGATGTTTCCCTCGGAACTCCAAGCTGAGAGAATTTTCAGCCTGAAACAATGATAGTATCTTATGAGAAAAGGAAGAAAAATATTCAAGAGAATGTACGCTGTTACAATATCCTGTGAATGTACGATGTTTTATTAAAACTGCACGCGGAGATAGAACAGACATTGAAAATTCCACAGGAATCGTGAAATCATAATAAATTCATACTGCAAAAAATCCTCTTCAACGCTGGAATTCTTGACATTAGTAGTAGTCTCCCTGGGGAGTATACACAGTCACAAAACTCTGGGTTTTAGTGGGCAGACCTTCTTTAATTTGTACTGATCATTTTGTAAGCCGCATTTTTGTCTTTATTTGGCTTGTTAAGATAAGTCTGTTTCTTTGGAAAACCCAATTGTGTCACATTTTTTAAAAATAGTGGCTTACTCCTTTTCTGTCAAAATAAAAGTTCTATGTAGTCCAACATTCTGTCACAGACTGAAAGAGAGAAGCTCAGGAGGCTCTCAATACAGTCAAATTCATTTCTCCACAGGCAGAGAGATCTTACTTCAAATTCACACTGACGAACATTGAATATGTTTTCCATGGTTAAAGTCAACATGGAAAAGAACCTACTTCCCTAGCACTAGCTTCAAGGTCCAGAGACATGTAGGATAAGAATCAAACCAAGAGTGCATAGAGAGGTGAATTTTCTTTCATTATTTACATGGTTACATAGGAAAATCTCAAATGAGGAATTCTTGCATACAGGTGAAAAAAGTCAGTTATTTACATCTAAATGAAAACATGAGCTTGCTTGTTTGAAACTGTCTAGTGCAGGATTGGTCTAGATTGACCAGGATTTTCAGTTCCTTGACAACTCTCATTCAGCAAATTCTCAAACTGAAGACAATGCAAATTGCTGAATAAGAGAGACAAAACACATTGGTCCCCTATCAACAGGGGACACTTGCATAAATCAGGACATTTATGTTTCATTTTTCAAGCACATTAAAAATGTGAAAAGGGAGCTGGTTTTTTTTCCCCCAGAAACTACTGACTGAAGAACGTTCATTCATGTGGTGCTCAATGGCTCTGCATCCACATGGAGGCCGGTAATGAGTGGTGTCCCTCAGCGGTCTTGGGTTTGGTGCTATATATCTTTATCAATGACACAGGGAGATCGAGCGTACCCTCAGCAAGTTTGTAGATGACAGGGACTGAGCAGTGCAGCTAACACAACAGAAGGACAGGATGCTGTCCAGGGGCACATGGACAAGCTGTAGAATTGGGCCCACAAGAAACACATGAGGTTCAACAAGTCCAAGTGCAAAATGCTGTACCTGGGTTGGGGCAATCCCTGACATGAGCCAAGACGGGGAGAAGAACTCATCAAGAGCAGCCCTGTGGAGAAGGACTTGGGGATTCTGGTGGATGACAAGCTGGACATGAACTAACAGTGTGTGCTCACAGCCCAGAAAGCCAAAGCCAGCTGTGTCCTGGGCTGCATCACAAGAAGTGAAGCCAGCTTGTCGAGTGAGGTGATCCTCCCCCTGTACTCTGCCCTGGAGTACTGCATCTAGGTCTGGGGGACCCAGCATAAGAAAGATGTGGACCCCTTGGAACAAGTCCAGAGGAGGGCCACCAAGATGATCAGAGGACTGGAGCACATCTCCTCTGCAGACAAGCTGAGAGAATTGGGGTTGTTGAGTCTGGAGAACACAGAGACCTTATTGTGGCCTCTCAGCATTTGAAAGGGACTTCAAATAGGGAAAGTGATTTTTTACATGACCATGGTTTAAAACTAAAAAAGAAAATATATAGATTAGATGTTAAGAAGAAGTTCTTCACTGTGATGGTGGGGAAGAATTTGGCACAGATTGCCCAGAGAAGCTGTGGATGCCCCATCCCCGCAAGTGCTCAAGGTCAGGTTGGACATGACTTTGAGCAATCTGATGTCATGGGTGGTGTTCCTGCCCAACGCAGGGGGTTGCTCTTTAAGGTCCCTTTCAACCAAAACCAATCTAGGTTCCTATTTGGTTCTGCACATTTTTTAGGCAGAACATGCTGCTTTAAATTTGCATTTGAACTGTAATTGTGATTACAGAAAAGGCACAATATTCTTTTGAAGTTGTCCTGGTTTTGGCTGGCACAGAGGTAATTTTCTTCACTGTGGCTAGTATGAGGCCCTGTTTGGATTTGTGCTGAAAACAGTTCTGATAAGAGAGATGTGTTACTTATTTTGCTGAGCAGTGCTTACAATGTCAAAGTCTTTTCTGCCTCTCACATCACCCCACCAGCAGGGAGGGTGGGGGTGCACAAAATTCTGTGAGCAGACACAGCTAGGACAGCTGACTCCAACTGATCCAACGACTATCCCATACCATATGGCAGCATGCTTAGCATAAAAAGCTGGGGGAAGAAAAAGGAAGGAGGTTTAGCAGTAATGGCATTTTTCTTCCCAAGAACCCATTACACAGGCTGAAGTCCTGCTTTCCTGGGGATGGCTGAACACCTGCCTGCCCATAAGAAGTGGTGAATGAATTCCTTGTTTGCTTTGCTTGTGTGTGGCTTTTGCCTTAGCTATTAAACTGTCTTTATCTCAACGCATGAATTTTCTCACTTTTACCCTTCTGATTCTCTCCCGCATCCAGACGTGGCGGGAGTGAGTGAGCAGCTGTGTGGGGTTGCCAGCTGGGGTTAAACCACATATTACAAGATGTGGGTTTTTATTGTCAGTGCTTAAATAAGGTTATCCTGGAATTCTCCACCACCAAATCACTGTCTTTAAATACACATATCTCCAGTCCATAAAGTATTTGACAAGAAATCCTCACAACATGAATAAATCCCTGAACCAAAGACTAATATGAAAAAGAGAAGAGCTAGAGTTGTTTTAATAGTTGATGAAAATTCACCAATCTCTACATGAGATTGATGTTTACAAGACGGCTTCTTCATTCAGAAGGGAAAATGATCAAACTACCTATATAAGCAAAATAGCCAAGAACATGTACAAAGAAAAACTTTGAAACTTAAATGTTCTTCGCAAATCCATTTTGTGGTAGAGCTCAGAAATGTCCATGTATTTAAAAATACTCACAGCAAATCAGACAAACGACAAAGAATCACTGCTATTCTGAGTGTCTCTAACTACCAAGTAAGGAATACACATTTTCCATTTTCAGAAAGAAACAGTATTTTTCCTTGAAGAAATTAGGAACAAAGGAGTTATAAATAACTGTCTCTAATGAAGAAGTGTCAATAATACTTAGCATTTTGAACTGTACTTATGATCATGTCTCTGATGCTATGTTTATTGCTCTGCTGTCACATAGTATGGTAGGAAATTTTTGCTCATATAACTGCAACACTATCTTTCAGACAGTTTATATTTAAACTAGGATGCAGTAATAACACTAAACTTTTTCCTAGTGGAAAGTTAACATGAACTTGTCTCATAATTGTCTTCATTGTCTGGAAACAATTGAATCAAATCATTAAAATATTGTTTTTCACAGGTCATAGATGAATAAACAAGGCAGAACTCAATGACACATGAACAATCCTGCAAATAACCTTCCATTGACTAATCAACTGCAGTTTTCCATTCTACAGCAGGCAGCCCATTTGAACCCAATGTTTAAGGGTAAGGGAGTTTCTTCTGCTTCCACTTAAGTCTTTGAGAAAGCTGTTGATGAAACCAAATTAATAAAACAAAAGCCTAAATAATTTCTCTTATGAGATGAAAATAAATGGATATGGCCAAAATGTTTGTATTATTCTCATATGATGAAATTTAGAGTGATGAACGTAGGACTCCACAGACAAGACAGCTTTGCTTGCAGAGGATAAAAGCAAGATTTGGGTACTTTTTCCAGCCCACTAAAGTTTATACTGAAACAGATTTTTTTCCTCTTTTTATACATAGACAGGTATCACTCTGACTACAATCCTACTTCAAAGCATTATGTAGAGGGACTTCAACATGACGGTCGGGTGACTACTCTTATACTGAATCCGAGGCTACTTGAGTTTTATGGCATATAAAATCTCTGTATTCTCTGTTTAAAGTTGGAGCCACTAACACTCTAAGAATTCCAGATGTGGCTTTAAAGCTGTGTTTTCTAGCTTTCAGTGTAGTTGCCTTTCCCCCTCAACTTCAAAATTATATCAAGATGAGCTTTCTAGGGCAAACAGCTCTGGAAATACTGAACGCATGATTCTGGCTCATGAGCATATATAACCTCTATAACGAATAAAAAAGTGATTTTAATAAAGACTAAATAATGAAAAGGGATACAGGTAAAAAAAATTTAATTCCACAAGAACAGACACAGCTTGCAGGAGAAACAAAAAAAACCCTTCAATGGACACTTCAAAAGCCTAGTAAAAATCCAGCTATATTCATAATCAAAAAGTTTTTTGTGAATGAAAAAGCTAATTTAAAAGAGGCACTGGTATTCCAGCCCTCAGGCTTTCTTCAAGGTAAAAACAACACAAATGAGCAGAAACCTCTGCACAGTCTTCCTTTAAATCACATGTTTACCTGGCACTTGTTTGGCTGCTGGCAAGGAACTCTCATATCCATCAAATTGGCCATTGAAGGGTTTAAATTTCCCCTTAGCAATCTAGCTTCTCTGCTCCATCTGTAAAAAACTAATCATGAAAAAAAGTGGAACCAGAGTCACTTTTCTCTTTAATAGCATTTAAATCAAGAATTTTGGTAAGCAAATTTTGAAGACCAATTCAAAAACACAAACAAAATACTTATTCTGAGCTATCAGTTGCTTTCATTGCAGCGATTAATTTGGCCAACTCACTCCAGGCTGAAGTCCCTGGCTTTTTACAGGTGATGGTGAAGGGATTCTGTGTCAAGTTTGAGTAGAATACTATCTCTACACATTTCTTACAAATGTTCTACCACCACAGTAAATCTCACTCCTATAGACATACATTCAAAGGATAAACAGACATCCATGCAAAGTTAAATGAAGATCTAGTTTCCATTTTCTTTTTTCCCTGTCTATTCTCCCATATTGAGTGAAGGATTAGTTTTTCCTTTCTCTTTCCTTTCCCTTTTGGAGATGGTGCTATCCACTGAGGGAAGCCAGGGAAAAGCTAAAGAGAGACACTGGCAAACGAATAATTTTTGGTAGGGTAGCCCTTTCTTTTAAGTATGGCTCCCTTAAATAAGGCAGCTGCAGACAGGAGGAAAAATTTGAACTCTACAGTGAAAACTCATATGATACAGGAAAATATTGTTGTATAGAGCAAGTTCTGCCCACAAATTGATCAGATGCTCCTGCTCCCAGTTAATATTATGCTGGGAATGCTGTGGCTTTAAGTTCACAAAAGCCTGCAGCTTCTTGGATACAGAGCCCTCCAAGAAATGCTTTGCAGAAGCACTATAACAACAAAATGGGTTTCGTCTAGAAAACTAGATCTGCTTGTTATCACTGTATTAATTTGCCTGAAGGCATCCCTGCTTCTAAATTAACTTCACTGGATGATTCACATTCACGTCATCACTCCCATTTGTTTTCCAGGCTTCATATAGCATTTTAAAAACGTTAACTTCTGTAGACATTCACCTGTGTTCGCTGTTCTGTCAAAATATTGTTATTATCTTTCATCACAGCTAGCAAAAGAATCAAACCTGACAGCAAAGAGTCCAAACTGCAACTTCCAACAGCAAATCCCATTTTAGCAGCTGACAACTCTAGTTCACCTTCATGGTTAAACTTGAAGTTTTGCACAAACAGCGGCACATAGATGAATGGACTCTTTCTTTTGGATTTTGTACACCCTATATATTGATACAACCTAAGAAGAAAGCCAAGTCTGAAGAAAATCTGTTCAGTGATTCTGAAGAAATAAACTTCACACTACTAAAACACAGTCTCAAGTAAGTGTTGTGGTTTGCTAATAAACAAGCCTCTTGTTTTTTCCAAATTCCACCTTACTGTCTATCAGAGGAAAGAATTCCACTAAAAGATACATTTTACATCTCTTCAGAGACAGAGGAAGAAAAGAGGAGGTCAGTCTCAAAGGATTTGTCTTAAATGCTACTGTGAACAAGTAAACAAAGACTGCAAGTAGCATTCATGCCATTCATTACACAGGTCCCCTCATCACAACCTTCTTGACACCCAAAAAATCTAGATGAACACATGCTTCATTCAGTATCAACATTCAAAAAACAATTTTGAACCGGTTCTTCCTATACACACTGTTTAACAAGAAAAAAGTAAGTTTCTGTGACAAGGATATGAGGTAGTTTCTAGCTAAGAGAGGTTGTGACTGTTCCACCGATTACCTGCAAAGGCTTGAAAAGATATCAATAGGTCAGTGTTGCTTTACACTTGAAGAAGTGCTTTACTTTCCCTTTTTTATGTTTCTTCAGGATTTTTGGAGAATCCTAAAGGAACATGTGTTTTGTCTTCAAAGCAAGCAAACCTCACTCACGAGAAGATTACTCTTTGGATACCTTGAAAAATAGACAGAAAATTAATAACTGAACTAAGCATTTTTACCACAGGAAATGCCAAAATCTAAGGATTTTCTTTATTTTTCTTGCAATAATTAAACATGAATTACGTTTGGTCTGTCATGCTTTTAAAAAAGTTGTAGTAGACTGATCAAGTATATCTGGAATCAAAAACCAGCAAGTTACATCAAATGAAACAAAACATATCCTATTGAAAGCTATGGCAGCAAGCATATACAAAAACAATATGTGAATTTGTTAACAATTCAAAGTGAAAACTAGATATTTTCTTTTATTCATTACTTGGCCATCTTTACAGGTCCACAGCAGAAGAGAATCACCATACAACTCAGTAAACTCCAAAATTAAACAAAGAAAGCAAAATTTTAATTATGCTACATAAAAAAAACTTTCTGCTTTTTGATTACATATAGTCAGAAATAAATTTTAAGTGCTTCTGGAGATGATAATGATGAGATAAAGATGAGGACACTTTTACAGATGGTTTGAAACATTCTTTACGTTTTTGATTTATAGATAATCTATCCATAGTTGAGGGACTAACCGTTACATTTTGTCCTACAAACTACTAAAACCAGACACTACCCAGCAGCTTAAAGAACATATGAAAAAGCTGCATCTATTTAACAGCTGCAGAACTCAGGACAGAGGCAGTAAAATATAAAAAAATACAAGAGTTAAAAATCCTACTGCAAGAATATTAACTGTAATAAAAGAGAAGACATTAAAACCAGCAGCTAGTTAGGTGCCAGGACATAATAGAACCCATAAGGGCAGGCAAAGAATGATGCTAAGTTAGGAAGAAAGAGTCTGTTTTCAGAGAACTTCCTGACAGACACCACAACAAAGCAACATGAATGGTGACTGTGTGGTCCCCTTCTCGTAAATAAATCAGGCGTCAAAGGTTGATCTGCAGTTAATAAGAGGCCTAAGCCTTCTCCAAGGATTTGTAGTATTCTGTCAGCACAGTCCAAGCCTTCGGAGCCATGAAGCCTTCTGGTGGGTTTTGTCCTTCTCGAGCCAGCTTGCGCATGCGGGTCCCCGATATAAAATCAAAGTCTTCATGGCTGAGAGAGTAGGGGTGGAGGCAAAGGGGGGGAAAAAAGAACATACTTTAAAAGCAGGCAAAGTTGCTCATATTCCTTCTACTTACTTGATACTTTATACATATCTTCTTGGGAGTATAATGCTGTATAGCAACTGTCATTTCCAGGCCAGCAATGCTAGTAAGTGTCAAGAATATACAACCTCTATAATACTCAGCTTTGGTAACTCCTGAGGTTTTAGCAGCATGGTGCAACTGAACCCCTGGGGACTCAATTCAGTCTGTGCTTCCACTGAGCCTGGCTTGCTCTCTGTGAGGAAATAAACTCCTGTTGAAGGAGAACCATCTACTCTACCTACTGTCTGAACCCTCTGCCAAGGCAACAGCAGCCATCCTGATCTACATCCTGCCTTGCCAGGCCAGGAGACCAGCCCAATGAGCTGGTTGAATGTTCCTGTGCTGGTTCAAGAAGGTAATTTCAGTGCCACTAGAGAATGTGTAAAAAGACACTGTATAAAATCTTAGTGAGGGACTGTTTGGGGAAGAGAGAAAATAAAAGCCTCAGAATCTAGAGGCAAGCTTTACAGCTGTGCCATTGCAAGACACTGAGTACACATGCATATTAATAACATGCCATATACAGTACAAAATAAAGAGAAAAATCAAGGGAATAATAAAAATACCTTCTCCTAAAGATGTTTTTCCCTAAAAAACCGAATTCAATTGGACAAACCCAAAATTAAACACAGAATAATTGTTTACCATTGTTAACATAAGAATCTATATTTTTATTAACTTCTCAGGTATATGGTCACAAGCAGCAAAAGCTCCACTAATTAAATTACTCCTCACAGGACTGAAACAGTAAAAGCTAGACAAGAATGCCAAAGTTCTATCAAATGCTCCAAAGGAAAAAAATTATGTATTTCTAAATTAAATACGCAATTTTACTTATGTCATTTGCTCAATTTGCAACATGTATGCATTACTCATTCTTTACTTGTCTGTTTGAAATAAAAAACAAGTATTGATCTCAGATGCACGTGCCTTAGCCAGAAACAAGAGCCAAGTGTGTACATCAGAGGGCAGAACTTGGCTCTAAGTGTTGGTCTATGCTCAGTAGGGTATGGAAGTCAGCAAGATGCAGAAAGCATTCCACAGTTCCCTTTCACAACAACACTTGCCCCATAACTTTTTGATTTGGACTGTATACATTTACACACCAGCACTGTCATACATGCTCTTTTCTTGTTGCTCTAAATTTGGGACTGTGGGTTCCTGAAGAGTCACAAGGCAAAAAAAAACCCTACTGTGCTTTAGTCCTGCAAAATATAAATTACATAAAAATGAAAATTTGAAGTCGATGTAGTTCCATGGGAGAAAAAATTTGCACTGCTATTTATAACATCTGAAAATTTTATTCTTCAGCAGAGAGATGTCTGCTGTTCACTAACACTGCCTGAAGATACCTTTGGTTCTTTGCAAAGAACTATTTATATAAAATATAGGTGGGGAAGTGACAAGCCTGGTTAATTCTGTCAAAAAAATACCAAGTCTTCAGATGATCAGGAAGAGAAGAGTAAAGCAAGTGCTATAAAGTTTCTCCATGTGTGTTTTCTCCTCACTGTGGTAACAATGCCAAAGTTAGAGCATTTTACAAAAAAAGGTGCTTTACCCCTCCTTTTTTCTTATGTTTTCAGAAGAACAGTCAACTTCCTCCCATGCCCTACAAGTGAAGTAATGCTACTAAACCACTACATTTAGATATGTCATAGAAGTTTGCTTCAATAAGACATACAACTCCTTTAGCTGCTTCTTATCCCTAGCTGCACAAAAAGCAGAGATACCAAGAAAGAGAGAAACACGAAAAGAAGCTAAGGAGATCTACAGAAATTATAAAAAAATGAAAGAAAAGAAGTAAGTGAGGATCATTTCAGAAACATAGTACATTCAGCAACTCATAACATTTCTAGAAATGTTTCCAAAATACCATTAAAAGTTATAAAAGTACTAATGATGTCCTCTCATTATCCTGAATGTCTATTTTGAAAGGGTTTTTCTTTATTAAAAAAAAAATACTTTAATTAGTAATCACTGAAGTGACTCAAATGGAGCCCTGGAAATATATACACAACAACACAGTATTTTTTGCCTTTTAAAAAATTACTGCATTTATAATTTTCAATAAAATTTCAGAAACTGAGATTCCTGCTAAGGAGAAAAACCTTATCAATACTTCACCACTGTGGCATGATGTGACCCACAAGCATTTTGAAATAAAACATATCAGTATGAGTAATTTGCTTTAGTAGAAGGAGATAGTAAAAAGAGTCATCAAGTAATTCTTTCAGAGTGAATTTTGAGGATATTAAGAGTTACTCTATATAAGGTGGATTTGAGTGGAACATGAGAGGGGGGAAACATTTGACCATTAAAGATGCCATAAGATTTAAATGCCAAAGCCATTCAAATTCCATTCTTGTCAGATTTGAAATGACCCTCAATGAAACTTAATGCAAGCCTTTTCTGAGTATGGGATTTAAGTGCCTTTGAAAATTTTACTCGGTAGCTGCTGGAATCAGCTTTCTTTCAGCCACACTGTATGCTACTGAACACTTGTAACATTGACTTGACCTTTTACTGCCAATTGAGTTTGACTGGTACTGACACAATCCTTTGGACCACTGCAATTAAAAGCACCCTCCAAAAGAAAGAGGAAAAGAATGCAGAAATAAAACCACAACAAATATTTGTCAACAGAAAAACAGTCTTGAAACATTTCACATTGAGGAGTGGTATTTGCTCTGTGGCATAGCATCCTAGAACTCTACTACGCTCACAGTACTGAAAAAAACGTAACTACACACGTTGTGAAATTTCCTTACTTATGGAGGACAGGGATTTCAGAGACCTTACAGTTCCTGTGACAAAACAAGGATATCATTAGTTTGCAAGTAGGAAGTAACTGCCACAGGCCTACAGGAACCCTCCTGTGCTGCATCTCTAAGGTGTCAGTACAGTACATTAATACAGTAACTGAAGAGACTAGTTTTTCTGCTTCAGCGTTACTCCCTACAAATTTAATCTAAATATAGACCACAGTACATAGTCGATTTTTCATCTGGGAGCATTAAAAGTCAGTCATAATCTTGGGAACCCTGACCTCCTCTTTGGTATTTAGCACTGTGCAAATGACCTTCTAGGAATTCCCATTCTCTGTGGAGGGCAATGTCTCATGCTCTCAAGGTCTTAAAGAATTACTCTTAAATACAAGACTCATGATAAAAGTAAAGACCATTAATTCACAGTTTTGCCCTTTTTTTAGGCAAATAGAACAATAGCAAAATGAAACAGTAATATGACTTATTCACTCTGGTCTGTCTTCAAAACAACTGTGATGTTCTACTCAGCTGGTAAACTTCAGACTAATTTCTGGGACAATTCACAGCTGCCTTATCTGGGGTCCAATTCTAACCTTAAACCCTTTTAAGGATTTTCTCTGAATTTAAACTTGCCTTTGCAGCATCAAGTCATGACTTACACCGTAACTCCTACAGGAAGTCTACATTATGCCTTGGGAATGAATGTCCCATGATGCTGAATGAACCAGCTAGTGCCAGCTAGGTTCAAATCCCAACCAGCCACGAACAGTTTGTGAAATTAGAATACAATAATGTGATTAATATCAACACATGCAAAGCAAATCCTTTACTAATTCCTTTCTAACTGGCAGGAGGGTTTAAGTCTCCTGGCCTGGTGCAGTGTTTCAGTGTATCCCAAATTATGTACTAATGGTAATTGAGAAACCGTATTTCACATAACTAAAGTAAGGAGAACAGTCAAGTGTGCTTATCTCAGCCTCTTACTATCACTTTAAAAAACAAACAAATCTGAGAACAGTATGTACTTAGCTGGAGTAGGTGTCCTGTATTATTTGATAGTATTAAAGCAGTAATGGCAACCATATTACAGGTCCTGGGAAAAAAATCTGTTAAGTTAAAATCTCTCTTCTTCACAGGTACCCATGCTTCATTCACATTTTATAGACAGTGTGAACAATCTGCTCCAGTCACCTTACTTATGAGTTTCTTTTAGCCAAAATGTTCTCTTTGGTTTTCTTTCAGGAAAAAAAAATATAGTAATTTATTTCCAGACACTGCTGTGGCTTTTTAATTGCTAGACTAATTTCCTTTCTTAATTGAGTTTTTTCTCAGCAGTAGTCTGTGGCTGCATTTTATAGGACTGATCTTCCATAAAGAATTGGGAATCTCTGCTCACAAAACCAGCTTCTATTATTAAGCCACCAATCCCAGATTACACTTGTCTGTGGTAACTATTTCTGAGGCCTTTTTGGCTGAAGAAACCCACTAATTGATTTTCTGAAGGGATTTGAGCACTGGGTAAGCTTTTTTTTGGGGGGGGGGGGGAAGGGCGGTAGTAGTGTTATTTGTTGGTTTGTTGATTCTTTGGTTGTTTTCTATACACTTCATTCTACCAATGGTTTACAGGTCAGACATTTATTCTGAATTACTCCGTTATAACTAGAATTCTTCCCATAAACTTTTCCAAAACACATTTGGACATAGTCAATTATAGATCAAAAATTCTATAAAATCAGTGTAAAAACTTTGATAAGGACTGTAACAATATTCACACTAGTTTTTATATGCATTACTTCAGAATTCTATGCAAGTGGAAGTGCTCAAGCTTCCCACAGAAACTTAGATTAGGCTTTCCATCTGACTTGAGTAACAGCAAAAATGTCAATTTTATTTTTATTATCCTCATTTAGACCAAAGGGAAAATAAAATTAAATTAGCTCTACCTGTGCTGCTATACATCACTTCAAATGCATTCCTCAAATCCCTTTCCTAGATCTCAGTTTTAGACACATTTTTTTCAAAAGTATGTTTCAAGACTTCAGTTTCATGAGGTGCTAAACCTAGTACTAAGATGTCCAAGAAACAAATTAAAAAATATGCTGGCTTCATGAGGCAAAATACGAATATAATTCCAAGTCATTGGTTGTTTCTATATCTTAGTATTCTAAAGGGCAACTTTATTTAAACAATTTATACAAGTTAAGCATTGTGCACCACCCTGCAACTCCAGTTGCTGTGCAGCTGTTAGAAAGGCTTTCACGTCACGCTTTCCTTGCCCCCTTTCCTCACAGACAATGCTCTGTTATCCTGAATGCAACCAGGATATTTCTGCCTTTCCTTACTAACAGGGGCCAAGTAACTTCAGTTCTAACACAGCACCACAGCAGCTCAACATTGTTAATCAGCAGCATGAGGTCCTGACATACGAAGGCAACTCCAGACTGTTCCCAAGCACATACTGGCTCAACTGAAACTCCAAGGGCAGCACATGTTCTGGAGGACACTAATGAAGTGAGAAACAAACTGAACTTGTATATGAACTCCACAAAACTGCGCTCGTGCAAACACCTTTGGGAGCAGATGACCTTAAGCACAATAACCTCTTGGAATCACAGGCAGCACAACAGAGAAGCGAGGGCCTTTGGTACTGATTTGGAGGCAGGGCTGGTGTAGGCTTTTTGATGCTTCCCAGGCTTGCCAGCAAGGTCATAAGCAGCTTGGCTACAGCCAGCTCTCACACAGTTGCCCAGCACCTTACCGTAGGCGGCTGACCAGTGCCGACCCATGCTCTGAACACCCAGAGGCATACAAGGAATGCTATCAGCAAGTGTTACACCTATCTCATAAAAGCTGAGCAAAGCAACTCTGCCACTGTTAATTCTGCAGCCACAACTTTTCAGACATCCTTCTGGCAGCTGGATTAAGCTTTTGGTAACCTCTCACCATGAGCCAAAGATTCATCCACCACCATCCCGATGTTGGGATTTCCCTCAGAAGCCAAAAGGTATTTCACTAATAGCAGCAAAGAGCCCAACTGCAATAACCTCTGTATGTCTTTGCTGCCAAGACAGCTGTGGGTGCAACTCTACCAAATTACAGAGACACCCAAGGTAGCAGATGGTGTCTATTACAGCTTCTCACAAGCACCTTCCCAAACAGAGGAGTCCAGGAGGCCTGCAAGAATAGAAGAGATGATCACATGGGGCAAGGATAACTACACCCAGCAGCTAAGACACACAGCTCAGTCCAAGGGAAACCCCCTTGCCATAAGCTTCCATGCATTCATTAGTGATGTAAATTCTGGAATTGCCTAGTTGGCTGTCAAGTCTCCAAGAACTAAGAAAGGTGCAAGAGATACCAAATCATCCTTTTCTAAAACAAGTCCCAGCAATGCTTCTACGCGTACAAACCTCTTCCCGACATTTTCATGCTGTGTTTTTCACCCAGTGAGCTCAGGAAATATTTCCACAAACATCACATCCAAGGGTCTTCCACCAGTACTGATCGTCTCGTGTTTCCAGGCAATCCTCTCTTCCCTGCCATCCTCCTTTCAGAGTCAAATACCACATGGTCCAGGAGTCTGCCACATTTTCAGCATTACACAGACTATCTTGAAAGGCAGCCAGCTGCACCCACCCAAGCTCTAACTCTGTCTGGAGCCTACCACAGTGCTCCATCTCTCGCAAGCAGGAGCAGTAATGGGAGCCTGCGCGTGTCCGCATTGCCATCTAGAGGATTGCTGCCACACTCCAGTCCATCTACAAACAATAGCCAGGGAAGGACAGGACAAACGGGTTTACATCCTGACAGCAGCAGGGCAGAACTGCACATTAGAAGCAGCATGGCCTTTATGCCACGACAGTTATAGAAACAGGAAAAAAAGTGCCCCAAACCAAGGCCTCATAGACACAGTGAAAGGATAAAAGGGTGCACAAGATGCAGTCTGTGGCAAAAGGCAAAATCTGTTCCCACAGCTTTTCATAAAAAAATCTCAAAGAGTTGCTTAGGGTTTTTTTAATCATTTGCTCTGGCTAATGACAGAGGTGAAATTTTACTCCCTTTGATCCAAATCACATCTATCCTGCTAAGAGTACAGTATTGATAATAACAGAATCAATATTCTGAATTCTGGCCTGTCACACTGCTACTCCCTTACTATTCCAATTTATTAAGAATTGACACACCAATAAAACTACTTCACTTTGACCTTTCTGTATTGAAGTATGACCAGCAGGTCCAGGAAGGCAATTCTCCCCCTCTACTCCACTCTTGTGACAGCCCAGCTGGAGTACTGCATCCAGACCTGGGGACCTCAGCATAAGACAGTCCATGGATCTGATGGAGTGAGTCCAGAGGAGGGCCAAAAATTTGATCAGAGCACTGGAACACCTCTCCTCTGCAGACAGGCTGAGAGAGTTGGAGTTGTTTAGTGTGTAGAAGAGAAGGCTCCAGGGAGACCTTATAGCATCTTCCTGTTCCTAAAGAAAGCTACAAGAGAGCTGCAGAGGGACTTTTTGCAAGCAGTGATAGGAGAAGGAGGAATGACTTTAAACTGAAAGAATGTAGGTTTAGATTAGATATTAGGAAGAAATCCATTCCTGTGAAGATGGTGAGGCACTGGAATAGGTTGCCCAGAGAAGTTTGCATGTCAGTACCAACTTCAACTGCAGTTTGATGTAAAACCAAAGTACATTTCAATAATCTGAATAAAGAGGATTAAATTAAAATGACAAGTCATCTTCCCAGCCAGTATCATTCATTCTCACCAGAGCAACACATACACTAAGTTTTGGATCTGGTTTGTCACACAAGGAAAAAATAACATTGGAATATGCACACAGAAAGTGAATTGAACTGTAATTGGATTTTTAAAAACTCAAAAAAGCTGAAAACCCTGGGACACAGAATATTCTTAGGGCATAATTTTGCATTATTGCTAACAGAGAAAATAGCTATTTGTCACCCCATCTTGTCCACTTTCTTCTCCATGCTGCACATACTCACTGTTTCTCTTCCCTGCTATCTGATGCACACCTGATACCTGAGAAGCTTATTTAGAAAGACAAAGCAGCAGAAAGCTAATCTTGCCATTCTAATAAATAGTAATATTTTTCTCTGGATTTACCAATCTGCGCCACATTCCAGAATCAGAGAAACCTCAGTACCTGGTGAGCCTTCATGTGGCAGCTACAGTTAGATCAGGTAGTTGTACTGTGAACCAAACCATGCTGAAATCAAGCTTGACTAAAAGCTACACTGATCTAAACCCACATCTAAACACTGCCATATTTGAGCAATATGAATTTAATTATGAACGATTTTCTTAATGTGGGCAGGGGTAAGAGGCAGTTATTGCTCAAAAATTTCTTAAAATGAAAATACAACTTACTGATCAGAGTCATAATAATCCATGCACTTCTTTTTTTTATTATAAGCTGCCACCCTGAAGGGTACAATTTCCAGTGCTCGGAGGCCTGGAGCCATTGTCAGCACTTTGGCACCATGGGTTGGTTCGTATAGATCTTTCCCAGTGTCAGGGTGTGGCATCCCTGCTGGATCTCGCCCTACAATGTAGAAGTTAGCTCCTGCAACCATCCGTGATCTGCAGTGCCACTGAACCTACAACAGAGACAGGAAAAACAATTAACAGAAGAAAATGCTCCAAAAATGCAGCCCTCAAAATGGGCATGCACTCTGTAACTACCATGTTTTCTTTAATCAGATGTGATTTTTACTATGGAGCCACAACATAATACAGAACCAATTACGTTGATCACCATCAGACTTACAGCTAAAATATACTATCCCCATTTTATTTGCACAGTAGGTGCTCAGAAAGTTACTTCAGCACTATCTCTACATTCAGAAAGAAAAATCACCCATGTTCAGCATTTTCAACTTGTACATGTGGCAAGGATGTTGTTCAAGGCACAATTAACACTTAGTCTGCATGAACATTAAGACCCAAAGGACACATCAACTAGGTACACACTGCACCTGAATGCTTGTAAAAGATTTACTTTCCTAAGCAGGTGAATTCACCACATTTTGATACACCTTTGCCATACAGAACTGTTTCTTTTCTTCCAAGGCACTTATGAAGAATGTTAAAAATACAAAAAATGCTAAATTGATATTTATGAAACTTGTCCATTAAGATTTTTACAGACTGGAAGGACACATCCAGTTTGTAGATAACCATATTACCAGCTGCTTGTTCTTCTGTAAAGCACTGGTGCTATAAAAACAGATCTAATACCAATGACTTTCAAAATAACCTATGGAAAATTATTAAAGAAAGAATCTCTTTTATTAGTGTCAGGCTGTACTCTGAGGTTACTGGAAATGCCATATAGGCAGGGAGAAAAATTTTATCCTGTTCAGAATAAGGATTGTGGATTTTGCTCCTCCTCACGCATACAAGAAAGAGGTAGAAGAGTTCTGTAAATTCTCACAAAAGGCCTGTGGGGAAGAGCAGAAGATTCCTCACATTAACTCACTCTCATGCCTCAACTAGATCTGGACTGCAGTTTTTTCTCTGGACTGAAAAGCAGTGCAAGCTCCATTTGACCAGTCAACTGGCCAGCAGAAGATAAGTGGCATCTGCCTAATTTAACTTCACTAGCAAGATCTCCTATCTATAAAAAAATCTACCTCAGAGTGAACCTCAGAGCCTGGTCAGAACTTGAACTTCCTGTGATTCAAGGTGGAGGGGAGCAAGGATGAGAAAAAAAAGGAAAAAGAAAAAAAAAAGGAATGAGATGGAGAATCAAGGAATTGCCCTCAAATGAGAACATTTATTCTTTCTGCTGCTTTCCACAAACCTCTAGGGACTCCACCCCAAGACCTGGCTCCTAAATAAAGTGTTGCCAAAGAATTATTTCATACAAAAGCCTTGAAACAATTCTCTCTGAATTAAGTCTGCCAAAAAATAAACAGACTGCTTTTTTCTTAACATGTGTACAGCCCTCCAACACACAAACTTTTTTGCTTAAGAGTCATAAAACTTAAGTATTTTAACATTCAGGACAATCATTCCGTATGTTAACAGATCTTATAATTCCTTCTGAAAAAGACCGTAAAAAAAAGGAGGGAGGATTAATTTATTATCATACCCTTGTAACTGTAAAGAAAGGAACCTATAAACCCAATATTTTCTCCCACCTTTTCCAGCAAAATCCTCCAATATACAAGTTTCTTCATAAGAGAATGCTTTGGTTGGTGACAGAGACTTGATAGTCCCTTTCCAAAGGAAATTAGTCTCCTCTCTCTCCATTAAAACAACACAACATAAAAACATCATTAAAACATCAGACATAGCACAAAATACTTTAGTTCACTATCAAAAGGGTTTTGTTTCACTTTAAACTCTTGATGTACTTACCTCAGTTGGTCCTGCGTACATCATGGGGGAAGGGAATATAGCTACCACTGTTGTTTCTGGATTCAGGATTCCCTCCTCCAGTACTGCAGCGTGCTGCTTCATGCGCCACATAAGAGGAACATCATCCTCCTTTGTCCAGCCTCCAAGGGGGTGCAAGAGTAAAACTGGGCGCCGGTAGCCACGTTCCAGAAGTTGCTTGTGAGTATCCTGCATTAAAAGAGCGTGCCCATTGTGCACCGGGTTGCGTAACTGGAATGCGAAGACCGCATCTGTGGGGAACAAAACAAGACAAAAGATGTAAGCAGAGCAAATTATTTTATCAGGAGTTGTACAACCACAGAAAAAACTTCAGTACATGCTTTCCTCTGAACTATATTAAACAAGTATAATAGCAGTGGTCGCAGGTCATTAAATTATTAATAATTATTACAAAATCACTCTACTTAACAAGCAAAACTAATAAAAAACAACCATACTAAAAAAAAAAAGGTCAGCTTCCTTAACTTCTGAATTTTCTGCAGAATTACTTTGTTTTCTCCAAGACGTATAAGCTCTTATTTGGATTTTTTACTTGCGTAAGTATATTATATTCTAAGAGGAGATCAAACTCTGCTACCTATCTTAAAGGCTCAATATATCATCCAGAGAAAAAATGGACCTCTTTGGAACAAAACTAATAAAAGGGGATTTAATGTTCCTTACTAAGTTTCCTTCACCTTAGTTTAGTAGATTTTAAGTGCAGTAAGAAGAAAGCAAGATTAACTGCTATTCCAGAGTATTACTGACACAACCAGGATTTCTCCCTTCTGCAAATTCAGATGAACTAAGTACCCTGCAAGACGGCAAAATCACTGTAACTGAGAGGTTTTCCAATATAGAACCAATGAAAACTAGAGAATAGGTTTTTTTCAGATCTCAAATATGTGTTTGTGTAGGGGTTAGCCACAAGACTGATATCCCAGACCTACAGATCCTGGACATAGTGACCACACAGAACAAAGACAGAAGCTGAGGACCAATTGTGGCTTGCATTCTTGATGTTAATCTCTCTCCTCACATTTACAAGTGCAGTTGCCTGCCAGTCACTGCCACAGTGAAAGCAGCATGTTTGTTCTCTGCTGTATGACATTCCCCAGCCTCTTACTTATCTGCCTAACACAACTACTTTTGTGAAAAAAAACCTGTTTTATTTCTTGTGCAGAAAAGAAACTTGGCACCAGTCCACTTGCACTACTTTCATAAGTCTTGTTCCCCAGAAGCAGCATGGAACAGACTAAAAAATAGCAGAGCATGAAAGCTCAACATTCAACCATACCTCTGTAGTTTAAGCCCAACGTGATATTTAAATCACATTTTACCGCATTTTAACATTATCTTTCTTGTCTACAGAGCATGGAAAGAAAGTTCAGAACCTCAGGCATTACCAGCTTCTATTACGTATTTAGGCAGTGCAATGCCTGAGATTATAAAAATTATTGCTATTAAAAGCAAAGAATGCCACCTACCAGAGCATTCAAAATCTTCATCCTTGAAACAATGCCAGCCTCAGTGGTGGCAGCAGACATTTGGATAAGCCTCTGCAGGAAGATAGAAAGCAAGAAAAATTTACTCACCGGCATTCATTTCCTTGAATTTCTGCCTTAGTTCAGCTGGAGTGAGACGGTATTGATCAAGTCCATCATTCCAATAAATACGATCAAGGACCTGTAGATCTCCCCCTACAAGCCAGTTCCCTTGCTCCATAACCATCTAAGAAAAGAAAGGAAAGTCCTTGTTAGGATTATTTATCAGCTTCTCCTGAGTATGTAGATCACTGCAATGGGGACACATCTTTACCAAGGACTGCGTTCCAGGTTAATTTTGACAGTTGTTAAGTCAAGCATCAGTGTTAAAAAAATGAAAAAAATTCACTGGAACATAGTCCAGACATGTTATACCATGATGTAGGAGAGATGCCCAAATCTTCAGTGGGCATATGCCTTTCTTTCAAAATTGAGATAATATATAGAAATGCAAATAGCCAATATTCTTAATCACCACTACATGACAAACAAAGATAGTGTCTGGAAAGCCTTGTCTATTACAATTTACTTAGTTATTTACCATGTATATATCTTTCCATTAGTATATATTTTTAAATTTAATTACAATATATCAATAAAATGAAGTTGCACTTTCTAGTTATTGGTCAAAGCAAATGCTGTTGCAGTATCACTCTGTAGTTTACAAGATTCTCGTCAGCAATAAAGTAACAAACAAAACAATTCCAATTGACTACTCACCCACTTTAATCTAATAATAAAATCAGAATCTTTGAAGTAGAATAGCTTTTGGATTTGTCTCATGGTAGCAGTTTACCCAAGTAACAGATGTCGGATCGTCACTACACCTCTTTTTATACCTTTAAATATCGCCTCACCCTTTATCAAAAAATAATTATGGCAAGCTGCTTAACATACTCTACAAATGGCCATAGACATTACTTAGAAATTTTTAATTTCTAAGAATGCATTTTCTTTTGAAGATGGAATCACAAAAAGCTTTCAAGTTTCATACACATTTCTGATCATTTTTTTTTAGCCTTATGTAATTTATAAATGACAATAAATCTTGATATAACAGAAGATACTACATACTAAACCCAAAAGCCAAGATGTGAAAATGAAGTGTGAATTTTTCAGTTTATTTTTCCTTTGACCTGCTGGAACTAAATGACACCACAGTAACCATTCCCTTCCCAAAGAAAATGCTGTACTTTGACATCTTACCAAGGTGCAGGGAAGGTGTGATAATGATATGAAGATGAGAAAACTCCGCACCACAGAATCTTTCAGGTACCCAAATATTTCTGATTCATTAAGAAGGGCCACCAAATTCACGTAGTGTCACGTTACCACTATACACCCCCGTACAGGCATAAGAACACAGCTCCTCATCCTAAGGCGTAAGAACACAATTCCTCATCTTCTACGTAACAAGTCATTCAAATTTTGTCTGCATGAGATTTTCTTAGCATTTATTAAATCTGTGCTAAGTTTTCAAAAAAGGGGTAATCTTATGTTCAACATCATAGACCACATCAAGGGCTTTGAAAATCTTCTGTTAGTCATACAGATACTTTTTCAACATTTCAGAGGCTTTCCCTTTTCAAGAACAAGCTCATAATTTGAGGTTTTTTTGATTTCTCTTCATCTAATTTTAAGTCATACCTTTAAACAAAAAATACCTCAAAGACAAATGGGGAAATAAACATATTTTGGCTCTGCAGAGCTAAGATGCAACATTCACATCAGCTTGCATAAGCCACCACAGCATCATGATGAGTATGTTACAATTAGAACATTTCAGTATGACATATACATAAGGCCAAGACAATAAAACTTAATGAACACAATGGGTGGGAAATTACTCCCCAGAGGGTTAAATGATGAACTCTCCAGGAATACAGCCTGTTTCAAAAACATCTAAAGCAGGCAGGTCTCACGTGCTCCACATGCAGGCAGAAAATAAGTTTTCTATCCTTCACAAAGCATATATTCACTGATTAAGGAGCTTTGATGATCCATCTGGTGACACAGACGGATGTGTTTCCTAGGCACACTGGAGGGCAAAGTTCCCTCTTCTGTAGCACAGATACTACAGTACATTCTAAATTCATTTCATGTGTACATATTGACATTAGATTTTCACACTAAGTACAGACTATTCAACAGATGCATAGAAAAAAATTACTTTTCTTTCTGTCAGATATTTCAATTAATTTTCAAAGTAGTTTTTTTGTCAAACTACAGCAGTCAGAGACATGAGCTTCACTTAATTTGCAACTCTACAACAGTACAGCGAACAGGACTAGACTTTCAACTTTTAAACACACACCTTGATATAGGGATGCTCCTTGCATGTTGTTCCCCATTGCCTAGCACAGCGTTCCTCTTTCCTGTGCTCGTAGAACTCAGGATTACGGAGAATGGCAACGCGGCAACCTTCATACACCAGTGCAATTGCTGTACACCCATCGAGCCTTTCTTTGTCTTCTTGAGTGGCTGTTAGCACTATAGGCACTGACAGATTAATAACTCCCCCTGCAGAGGGAAAAAGAAAGCCCTTTATCCCTAGTAACAGTCATCAATGTTCTTATGAAAGTCTACCTAATTAACAGGTTACTTTTAAGGCTGTAAGTGTATTACATGAAGGTAGTTGAAACACTTATTTTAACAGGGATTAAACAATTCTTAGAATGAACTCACGCTTCCATAAATAAAATTGCTATAAAATTGAGCAAAAACTGAGGTTTGAGAAAGAGTGAACGCAGTACTGAAAATAGCAAGTACTTAGAGCTGCACACAAATATTTAAACTGTGAGGACACTGCTTTTTGGGAATCTCAAATTAATACCTTTCGCAAGAATCTATACAGAAAGTAGAAATACACAAATAACATTTTAAAATAGGTCATCTAAAATATCAGACAAGATTGCTACTGGAGTGGATAATTAGTAAAAAGGAAATTATATTCTCAGCACACATACTTATGGCCCCTTAGAAAAAAATCAATGCAATAGGAGCAGGCAAACGTACCCAAGTAGTTAACATACATAATTCAACTATTTCAAAAGGTGACTTTTGTTGTTTACTTAAAACTGTATTCAGATTCAAGCATTCAGCTTTCAGAAAAAAACTGCAAACATTCTGCACCATTTGTTCAGCTGAAAGTTTACCAGCTACTTTACTTCTAAAACAAAGCCAATGTAGCTGAATTTTAAGGTTACGTGTGGTCCTCGTTTCTAAGCACCTACTTCACTGCCAGGTGCAGGAAAGTCTTGTTTTTCTTTACTACAAGAGTGAGATTTGAGAAACCCAGTGGAGTAAACATTCTAAGTCTTCTACAAAGGCTTGGGTTCTAACAAGCATATGCTTGAGTGCAAAACTTTTGGGTGGCCTCCAGGAGAAAAGTCATAGACCCTTTAAAGTTAATGAAGGTTTTGGCATTTGCCAAGACTCTAAAATAAGGCTAATTTTGCTATTATTTAAGCAATACATTTTTTGTTAGGAAATTAAATTTCCTAGGAAATTAAAAATTATAAAGCTGGATGAAAAGTTTAAGAGAAAAACAGGTCCCCCTTCTTTCATAACGCAAAATGCATAATGCATGCTGTGCATCTCCTCCTGATTTCAGTCTTGGTGCCCACAGTTATTTTCAAAGCAACTAGGTCATAAAATGGAGTTTGGCAGCAGTCACAGAGAGTGGTTTGACACCCAAAACTGATAATTTAAAACAAACCTTTTCCTTTGCAAACAATAAATATTTCAAACTAGGAAGAGATCTCAAACCTGTTGTTTATTAAAATTTTGTCCATGACCAGCAATATATATATAATAACTTCTACATTTCTCTTCAGCCACTGTACAAGTAAGAAACTGAGGTAAGGTAGTGAAGCAAGTCTGTTAAATCACAGATGAGAACAGTGTCAGGATGAGACTTTTTCAGACAATTTAATCTTTAAAGGCAGATTATCAACACATCTGCACTGATCTCCACAGCCTAGAAGTCAGCCAGTATGAGCACTACATTTAAAGCCCAAAGGATGAGATGTATTGCAGGTAATAAACCATTTTCCTCTCTTCAGAATCAAAGCCCTGCAAAATGACTGCTGCTCTAAGACCCAGAACTAATATAACAAGCAAGGAGGAAACTTCAGGATGTTGTTTTGACTTAACAGCTGCCATTGCTGCACGTAGCAAAGCAGCTTAAAGGCAATCATATTTTTCTGAAAAGATTTTCACATATAAGTGTTGTAGTAGTTATCTAAAAAAAAGGAAATCAGTAACAGGAAATCTAGAGGAACATGACTATTTTATTCAAGCTTAGGACTGAAAATTGTTTCCATCAGTAAGTTATTTTTCATTACTCATAGTTTTTGTAGCATAGATGAGATACTCAAAACAACTGCAGAAGGAATTAAAAAAGTTGTTATATTGTTATATCTGAAACACTCGCCTATACAAGGTCTTAAATGCCTTATAAAAATCCTGATTTACTGAAAACTACAGGACAGAACTAGGACCTACAAGCTCTTTTAGCAGCTGAATACATTGCATGTCATCTGCAGAAGACTTTTCACCTGGATGGATGTACAAAAGGCAAATGAAATGAAAACAAAACTAGCAGTCCAAAATTATACTGCAAACTTTAGACACTCCAAAATAGCAGGATGGCATTTTGCTGTCTAGGATGGCACCTGTGAGACTTCGAGAAAAGGGAATTAAGAAATATAAGAAGGACAACAGATGTCTGTATCATAGAATTGAAAGACAAGTGACTTTTTTTTGTTCTGCTATTTGGTCTCTAGCAAGACAAGAGTAATGAAAAAGGAAGCATGAAGATAGCAAAAAGGCTGGAGTAAAATAGAGCCTTCAAAGATGAATAAATGAAAAATGACAGAGGATTGCAATCAAATTCCAAAATCTGAGGATGTTATGACTTATTCACTACCTTAACTAAGTTCTTAGCCAACTGATAATGCAAAATAAAATTCATTCATTCATCATCACAGGATAATTAAGTCATAATAATTCAATTACATGTGACAATTGTTCATACTCAAACCACATACTCATATTCTGATTTCACACTTGCAACAGCTCCAGTACTCAAGTCAGTTTGTTGTCCTTTCCTTCATTACCAATACAGAACAAATCTTTTGGTACATAGAGCTAAACAGCAATTAAATTGCAATTCCAAATTCTAAGATCAATTTCTTCAAAACAAATTACAAGTGTGCATTTTAGAATTAAACATCTTTCAAAAATTAAGGTATTTGAAAAAAAAAATTTGTAAAGACAAAATATTCAAATCCTAATATGATGGTAGGTATAAAAAGAATAAAACCATCAAGTTTAAAACTGGTTGTTATACAATTCTGTTCTCTTATCCCAGACCTCAAGTTGTGCACAAGCCTGATAATGTGTTACCACACCACCAGTAAAAAGCAAAGCATCAGAAGTAGGATTAGTTTGCTTGGTTTTACAAATGGTGTGTTTTACCCTACCGTCAAGCAGACAGTCAAAGTGAAGGCACTGGAGGTATTCTCTCTCTCTCATAAAGCCATTCAGGGGTGTTGCCCAACCTTCTGCTAGCACTTGTACCCACTGCATATCCACCTTGTAAAGAAATGAAGAAATAGAGCAGACAAAAGTTGCTGCTTAATTACTGGCATCAGGTATTAATCATAAAAGATCATGATTTAATTCTAAAATGCAGGACAATGCAGATGGAAGATTTCTCAATACTACAGTTTTTAATCACAAATAGTTTAAAAGTTTCTACAAGTAAGGGGAAAAGAACAACTTGTTCATATTTTTGGCTATTTTCCAGTCCTTATACTGGATCAAATTTCCATGTGTTAAAAAAATCCAAACCAACAAACACACAACAACAAACTTTATTTGTAAATCTTAATAAAGTTCATCTTAACAAAATTAGAGAATCCAACTTGCCTTTATTTAACAAAAGAAGATAACAAAGATGTTAAAAAGAAAAAAAAAAGAAAAAATAATAACAACACATACAACAACCACAAAAAATATCAGAATTATGTGTGTAAATATTAAGAGGTCTAGTCTTTAAACAAATGAGAAATAAATTTTTTTCACAAACTAGTGAGACAATCCAGAAGTTAAATTCTCTCTGGACTAGTACTTATTTAGCATGAGATATCAGTTTACACAGGATTTCCTTCCTTAGCACTCAGTCACACTACAACTTAGTGTGTGGTCTCTACTACTTCTGCATATGCATTACTAAGACTTGGTCAAGTTTTTACAAGGACAGGCTTTGCTTGTGGAAGTCTCTTTTGTAAAAGGCATGAATAACTTTATTACACTGTTTAATTCATACTGAGGCAAGTACAAAACACAGTTTCTTCCCAAGCTTACATTATATACTTGTTTGATATTTAACAAGCCACTGGTTGGTGGTGGAGGGAGAAATGATCTGGTTTTCTATATAGAGAGCAATTAAGAATGGGACACTATCGAAGTTTAATAAAGGTGACCTTAATTGTTTATTCCTCAACAAACCAATGAATAGTTTTACACAGACATATGTGAAAAGGAATTAGTAATATGTGGTGAAAGGAAGTACTAATATTCATTACTAGTAGAAGACCAGGCAACTTTTAAAACTATTTAGTTCAGTGCTTAGGATGCCACCCCAATCCTTCAAAGTCTACTCACTACAGATGTTGAACTCTGAACTTAGTCAGCTCCTAGATCAAATGCTTAGCATAAAGTTCTAGTAATACTGTCAAAAAGCCAGTGAAAAAACTCATGCATTGCATCTGTGTATAGGCTTAGTTCTTCAGAAAAATGAATGAGGTAGAACAGAAACATAGCCAGAAGCAGCTTCATCCAAATGATCTCAGTTGAAAAATAATGCGTTGAACCAAAATAAGAAAACGGTTGATCAAGTCGATCCTTGCTTTTCCACAGTCTCTCTGCTGGAAACTAGAAAAGTAGCATGAGTATGCTCTAATCAGGAAAAAAAAAAAAAGCAATCAAGTAGATCTGATCATCTGTTTGCAACTGTTTGAGTTTGGTATATATATTAAAAGTTATTGATGTTCAGCTGAAGACTACCAACAGGAAGAATCAAGAAGCAGTAACTGATTTCCCCCATATTTCTAGGCAATTACAAGTCCAAATAAAATGGTTTCTGCAAGTAAACTAAAAAAAAAGTTAGCAATCTCTCTGAAAGCAATTTCTCATACAAGACACTTTAGGCATGGTTTACTCCATGGATGTGGGGGGAGCATGGGAGAAAATTACTGTAAATTTTATCTCTAGGATAGAGATAAACTAAGTAACACTATACCAGACATTGTTCATGAAATTATGAAGATTCAATTATCTCTGGTAAGTAGACAAAGAAAACACAGGTGCTGTGCTTTCTCTCAAGGAAAGATGGAAAAAGTGTATCAAGCTGTACTCTGTAACTGGTACAGGTATTTCAGCTACATCTACTTACACTAAGCAACAGATCAGACCATCTTTCAACTGCAGCAGAGACACCTGAACACACAATACCTTATTTATTTCCAAGGTCAACAGAGACTCAGCATCAGTTTTGGCCAACTGTAGCTTGTTTTCTGGCACATAAAGCTCTTTCACCTCGTAAGACGCATCCACTGGTACAATGTCCTATATAAAAGGAATAAACAGAACTTAATGTTTGCTCAGAATGCCTCTTGGGCACTGAACACACATCAAGAAATAAAATTCTAATGTTGCACTACACAGTAGCAAGAGTTTATTCATTATGCAGTTTTTACTCATTTAAAAGCCAGCACTGTTCCAAGATGATGATATATTGCTAGTTACTCAAGCCAGCAGATTGGCTGAAGTGAAACACTCTGACAAGAGATTTTTTCTAAACCTTAAGTAACCCATATAACATTTACCTAGTAAATATTTAACCATTGAATTGAGTGAAGTTTTTATGACTTATTAATGCCCACATTATCTACAGTAGAAAGGAAGACTCAATGCTTTTACACACGCTGAAGAAGTAAAAAAAGATTTAGAGACTGAGCATTTATGAATTTAAGCCATTCACTATAGAAGATACATTAGAAATGGAAACATGAAAGTAAAATAAACAAAGCTCCTTCTCTACTGAAAATTAATACAGAAGTATAAATTAAATGTATTTCCTACAGCTAATGACATACTACCAGTATTTTCATCTATATACTAACTCTTAAAATATTTAAATGTGATGTCATCTGTGCACATATATGCAATGAACTGAAATCTAGCTCTATAAGCAACATATCAATTTTTTATTTGAAAAAAAAATCAGTTTTCCCCCATGTGTATTAAACAAGATATTCTCACTCCACAATGCTCAAGACTCAAGACCTTAAACTTGTTAGAAGACATTAACCCAAAGATAAAAACATAATTAAAAGAAGAGAAAAGGTCATCATGATAAAACTGTAAAGAGTCTCCTCCAACAAAGGATGGTGTAATATATCAAAACCCAGTCAAATGTTCCAGTGAAGTTCAGTAGCAAAAAATCAGTGAAAACACACTGACTGTTCTTTTTAAAACACATTTTTCAGTGTTTGAGAAACCTTTGTAAAGTAATGCTTTAATTTTTGAGAAAAAAAGCTCACCCTTAGAGCAGAGTATATACAAACCCATAACAACAATGAATAAATTATCTTTACTTTTCCAGTATATGCAGGCCAGAGTAAATAGGTATGCTTGCAGAAAATGCAAAGGTAGCTCAGGAATTTTAATGCATTTATCAGACCTTAGGCACTACCTCCATGGAAAGTAAAACAAAGGCAGTAGAAAGCTGACAAGTGAGAGATAAAATGACTATGGGAATAACAAGATGTCATGAGTCTCACTGGCTGCTGCATAATTCATATCCTCAAAGACACATCAAAAGAAGACAAATCAAACTAGCACTTAGAAATGGTGTTTTATAAGGAAAAGTTTGGTCCATTACATATCAGACATCATTTTGGAAGCAGATTTTATTACATCGCAAGTTAGGCAAAACCTTCCTTTTGTTTTCTCTGCCTGAGCAGCAGCATTACAGCCCAGGAGAGCTGCAGAAGACTCCTGCCACAGCAATAAGCCCAGAACCAAATGAAGGCATTGTCTCCTGTAAGGAACACTATAATGATGGAGTGCACATTATGCTGCTTCACAGATTTCCCTCTAGACCCTAGCTCATTACCAGGCTAGGATGGCCTAATTTTACAAACCATCACCAGCTTAAAATACATGTGCCTATTAAAAAGATCTCTTCAAGCATTATCCTGGGTTTAGTATCCCACTAATAGTCAAAACAAAGGTTTCACAATGCACTTTCCGTCAATAACCTACTTCATTATACAAATGTAAACAGCTTGAAGACAGTTCTAGCAACTGAGTCTGACATTTAGAGAACTTGTAGGATTAGTAAACCTAGACTCCCTTGCACACATGAAAGTGGTACTTAAAATAGCTTAGATTAAAAAAAAAAAAACAACAACCAAACAATAAAACCTGAAACAAGAGGAATCCATGCATCTTTAAACTGCATGAATTTTAGGAATTGGGAAAATGCTAGGCTAGCAAGCCATCTAGTGACCATTCTAAGGCATCAATTTTACTGAAAGCTTAATTCTACCAAAGGACAAGTTACAGAATATTCCTCAATATTTACTATTTCTCAATGCATTCATATAAAAAATGGCAAAATAAGAAATAAATAAACTAGATGCTTTATGGAAATGTGCCTCCTCACACTGGGGTGGTAGGTTCTTTGCTGATGCTGGTTGCCTCTGGAGATCATCCAGTCCAGCCTCCAGCACAAAACTGGTCCCACTACAGCAGGCTGCTCAGGACCTTGGCCAATCAAGTATTAAAAATCTCTAAGAACAGAGCATCCACAAACACTCCTAGCAACTTGTTCTAATAATTGATCATCTTTACAGTGAAAGGTTTTTTTCCCCTATGTCTAATTTTAATCTCCCATATTTCATCTCATGTCTGCTGGCCCTTGTCCTACCCCTGTGCATCTCTAAGAAAAGTCGTCATCAGTCCTCCCTGTACCCTCCCATTTGGATGATGAAAAGAGCAACAAGAACTCCTTCAGCCTTCTCTTCTCCAAGCTGAACAAATCCACTTCCCCTCAGCCTCTCCTTGTGCAGTGACATCCTCCAGCCTCCGACCATCTCAGTGTGACCTTCTGCACAACTCACAGAAGCACATCGATGTCTGTTTTCTTCTGGGTTTGGGAGAAGGGCACAAACCTGGATAAGGTATCCAGACCAGGTCCCACAAGTGCTACATAAAATTGCAAAATTACTTTTCCCAAGCTCCTGGCTATGCTCTTGTTATTTACAGTAGAGCCTGCAGGCAGTCTTATCTGCAGCACAGGCACATGTTTTCATAATGCTGACAAACGTTTTTACAATGCTGAAAAATTTATTTCATAGAACGCATAGAAGCACAGAATGGTTGGGGTTGTCAGGGGCCTTAAGGATTCTCTAGTTCCAACCCCCCTGCCATGGGCAGGGACACCTTCCACTAGACCAGGTTGCTCAAAGCCCCTTCCAACTTGGCCTTCAAGACCTCCAGGGTCTTGAAGCTTCTCTGGGCTACTTGTTCCAGTGTCTCACCAGGCTCACAGTAAGGAATTTCTTCCTAACATCTAATCTAAACTACCTTCTGTCAGTTTAAAATCTTGTCCTATCCCCAAATGCCCTTATAAAAAGTCCTTCTTCATCCTTCCTATAAGCCCTTTTGTTCAAATTACAGGAAATCTACAGAAATTATATTCTCAAGATAGCACTGCATTAATATGGTCTAAAAACAAGACGTGCCTATTTAGCCTTGCCTTGATTTCATTGTCTCTTATTGAACTAAGCAACCACTAAGATATCTTGCTATTCACAATACTGTTATCTCCAAAGAAAAGGAAAAAACTGCTAAATGTGCCTTAAACAAAGCTGACTGGGCTAGGTGCCAGCAGTCAGCACTGTATAGCAATGCAAGACTTCAGGGATCACTATCTTGGCACATGTGACATCGGTTTTCACAACTGTGAAACACACTGAATTGTTCTGAGCAGGAGGCACAGGGCCCCCACAGTCAGGAACTGCCACCTCTCACAGGTAGGACTCCTACACAGATCTCCTTTTTTCTTAAAAAAAAATATTCAGATGGGAATTTGGGCAAAAATCTAGAACTCTCCAATGGTTTTCTGCCCTGTCTTATCTCCTGAGCAACTCTGAGCAACCAGTCATCCATGAGCAGTTTTCTCGAAAATTTCAATACAAGAGACTAAATCTCTCCAGAGCTGTACTTACACAGAGGGTTAAAACTAACTCCATGCTGGCTACATGATGAGCTCTTTTGCTTTTATCAACTTCAACACTTGGTGGAGCTTTACTCAAACTACTGCCTATACCCTGAATTTCCAGAACATCCGACTCACATAAAAAAGCATGAGTAATTGTCTGCAAGAGTATCTCAATTAAAATAAATAGTTGTCTGGAATGTCATCCACTACCCACTGACTATAGATAATGTAAGGAAACACATTTCTTCTACATGAAGATTAGCAAATTCTAGGGGTATGGTTTCCAGAGGATAAAGTCATCTCTTGGCTGCCTTCACTTTTAGTGTTGGGTTTGGGGTTTTTTTTTTTGTCTATTTGTTTTGTTTTCTGTGTGGGGTTTGTGGGGGGTGGGGTTTTTTAGGTTGGATAATTAGCTGAATCCACTAATCAGGCAAAAGGAGAAGGCCCGGAGACTTGAAAAGGAATGGTGTAAATTGCAGGCACGAACAAGGAAATAGACCTACCTTTTCAGAAGCTATGAACCATAAACTCAACTCAGCCATGCCAAGAAGATCAGCTTCCTGAGCTGCTCATTACACAATTGCAGGACCACTTTTACTAGTGCAAGAAAAACAGTGGAAACAAGGGAAAGCAGACACAAGCACAGCAGCCCCTATTTAAGTGAGATCAAATAATGTGTAAGTGCAAGCCTGTCTCTTCACATCTGCAGTGTATATTAACTTGTACACTACAGAGACAACATAAAAAACTCAGACTCTTAAAATTGGTTGCTAGCATTTTTAAGTCAGTATTCACTGTTGGTTCTGTAAAAACTGAGACAGGTTTCTCTTCCTTCCTGTTATTGATATAAATTAATTTTCCACTTGTCCAAATCTTATTTCACTTGGAGATCAATGTTGTGCAATGTTCAGGTTTAAAAAGGAAACACACAATAGGACAAGTTTAAAAGTTTGAATTGAAAGATGCATAAGCCTTTAACTCTCAAACTGTCTTTGTTTTTCCCAGTACTTACATTCATATTGCAGGTACAAATACTTAAAAAAAAAAGTTTCTAAGATATGTCTCCATTTCTGCTCACCCTCTCTTGAAGAAGTTCCACAACTTGTTGTATACAATCATTCACATCACAGGAATCTGTTTTCAGCACAAGCTCTGGGGCTTCTGGTTTTTCATACTCAGAGTCAATCCCAGTAAAACCTACAGAACATAAGACAAAAATATTAGGTGACTTCTTCCAAAAGATGACTCCATTTTAACGCCATTCACAGACAGTTTTCTATACATAAACCAACACAACAGGCAAGAACATGGAGTTTTAGCTTCCTTAATACAGGATTTCTTAGGGAAGTCAGCAGGTTTTTTCTTTATCAGACACTTTGCTAATCATACTATCTGACTGCATCAAACTTCAGCATTCTGCAGTACATACATAGCACTTTTTTCTTGGTGAAGCTATTTGATTTTTACTGTGAATAAAGAAAAGAGCACTGACGGAAGAACTGTGCATATCAACCCAGAATTAGTAATCCATCCACTGTCCTTCATTAGCAGCTGATTGCTGCTCTTAAAAAAAAATAAAAGATGAAAAAATATTATGAACATCCAGTATATATGGACATTTACACTCATACCACCTAGCAGTACTCTGAAGTAAGGAATTTCAACACCTATTACATTAGTTTAGCTAATATACTCATCTCAAGGTAGCTGCTAATGTAAGATTGATGAGTGTGCTTATTATAGTTATAATAGCTGTCACAGACTGTACAAGCCACCGGTGACACTTGTTCTGGCCTGCTTAGCTTGCAATCTGCTTTGAAATCATGGGGATTCTAACCACTCATGCATAAACGAGGAAAAATCAAGCCCAAAGGCAAAGTGTATAAGCACTACAGGTCAGATCTGCATCAGGAATATCAACTGGGCTTCAACAACTGAACAGCTGTGTCCCCCACAAGTGCAAATGCAAACAGCAGAACTCCAGTTTTTCACTTCAGATTTAAATACCCTCAAAATTAGTAGTTTAGCTCCTCAACTAAGAAAAATATCAATTACTGCAGTACCCCATGTGATAAAGGAGGCTGATATCTTTTCCAAAACCTGTATCCTTTAGAAGGATCTGATTACCAGAGGAGTGGGAACAGCAGGCGAAGAAAGTGTCCCATTACCATTGCCAGAGAAAAAGAAGATAACAGTTGCTGACATGCCTCATGAACTGGCAAGGTCATTTAATTTTCATCCTTCATATATCAGATAGGTCATGAGATACGGCCACTGCTACACCAACTTGTAGCTTACTCAGGCACTGTTTACTTCTCTACCACTTCTACAGGAACACAATTCCATTATGGGGCTTGTAAAATTAAAAAAATACTAGGGATATTCTATGGCACAAATAAGCATTCTGTATAGAACTGTACCTTTGTATCATGTCAGGTCAAGCCACCTTGCTTTGATTTTGAACAAATCTTAGTTCAGCTTTATTTATTTTTATTCCTGGTGTTACATGAAATATTCTGTAGTACTAGAAGTATCAAGCAAATAGTATGAGTGATAGTCAAGTATCACTCATATGGAATGTCTTAGATTTCTTCAATTTTATATCACTTTTGATTAACAGTGAATTCATACAGCATCTGCAAACTCCCCAAAAGTGATTAGTTTAAAAACTACTTTGCTACTAAACACAGATCTAGCTATCATCAGCCTCTGCAAACTACAATGTAACACAAAGCAAAGCAGCACTTGAAACAATACTTGCAATGTATGATTGCACAGCTGAGGTTTTTTTATTGCAGTTTATACTTAAATCTTGACCTGAGGGTGAGAATAGGAAATAATGTTCATGGGCACTAGAATAGAACACTGATTTAGAAGTAAAAGTTAGTATTTTTTGAAGTCTTCTTAATGGTCTTTACAGGTAGACAATAGCCTTACTTTACTTCTTGGAAGGAACTAGCAACTTTTTGGAAGAAACTAGCAACCAATGCAGTTCTTCAAAGACTTTAGAAAGAATCAGGCTCTTTTTTTACTAGTCAATGGACACACAAAGGAGACAGACTAATCCTCCATCATTACATGGTTTCTATTGCAACCTTTAATGTGCTCAAGGTTTTTCCTTGTGTGAGGTTAGCCACTTTTACCCTTTCATAGTCCTACACATTTAACTAGTCAGTTCCATGAGTTAGAAGTAAATTTCAATTTTCTTCTCAGTCCTGTCCTGCATCCATGCTCTTTTTAAGGGTGGTACACTCAGACTTGAGCACATCCACTTACATGGAGTCAGATTACACCAATGTTTCACTTATGCAGAAAGATGTGATTACATCTAGGTTCACCTTTAATTTCTCCAGCCCTGGCTTTCTTATAGAGTCCTTTAACATCCCTCTGCTCACAGACATGCAATGGAGCATCCACAAATACTTCAAAAAAAGGCAAACTTGCCCCTTCATGAATTCGTCTGGCATTATTACGATCCTGAAAGAAAACAGAAGAAAAATCCTAAAAGGTTGCCCCCACATATTGTTACTTGGTTTTGCCTTTGAAGTTCATTTTAAAGAAGCTGACAGCACAACGCAAGCAAGCTTTCAAAGTTGGAAAAAAGAAATGTGATTTGATTAACAGATGCCCTGCAAGCTATATCACTCTGGCTACAGTACATCACATGGTAAAAGCTGACAGGATGATGTGAGATATTTTACATTAAACTTGATATATTAGAAAAAACAGAACCAAACCCAGCCAGTAGAATGCAGGATTTTCTCTACCCATACATATATGTCTGAGGAATTACATCTGCCTAGCTGAGTACAGCCAGGAGGAAGTGTTACCTGCTGCTCCTGATACAACCACCCTTCTCTCCCAAGCACCAGTTTTCCCTACATTCCTTAAACTGACAACACTTGTGTAGTCAAAATATTGTATTATTTGTATTATTTTATTTTTATTGTATTATTTTTATGGCTTGCCAAGCATTGGAACAATATTGGTGGCTTTCATTCAGAGAAAAAAAAAGCCTTCCAAAATCCACTAAAATCTTCTCTTACCAAATACTGTTTATTTTATTAGTTATTTTCCTCATATCTAGAGACTTCTGTTTTACTGTAGGATTTGAGTTCCCCAAATTATTATCAGAAGAACTGTTTGTACCACACTAACCAAAGAAACAACACATTCTCATGTCATGAAACACCTAGGCTTAAAGTCCCTGGGTCATTCTTCAAGATACTTGGGTGTTCACACACCCTTTTTGTCTCTCCCCTCCAGGTTCTCATGCACGGATGAAAACAGTCTTCACAAAACAATGTGAAAGTGGATTTACGTTAATTTTCAGTATTACATAATATCATGTTGTATACACAACATGAAATAAAGTAAAAAGAACCTACAAGCAATTAAAACACTTCTCCCTTAAGCCACCTGGTAAAAATAAAGCTCTCACCGTTCATTCACTAAAGGAAAAATTGCTTATACAAACAATTTAACTGAGTCTTCAGGTTAAGTGTACACCTAGTCTTCATATTTATAAAGTACTGGAATCTACATGGATCAAACAAGATATTGCAATTTTAAGAGTCTTTCTTGGAACATCATTTGAGCTTGTTTGTAATATTAGAATAATAATTCTGTCTAATGGACTGAAGGATAGTTCCAGTTATAGAACTAATGTAAACATTTTATATTTAAGATTAGTATTTCTGTTTTGAGTAATCACCTCCATAAAGCACAAACATCACCAAAAAAAGCAAGTAAGTATTTAATTCTGGCTAAGTTCAGAAAGCGATTTCTGTAACTAGAATTCTCAGTGACATTTTGCATTTTGTATTTTCCCTACACTTCATCCAGAGGTTTTTCACACTTACCTGAGCATAAGGAGAGATGAAACTAGTAATGCACACCAAACCAGCATCTGCAAACAATTTAGCAACTTCAGCAATACGACGAACATTTTCTTCTCTATCTTCTGGTGTGAAACCCAGATTCTTATTAAGGCCTTGGCGAATATTGTCACCATCCAATGTGTAGCATGGAATACCATGGCATACTAAATACTCCTCCAGTGCCATGCTCACTGTAGTCTTCCCAGCACCAGATAGACCTAAAATATTCAATAATAATATGCTATCAGCATAGAAACAGGTTAAGTCAAATTGTAGTACATGCATATTATGAAAACTCCAAAGCAACAGGCATCAGCAGCAATGCCTTTTAGATAAGCTTACTTGGAATATAAGCCAAGTGGCTTTTATACAGATAATAGGTATAGAGAGAAAGGCACAAAGTTAAGTGTGCAATTTGAAGCAGGTAAGAGTTTGACCTTGAGCTCTGCTGCTGCTGCTTATAGAGACGGTGCACTTTCCCTAGTGCTACTGGCAATTATTACTACCTGAGCAAACTTAATTCAGAAACCAAACACAGTTACAATCTCATATTTATATAAGAGGAAGATGTCACATTGAAGTGAATTTCTGTCAACAAAAGAAATGGAATGAGGCCAAAATCACACTCTGTTCTTACTCCTTGCAGAATGACAGCACTGAATTAGACACCACTGACTCACTCAAGACTCACACACAGCAGTGATGCTCCACTAATCAGCGTGTGATAGCAACAAGAAAAGGAAATTGTACTATCAAACTCTGTTCTAATTTAGAATCCTTGGCAACAAACCTTTGCTGGCCCTAAAAAGTCCACTGTTCACTTTAATTTGGAAATTTATTTAAATAATTTTTCCAGACTAGATTTCAATTTATCTGGAGCACATGCTTCTGCTTATACCAAGAAGTCAATTTGTAAGTGGAGCACAAACTCAGATCTTCCTAAGATGACATTTACCCTTTGAGTGAGAAAAAAAATAAGGGGGGTAATGGTAGTCTAAAAACAGTAGCACCACTGGGTGAAGAAAAATGTTTTTATTAGTGGTGATTAAGATTTATTTTAACTCTCAAAGAATGGAGAAAAACAAAAAAATCACACAAAACAGCAGCTTGGTGTTACTTCCAAGACATCTATCGCAAAGGATAGCAACCATTCCTAAGAAAACACAAAGTGCAGAGGAAACCTTGACAGCTTAAGATGTTCAGGGTAACTTAAAGAAAAGGAGTCATTGCATTGCTTCCTCTGGTGCCCATTAGCCAACTCAGTTTGCTAATCTCGCCCACCCACACACCCATGGGGTATTTTCCCTTTTTCTCCCTTTGTGTGTATGTGGGGAGGCTGTGCTAAGTTCAGTGATGATTTCCCAAGATGAATCAGCTCAGTGTTGAGTTGGGCAAGCAGTACAGTATGTGCAAGGCAAGAGAAGGAACACAAGGCAGGAAACAGAACAGTGTTCTTTTGGCAGCAATTAAGTACACCCCCATTATAGAAAATAGGCACAACAGTCCAAAATAAGATTTCATCAACTTCATCATTTGCTTCTCACTGATGCAGTCTTTGACTTGCTGTTTCTGTCCCCACATCTAGCTTGCTATTTGCTCAAACGCTCTAGCTTTTCACACATCATTTGGTCTGCAACATGTAATGAATTGCAGAAGTTAAGGTTATACATTAATGAATTTAAAAACAGTCTTGGAGCTGACAAGTCTTTGATATAACTTACACTCTAAAGATTGCATATTACTTTACACATGAAAGCAATGTTTTTCCATATTTTTGCTACATTCCTCAGTTTTCTTTACTAGGACCCTCTAACTCAGCATTCATTAAAACAGAGCTCTCAAATAAAGGTTACCTTGAAAACTGAAAAGCGATCCCTGAAAGATCTTTCCATACACTCCCACTCCGTGAGTGCTGACAAAGTGAGAGAATCTTGGAGTGTACCAGTATTTCAGATTTTATTCTAACACCTATCAGAATTTTGAAACTCACATTTGCACAGCTCTAGAATGGTTAATATTGCTTACTTCAATGCCTACAGTCCTTTTCACCCTTTCACATTACTGCTCAAACACGTTCAATAACCTAGCTTCCCACACACATTCTTGATATTTTACCACCACCCTTCTTCCTGAAAAAAGAAGGAAATTGGGCATTAAGATTACATTTGTTTAAAAAGAACATTGACTGGGAAATATTGCCATATAGAGAACTGAGAAAACATTTTTATCATGACCTTTTTCAAAATTAGATTAATGAATTACCAGAAGAAACAGAAAGGCAGCCCACCAGATCATTCAAGCATTGACAGAGAGGCTGGAGCTATGTGATGGAAACAGGGAGAGAAAGGGCTCCATTCTTTTCCCAAAGAAATACATGACAGCAAGCCACTGTATCAAATCTCTTTGGAATGGCTCTCAGCAGTTTGTTATCAATGACTGCTTTACATTTCACACACGTTTAGTAACACTAGTGGAAACCAGTTGTACTGAATGTAGTTTCTCTAATACTCTGTGAAGATTTTTTATGTTGCAATGCAGCAGTGTTCTAAATGGTTTACAACCAATTAAATGACATATTTTGCTATATTTTTTTTATTACCAGTTTTAACTAAAAGAAAACTTTAAGGGAAATATTTTAAAGCTTCCAAAAACTTTGAAAGATAGAACAAAAAAATTCCCTCACTGTTACAAAAACAAAAAATATCTTCCAGAATGTATTTACCGCCTCTATTTACAAAAAAACCCCCACAGAGCTGATTTCAAAAATAACTCCCAGTATGCATTGCCTAAATATACAATTGCTGTCCAAAGGCACGGGTTTATGTTGAAATTTTATTTCAAACCAAGGAGACAAGAACAATCCAAAGAGAAGAGGCTTTTACAGAAAAGACCTAGACGTACAGACTCTTAAAAAACGTTGCATTTCATTTCAAAATAGATAAAATGGATGGTACAAAGAGACAGAATTGGTTAAAACAAGGAGCAATAAAAAAAAAAGGCAACACACACAAGGAAAACAAAAAGCCCCATACATTCCAAAACTCAACCAGAAGTAGCAGACAGTACCAAAAAACAACCCTCCCAGAGCACTGAACAAAACACATTTTTAAGTTACTATTTATCCCAAAGCAATTTCCTGCTAGTCTACCTAAAAATAGCAATAAAATTGCATCAAGGTCTTAGATTTCACAAACATTCAACTCTGCATGCAAAAAAGAGCTACAGCTAAGTAGCTTTTCAAAAGAGTACTAAAACAAAAGGATCCTCAGAAATCCATGGCCGTACCTGTTAACCAGACTGTGCATCCACGAAAACCACTTCTTGTTCCTACCACTTGGCCTCTCTTATTCCTGCTGACATGATGAGCTTGGTAGGTAACATTGGTTGCCCTTTGCATTCCCTGTAAAAGAAGTCATTGGTAAGTCTTTGATTGATATGCTGTGAGCTGGCAAAGCAAACAAGTTCATTCACAGAGAAAGACTTGGAGACAGAAAAATGGAAGTAAAACCAATACCCATTCCATCAGCTCCAGCATGGACCAAAGGAGACACAGGAAATCAGAACAGTCACCCATAGCCAACCACATCCCTCGTGCTACTTCAAGCTTGGGACTGACAGGTTAATCAACTACTACTTTCAAATAAAACTTGTTTAAGAAAAATCAACTACAAAATAGACAGATGAACTGCTAGACCTTGACTTCTATCCAAGTAATTTTGGGGATCTGCTTAGTAGAGTACCATGGGATAAAGCCCTGAATGGAAACCCAAGAAAATGGGTTGATATTCAAGGATCACCTCCTCCAAGCTCAAGAGTGATGCATCCCAACAAAGAGGAGGTCAGGCAAAAAAGTCAGGAAACCTGCATAGATGAACAAGAAACTCCTGGACACAAACACAGAAAGGAATTCTACAGAGGGTGGAAGACTAGGGAAAAGGTGGGCCCTCTCTGAAAGGAAAAGGGACACATGGTTACCAGAGACATGGGGAAGGCTGAGACAGTCAATGACTTTTCTTGCCTCAGTCTTCACTGACAAGTGCTCCAGTCACACCACCCAAGTCGTGAAAGGCAAATGCAGGGACTGGGAGAATGAAGAACCACTGCCCACAGTAGGAGAAGACCAGGTTCAAGGCCATCTAAGGAGCCTGAAAGTGCACAGGTCCATGGGACCGGATGAGATGCATCTGTAGCTCCTTAGTGAACTGGTGGAGGATGTGGCTAAGCCACGATCCATCATATTTGAGGAGTCACAGCAGTCAGGTGATGTTGGAAAAAGAGGAACATAAGTCCATTTTTAAAAAGCAAAATAAGGAAGACCTGAGCAACTACAAACCCACCAGTCTCACTTCTCTGCCCACCAAGATCACGGAGCAGAAGTTCATAGAAACTAAGCCAAGACACACAGAAAGTAAGGAAGTGATTTGTGACATCCAACCTGGCTTCACTAAGGGCAAATCATGCCTGACAAATTTGGTGGCACTGGCTCTTTGGCTCATTTTTAACTCCTAAGAGGCCTTTTCATTGCAAACTACACACATCTCTCCCAATTTTCAGTTAAACAAGTGCCTTTATGTATGGCATCATCTGTCTCCAGACAAGACACAGTTATCATAGAGTCTAAATGTTTAAAGGAAGTACTATTTCAAGGAACTTTTTAAAGAATTTATTCTAAAATATGGGATATTTTTCCTATACTTTTAATTTAAACAAAGCTGGTTACAGAGTTTCTTAAAACTGCTCATCCTAATAACCTGCTCTACAAATATCTCCAGTAAGATGACACTGTTGTCAAACACATTTCACAATCTAAAGTCAGAGAGCCCACAGGAAGATCAGCCTTGGCTGATCTTCGACTTTAATGGTATCTGGCTATATTAATTTTGTTTGTGAAAGATCAAGACCTTAGATTGCCAGACCACAGATGAGCAATCAAACAAAAGAGAAGACTTTAAAAAAAGAGCAGGGGGCTGGGGGGTGAGGGATGAGAGGGATTAGTGGTATCTGTAATGCTGCTTTGGCTTCCCTTGCTTGCAAACATCTTGCATTATCTTCTCTTTCATCATTGTATCAGCGCCAGTTGAAAAAGAAAACATGCAGTATATTTAATATAAAAGAAAGTAGGGACTATATTCCTCTATGGAGTACTAGCAGAGAGCTGTTCATAGTTTCACAGAGAAACATCAAAAAGTAGAATTAACAAAAACATGGTATCTACTTGTGGATTCAAGGACTGCTGCTACATCATTCTTCTATTCAAAGGTTTATCTATAACTTAATTGGAAATAATGAATTTGTGCGATTGTATGTCCCCACTTCTATACATGACTAGGCTCATAGTTAATACAAACAGAAACTCAAGGTAAGAATCTATGTTCAGGTTTTAAATACAATACCTCTGTAATTCGGTGGTGATAGTTCAGCAACTAAAATTAGATGAACACTGAATACCAACCCAGAAGAAACCACCACCTGCAAACAGGTTATAACCATACAAAATGAAGTTAACCTAGCTGATCATGTTATCTTCAAATAATTTATCTCCTAAAACAAAGCTGTTTTGGGCACAAAGTCATTGCAATACAGCTGACTAAAACCAAAAGTCAAAAAGTCAGTCTTTCTTTTTATAGCAGGAACAATTATGCACTACATAAAATTGGAGATCTCAGTGAGCAAATGCACAAATTGTGAAGTTAAAACCAACAAAAATAATTGAAGTGCTTCAATTAAAAGATATATAGTGCATAATGAATGTACACAGCCATTCAAACTAATACAGTAATAGCTACATTCTCTCCCATTAATTCCAGTTGTACTGTATTGTACCAGGCACTGGATAAACAGCAGTCTCAAAGCACAAATCCCATGCCACTGTCTCAGTAAGCTCTCTTACATTAAGACATAAACCCACACATGCTTTGCTTTTGATGCCTGGCAACAAGACTATTATCAGACTCGAACATTGGAGGTCAAATGTCTCATCCAAGGAGACGTCTTCCAGTCCATATTCCATAAACTACATCAGTTTTCTCTCTTTTCCAGAACTAGGAAAGCAGTAATGAAACTACTCAGGCTATTACACTAGGTTTACAGAACACATCAAACCCCGAGGAAGCAGGCCAGAGGGATTCTTAAAATGATGAAAAAGACACAACTTTTATGAAAAAAAGTATGAATATCTACTTAGCAGAGATGAGGAATCACAGCAATGAGAAGACCAATTGACTGCTAGAGGACAAGGCACACAAGTGCAGAGGAGCAGCCAGCAAGCCGAGCAGAGGGACAATAATCCACCTGTACTCCAGAAGCAGGCATCTAAGACTAAAGGTTGAAGTGCTCAAAGAGTCTGCATGCTCTCAAAACATGCCTGCTGGTTACCAGCTGCCCCATTTTCTGTATCTGTGTGCAGGCATACAAACAAGACTGCTCAGTACTAATCCTGGCCAAATCCCCCTTATCTTCCGATAGAAAACTGCCTTTTAGAGAGGTGCTCTAAAAAGTTAATAATTTAGCAAGTAATTCCCTGCTGCTGTAAAAAAAAAAAAAAAAAACCAAAAAAAAGTAGTTCCCTAATTATGTCCATTTCCCATCAAATAATTTGCTTCCATATGATTTGCCCACACCACCGAGCATAAAAAGCGGAACAAGCTGAACACTGGATCTTCAACAACCCAGGCTTTTAACTACTATCCCTGACATACACCCTACTACAAATATTGATGTGGCACAAAAAAATACTCACTGGCACATATTGTTTGTGCTCTTAAATTATTTAGCCAGTCTTCAAATTCTTGTACATAAAATTTGATGACTATCAACAGATGAAATTAAATGGCCACCCAAAATGATACCAGACATAAAGAACAGTCATTTCCTTTTACACTATATCAAAGCATCTCTCACCTTGGAGATCTATATTAACAATGTTAAAAGAAATGAGACACAAGAAAACATGCTATAGAAAAACTCAATGTGATGAGCAAGTATTCTTTGAAGAAGCTATTTTAAAATTCTAAGCCTAATTACATTCACTATAGTAGTCCCTGCTGAAAGGACACGTTACATTTTTGGAAAGGGGCTAATGAAAAAGAAGGCATTAAACACCAAGGTTTCTCTGCTTTTTTTACAACCATTGCATATTTCCACTCTGACATCCCCACAAAAATGTGTCTTCCACCCTGCAACACACTGCTTCTGCATTAAGTAGACAAACACTGCATCTTAATATTTTCTCTCCTACTTCACCATATTAAACAGAAATAGTGCTTCAGTCCACTGTGTTTCATTATAGCAGTAATATCAGCTGACAATGCTGACATATCCTTCCTTTCTCCTCCCCCACTATGCTGGTTTGTTTCTCTCATGAAATCAAAATTGCTCTAACAGGCAAACATCTTTTATTGAAGTAAAAAAAAAGTGGTATTAAAGAAATCCTTTCATAGATGTGCACTGGAGAGCTGCAATGATAAAGAAGGAAGGGTAACTCTGCTGTTCACTTTTTCTGGCATGAAGGTAAATTTTAGCTTTGCAGGTAGTTAACCAAGGAAATGAATGACTACAGACATCCAGGAACCACAGCAACAAAAGAAAGAAAGATGATATGGGTCAAAAGGAAATACTAACTCTGTCAACTTCTCTACATACAGACTTCCTGAGATGACCCTTTTTTTTTTTCTTATCTTTCTTGATGTTTTGCCCAGTTACGCCTACATTTTTTTATTGCCAAAGCCAAATCAGACTATCAGTGCCAAACACCTTTGATGCAAGAACACAGACAGGCATCCAGATCACGGAAAGCAAACCAAAGTTGCAATGCCAATACCAAAAGAAAGCCAAAAGAAGAGATTATTGCTTAATTGTTCTATGGTTAACAGACAGATGGCATATACAGTGGCATAAGCTGAATTTATTCTTCATTACTTTCAAGTAACAATGAAATATTGTACTTCTAAATCAATATCAAATTTTAAGTTCTCACAAAGCGACACCTCGGGGAAGGAAGTAAATCTTTCCATGGCAAGCAGACTCCCCAAGCTGCAGCACCAACTTGGGACAGCTTGAAGCTGGAAGTATCAGAAAACAACAGACATGGTTTCCATACAAACCATATATACCAAAGAAACTGCGACTAATTCCATATCCTTCTGCTCTAAGATGACAGTGTTGGTTTCCCCACGCTAAGAAGTCCCATAAGCTAGCAAAAGCAACACATGCAGCCCCCTCTGAAGTGCAGTCTTAACTTTCAATGCCTTTCTCATTTCCCAGTCATAAGAGACGATCTTTAGGTCATTTGTTAACTTGCTCACCATGTGCCTCTTATAAACCAGGGATACCCTGATAACAACACATTTTTATGACATTTATTATTCAGCACTGATAACCAAATGAGTAGTTTTCTTTTTTTCCCTGCAAAGTGTTCTGCTCAACAACCAAACAGCAACTCAAGTGCATGGAGAACAGTGCCCATTTTTTTGACTACATACAAACACAAGCAAGGAAAATAAACATGGTTCCAACACAAAAATTCAGCTACCACAGAGGCTATAACCACATATTTATATGAGGTTTCAGGACCAAAAGATCTGTCAGGAATATCTTCCATTAGCTACTTTCTCAAATTCTGGTTTGAAAATCTGTGCTTTGATTTCGACAACTGTGCTTGGGAAAGAAGGGCAAACCCAGAAATTATATCTGAGCAATAATATCTTTTAATCTTTTAAAAACTTAACAATTCCCCCAATCCATATTCTGCCATAACCTACAGCATTACATTTTTTCCCACCTACAACAAGAATTCTTACTTGGATCCTTACAATTATTGCCCACTAGAAGGCAATTTGTCATGGTGATACCGATACAATAAGGCATTTAAACACCTCCGCACAAAGCACCACCCGACCTGCCAAATTCATGCTCTCCTGCCACTGACACAGACCAGCTCCCCTTTGCCAGGTGCTCTAAAGCTGGGACAGTTTGAAAGATCACAGCAGCAGCAATCACCCAGAATCTCCTACAGTACTGTGGATACAAGCAATTCAGTGGTAAAGATATTATTAAGAAGTGTGTCTTTGCCTGCCACCTGCTGCGGTACCAGCATGACCAAAGGCAGAGACAGCTTATTGACCAGTGCTGGAGGGGACTCACAGGCTGGCATCAGAGGGGATGGATAAAAAATGAAGTCAGAATTTACTCCACTGAATATGCTCTCAGAAACAAGAACTGGAGCAAGGTCTCACTCGGAGCCACCTGCAAACTGATGCAACAGCTCAGTCGTGTTAGCCAAGCCACTCTAAAGAAAGTGTTCCACACATCTCCCTATCAAGCCAGTGTAATGGCAGTGTCTGTGGCTATGCTGTGCTCTGTAACTGGGGAGTTTGCTGTGCTCAGAGGTGGGCTTGGCAAGGGCACTTCCACAGACAGAGGTGTATTCTGAATAGCACTGGAAGCACAGAGAAATTCTGAAAGACAAGGCTCTGCCTACTCTCCTAGGGGCTGCCAATTCCACCAGGGTAAGTTGCTTTGACTTTGCTCTCAGCTGAACAGATGCAGAGCCAGTAGTGCCAGAACATTTGCCTGTGGAGCATGTGAATCAGTAGCATTTTTGTTCCTGGTGAAGCTTATTGGTTTATAAAGAGCATTTCAGTTGAGGTCTTCTGAAGAAAAAGGGAGAAGCGGAAGACTTCCTCTGCTTGCCACGTAGCATAGAGGGGGTTGCAAACCTCAACTGAACTCAGCAAACACTTAATGTCTGTTAAGGAATTTCCCTTGTTTGGACAAATCCATCTTGGTTTTGCTGATGACTAAGGAAATGATACAGAGTAACTTTTGCATACACTTTGTTAACCCCACACAGACATCGTCTATTCCACTAACTTCTAAACATTGGATTTTGCTGTTTCCTAGTGGAATTGAAAGAATGTAACCTACCGATTACTCTCTTACATAAACAAGTTTAAGCTTGTACACAGTGGAAGAGGCTTGGTCAGGCACAACATCTACCGAACAGTACGATACGAACTTCACTGTTTTTCAGGCAACAGCTGCTTTTATTTGGAGAGCTGTGGCCTGCACCACTCACAGCAAGACTTCAAAGACTGATATGCACTTCTACGTTCGTATCAAATGTTTTCTGGATCTTATGTCTTGCCTGTTTCAACTCGGCATTGATTGAAAGAAATCACGCTTTCATTTTTTTTCGCTTGCCTTGCATCATCAGAGGTATCAAATGTTCTCAAAGGCCTGCAATGTCTCTTCTAAATAGCTGCATTTTGGTCTCTGCTGTAAACCGATCTTCCCCCATCTTTATGAACAAGAATGAAGACTTTGGTTAGATTTTTTTAAGCCCTGTCTCGACAGTTTTCCACATAACACCCGCAACACAAAGAACCCCAGTCTTTGGCCAATCCAGGTTTATGAATGGCCACATTGTACATCACATTCTTCAGTCTTCCTTCTTCCAAAACTCTGGAAGCCGAGGGCTCACGGCGGAAGAGGCAGGGATGAAACCTCCAGACACGGGGTCCTCTCCAGAGGGGCTCCCTGCCCTTCCCCACAGGCGGCCCCGGGCGGGGAGCGCGGCACGGAGCCCCCCGTCCCGGCTCCCGCTGCCGCCCACTGCCACATCACCACGGCGCTCGGCCGCTTCTGCCTCCCCTCTCCTCTGCCCCCGCACGCCCACCTGCCCACCGGCGCACAGCCCGCCCGCTCACCCAGCTCGGCTCCCTGTTGCTCAGCTTGACTTTCTTGCACTGGCTCTCGGGCAGCTCCATGGCCGCAGGGCAGCGAGAAGAGGAGGAAGGGAAGGAGGACGCGCCTTCCCGACTGATGCTCGGTGCGGATGAAGCCGCTGCCGCCGAAGACCTGTACCGTCTGCGCACTCCCGCAACTCGGCCAAAGGTGGTGCAGGGAGGAGCCGCGGCCCGGCAGCCGCAGGGAGGGACGGACGGACGGAGGGAGGGAGGGAGAGAGGGAAGGACGGAGGGAGGTGGCTGAGAGGAGACAGAGCCACGGCAGCCCCGCCACGCGCCTGCGCCGCGCGGTGACGTGCGCGGGGAGGCGGCGGCCGCCACTTCCGCCGCCGCCGCTGCTGCTCCGGTGGCTTTCGGTGTCTGTGCCCGTGTCCCTGCCGCCCCCGCGGCCCGGCCCTGCGCTCACGAAGGCAGCTCGCTTCGTTCAAGAGGACATAGTCCTAAGCGATAACGAGAGGAAATAGCCTGAAGCTGCACCACGGGAGGTGTAGGTTGGACATGAAGAGGAATTTCTTCACAGAAAGCGTGATGAGATACTACAATGGGCTGCCCAGGGGAGGGGATGAGTCACCGTCCCTGGAGGTGTTCAAGGAAACAGTGGATGTGGCACTGGGTACCATGGTCTGGTTGACAAGGTGATGTTCGGTCACGGAGTGGATTCGATGACCCCAGAGGTCTTTCCCAGCCTCATTGATGGTGTGCTTCCCACCCGCTCTGCACTGCGGCGTTCCGCTCGGCCGGCATAGCGGAGACGTTCTCTCTTGACTGTGGTCCTCCCCACCTTCTCCACTTAATGCGCAGAGGACAGGCTGCTACGCCCCTCGGGAAAAGCTGGGGCCGGGGGAAGGTGCGAGGTGGCTGTCGCATTATTCTGTGACACAGATTTCCCCAACAAACAAAGTTCATCCCGTGCTGCGCTCTAGGAAATGTCTCTTACTGCGGATCTAGAACCAGAAGTTCTTGGGTTCTTATTTCCAGAACGGAACTGCTTTAGCAGTAGGGTGCTAATCTTAAGGTGGAGATGATGCCGTGCTAACAGGAGTGGCGTTTACTATATAAATATTAGTCCATTTATAATAGTTCAAGAAAGGAAGTACTTTAGCACTTAAGTGTTATAGGTGGAAATGGTGCCGTAATCACAGGAATTGCATTTACTGTAAAAACGTTAGGCTGTTCAAAGTCTGGAGCTTGTTTGTTCACTGACAGTTTAAACAGGAAATAAAAAGGTGTGGATCAATGTTTACTCCTGCTATATCAGAAAGACATCCTCCCCAAGAAACAAAGGTGTTGGCTTAAAAGCATGTGTTGATATTCTGATTAAAAGCTTAAAATCCTTGTGTGAAGTAGAAGATGTCTCTGAAATCAAGAAAAATAGTTAGAAATGCTCTCAGCCAATGTGAAGGTCTGATGGAATTAATACAACATAACTAAGAAATTCAAAAATTGCAGTTATTTATTTAGGCTTGACTGATAGTTATACCACATGTTGCCCTCCAAGTAACTGTTCAACAGATGCCCCCTGGCTGTATTCTGATCATGACAAACTGTGGGGTATGCCCAGCCACTGCCCTGGAGGGATGTCTGCTGAGATAAGGAGATTGAGCAATCTCCCAGCAGGACTCCCTGGAGTGACAGAACCAGGGCAAAATCTCCCATGCAATGCTCTCCCAAGCACAGAAAGAGACCCAGCACACTGCCGTGGAACAGTGAATTGAGAGTTTCCCCCTGTTGACTATTCAGTTATGTCTAGGAGCTGTCAAAGAGTTACTCTCTAAAATGACAATAATATATTTGGATTTAATGCCTTGCAGGAGCAACAACTCCAAAATATCCACGAATTTCAGGATTGTCTTCAAAAAGGGAAATTACATAAAAATGGAGTTTTTTGTTAAAAAGGAAGTACTAGAATCTAGTACTAGGCAGCACAGGGACTAGTTAAAGAAGCTGTGTCAGATTCTGATATGAAGTTGGGGAAAAAACAGTCCTTGAGCACAGATGAAGTTTTAGGCAAAGCACTCTACAGCCGCATAATACTCCTGAAGAAGGACTCTCAGCCCAGAGCAAGTTGTACATATGGACACGCTGACCAGACCAACTCAGGGAAGTCCTGTCAATTCTACATAGGGATAGTTACATAGAAAATAATTTTCTGCTGAATTAGCTTTTGCATCACCAGTTATACTATCTAATACCAATCAATCCCAAACATACAGTAAGAGTACCAATGTGTGTTATTTAAAATTACTGAGCAGAGAGACACATGGTACCATACAGTTTCAATCTCCAGTAAAATCTGAGCACCTGGTCATACTAGGAACAAGACAAGAAGATTTCTTCTTGGTTATATTCCAAAGAAATGTGGAAAATTTCAGTGGAAAAATCAGCATTTCAAAGAAAAAGATATTTAATTATAATACTAAAAAATTATTATGTCTGATATTTACTTTTTACTACAGTGTTTCACCAAACAACAGAGATAAATCAAGCTGTTTCAACAGAGATAAATCAAGCTTTAGGATGTTAAAAAACACCGGATATTAGGAAAAAATTCTTCACCAAAAAGCTGCTCAGGCATTGTAACAAGCTGCTCAGACATGTGGTGGAATCACCATCCCTGGAAGTGTTCAAATAACACAGAGATGTGGCACTTGGCCACTTGGTTTAGTGGCGCTATATGGCATGGCAGTGTTGGGTTAACAGTTGGACTTGATGATCTTACAGGTCTTCTCCAACTTCACGGATTCTGTGATTCTATAAGATTATTTTGAGTGGCTTCTAGACATCAATTTTAAGATAAAAAGAATGTCTGAATTAGACTTGACTACAAACTAGAGACAAAGTATTCTCTAATATTTTGGTTTAATGGTTAAAGACTGATCATCCACTTGTATACGACTGATACACAAGCCCAGAAATGCTTTAGCTATAACTATTACCTTTAAGATGCATGTCCTCTTATGTCTAGGAAGAAAAAAGTATTAATGAAGCATTCTGTAGAATCCACCTACTGTTGTATCTTACAATAAAATGAATGAGAAATTAGGGGAGAAATTCCTTTAATACTGGAATTGCTCATTTGGTAAGCATTCTGATCAAATTGTGATGACATTTCATGCTCATGTACAGATGCATCTGTTCTCTTTTTTTTTTCCTTACAAAATACCCAGAGCAGTGTAACTCAGGTAGTCATACAGACTGTCTACATTTTTGCTCTTTTTTTTCTTTTTCTTGATTAAAAAAATATCTTCAATGTACACTATGGTGCCTACATAGAAAAGGCTCATAACTGTTCTGTCAGCATAGTTTCCAAACTTTATTTCTCACATAAATCATACTTCTTTTGACACTATTCTAGTAAGCAAGAATGTCAGAATGCCTTTTAAAGAGATTAAACGTTTTGTTCAAGTTCCTCTGAAGTATCTCTCAATACTGGAAGTAGGGCTATGAAGCAATCTCTAAAGGCTTTTAACCATAAGTTCCTTATTCACTGGCCTCCTGTTGGAGGAGCCATTCTGCCTCTATTACCAGGTTTGTGTAGCAGAAAAGATGACTACCAAAAGCTATCTGAGATTAACAAAATTATCATGTGGATACTTCACCTGTAATGCAGCTTGAGTTGCAGATATGATATGCTCATTTACATACAAATAAATATAAGAAGTCCTGTATAACACCCATAGCTGAGAAAGATAGGAATAGAGGAGGTATTTCTCGGAACCTATTTTCTGTATTTAGCAAAAGCCTTTAATATCTGGACTGATATGCATGTCCAGCAGAACAATCTGGCCCAACTGTTTAAAGAAGCCACAAAAAGATCAGCAGAAATGCTGATAAAACCCCTGAGCGATGAGAATACCATTTGTTTTCTGACATATTGCTGAATGTTTAACTCAGACTTCTTTTCATGTCCCACAATGCTGAGGATTAGAGCTCTCTTCCCAATTATATTGCAAGTATTACATCTGCTGAGTTTGCTCTTTAGACAGATACGCTCACTCCGTGTGCCATCTGTGTTCAGAATGAAGTGGTCTCCTTTGGCCAGCAGTGAGAGATGATGGTTGGTGGCCCTTTTCAGGTAATACAATGAGGTTATGAGAAGCTGAGTAGAGGTTATCAAGGTAACAGAATACACTCAAGGCTGTGTTGGATGACAAAAGGGTGTGTCTGACAAATTTCAGAGAGGTTGAGGGAGATTTCAAAGATTGAGGGAGGTACTGGCTAGCAAAGAGAAAACAGCAAGTGGCAATGCAGAACTCTGGCTTAAAACTCCTGCAGAGTTCCCAAGGCTCACTTTATAAAGTGAAATAAAATATGATTTTAACATTGGCAGAGGTAAAGATTCATAGTGCACAATTCTGAGAAAAATTGATTCTCATGTTCTATATTTCGCAAAAAATGCGCATTTCCTCTATCATGTTCCGAAGTGGCGTTTCAATTGCTGTAAAAGCTGCGATGAATGACCACTAGAGGTCATTCAATGAATAAGAAATAATTCAGGCTTTCTCTTGGGTGATTTTCTTACTTGGGGTGTATTTGTTTTATTTTATTCTTTGTCATTAATAACATAGAGAGTTAACTTTACAAGAGAGCTAAGCACTACATTTCTGAAGATAACTGACTATCCATGTGCTCCGTAGGTACACTGGGATTTTGGGTAGCCCTATGTCACTGCTGGCATTTTCACAAGTGCTATTGAATTTGATTGGGAACTACACATACACCTAGAAACCTGAATACTTTGCTTTGTGCTTTTCTGTGTATTTAGGTAATTAACACTCAAAAAATCCTAATTCCCATGTTCAAAACTTCAAAAATATTTATCTGTATGACAGATGTCTTTTTTCCATATGACTTTCTCTATTCTGAATTTATGTACTATATAGTCACCCTGTCTTTGGCAGATACGAGTAAGGACAGGTTTACTTAAACATTAGGAGTAAAACTGATAAACTCTAGACAGAGGGACCTCTAGTGAAGCAGAGCTAAAGGTAGTATAACTTTGAAGGTGGTTTTTTTCTCTCTATTCCTATTAAAGCCTTTGTTCAACATTTGAAGAAAACCACTTCTTTTTTTTCCTTTCTTTTTTCATGTCTGCACATGACATTAGGTGGGGGGGGGAAGTCTTGTGGCAAATTCTGTAAATAAGCTAAACCTGAAGTTTAAAGCTCTGAAATAGGAATGGAACAGAAAAAGGTTATTAGGCAGGAAGACAGCTGGGAGAACGATGAGCAGTTACAAGTCCTGTCAGATGACTAAAGATGAAGAAGTTACATGCAACAGTTCTTATCCTAAAGCCAAAGAGGACCAGCATGTTTTAGCTATGATCCTAGTAGAAGACACAAGCTGAGAATGAAAGCGAATGTGAACTGCCAGTTTGTTTTCTTAGGAATGAGAACGTACAGAGGACTTTCACACTTGTCAGCAATGTCAGGACATAATGTCCCTATTGCTGTGTTTGCCAAATCACAACTGTTGAAAAGGAAGTTCCTTCCAAGAGTAGATGGTTTACAATTTAAGTAAATATATTGTACATAAATATTTGCAAAGTAATTTCTAATGTCATTCTGTTATTGAATTGCTTTCTCACCAGCTACAAGTATTCTACCACTTTGTTTGCTACTCACTTCATACATCATTTAACTTACTGATAGTTTTTATCATTAGAATTCAAATAAATTTTCTTTAGTGAAGAAGACCCCTTCTCAGAAATATTTGTAATACAATTTCTTCTTCAGTCTTTTGATTTGTTACAAATGGAAAGTGAACCATTAGAGTGCTTTTCAATAATTTATTGCTCTCAACATGCAAATCCACCTCCTAAGAATAACATGTTTGGGACAAAAAATATCTGTTTTGTCTTGAAAATATCTTTGGACTGCTAAATAGAGGACTGTATCATATGAACACCCACCTGTTGGAAAGAGCTGTAGGAGCCTCACTGTCTGATTGCCAATGCAACCGTGGCATATTTTGAGAATCTAACGGATGTTTACCCCAAGAATTATTTCTTCTAAAGAAATTTTCAGAAAGGTTGCTTTAGTTGGCTTTAGCAGTTTTGAAAAAAAATACCCAGAAAGTTTTGGGTTTTTTTCTAAATAGAGTTAGCAAGTTCCAAGATAATTTTTAAGTAGAATGTTGCCCACTACAACTTGAAAAGATGGCAAAAACATTCTGTATAAAAGAGTTAAAAGTGTTGTCCTGGTGGATACTAAAAGATAGGGTGGTGAGTTGCTGCAGAACCACTAAAGTTTGAAAGGTAGGTTTGTAAGAATCACCACTGAAAACGTGAAACATTGAAGGTTTCCAGAAAAGAATCGTCTGCTTGTTAGAAAACAGGACTAGGATCATGAAATGTGTACTGGGAGGGAAAAAGTAATTTATACATTATACTTCCACTGTTTGTTGTTCAGTATCTGTTGACATAAGTTTTGGAGGACTACGCAGAACTACTAAAGCCATGTAGATGCCAAACATCCTTGAAAAATGAATGCTTTACACAGGTCTGCAAAATTACTACATGATTAATGTTTTTCGGCTTGTCATTCTGTGTTTCAATTTCTCCTTCTGTAACATATGAATATTCATTCTTTTTACTGTAGCTACTTGAGGAAAATGCTTTACAACCAAAGAATTTTTATATACCCAAAATATCACTATGTCATATACATTAAATAAAGTTATTCTACCTTGGTGGCATTTACTAGTACAGAATTATAAAATGTATTTTGGTGGAGAACACCCAAGGGCCAAAGTTACCAGAGACTCAAAACACATTTCTAATTCAGTTCAAAAGATGCTTAAATACAGCAACTCAAGAGCAGAAAAAACCCTTCTCTAATCTAAAATATTTAATTAAACTACAGACATTTTCCTAAAAGGTAAAATTATTGACTTATTTGTCAGATATGCAACTCTGAAGCAACTTCAACTGAAATACTTTTCTTGAGTCATCTCTAAGGAACTTGAAATTCATGTTTTGCAAGAATAACTGCTTCAGTCCCCAGTGGGATACATAACCAACCACAGTTTAGAGCAGAGCTGCTGCACATTGTCTTGGTGATACCTCAACCCTAGAGCTGGTCACTTCCTGTGTCCCCTCTTCTGGTTAAAGGTGGCAGCAGCAGCAGTTGTTTGGCTGGTTTGTTAACTAACAGCTGACTTGGTTCCCAAGGAGCAGTTTCTCACCTTGGTGCCTTGGGCAGGTGCTCATCTCAGCCTGACTTTACTGTGGCATGGGTCAGAGCAACACAGGGAACAGCTTGTGAAGTGCCTGTACTTGGATCTTGCACTGACTCAAGCTGAGCAGATGATTAGTGCACTTAATCAAATCAAAAGGAGCTGAAGGTTTTAGCCCTTTTTAAGAGGCTTTCAGCCCAGTAGCTAACAGGATCAATCTCTAAATGCTAGAGTAATAATTTATTTCCTTTTATTCCTTTTGATGTCCAAGAACAATACTCTTCGCTATGCTGACCTGCAAAATTGAAATAGAAGAAAGACAACAAAAAAGGGCTGACGGTTTAACTGTTCTTTTCTGTCGGCACAGTCAGTTTTGATTAGACCCATTTGTGTGGTCACCTCGACTCCTCTCTGACTCCTTAAAAATTCTCTCTTGTGACTATAGACAATATGAAAAAAATGGAGAAATAGTTTTATAAAGGTCTTGGAAACAGACCTTTCAAACCTTTTCAACTTTAAAAACTCAGGGGAGTAATGTTCTGAGTCACTAGTATTTCCTAACTGTAGAGCTAAATGAGATGTCAAGGGACACTCGTGGAAAAAGATCTGGGATTATTGTACTGTCTGAAAAAGACTGCGGTATCTTAGACAAACTCTTCAATGAGTAGACCAGATGGGATTGCATCCAGAATCTAACATTTAATTCAACAACAGCAGCTAATGGTTCCAAGCTAGTACCTGTCTGTTCAGAAAAGCTTAAATTTTGAATTGAGGGAAGAAATCCTGAAAAAATATAATACCAAGAATGATGTCTTGGAGGCATTCAGAACAGGATATACTGAGGCAGGAGAAGAATAAAAAGAGGTCCTTTCATTACCATGTGAAGAATGGAGAGAAAAGGAGGCAAAAAATTAGGAGAGAAGATATATACCTGGCAGGAAAGTTTTACTGAAATTTCAGTCTGTAAAATGTCTCAGTAAAAATGAATCATTACTTCATGAGTACTGTAATCATGTGTCCTTATCATGAATCTTTCCTGTAATATCTTTCTGCCTTAAACAGTTCTAATCATATCAGGCTTCCTCCCAATATCAAATAGTTCATTTAATATAGAATCCAATCAGATAAGTTGGATGACTGTTAAAAATTGTTATGAATATACTGTGTCTGTGTGGAACACATTTGTACTCATGGATCTGTTATAAGGATTAGAGTAATCTGATTATGAACTGTGTTATCTCAAACTTAAAACATTGATTGCAAGCCCATATATCATTTTTATAACTGCATTTTGAAGCAGAATTCCAAGGGAAGTTGGCCTAAGATTGTAACATTTTTACTCGTCTTTTATACAAGGAGATACTTGTTTTATAACGCACCCTTTCTGGTCTGCAGCAGGAGAAAATGATGGGGTATTTAAGATACAAATTACCTTGTTGCACAAGGTGATGACTAAGATAAAGAAGTCTTATGGAAGAGGGGCTGAGAACTTAAAGAATAATAAGAACTAACCTACAAGGGCATTTTCACCCAAAGCAGGAGAGGAATTGCAGGAAGGAGTCCTGTCACATTGAACAGATAGACTTCTAATGACTTGAAATTAAAAAGTGCATTGCATTTAGATACTGGTTTTTAACAAATAAATCTGCTACCTTGTAAGTAGAGTTCATATTTTAGCTCTTTTGTGACTCACTAAGTCTTTGCCTTCACATCTGTGTATGCCCAAAGAACTGAAACATAGCCCCAAATATCTATTTCTTCTTGAAAGTGTGCTTAAACAAACAAACAAACAAAAAAAAATAAGAAGCCTGGAGAGCCAACAACAGGCATGGGAGTCAGATTGTTGAACTGTATGTTCAGTTTCAGAGGGGAGCACTAAAGTTTGTACCTCACAATACAAACACAAATGAAGGACCTGGACTCTTTTCAGACTCCAGAAGCTTAATGCATACCAGGCCCAGTGGACAGGGAGCAAACAGATCAATCTGGTAAGCGTCCAAGGGACACGCTGACCTGGTTTGTGGCAGCGTGAACTCATGTGTTACACTGTGCTTCATTTGGTCATGACAGGTGAGACTCCAGTTTGTTTGACATTTCTAAATTTTTATAAAGGTTATGTCTGTATATGGCCTTTGAAATCCATGGTTTAATATGTATTCACTTACAAGTTAATTCCCACAAAGGACTCCAGTAATGTTCAACAGAATGCCTAATAGTAATTAGAGAAATCTTATGAGATTTATTTATTGTGATGAATAATTTATCATACTAACATTATTACCCAGAGTTGGCTTTAATGATATAAAATACAGTCATGCAGGAAAAGAATATTTCAACAGTGTGCTTTTGTTCTCTAGAAAACTGTGCTGCAGAACAATTTTTCAAGATGTTACAGGAGAGTAAAAAATAAAGCTCACAGTAACTTGAAAAAAAAAGAGAACTTTTGAATAGGAGGAACATTTGAATAGGAAGCAAAATGGAAGAAGTTAAATAAGTAGAAAACAAAGAAAGCTTTGAATTTGGAAAGCAAGGTATACCTCTGGCAGAATCATATTTGTATTCATATCCAAATTTTCCTTTAGAAAAGGCCTCTCATGTTGTTAATCTGTAAATAAAAGCAGATGATCAATATTAAATTACTTGAAATACAGACATTCATATGCAGAATCATCCTTTCAAGAAAATTGTTCTTCCTGAGCTAATTTTAGAGAAAAACAGCAGTGTTCCATAAACATCATCTCAACACTTCCACTGCTTACATATTCACTGATGATTAAACACCATGGTTGTTTTGACTTGGAAAAAAGTACCATCGAGGTTTAGCTTGCTACATGTAAACACCATCTATATATCTCAATTGGCAGTTAAGAGAGTGCTACCTAAATTCAATCTGCTGTACAGAGTGGCAAAAGCATGAGGATTAGTTGGTTAAGTTCTAAGCCAAAAGGCTTCTGCGTAGTTTTGATTTCAATAACTTACCTGAATAATTACACCTTGAGGTAAGGTGGCTTTAAAAGCTTTCTCTGTAGGAACTGGTCAGCATAGCAGAGTGGAGAGCATGATCTTACTAGACAGAAAAAGGTGGAATATTGCCACAGGACTGTTTTATGCATATTTCAACAAACTTTTTTTTCTTTTTGAGTCAGCAGCGGGGAAGGTTTGAAGAATTTTGTCATATGAAGGTAACCTGCAATGATCAGGGGAAGGATCATGACAGGAAATACACATTTCTTGTTTATGTTACTGTTTATGATATCAATCTCCTCCAATTAACCAAAAATACAGCTCAGACAGGGATAAAGTTCCTTCCAACTGAATCATTCTAATTTTACTTAAGAAGCTTTTCTTTATCCTCTAAAGCATCTTTACTGCTCTATTAAAATTCTTTTATTTAAGAACAGTATCTTCCAAGCAAACTCATTAAGACTTAGTTTCAACTCACACTGATTTTAGTTGCTTAGCTGGCTAAAGGTGTTACTTAACTTCATCCAGAACACTATTTCAAAGCTGCACATGAACAGCTGGCTACCTGCTGTGGGGGAAGCTCCATTTGACCCTTAGCCTTTGTGTTTAGTCCCTTTGATCTGGTTAAACTGACCTGTACCATAAAATTAATTCATTTCTTGCTGCTGCTTGACATTCACCTTGCCTAATGTGCCTGGAACCATCTCCATTCAGTCGCATTCTAAATATTTGTCTGTACATACAGCTTTTCAATAGAGTTAGTGACCAGGTCCCAGTGTGGGGAGACAGGATTTACCAGCAGAAGTTCTTGTTTCTGCATCTGGTTTACATACTGGCTGTTCTGTTCTGAATTTTTTTTTCTGTGTTGGATTGGTAGAGCTAAAAATGAATGAGGGAGCCTTTGTGGAACCTGTCATTATGGCACTCAGTGAAAATTGCACCAGATGAAAGCCTAGACCAACTATTATGGGAAACCACATAAGAACTACTCTGTGTATATTTACACAGCAGCCTATAAAATTTTTTTCAGATCTGAAATATGAGTATGACCTTCATAATCTTCCTGTATAATTTGAAAGCACAGAAGTACAGTTTAACATTATCTTTTTTAGCTCAGAGAACACATACTTCTCCGAGAATTTTTTTGGTTTCCTTGGAAATTTCCCAGTGTTATAACTAAGGAGGCATGGGTTAACCTGTCAAAAACAGAACAGAAGAAAGGAAAAGAAAGGAAAAGCAAGGAAAAGCAACTTACACACCTGTCTTTAAACAATCCCTGTGTCTATGTGTATCCAGGAAGTGTAAAACCTGAACTTTGCATTAAACCAAACTATAAAACCAGTCATTTATTCTCCACAGACACTGTCATGAGAGGGCTCAGGCCACAATCTTGGCTGGAAAATCTTTCATAAAGAAGAATAATTTGTTCGACATGTAGAGCACAAACTTCTCACAGACTTTCCCCTGCACTTTAAACAATGCAAGCTTTTCAGGTTATTTACTCTGAAAAAGGTAGTTGAGATCCAGCAGGTGGTTTTCCATGGCCTCACACCACATAAGATTCACAGCTCAAAGAACAAAAAGAGCAAGCATCTTGTACTGAGATGACCCAGTGATGTATCTTTTGACTAAAGTAAAACATGAGATCAACAGTCTCCATACAATGTAACTCACACCCTCCTCCACAATCCATGCTTGTCAGAGTCTGTACAGTTTGGCAGATTTGGATAATGTCCTTTGCTCCCCACTTCAGCCTCACCCTTTCCATCTAAAACTATAATTTTCAGGCCACTGGCTTGAAAGGCTCTGTTGTAGACCTAACATTTATAGCAACTCGCGTGATATATCTATACAAGCCAGTCCTCTCTTCAGAATCTGTAATCTCTCTCTTCAGAGCTCATATTTGAAGCCCTTGATTCACTGTGATTTAAAATGAAACTTTGAAGCAAACTGCATTCTTTGGCAATGAGGAAGCCCACAGGCTTCGGGCCCTTTTGATCCATCTGTCTGGTGCCTAGCAAAGCAGAGGCCTTCCTCCATCTTAATAGCTATGTCCCTGAAATAGCAGACACAGTACACACTGACCTCCTATTTATATTTCAGGACATTAACCAAAGAAACCAATCATCAGGAGACATGGTGTTCAAAGATGATGTAGGATGAGAGATGTACTGCATCTCCTTGAATTGTTAAGAAAGGAAGGCGTCAGACCAGGAGAGCTTTCTCTTCAGATTCTCTGGCTTCAAGAGAGACAGCTCCAAATCTGTGGCTAAGACTTTGTACTGATGGTGTTAATAGAGTAAGATGGACAAACATATGTGAGATTCAGAACCCAGCAGAAAATATTAAGCCCTTCCATATTATCAGATAATGTTCAAACTTTAAACTCATGATTTTTAGAAATTCTAAATTGAAGTGGTTTCTTTACTAAGCAAAAGTCAGATTTCTCTGGAGTCATCAACTAGGAATCACTGGCTTCATTTACAGTGGATATCACAAAGAAAAATACAATTCTCTCTGCAAGGAGCAGGAGTTCAGATCCCTTCTTGAAAATTTTGCAGTTCTCCTTTTTCATTCCTTTCTACAGCATACGGCAAACAACGAAATTATTGTTTCTTCCTAGAATGGCTTGTTTATATAAGTTTGAGATACATGTAAGAATCTAAATGAAAAGTTTTGCTGTTCACATTAAATAAAGGGTATAAGGATGGCAGTTTCAGATGTCTGAGCTCTGCAGTGGTCTGTCAACACAGAAAAATTTAATTTGAAATATCTGCTATGCAGTAAGATTTGTACCATATGTACTATAACTGATGAGAATACCCTGAGCTTCATTTTTGCTTGTGCTCTTTGGAAATTCTGACAACATTTTCCAGAATGCTGGTCAGTCAGAACACTGCACATCTTTCCCATTTTGGTGTAGATACACCAAATATCACATGTTAATTAGGAAATATATTTGAGAAGATTAAGATAATATAAACAACGGAAAAAAGTATTACTTTTTAAGAACAAAGCATATGATAGTGAAGAATGATTCAGACCAAACTGATAGTAATTGTTATGGTAAGGCACAGTGCCTTCTAGTAACAAAGACAAGGAAAAACAGGCATTTCAGCAATTAACTGAAGTGAAATATAGTCACAGCGAGGCTCCTCCTTCTATTCCCCAGTTTAGATACAAGCCCTGTGAATTTGCTGACCATTAGGCACACAGCCAAGTGAGTTCTGTATAGTTGTTCCTTCAGGCACCCCAGTTCTGCTCCTAATGGCACATTACCTCTTACCAAGCTTATTTTTGTAATGACAAAATTTTGTAAAAATCGATTCCTTTGCCTGAAATGGTGAACTGAAAAGCAGAGGGTTAGCTAAATGAATAAGGCAAGTATTGTATCATATTACTAAAGATTAGCAAATGGAGTATGGAAGAGGAGAGGAAGTAACTAAATAAACTACAAACCTATTAAGATGACGTTTATAGTATGAAAGGTTTAAAAACACACAACATGGGAAAGAACAATTAACACATCCATGTAAATGGAAATTTGAAACAGTGAAAAAAAAAAATTTTATGTCAAACAGATTATGACAGATCTACCTAGTGGCCTTTTACCAGATAAAAACAATTCCTTCTTTTTCTAGCTTACCTTAGTAAACCATTTCTACATTAGCCCATCAAAAATTAGCCCACAATGGGAGAAAGGCTTCACTGTGAGAAAAAAATAAGAATTTAGAGAAAGCATGTTAACTGAAATCAGATCAAAATTACAGAGAAAACCACAAATTCCTTGGTGTTGGACTGATTGTACTGTCTTCACAAATTTAAAGATTCAATCTTTTGTTGAAAGGGAAACTGTATGTTTGGAGGAAAGTTACCAGCAGAATTTTCTAGGATTAGCTTGGAGACTAAAAATAGCAGATAGTATCATGGCTAATTCTGGTATAGCGTAAGCGTGTGCTTATGACATTTTCTGATGACAAAGTCTGGAGGCAGTGTCAAACTAGAAAAGGCTTGGAATATCATACAGGTCACTGAACTTCAGTTACTGAAAGGAGATGAGGTTAGAGTGTACAAAGTGCAAGGTTGCAGACTTGGAATTAATAACAGGAATTTTCTCTTACCAGATGAAAGTTCATAGTTTAGAAAAGATAATTAGGTAAAAAACCTAGTATATACATGTGTTGCAGCAAAACGATGTACTACCAGGGAGATGGTAGTACATATATAAAAGGATTTATTTTATTTAGTTTATTACTTTATTTCAGTTAGCTTGCTACCTTAATTTCATTACATTATTTAGCTTATTTAATGAAAATCTGAGAAAATGTTTATTACTTCTCTCCAGTTATACTGGGGACAAAGGAGGGTAAGAGAAACACCAAAAGGAAAGATACTTGAAGTAGAACTTTGTCACAGCATGAACTCACCTGAGAAAATTGCCATGGAAATTCATCATGGAGATTCATCATGGGGACATAAAGTGCTCCAACAGCTTCCCAAAAGGAGTATGGGGGCAAAAACCCCAAACCTGTTTTAAGATGAAAGCATGGTAAATTTACAAATGGGATTGTATGACCTGTTTAACTGCTGCAGAGAGAAACTAGGCTCCATAGTCCACGAAATCTTTTCTGATCCTGTGTTCTGTTTAGAAATAAAGCAGATGAGAAGGCTTAAGCAATGAAGGAAGCAAAAGGCAAAATGGACATTCAGTCCAATCAGAAAGGAACAAAATTTAAATGAAATGTAGCTGTGATCTGATCACCTGGACCTAGGTTAGCTGGCAAAAAGGCAAACTGTCTTACTTGGAATTTTGGAAAATGTTGCTATTCAGTTTCCTCTACAGCCTACCCTGCTGCTCTTCCAACTACAGTTCTGGGATGTTTCCAAAGCTGCTAAGAGAGATAGATTTTTGTCTTTTGTTTCAGTTATAGGAAATGAGGGCCTGTTTTCACTATACTGACAGTCTAGAGCCAAAACTTCTCTTGGTAAGGCTCCTGTATACCTCTAACTCCCCCAGTTTGCTCCCCAGGGATATTCCCTATGTAGCAACAGTTTTCAAGTCTTAAACCAAGAGTGTTTGGCAGCATGGAGAGGAGATCCTGTAATTTATGTACCCATGACACCCTTCCACAGCTGCACAAGTCTGAAGGTTTTGTTTGCCCTAAAGCTTAGCTGTTTTTGCCAAGAAGTGCAGTTACTCCAAGAAAAAGCAATTCTCTTTATAAACCTTGCCTTAAGCATTGAGTAAGCAACAGGGCAAAGTCGAGACCTAAAAGCAGCTCTCAAATACCCCTTTTTTTACGACAGAAGCAATTTTCAAGTAACTCCTGGCCAAATTTTCACCCTCGGCCTTGGGCTCTGCATTTTGGTGCCCTTATTTGCCTGGGTGCTCGTCGCTGGCTGTCGGCAGCCGGCACAGTTGTGCTGCCAGTTGCGCTGGATTCATCCCCTTGCAGCAGCCATGCCCTCGCAGCAGTGACTTCCCCTCGGGCGGCCTTTCCGCCCTTCTCCCCAGTCCAGGATACGCAGAACTCCTTTGGGTCGGTGCCTGGCTCGGGCAGCAGCCCATAAGGGGCAGCTCTGGCCGAACTCGGGGCTCGGCGGCCTCGCCTGGTTCTGCTGCCGGCCCAACCCCACCGCTCCCGACGCGCCCTGGGCGGCCCCGCGGCGGCTGCTGGGGCAGAGGGGCCGGGGCGGCCTGCGCCGCTGAGCCAGAGTGAGTGGCGATCCCAGCGCCTCAGGAATGAGAACCTCACCCCTTCCCTCATATCGCTAGTTAAACCCTCCAACTCAAAGCCAAGTTACTGGTTCTCCCCTCAAAAAATCAGCCAGTTTATCCACTTCTCTCTGTGTGTTCCTGCAACTTGTGCTTTTCCACAAAACGATTTCACTGCAAGGTCACGGCTTGTAAACTCTTTGGGTGGTCTCCTCAGGCAGCCAAATGTGCAGGCTGCACATTTATTTTAAGGAGAAATGGGAAAAGTATTTGATTACAAAGGATGCTCTAGCTGGCCTCTTTAATTTTGATTTCTTCCCACTTGAAGCTATAAATATAGCTGAAGATTACAAAGGGTTGTAAAGTAAATACCAAAAGACAACATTTACAATTTTCCACACAGCTACACCCTAAACCCATAATATAAGGAAATCTGTCCAAAACTTTGAAGTGCTATTATAGTTTATTATATGACAAAACACTGGGATTTCTATGTATTTATTTAGCCACCTGCCACTCCCTCACCAAGTTTTCAAATCCATTTGTTTGCTACATAGAAAAATAGTATTAAGGGGAATTGTATTTTCAAGTTATTTGGATTACAAAAACAGTAACCAAAAGCAAATTCATGCTAACGATTGTTTTTGACTTGTACTTGCATGATAAAATCAAAATATGCTTTTAATCTAATTTTTTTTTTTTTTTGGTGAGGAGAAGGAAGCCTTTGATTTGATACACCTATTTTCTCCTTTTTTCCTGACACTGAATGTTATTCCTATGACTCTAGCAAATTTTAAAAGTAATTTTGACCTCAGGTCCCATTAAATAAACAATTCAAAACACAAAAAAGATAGACTAGTAGTGCTTCTGCTCATTTGGCGGCACATTGAAGGCAGCAGCTGATACAGATGATCTAATTTAACCAAATGATGTAACAAAGCGAAACTGAGAATTAGGAAGATTTCCTTTCCTTTTCCTGTTTTAATTCTCTAGGATCCAGACTGTAGCATCTCATGTCTTCCAAAACCAGATTCTAATATTGCAGCTGATAGAATTATATTTGCAGAGCAGATTTCTGTTGTTGCTGTGTTAGGAATTTGTCAGGTTGCCTACTTTGTGTTCTAATCTGTTTTTTTCCACAGTGTATCACATTTGCAGTTCTCTGTGATGTTCTCAACCTAAGCAAACTGGCACTCTTGGTTAAGATAAACATCCTATGTTGTGATTTCACTTCAGAAAATTATCAGCATATTTAACTCAATATGAGTCAAATCTCAGAGCTGTTCCAGTATACTTTGTTCTACTGGAGTTTATGGAAACACCTTAATGAATCTGAATGATCTCAGCAAGGTGTTGGCTGGAGGATTATTTCTCATACAAACGGTAAATTTTTCCAGCAGAGAGGACTTGATATTTACTGTGTAACACAACTTTTCTTCTTTGCTACATTTATAAGAAAGCTTTTTGGTTTATAATGGAAAGCTTGAGTAGAATCCAGTGAACTCATGTGTAGCTTGGCTGCTAAGGATTTGAGGAAAGCTAAAAGAAAATGTTCGGCTTAAACATTGGATTGCAGTGGTATGTTCTTGGAACAAGAACAAAAATATTTTGCTATTAAATGAAAATATTTTTAATTACAGAAGAAACCACACTGAGTTTGTGATGCCTGTTTGAAGCCTTGTGTCTGCAGAAACACACGAACAGTAAATTTCAAATGTTTCCATCAGAAGGCTACGATGGGCTGAATGGAGTTCTTAGTGCAAATAATTCTACTGTATTATATGACTTCTTCCTAATATTAGTAGAAGTTTTGTTGCTGCATTTCAAGCAATTCTGACAATTACTCTCTTTTCCCTGCAGGTAAAATTTGTACTATGAATCTAAAAATGAATAAAATTGTAGTGCAATGTGCATAGGTGTGTGGCAGCACTGATAGATATGTCCTGCAGACATCCCCGTATGTCATGGGAACTTTTAAAAGGAGGTATTTATAGGGAAGCACACCTGAAATTTAGTGTTTCTGCAATGGAAAGTTGCAGCTAGCAAAGAGCACACAAATTGTCTCTTCTGCAATTTTAGAAAAGAAGGGAGTAATTCTAAACCAGTTAAACCACTAAGCCAACTGCAATTACTTAAATAATTTACTGAGATTATTCAAGAGCATAAGTGTGGGTACTTGTGAATGTGCCCTAGGATTTATCATACCCATCAGGAGTTCTCAGCTCTCAGTTGCCAAGGAAGAGAGTAGAATTTTCCAATAGTATGGCTTTCCCTATACCATGTATATATTAAACTCAACACTTGGCATGCTACTAATACTGCATATCAGCTCACCACCTAGAATTATTGAGAATATTTGAACTTTAATAAATGTAGCAGTGAAGGTGAAACAAAGATGACCCTCTATGGAGCTCAAAGAAAGACTTCAGGAACAATACTGTCCTTATGTCTTCCAATGTTCCTTATTAGATGTCTGAAGAAGGTATGTTTTGGAACGTAATACACCTCCAAATACTGATCCTGCCTGAAAACTTCTCAACTTGGTAACTAGTGCAGCCAAAACATTATGTGCGTGCACACTGAACCACTTTAAAAACAGTCAAAAGAAGTTTTCTGTTGGAGAACACCACTGACAGCAATCCAGATCGTAAGAGTTCCCTCTCAATACCAAAAATTGAGTGGGTTCTATGGACTATGAGGAAAAAATAAGACTGAATTCGAAGTGAGAGACTGTTTGCTGTTCACTAATTTCAGTGCCAGATTATTTTAATTTGAAGCTGTACCTCATTGCCTCTTTTAGGACAAAGAAAATAAACTACTTTTGACATGTTCTTCAGAATAGCCAGATCTGTCTGATAGGGTAAGTTTCATCTCATTTAACTTCGGTTGAGAATGTATCAGAACTAAGATAGTTGCCTGCTCTTCTGCTATAGTTATAAGAAAGAGAGGAGAAAACTATTTATCTGAGCTGCTTTTGAATGGCATGTTTTAATTTCAGTCCTTTTACATTGGGTAAAGAAAGCCTACATGACTTACAGTAAATACCAACATTTTCAAAAGCCAGACCAGACAAGATGAATTTCATAATCTGCAATTTGGCTGCATCTCCTTCATATGAAAATTAACAACTTTGGAACATGGCTTTAATACTTCAAGAGTTAGCTGCATGAATGTCAGTCTGTGTATATATAGATATTTAACAATAAATAACAAATATTTAATATATAAATGTTTAGGAGTTTATAGTGAAGAATATGTAGAACCAGGCAATCCAAGGGAAGTTTGCAATAGGGCATTTAAGTCAAATAATAAACCATAACAATTTGAACAAGGTTGATCTATTTTTATGTTTATAAATGTGATCTATCTAAAGGCAAGTTACATAGGAGTTTATGAAGTAACTGAAAAATAGGGGGCTTTGTATTGTAGTAATTAACATACATTTTATTGGTCTCTTCCCTCCTTACAGGTCTTTCCAGACATGCTTCACTAAAATGGAGGGTGAGTAAAGACAGCTGAGTTTGGTACAGAGTAGAGAACTGAAATCAAGCATTCTACATCCAGCATCTAACCCATTCACCAGTTCAACAGTGCAGCTTTAATTATAGTAACATGAATTGTGTTATGCTAAAGCAGTAGAAAGGGTTATGTTAGATCTGGAGCAATACATAACAGGAAAGTAAAAACAAAACAAAGCACCAACAAAATGGAACAGTGCAGACTTTACTTGCAGATTCTAAACACTTTAAGACTCTCCATAGCACAAATTGAAATCCTGGAATGCCTTGAGTGTTTCCTGAAAAGGTAATGGTGTTAAGACATCTTGAGAAGCACCTTTAAATTCAGCTGGTTTTACAGTTTTATCATGTAATCCCTTTACCATTGTCACAGAGTAATAGTGTTTTATATGTAAGATTTTTTCTCATTGATATATCTAACTTAATCCTAATCCAATGTTTTACATGCTGTAGAAAGTGAACAGAAAAAATTTGCATGTTGGTAACTAAGGTCACAAACCTTGTAGAGATATGGAGAGTTTTTTAAAGAGAAACTCAAACTAGATTCAAATGAACTAGCTCAGCCACTGGAAACAGCGTAGTCATGGCAGCAAGCAGTTCATGTCAGCTGTAAAAGCTGCCTGTAAAGGTAGGTAAATATTTGGACAACTCGCTGGCAGAGAGTTCTTGTGCTACAACAGCTACACTACTTCAGCTATTTTATGTGCCACTCAGGATGACCTCAGCCTGAGGAGACAGCATAGTTATACCTGCTGGCAGCTCAACGCCTTGCACAATAGGCTTGGATACACTCATGAAAAGAAAAACAAATTAAAACTGTAGCAGTTCTTTATGAGTATCTGTGTAGCAATCTCTTGGCCAAGAGAGACTAACAGATGCTTATTCCTACTCTTGAGCTGTCAGTACCTTTTCCCTCCCCAGTACTTCAAGTATCCTCCATTACAGAGGAAGTGATAACAATTACTGGTGTATTCAAATAATATTACCAGTTCTTGTATGTATATATTTTCTATAAACAATGTGTTTACATATTCATTTAACCATTCAGATGAGCACTTTACAAACTTGGTTTTGTTTCTGCACTGTTAAACTGAGGAGCCCCAGAAGACTATTGACTTTGGCCAGTACTGTTTCAGAATGCCCATTGAAGGCCTAATTCCATTCCTTTAAAAAATTGCAAACCTGGATCATTTCATTAAATTGCTTTATAGTGCAGCCCCTATTCAGGGAAATAGACATGTTGTATGACACTGTTCACTGTGTTGGAGAGTGTTAGTCTCAAGGCTCTAGGACTGGTCATTTATTATCCACATGGTTTTGTTTCCTGCCCTGAAAGAACATAATAGGCTCGTACTTCTGGGACAAAGAGATAGACCATTAAGGTGCCTTCTGAGGCCTGTTATCTAAACTTATTTTGCACCACTGCTTTTATATTCAGTGGCTTAGGGTGTTTTTTACATGGTGACTGAGGTATTATTAGCAACTGAATGATTGTTAGAAATCACTATAGTTAAGCCAGCTGACCTTACCATTATACTGCCCTTAAAATGTATTTCACTAAAGGTATTTTTCTAGAATCTAATTTGGTTTAGACATGAATAATTTAAAGACCTCTTTTGCAAGATACCACAAAGGATCAATGCAGATATAAAACATATGCTGTATATGCCAGCTACTGCAAAGTGCCATAGTGTTCCTTTTGGAGAACAAATTGCAAACATATGCACCACTTCAATACAGATTATTTTCTATAACTCATACAAGCTATCCATTAATTGAATAGTTAATACTGATTTTTTGTTCTTTTATTTTTCTTCTAATTACAAAGTTAGATACAAGAAGAAAAGAAAAAATTGCTTTTCAGTGCTCTGCTTAGGGAAAAATAATGGCTATTCATTTTTCAGGGTTTTTTTCTATTTTAAATCTGTGTAAATATGCTAATAGTTAAAACCTGTATTTTCATAATGAGGGTAGCAAGATGTTTGATACATACTTTTTCATATATATGCTTTTATGTAATTATGCACAAAAGAAAATTGGGCATGAGGAAATGCAGTTATTTAGATGGCCTACACTTATTTGGCTCAAATGGCTTATTTGGTTACAAACAGGCAGAAAAATGCATAGGAAGGCCTTTGTCTGTGAATATTCAAGTTCTACAAAGTACTTAGATTAGTCTTTATATTGTTATAATTAGACTTCAAAAGTTAATATTGATATGAAATATGATAGCTGGCTCTGTCTAGAATTATTTGGATTTGAAGTTCTACATACGAGATTTAAGTTTTACAACTGAAGCAGCTCACCCAAACAGAAAACAGGAGAACCTAGAATACAGTGATGCCTTAGCATTTAATCTGAAAATTTAACTGACATTAATATCTATCTGGAATCTAACTGATCAATCTTAAAAAATGGATGGAAATCAGTGTAAGTGATTAGTTGCTGTAAAGAGCAACATCTTAAGAGAGATTACATTTACCACACACATTCATGTTTTTTATTGTGAAGACTCACAACCTTTTTCTAGAACACGTATATGCAGTTTACCACCCATCACTGTAAGATAATATAGTAAAGATTTGCCTTGTTCCAAAAATAGCATGAAATACATAATTTTTTTTAAAGTTCAGAGAAAATAAATATTTGACTAGCCCAGCTTTGACAATGGGTTGGATTGCATGACCTCCAGAGATGCCTTCTAACCTAACCTCTGCTACAATTTAAAGAGAACTGTGGCCTAAATTACCTTATGTTCCACTCACAGGGAAAGATGGGAAGAACTTTAGGCCAGAAAATTTATAAGAGAAAATGGATACTCCATACAAATTTATGTTTTTGTTTCCATGTGTACTATTTTAAAACCTGGTTTCCAGACTGACTTGTTTAAAATATATTCTCTAATGTGTCTGTAGTTAAGCTGCTCTGTATTAATTCTAAAAAAAGCATTTCTCATGGAAAGCTTGACCCAGAGTTAATTTTAGAGGTGCTAGCAAAGGCTGCTGCTATAAAGCATCTTTTCCTGTTTATGGTAAGAATGATCTCCTCTTTTTCTCATACTTATTATCTTGCCAAAACAGAGGTCATTAGCAAGGTGAATCTCTTTTTTTTCAGTGCTGCTGTCAATGTAATTTCAGGAAATATCCACAACTGCTGTACAAGTTTTCAGATGGAAAGAAGCATTATTTTAATCCAAGTTTTTTCCATTGCTGTTATTGATGTTTGTATTTGGTATAAGGGATGTCAAGGTGTTTTTTCAATTATTATTTATTTATTTAGAGACCATACAGGATATATTGTTGAAACATAGAGATCCCTGCAGTTTCCCTTATAAAATTAATTTCTGTGAACTGTGAAGGGGTTTTCTAAAAGCTGTAATGATTGCAACTAATACAAGTGTCCATCCATTAGGGCTTAGGATGCTATGGTCCATGTCTTAGCTGAGCGAACATTAGCAGTACATACAACACAAGCAATGTACTTTGTATATTAAATATATAGTTTGTATATACTTTGTATATTAAAAAAACAACCAACCTGTTTAGTATATACTCATGAAATAGCCTGGGAAGTCAAAAAATTATATAAACTTTTTCCTCCTAGTCAGAAACACAAGTACAGACATACAGTCAGTTTTCCAGGTCTTCACTTTCAGGCAAGCATCTCAAAAGTATTTTTTAAAATGGACAGATCAATGGGAAGAAAAATTAGGGGACGGGTTCCCCCCCAAAAAATATGTATAAACTTATTTGAGAGTTTCCAAATACAGTCACAACCCATCAAAATCTTGGATAGAGGAGGCTGGTCACAGACCCCTGGTAACTGGGCTGTCAAAAACCAGTGAAAAAATATATAAACTATAATTAGAAGCAACTTGCCCAACATTGCAAAGCAGACCTAGAAATGGAATTCCAGTCTTATATTTAAAAATCCTAAGACAAATACTAGATCTACAGTGTTCCCTGTCTTCTATGAAGTTTGGTATTTTACTTTTTTGGCAGGCTAAAAAAGCTTAGCATAACACTGTGGGCTTATGTGGCCTTCTTTCCCTCTGAAATATTCTTGGAATAATATTATAATGTAGTTGTGTTAAATGGATTATTCCAGCACTTTCTGATTCTGAAGTTTCTTCTCATACTCCAAACACCAGAGGCCTGATCTGTCTCACATCTCTGCAAGCACACACACAGGTACTCCCCCTATCCTAGTATGTTTTCATTCTGAGCTTATTTCAAATTTCCAAGATTTATTTATTCTAGATGCACTAGATTTCCCACTGATAAAAAATAGTGTGATGTTTGCTTGTGGTATATAGATGAGTGAGCTGAAGTCAGAAAACCTCATCCTCTTTCTGATACGCAGCTGAACCTTGGAGAAGTCACTACTGGACAATCCCATTTTTATCTAATAACTGGGAAAATCGTACATATTTTCCTTTCTACAAAAGCCTGGATGCCTAAAGACAAAAAGCCTGAATATTTTATTACTAATAAGAAATTATTAGAAAAATCAACTGAATAATTTCTAAAAAATTAGAAAAATCAATTACATATTGATATTCAAAGAAAGATTGGAAACATTAAAATTATGTGAAAATTAAGTTAACACTTAAAGAAGACACCCTTAAAATATGGGAAAAAATAACCATATCTTCATTTTCCTACTGACTTAAGTCTTTAAGTTATTGAACAAAATCTCAACTTTTTGTCACTTCGAGAGTCGTATAAAGAAAAGAAGGCAGGTCATACAAACCTTGAATTAAAGCGAGAATATACAGAAAGCACCTCAGCCATTCAAAAATCTGCAGAGCACAGGGAAGGAATAGCAGAGGAGGATGATGAAAATAATAATGAACAGGGAAAATTATAGTAAATTTAGGCGGAGGAGAAGCAGTCACAATGTATATCCCTCAAGACTTTGAGTTTGCACATTAATGACTGACTTGGATTCTACCATCAGTAAGAATTAAAGTTTTTATAACTGGATAGTCAGTGTGAAAATGAAGTATTTATAACTATTATTCTCATACTACAGCTTCTATTCTTGATTAAGAAAATTTAAGTAGTCATTTTGAATCCTGCAGAAGATAAATTGTTGTTCTCAGCCTTTTCCACATTATCCCAAAATACAGTAAGAGAGATACGGGGCTTTCTTCCATTTTATTTTGGAAACTCCCTCCTAGGTCAACAAAGAGCTGGCAATTATGACACACCACCTACTTGGTTGCTAAGTATCATAAAATATGATCCTGTATTTCTCTTTAAAATGTTTGATTTCTCTTAAAAAATTTTAAGTCCACACACATATTTCTAAATATTTTATAATGTAGAAATTTAGTAGGATTTCAAGAATACTATCAGTGACCTGTAGAACTTTATGGATTTGCATGGATTGTTTTATCCAGTACCTCCCAAAACACTTTACAGATTTAGCAGACATTCAGTTAAAGTAGACAATAAGTTTGTCAGAAGAGAAGCCCTAGTGAAGGCCTAGAGCAGCCTTCCAGTGCTCAGGAGAAAGTTACCAACCAAAAGTCTGATGCCAGGCTCTACAGAGGGAAAAGAAAAGAGAATGAAAAACAGCAATCAGATATGGAGAAAGGGAGTTCCAGCTAGATGCAAAGAAAATGTATTTCAGTATGATGATACTTTAGTATTGGAGCAGGCTTCCCAGAGAGACTTCAAGGTCTCAGAGGTTTTCAAGACCCAACTGGACAAAGTTCTGGGCAGTCTGGTCTGAACTGAGTGTTGAGGTGACTTTGAGGAGGAGGTTGAAAGGACAGAAAGTGAGATGTAGCTCTGATAGTCTCAAGGAAAATTTAGCTAAGTAGAACAAATGCATTTCCTTTAAGCTTCGTTGGGCAGTCACAGTCAGCAGTATTTGCATTCATCCCATTTGTGCCCTAGCCTGCCTGGCAATTTTTAAAGGATAGTGGCTTAAAACCTCCGTCTCAGAGTTATTGCCACAAATCCATTATAAGAAGTAAAATGTAAGTGTGCAAATGACCAGTAAATAATGCAACTGTTTTAAGACAAATATACAGGAAACAAAAATTACCCCAGGAGCTGATGTCTGCATAAAGGACTGCATGATCATAAACCTGTTAGCATCAGCATATGGACTGTTGTGATGTGTAGGAAAAGAGTGGAATGGAAGTGGTTGACACTGGCCACTGGTGGGCTCCAGTTCTTCTTCTGTTCCCAGGATGCCCAGTGTGAGTTAGATCATGATCTCTTAGCCAAGGACTCTCTGTTTCAAAGGCTGTTAATCCCCAGATGATTCCAGAGATAGAAGGAGTATAAGACACTTGTATTCCACCTTACATCCCAGATTTAATATTTTTTGCTGCTGGAGGTATCCTGTGCCTACTCTAAAAATCTGGTTTCCCTCTCTTTCTGTCTGTAACACGAGTCAGAATCACAAACAAGGACATGTATATAAAGGACTGTTTCTAGTTTGTCCTTCTACTTGTCTCCATATGATAGCAAAATAACAAGTCCTTAAGATGTAAAGTAAGGCATTTCAAATTTAAGTAGCAATAGGTTTTAAAAAGAGAATTAAAAAAAATTCTCAGTACCTCTAAATACGATGTTTAATCAACTTGTATAACCACCGCAGCATGAAATCTTCAGAAATCAGTACATAGACTCCACTTACAACTCTTGGGTGATGTGAAAATACTTTTCTAGTGCTGTGGATTGTGCTATTCCCAGCCGACGTGTCCCAGGCCCCAGCAGAAAGGTAAAGAAAGAGGTGCTAATTAACTGTGGTCCCAGTGACCACAGTACCATGTTTAGCCAGGACTGCCTACTGTGGCACAGGTCTCTCTTGTTGCAATATTTTTCTGGTATTCTCATTAGCCTTTCCCATTTTTGTGAAGAAATCAACAAAGTTATAAAATAATATTTAGAAAATACAAGTATCAAGGAAAGTAGAAATAAAGTATTTGAGTGAGAATGCATACTGGATATTTGCAGAGGGTTTTTTTTCTTGGTTTTCGTTTGTTGGGGGTTTTTTTGCCTTAGAAAAGACCACAGGTACTGCAGTTTTTCCAGATGGATTAGAAAAATACTTGTCTGGAGTTATTTCTCTGAGGTGATCAACAAAGGCTGCTTTTGGTTCAGGCAGACGTTAAAAAGCTTCTTCTCTTCAATAATTACATTTGGTCAGTAACTTACGAGGGATGTTATTGTCAGAGCAGTGGCTGCCACCACTTTCTCATAGTTGTTACAGTATTTCCACAAGTCACAGAGTTACTCCTGAGTCAGAAAGAAGTACTACTCTCCAGAGTATAATACATGCCTTGCTTTTCTTCATACTATGAAAGGAAGCTAAGGATCCTCATATTTCTGGTTTCAGTACAGTTCCTTCTTCAAAGCCTATTACACTGTGGATTTTTAATGCTTTCATACTTTTTATGCCTATCCCTGAACTGGCACAATGCTAAATCAGCTTGGTGCATAATTAATCAGTATCAATTATATTCATACTAGATACAAGCTTCCCATTAACATCAGATTACCAAACATACTTCCATTTCCATCTTACTTTCTATTGCCTTTCCTAGTGTGTGCAAACTTGTAGATATCTATATTTACGACTCCTTGTGATTTATTTATAAGAGCAGAACAAGAATCTAGACTCTTGACAATGAAGACGTCTCAGAGGTCTGCTTATGTATAAACTTGTATCACCGAAAGTCCAGATTATGCTATTGTGTTTGCCATTGAGATATTTCATGGAAAACTATCAGCTTCCTCATCTGTTCTGAGATCTGCCCCTCTTCTCAAGCTAGACACTTGAGAAGATGCTTCATCCTTTTTCTTATCAGATAGGAAGAACCCTTCTCCCTGTATTTACTCACCCTTTCTGCATCCTCCTCCAAATCAATTAAAAAATATGAATCAAAGGAAAAGACACTTTAGAACATGTTTTTATGACAGTAAATGTACATTTGTCAGGACATAACAATACCTGGATCCCTTGGCTTCATGCCATCAGAAGCCATCTAATAATATCTGCGTGATGATACATAGAAACTGGCATAAAGACTTAGGCTTTTCAGTCTAAAAAGGTATCCATTAAACAACATTTTCTTGACTGTGGCCTTTGCACTAAATCTCTTAGCCATGACTTTATTAAGTGGCACCAGGGCATTTTGCTCCCAAGTAAGAATAAGCCCCAAATACTTCTGAATACATTTTAAATACAGTGGAACAAAAGTCTACATACATCTTTTTACCAAACTCACTTATCTTTTGGGTCCTGTGAAAAAGAAGACATGTTAAAGCCCTGCTAATACACAGCATATCAAAGAAACATGTCCTATTTGAAATTCAGAATTGATATATGAGTCAGTTCTGTCTTTAGCTTCTTTACCTTTTAGGTTCATGATTCATTCGCTTACTTGAAGGATATCTGTCAGAATGTCTTTAGCCATTATTTCACAGTCAGACTTTATTCTACGGTCTTGCACAAAATAATAGCAAAATTTCATTTGAGATTATTTTGTATACCTTCTAGTATTTTTCCTCAAACTTTCTTAAACCCTTAGAGAAATAGGCATGGGATTGTGTTAAGGTATTACATAATTGAGGAGCATCACAACTTGTGAACAAGAAAAATGCACCAAAAGCAGCAGTCTTTTGGTGTTAAGTGCATAACTTCATTAAAATCTACTTGTTGGTTGCTGGTCTTTTTATGTAAAAGGAGAAAATGCATCTCCTGTTATGCTAGGCAGAAAGGAAACAAAAGGAAATGGCCTCAAGTTGCACAAGAGGAGGTTTATCTTAGATATTAAGAAAAATTTTTTCATGGAATGGTTGTAAAGCATTGGAATAGACTTCCCAGGAAAGTGGTGGAGGAACCAACCCTGGAAGTGTTCCAAAAATGTGTGGATGTGATGCTTGAGGACATGGTTTAATGGTGAACATGGTGGTGGTGGTAGGTGGACCATTGGACTTGGTGATCTTAGAGGTCTTTTCCACTTTTAATTTATCTATTCATCTCCTTTGGAAGGGTAAGTAGATAAGCAGCTAGGACAGAAGGATGCTTTGTTCCTTTCTGTTCTTTTCCCAGGTTTTACTGATATTGCTGCTGTGCCTCTTTTGAAGCATCTTGCACTGCCTGCTACTAGAGCCAGGACAGCAGATTAGACAGGAGGTTACCCTAGTACAATAGATCTCTCCATGTGTTTCATACTGAATTTACATTCAGATGATAACAGCAGTCACTTTTTTTTAAAGTAGGCCACCTGTCCCTCATGCAATTGTGTCAGCTGCTTAGGTTTAAAAATAATTTTTTCTAAAAAAAAGTTCTCATATTAATAGAATCCTCAAATGTAAGATAATGATACAAAAATTATATTGCTCCTAAACTTCAGTGGAGAGGGGTAAATCTTAGCAGTTTTGTATTGCTCATTCATGTTCCAGTCTTTCTTCCTTTTCCCTCTGTTTTCTTCTCCTTTCCCAGCTCACACACAGAGAGACACATGGAGATCATCTATTGATCTGTTCAGCTACTGTTCAGTTTATATTAAAATTTAGGGGTTTCTGTTTTGCATTACTGGGGGAAAGCCCTATAAACTTTTTGTTGAAGAGGTTGTTGTCTAGTAGTCAGAAGTTTAGCCAGCCCAACTCTTCTGTTTCAGAATATGGGTCTGCTGCAAAAAAAATCCAAGGCTGAGAAATTAAAAGAAAGCTACATAGGAAAGATGGGATCAGAGGAGTTAGAGAGGAAAACTATTCAGGAGCATGAAGAGAAGATATAGTAGATAAGGCTGAAAAGCAAAGAAAACGGGCTAATTCACCTGTCAGTTGACTCTGTGACAATTGTTACAGCACAGCAGTCTTATTTTTTATGCATTTAATATCATATCCAGAAATCCTTATGATGTTACAGAAAAGCTTTAATAAGCCTTTTTAGCTGCCTAGCATCATTCTTCTGATCTTCTAGTTGTTTCCAAAAATGTTACCTGTTTTCCAAAAGAGACTGAGAACATTTCCCATACTTCTGCTTGATGCAGTTTCACAGAACCATAAAATGGTTTGGCTTGGAAGGGAATCTTAAAGATCCCTGTGGGCAGGGACACTTTCAATTAGACCAGGTTGCTCAGAGCCCCATCCAACCTGGCCTTGAACACCTCCAGGGATGGGACATCCACAAGTTCCCTGGGTAACCTGTTCCAGTGCTTCACCACCCTCACAGTAAAGATTTTTTTTCCTAATATCTAATCTAACCTACTGTCTTTCAATTTAAACCCATTCCCCCTTGTCCTGTCACTACATGCCCTTGTAAATAATCTTGCCTCATCTTTTCTGTAAGTTTCCTTCAAGAAGGCAACAATTAGGTCTTCCTGAAGCCTTCTCTTTTCCAGGCTGAAGAATCCCAGTTCTCTCAGCCTTTCCTCACTGGAGAGGTGCTCCGTTCCTCTGATAACTTGGTGGCCTTCTCTGGACTCACTCCAACAGGTCCATGTCCTTCCTGTGCTGGGAACCCCAGAGCTGGATGCAGCACTGCAGGTGGGGTCTCACCAGAGCAGAGCAGAGCAGAGGGGCAGAATCCCCTCCCTGGCCCTGCTGCCCACACTGCTTTGGATGCAGCCCAGGACACGTTTGGCTCTCCAGGCTGAGTGCCCATTGCTGGGTCATGTCCAACATCTCACCCACCAGCACCCCAAAGTCCTTCTCAGCAGGACTGCTCTCAGTCTGTTCATTCCCAGCCTGTGTTGGTACTGGGGGTTGCCCTGACCCAGGTGCAGCACCTTGCACTTGGCCTTGCTAAACATCATGAAATTCCCATGGGCCCAGTTCTGGAGCTTGTCTAGGTCCCTCTGGTTGGTATCCTGTCCTTCAGGTCTGTCAGCAGCATTGCTCAGATTGGTATTACCTGCATCTAGTTTCCTAGAATCACCTTGCACGCATAGAGATGATAAATTAGAATTTATTTTCATTGTTCCCTGAACTTCCATTTCCCCCCTACAGCCTCTGTCAAGTAAGTACCTGCACTCTTCCTGTATCTGCCAAAGCCTTGCTTCATACAAGAAAAGCATTTATTGAAATGCCACTGTTGTGTATAGAAAGCTCTCTGAAGCTGGAGACAGTGATTTTGAATGCATATATTTTCAGATAGAAAATCAATTTTTGGCTTCAGTCTTAAAGGAAACTGGTTGAAAGAAACGGAACCAGATCTCTTATTTCACAGCTTCTAAAGAGTGTCTGATTTCAGATAGTTTGAATAGTGAAAGAATTACCAAAATCAAACAAGAAAACAGACACCCCTCTGCTCTGTCCCATTCCTAATTATATTAGGAAAAAAATTCTTCCCTGTGAGGGTGGTGAAGCACTGGAACAGGTTGCCCGGGGAAGTTCTGGACGCCCCATCCCTGAATGGGGATTTGGGCACCCTGGTCTAGTGGAAGGTCCACAGCAGGGGGGTTGGACTTTGATCTTCAAGGTCCCCTTCCAACCAAAACTATTCTATGATTTTATGATTCTATGATCCCACAATATATCCAAAGGAAAAAATAGGATAACTTCGAGGTAAGCTTTTTCTGTTTATGAAAGTGAAATAGTGAGGGAAAAGTACAAAGTTTGTTTTAACTTACTGCTTTGTTAAAAAAAAAAATCTGTAGTCTAAATCCAGTCGGATTTTTTTTCTTTCTCATGAGCTTTATCAGGGAGTATAATTGTACAAACCTTCAGATTTTTTTTTCTCTGAAACTATCCAGGGACATTCTCAATAACACATAAGCCCTTGAAAAAATAGTTTCAAAAACTCAGTATCTTTGCCTAGCTGTTGGTTATGAAAACAGCTAATATAGCAATTTCTGAGGAACGTAAACTGTGTAAAGCAGCAAGGTTGGGCAAACGGGAGACAATAATCACGGATTTGTAAGTCTCGGGGAGTTGAAAGAGAGTGGCTGGAGGAAGCATCTGCTGTCTCCAGAGATGCCTCCGAGCTGGACACCGCTAGGAGAGCAGCCGGAGGCGGCGGCCGCTCCCTCCCGAGCCCAGCCGGGCACCTGCGGGGCGGGCGGGCTCCCGCTGCCATTGGCCTGGCGCCGCTTCCCGCCTCCTTTGAAAGCTCGGGAAGGGCGGGCGGCAGCCGTGCCTCGCCAGTCGGGCAGCAGGGCCGGGCCAGGCCGGGACGGGAGCGCTGGGCCAGCGCAGGAGGCCGCAGGTAACCTCGCGCAGCCGGCGGGGAGCGCTTTCTCCGGGCTTTCCCACGTGGGGACGGGGCGGACTCCAGTGAGTTCAGTGAGCGTCACTGGGGTTGCTTTGCTCGCGGGCTCTTCGTGCAAGGTGGTAGCGCTAAGCGACGTTTGTGTGCTTAGGATGGCAGTGCTTGGCTTGGCAGCTTAGTGCTTTATAGTGAGTAGTAGTTTGGTTTTCGTTTGTTTTGTTTTTTTAATTATTTTTTGGGGAATTGACCTGTTAAGGTAGGGTTGCTATCTAAGCAGCTGAACTTGTGCTTGATCAATCTGTGATGATTTATAAACATGTTTCTTAAGGCCCCAGCCTCTCCAGTAGCAGGGTGAGACTGTGTACTTTGGAACTGGTGCTTATGATGGAAAAACTTGTCTTATGATTTCTGTTGTGGCTTATCTTTTCATCCACTTGTTCAGTTGCCAAAAAATAGTGACATTAATGGTGAACTTACAAGGTAAGCTTTCTCCTTGTTCCAAAGCCCTTGATGATGAAAAAGAACTAGTGAATGAATCAAAAGTAATAATCTGGAGATCTAGAATTCATGTCATTGCTGAAATGCATCTAATTCCAAATCTGTGGAACTTATTTTTGTTAGGTAGTGTTTAAGGATTTAGCAAATGTGTATGCTGATGAAGAATCTCTTTGTGGTATAATCTACTTACACTGGGCTTTAGTGTGTTTTACTCTTTCATACTTGAGTGGGAATAATAAATCATTCTGGAGTTACTTCATCTGTTTTAAGGAAGAAGTATCAACTAGCACCTTTACAGATATAAGAGGGCTGCCATGAGAACCAGGGTACAGAATATAATGTTAGACCTGAATAGAAGTAGTTTGCATGATTACCCTGATTTATATGCTACTTGAAGAAAAGGCAAGGAAGAATTGTGAGTGTAATTATGGGAGTGTATGGCACGCTTCAATATAAATTATGTATCTTTTCATCTGCCATTCATACAGCTGCAGTAAAGGCTACAAATACATGTGAGTCTCATTAGAACATGTGTACTTATACAGTAAATTAGTTCTGAACCTTAGGGTGAGCACAGGTACATATCTTTTCCCTATCAAATTTCTGCACAGAATTCTGCTATGGCTTGGCTACACAAACAAGCTTGGAGGTTTTTAGTTGTTGTTGTTTTGTTTGGGTTTTTTTTGGTAGTAGTACTGTTTATTCTGTCTATAAGCTGTAAAGTCAGCTTGAACTAGAAATTTCTATATGGTTCTTGCTTCCCCCCACCACAAACCCAATCTTTCAGCTTCAGTTCTCCCATGGCAGAACTAAATAGGATTCTGGTGGTAGCTGCTTTTGAAAACTGCTCAAGTGTCTCTTTGGAAATTGTCAGAATTTTAATGCACAGGCTGTCTGTGTTCGTTTATAGAATTACTGTTTCCAATAATATCCCTGCTGATCTCATGAAAGGGGAAAAAAGTAAACAGTAATGAAAAAGATGCTGGGTTTGTTCCAAGTGAAAGGAACAGTAATTTTATTTTTTCCCCTCAAAACTCTGTTTCTGCACTCTCTCCCTCTCATATGCCTCCCTGGGAGGTGAAGGAGAATGTGGCTTGTATGTGAATCTCCCCATGGAATTGTGTATGTGTGTGCAAGGCTTATTTTTCCTCAAAATAAGTTATCATTTTGCAAGTGTTATCTCTCATGTAATTCCGGTCTGAAAACAATCTTCTGAAGTTAATCTAGTTTAAAGTAAAGATCAAGAGATGTGCTGCTAATTCCTCTGGCGAGTTTTGTGACTTCACAAATATGCTGCGTGCTTTCAAAGGTTTGTTGTTATGCAGGACTTGCAAACAGTTGTTATCAGATTAGTTAAAGACCCTCTCCTGCAAACTGCTCCACACAGATCCACCTCTGAGCTCTTCACTTCAGCCTCTTATCTGCATGGATGGGCTTGTGGGGTTGGGTGTGAAGAGTAGCCTTGAGCAGAGTGAGAAAATGTACTGCTATTTTTTACTTACTCAAATGTAGTGCTTCAGAGAATATTATTTAAGAGTAATGCCAGTGTTTCAGCTTACTGATCTATCTAAATTTGGAAAAATGCCAGTAAAGTTTCCAGTCTTTGCTTTCAACCTTATTTAAGTGGCTCTTTTTTTTTTTATTAAGGAAAACTAGGGGAGGCCTCTGTTTAGCCTTTGTTGTATGTATATGTATGTTTTCCTATAGATGCTTCTTTTTTTCACTTGCATTGCTATCTCTACTCTTGGTCTATTACTCTGTCAGTTATTATCCTCTCTTTATAACAGCTTGAAGTAAGATATGATTCTGCAAAGGCATGCATGTGATTGTGTACGCAATAAGGCACATGTAGATATCTTTGTAATCAGTTAAAAACAAATCGCCTGCCCATGGTACTTTTGGGTTTTTTTCAGATTTCATTTTAAAGAAGCCATTACCCACTTAGGAGAATTGGAGGGGTGGCAGGGGGATCACAGTGGCAGTAAAGAGAGCTGTGAGGTTCCAGCAGACTTCTTTGGTTCGGCACTACAGGTGTGTATGTGCATTCACTTAGCAACAGGAACAGCAGTAGCCTTGAATTGTTTATCTGGTTATAAGAGACTGTTTGCATTAAGCCTGCAGGAGATAAAACTTGGAAATCCTGGCACTCTGTCTGTAGCAGTGCTCTGGCTGTCACTGTTGGACTAGAGTAGTTTCCCTGTCCCACAGAAATCTGAGAGTGCGGAAAATTTTTCCACTCTGTGCTGGAATAAAGGAGATTCTCTCTTCCCTTCCCCCAAGCTTTTGTGGAAAAAAACAAAGTGTGAGCAACCCAAGCAGAATAGCCAATAGCTGGGTGAAGGGGGCTTTCCAGGGGTGTGATGAACAGAGGGTCAGGTGCCTTCCTCGAATCCAGTGCTGTGTGCCGGGCCGCCGCTCTGTCATGTGCGCGCTCGGCGCTGGAGCCGGGTGACTAAGGCAGGACAGGTGTGTTTCGGTGAGGATGAGGTGACACCTTCTTTCCCCTCCCTTCCTCCCCCGCCAATCACGTGTTTCTTACACTGGAAAACTCCCAACAAAATCTGGCTGCTACGTAATGATGGGGGAACTCTTTTTGAAAACAAGGGGGGGGGGGGGGAATACCCCCCCCACCGCAAAAAAAAGAAAGAAAAAAAACCCAACAAAACCAAACAAAGCCCCCCCAAACAAAACCGCAAGGAACGCCAAGTCCAGAGGCGGGGGTGAAACACTTGAGAAGCAGGGGGTTTCAGTGACAGTCATCGGTCACGTGAGCAGAGTTGGGGAAATCAAATCCCCCGGCAAAACCGGGAAGCCCGTGGCTGCGGAGGGCAGCGGCGCTCGGCTGTGGCCTGGCTGCGGGGACGGCCTCGGCACCTGCCCTCGCGCTGGCTGCGGGGGCGGGCCGCGCCCCTCCCGTACCAGGCGTTTCCGGGGGGCAGTGCAGGTGTGGGTGTCCCCTTTTGCAGACTAACCCGTCCCTTGCCCGGCGGCAGCGGGGCTGAGCCGTTCCCCGGGAGAGCCGGGGCTGAGCGAGGAGCAGGCGGGCACGGCAGAGGGGCCCGGGGGGATGCGCCCGCCCGGGGCTGTGGCGGCCCCGCCGAACCCCCGCGGCCCTGGCACAGGCGCGCGCCGGGGCGCTCCGGGCGCGCGGCCCCGCCGGGAGGGGGCGGCGCGCGGTGCGCGCGCGCGCAGAGGCACGCGGGCGGGCGGGGGGAGGGAGGGGCGCGCGGGCGGGCGGGGCCGGCACCTTGTGCGGCGGGCGGGGGTTCCGAGAGGTCCGGCCGGTCCGGCCGGCCCTGCCCCGGACAGCGGCGGCGGCGGTAGCGCCGGGGTGAGTCACTGCTTGGAAATGGAGTGGGCGGGCGTGCGCGTAGCAGAATGAATGATGTCAGGGAGCACCGCGGCGAGCGTGAGGCTCGCGGCAAACACGGCGGCGGCCGCAGCTCCGAACGAGCGCTGCCCCTGGCGCCCCCCGGCCCGGAGCCGCCCTCCAGCGGGAGAGCCCTTCCAGCTGCGGCACTGCTGAGGCAGGAAACCTCTGCGAGAAGTGTCGCCTCCGCCGACGCCCTTAAAGCCGGTCCCTTTCGCCAGGAAGGAGAAGAGGCTGAGGCTGGGAGAGGAGCAAATTGCAGGGGAAGATAGAGATTGTGGCAAACTTTCTAGCTGCTTCTGCCTGCTGCTACCTCACTGGTGGGAGTGTCTGGCCATAAGGAACTGCAAAGCCCAAACCTCAGAGCCCTGAGGCTCCAAAAAAGACTTTCTTTGGAGGGGGAACTGCCAGCGGTGCAAGCTTTTGCATGTACAGCTGAGTAGGTAAGTTGGGAACGGCACAGGTGGATTAAAAGTGTGGCATACCACAGGTACGCACTTGGAGAACCGTTTTCACAGAAGACCTACACGTGTCAACTGGATAGAGACTGGGAAGAGCAATCCCACGCTTGTGTTCTCTTCAGTTTCTAGAGTTTGAGGCCCCTCTAACTAGGGAGGACACCTGCTGTTTTAATTTCTCTTGCCAATATGTAATTTATGGAACATACCTAGTTTTTGAGTTAAATTGTATGTTTTTGGTGTGGGCAATGTGTACGTACCCCTTAGAGCAGTTCCGCATACCTAGCTGCTCAGGAGGGGACTTCAGAATGTGGGATTTCAGCTCAGGAAGATAGTGTTGTTGTAAGGATCATAAGGGTGTTGTAAAGGTGTTTTGTTATAGGTGGCTTTTTCCTTATTGCATATGTGCTCTGTTGAAGCCACTCTTAAACTCCCTGAAGTGCTGCTGAACTAAACTTCTTGCCGTAGTGGCAGGGTGCATTTCTATTAATGTTATGTTTCTGGCATAAATTTAGCTTAAAATCCTTGTGAAAAGTACTTAATGCTTAATCTTCTGGCAAGGTAATAAGACTAGGATACAATGTAGAATAGCTGTTGTTCAGTTTTATCCATTTATAAACATTTTATTTCCTTTGAAGACCTTAGAAAATTAAATATCTATCTGTCCTCAAATCACTTGACAACTATTAATTTATGCACAGTTAATTATACCAGTGAATGGTTCCATAGAAGTATTAGCATAAACTGAGCAGGTGCATGGTACTTCATCTGAGACAGCAGGCCTTACAGGACTTCTGGCAATCTTCACTTTAAATCACATTTATTAAATGGTTTGTCCAAAATCAATTTGCTTTTTTTCATTATATTTAATGTAGTTGCTTAGGTGTATTATAATTTGACAAGGCAGGTTTTTCGAGGCTCTGTAGCCTTAAATACTTTCTTGCCGTGAAACCAGTAGCTTTTATTCCTTATTTTGCCCTATCTTAAATAGTCCAGGTCTTAATCTACTAGAAAGGTCAATGAGCTTGCTTCCATATTTATTTCTTTTTAGGTTGTTAGTTCAAAGTCAGACATGGATTATCACATTCTACTGAAAAACATACTTGTCTCTATCCTCCAGAGAAATATTCCGGTGTACCCTGTGTAGTATGTCAGTCTTAGAGGGTATTGGACAAATCAAGTGGTGATCAGGAGAAACTTTAGGTGAAAATCTAAGGGGACAACAATAGTAAGCTGATAAAGGCCCCTAATGAGGTAGATTTCTGTGCTGTCCTTGAAGTGAATTTATACAATGGAGAAATGACAGCTTGAAGAGAGCAAAAGTAGATTGTTTTTTAATCATGGGTTGGTAATCTCAATCTAGAATGCCTCTACCCCTGAATTTTAAATATTGAGCCATGGTTGGTATGTTGATAAGCATCTACTTTTCTGCATTATAAAAGAGTGTTGTAATTGTGATATTGTAAGACAGAAATTAATTCAAAACTTAATGTTTCAAGTAGACATCAGAAGTGTTATATCGGGGATGCAGTATTGTGAAAAACTGAAGATTTCCTTATCAATGCAAAAAACCCCAGCCTACACACATACCTCCCTATCTCTGGAAGAGCTGCATAAGAGACTTAATCTCAAGTATTTTTAATTCTAAAAACTGGAGTTCTTTATTTACAGTGTATGAATATAGCATACTAAAGGTATGAAGACTGAAAAATAGTGTATTGATTTTTTTTTAAGGATGAACAAAATAAGTATTGAAACAAGCAATGGTTTTAAAAAATCAGTAGCCTTTTTTAAGGAACAGAAAATGTAAAAGAAGGTTTTCGAAGAAGTAGCTCATTGCACTTAAATCTCCTGGAACAGAGGTAGACTTTGAAGATATGAATTTTGTAATAAAATTGCATTAATCTTTTGTTTGAATTATTTTTTCTAATTTTGGTGGGCTGTTGGCCTGCAGTGTTACTTGATACTGTTTGTGGCGAGTGGACAATATAGATGCTGTGACATATTATTTAGTATGGCTATGGTATTGCACTAGTCCCGCCAGATGCTGGGAAGATTAATGTAACACTACGTCCACTGTCTTCAGAGATCTCTCTCTGCTGGGAGAATTGTTTGTACCATGGACACCACTGTCCCCAAAGATGCTGTGCACACTAAGAACGTCGGGCATCCAGGCACCACTGTCCCAGCAGATGCTGAAGACCTTAAGAGCTGTTAATGGAAAAGTTTTATGTAACACAAATAGCTCTGTCTTATCTTTCAAACACAAGGTCTATTCTGGACATTTCTTTACTATACTGAAACTCAGCTGTTCTGGTGAGGCTCAAGAATGTTAATAGCCACAAGTGTCTCCTGTATGAGGATGCTTGCTTAAGTTAACACTAACAGTTACCACTGTTTCTCTTCCCTAAAATCTTGTGGGGATATGAGTAATACAAAGAATGAAGTACTTCTTACCAATGTAATTGGTATTGGAAGTCTATAGCTGTTGATAGGAATTTTAATAGGACCAAAATATATAGTGAAAGTGAATCAGCTTTAGGGAAACATGGTACTTACCCTCTAGCTAACATATATGCAGTATCTGTAAAATAAGCAGACTATTGTGTGTTGAGGTGGTGCTTGTGGTTGCTGAGTAAAACTTTCTGCTTCACTGTGTCAGGTGGGTCCTCTTGTCTGCAATCTGGTGGCATTAAAAAATGTTGGAGTCTAGTCTGTTGTACAGATGAAGAAACAGTTGTCAGAGTATCTGAGGCTGTTGAGGTGATCATTGCCAATAGAACGGTTCTTAATGAAACAATGTTCAGGTCTAGATCCTCAGAGAAGGTAATGAGCATGATTTATCAGGAAAACTTCACTGCATTCATTCTGACAAGAGAATTGTATAGCAAAAAAGCATGTATTCAGTATTTAATTACTTAATTTTTTCAGAAAAATAGTTTCTCCAATATGTAACGCTAGAATGGGAGAATGTCCAGTTCATTTGAAGGTACCTGAACAAAAAAATCAGGTGTCACTTAGCCCTGCTGTTGCTTACCCTCTCCAGCTGATAACAGGTTAACTTTCAACTGCCATGTATAAATTTCAAGGACATCTCACCTTTTTTAAAGTTTGTATACAAAAATAAAGTTGCTGATATTGTGGCCCTGTGAGGGTGCCAAAGTCTGAGCTTTGCGGTCGCACATTGCAATGTCTTCCTGTTCCTGGCTTTTCGTCTGGCCTTCAGAATTCATCTCTTTCTGCGCTGTTCTGTAGTCTTCTGTTTCCTTTTCTTTATATGTAGAGATTTCCTCAGGCTGAATCTTACTAGGATTCTGTGCCATGCAATAAGCTTCGCACTAAGCTTTGCAGTGTTATTGTGTCTATGGTTGCTGATGCGATTTGGGTTAGGGTTGTATACCTGTTCTTCCCTGGGGAAATGCTGAGCCTCTTGGGCTCAGCACTGGATGTTTTCAAAAGTTGCATCAGTTTAATTTGGGTGATTTAAGATGAACTGATGCAGAGCACTTAGGAATATGTTTGCTTAAGAATGGCTAAATTTAAACTAAATTCCTTCGGGATTACTTTTGATTTAGCAGTAATCTGAAATCTTAAATGGAACATACAGAGTTGGATTCAGTTTTTCAGATAAGATCTAAGTGTATCGTGGCTGAAACTGGGAAAAAAGTTTGGAGTACAAATAATGATTTCAACTACACTAAGATTACTTTGATGGTGGAAGAGATGGATATCAAAAAAGAAATCAACGAAAGTGAGCTACAAACCCCAGGAATATTTAAGGTGTTTTTTCTAATCCCCCATCTGAGAATTTACAAACTGCCTGCAGCAATTTATGATCAGTGGTTTTCAAAAGGTCCCCAGGCAATTAGTAATGTTCTTAGTGAAATATGTTTCAGAGGCAGGTTTACCTGTTAGTTTCATAAACCAGTATGGCCCATGTAAAGTTCTGTAACTTCCATGCATTTGGGAAAGAAAATCTTTTTGCCTAGACTGCTTGTTGATATCTTAGGCCTGTGTCAGTCTTGCTGCTACTGTAAATTTAAATATTCCAAGGGTAAAGTTCAAGTACTAATATGGACTAAATCCATATAAATAAAAAAGCCCAGTATTAGTACATTTATTCAGTTTCTGTCTTTATGCAAGTTCTGATAGAAAAGTGTCACTATGAGCATCAAAACTTACTGGAGTTTGCATTTGTAGTGTCTAACTTGGAGGGGTTTTTGTTTTGCTAGACCATACATCAGTGATTTTTATTTTGGTTGGTTGGTTTTAGTTACTCTTTTTTTTTTTTTAATTTGAGTTAACTATAAAATAAATGGGAGTCTTTAATCCTATCAGAGTGCAGAAATCTGTCCAGCCTCAAAGAACAGGCTTCTGGCACAGCTTTTCTAGAACCTGGATCTTTTAAGACCTAGCTTAAAGCCCTAAGCAAATGGGAATGGTTTTCATTTCTTGAAGTATTATTACAAGTATTTTGGCATATGTTACCTCCCCAGAAAATCTTTAATAGAACACTTGCATGTGTAAAAGTCCTTTATTAAGAAGTCACCTGCTTTCACTACTTGTTTTTTTAATGTTGAAATATGTTTGCATTTTCTCATTTTTCTATTTTTGGAGTATGTATTCTGCTTAGCCTCCTGAGATCTTAAACTGTTGTGTGATGAGTGTTGAATGAATTCTCACAGTTTGTTTCAGTCATGTGAAATGTACATAACAGTGACAAAATGTTTACTTATGCACACACCCAAGTTCCTGCTTATGTCCACTCTAGTGCTGGAGAATTGGTTAGTGGAGCAGAGCTAAATAAGGAGACAGAGTCTCCAGACTTTTTTTCCCCAGTTTCAGCCATGTTATGCTTATGTCCTATCCAAGAAACTAAATTCAACTCTGTATGCTCCATTTAATATTCCAGACTACTGTTAAATCAGAAATAATGAGACAGCCTGCTTATTTAGGTGACATAATTTGCTGAAGAGAAGCAGCAGTAGAGAAGGTCATGCCTCATAGTCATTAATTCGGTCTTTCATCTGGAGGGCATGATATAATCCTATGGCTTGTTGATAGTTCTAGTATGCTTCTACAGTAATTACAGTTTATTTGATTATTTTTTAATTTCTTTTTTACTTCCCCAAATCAGCCTTGTAGATGGGAAACTGCACTCCCTCTCTGTAAATGCTTTATGCCAAATACCACTGCCCATGTCTTGGTTTGAGACTGAACACAGACTGTATTGGAGCAGACTGCTCCCATCACTGCAGTTGCTTCAAAAGGACATCTTAGAAACTGTAGAGCTGTGTTACTGTCTTAACAGTGCTAAGACAATGCTTAATGTAGAATTCTGTTTCATCTTCTGCCAGTTATTCTGGTTATTCCAGTTATTACAATTTCAGTAAAAAACCAAAAGCATTTAAACTGAAATTCTGAAAGCACTCTTTTGTTTTGGTGGCATTTTTTTGTGTAATACTGAGAGAAATTAATTCTTATGACTCTAGTTTGTATTAGTTCATAAGTGCCGTTTTTTTCTGGTAAGTTAACTTTTTCAGGCTTGTATAGAAACTATCAATATGTCGTGGCTTAAAAAGTTAACTCATGTTACTTTTAGTTCCTTTGTATTTGGAGCTTGACAAAAGTGCTACCAAAGCTTGTGGTTTTTCCCGTTTTTATAATACTGTACTAATCTGTAAGGATGCAAGGTAAGAGTTCCTTACAATGCCACTCTCAGAACCATGAGCTTGTCTTCATTTGATTTTACTCAGATTTTGTATATTAGTTTGAGTGTCACTTGACAAGAGCTCATTCTTGTCTTCTGGCATACCATCTTGGTCTTTTAGAGGCCAAAACTTGGCCTCTAAAATTAGCCTTTTATTAACAATTAATACACTTGCTTAAGCTGCAGCTACTGAAATGCAGAATTTTTCACAGAATTGTTGCAAATTGCTTTAAAAGCATGTGTATACTTTGCACACAGCTATGGGAATGATCTTGAAATTTTTGGGGGGGGGAAAAAATCAACTCTACTTGATGTGGAAAATGTGCCAGAAAGCTAAAGGTGGTCCGTCCTCCGAAGTGAAACTGTCTATTTCCATTCTGCGAGAGAGCACATTGGCTGAAATGGTTTGAATCCTACTATTGACTATTAAAAGTGCTCCTGCACTAACATAGAAAAACAGCATTCCAGTGCTTGTTTTCCTAGAAGTCTTTTAACTTTCATGATGGACTTCAGTCTTGAGAGGAAGGGCTGTAGCATCCTATTTGGCTCTGGAGCAAAAAGTGTTAAAGACGTTGCTCCTTCCAAGGTGCCATAGTGAACTTAGAAGTTAATTTGGAAGTTAATATTAAGGCAACTTACTGAAGAGTTTAGCGCTATGGGTTTAAACTTCTGTCCAGTGCAGTGATAGTATCCTGAATTTTCAGATTATTCAGAATTCATCTTCTTAGCAATAACTATGACCTGGAAACTGAATGCTACACAGCTGAATGGCAAGTGCTTTCCAGTGAGAATGATTTTCTTACTGGCCTTTTTGTCCTCTGCAGTAACCATGGTCATTACCATCACCTTCCTCTATGCGGGTCTTAAAAAAATGGCTCATCTATTTCCATATGTGCAAACAGGCATAAGTGTTATGATAAGTAACATTTTTTTCATTCTTCTGTTGGGAACAAATTATGTGAAGTAGGGTAGAATAATGTGTTTCTCTCTGATAAAGTCAGTAGCTTGTACTGACTTTTAAAAATTAAGATGGACGAAATAAGTCTTAGCTGACCAACAACATCACAAGGCACAATACCTGTCAAATAGCAAAGCTCAAGTAGTTTGGCTAAATAATTATACTTCTTGCTCTAAAAGTATTTTTCTTTGATATGAAGTGTTTGGATTTTTTTAAAAGCATAATTTTACAGATTGCAGGCAGTTAATGCTTTCTTGTGTACATTACTTCCTAGTCACTGGACAATCTGAACAAGGTAAGCTGCATGGGTCAGTTTTACTATGCAGAATGAATGTTCCCATAAAAAGTTTCTGGTTTGGGTTTTTTCCTTAATTTGTACTAAGAGAAAGTTTAATATGAACTCTTAAACATCATACAGTTTGACTAAATTCTTTCGCTCTCTTATGTTTGAGGAGCTCAGAACTGAGTGACTGAATTTAAAATGGGATCCTATTCCCCTTCAAAGGCTGGGAGGGCAGAGAAGAGTGACAAGAAAGCAGAAGCTTTCTGTTCTGTTATGCTGCATTAAGGGCAAACACTAGAACCATGTTCTTTTACCTTACCCATAACTCCTTTTGAGTGTGCATGCACATGTGCTTTCTTCCTGTTCTCCCTCTGCATCCTGTGGTAGTAGAATCAGGCACAAAGCTTTTAGCACTGCAAGCCTTTATAGAACATGTGATAGAGGCAACACAGCTTAATTTGACTGTGATGTGTGTAACATGCAGAAAAAGTTCTTTATTAGCAAAGTCTCTATTGCAGTTACAAGGCCGGCTACAGGAGGAATATTGTATTTAGGCTTCCATAATTTGCTCAAAGAACCATTATCTTGATTAATCTTCCATAATGCTATTGTGAAGGTGCTTCTGATTTTAATGGTTTGTATTGGTCAGCAGGTTTTAGACTGATACTACATAGCTTATGATTTGGTCATGCATTGATGAGAATGTAACGTGAAAAAGGTACTGACATGTATTTATAGTGATATTCTATAGTGTTTTCAATTGGAGAAAAAGGCTTTCTTCTTTCATCAAGAGGCTTGTAAACTGCAGGACAGTATGTTTGGTGTTGTGTATCTGTAGTAGTGTGATTCAATGCAGTAAAAGACAGTCTTGGTGGACAGAAAATGTATTGTTATTTAGGGTGATGTTTTTGTCTTGTCCCTATTATGACAGTTTTAAAACACTGTTTCCACACCTCTTATCTCCTTTTTTTGTGAGTCCTGTAGGTCTAGGACAGTTTCAAAGGTTGAGTTAAAGAGCAAAGGCAGCCTCTACTTCTCTCTTTGCCCACCCCAGTTCTGTGTCATTTTAAACTTCCAGCTATGTGAAGTGGAAGTACATGTACAGAGAAAGTCCACTTACAATTTCTTGGGCATTGTTTGAGCTATAGAGTGGCTGCTGATTGATATCTTCTAAGTCTCATCATCTTTGACACAAAGTCATTATGAGCGAAATGTCGGAGTTAGCGTGAGGGAACAGATAAAGATGTTTCACCTGAAGCAAGTCTGTTTGGGGAACTGAAGGTATGTAAACCAGATGTACCCAAGAACTGACACATACCTTAGCTCAGCAGATCCTTCTCCTTCTTCCTGTGGATGTCAAGGCACCAAAACTAGTCAATCAGTTTTGGCCTGATACTTAATATACAGCCTGATAAAATGTTAAGTCTAGCCTTGTCTGAGAGGACCTTTGTGTCTGTTTAGATGGGTCTGCCTCTTAGCCAGGCAGCACCCATAGAGTGATTGCACATGAGATACGTTTGCAGATAACCAAGCTGTATGTCAGATTTTCATGCTAGTGCCTGTCAAAGAATGTGTAGCTTTTTACCTAACAGTTAAAGCTCTAAGAGTCTGTGGGTGTGTGAGCCCCTTATCTTGTGTTCTGTTTCCTGTATATGTTAAGAAAGTGGTTTGTATAGTTAGACTGAACAGTACCTGTTCCAGTAGGGTTTTTTATTTGGTGTTTGTTGGAAGGTTTTTTTGTTCTTTATTTATTGTTTCGTGTTTGTTTTTTTCAATTGCCTACTGTGAAGTCTGCACCTTAGATCAAATGTTGAGGGTTTAGAGGCAATTCAGGTTCTTCCTGGAAAGTGTCTCAGTATGTGTGTATGAATATTCAGTGTTCTGGTGTCTGAATATGCTTAAGGAATTTTACTGCAAATTTTTATCCTGGACATTTCAGGTGATTGTCCTGACTGACTCCTTGCAGAAAGAGATCGGTTTATGCTCTTGTCCTATAGAAGCAGAATTGAACAAGTGTCAATTCTGTTTAAATCTGTTTTATAAATCTTGCTGTCAGACATGAGGAAACTCTGGGAAGCTGAGAACATTTTCTGAACAATCCTTTTTAGATTAGGGTAGTTACTCTGTTGGAATTGAACTATTAAACTTCAATTCATAATTTGTTTGAGTGTAGTCTGTAAAGCTGTCTCAGGAATGTAGGAAAATGTAGGCTTTGGCAGATGCCTTCATTCTAAAGATGTGGCACTTCTTTTCTGCATAAGACCCACACATCTGAGTATTCAATACTTAAGGCAGCTCACAATGTGCATTACCTGAAAAGGCAATCAGATTTGTTCAGAGGTTGGACCTGTTTTTGGGGCTGACTTGTTTGCAGTCTTTGCTGTAATGTAACACAGCAGTGTATAAATCCTGTTTCTTTTGTGTTCTTTGTTTTGCATGAGATACGGAGCTCATCTGGAAAGTTTCGGGGAGGAATAATATACGTGCTGTAGGGCATAGATTCTTGTCTGAAGGTCTTAAACTGTGAAATTCTAACTCAATTTGTGTCTTATACTAGAACAGCATTTTTCATTCCTTGTGTTAAAAGACTTCTTTTTTGTCAGTTTTTTTACTTTTTTCAAGTTAAAGTATTAGGAGGGAGAGAAAATAGATCTGCTCTGGGATTTCAGATAAATTTCTTCTGTTCTTTACCAACGAAACCCAATGCATGGGTAACTTGTGATCCACTGTCTTTGTTTATATGGATTTACAATACAGATAACTGCACTTCATGTGGTTAAATAAAATTAACACTGACCTTTCATAAGTTACAAATGCATGGCCTAGACTATTGGCATGAACTGACTAGTTAATACTTCTGCACTCAGAGTGGAGCAGCTTAACATGGGCTGGACTATGCTAGTATCTCAGCTTGGCTTCTGCTTCCAGATAAATAAAATATGCCTTTCTGGGTGGCAGCTTTTATGGCTAGTCCTGAACCATCCCCATCTTTGTATGTTGTCTTGATAAAGAAGTGTTAAGAGGTTCCCTGAGCTGGGATTGGTATGGAATGTTTCAGGCCATCTTCCTGGTCTGCTCCAGCTGTCATTAACATCTTAGCACACCTCATGTGTTGTGGCTGTAGCCTAATGTAATGTGGATTTTTTGATTTCTTCTTAATTGGCTTGCATTAGTCTAGAAGGCAGCTGCCTCCCTCCTCGGCGTACCTGTGACTGCTCCTGTGGAGGTGTTTCTTGTTACACAGTGTCTGTCATGTGAGGCGTGGTATTCACGTGTTTAATATTGTCTTGTCATGTGACTGTTCTGTGCTTCAGTTGTGCACCTTTGAAATGGTGAACTTACCCACCTTTTAAAGTAGTGCTCAAGTACAACTGACATGGGGACCTTCTAGGATAAATCCCTGTGAGACTTCTCTTCATTCCCTTTGCTGCCTCTCTAGAACAGATTTGAATTTAGGGCAGTCTTGGTGCCACTGCTACTTGGATGTGCTGTCTTACTCCTGGCAAGATGATACTCAGAGGAGAGTAGCTGAGAGCAAAGGCCTGTGCAGTAGCTCTAGCTGCAAAATGACCATGCAGGAGCAGTTCCTGGAACAGCTGATTTTAGCAGAGGCTGTGTTGTGCAATCCCTTGTGCTGGCCTGTATTTAGCTAGGTAAGTACCTTAAAGAGTGGCCTTAGTTGCTGTAGTGCTATGTTAATGAAAGCTCTTGAAATCGAAGCCACTATTGTGTCTAGATTTCAAGTTATGCTCTAGACAACAATTTTTCTAGATTATGCCAATTTGTCCTAAATTTAGAAGGTTACTTCTAAAGCCAGAATGTGATCTGTCCTTGCTGATAGATGCAGGTCTCTTGACATATTTGGTATTTTTGAGGAAAACTTATGCAGGAGTGCAGCAGAAATAGCAGTATGTAGTAAGATAGTGACCTCCTTCATGGAAAAAACAGTTGGTAGACCAGAATAATTGTTATTACTGTGCCCTAATTTTGCCACATTCTGCATTCTCTTCTTTTAAAACTGATTGGTACTAGTTCCATCTGAAGACTTAGTTCTGTCCTTAGACTTTTGTAACTGATCACGTGGAATTGGTTGATTCACCACTTATTTACTTTACACCATGGTTACTTAGCACCCATTCACATCACTGGTCTCAGGGAGTCTAGAGATGAGACTTAACTTTGTCTTAAACAGTTCTGTTGGCTGCAGTTCTGACTGGGGAATGGTTTATAGAATTTGTTTTTCCCTCCGCATTTCAGCTAGTTGATGTGGCACCTCTTTGGCCTCCCTTCTTCTTCCCAAATCAATGTGTATGTAGATTCTGCTGGACATCAGGATAAGAATACCATAAAATGCTTTTTGGATAATTTTAATAAAATGCTTTCTATTTTTATGTAAGCTTTAGTTCTAGAACCTCCCATGAAAATGTGACCAAGAATTATGATATACGTTTGGAAATCAATTTTTCCAAATGTCCTTCCTGAAATGTCTTTTTCGATCACACACTCTTTACTACTTCTGTCCCAAAAATTTTCATGGACAGTAAGACAAAGGTCAGAGGTGGTCCTGGTTTCCAGCTTGTGGTTTTTTTTCTGTGGCAATAGTATCTTGACTCAAAATTTAAAGTGACAGTAGTGTTACTTAAACAAAGAAATGGAAAATAAATTATGTTCAGTGCAGCACACTGTGCAGCTAGTATGAATGCCATTTAGCAGGCAGTTTGATTGGCCAGCTTGTATTTCCACTTCACATTCAGGCTTATTTGGTTTGAGTCATCATTTGCTTGCTTATACTTCTAAAGATAACAGGTTCAGTGATGACCGGAAGCCTTCCTTGAGCACAACACGTAGCTTAAGGTGTGGAAGTTGCTCCTTGAGGTATGTGATGGTACAGTGTAATATAAATCATTCTGTGTGGATTGAGAGTCACCTCAGTACTTTCATGACAGGTTTTACCAATTGGTAGGATAAGATCAATGTAATTTCAGTCATTAATTTAATTTGTACCTTTTTAGTTATGTTGTGTGTGCATGGGCAAGATGTAGATGTTATAAAGCAGTTGTGTGATCTTAGTGTAAGACTCTTAATGATGGCTTTTTAGGAGCAATGCTAAAGATACTATTCAGCTGTTTTCTTGCAGAAATAGTTCTAGTTCTGCAGTTTTAGTAACTGGGAACTTGAACATCACCAACTTCCTTCTTTTCTGACTAACTTGGTTCTTTAAATCCTTCTTAAAAGCTTTTTAAGAAGCAATAGAATTCTCAAACTATTAGGTGAAAAGGGGAAGGCAAATAAACGAAAGCATTGCTGTGAATGGTGAAAGCCTCTATGCTGAGTCTCATGAGCGGCTTGGCATAAAGAAATTTTGTTATTGCCCTGGTGTTCAATGCAGGGTTGTTCTTACCGAAGGCTGCAGTTCAGCAGGGAATAATGAAGGGAGGTTTGAATTATTTTGGAGATGTTTAGTTAGGTTCTTAAATAGTAGCTCTGTGAGGGGCAGTAAAAACACATTAATAGGATTCTTGGCCTCTTTTTCTGACCTCTAGGGTGAGGCTGAAATGGAGATAGCAAAATATCTGGGAAAGGTATTACAGAAAGGTTTTAGATTATAATTATTATTTTCCACTGCTGTCCCACTGTTACCATCCTCTCAGAAAATTTGTTTAACAGTGATACCTTGTATTGTGGGGAGATAGTTTGCCAGGCAAGAGAAGAGATTATCCTAGGGAAGTGACTGTTCTTTTGTCAGTCTGTGGCAGAAACAAAAATGAAGAAGGAAGTGTTGAAGTGCGTAGTACTTAAGTATTTAGTATTTAAAGTTAAACAGTGTCTTTCCTGAATTAAATAATATAAAAAGGAAATGTTTTTTCTTGTCAGCATAATGTGGAAAGTATTTTCTTCTATTAATAGAAAGCTTTGAGCTAATGGAATACTTGTTCGAGTTTAAAGAAAACCATGGGACTGCATTGGAAGCTTAGGTTGTGATGCCTTTTTTTAACTGTGTAGTGCTTCAAGCTGATGTGTAGAACTTCAGTGAAAAACCCAGTTACATATAGGAAGCTTGATACAATTTTGCTTATGGCAAACTGGAAGCTTGAAGAGTATATTATGAAAGGGTTCTTTGCTGCTCTGCTAATCCCCTAAGTAAACGTCTGGATTGATCATGGTAAGTGCTGAAATTGGTCAGTACTCTTAACTTCTTGGTGTTAGAATTAAATTTACCAGGTTTTAGTTCTGAAAGTGTGTCAAGAAAAGCTGGGGGGGGGGGGGGGGGGGAAGTGGGAAGGAAGCATCTAGGGTATAAGCTGGATGTAGATTTGGATGTCTGAGCCTGTAAACAAACGGCTTGAATGAGAGATCTGTGTATTCCCATCTCTATTTGACTGGGGGTGCTGTTTGTGATGCAAGAGCCTTAGGCTGTTGCTGCTTGGTGGTAGGCGTGGCAAGAAGGTAGAGGGGAAGACCAAAGTAGGGACTACATCATGTTTCTTGATGAGTTTCAGTCACTCTGTGTATTGTGAGCAGTAGATGATGTATTATGTCAGCATCATCCACCTTAACTAATATTCATAAAGCTTTCCGGGGAACTGCATCAACACAGAGTTGAGCAAGCTGTTCTTCTGGAGAAGAGAGGGGAAGCTAGTCATTGATTCTTTCCTGACCAGTTTTGCAGTGTGAGGTGTGCTAGACTTCTGTTGTTGGTATAGGGGGAAAAACATTGGTCAGAATACCTTAAGATAAGGGGGTGTGTGGGTGTGCAGATATTGGTGTTTCTGAAAGGGGATGTTTTCACTCCTTGAGCCTCTGAATACAGCAAGTGTTGCTGCTATGTACAGAATCACAGTTTGTAATGTGCCAGATGAACTGAGGGATATGTGAAACCAGCTTATAGTATGATACTACATAGTTTTAAATATGCTCTGTCCTAAGAACTCATGTGGGGTGAGCATTACAGTCATGTGCTTTGCAAGGACTATTGTCTGTTTCAGGCTGTTTAAACGTGAGTTGTGAGGTATGAGCCTTTGTGTACACCTCTGTGCTAAAGTAGCTTTTCTCTGGATTGTGCAACTTGCACATGTATTACTGCTGATACTGTAAATGCTCTGCAGATTTAAGCAATTACTGTCATCTCGCTTTAAACTTTTAGGAGGAGGGTTCTTGTTGCTGCAGAAAACACACTAGAATGTTCTCATAAATGTGATATCTTATTTTGGAGTTGGCAGGACTGCTTTTTGGAAGTAGCATAGGGGAAAAATTTGACAGGCATTATCTTCTTAATAATTACTCAAGTATTTTGAGGGTATATCACTGATAAATTTACTGAGTATGTGACTTCCTCTTCTAGCTGCCTGATGGCTGATAAGCTGTAGCACAGTCACTTTAAAGCACACATTAGTCACTGTGACTCCTCACTGCCCTGTACTGAAAGTGGTGACTAATCTCTGGGTCTGACTTTCCATTATGAAGTGCAACCTTTACCCTTGGTAACTAGGTGGAGGATTTTACAAAACAGGCTAAAATGTTCCTGCCTTCTGTGCTGGTTCCCCCCCCCTCACAGCCAGTGTCTGCAACTCCGTGTCAGCTAGGAAAGATGTGAGGCATCAGATGTGCTGCTAAGCTCTTAACAAATCTTTAGACCTTGCTGACTCTTTGAGAAGAACTTTGCTTTGGATAGTGGCTTTTCAGCAGTGTCTGTGAAGCTCTAGCAGAATGCAAGCATAGCAATGAGAAGCCAGCCTGCACATAAAAGCATGATCCGGAGGCTTATTTTGGCACTTGTTTTTGGCATTCTTTTGCCTGGTGAGACTGAGGTAGTACAGTGACTTCCACACTTTGTACAGTGTTTATCGTCTTTTCTAATGAGTAGAAGGAGGTTATGAGCCAGACACTTTTTGCAATGTTACAAAATATGCAGTGGTAGAGCACCTTTCTTGCCTTTATTCAAAAGCAGCTGATTCAGAGGTTAAATACTACTTCAGGTTAGCAGACTTTTTTGTGCAGCTCTGAAATACTGAAACAGTCTCATTTTAGAGAGTATGGGTTAAGCAGGAAGAAGACCTAATCTGATTTTTCTGGAGTGAAGAAGTTGTGAGGGAGTCTTTAGGTTTTAGACTTTAATGTTGGAATAATGTTAATATTTCTTTTGGCTCTTTTAAAAAAGATTTAGCAATGTGCATTGACAGTTAAGGCAGCCAGCACTGTCCTGAGCTGTATTTAATAGGAACATAGTCATTATTTGTACAGAAGTGATTATTTCTCTCTGTTCAGTATTACCTAGCTGTGTCTGGAATACTGTATCTGTTTTTTGGTCCTTGATCCAGGAAAAGCATGAACTGGCAGCAAGCCCAGCAGAGGGACCATCAGGGTGGTCAGGAGGCTGGAGCACAGGCCCTGTGAGGGGAGGCTGGGGGAGCCTGAGTTACTTCAGCCTGAAGAAGAGCAGTCTCAAGAGGTACCTGACTGCAGCCCCTTCATACCTGCAAGGATGCCGTCAGGAACACTGGGGCCAGGCTCTTCACAGTAGTGGGAAAATGAGGTACAAAGGCTGTAGCTTCTAATAAGAAGTAGATACAGTAGATTTAACCATTAAAAAAACCCAAAACACTAAAACAACAGAAATAACCCATCAAACTTTCACTGTGAGAACAACCATGCGGTGGAAGTGGCTGTGTGGGGTGGTTGTGAATCTTTGTAAGCATTAAAAAGTACAGCTGGATTGAAACCCTGAGTCATTGCTGATCCTGGCCAGAGGCCCAGAGACCTCCTGAGGTTTCTTCTAGCTTGAATGGTTCTGTTTGTTCTGCTGGTTCTAAAAATGTATGACTGATGATTCTGAAAACACGTGTTTTGGAAAGACTGTTAACCTGCAAATAAAACCAACTTTGTCATATATATGTGGATTATTTCCAGAATGAGTTACAGTAGTACTAAAAGATAGCAAATATTTGACAACTATTGTGATCTTCTTTCTTGAAAGATAAGGGTAGTAATAATCACAAGGAAAATCTAGGCATGTCATGGTGACACCCTTAAAGGACATCAGACTGTTACTTACCAAATACAGTCCTTTGGAGTCTGGGGACCAAATGGTTCAAGGGTTTGAAGATGCCTTCATGCAGTTCAGGGAAACCTGCTCATCAGTGTTCAAAATTATAAAAGAGCTTAAAGATACTTTTTTTTTCCCCTTGCTTGCTTAGTTAGTGGGGCCAGGTTGGATGGGGCTTTGAGGACTTGGTCTAGCGGAGGGCATCCCTGCTCATGGCAGGAGGGCTAGTCTTTAAGGTCGTTTTCAACCCACACCATTCTGTGATGCTGTGAATGTTTTTTGTGTTTCTTGGGACATACAGTTTTAGAAACCTGGCCTTCTGTAGAACACACTGGATAATGAATTACTAGGAAAATGGAATCTAACATACTTTTTACTATTAAGAGGTGTGATAAAACTTGGTTTGTATAAATAGATAACATGTAACCTTGACGTTTTTCTCCTCTATTTAGACAAGTGTAGGGATTTAGTCCTTAAAAGATGTCTTCTGTTGGTACATTAATAATCCTAAATGAGGGACTTGCAAAATCTCCCTCTCAAGGTAGAGGGAGTAACTGCTCTATTTCTACTGCTGAAAAGAATTTTATATGTAGTAAGTAGTTAATGCTTTTTATTAAAAAGTTAATGTGATGATAATGAACTGTTCTTCAGTAATCCAGCTTTGTTCTACTTGCAGTTCTTCAGCATCACAGCAGTTTTCTTTTGGAGGTTTTGGGTGGTGATAGGTTTCTTTTTTATTCCTCCCAGTGGTCTGTGTGCTGTGAGATGTACATATAGCTTAGGAGAAAGGATACTATAGAAATTAACTGAGACCTGGAATACTCTCAAAAATAAAAATTAAGGAGAAACCCCTAAAACCAAGTTTTTATGCATTGCTGTCTAGATAACAGCAGTATCCTGGCTTCTTTTTTAGTTCTAGTTCCATGGGTAGTCCTAAAAATTTGACTGACTGAAACACAGTCTCACTAACAATTGTTTCCCAGTAATTGTAGATAAAAATATATGAAAATATTCTCTCATGTTACTTCAAATTGTACTTTTTTACACACCCTTTTTCTGCAGCTACCAAATACAAGAATACAGCTGTATTAAATGTTTAAGCCAGTCTTAACAAAAGTGAATGATGCTTAAAAATAGTACTGCCTAAAAATCTTTCCCATCTTGTATATGAAAGTAAAGTATAGCTTCTCTTACTGTCAGAACAGATCAGTCTCACTGTTTTGGATACTCTTTTTCCAATAGTATTGAAACAGCAGGTTAAGAACTGTTTATTTGAAAACCCTGTGCAAATTGTGACTATTCAGTCCTTCCTTCTTAAATTACAGAAATAAACATATATTGAGAAATGTTGAAGCTCCAATACTGGATGAGAAATACCAGTTGTGAGCTAACTTTGTGAAAATGACCTTTACATAAAAATTGGATGACTAACAAGCTAAATAAAACTCCATGTTATTCTTAAGTTCTAGCATAAAGAGCCAAATGCAGACAGGCTTTCCTATGCTTTTCTCAAAGCTGTGCCCCCTGTCAACTGTTTTCTTTCACATGACAGTCAAATGGAGGTGCAGAAAACTAAGGGAGCTATTTGCATGGGAGTGAGTAGGAGCTCAGAAGAAAAAGTTAGGACCCTTCCTCTTTTAGCATCTTTTTAATTCCTAAGATTTTCTTTGAAATAGGTTGTTCCTTGAGGCAATTATGATTTCTGCCGTAAAGCTGCTGGTTAAGAAGTTCTGCTTCTTGATGAGGTAACATTTATTTTTAGAAGGTATAAAAGTGGTTCCAAAAATAAAAATTGTTCCTAAAACCTAGATGTATCCCTTATAGGAATTTTATTTATCCTTTTGGGGTACTTGGCCAGTTTTGTGTGAGTTTGAGACTTCCCCAGTAGTTACTCCTTCAGAGCAATTTGGTGTGCTTTTCATACCTAGGTGTTGGCAAGATGGCTAGATCTAAGCATTGCTGCCTGGTTGCTGAAGAATTCTAAGGCCTTCCACCAGCAAGTTTATGGGCACCTTCTGGTTTTGATAGGGGGATGTTTTGGATTTGACCAAAAAATCAAATGGATATTTTATCTAACTAAACATAAGGACAACATGAAGCTAGAAGGAACCACACCTCTTATGAGGATGTGAATGGATATTTGAATTGGGGACTGGAACTTGGCAGAAAAATGTGTGTACTTCTGGGGAGTTCCTTTTACAGCCCAGTAGCAGAGGATGATTAGGATGTTGGTGTTCTGTATCTGTCACTTCTCTGGCCAGTCAGATTGGCAGCAAGGGATTGAAAGCTTCAAGAGTGGCTTTTGTCTTTTTCATCAATAGGCTTGCTAATTTCTTTTAGACTATGGGAGAAAGAGGTTGAAAAGGTACTATAAAGGGAAGCACTTACCTTCTTACAGATCTCTCATTAGATGATATGTAGCACCTTTAATTATCAATGTAAACAAACTTTTGACCACAGTATGCACTCTGCTTGAAATAATCTTGATGAGCTATCAGAAATGGTAGATCAATATGCCTTGAAATCCTTTTAAAAGTACCAGAAAGGAACACAACTTTCTCCTGCAAGCTGTAGCTATAATTGTTTTGCTTAATAAGTTAATATGAGAACATGAGCACCACTCTACTTTTTAGGTTATTGTTCATCTGCACGTCAGATACCCTTTGATCTTTAAGGCTTAGTTGGATGTCGTTAAACATCTGAAAGTAAAATCTTTCTTTTGCTTATGTCACTAGTGGTGTTAGGTATATGTGGGGAAGAGAAGGAAATAACTAAGGTAGTTCGCTCTCAGTAAATGTGTAATTCTAATAATGTTTCAACTGCGTAGGATGTAAAATTTACCAGGTTTTGCTGATTGCTGCCTCAGTGACTTCTATATGTAACAATGGTGAGAAGTGGGGTCTTGACTTAGTAGATGAATGTTAGGTACATGGATTCCAAAGCATAAGCAAGTAGACAGGTTCAGATATTTTCTATACTGTCACTAAAGTGTTCTGTTATATGCTTAGCTTTAGTAGACAGAAGGAATAGAAGAGTGTGTGTGTTAAGAAAAAGACTTGTGAAACTTAAAATGTTATTCTGCTGTAGCTTTGAGTAAGGCTGTTGGTTTTGTAGATGCTCTAAAAGAGTATTTTTAGTTGTAGGAAGCATCAGAGAGGCTGTTGCCTGGCTGATGGGTTAAACATGCCCTGTACTTAGAGATGCAGAGATCATCACAATATCATTGCTAAGAGGGAGAAAAAACATCCAAAATCACCACTTGTTTTCTTGAGTGTTTGTTTGTATGTGCTGTGTGTGAATAGTTATCATACACTTGTTGATCAGGAATTTAGAGAAGGTCAACAAATGACAGTGGATTTCAGAAACAATGCTGAGGGATAAATTTAGAAATGCTTCTTAGCTATTTCAGTATTATTTGTATGAATCTCATGTGTTAAGGATCTGAACTGTTACCCCTTCTCTTTTTCAGTGGTTGGAGCAGCACCCAGGAAATCAGTGGCATTTATGTGCTGACCATGTTAAATGTCTTCTTTGTTTGGGTGGGATGAGGCTGGAGGGACCAAAACACAATCACTTAACTTTCCAGGCTCTTTTGGTTTTAGATTGTCCTCTAAGCAGGTTGCATGTTCTTAAGACAAATTCTGTGGTGTGTGGTTAGGGAGACTGGCAGCTCTAGCTGCCATCATGATGACTTAATTTTATGTAAAGTATGGTAAACTGGCAGCCTGTGTTGGCATGCAGAGATGTGAGGGGTAGCAGTGCTGAACTTCTCTTAGAGGAACTACTAAAATAAGAGAATTACAGTTTGCTGGTAGATAGGAAGCAATTTTTACATGGTAATACTATTTTTGCCATAGGAGCTGAAGAGTAAGAAAAATAGGTACATCACAACTATGGTGAGTAAGTGGTTTCAAGGAACTTTAAAGATGGGGAAATGACCTTTATTTTTGCTGGAGCAATGTCTGTTCTCTGGAGATGAACTTCATTCTTTTCTCCTTTTTGAAAATGTTGTTATAAAACATACACGCTTACCTGTTTTATCTTACAAAACTTTTATGAATTAACAAATGTAGCCTGAAATAAATCCTGAGTAATAATGACTCCTATTTGTTCCTGTTTAAAAACTATCTAAATAGATTTTTTTTAAGTAGCTAAAGGACAAACACAGGTTTGTTTGTCATCTGTTCTGTGTATAGTGTACCATAACTAAGAATCTAATCCAGGGGTATATTTCTCAGTTATCTGAAATTTCAGACATTTAGTGGGTATTACAGTGGCTATATAAACGCATTTTTGACTTGATGGAATCCTCATTTAGATCTAATGAAATTTGATGGAGCTATCTATTGAGTAGATTTTCTAGATGAATCTAAATTAATTTATACCTTGCAAAATCAAATTCTGTAATGCCCTTCTGTTTTTTGTCCCATCACCTGAACTAACAAAATTTGTCTGATTTTTATGGACAACCCATATTAATATCTGTAGCAACCCTGTGGTCAAAACCAGGATATTTTGCGTGGAATATCTCTAAGCAGTAAAATTCAATGTTGCTGCAAATATGGATTAGTCTTAATTCTGACAACTGATAAAGCAAGTGATGTCATGATCATTAAAGTCTGTGGATCTTGTCCTTTAAAAAAAAACCAAGCCTAAGTTGGTACTAGTTCTTAAACTGATATGAGATTTATCAAATTACTCAGCAGGAGTCAGTTTGAATTATTTCACAGTAATGATCTACCTCTACTTTGCCTTTTGACTGTTTGTAAGTAGATTTGGATGGAACTTAAATACTTAAAAAATGCCTATTCTGAGAATAAGATTTTGTTCACTGTCACATTACTAGTTATGAAGGTCCTCAGTGTTTTGGGGTTTTTTTTGCAGATGATTCAGCTCTAGAAGAAAGATTTGTCTTCACAAATTCCTTTGAAAGCACAATGGACGCATTTTAGTGTTCTACAGAAGTCATCTAGGAGCAAGAACATTGGACTTTGAGGAAGAACAAAGTTCAGAGAGCCCGGAAATTGGTCACTAACAAACACACTTTGGCCATACAGCTTGGAAATGAATACCATTGAGACAGCAAAGCTTGAAGAGCATATGGAGGGTCAACCAAATGACACTTCTACTGGCTACTCACGACCTACTCTCTCAGTCAGTGAAGAGAACAAAAATGGCACTAGCAAACCAAAGGGCTTGTCTAATGGCTTGCGAAAAACAGCAAAGAAGTATCCTGATTACATCCAGATTGCTATGCCTGCTGAATCTAGGAACAAATTTCCTCTGGAATGGTGGAAAACAGGCATTGCCTTTGTCTATGCTCTCTTCAACTTGATTTTAACAACTGTCATGATCACTGTGGTCCATGAGAGAGTACCTCCAAAGGAGCTAAGCCCTCCCTTACCTGACAAATTTTTTGATTACATTGATCGTGTGAAATGGGCTTTTTCTGTATCAGAAATAAATGGAATGATACTACTTGGCTTATGGATATTCCAGTGGTTGTTTCTTAGATACAAGTAAGTTAGCAGTATTGTCTTTTCTCTGCTGTATATTTTTATTGCTCACTTTGGAGACAAGAAACTGCACAGTTCTGGGCCCCTCCGTTTAGGAAGGATGTTGAGATGCTTTAGCGTGTCCAGAGGAGGGCAACAAGGTTGGTGAGGGGCTTGGAACACAAGCCCTGTGAGGAGAGATTGAGGGAACTAGAGTTGTTTAGCCTGGAGAAAAGGAGACTTTAGAGGTGACCTTATCACTCTCTACAACTTCCTGAAAGGGGATTGTAGACAGGTGGGGGTTGGTCTCTTCCACCAGGCAGCAACTGACTGAACAAGAGCACACTGTCTCAAGCTGCGTCAAGGAAGGTATAGGTTGGATATTAGGAAAAAGTTTTTCATGGAAAGAATAATAAAGTACTGGAATGGTCTGCCCAGGGAGGGTGGTAAAAGGTTTAAAGAAAGATTAGACATAGCACTTGGTACCATGGTCTAGTTGACATGTTAGGGCATGGTTTGGACTCGATCTTGGAGGTCTCGTCCAACCTCATTATTCTGTGATTCTGTACAATAAAATCTATAACAATGTTGTAGAATAGGGCTGGCAGGAAAATAACAAAGGGATGGCTTGTTTACAAAACGTTCTAGTGTCTATGACAGATATGGAAATACAGGTTTTCTGATTATTGAATAATGTTTTTTAATTCTGGATTTCTGACACCTATGTTGTACTAGTCAACTTTATTCTGAAATTGGGCCTTTCAAAGCTTGTTTACTGATGTGGAGGTGTTTAAACTGAGGAAATTGTGATGATGTAAGAATCTCTTCCAAATTTGAGGAAGAACCCACTGTCCTCTACGGCTAAATAGAAGTTTTCTCCTGTGTCTTCATTTGCTTAAGCTATGTATATTTAAGTCAAGAATGTGGTTATAGTATGGTACTAAAAAGAGAAGGTCATTGAGTTGAGGAAAACTGCCTGACTGCACCTGTAAGTTAGATTGAGGCCATGTTAAATTGGTGGTAGCTTTGCACTATAAGGAGCTAACAAGACTAAAAGCTGACAAAGGACTTTTTAGTATTGATTCAGAGAAGTGTATGGTGAAGAGCTGGGGTGGAGCTGCTCTTTCATTCTAAGGATTTAGCTACCTAGTGAAGCTAGAGCTCCATAAAAGTTAAATATCCTGCACGTAAACTTTGTACTCAATCATTTTCCCCCTTTCCTTACTTTCAGATCAATAGTGGGACGCAGGTTCTTTTTTATAATAGGAACTTTGTATCTGTACCGCTGTATTACCATGTACGTTACCACCTTACCTGTGCCTGGAATGCATTTTCAGTGTGCGCCTAAGGTAAGAGCCTTTGCCTCTTGCATCTTGCCCTAGTCTCTGCATCAGTCCTGATGGCTCCTTAGAACAAATTGAAGGTAGTGTTTCAGGTATTACTTAATAACAAATTACTTTCAGTTGATGTCTTCAGAAACATAGGTAGTGATAAACCAAAACTTGTGTGATACGGAAAGAGCCTCAAGTTGTTGATGCAGTTGAGTGCTCCCTTGCAGAACATCTTAGGTTGAAATAGTGCTGCTACTAAATCAATCAACTTGCTTCTGAGGCTCAAGCTAATCACTCTTAATACTGCATCAGTATTTTTTCTTATATGGTGGGATACCCAAGTTCAATATTGTAATTTATAGGCTGATATACAAGCTTATGTTGCTGTATCCCTTTAGAAACCCAAACCCATGTGCTTTGTTGAGTTTCTATTTGGTCAAGAGCTATCACGATACCTGAAGTCAGCTACCTGTCTCTGCTTCCAACCTGCAAAATATATAGGAATGTGACTTAAACGAGTTCAGCTGTGTAAATGAACTGATATGTATAGAAACATGGATGTGCTAATAGTGTTACAAAAATATTTTAAACATTTAATGACACTGGAGTTAAGTGGTGACATAAGAGTTGTTACTCCCACTTTCGATTACTAATAAAAAGTCGTAGACTTGAAATTCCTTGGAACAAACTATCATGTTGGCTGTACTGAAAAAAAGTATTGCCAGTTTAGTGGGAGGATAAATTTGTCACCTCTTTGATAGGATTTCTAGTCTTGAATTCCAGCAACATGGCTGTTCTCTACTACTTTGAGACAACTTAGGGATATAGTGGATGAATTACTTCTTATGAATCAGTGTCTGTTTGAAAATGCTTTATTTAATGGTCACTACTGTAAAGATTTTATGGTTTTCTTCTAATAGCTTGGGGAATGACTATGTAGTAGACTGTGTATTGAGGAGTGAGAAGAGGTAATCAAACGAAAATGCAAATGTCTCTGCTGAAAGTTCATTTTGCTAGCATTAAACCAGGATGAATTACTTGAACTGTGGAAAGATACTTGATGATAATTCTTCTGGATTACTTTTGTCACATGAGTATTTTTCTGATTATGGAAAACACAGTCATCTGTTTTTCTTGTGGTTTTTTTTCCTAGAGTTAATTTTTAACAGCTAGGTAAAACTGAGTGTTTGCCTACTATCTGTGAGAAATAAAGAGCTGGTCCTAATGCATGCTTTAAAAATGTACATCCTCCAAATACGAGTATGTCCTGAGTTTGTAACTAAATCTCAGATGAAGTGAGTTTGAAGTTTTTACTCATTAGAAACACTGGTCAGCTCTGAGCAGAGTAACAGAACTGGTATCCACGGTTGTACTGGTTTTGAATTGGTTTCATACATTCTGTCAACTGCTGTCATGAGAGATCTGACCTTACAGATTTTTAATTTTTAACTTTTCAGTATATTCTGCTTCTCATTCTCATACAATGCATATTTTAGAATAACCTGGGAAAACATAGACAGAATGCTAGTGTTACCAAACTGATCTTTATCGCCTGTCAGTTTTGAAATGCATGCTTATTTGTTTAAGAATATGTGGAAGAAGGCCAGTGAAAATGAAAATAATTTGTCCTTTTATCCCTGTCTTCCTGACTCTACATGTGTTTGGGCAAGAAGTGTACTTGAGTCACTTATGGTGTATCTTAAAATTTATATTTCTTTCTGGTGTTCTAGTTGAATGGAGACTCTCAGGCAAAGGTTCAGAGAATCCTGCGACTGATTTCTGGTGGTGGTCTATCCATAACTGGATCACACATCCTGTGTGGAGACTTCCTGTTTAGTGGACACACTGTAGTACTAACGCTGGTCTATCTGTTCATCAAAGAGTGTAAGTGGTTCTATTTCAATGCACTTCCTTGTTCATATTTGTTGTACTGGGAAAACAAATGACAAAAGTACATGTAAAACTACTGCCCTCCAAAAGTTATTTATCAACTTGTACACAGACTGTATTTATATGGGTTTGAAACACAAATTGAGTGGAAATGGAACCATGGCTGTAGTAAAATCATAAAATGGTTAAGGTTTGAAGGGGCCACTGTAGGTTATCTAGCCCAACCTTCCTGCTCAAGCAGAGTTCCCTAGAGCACATTGCACAGGATTTTGTCCAGACAGTTCTTGAGTGTTTCCATGGGGGAGACTTCACGGCCTCTTTGGCAGTCTGTTCCAGTGCATGGTCACCTGCACAGTAGACAGGTTCTTCCCCACAGTTAGGTAGAACTTCCTGTGCATTGTTTCCTGCCTGATGCTTCTTGTCCTATTGCTTGGCACCACTGAGAAGAGCCTGGTTCTGTCATCTTGGCACACTTCCTTCAGATACTTAGAGATACTGATGAGGTCCCCTCTCATGCTTCTGCAGGCTAAACAGGCCTATTTTCTTCAGTCATTCCTCATAAGAGAGGTGCTCCAGTTTCCTAATCATCCTCTTAGCCCTCCAATGGACTTGTTCCACATCTGTCTTGTACTAGGGAGCCTGGAACTCCAGATGTGGCCTCACCAGGGCTGAGCAGAGGATCAGGACCACCTCCTTCAACCTGCTGGCAATGATCTTACTAATACACCCCAGGATGCTCTGCCCTTCTTGGCCATGAGGGCACTGCTCATGGACAGCTTGGCCACCAGCACCCCCAGGACCCTCTCAGCAGAGCTGCTTTCCAGCAGGTTGGCTCCCACACTGTACTGGTGCACCAGGTTCTTCCTTTCTAGGTGCAGGACCCTGAACTTGCCCTTGCTGAGTTTCAAAAAGTTCTGCTCTGCCCATCTCTTCAGTGTCTGAGATCTTCTGAAGGGCAGCACAGCACCACTCCTCTGAGCTTTGTATCCTCAGCAGACTTGCTGAGGGTGCACTCTATCCCTTCAACTAAGTTGTTGATGAGTAAGTTAATACTGGGTGCAGTATGAACCTTTGGGTTGAACTAGACTCTGTGCCACTGATTAAAAACCCTCCAAGCCCTGCCATTCAGCCAGTTCTCAGTCCACCTCACTAGTTGTCCAGCTTTGCTTGTGAGGACATCATGGGAGACAGTGTCAAAGCCTTTCTGAAGTTCACATAGACAACATGCAGTTCTCTCCTGTTACTTATCCAGCCAGTTGTCCAGATTTTGAAGGCAATCAGGCTGGTTAAGCATGATTTCCCTGTGGTGACTCCATGCTAACTACTCCTGATCACCTTGTTTTCCACATGCTAAGTGGTGGCCTCAAGGGTGAGCTGTTCCATCATCTTCTCAGGGATTGTGGGTAAGGCTGACTAAAAGTGCTGTGGGCTTTAATTAAGGGCTTAATGTGGCTAAACATGTCATCTCTATGTAAGTGTTTATTGGTTGATTAAACAAGATAGCTTTTCATCGTTTGTTGACAGGTTATTCAAATTTTGGATAAAACATACTGTAGTTAATTATGCACACTAGCTCTGTGCGGGTTAGCTGCAGGGGACTGTAGGGAATTTTGTGGCTTGAACACAGCATCATTGCACAGTTACACTGCATCCAAAAGCAAAGTTACTTTTCTCAGGTGTGCTGTACATTAGTTACTGCAAGCAATGAATAGTTAATTCATGCTCTTTGGATGTCTTGTGCTTGAGTCTTCTACTTAATGCTTCTTGTAGTTGATAAGAATTTGGCAAGCATGCAGAAGATGCAGTTATGGTTTCCCCCTTTGCTTTACATTGCTCTGGGGCATGGGAGGAAAAAATCTTCTGTGCTGCACCCAGAGTATCTCTTAAAGTGTTAGAGAACTGAGGACTGACTTCTAAATCTAATACATGGTAAGCAGTGCTTCTATCCTGGGAGCTTGGCTGCTCATGAATATGTAGTGGGGAGTTCCCTTTTCAGTTCACATGTTTGGAGTTGGAATCTTCCCTCCTACTGTTGTGTCCCAAACTATGCAAATGCTAGTTTGGCTGATGGGAATGTGTAATTCGCACTGAAACAAAAATAAGACTAACCAGCATTAGTTGGATGCCTTCCTTTTATTAAAATGCTGAGGGAACAAGGTGCTGCAGTGCTGCATTCTGCCTTAAACAAAAAACATAATATGAAAGGGCCTCTTGAATATGATAGACTCCAAATCTGTAGATTTGAGATGTTCTTTGAACAGGGATTTAAGATGCTGATTATAGTCTGATGATTCTTAGACCTAGGTCTTTCCTGTGAATTGAATGCTACTGGGGGAATGGCATTTGTAACTCATCAAAATTACCAGAGCAATATCAGGAAAATAGCCTAATAATAGTTATTGTTTGCCTTGTTTTGTCTGTTACATTGCATTTTAATGCTATTCACATACTACTCAATTGTACCAGGAAAGATGAAGACAACGCAGTATTCTCTGGGCTAGTTTTACTCCTGTATTTTATACTACAAGGGATTGGGAAAATTGCATCATACAATTTTTTGTAATAAGCCCTTTGACTGCTGCCCAGTTGTTAGGCATGTATTTCAGTGAAGTTGTGAACATTTCAGTGCTCCGTAAGTGAGAAATGCATAGCTTTGTTTTTTGCCTCCCATATAATTATCAAAATGTTATCTGAACCAAGACATAAGCCCTATAATTGCTCTGAATTAGAGGCTGCTTTTTTGCTCTTTCGATAACTGTCTTTGGTATAAGATGCATTCTGGGATTTTTATGTCTGGCTTAGGGGAGTTTTTGCTCTGTTCTTCCTTTCATACTCTGCCATTTTTTCACTTACTCCTCTGCACTCCACCTTTTTCACCAGAACAGTTATGCATATTTTTAGTATTTTTAGCCTTGGTATGTCTGTCTTGCTCAGTGCTGTTTTCATCAGCTTCTTGAGATTACTTAGCTTCTTATTTTAAAAAAAAGATCTCCACCTACTGATTTTTTTTATCTGCAGTGTTTTGGGGAGAGTTAAGATAATTTATTGTTTTGACACTTTCACCAAAAAGTGGTCCTACAGTTACTATTTTGCACAGGCCTCTGAGAGCCTACTGGGCAGGCTTGTTGAGATCAGTAACTTTTCTGCTGGTATTGTGTGGAAGTAAAGGCTGGCCATTGCCCGACAAGGCAAGAGGTGCCAAAACCTCCCACTGTGAGTGAAATGAAGCCAGTTAGCCTGTCAGAAGTTATGAATGGTCATTGTGACACTCAAGGCATTTTTCAGTGGGAAAGAAATACAGGAGAACTTTTCCACTGAAGTGGCTTAAATGCATTTTGAATAGCTTCACTCCCATTTTTAAATCTTTCATTAAAGGATATAAATTCACATACTGTTCTTTTCTGTACAGTGTATTTTGTTTCACAGATCTGAGGCTTCATGCAAATTAGTTAAAGCTTAAGAATTAAAATGAGTGTCTTTTTCTGTTGAATCTGTCATCTCTGCTCAGGTTGTATCAATTCTAGACACTTGAATTCAATCGAGTATAGGCTGTAAAAAGAAAAGATTAAATACACTTTGGTTATTTAACTTGGGTGTATGTTTTGCCTCAATTCTGTCTCTTCCTCTGCACCCCAAATCCTAGCAACTATTTAACTGGAGAACTTAATTTGACTAGAAAATGGGTGGCTGTGTTTTCTTACTAACTCATCTTGCGTTCAGTTTAAAAAGTAAGAACACTTCAGTAAGGTTGCGTCATTTATTAGTCTTGTTTTCTGTGTCAAAGCAGGGGGTTTATACCAGCATGATATGAATTATGTTTTCAAATTTAGTAACCTTAAATTAATCTTTTTCTCCTTCCTTTTGTGGATTGCTATAATAATATAGATGGCTTTTTGCTGTGTTTTTTCCCCATCACCTCCCTGTTTCACAGATTCACCACGTCATTTTTGGTGGTATCACTTAATTTGCTGGCTAATGAGTGCTGCTGGCATCATTTGTATCCTGGTTGCTCATGAACACTATACCGTAGATGTCATCATTGCCTACTATATCACCACGCGGCTCTTCTGGTGGTACCACTCAATGGCTAATGAAAAGGTGAGTGGCAAATACCTTCAGAATCAATGTATAGCCTGCATTTGTTAAAGCTTAAACTTAGTTCTTAATTTCAGCATAAAAATAGAGGTTCCATATTGAAGTTTAAACAGAATGGGCAAGGAGTTTCACTTCATTGTTATTTGTAAATAATATTAATTTGTCTTAATATTTTTTGAACTTTGAGGTTTTAATGCTGTAGTTTATGTATAGAATAGCCCTTCTTTGTCTCAGCTTATGAATAAACAGTACTTGAGTAATAAAATTTCTGGCCAACTGAAATTACCTAGACAATACTAAAATTCTAGTGACAATTATTCTGTAAATGTCATTAAAGGTATGCTGTTCAGAAGGTATCTGCTGCAGTTGTTTCAACAACACATTGAAGTAGCAGCATAGCTCTCAGGCCCATTTAATCTAATTCTCAACTATTAGTCATCAATGGAAAGACAACATGCCTGAAAGCACTCATATTGAAAAAGACTTGAGTGCTTTGTTGCCCCAAATTTTGTACAGCAACAAAGCAGCCCTTTGTGTTAAAGATGCTGAGTTTGTAGTATGCATTTGGACTATTCCAATGGAAAATTCTGTGTTTTCTAGGCTAAATACTCAGTCTTTGCAGAAATGCATGCAAATGCATTGCATTTTTTCTGTTTTCTTGATTCAAATGTAATTGATTATAAGCCTTTAAACTGACAGTTGCCTTTTCCTCTTTACATGCTTGTTCCAATACAGACTTTAAAGGTATCTTCGCAGACGAATTTTCTCTCTCGAGCATGGTGGTATCCAATATTTTATTTCTTTGAGAAGAATGTGCAAGGCTCTGTTCCTTGCAGTTTTTCCTGGCCAATATCTTGGCCTCCCAGCTGCTTCAAATCTTCATGTAAAAAGTATTCACGGGTTCAGAAGACAGGAGAGGACAATGAAAAATCTACCTGAAGAAAAGAAGGAAAGCATCTGCTCTGGTTTTTTCGGTTTTGATTTTTCTTTTTTTTTTTTTTTTTTTTTACCAAAACATCAATGCTGTAACCAAAGTTCTTAAGAGGACTGTAACTGAAGAAGTGGACCAAGCTTCTGTGCAATTGATTGGAAAGACAATTGTAGATTCATATATTGCTATTTCAGATGTTTTCCTCTCATGAGGCTGTACAGACCTATTCTACTCTTCAGTGCTAATGAAATGCACCACTGATGGGATTTTTTTATTAAAGAAAAAATGGAGCAGGACTTTGCTTTATTAATGAGATAGAGGTGCCAAAGACCACAGTAACATTTCCATTACTAACTCTCACTCATCCACAGAAGCACCCAAAAGTCTCGTCTTCAGAGCTCTGGAGTGCGTAAGGGCAAAAACATCCTAAAATGTAAAAGCACGATACTGGTGTATTGAGGTGTATAAAAAAAATAACACAATTGTGGGAAGTGGTTTGTTGCGTTATTCTTGCTAATGAAGGTAAGGCCTTTGTGACTGGTACAGCTGGAAGCGAGTCTGACTTTTTTATACACTGTGGGTTTGGATATCTTATGACTCTAAAATACTACTTACCACCATTAACTCCCATGTATTCTACTACATACCAATTTTTACATTTTTATTAGTAATTTTATATTTAAACAGTTGTGCTACTTGATGAATTTGCAAATTAGAAATAGCTGCTAACATCAGAGTTCAAGGAGCCTAGAATTTTATTTTTAATAAGGGACACAGTTTCAATGTCAATCTTGAATTGCAGCTGGCCTTGTGTATATAGCTATATAGTGCCTGTCAGTGTATATAGATGCATATATACACAAAAGCACACACCTTAAACAAAATTATTTACTGGGAATAGTGATCATAAAGTTCTTGATGCAGGCAAAAGTTCTACAGCTCTCACCTGCTTGAGGAATGCGAGGCCAGGTCCAAAATGAGGCTACATTTAAAATAAACATTTTAATTTTAGTAGCAATCTTTTGCTGAAGCTATGTAGCAGGCTTGCTTGGGAGCCATAGTTCTTCATTGAATTTCTTTTTTTTTTCTTTTACCTCTGGACACATGTTTCTGTGACTTACTTTGAAAAAGACAACCAAACAAAAAAGCTAAGGTTGAAATACCTACAACAGCAGCATTTCTTCAATTGCAACCTAAAATAATTTCATATTAAATGACACTGTGGTAGAACTCACATGTAGATTCCCTTTTTTACCCAGGGCTTCAGTCCAGCTAAAATGGCTATTTAAACAAGTTGGCTGAGAATGTGGGATATTACCATGGGGTAAACATGTAACAAAACCATAGATTAACAGCTACCTGTTTCTTGTTGGTTTGTTTTTTGTATTGTTGTGAAAGCAAAGTAGAAAATTAGCACACCATGTTTAGCTATTAATATTCTGTATTAATTTCTGCAGTTAATACTATTTTCAGATGATCAGTAAAACCTAATGAAAAGATAAAACTGCATTAAGTGTTGAGGTGATACTAATATAAAGGAAATGCTGCGTATTTTAAGAATGTCTTGAACTGAGTGACAAGTGTGAACGCAATTTAAATAATGACAAGTTGTTTTTTAAAATTAAATACAGAGTACTCAAATATAATCTTTCTTCAGTTAAGGGGATCATTGCTCTGAGTTGTACATGAGAATATTTTTGATGTGCGTTTCAAATATTTTTGTGCATTATCAAAATAATACAATAAAAAATGTTCCTTTCAGTACATCCTTGGAAAAACTTAGCTAAGAAAGAAATTCTGCTAATGTTTGGTTTTGTTACTTAAAATAAGCTTAGTAGACTCTGATAATGTGCCCCTGAAGTTGTGTGTTTATGGGCATATCTGTGCTTTCATTTGCTTGCTTCTAGCAGACCTTGAACAGCTAAAAAGCCAGTATCAAAACATTTTTGAATCCTTAATCATATAAATTAATCTGTTCAACACCAGTCAGTAAATCTTGCAAGATACTTGTTATATCAGTACTACTTCATAGATCATAATTTTTTAAGCTAAAACCTAAGCTTTGAGATACCTTAAATATGGCCATGTTAAGCCACTTGTAGTAATACTATCTTTTAGGAGTTATGAATGAATTTCATTAGTGGTCACCGTGCCTTGAAAATCACATGATGAAAAGCATTACCTAAGGAGCTTAAGCAGTGGTTTTCATCTGGTGGCTGAAAAACAAACATTTTGATAGCCTAGATATCTAATTATCTGCATAACCACCACCGTGTCTCAGTGGGATTTCTATAATAGATCTGCAAAGCAGGCTTTCCTCATTCAGGATGAGGTGTTTGGGGTTTTTTACATTTATTCCTGTTTCTGAAAGAAAAAAATGTGGAAGTGATGAAATAGAACTAAGTAAAGTCTCTGCTTTTGTTGGGCTGTGTAAGCTTTCATTCTGCTGCTGAATTTGATAGAGATTCCCATTGTAATACAAAAGGAAAGTTTAAGTAGCAGCTCTAGCTCAAAATACTTGATTCCTCTTCTGGCTCAGTCCTCCCTTAACTGCTTAATATTTATCCATTGTATGAAAGCTCTCAAAGGGGTGTGTGTGTTTAATTAGCAGAAAGCCCCAATTCTCTATGCTCTCAATAGCTTTTAATTGCTTTTACAAACTTGGATGGTATAGCTGTATTTGAAGACTCTTTAGACCTATATGTAAGGTGATAAAATGGGTAAGTAATGGTATATTCTAGTTCTTACTGTTCTAGTAGTTTATCCAATACAAACCAAAACTGCTACATAAAACTTACTAATTTAAAGATCTTGGTGATCATTGTATACAAATACCATGAAGCTTATAGTTTCATCCTAAGAGGCAAAAGATTGCAGTAGGTAAAAAGGAGAAACTTGGACTTTTGCTTAGGCTTACAGTCAAGAGATCAGTATATTATTTGGTCTGTATATGCCCAATTTTTTGCAGTATGTCACTAATTATTTCTTCCTAGTTACAGTAATATTTCTTACAGATGTCACATGAGCTGCCCCTTTACTGTGACTATAATGTGCTCCTCTCTACTGAAGAGCATGCACATGTTGAACTTTACAGACACTTAAAAAAAGCACTACACTTGTACACCTGACCTATCAGTATGACTTAAATGGTGATGGGCTTTCTTAAAATGGCTAATGTACATTTAAATCTGGATTTAAAAATGTTAATTTGAGCATTTAAAGAAGGGTGCTGCTAAGTGGTCATGCTACAGATGCCTACTTCTAATGCCAGAAATGATGAATGTTTACTTGAAAGCACAGTAAATGGACACTTTTTTTGGTACGTCCTTAGCACTCCCATGTGGATGTAAATGGTACTAAATGTTAGTCATCTTTCATTGCTTTCTTCTTGGAAAGATCGCCACAGGTGGGGTAGTAGCAAAAATAACTGTGCTGAACATTGCTATGAACTCTACTACTGTATTTGCTGCCCTCCTCAAAAAAACAGTTGGGAGAGAAGGAAACTAAAAAAAAAAAATACTTATGTTAAAACACATTACCTTCATGTAATAGAGAAATAAAGCTCAGCAACAGAGACAGAACTGGAAAGTCTTTTACAGAGATGAGAGACCTTTCTCTTAATTGGATTATTGCAAATCCATTTACCAGGCTCTTAAATTGGAATCTGTTCAATCTCTGGCTTTCTCCTATCAGTAGCCTCTGGCTAGACAGTTTATCCTAAATTGTTTGGTATTAACCCAAATTTTTCTTGTTGCAGTAGATGTGAAGTATGATTTACTGTTCTAGAAACAGATCCATTAACTTCAGTGCAAGGTGAAGTCTTTCCATTAACTTTAAATGAATTTTCCCATTGCTCTGTGTTGGTTTTTTTTGTTTGTTAGTGGGGTTTTGGAGGTTTTTTTTTGTTTTGTTTTGGGGTTGTTTTCTTTTTTTTAACTCATAAACCTTGAATCTTAAAGATTCCTGGGGTAATTTTGAAAATGGGTCCAAGCTGTCAGATGAACTGGAACCATTTTTCCTTACTGGCAGATCTAATAGTTATAAACCTCCATTCTCATCGTGATACTTTTACAATATACATGTTTTGGATTTACCTAGAACTCTTATATGGGCACACAAAATTAGAGTGATACTATAAGATTGAACACTTCTGTATTGAAGTGTTCTATTCCAGGCATTGTAAAATCAATATCTTAAATTCAGTTACTGAGAAGAGGGATCTTAAAAGTAAATATTCCTGTTAGGCATCATTCAAATGAATTTTGCTGCTTAAGTACTCATGAGAAAAATATCCTACCATGCCAGTGAAGTAACTTTGCTTATAAGTAAGCCTGCATGTGCTACTTTATGATGCTTCTTAGAATCCAAAGAGAAATGCTGTGAAACAGAATGGAGACAAAGGCTCTTGTTCTAGTATTTATAAGGAAAAAGAAGGAAGATGAAAACACTGAAATAGATGATTTTACATAAAATTGAGCTAAAGCTACACCTAACTTCTAAGAAATGTAGAATTGAGTTGTTTGTGTAACAGTTCTTCAGAGAAAACCCCAGACTTACAAGGAAGCAGCAGTATTAAGCACGTCATTCAACAGTACAGCTGTGTATCTGTGCTGGTTCTCATCCATAACTTACAATATAAAAACAAAACCCAGCTCAGTGAGAGGTGCTTGGGGATTAAAGTACTTAAATATTATTAGCAGTTTTTTGTAAGTTGTTACTTCAAGCTGTCACTAATAGTTTCTAAAACAGTAACAAAGTGCTGCAATGCTTAAAACATACTGAAGCTTTTTTTCTAACTGGCTTAAGTTTCCATGGATTTAACCATATGTTTAAATCTTATTAACCTAGAAAGTAGCATGTAAGAATGTCAGGCTAGATACAGGTAGCTTATGTATTGCATATTTCAGTTCTGAACTCATCTTTCCTAGCAAAACACTCAATGCCTGAATGATGTTTAAATATGAAGTAACGATACTGTGCGGTCTGTGTGTCTGAAATACTGGTGTTGAGGATTCCTTCTCTTCTATTGTAAATCAGGGATTAAAAACTCAGAGAGGTTTGACTTGTTTTCAGTGAAAATGTTTTAATTGCAAAGGACTTGGAGTTTAGCCAATAGGTAGCAGTTTGTTTTCTGTGGCTCTTGGCTGTGTACAAACCTTTAAGATGCAAACTAGGTGGAAGGAGAGGGCAGACCACTTCTTACTGGGAGGAGCAGTGTGTGGCTTTTTGAATTATTATATTGGCTGCATCCTACATGCAGTCTTATCTGTATTATAGTTGAAAGAAGATGCTGTATTATGCTATTATAGTTAATGTTTGCACTTTTTCAAATGATTATGTAGTTGTTGACCCAGTCCTTCTGCTAGATGAAGAGTGAATGTTTTTGTCCTTTACTTGCTGTCTGTATGGTTAAACATAACTGGTTTTAGTTCTGGTAAATGTCAATGGGAAAAATGCAGATCCCTTGGATACAGTACCTAAGGTGTCTGTGCATGGGTTTCTTCTAGGAGAAATACTCTTCTTTCAAGCTGTGCCTAAATAATATTAATGTCAGCTCTTGCATTTTCTCTCAGCATAATATGGTCTTTAGGAGGTTAGCATTTGTGACACTGCAAAGAATTACTGAAGAAAAATCTCCTTTGTGCCAATTGAGATCAATTTTCACAAAGCATCTTTGCTGAAATATGTTTGAAGATGACTGGGGGGAAGGGGGGGTGGTTGCTTTTTAATTAAGAGAAAAGGTGGTCAGAAATGAGTCTGAAATAAAAGCATCTCAAACAGTTGGGGTCCAGGCATGATGCAGGCACATGTGTGTGGAGAGGGGTCTCTGTGGCATAAGCAATACTGGATTCAGTACACAGTGGCTTCTCGAGGAAGGCAAACCACATTGTACTTGTACAGTACAGACAGCTGTAAGCCATCTTTACCTGTCCTTTTGAGCTTCTTTCAGACTGACAGCACAGTACTAAAGGTGGCAATACCTAAAATGTGAAGGTCACTTACAAACCAAAATTATAAACGGGGCTGAAAAGGCAGATCTCTGTAAAATCAGTCATCAGAGAGGTGCCTTCTAATTCAACAGAACATACAATTGGGTGTTACTTCGAGTGAGAGTCACATTTAAGATGAGTGGGCCTGTTTGCTTTCTAAATTATTTTTTTCATTGAAGATGGCTGGAGCGCTGAGAATATCAAGAGGAGATTTATCTCTGCTTACTTTCACCTCTACCATTGAAGTCTTTGTGTGTAAGCCTTAAGCAATACTGTTAAACTCCAACCCCTCTTACATTTTGAGGAACTTAGCAGTGTTTTGTTACTTCTGTAAAACTGGGTTGGCATTCCACTTTTTTTACAGTTTGTTGCTATTCAAAATGCTGCTTATGCTGAAGCCTGTGCTGCTTTGGACTCCTGTCTAACTACGCCTGCTAATTGTCTTTTCTAAATGGCTCAGTACGGGAAGAGTAGGATTAACATTTGAAAAGGCCTCATAATTAACCCTAAAGCCGAAAGGCATTCTTGTCAGACACATCTTTGCACAATTTGTACTTGAAAATAATTTCTAGTTTCAGAACCTAACATGCTAGGACATACATTTTTTTCCCCTCAGGAATCAATTCTTGCTCCTAGTTTCAGAACCTAACATGCTAGGACATACATTTTTTCCCCTCAGGAATCAATTCTTGCTCCTTAAACGTTTAGCACATTTTCATTTGTGTTTATTTTTGTGATTCAGGAGAACATGTGTGAGATGTGAAAAAGGTTCTGCTAGGTTTTTAGGTTAGAGTTTGTACCAAGGAACGTGAAAGTAAAAGCAGAAATAATAGTTTGATGGCTGTGGTTCTTGTGCTTTCCATAGGACTTTGAGAACTCTCAAGACTTCCCCAAAAACAGCACAAGACCTCACTTTGGCTGCAACATGGTTTCATCCTTATCAGCTGACAGCTTTTCTTGCATGACTTCTCCTAGGTTGGATCCTGTGTATCCATAGCTCTGTATGTCAGTTGGAGTTGTATATTCAACTGGGGAAGAACTAGGCAAGAAAGGGTGTTGGCTGCTGAGGAACCCTACATGGTAATATAAGAACGCTGTAATGCATGCATGATGAGAAGCTGGTAAGATGGCATTGTTCTGTAGCTTTAGGATCCAGTTCTGCAAACACTGTGCAGCAGACTACAATAACAAATTGAGAGACCTTCGGTGCTGTAGTTTCTGCTGATCTTTGCAAACTGCAAATTTCATATGAATTGTTAACAATTAGCAAGAGTTGGCTTTCATGTTGTAAAACTTCCAGGATGACACTTTATAGCTGATACTTTGTTAGATAACTGAGTGTTATGGTGTGCTGTATACGTGCAAGAGATACTAGAGCTAGGCTGTGATTTGTGTTGCAATCTGTTCACTGTGTTAAACCCAAACCAAAACCAGCTATTGCACTAGCTGTACTTTAAAAAAAGCAATAACGGGAGCATCTTGTAGCTTTTCTCTTCAAAGGTGCTGTCTGTCATGATCACTTCACTGTTGACTGTGAATTTGGTAAAAACATGTTAAAGAAATTGTCCTACGTAGTTTACTTGGCACATACAAGTTGAAATTTTTTATGGTCAGCCTGTGTACTAATGAATACAGTTGGACTATTTACATGACCACCCAGATCTTTAAAAATCAAAAACCTTCTATCCATTTATGGTGCTAATAATCTCAGATACTGTTAAGAGCTGGTATTCTCTTATTACACATGAACACTAAGGAAAGCTGTTATGACACCTTTTCAATAAAGCTAAATTTCTCTACATTTTAAGCCTGTTCCAAATGCTTTTTATATAAATACAACCCTTTTCTATTTCTGTTTTATATAAAAACTGCAAAAAACGGTATTTTAATGCAGGAAAACATTAGGAGTGTATAGTATTCTAAATTACATGTCCAATTCTAAGTTTTCATACACTTTAGGATAGCTAATCTTCTGAAACTCAGTCTAAAATGTAAGAATTGTGCTAGGTGGGATTAAGGGACAGGCTAGTTTAAAGAAAATCATTCTCTGGCTTCATCACTGTTGAAGGCTTGTAGAATGAGGAAAGGATGTGAAATGGACAAAGCTGTATTAGGAGGACATTGATTATGCAGTGTAGATGCTGACACTTAAAAAAACTCAAACAACTTGTGATGAACATGACCATGTAACTGTATCTAAAGAACAGAAGTGAAAACATAATTCTCAAGGCAGTTCATAGTAGGACATGATAAAAACACATGAAAGAACCTTAAACTAGACTGTTTATATTGTGAAAGAGCAAAGTAACTTTCTAGCTTTGTTTGAAAGCTTCACATGCAACTTTTTCTTAAGATGAAAAACTATCTTGTGCCTTCTGTTGCAGAAGCTATTGTTGCCTTCCCTCCTGTCTTTGGTTATGATTTTATTGTAGATAATGAAAGACAGTGCACTTCCAGATCTTGCAGAGAGGCATTTTTGGGACTTCCTATCCACAGAGAATACCGAGCCTTTAGTTCTTGTTAAAGGCCCCTTCCTTCCCAGCTTGCAGTTGTGAAAGTATCTGCCTGTGACAGGTATGGCAATCCTGCTGTAGCTGGCTCTTAAATGAGCATGATGCCCTTAATTCATCCAGACACGTGAATGTGTGGAGCGGGTGCCATGTCCAGGTACACTGGTGACACTGCAACACACTTGTCTGCTCTGAAGTGGTTGCACCCTGAGTCTTTGGTCACTAAGCTGCTGTCCTTCATATGCTAGAATAAATTCTCTTCAATCACTTGCACCTAGTACTTCAAGAAATAAACGGGCTTCTCTAAGATCTATTTGATGGAACCTGTGTGTCAGTGCAAAGAATATTCCATGTTTAGAGTAACTTAGTTAAAGGCAGAAACAAGCCCACCATCTAGGATAAAACCAGGGCTGGGTGGGGTTTTTGAGTGAAGGTGGATAGTCTAGTAACAATAGTCTGGATTGTCTTCCTACTTGTCTCAGTGCCTGCTTTAAGAGTAGGACACTTGGAAAAGCCAAAGATTGAACAAAGTCATCCATAGTAGTCCTAAGCCACATTGAAATATAACTTTCCTATCTTGATTACTAGATGCTTCAGAGAAAATGGACTGTATTTTTTTTCATTTACAAAAAAAGTGCAATATTTATGGAAATACTGAGGCAAATGGCTGCATGTTTCCATGCCCTGCAAAAACAAAACCTTTGCAAGCATGTGACATGCACTTGACCAAAAGTAGGTTTTTTTAGCTTTAGTATCTGCTGTGTTACAGAAACATGTTTCAGTACACTAGTGTAACTCAGAAATTTCAGCTATTTTCAATGTGCTTTTGACAAGAAGAGTGTTTTTTATGAATGAAGTGCCTGTGGAAATAAAACTCCAAAAGTTGCCTGCAAGCTCAAATAAAGCATATAAAACCACAGCCCGTACTTGAAGAGAATGGGTGCTAAGTCAGCAGCTGCAGAGAACAGCTAGTCAACAGTCCTAAGCATTGACAGGATTCAAAGACTAAGATAAATTTTGAGAGAAGAATATTATGTTGCTTTCAAGAGTTTACTGTGTTCATTAAACTTCCAATGCTTCTGCTTGGGCCTTAACTCTGTAACTTGGCTATCTTTAAAGAAAAATTAGTTCCTTTGAACTGTTCTATTTTTATGCTTATTTTTATGCCAGTCTCTTCTCTGGTGGGGATTTTTGTTTGCTTGTTACATAGAGTTGGTTTTTGACCTGTTAAAAGTGGAGTACCCAAATGCTTTGATTCCTCAGTTTGGGACAATAGTTTTTTGTTAAGTGCAGAATTAAAGGGAGTGTGCATTTTATTACACTGATGCTAGGACTGAGGAGGAATAATTTCCATGGAAAGCACTGTAGTGCTAAAACTTGTATATGTTGTTTTTTGGGGTATGCAGAATATTAGTAAAGTACTTGGATATATTTTGCTGTTAATTTCATGCTTTAAAAAGAGGCTATTTGGTTATAATTTAAATTGGAGAAACTGATTTTAATGTTGCAACAACTATTATTTTAATTTGAAACATCCACTTATGTACTGGTATCTTAGAGCAAAAGTTGCATTTTATCACATTAATTTCGATAAAATTTTTTAATTAATCTCATTTTATGTGGAATTTAATCTCTGGACACCCTAGAATTGGCTATATGCCACTGAAACCAATATTTCAACTGCATACATAGGGAAGGAAGGCATTTTTTTAATCTAGTTCTTGACTAGACTGAGAAGGAAGTGAGGCTAAATTACTCTTGTACAAAGAAAACAGGCAAAAACAGTAATGTGTTTCAGCTGTGCTGAATAGTTTAGCTTCTTATTTTCACACTACAGAATTTAATTTTTTTTTGAGACTCAGATTTAAAATGTCTTTAGTTCAGCTAAATTTTCACCTGGTTTTATATATTTTTTCTAATAGATGCATTTTATTGGTGCACATTGTAATTAACCACTGAATTTCTGCCAAATATGGACAAAATAAAAGCTGGATTCTGTTCTGCCAGTTTAAATCTGTTCTTAGTTTTTCTCTTTTGTTTAATTCATGGCTGAGAAAATGTCTATTTGCTGTTTAGATTAAAGAGACAGTTGCCTTAATTGCTTAGAGGAAAACTGACCGTGACCATTTGAAGCTTTATGTATTTCTGAAATTGCTGTAACTTCTGTATAATTGCAATAAAACGTTTTTAATACAGTTCAGCCACTATTTTACGAGCAACTTGTCAGTATCTTTACTGAATGTTCAACTGTTTAAAATAATAATTTTTTTAACACCACCCTATTTAATGGATAAGCACTTTATTCTGTGTATTTTTTATTTTGGGGGATCACTTTAAAGAAGGAGCATTGTGGGTAAAGCATGAATACTCTTCTCTGTTACCAAGGGGATATCAAGAGCACTTACTAAACCCACTGATGCTGCAGCAAATTATTGGGAAGACCATACAGTGGTGTTTTTCAACATCTAATTACCTCTCGTAGGGCCTAAATTTTTTATTGCTGATCAGCTGGAAAAAGTGCACTAAGGTGTGTGTACTATAGGGTGTGGAAAGTTACCCTCAAAACCACTTCTGGGTGGGTCGGGGGGATTGAGGTGTTTGGGTGTGTTTTGTGTTTGGGGGTTTTTATTTTTTTATTTGGGGCAAAGGAGGAGAGCTGCACGGCTTTTTCCTCTGAAATGTAAGTAGCCCTCTTCGAAGTGTCTCTGTGCTGTTCTGCATTTGCCAAGCAGTTATGGAACCTAGAGCTGGGACATGGTTCTAGGTTCGTCCTTGGGTCTGAAAACAGAGACTTTCGGTGTATCACCTCGAACTGCCAGTTTTTTGTGTTCGGGAAGGGGGCAGAAGGATCATCTGTATTTCCTTCCCTTCTAAACCGCTGAAAAAATAGCTGTTTGCGTAAGGAGCATTTCAAAGCAAGTCCTGGGGGGATTTTGTTGTTTTTTATTCTTGGTGGTTTTTTTGCACGAGCTCGACATACGTGCTTATCTTTCATCTTCCATAAACTTCGGCTCTGTCCCCTGTTGCGGGGCGGTGTCGGGGCGTGGCCCCGCTCCCCGCCCCCAGGCCCGGCAGGCCGGGGTCAGGGCGCCGCCGGCCTCGCCTCCCCCCCGCCCCCGCCATCTTAAACCGCTACGCGCCGGTAGCGAGGCGAGGCCGCCGTTCCCGCAGCCCTGGGAGATGGCGGTGCCGAGCTCGGCGGCTTGGACGTGGCTGCTGCGGCCGCCCACGGCCACCGAGCTGCTGCTGGTGGCCCTGTGCTGGCTCGGCTGCTACTGGCTGCTGCGGCGGCGGCCGCGGGAGCTGTCGGGGCTGCCGCCGGGCCCCGCGCCCTGGCCGCTCGTGGGCAACTTCGCCTTCGCCCTTCTGCCGCCTCCGCTGCTGCGCAGGTGGGCGGTGGAGGTGCAGGGCGACCGGCTCTCCCCCGCCTTCTCGCCCCATGTCTTCCTCACCGGCCTCACCAAGCTGTACGGCAGCGTCTTCCGGCTCTTCGTGGGCAACCGCCCCATCATAATCCTCAACACCTTCGGGGCGGTGCGGGAGGCGCTGGTGCAGAAGGCGGACGTGTTCAGCGACCGGCCCTCTGTGCCCATCGTCCTCATGATCACCCACCACAAGGGTAAGCGCCCGGGGGCGCCCCGAGCCCCGCTCGGGAGCTGCCGCACGCCCGGCGATGTCCACGGTGATGCTTAGGAGCGATACGGAGCGGGAGCTGCTCGGGACCGTGGCTGCTCTGCCGAAATTTATAAATAACTCCCGCGAATTGTGGACTGAACCATTTACTTGCTTTTTTGCTCCTCGCTTGTGTCCCTCGCCCTGCTGCTGACAGAAAGCACTCAGAGAGAAACTCGCCCTGGCTCGAGGTGGACGTGCAGCATCCCCGTGAAGTTGGCGGTGCTGTACTGTGCGCCACAGAGCACCTTTGGGTGGCTGAAATGCCTGATCCCTTTAGATCTGTGTACAGTAAAAGGACTGAGGAGCGGCGGAGAGAGCTGGGGTGGTTTAGACTGTTGGAGAGGAGGCTCAGGGGAGACCTTCTCGCTCTCTACAACTGCCTGTAAAGGGGGTGCAGCCAGGAGGGGGTCGGTCTCCTGGGTAACAAGCGACAGGACGAGAGGAAATGGCCTTAAACTGCCCCAGGTGAATTTTAGGTTGGGCATTAGGAGGAATTTCTTCAAAGAAAGGGTGATTTGACGATGGAGTGAACTGCACAGGGAGATGGTGGAATCAGCATCCCTGGAGGTGTTTAAGGAAAGACTAGACATGGCACTTGGTGACATGGTCTGCTTGATACGGCTGCCTGCTTGCAAACTACTGCTGCTGTGATGTTTGCGAATGTGTTATTCTGCTTGTCAAAGCTTACTGAGCGTATTTGGATTTGGGTTTTTTTTGGGTTTGTTGTTTTTTTTTTTTTTTTTTTTTTTTTTTTTTTTGGTTTTTTTAAGAGTTCAAAGGAGAGTTACTAGCTTTTGCCAAAAAAAAGGCATGAAGAGTTTAAACACATGATTGCAATACTGCAGGTAGAATTTCTTCATGTTTAGTTCTTAAGTCATTATGGATCTCAGTGTTTATGGAAATCTACTCACTCTTTTTCAGTTTAGAAGGTGTTTTTCAGTTTAGGAGGTAACAGAAGGCTTATTAGTGTGCTAGCTTGTTGTGAAACTTATATTTTTTCTAAGGCTAGATAAATCTATTTTTTAAGTACCTGAAACATTTGTCTTCTTTTTTTTTTTTTTTCCCTGTACCAGAATTGCTTTAGTAAAGAGGAGAAGAAAGTGAGGGACCTAGGTCATGTTTATTAAAATGCTATCAGGTACCATTGCTGAAATCAGTGTAAAGAATAAAAAAAAAAAAAGATGAATTATCTTGGTTTAATGATATTGGTCCAAGACAGATCTTACTGGCACATTGTTATCATGTGTATTTTTAGGTACAGTACTTTAGCAAGAACTGGAGGAGGAAAGGGGTAGAGGAGTTAGATAATTTTAGCAGTGCTGTAAAACCTCATGTTCAGGCTCATGGCAGATTTCTTTTTCCTTAAATGCCATGAATTTCATCTGTTTCTTGTTCTGTGTCAGACTTTTTTGAATATGGTGAAGCAGAGTAGCCCGGGCAGTTGGCGGCTTCCACCAGTGGGTGCTCCAGGAGAGCTGAAAGTACCAGGAGCGTGTTGTCCACAGCCAGAGCGTGCTGCAACCAAGCCCATGGACGGTGCCTGTCTGTGTTGCGCTGTGGCAGGGACACTGTGTTGCTTCTTGGTTTGGTTTTATCTGGAAAGTCACCATAGCTGTGCTCTGCCCAGTTGTCCATAAAACATCCCTAGCTGTTCTGTAGTGCTTGTGTTAGCTGGTGCAGCACGCTGAATTGCCACAGATGCAGGAGTACTGTAGAGTGCACCTCAGAGATGGTGTGCTCTGAGTGCACAAAGGGAAGAGTCGGTGAATATGGGCAGTGGAGGGCCACTGCCCCCGCAGGCTGGTTCTCCAAAAGCCAGTGGAAGTTACAGGTGCTGTCAGGTGCTGGCTTGGGTTTAGTGGTGGCATGAGGAGATGACTGAACCTCTGCGATGCTGCGTTTGTGCTAATGAGTGTTGCTTTTTTCGTGTGTGGTTCATGAAGGAGGTAGATGGGTTACAGCACTCAAACTGGAGGCCTCTTAAGATTGGTTTGGGAGCCTCCTGAGCATAGTTTCAGGAGTTCATGGGTGAGGCATTGCTGCAGGTCAGGACAGTGACAGTTGTGTTAGTATGTACTAGGAAAGGGAGCAGTAAAAGCAGGATGAGGTGTAACTTCGGGTCTACCACCCACAAATTGGGTGCTACAGCTCTGGGAGGTTTAGTGTCCATTTTGGGTTCCTACATGTCTTTGGGTTCCTTCGTTCTGTAAGTGAGCTAAGTGATATGAGCTTACAGAGCTATTTTCTTGTAAGCTACATTTGCTGATGTAGTTTTGTCTTTAGCCTGAGCTGCCCTGCCAGGTATGGGGTAGAAAAGAGAGGGGCTTATCTGAGCTTTGTGGCTCTATTGCGTATAAGATGCAAATAAAATAATTGTGCCTGGGGGAGAGCAGGTAGAAGTATCAGAAATGGCAAATACTACATTTCAGCAACTTGATTAGCAAAGGAGGGAGGCCTTCTTGGCTGGATAAAAAGAGCCATAAGAACTTAAGGGAGAAGGTAGAGGTCAATTCTTAATTGAAGTCTTCTGCACATATGTCTGCAGGAAGAGAAATAGTAGACTGAGGAGAGAAAAGAGATTTCTGTGGTTTGGTTTTAGTATTTTTAGTTTTTTGTATTCTATAGCTACGAAAGGCAACAAAGACTGACTCTGCAGAGTAGATGGAGTCTGTGTGGTTGTCTGCCTGTATAGCCCTGCCCTGTGCATATCCAGATGTGGATGTCTGACAATACAGAAGTTGAATGTTATTAAGTGTCATGACTGCTGTATTTGTCAATGTTCCCAGTATTGTAGCAACACTAGAGCTAGCAGTAAAAAACGGGGGGAGAGGGAGGAGAGGAAGTAAGCCTTTGCCAGAATGTGTGTCTTGTAAGGATTTTAATCTTTTCCATCTAAAATGGGGAATAAAATGAACTCTCTGGTTATGTGAGTTTGTTGGTTGTATTGAAAGGGTTTCATTATCAGCTCGTAGAAATTAAGCCCCTATAGTGAGCATGAAGTCCTGGTTATTGTTGCTTGAGAATTTATTATTGTATTTCCTTCTGGGTTTTTTGTTGGTTTTGTTTGTTTGTTTTGCTTTGCTTTAGTTTGTTTGCAGGGGAGGTTTTTTTTGTTGTTTGGGGGGGGGGGGGGTGGTTTAAAAGTAGAGATGTCTGTGCTGACTAACGTGACCTTTTAGGGCAGGCAGATTTTCTCTGAAATCAGCAAAGGACTGTTCCATTATTATAGCTTGGTAGTGATGCAGTTGAGAGTTTGCTTTCTTCTCTTACCTATGTTATTCTATCTTTATGCTTTTCTTCTTCCTTAATCTCTCTCCTGTGTTATTCTTTCCCAGTTTACAAATCAGTTATTAGTATTGTGCAGCAGTTTGGGGCTTGGGGACATCAGAAAACACCCACGCTCTCTGCAGGGCTGCTGGAGAGGCTCACTGGGTGGGGGGCGGTGTGTTGTTGGTGTTAGCTTTTCTGTGGGGCTAGGGGAGTCTCTTTTACCTTCAAGACAATAGGTCTGTTTTCTTTATGAAAGTATTTGGATCCTAAACCTCATTTTCCTAACAACAAAAAAGGGAAGAGGTTGTGGATGCATAGCGTGTTTCGGAAATATTTGTTTAGGGATAGAAATGGTTTTGTTCCAAGAAATCCATGTTTCTTTCACAACCCAGCTACAAACCGTGGAAACTCAAGTTGGTGCATGGCCAAATTCAGCCTTAAATACACCTGTTTTTTCACTTAACCTACTTGAGGACACCAGTGCTAACAGGAAACAGTTGAGAGAGGAAATCTGGAAAGTTTTTGGTTCTGTTTTTGAAGGACCAGGAAGTGGGTGTTTGAATAGATTGCCTAAGGAATGTCTTCATGTAGAGAAGATGAAATTCAGCTGATTCTGGGCTTGTCTTGACTCTTCCTAATGTTCTTGTTTAGGATGTTTGAAGCTAGGTCATGTGTTGTGTTCTTTTAGCATTAGGGGCTAGGAACATTAACTTGTAATAGGAATGTAGGTAATGTTAAATATTGAAACATGGTGCATCTTCCAGTACTTACGTACTACTTCTGTTTTCTTATGGCCATTTCTCCTTTTAAATTCAACATTAAGATTTGCAGTTGACAGAAGAATTGATGTTGCTTTTATAAAGTAACTTTTTATTTTCAGAAAAAAAACAACGTAGTGTCACTTTACTAGAAGAACAAATCCAGAACTAGGTCATGTTTGATGACTAAACTTTCTCAGGTTAACCATGGAGTACATTAGAAATAGCAGGTTGTGTATTTGTTACCCTGTGGTGTCTTTGGTGTGGTCTTTTGATTCAACAAAAGAGATGTTTCTGTTTGTAAGTGAGTAATAGGGATTTAATTTAAACGGTGTTTCATAATGACACAATTATGCAGAGCAATTGCCTAGGGCCATCAAAACTGTTGGGATGCAAATCAAGCAGGTTTTTGCCAAGTGTCTCTGAACCTGTCTTCACCTTCCCAGTTTTCTCACAGTGTGAGTATTTCTCCCAGTGTGAGTATCCTGTATTTTTATTATAAAGAAAAAGCTCGCTTGTAATAGAAACACATGAAAAAAGTATTGAGAAGTTTGTATAACATGAAGGGGAAAAAAATGCAAATCAGTTTGTGTTTTAATGTCTTCTGTTGTGCCTTGCTGAAGGAGTTCATGTCTCAGGATGTGGAGGAGAAAAGGCTATATCTAACATATGTCCCAGACTAACATTTCCCTCTTCTCGATCTATTTGTGTCTTGCAAAGTGTAATGAACTAGTGATGTAACTTGGATATTCATTTCACTGATTAGGAAAAGGAGAGACAGTGTTTCCAAAAGCTATTATAAAGAACCTTGTGTTCTTCCTTTAGCTCCTAGCCAAGTGCTTGGGGGAGATTTGCTGTTACCATTTCCCTCTCTTCTGGCTCTTGGGTTGCAGGCCTGTCTATTTCTTATTGAAAACTGGGCATTTTGGTTTCAGACTCTCCCTTTTCCTTTCAGGTGTTATTTTTGCACCTTATGGCCCTGTCTGGAAGCAACAGAGGAAATTCTCTCTCTCAACACTGCGTCATTTTGGAGTAGGGAGACACAGCTTAGAGCCTAAAATCATTGAGGAGCTGAACTTTATAAAGGAGGAAATGCTGAAGCATGGAAAGGATTCATTTAATCCCTTCCCAATCATTCGCAATGCAGTGTCCAATGTTATCTGTTCCATGGCCTTTGGCAAGCGTTTTAACTACGAAGATGATGAGTTCAAGACGATGCTGAAGAACATGGCCCGCGCCCTGGAGCTGAGCGTGAACAGCTACATGATCCTGGTCAACATCTTCCCTTGGCTCTACTACCTTCCCTTTGGGCCTTTCCGGGAGCTTCGGCAAACTGAGTTAGATATTACTGCTTTTCTGAAGAGAATAATTGCCCAGCACAGGAATACACTGGATGCAGCAAATCCCAGGGACTTCATTGATATGTACTTCATCCATGCGGAAGAGGAGAAGAACAACAAGGAGAGCAGTTTTGATGATGATTATCTGTTTTTTATCATTGGTGACCTCTTCATCGCAGGCACAGATACTACTTCCAACACGTTGCTGTGGTGCCTGCTCTACATGTCTCTTTACCCTGAAGTACAAGGTAAGATTATTTTATTCTAGGTGATTTATTCCAGACTGTAAAGCTCCAGATGGATTCTCAGAAACAGAAGCAAACAGTGGCAGTGAAGAAATCATTTGGAGTGCCAATGGTTTGTGTGTACATATAATTTGAAGGCTGGTGTGTAATCAGACATCTTCTATCCTGCTGTGCTAGCATGGTTTCTAGGTTAGTGCTATATATTAAGTGCTAAATGGCCCTTTAATCTGTGAATTTCTTCTGTCTTTGGACAATTTTATCTTTCCCAAGCAGTTCCAGAAAAACTTTAGCACGTTTGAAAAACTTTGGCAGTTGTGGCATTCCAGGCATATAGTAGTGATATAAGATGTGTGAAGACCGGAGTGGTAAGGTCTGCTTTTATGCCTCCCTGAGCAGGGAGGTTCTTGAGTCTAGTGACAGTCTGGGGAAGTGAAACACTACCTATTGTAGAGGAAGATCAAATCAGAGACAGCTTAAGCAAACTGGACTTGCACAAATGCACAGCACCATCTGCCAGTGTCATTAGAGGGCCTCTCCCCATCAGTCTTGAGTGGTCATGGTAGTTGGGTAGGTTGCTGATGATGAGGGGCATGATGAGGGGCGGGGGGGGGAAGACACATGGAACATGTGACCACAAAACAGAGGCAGAACAAAATGGTCTTGTTCAGTGTTAGGGAAGGATGACTGAGGGGAAACCTTATGCTGTCTACAACTATCTGATCAAAAGATGCTAAGAAGATGGAGGCAGTCTCCCCTGAGGTGTGCAGTGGAGGGAAGGGAAGCAGTGGAAACAACAAGAAAATTCCAATCAGATACTTGGAAAACAAATTGCCCTGTGAACATGGCAAAGGAGTGACACAGATTGCCCTGAGAGTTAACAGAATCTCTGTCTTTGGTTCAAAGCTAAGTGGGACATGACCCTGAGTAGTCTCATCTACTCAGTTGGATCTGCCTGGAAAAATCTCTTTAAATAGGTCAAGATCATGGTTTATTGCACAAAGTCAACCAAACTGTTGACAAAAGATTGCAAAACAGGGCACCAGTACTGTACATGGGAGAGAGAGTTCACTGGGGACAAATGTAAAGTAAACTTTTATTGCATAGGCTTATTCTTCTGGTTTTGATGTTGTGTGTTATCACTGCTTGACTTGATATGCAGTTACATGGATTAGATAACAAATGGAATCTAGAAGAGTTCTGTGGTTTTTTAACCTCTTTTTCTTCTGCCTGGTACTGTATGTGTATGTGCTGGTCAGTTTTCACTTTTCTGCTGACCTCTTAACAGTTTCATTACCTCTGTCTGATTTCCTCTTTCCTTATGTTGTGGCTCTTGTCAAGTAATCTAAATATGCTCAGTAGTCCAGAGTGTATCACCTTTAGTATCCCATTCCTTACATCCTGATTACCTTGGAGTTACGTATGGGCCTCTTTTTTGTTTATTTCTAGCAATACATTTCTCTTAAATGTATTTCCTCCCTAGAGAAAATACCTGAATCATGTATCTTTTAAAAGTAGCAAAAGTTGCTTGCAGACATGGAAAGGCAAACTAAGGGCTATCAGAGGAAAAAAAAAGTCTTTTTCTCTTTATAAAATAGTTTTGCTTTTTACAGGGAAATAGAGAGTGATGTGTATGGACAATATGGTGAAGTCATGGCACGTATTTAGTTTGTTCTGTTCCCTGACTTTGTTTTGGTCCTTGGCTTCTGAAGATGTGTGAGATTTTTAAATATGTGAAAAGTAGTGGAGCAGTTCAAATAACATGCTGTTGCAGAGACTGCTGAAGTTTACATTTTGCGGCTGGTAATGTGAGCAGCAGTTTGGCTGCTCTCTGTATAGTTCCTCTGCTTAGTTCTCTGTACAGTTCTATTATAGCGTATAGAAAGGAGTCGTTCGGGTTAAAGCATTGGTGTGACATTCAGCATGAGACAGCTTAATTTTTTCATTTTTTGTTATCTATTGAAAACTTTATTTATTTGTTTAGATTACTGTGGACATGCATGCCTGAATATAGGGCTATAGTATCTCCCTAATAAAAGTAGCAAACCTCCACAAAGAAGGTACTGGAGAGCCATGCTGTCAGCACATCCCTTGCTGTATTTTTTGTATTTTATAATGTTCCTAATGCATGAGCTTTTCTTCTGGCAAACCCAGTAGGTGGCAGCAGCGGCTCGTTAGACACAGTTCAGGAAGCACTTGTGGATGCTGCTCGGGAAGTGGGGGCAGTTTTTTTCATTGAGCTTTTATTTAATCTTGTATCACTGCTAAGAGGAGAAAAGACCAAAAACTCAGAGTATCAGCTGCTTGGTTGGAAAAGGCAAGCAGGACAACCACAACGCATGCAGGATATAAAGGGTAGAAAATGAAAACTGACTTTTATTATTTTTGATTAAAGGTTAGTTCCAAGGTCTCCTCTTTCAAGATTGTCTTTTGTGGTGTAGCCAGATTGCAAGTTACCTGCAAGAAAAGGCACATCATCCTGTATATACATAGGTGAAGCAAATCCTGAAATTTGGAAACTTCTATGAAGAGAATTACTTGCATGCTGAGCCTTCAGTGAAGTGAAAGGGGCAAGTAAATAGTTTGGTATTTTTTGCTTTCCATGAATGAGAAAGTAGATAAGCTCATGAACATTTCTGACTTTGCAGAAGGACTTTGTGGGAAAGGAGCATCTGCTGCTGTCTTTGGGGTAAATGGGACGTAGCTGAGTTTAGGTTCTGTAAATAGAAAGTAGGAGATGGCAAGAATGAGTTAAATAGCTTCAATGCTTGCAGTAACAGCACCAGAATTCCTGCTCCAGAATGAAGTATCTAAAGCAGCTGCGTGAAAAACTTTCCCATCACCTGACACTCAGGCACACACTGCATGCAGTTCTCTTACTGTTGAAGTTTTTAATTGCAGAGCAGAAAGCTTGATGTTTTCATCATTCAAATTACTATGTAGGTAAACTGCTGCAGTAAGATTATGAATACATTTGGAGTAGCAGCAGGACTTTTCCTGTACTTCTCCAATACTAAAGGGCTAGCAATGTCTGTCATTTCAGTACCTTTACTCTTGACAGTTGTCAAGATTGTGCTTGGTCATTTTTATCTTAACTGAGTCTGTTCCTAAGGCTAATTTTGGCATAGCTGTTTCAACTGGGAATGACATCTTGAAGTAATCTTTGAGAAATCTTTGTAAACAATGAAGCAAACATAGTCAGATGAAATTGAGATGATGTCTTCTCGTGTATTATGTCTTTTGACTTCTTTATTTTCCTTGCTTCCTTTGAATAGAAAAGGTTCATGCAGAAATCGAAGCAGTTCTAGGACGTGACAAAGTCCCCTCTCTTGCTCACAAGGCTCAAATGCCCTTCACAGAGGCAACCATTATGGAAGTGCAGAGAATGACTGTGGTTGTTCCCCTTTCAATTCCTCGAATGGCCTCAGAAACTGCTGGTAAGCTTTTCTAGAGACTTGTTACTACACCATTTCCTCTGGGGATGCAGATCTGATGGGACAGCTAGTGATAACTTACGAAGATCTCATTTACATATTATATCTGTAAAACAAATATGTAAAATGCTCTGTATAGGGAGTAGGTGGCCTTGACATACTCCTCTGTGTAAGAAGCATGTCTGACCTGACATCCAGCAGGATTTTTCTAATCTTGAGTGATTTCTTCTGTGGGGGTCAGCTGGTACTGACTAATGTGCTTAGTCATAGTTGGCAACTGAGACTCCACCTTTGTACCTGAAACAGCAGAGTTGTTTTTGGCATTCTGACACAGAGGTCTGACAACATCACTTTAGAGTAGTTGGTTTGCTAAAGGCTTATACCGTTGACCTCCACATGTACAGAAAACATTAAGAAATATTCTCTTCCAATTCATCAATGTGATTTCTAAATATTGCTGAGCACTGGCTAGAGTCAGTGTGAAATAGCAATACTTGTCTTTTAAACCCATTACTGAATTGATCTGCTTTTTAAAATGTTTTGTTTTGCAGGACAGTGAGGTGCAACAAGCTGAAATGAAACTAATCATTTTGAAACCCTTGTGTGACAGCAATTCAAAATCCATCCTTTGACTGTGGTGGGGCTCTGTGACAGCACAGGAGCAGGAGGAAAGTGGGTCACTGCATTGACATGTTGCAGAGTGCATTTCTGACAATTGCTGCTTCTTTCTCTCTGCAGAAGCTGTTGGTGTAACTTGATGTCTTTCCAGCTCCTCAGGCCGGCGTGATTCTGACTCAAGCAGGGTAGCAGAGATCACCTTTGCCTTAAGCTTTTGCTAGATTTGCAGCCCACAGCTAGGGATCGATATAATTTTTTGTGACATCTTCTAGTTGTCTTTTTAATGGTATGTTTCCCATGTTTCCTTCTAGCAACTTGTCACATCTCTGTCTCTGCTTTTGTTTAAAGTGCTCCAGGGATATACTATTCCTAAGGGGAGTGTGATTGTGCCCAACCTGTGGTCAGTACACAGAGATCCTAACATTTGGGAGAAGCCGGATGAATTTCAACCATCAAGATTTCTGGATGAAAATGGCCAGCTAATAAAAAAAGAGTCATTCATTCCTTTTGGAATGGGTAAGACAATCCACGTGAAGTCGTTAGTTGGGTGGGTGGGCGGGTGGTGGTGTTTCAAGCATAGGGCCTTGGGGGTAAGAGATGTAAAAGTTGCACATAGGACCAATTACAGAAGTAGATTTATTATCACAGTTGGTGGCTTGGCAAAATGGTTTGGGTTCCTAAATAGCCAGTCACCAGACAGAAATTATAAATTGTCCTTTGATACTGCTTTTGCTGTGGATGTAAATACTCTTAATATGAAGTAGTACAGCTGAGCAAAGCTTAGACTCAAATGCAGGAGGCCAGAGCTTCAGAGTTCATAGCTTAATAGTAGTTTGAGCCTGTTTTGGACTATGGTAGCACAGGAATTACGTGTGTGTTAACAAACAGGTCAACTGTATAAAGCCAGTAATACATCTCTTCTAACTGTTCTGTAGGTAAACGTGTGTGCATGGGAGAGCAGTTGGCAAAAATGGAGCTGTTCTTGATTTTTGCAAGTCTAATGCAAAGTTTTACCTTTCTGTACCCTGAAAATGCTGCAAAACCATCCATGGAGGGAAGGTTTGGTCTAACTTTAGCTCCATGTCCATTCAACATAATAGCTTTGAAGAAATGATGCGACGTCAACAAAGATTAAGCACAGAAATACTGCACTTTTAAAATGCAGCTCTTTTTTTTTTATTTCCAGCTCATTTTGTTACTTTCTTTCCAGAAAAAAACCCCAACTGCGTAGGCTTTCCTAGCCAGTGAGAATGATCCATTTAGATTTCTGGAAAGAGAAGATTTTTTTTGTCAACTGTTGCATTCCACAAATGAACTGACAGCATAGTTTTTAATTTGATATTAAAACTTGGTGGGCTTAAGCTTTGTCTATTACTATCAGTTAGTCAAATGTTGATTTGAAAGAATGGTCCAAAACATTTGTTACATTTATAACAATATACATTTATAACATTTATATCTAGCAAATGGTAATTGTAAAAAATCCTGAAAGCAGCACATAAACATTTCATTTACCAAAGGAATGAAGCACATCATGTAATATTAAGAGTATTAATTAATGAGAGATTGTTAGCATTTTCTGTGTAAAGAAACATTGTAACTGAGCTTAAATAATTACATATACTTTTTGGAAATTAATGAATGACATTACTTTTAACCTTGGAGGGTTCTTTTTTGCGAGTAACTCATAGGTGTACTAGGTTGGATCAAATCAGTCTGGATTCCTGGATCCAAGCATCCTTGACATTCAGGGCTCACTATAAAAAAGCAGGTACCAACTCTGAAAACCCAGGATTTAAGGCCAAATGAATCCTTGGATATGCCATATTCTCAACAGGAAATGAGTATGCAGTATCTGGATGCAGATGTTTTATAAACTAGAGTGGAATTCTCTAACAAGAAACAGCAGAAGTTTGTTCTCTCTGGTGCCAAACATATTCAAGACATCTGTGCTGCCTCTTGGCATTCAGTGTTTCCCTCATGGCAGCAGTGGCTGCAGGCTGGACGAGGCCAGCAGCTGCTCACTGGGGACAACGCTACATGTGTAGTCCTGAAGTCAAGGCTTGCACTCAGGTTTTTCATCCACAGGCAGTGTGGACAGTACTGCCACAACCTCTGGCTTTGGGAACTGGAGTCTTCAAATACGGTGTCACTCCAGCAGTACAGGTGAAGGCCTTACACATTTACCATGAACAGAAGGAAGCTGACAAACTTGAGGTTTGAATATAATGCCTCTCTCTGTTATCTTCCCTATAGAGTAAAAATATCTGTAGTTCATATAGTATTAGTGTATCAGTACCTTACTCTTTTCACATGCAGAATCTTAGTGCTGGTAACCACTGTCAAACCAGCTGCCAAGGAAACCTCATGTAAATTGTTTCAGAGCAGGGCATTCAGTCTTGCCTTGTATTTCAAACATGGAAAGAGATCTTTTGGGGGGAATATGTAACAATTAACCTTTAAATGGATGTTCTTAATCATTCTTAAATCTCTTTGCACTCCTTTTGATCTATCAGAATTTCATATCACATAAATTAAGTTCTTACATACTCTTCTAAAGATGTTTTTTCCCCTCACTGGAGATCTAGAGAATACCAGGAGCCCTGCTAATGTCAAGTTTACAAGACTGGAATGTGAATTTGAATGTCATTTAGAATTGGGTATTCCATAGCAGAAACTAAACCTAAATTGTGAAAGAAGAGACAACTTTTCAGCTTTAATGTCTGGTTTTGTCACTTTTAACCTTGAAGTTTTAAAATCCAGGTAGTGCCTAACAAAGACTGTAAGATAGTTATTTTGCATTTAAATTAAGGTTTTCTGTTACCTGTTTTGAATAACAGAGTGCCTTAATTTCAGAATTATGTATTTGGTTGTTCTCCCACTGTTTGTGTGAGAACTTTCAGTTCTTAGATAGGTTAGCTTTGGACTGTATAGGCTTATGGGTTTGGGGTTTTTTGGTATGAAATTTTTGAAAAATTAGTACAATATAAAGTTGAGTTTGATACCAATGCTAGTGAACTTGCTCTGAAACGTCACAGTACTGGAGAATTAAGCACTTTCTTTAATTTAATTTTGTATTTTCCAATGAAGAAGTACATTCTATAGAGTTAGGATTTTTGTCTGGAAATCCTAAAATTAGGCTTAATTGAGAAGCTAAAATTAAGTGCTGATAATATTTATCTTTCTGTTGAAATGCCTCCTTAAACAACATAATGATGTTGGTGTGCAACTGGTGACTTGTACAAAATACCTGTCCTTTTAATCAATGAGGACACATTTGAAAAGCACTTTAGTATTTTTTTACAGATTCCAAAGAAGATGCTATTCACGTAATCCCTTGGTATGTGAAACTGTACATATTAGTGCTTGTTTTGCCTGCTGAGTTTAGTTTAAAATGTCACCTTTGAAAACTATCCTTTAAAAATTAGCCTTCTACAAAAACTACTTTGAGAATGTGTTTTTTGGTGATACCTGTAATCAAATGCTGCATCGTGCGACAAGCTGAAATTACTGGTGAGAAGTTCTAACCATGTCAAGGTCTGCTAGAATACAGGATGCTGTTGGAAATGACAATAAAGACCTGCCTTTCATACCTTCCAGGTGCACTGAAATTTTCACAGGATACCATAAAAATAGCTAAACAATAGCATAAAGGCAACAAAATCTCTGTGGTTTTCAAAATGTGTTGCCATCTTTGGCAAACTGTAAAGCGGTAGCAGATTTGGTTTGTGTTTGTAAATGTATCCTCCCCCTGTCTTTTTTTAGCAGAGGAAGCATCTCAAATTCCTTGTTGAAAAATATATGTCCATGTAAGTGAGTGACTGTTTCTGAATGCTGTAAATAACTAACTTTATTTCTAAAATTACTTTGCTTCAATGTGTTTTTGTTTTGAATAAAGTAATTCCCAAGTGAGTGTTTCACAGCTTTGCGTAGTCATTTCAATGAGTTCCACTTACTGAACTTGTGGTGTTTGGCATCTTACATCTTGCAGAAAAAGCTTTTGAGCAAGAAAATGTTAAAAATGCTTTGGATGAGGAGGAAGGAGGTGGGGAAATAAAGTGAAATTAGGAAAATAACACTGCCAGGCATGTTATGATCAAATGATAGATTATGTTTTAAAAACACTGTTACCCAGAATAAAAGAAGAGGGAAGGGTAGAGATCAGGAAGATAAAGAGCATATGAATTGTCAGCAGGAGATGTGCAGTCTGCAGGAAAGAAAATTTTGGGCAGAAGTTGAGGTGTAGTATTTTTTGGACTCCTGGCGTAGAGGGAGGTGGAGGGCAGAGGGGGAAAGGGGTGCCCAGGGGGAGCCTGAAGTAGAGGGCAAAGAGCCTCCGAGAGGCCTCAGGGGAAAGCAGGAGATTCTTCCTCATGGAAGGGGGTGGGCTGAGCAGGAGTCAACTGAAGTGCTTTTGGGGAAGAGATGGGTATCAACATTGGTGTTAACCAGGAGCTGGGCACTCGGGAGCAACAGCTGTCGGTGGAAATCTTGTGTCTTATGCCCTGGCTTCAGGTTGCAGGTTACTTGGCATACTGCTGGTTTTGTTTATTTTTTTTGGGTTTGTTTGGGTTTTTGTGGTTTTGGTTTTTTTTTTTTTTTTTAGGAAAATTAATTAATTACCACTCAGCTGTCATTTGTATACACAAAGTTCAGTAAGGGTGAGTCTCTGGGTAAAGCTGTTTCCACAGCCACTTCCTGCTCCTGCCTAATCCAAATGAATTTTTTTGAGGTAGGTTTGTGGTACAAAGTGCAGAGATATGAGAATACAACACTTACTTTATTTGAATAAAACAAGCTGCTTAATGTTTACCCTGATGCTAACTCAAGTAGTAATTGCTGTGTTGTCAGCTGCTGCTGTTGCTGACTTGAAGTGCAGGTCTTTCTGGTGATAAACAAATTAGATGGAAAATCAGGGCAGTCTGCATCTGATAAGATTCAGCTGTTAGCGTTTGTAACAGAAGAATTTTTGTTGTTGTTGTTTTATTATATATCTTGTGCTAGACTGGAAATAATGTCCTCTTCTAGTCAAGAAACATTTGTTGTGGAGAGAGAGCTTCTAATGATGTGAACAGGAAGAACATCGTGGTGCTAGAGAGTATCCAGAGAAGGGCAAAGAGGCTGGGGAAGGGTCTGGAGCACAAGTCCTGCGAGGAGAGCCTGAGGGAGCTGGGGGTGTTCAGCCGGGAGGAAGGGAGGCTCAGGGGAGACCTTTATCACTCTCTACAGTTCCCTGACAGGAGGGTGTAGCCAGGTGAGGTCAGCCTCTTCTCCCAGGCAGCCAGTGACAGGATGAGAGGACAGAATCTTAAGCTGTATCAGGAGAAGTTTAGGTTGAACTCCTCACAGAGAGGGTGATTTGACATTGACATTGGAAGGGGCTGCCCAGGGAGGTGGTGGAGTTACCGTCACTGAAGGTGTTTAAGGAAAGCCTGGATGTGGCATTTGGTGCCATGGTCCAGTTGACATGGTGGTGTCTGGTCATGGGTTGGACTCGATGGTCTCGGAGGTCTTTCCAGCCTCAATAATTCTGCGATTCTGTGAGCATGAGCGGCGGCAGCAGGAAGGTGAGCGCTGAGGGCAGCGCGGTGACCTCTGAGACAAAGGGCGGGCATCAGCGGAGCCTCGGCCGCCGGCCCAGCGCCAGCTTGTGGGCAGTGCTGACCTTGGCCTTGCCGCTTGGCTCTTAAGGAATCAGAGGTAGCGAAGGTGAAAGACCTAACGCGCTTCTCCCCTCGGCGGGCAGCTGGGACCTGCCGCCTCCCCCCCGGGGCGGAGCGCGGCCCTCGCCCCTCCCGGCCCGGCCGCGCCGCTCGCTCCGCGCCTTCGCCATGGCCTTCGCCACCCGCCATTTCGTGCGCGCCGCCTCCTCCGACGCCGCCACGGTGGCCGCCAAGAAGCTGCTCATCAAGCATGTCACGATCATCGGCGGCGGCCTCATGGGCGCGGGCGTCGCCCAGGTGAGCGCGGTGCGGCCGCCCGGCCGCGGGGCGGGGGGGAGCGGAGGCGCCGTGGCGGCCGCGGGGCGGCCGAGGCCCGGCGAGTGCTCGGGGCCGCGGTGCGAGCCCTGCGGCCAGCGCGGGTCCCTCCCGAGCTGCTGCTCCTGCGCCTCCTGCGCGTCCTGCGCTCCGCTCGGCCTCTTCGCTCGGAGCCGAGCCCGGCCGTGCTGCTGCGCTCCGCGCTGTCCGCGGGCGGGAAGGGGCGAGGCAAGGGAGGGCGAGCGGTCTGCCGGCGGACCAACATTAATAAAACCCACAACAAATCAAAACAACCCTCCCAGCGCTTCTCTGAATGTGTTATAGTCCGTGTTCAAACTCCTTCGCGCTGTGCCTTTCCAGGCTGTGTTCGTGTGGGAAGCAGTGGCTGCGCTGGCGCTCGGCCGTGGCCGGGACGCGCCCCTGCGCTCCGCTGCCGGACTGCGGCGCGTTTGGGCTCGACTGCTGCCGAGGCGGGGTACAAAGTACTGCTGCTCTCTGCTTGCTCAGCTTGCACACTTCTCCTCCTCTTGCTAATCCGCACGTCTTCAGACGGGTTGGCGAGAGGAACCAAGGCTGCTTGTTTAATTTGTTTAAGGTGGTTCTTAAGACAGTGCGTGGACTAGTTGTAAACAGTGTGTAATAATATTTGGAAAATGTTGGTCCAGAAAGAAGCTTCTTCTAACTTGCCAAGGGAGCAGATCAAGTGACACTTTCCCAGTAGAATGCAGCACTAAAATGAGCATATATCTATCATATATTCAGAATTATGAAGTGGTTAATATTTAAATAGGACTTATTTTCCATTGCAAGTTTGATCTCAGGCCTTTGGCTTTCAAGTTCACCTTTAACTTGATAGCTTTGGGACATGAAACTGGACAGTCCTTTCAGTGATCTAAAATTTAGGTACTTAGTTAATTCAGAGAAAGAGCCTGTTGCCCAGGGTACCAGCGTAGTTCACAAACTTCACAAGAGTAAGGGAAGTAGGCAGACATCCCCAAGTGGAAATGGATAGTGAGACTGGAGCTGCAGCTCATGAATAGCAGTTCTTCATTTTAATGAATTAATAGGTTTCCTTCTCAGAACTGAAGATTTCCTGCATACCTGGCAAATCTCTAGCAAGAGGAATATAGAGTTGTTTTTTTTTTATTTTATTTTCTAAGGAAATAACTAGCTGTTTATTCTTATCTGATAAAAACACTCCTCTGTATCTTGATAGTAGAGCTTGAGGCTTCTACTGAAGGAAGCATCAAAGAACAACTTTGAAAAGTTGTTCTCATGTTTGAGGAAGATGCACACTATGCAAAGCTTATAGTTTTCCACGGAAAGTGAGCTGATCTTCATGTTCTGTTAGACTGCACTTTTTCAGAGAGCAGCTTGTCAAGAGAAACATGTCTGCTATTTGACAGTAACAGGGGTTGCAGGCCTCTATACTGTTAAGGACCCAGGATTGTTTTGCTGACCATCTGCCTCCAATTTATCAATCCAAAATTATCTCAAAGCAGAGGTCATTGTAACACTGAGTGGTGTCTCCCCTGCACCCTGTTGATAAAGCTGCTTTTCATCCCTTTTTGAACACTTAAGAAACTGTGTCTCTGCTTGCTTTTTCATACCGTCAGGTGAAGCAAACCTCTGCTAAAATGTATGGCTGAAAGCTGTAATTTTTGATTCTGCCCTGTGAAAAGCTTTTCTGTATGAGAAAAGCATTAATTGACTCCTCAGCACTCATGTTTTTAGCATTCTTAAGATCATTGGATGGTAGAGTCTAGGCAAGTGTTGTTTGAGTTGCAAGGAGATGGTATGATCTTGTCTCATTTTCTTCCTTCCTGTCCATGTAAATATGGTGGGGAAAGGGAGGTGTTAATTTTTCTAGGATTTTTCACCAGCTGGTCAGTGATGGTGTCATAAATGGATCCTCAGTGAAGCATCTCTTATAAACGTGCTTGGTAATGATTTTTCATCTGAACATTGAAGGGTCTTGCTTCACTGTTACAAATAATCAGCAGCAGATGAAGTGTTAGGAGTAGAAATACAAGCTTGGTTTAAGTGGTTTTTTTATGATTCAGGTGTTTTTATGGGATAACCATAGTGAAAATAAAAAACTAAGTTGGATAAAGAAATGCCCATGTGCAGACTGACCACTTGTTAAAGCTCTATTGCTGCTCTCCAGAGGCAATCTGGCATTTCTTTATTTGCTGGATTAGTAGGCAAATTGGATGAGAATATCACCATGCTTTTCTTCGTGAGATATCTGTACTTTCCATTTCAGCTAGCTTTGTTGGAGTAGGTCTTGTGGGTGCACGAGGGTTTTTAGTTGCCAGGTGTAAGGTTAAATGCAAGGTAAAAGATTGCTCTGAAGTTGAGTGACTTTAAAATCATCAGTGGAACCATGGTTTAACATCTGTTTTACACAGTTACTAAATTACAACCCTGTTAGTTCAGGGATTCTGAAAGTGGAGGTAGGCTGTTGCTCACTAACAAGAGGAACATAATTAAATTAATAGTGAAGTAACAGATAATGAACAGCTGATTTTTAATATGCTGATGCAGTGTGAGAAAGTGATATTAGACGTTTGAAATCAATTTAAATACCAACCAAAAAGGCAATCCAATAGGGCTGTCTGTAGCTGAGCCAGTGTTTGTACCAGGTGTGTAGTAAGGAGGCTTTGCAGCCACTCCGGTCTGTGCAGAGTTCTGGAATGCCAAATGTTCACTGCTGCTCCCCAGCTCCACTGTCACCTTCCTGTTGTTGCAGGGACATGCTCATGGCCTGACAGCAGAGCTGTGTTCTGGGGACCCAGGGTTGGTCATCCCTTGTGCCACCTGCTCACCCTGCCTGCGTTCCAGTTTTGGTTTCCACAGCCCTTTTTCTTTACAAGATCCAAGGATCTCAGCTAAGCTGCTTGTTCCTTTCAAGACAGCTGTTTGTTCTGTAGTCATGGCCACATAATTTAGATGCCTTCAGACACAAGATTCTGCAGACATTGTGAGGGAAAGAGGGATTTCTTTTTCCTTTTCCCTCAAGCTGTTTGAGACCTTTATCCCTTCAGCTTCACCCCAGCTGTGTACAGGTTTTTATGATTTTTCTAGTAAAGTGCATTTAGTTCAACGTTCTTTAGCTCTCTTTTGCCTAATTATTGCCTGGCATTTGTCTGTCAGCACAAGTCAATATGGTTGGTTGTTTTATGACATTGATGTTGAATTTTTTTTTTTTTTTTAACTTTCAGGTTGCAGCAGCCAGTGGTCACACTGTGGTATTAGTAGACCAGTCAGATGAAATCCTTAAAAAGTCCACAAAAGGAATTGAAGAGAGTTTGAAGAGAGTGACAAAGAAGAAGTTTGCAGATAAGCCTGAGGTTGACATCTTCTTTATTCCTCTAGGAAAACTTGGGAGAATAAAAACTGCCATATTGAAGTTCTGATATTGCAGTTATGCATTATAGAGCATGCTTAAAAAGAAAACATTCTTCACTGTGTGCTAAAGAACTTGGATTTTCAGTTTGGTTTTTTTTAATTCAGGGAGGTTGAAAGATGTTTTACCTCGTTTCCTTTCCTTAGTAAACTCCAGCTTTGATATAAAGATTTAAACCAACTTAGTGATCTTTTAAAACAGATGCTAAGTGTGAAATGGAGTCAAATTATTCATCCTAACTTGATAGCAAGCAGTTTTTTGAGTGGTTCCCTGGGAATGCACCCATTTTGTCCAAAAGCAAATAGTAACAATATTATCTTAATACCTGAGTAAGGAGTCTTTTTTTATTTTATTTTTTTTCCTCCTAGCACTTGGGCACAGGATTACTGCAAAGGAAATGAGAGTGCATTTCAAGTGACACATGTTAGATGTCTAACTTTGTATTTGCATTGCTGAGTAAGACTTGCACACAGCGAGCCACTGTGGAGCTGTTGATGTGTCTAACATTGTGTCCTAAGGGTTACTTGTTGCTGTGCTTGTTTCTCTAAACTCCACAGCAGTTTCATTTCTTCTTTTGATACATATTAACATATACAATGTATACTGATATTGATGACTCACAGAGAAATGGTGCAGCAGGCAAAGGGAGTGAAAAGGGCTTGTTTTCAGGAGTATGGAAATGCCAGGATAAGTAGAGCGTACGTATGTAATTATGGGGAGTCTTTTAATCAAAAAGAAAACTGTCCATATAATACTTGCACTTTTAGTATGACATGATATTCTACCATGTAGAGTTTTTTTATTGGTACTATGTCTCCATTTACCCTTGGCTGAAAGTCTTGCATTTCTGTTTGATTTCTGCCCTCACAAACTATGTCAACAGATTTACTAGTGAGAAAACATTTTTTTCCCCACTTTTGCACTGAAACTGTAGCTACTGATTGACCAACCAGGTGATCACTCAGCCTCTTGTGCTGAAGGTTGGACTGCAGCAAATGGTCTTCCTAAAAGAATGTGTTTAAAAGTATTGTATTTGCTTCAAAACCAGATTTGATTGGCTAGGAAAATTTTCTCAGTGGAAAGCATTGTACCTGTACACACTTAGAACTTTCTCATTGGTTTGGAAATGTGACAGACTGCCTGCATTTTTGGGGGGTCAAAAGCACCTGAGCACATAAGGGGATTTTCATATAAAAGTAAATTAAATCACTGTAAACAGACATTACAGCGTCTTGAAAATGTTTCAGGCTGGTGCTGAGTTCATTAAGAAGACCTTGAAGAACCTCACAACAAGCACAGATGCAGCATCAGTGGTCCACAGCACGGATCTGGTGATAGAAGCCATTGTGGAGAACCTGGAAGTTAAAAATCAACTCTTCAAGAGTCTGGATAAGTTTGCCCCAGAGTATGTGTATTTTTCCTGTTACATTTTGAAACTCAGACTATTTTATTTTCTGTTTTTATACTTGCAGTTAGTTCTCTATTTTCTTAGCTGCTTTATTTAAAAATGAGTTTTTCTCTCTTAGACTAGCTCCAGACTGTCATGTTGGTGTGGAATACTTGTTGTGCTAGGTGCAGTTCCAAACACTCTCAGGTGTGTTGCATTGCTTCATTTGCTTGTTGCATTGCTTCATTTGTTGTTCCAGGTGTGTTTAGTCATTAAGGTTGCCCATCTACTTGGCAAGTTCAAATCTAAATCCAACTGCAAATGCAGAACCGTAAAATGAACTTGTTCCAGTACAATACTTGTTGTGGGTTATGGTTAATGTTGTGTTCCCATACTTAAATAGGGAATTGGGGTGATAAAAAATTTCTTTTCAGCACACCTGACATAATCGGGTTTTAAGAAGTCTCAGCTCAATAGTGTCTTAAATGAACTAAGTTTACTTTGTATTACAAGAGTTTGGAAACTGCTCATTGCTGGTTATTGTGTGTGGTGTAAAAGGGTAAATAGTATTTTAGTAAACACTCATTTAGTTACTTAAAGTCCCTGGAAATGTCTTTGAACTGTATTTGGTAACTGTTGGAAGCTACTGTTGAATTCTATCCAAATCCAAAAATGGTGTTAAGGTGAGCGTGCAGACTCAGGAAGTTGAGCCTTGTAACTGATGAGTCAGGACCACAAGACCTTGACTGCTTGCAAGTTGAGATTTTAACTAGTGCAAGTAAGTCTGGGGTATTGGCTAAGAGGTATTCTAGACTGTCTAGCCTGTCAACTGGGCAAGCTGTGCCTTGAATATCATGTCAGGGGAGAAACGATGTTATCATTAGTTGACTTCAGCCTGGGGAGATTTTCAGGCTTTCTCATACTGTCAGTAATTAAAATTACCTGGTGTTTTTGAAAACAATAAATGATCACAAGCAGCCATGTACTGAGCACAGGGTAACTTGCCATTGCCCTGACACACAAAAGAAAGTAGCTGCCTTTCACATTTAAGAGAGTACCTTGTTATGGTTGGATTGTGCTTATTTTGTGCAAACAGACCATTGGTTGTTCGAGTATTTAATGAGCAAATTAGACTGTAGTAACTGGCAAACTGTCTAAAACCAGTCAGCAAGGAAATGTGGGCATAGAGACTTGGACATAGGGACTCATTTGAAAATATGTGTGTTTGGAACACCTGAGGCTATTTTTCAGAAGTCTGAGCTGTTCGTCAGCATAGCTGCTGTAAAACATTGAATTTTACATTACAGTGTTAAAAGATACTGGAAATTGTTCAAATATGCTCCTGCCCATTGCAAAAGGGTTGATTTTGCAGGGTTGGGAAAAATGACTAAGACAAGAAGCCTTCCTTTTAAGAGGATATTTGGAAATTATTATAAACATACAGGTAACTTATGTATAGGATAAAGGAAGTGAAGTGAATGGCGAAGAAAATGGGTTGCAGTGTAGAAGGTCTAGATGAAAAACCTGTAAAATAGTGGAACTTAGTAGTCAGATGTTTAAAATATTAGCTATTGGATATAAAAAGGAACTTGTAATTGTGAGAGAATATAGAGTTGCAGATCATGTGAGTAATATGGGGAAAGACAGAAACGTCTAGTGTTTTTCCATGTGTTAGAAGAAAGCCATAGGCTTTAGTCATCCCACATGGCACTGTGCTAGAATGGAAAGCTCTCCATGTCAGTGCAAGCATTCTACAGCCTTTTCTAAGACTGAATAGTTCGAAATTTACAAACCTATTATATGGACTAACAGTTCTGTCAGCTCAGTAGGGGGTGGTAGACTTGTGGTTAATTGGTAACAAAGACAGGATTTGTTTAAAGACAGCTTTGAGGCTCAGGAGGAGCTTTGCTTCTGAGGGGCTCTGGGCATTGATGGCCCTCTGAAGTGTGGGTTACAGGCAGAGACCAGGAAAGACCAGGCTGCTGTGGAGGGAGGACTTGGCTTCATTCAAATCTCAGGACTTACCACAGAGGTGGATGATAGCAGCTGGAAATGTGAGGGGCTAGGTATGACAGGTGTTCTGACAAGATGATGAATTCTGCCTGTGAAACATAAGCTTTGTGAAACCCTGCATTTTTCTTCTTTCGTGCTGTATTTCATGGCTCATGCTTTTCCTCAGCTGCAACATGTACTTGTTCATCTCCCATTTTTGCACTATGAATACATCTCCAGGGAAAATAAATAAGCCTGGTGAGTGCAAAAAACTAAAATATTACATTGAAAAAACAGAGCACAGTTAACTTAATTCCTCTTCCTTTTCTTATAAAATAACTGTAATTCCTCTGAAAGTGGATCTATAAATGTAGGGGATGGGAAAGCTATTTTTTTATTGAGAGAAGTTGTATTTGTGAGTGGGGGGAGAATTTCTCTTAAGTGTTTAAGACAAATGTAATAAGCCAGGAGCATTTGGCAACCCCAGAGCACTTCGGAAACTCAGGGTATTTTTCATCTGGGTAACTGTCCAGGTGAAATAGTGGATGCTGTTTCTTGGGTGTCATCAGTCTGAGAGCATACAGGTTTATGTTCTTGGAACATTGCAAAATTCCTTGTGTATGTTCTATTCTTCTCAGTGTTATACTCACCATATTTGATATATATTACTGTGTTACATGGTCATCATCTTTGGAGCAGACTAAAGCATTGCTACCCTCTCTTCAGTTTTGTTTTCCTTTTCTTGAATGGAGTCAGTCTTGCATTTTCATTTTGAAAAAGGTCAGGCAAGGATTTTGTAGACACTGCAGCACTTTTCCGAACAGGGTCATAACAAATATGACAAAAGAACTTTTGGGTATCCACTTTAAGAACTTTTTGGTACTTGCTTTCTGTTTTTTTGTGGGATGTGGGAATACCCATCAGTATTTCTTGGTCTAGGATTTACCTTTAGATGTGGAAACTCAGCTTGGACCTGGCCAGATTTTTTCAGCTGTTCACTGTGTTAGAATGAATATGTTATAAAACTGTTCCAAAATGAAGCGTTGTTCAGTGTTTGCTGTGTAAGGCAGCTGGACTGCATGAGTCGGGTTTATTGGAATGGTCGATTTCTCTTGTGTTGGGCTCTGTTTCTGACGTCTTCCTCTGAGCCACTAGATGGCACCAAGAGAAAGCACACTGGTGCTGGGAAAGCCATCGCTATGGCTTCGCTAGTACTGGCTTTCCAAAGCCTCCTAACTCGGCTGTCACCTGAAGCATGGATTGTGTAATTCTAAGTCACAGAGGCATGAAAATTCTATTTTAAACTCAACTGAAATCAGTTGGTTGGTCAGAGAAGAAAGTGTAACTCAAATGCACTTCTTCACAGTGCAAATTCAATGCTGTTCTTTTTTCCAAGGCTTTATGTTGTATGAGGCTGCAAGTATTCACCCACAGAAGAGCTACTGAGGCAATATCTCTTACTGAACTCAGATATAAACCTAGCAATGATTATATTTCACAAATCAATGTGCTTAATTTTTATATGACTATTTTAATATTTATGTACAGTGGCAATTTTTTGGTGAGGATAAGTGACTTCTGTATGCACTGACCTTGCAAGGTCAGAACTATGAAACTCAGACTGCTCCTTCTAGTACCTCACCTCAGAGCAATGTAAAGCCACTTTATGCTGGAGAGATAACAAAAGAATATTTGTAAGAAGAGTAAACAGGAACTTTCAGGATTTTTTATTTCCTTCACTATAATGAAAAAGAAAACATAATAAAAAATGGAAAACAAAGTGGGTGTTTTTGTCCTGAAATGTTTTCTTTTAATGCCACTATAAGATGTCCCCATGGCTTGGACATAATTTTTCTGAAAGCTCTGTTGTAAAGCTCAGTTACATCTTAGTACAATGTAAGCAAAATATCAATGTAGATAAACATTTGTTGAGTCTAGTAGGATAACTTTTTGAAGGGATAGTAGGATGCAGCCCAGAATGGAAGGTAGGTGTTCATCTCTTATTTAGTTTCTGATTTTTGTGATTTGAAGAAAAAGCCATTTCTGTAAGTTTTTGGTGTGATGTCACTATAGTGGAGCTGTTGAGGTTTTGAGATATTTTTGGGAAGAAAAATCCTAACAAACAAAATACCCAAACCATTATAAATTGCAGTTAGTAAATCTGGTTTAAGTCTGGAAAAAGACTTCATATATGTCTTAAAATTCTTGGCATTTTGTGTATCCTTTGCAGTGTCCTATGCATGGCAGATTTTACCTTTTCTCTGTTTTTTTCCCATCAAATCTTTGCTCTGTGGGTAGGTTTGCTCATCATGTCTATCACTGGTCATTTTAAAACAAAGTAGATTGCAAATTTCCCGTAAGACTCCGAAGTGCATTTTTGACATGGCATTTGATTGGGTTTCAATAACTGTGTAAATGTGTTGAACAACAAATAAAAATACCCTTAGGTTTCCAGGATTGCTGAAGGAATTACCTGGAATGGATCTGGGGAGTTAAATAAAATTTTCTACTTGTGCAGTCTTTTTTTCTTGCACCTAATAAAAGTATTCAATATAATTCCTCGGGAATCAGAAACTCACACGGTCTTTGCAGTGGTTGTTTAGTCATTCCTGTGCTTAGACCTCAGCAAAAGGACCATGATAAACTGCTGGGATATTTCTGAGAATTCTTGGATGGTTAACCAATATTTCTGTTTAGTGCCTCAGTCTCCTACTGTCCTTGATGCAGTCTATATATTTCTTATTTCCAGGCATACGATATTTGCAAGCAACACTTCATCCTTGCAAATCACAAAGATGGCAAACGCAACCACCAGGCAGGACCGATTCGGTGGTCTCCATTTCTTCAATCCTGTGCCTATGATGAAGCTTGTGGAGGTGAGTGTCTTGTGAGCACACCTTACAGGGGATATTATGATCACCTTCCATCATAGTAACAACTGCAGCCCAGCAGTGCAATTGTCAGCAGTAGGATTTCTGTTAGATCGACAGAGCTGATCTCAGTTTGCAGCTGTTCTGATTTGGAATTAGCTACCTCTAGTGATTAGAGGGTGCTGCAGTCTCTGTTGAGGGGCAAGTTTAAGAGACAGAGGTAACTTCTTCAGTCTCAAGGCTCCAGAATTCTCCACTGAACTGCCAACAGAGGCGCTGTTTATAGCCGTCATTTCAGGCAGGCAGGCTTATTCATAAGAACTGCTGCTACTAGTGTACGAATCGATAGAAAATGCCAGGAGATGAAATCTTACTGCCTTGTGACTTTTGAAGCAAAGTCAGTCGTGTTTGTTTCAATGTTTCCAGTGCTACAGGCTGGGAACAGAGCGGCTGAAATCTGACCAGAGGAAAAGGATCTGGGAGTGCTGGCTGACAGCAGCTGAACATGAGCCAGCTGTGCCCAGGTGGCCAAGAAGGCCAATGGCATCCTGGCTTATGTCAAAAATAGTGTGGCCAGCAGGACAAGGGCAGTGATTGTTCCCTGTACATGGCACTGGTGACCTTAAGATTTGTGTCCAGTTCTGGGCCCCTCACTACAAGAAAGACACTGAGGTGCTGGAGCATGTTCAGAGAAGGGAAACAGAGCTGGTGACAAGTCTGGAGAGTAACTCACATGAGGAGCAGCTGAGGGAGCTGAGAGTGTTTAGCCTGAGAAAAGAAGGCCCAGGGGAAACCTTATCACTCCCTAAAATTTCCTGAGAGGAGGTTGTAGTGAGGTGGGGTAGCTGTTGCGACCTGTTATATCAGGAACTACATCTGTTCAAATGGTTCTCTAGAGTGATGTCTTTGTGTTTCCCAAGACAACAGAGACTATGTAGCTTTTAAAGTTGTTTTGATACACTGTAATCTCTTAAGTGTGCTCACAAAGAATGGTCCCTTTTACCATCCATCCATAGTGGCTGAGTGGGAAAGTGTCTTAAAGAAACACGTAATTGTGAAATGCTGTTAAAATAGTGTTCTGTGTCTGTTACATATATATCCATTGAAGTTGGTTTTTTTGCAAAACATTCTTTGAATGTCTGGAAGAGTGTTCTGGATTACATTGCTGTAATGGGGAAATGAGATTCTGCTCATAAATATGCTTATGCTTTCTCTGCCTTCCCTCTACCCAGGTCATCAAGACTCCAATGACCAGCCAAAAGACTTTTGAATCACTAGTGGATTTCAGTAAAGCAGTAGGAAAGAGTCCTGTCAGTTGTAAGGTGAGTAGGTTTTGACTGTATAGTGTTTGGAGGGTCTGTTCTTGTAGACTGGTAATTTTAATGAGGTGGGTTTGAATAGCTGTAAGAGCACTTCAAAACTTTCCAGGCTGTTTCTTGTCCAGTTTGTCATCTCTTTTAAAAGCAGTTTGACAAAACACCCACATTTGCCACAAAGTCTTCAAAGTTCAGTGACTTTAGACAACTTGTCTGGAGCAGCAAAACTCACAAGCATCAGGGTTTACTGTTATGGAGTCTTTTTTTTCAAGTTCTGCAAAAACTTAGACTGGAGAGCATGAGCAGGAGCTCATCTTTAGCCATGCCAGAGACAAGACTGCTGCCTCTTGTACTGTGAGACAGTTGGATGAATCCTCCATGGTGTGTACTCATTGCAAGTTTTTCTTAAAACTACACTAACTAGGAGCCTATTAATCTTCATTGCTTCTCAGCTTTGGGTTTTCTTCTCTAGAGGAATACCCTACTGCCAAAGCACACTTTTTCTGAATCCATTAAGCTGTGGTCTGGATAGCTTTATGCAAGCTACTGCCTTGAGATTCACAGCTCCCAGGAGACATTTGCTCATAAGAAGGGCCTGCAATCTGGTAGTTACCAGTGTTAAACATCTGGATGCTGGACTCTAATTCTGGTTGTATTCTTTAATTCTGGCTATATTCTCTAAATTCTGGCTAAATTGTTCTGTGGTCCCAGTTGACTTTTATCCTGTTTCTGTCACAGTTTTGCAGTATGCAATGTGTAGAATATAGGATGAATTGTTATAAATTAGCTTGGATAGAGAATAATGCAGTATTCACTCCTGAACTTTTTTTTCTTTAAATTCTTGCTTATAGAAGAAACATTGCTTGGAATTCTCTGGATTAAATATTGAGATAAAATGGAATGAATAATAAACATCTGAAACAGTAGTAGTATACAAAACAACGCTATATTTGCAAAGCTCTTTCTCTTGTGTTTGTACTATTGCTTTTGATAAATGCTTGTGCAAAAGAAGTTTTGTATTCATTTGTTACCTTCTGATAGCATGTGTCTTATCTTTTCATTGTTAGTGTTGATGTTTGCTGTAAAAATGATCCTAACTTTCAAAAGTATGGGTCACCAGTGAGCAGTGAGGGAGAAGTAGACTATTTAGTCAGGAGTGTTTCTGGTTGTGGACACACACACAAAAAAACCTGCTAGGGAAGAACTGCTTCTCTCCTATCCTTCAGGAAATTGTATCATTAGAATCTTGATAAAGAAAAGACTGTCCACATTAAATTGTTTTAAGATTAATTGCTTTGGGCTTGTAGTAGTCTTATTGTGCTCAGTCATGATGACTGCTTATGTGCCATTCCTTATTTGAATTTCGCAATGTTTTATGCTTTAATACTGACCGGATAAGTGACATGAAAAATGCAGTTCAGAGAGTCTCTTAAGTAATGCTACAGTAAGTGTCTTCATCCTCCTGTTTCATTTGTCATGTAGCTTTTGAGTATAGTTCTGGTAAAGCGTGTTTACTTAGGATTCCTATTTTATTTTTCCTAGGATACTCCAGGGTTTATTGTAAACCGTCTGTTAGTGCCGTATATGATGGAAGCTGTTCGACTTTTTGAGAGAGGTACTTGGTGGGATATTGGATTCAGGGAATGTTGACATTTAACACTGCTAAATGTTACATTGCTTCAGAAAAGTCTTGGGATTCCCTCAAAATTTTCGGACATTAAAGGCTGGAAGTGAATAGAGAATGTTAAATATGAGCCAACATATGCGACTGGAAAGGCCTTCCCTTCACTTTGAAATGTCAGGTTATGCAGAGTTGGAAGGTACTAGTTACTTGTGTGTGAAATTCCTGGTGGTGGAAAATATTTCTGGCTTGGAGGTGACAAGGTGAGTGTAGTGCCATTGTAAAAATATCCTCTGCCAGCTATTCAGGAACTTCCCTCTCTCTCCTAGGAGATGTTGATAAAAGTGATTGAAAATCCCATAATGGGACTATTAGTAAAGTTCTCCTGAGTTCATTTATATGGGGCTTGTGAAAGAAGCCACCAGTTTTGAGGTAAGTGGTATATTAGTGTCACACTACTGGCACAGAAGTGATTTGGGCTCAGCTACTGCCACGTAAAACTTCCTGTTCCCCTTCTGTGTACTTTTTTTTAGACATAGGTTCTTCAGGAACTCCAGTCTCACTGCTGGTCTCTTTTACATTAATACATAGGTAGAAATAATCATGAATCCCCAAAGAACCACTGAATTTTTCAAAGCATTGATGCTTGTTTTGAAAAGAAGCCAATAATGAATGTAGTAGATAAAGATGAAATTACAGACTATAATTGCTTTTATTTCAAGTGCTCTGCTCATAGCTTCGTGGTACTAAGAATGTCATTTGAAACATTTTGTTTTTGAAATCACTGCTTTATTACAGATGAAAGCACTCCATTTTCAGGATTCCACCAAATATGCTTTAAATATTAAAAATCTCTTTTGGTTTGATCTCCCCAAAAAAAAAAAAATCAACACCACTACTTGTTTATCCATCAACAGATGTACCTAATTACATCTCAAAGGAAGAAAAGAGCAAATTTAATGACTTGAAAGGCAAAGGCATGAATGCAAGGGGGCATTATTCTTTTAGAAAAAGTCAGTTTTAAATAAAGTATGTGGGTGTTTCAGTGTGTTTAAAAGAGGTGCCTTTGTTAAGTGACATGTATCGTTGTGCATATTTCAGGAGACAACAGAACTTTTAATTAAATGCAGAAGAAAACAGTCACTGAGTTTGTATGTTAAAACTGACTGCTTTCTGCCTAAGCAAAGCAATATTTTGATGTAATCTTTATTCTTTTTGTATTTTGTCCCACAGTATGATATTTCCAAACTTGTTAAAGTTAATTTGTGAATTTTTAACTCTAATGAAATCTATTTAAAAAGCTGGTTGATGTCTTGAGAAGGCTGATGGCTGTCTTTTAATTCATATGTTCCAGTGAATCAGGTTAAATTTTTATCATATCCTTTGTGTTTATTCTCAGAGTAGACACTTGAGCCAGATTGTCATCTACATCAGAATGAAATTGTGTCTCTTTCCTGGTAATCCCGAGCACTGAAATGCCATTTTATTGGGCTAGTCCTTGAGTTTTTATTTATACAAAATCTCATTCTGTTAAGTGTGTGCTTTTGCATACGCAAAATACCTTTAGTATATTAACAATGACTTAAACAGGGGACATATTGTAAATATTAATGTCTAGTGGTCTGTACTTCTCTGTTCTTAGTGGAAAAACTAAAAAGCAGTCAGCTAAGTTTCTGTGGAAGTCTGCTTTATACTAGGAGAGACTAGAATGAACTAGGGATATAGCCCTTGTTTGCCCTTTTATTATTTTTTATTGTATTATAATGAAACTTTAGTGTGGCCAAGTCCCAAGTTTAGCAATGTGGGACAAATCTGTTGATAGAACAAGTATGTATACTGACATCAACTGCAGATGAGCTGAGGATTTAGCTGTGTTTGAATTTGGGAAGCTGAAATTATGTTAGAATTAGGTAAGGCTACTCTCCGCAGCTTCTCAGAAATAAAATGAGGCTTGAAAAAACCATTGTCGGCTTTAAAGAGTAAAGGGAGGTATAGATAAATTATTAGTTCATACAGAACTGTCACTGAAGTTGTTACCTTTACAAGAGATTTTGTAAATTTATTTCTAAGGTTCTCTGATCTTAGGTGTATAAATTGCACAGGCTATGTCTGCCAAGCTGCCGGACACCCTGAATACCTGTACGCATTGAGCACGGAGGTTACTTAACAAGTACCTCTGGGGTTTGTATAACTTCATCCTTTTTATAGGATCTGCAGAGAAAATGCACTGCCTTTATCAAAATATGAGTTAGAAGTATGTAGTAGAGATGCATCTGCTTTGATGACAGTCTAAAATATGTATGCAGCTAAAGAATGAGGTTACAGTTAACTGTGACAATGTGGCAATGCAGGATTTGTATTTTTATAGGCACAGACTGAAGTAGAAGTAACAAATTTCTGATAATTTTGATTATTTCTTTTTAAATAATGTTGGAATTAATGAATTCAACTGCACTTGCACAGTCATTTCAGGTCTTTCCTATCTGCCATCTCTGATCCCAACAGATATCCCCTGGTGATAGGTGCTGTAGCTAAACATGTTACTCAGCTGCTCCTGCTCCCCTCTCCGTGCCTGCCTTACCCATCAGCTGGATATCACTTGTGTTCTGGAAGTTGTAGTGTAAGGGTAGCTCCATCCTGTGCATCATTCAAAAGCTGCTGCTGATCTGACGAAGCTGAAATTGAGTTGTTTCCTTACTTACTCTGTTCTGCTGCCTCTAAAAGAAGCTCTTGTTTCTTCAGTGACCAGTCCTTCCTTTAGTCATTCTGATAGGTTCAGCACAGTAGCTGTGGCTCCATCAGTAGTGCAGTGCTCTGTATTTAAATGCAAGAGGAAGCCAGGAAAATGGAAAGCAGGCCTGCAGGGCTTGCTTTTTTTAAAATTTTCTTTTGTGAGAGGTTCAGCTTTATGCTTCAGCATGTGTATGCTGACTCCAGTTTTTGTGGCTGTGAAACAAGCAGAGATTTCTGTGAAGAGCTGCACCAGGGTGAAATAACACCATGTTAATTATTTATAAGTGGTGCCAAGGAGATGTGGAATCTTCTCTGTTCATCAAACTGTCAATCTTTTCTCTAGGAGATGCATCAAAGGAAGATATTGATGTTGCTATGAAGCTTGGGGCTGGCTATCCCATGGGTCCATTTGAACTGCTGGACTATGTTGGGTTGGATACCAGTAAATACATTGTAGATGGTACTGCATGCTTATTTTTTTCTGCTTTTCCCCTTTTTAGCTAAATTGTAGATGTTCTAATGCAAATGTGACTCTTAATTATTTAAACTGAATGTTTATGGTATAGCCTTTGAACTGTTGAGGAGAAAGGAGTTAGAATTCAGCTCAGAATGCTGTGTGAGTGCAGCATTTGTACTGCGTGCCTGTACCCTTTGTACATGGGGACAGAACAGTGGTGGCTTTGCTGACTTCATCAGGTGCTACTGGAAAGTAATAGTATTAACGTTAATGGTACTTTATATAACTAAAAAGGATCAGTGACATCTACTGGAGGTGGGAAATTCTGTTGAAAAGCAGCAAATGTTGAAACCCCCTATCCTTTTTCTACCAGCCATATATTTTCATTCTTAATTAATAAGAAACCCAGTAAATACTTCAAAGGACATAAGTGAACCATCTCCCTCTCACTTCATTTAGTAAGTGGGTAAATGTCAGTACAGTAACAAAAACATACATAATTGGTGACAGCTCATTGATGGTTGTTGTGTTTTTTTGAATGAGCAGCTTAAACATCCTCTGAGCCAGAATGTCACTTTGAAGATGGCATTTTCAGTGGAACTTCTTTTGCTTTTAGTCAGTACTGTGGAGTAGTGTTACATTGTTCTAAGTAACTGTGTGTTTCAAAGGTAGAAACTCAATTTGGAATTTCTTTGCACTTGAATTTCTTCTCAGCAGAGCCTTTATTTTATTTCTTTGTACTTAAATATGTTTCAAAAGTTCTCCTTAATTCTTTTAAAAAATCCTCAGTGGTGGAGATTATAAGGTGTTTGGAGAACACTGAGCTTGAAGACTAATTGTTAGATTTGTGCATAATTGTCAATACTGATCTGGGCTTTATGAAGCTGTACTGAAGGGTCTCAGAGAGCCTAGAATAAGTTCCAGTCTTTCTTCACTTTTCTGACCTTCTAATGGTTTTCTAAGGAGATGCAGATCTCTGTTGTCTTTGCATATAAACAGAACTGTTACTAATTCATCCACTTCCCTTCCTTTCCAGGATGGCATTCATTAGAGCCCAACAATCCTCTTTTTGCACCCAGCCCACTCCTGAATAAACTGGTAGAAGAAAAGAAGCTGGGTAAAAAGACTGGAGAAGGATTTTACAAATACAAATGAACTCCAGACCTCAAGAGGTGTTAAACTATCTGTATATGCTATTCAGTGTTGCCATAATACAGGTGTTTAAACCTTCCCAAGGGTGGCACAAGCTGCGTTTAGAACATAACTCACTTGTGAGCTGAGTGATTGCACTAGTTAACTGTGGTCAAAGCTTGATTTGGTAGATTGTTTATTTCTTGTAATTCTGAAAATCTTTCTATGTACAGTGCCTTCATGAAATGTTGATTTTTCTCAGGTGCAGTACAGAATGACAAGTGAATTTATGTATTTGAAACATTATTATATTGATGGGGAAAATCCTAAAAATAACCTCCCTTTCTTAAAAATAAAATTTTCAGCAATTCTGTATTGAGTCTGAGGGCTTGCAGTTGTGTCTTGGATGGAGCCCACAGGGTGGCAGTCTCTTCCCACGCTGGCAAACGCAGCCTGGACAGGCAGTTGGATGTTTTGTTAGGATTTTTTTAAGTGCACCGCTAATCTGTAGGTGTAAATTACAGTGCCTCGAACAATAATGTTTTGAAGGACATATTTAAAAATAAATAAAGAATCCCGCAATGGCAGGCTGTTTCCCATAGCAGAAGGTTCCCAATAAAGCATTTAAAAGCAGAGCTCATGATTTGTCTTGGGGTTTTCTAGCATTTTCAATTAGTGGTTGGGGGCCTACTTTTGCTAGGTGCTGTAGGAACATAATGAAGATTTCTAGGTGATTTATGTTCTCAGGGCATAAGCTAGGACACTGGTGAACGCTTCTGAATGTTTTCTAGAGTCCTGTAAATTGACTCTATTTAAAGTGTCATTTTTACACAATACACTACTACTGTAGTTGAGTACTTTCAGGATTGCAGTTGGGAGTTTGTGCTGTGTAAATAAATAAGTGTGTCTGGCTGTGTGAGGCAACTTCTGTTTTGCAACTTGATTTCCTTGGGTTTTAGCAGAGTTGAATTTGTCCATGGTGGGAGTGCATCAAATCCTACCTTTTCTCCTAGTATTGCAGAGCAAGTAGGCGTGAGGATTGGTGTTCCAGTTCAACTCGGTAGTAGTGTTCCTTTACTTTCTGTACTAAGTGCTTATATGTATATTTTTAAGTACAGAAATTATGAATAATTATTTAATGCCAAGTTGCCTCTTCCTCCTTCTTCCATCATTAATTCAGATTGCATATAAAGAAACTGAGGATGACAGATGTTAATTTCCTTGTACACAATCACACAAGAAATCTCTGAGTAGGGAACAAAATTCTTGGTTTATTGGATCCTGGTTCTTAATTACTTGTCATCTGATTTTGGGCCACTTGTCTTGAAAGGAAAGGGTTAAAGGAAAGAAACAGTACTATAGACAGTCTCTTTCCTTTACTAATATATTGTTAAATTGACTTGGTTTTACTAAAATACAGTCCACTTCTTACATATGAAATCTGTTTCATTGAAGGTTCTTAATGCTCATAGCTCAGTTTAGTGACTTTTAAGTACTGCAGGGTGAAGTTAGCTTCAGTACTACTGTTTTCAGTAGTAATTAAAAGTGGGAATGTGTATTACTCTTGTGTCTTAAAAAATGCAATTTGTTTTTTACGAAAACATTAGGTAGAAGTAATTTGCTACTGCTCCCTTTACTTGGATGATTTGATTTGGAGAGGGGTAGGTTTATAGCAAGGCATAGGCTACTTAATGTAAAATGTGCAAAATAATATTCACTATTAAATGTGATATTTTAGAAAAATAAACTTTCTCTAAAACAGTGTTTTCCTTTCAGGAGCTCTAACAGGTACAGTATATGTATAAGTAATAAATAGAAGAAACCTGAAAAAGAGGCATTTGTAAGTTGAACTTGCTATTTGAGAAGAAACTTCTCTTTTTAGCAGAATAGGCCCTGTGAAGGTACTTTAATGGTGGGTGGGGATAGTTTATTTTATCAGCATGTGGAGTGCTGTGCCAGGATGAGTAGAGATGAGGTGAAGGGTGAAAACTTCAAATACTCCCTCTTAAATCTAGATCAGAATGCGTAGTGGTAATTGAATGACTGTAGCCATTGAAACAAGGTAAGCCTTTTCTTTTGCTCATCAATGGGAGGCATGGAGGATGTAGAAGTCCCTTTTAAGGTTCAGGGTCATGAGGAAATTAGCCAGAGGTAGGATATTAAATACTCCTGAATTTTACAAGAATTTCCATGGCGTTGATAGTTTAAAGATTTCTAGAGAGCTTAAAGAATACGTAATGAAATAAAGGAATTGTCTATTGCCACCTTTTCCTCAGTAAAGATTATTTCCCAGCCCTGGCTGTGGCTGTGACTCGAAGCAGAGGTACACGAGCCACCTTCCACTGCACATAGTGTTGATGAAGGGGAATCTCCTGCTAGAGATTGCTGCTAGACTAGGATGTGGTACATTAGACCTGTTCTCACCATCCAGCTCTCCTTGAATTTTTATTAATAGTGGAAAAGAGATTGTGGAAAAATATGAGGGATAGAAGAGAAAGGGGGGAAGGGTGTCTAATTTCCCTTACTGCCTACTTTTAAAACCTTTAGTCTTTGTTATCCTTTCTGTCAGCAGGCCTCACAGATTTAGAGCATTTGCCCCACTTTGGTCAAAGCTTTGGGATGTATGCTTGGCACAGCTCAAGGGCAGCTTTACAGCCAACAGCTGAGGAGTCGGACGTGAGCCCAGAGACTGCAGCTGGGAAGATGGCTCCAGATTCAGCATCTGGGTCATTTCAGCTGCCAAATGTGCTCCATCTGTGGTCAACCTAGCTGCTGACATGGCGGGGGAGAAAACGGGAGCACAGCAAATTTTAAACAGGGACTTGAAAGCAGAATCTTGGACAGAGGAGGGTGCTCTGCAGGAGTGGCTTACGGAGTATAAAGTGCAAGAGGTGGCGGTGAAGTTTGATCTGAAGAGTGTAGAAGTTGAAATTTGGCGTTGTTTTAACAAACAAAATATTCTTCATTAATGGCACTGAACACAATACTACTTATATGTGGGTCAAGTGCAGATGTCCTGAAGTTCTAAATCTGCATCTGTGTTTGCAAGTCATTGAGCTTTTCCAGTATACTACTGTAGGAGACTAGTTTTCTTGGAAGATACAGGTACCAGCTTGCAGTATGGATTTGAATCTGGAATGGAAAGTGGAGTTTGTTCCTTGCAGAGCATCACCTTGGTAGGAGCTTATCTGGGGAAGTAGCACTGCCAGATTATTTAATTATAGTGATTGTCTGTTGATGGAAGTTTAGCCCCTGAAAATGAATAGCTGTCTTGAAGTGAATCGCTCAGCTCTATCCAGATGAGAGTTTTGTGAACCAATGCCTTATTTTACAAAGTAGAAAGAATGACTGACTGAGCAATTGCATAAAATAACTTGGAAATTTATCTTTTTTTCTTTCATGGATGAATTGGATTTGTCCCCCAAGCCATCTAACCCAGGGGTTTTGAGGTGACAATGCAAATGTCCTTCAAAAACCGATTAACAGGAGTTAACTCCAGCATATAACATTGGCTCTTCAGAGCCATGAGATCAGGTACTACCAGCCCTGTATTCCAGCAGTGAATCAGGTCTCTGAAAAGCAAGGTAGTGGAAGACTTCTGAATGAGATTTGGTTGTGATTTGGGTTTGTTTTCTTAATGCCATATTTGGTGGCTTGTTTTGTGGATAGGACTTTTACACACCTCCAGGTATCTGTGAAACTTTTGAGATTCATCAGTCAATCTCTTCTGGAGATCCACTTACTATAAATTAGTGAATGTTTATCAGGGTGAAGAAGCAAAAAATAAGAAATTTGATGTATAAAGTGTAGTGAGATATGATTGTCTTGTTAAATCTGTATCTGTTACTAGAAAGAGGAGGGCATCTGAAAAAGAGGTGTTTCGTTATCCTGCCCAAAAGGTGATTTTGGTGTGAAAAGGTCCTGTGTGTTCCTGACTTTGTGCCAAGCTTTGGTCAGTAAAGGCTGTGAGTTAGGTGTAAGCTAATGCAATGCAGTGTATTCCTGTGGCCAGGTGTGGTGCTAGAAGGCGAGTGCTAGAGGACGGAGGTACTGGCAGACAATCTATGTTGTTTAATGCATTGTTATTCTTGCATCTAGAGAAAGCTTTACAGTACCAAGTGACTTTAAAGATGTGGGCAAACCAGAAGCAGCTTCTGTAGTTTGTAGAGACCAACTTTCCCTAGAAATTTACTGCTGACAGTTTTGGAGCTCATTTTTTCAAGAGAGGCGCCTGTAGCTGCACCTGTAGAGGCACACTCTTATTTTACCAACTAGTACCACAGCAGTGACCCACGTCTCAGTATTTTCATTCACTACAGTTTGTAGCCATGTGAGCAATTATAAAACTGACCTGAATAATGCCTTTTCCGTGTGCTTTTTGGACGAGCTGAGACCAGGAGCAAAAGCAAATGCTGTGATTCTTTTGAGAGCTAGATCTTTTCATGTTATATGTTCCTTCAGTAGCTTTTCCTGTTGTTCACAGCCAGAGGAATGTGCTTCTACTGAATTGTGATAGAGAAGGGTTAAGTAGAGCCACAATCTGGTAACTGTAAAGATGATTTGTAGACTGATCTGCCCTGAGCTTTATCATCTTCTCAAAAGTTCACGTCAAAACTGAAATCACTCTTTATATACCATTTACTATCCAGTAAACTAGTTCATAAATGCAATGCTATGCAGAGTCTTAAATTAAATGAGATCACAGAACAGTCTATGATGATGTCAGATCTTACTGATGATATATTAGTCAGATTCAGGTTTGTATGCCCATGGAGCAGCTTTGCACTTGCTCAATTCACTCTTCTCTTTTTTTCCCCTGGAGTTTTTCTATTTGGTTTTCCATAAATTGCAAATAACTCACGGCAGTGCATTCTTTGCAGAGAAACCAGCACCATAAAGCTCTAATGCTGGCTGGAAGTTTTGGTTGCTTCTGGGGCAGGAATAATACAAAACCTCAAGCCTAGTTATTAAAGGAGCCATTTCTTTTGTGGTGTGGTGGCATGAGGCATCACACTGAGGCGTAAGGCCAGGCTTTGTTTCCAGCCTGGGGTCAGATGCAGCAAGTTGGCCAAGGCACAGGAGGATATTTTAGCACAAGGCTTTTGCTTGGCGGGCACTAAGGAACTTGTCGCTTACTTTGGCTGTCCCATGCTGCCAGATAACAGGATTTTTTCCTAGCCTGTTGTTTGCTGCTGCTTTGCTTCATGCATCTCTGTCCTGCCTAGTAACAGCTTCTTCTATTCTGGTCCAATTTTTCTGCCAGCAACCACTTCTAGGGTGGTTTTCTGTAAATGGACAAACGCTTACAGTATTCACTAGTTAAAGAATGCAAGTTTTTTGTCATTAGTAACTTAAACCCCCCATTTGGGAGTCTTGGCTTCAGCAACAAAAATGTTGTGGATTAACCACTTTCACCAGCAAGAGGCTTTCTGATGAGCTGTGGGAAGAAGTGTATGCTTGGTGGTAGGTCTACAGTAAACAGCTGGAATTTGCACGTGGTGAATTAGCACCAAATAAAATCCCCCTTTTTTTCTTAATTATCCTTGCATACTCAAATGGATCTATTAAACATTTGTGCAATAGAAATTGATAAAACCACACATTTACAGTAAGTGGATCTTGGCTGGGCACAGGCTGACATTTCTCTGCTCTGTTCATGGCAGGACCTATGTAGATAATGCACAATCCAATGAAGGGACCACTCTTCCCTGACTCCTTGGCATACAGTGGTGCCCTGAGTTGGATGGGAGCACTGCAGTCATTGGAAGGAAGCCCTTGCTTCAACTCAGAATCTTCACCTACTTTACATTAACTTTCTGCTGCTTTGACTCCTACAAAGCCACAAGCATAAGCAGGTGTAAGATACACTGCATTTGTATTTCACAGGCTTTTTAGTTGTTGGTTTTCTCTAAAGAGGTTGTGGAAGGTAAACTGTTTCTGACAACTGCTTTATTTCTCTGAAGATGTCAAGAGAGCTAATGGGTTCCTTACGGCTGATGTTGCAATTCTTTCTTCATTGCAATTTAGGGTGAAATTTCTAAAAGCCTTTTATTTCAGCTGGAAGCCTAGTGATGTTTTCCAGAACATCTAAACAAATGAGGCATCTAGCTTCCTATGATTTCTTCTCAGCACTGAAATCCCTCTAAGAACTTGAAAAAAGTATTTATTGAAGAGCCTGATTTTGGGGGTCCTAGTTTATTTTTAAATCTTGAACTTAATTCCCAAAATAATGGGGGATATTAGAAAAGAACTGGCATGGATTTTAATGGCAAGTTCTCCCACCTGCCATCAATTCTTGGGAGAACATGAAAGAAAAGAGCAACTTTAATACTTTTCTTCCTCTGTTTCCTCTTTGTCTACATTCTTGTGCACAATTACTTGCAGGAACAAAATTCTGCTCTTGCTAATTAGTAACTTCAGACAGTAGCAATCAGACTGTGCTTTTAACCATCTGAAAAAAATACTGCTTCCTGATTTCTTCACCTTCTCCTTTCACTTTCTTTGGAGTCAAAGGGCTATCCCATCTGCTTACGGATGGATCTGAGTGCTTTTGTGACATCAGTGTCAGAGAGTGAGCAGTGGACACCCAAATAATGTTTTAAGTGCCCTAAAAAACTTCTGTGAGTCCTTTGAGGAGGAGCATGGGTGAAATAGACTTCAGGGAAATGTTTCGCTGAGAGGGAGCTGATTTGAATGAGGCTGTGGATTCTAAAACCAGTCAGGGGGCTTTTGGGAAAATGGCAGTGTGTCTGAAGTGTGACATTGATGATGGGCATTTAAATAGCTTACTTTTGAGTAAGAGACAAGATACTGGGAGAATTTAGTTTATTTAGTACTAGAGAGATGAGGGTTTTAAAACTAAAAATTTTTCATTTAATAGGAGAGAATATAGGGGACAGGGAGAAGATGCTGTGAATTTCACGAGTGGTTTTCCTGATACCATTTTTTTTTTTGCTTTAAACAAAAGCATTACTTAAAACTGAGGAAGAAGTCTTTCTCTTTCTTAGAGACTTAACATTTTATTTTTGGCCAAGACTGAAAGCTATTGTTGCCTAAGTTGACATTAAACTGGCAAATCTATGAACTGAAGCCAGTATTGTTACTTGGATCTAAATTTGTAAGGACATTTGGTTGTCATAGATTAAAAGATGAACATATAGTTTACCTCAAAGACCAGAGTTATATTCTAAAGGCTATTTGCACGTGTTTACAGCTGAAACCATTGCTTAGCCTATTGACATGTGATATTTGAAGTAGCAGTGGAAGGGGAAAATAATGGCAAACAGTGATGAATATGTCAAATGATTGTACAATAGGCACTATCTTCACCCCCAGGCTCATTGCTTTTTAGCAAAGGGCAGAGCTTTTCTACAGTGCAGTTAGCTTTTCTAGCAAGTTTTTCATACATTTTATTGTATTTTAGGGAATTAACTGTTTTAGTGACAGGTAAGACTGGGCTTGGCTATTGCTGGTATCAGTTTGACTTAGAATTTCATGTAATTCATATTATGAGAGTAGTGCTAGTCCACAGGCACATAGCTCAGCTTACAACTGATTTATATTGAAATTGGGAAATAAAATCTAAAAATCAATCTAAAAGGAGTGCCATGTTCTCTACCTTCTGCATGCAAGGAAGTTTTTTTGAAGAACTTGCTGAATCTGCCAGGGAATGGAGAGAGAAGTAACAAAGTTTGATATTTGGCAGCTGGAAATCCAGCATGTGTTAGAGGATTTTAGATACCTTTGACTAGAAGTGATTTCAAAATGTGAATTAGCAAGGACATCCTTCAACCCCAACTACTCCATGCTGCAAAGAATGTGGCAGGCTTTTCCTGGTTAGGAGATGTCATCTGCAAGTCACTTAATTTAATCAAGTATTGGCCACAATGTCTAAAAGAAACTGGATGAAATCTGGTAAAGGGACAGGTGAGAAAGTCCTGCCTAGTCTTCATGGTTCAGCTGGAAGTGATGGGTAGTTGGAACTGGTGTTTGCACTTTTCCATTTCATCTTTTTGTGAGCTGTTATTTCTGCTTAGTTACACCCTCCGCCTGAGCGTGGGTCTCTCCACACTTCCCTGGGGTTGTGGCAGGGTAATGCTACACTAGCAGTAGGAACCCAAGATAAAATAGTTCAGGTGAAACCCTTAAGTCCGCGCCCATCAGCTTTCTCTGTGCTTTGTTCTGTCTCAGTTTCCTTGCCATTGCCTCTGAAAGTGAGCTAACTCCCGCCCAAAAATGGCAAAGGGTTAAGCTAGTGAGACAACTGCTGGAGTAAGGTGATCTGAAGAATTCTTTGAATTTTGGTTGATAAATACAGTATATTCCATGTTTATATAATTGTGTGGTAGCTGTTACCATAACTATACCTGTAGTGTAGCTGTATGCATCTCATTTAAAATATCCCTTAATTCTTCTGTCTGTGGTTTACATGAGTTACATATAATTGTATCTGATCCTCACAACATACCGGGGAGCTAAGGAAGTACCATCCTTCAAATGTGCTTGGGGAGCAGATATGCAGGGAAATTCTTCCTTCAATTGTCTAGAAAAGAGTCTTTCTCCCCTTTCTTCCTTCAAATTGTATTTATTTCCAAACTGGACAGAATGAAAATACAGTATAGGTGTTAGACCTGTGCTAGATTTAAGTCTATTTTTTTAGGTTCATAGGAGATCCAGCATTAGGTCATTGGAAAGAGGAAACTGCTGCTGAATGGGCAAGAGCAGTTAGCAATGCTGTTCCATCATCAGGGAACTCTTCCTGCCAGTGAGGACAGGCCAAGAGCAGAGGAGTCAGTCAAATACAAGAGAGAAGGAGGAGGAGAGAGAAACCCTAGAGTAGAAGTGAAATCAAATGGACTAGAGGAAGAAGGGAATAAACTACTTGAATATTGAGAAACTATGTGGTATTCAGTTTCAGTATGTAATTTCAGTAAATTCACATTTACTAAACAATTAAATATGGGTAGTCCCTGCTTTAGAGTACTAGTATTGGCAGAATTAGGCTGCTCAGTGATTAACTGAGTGCTGTGGGTGGTTTGCTTTCTGGGTCACGCAGTTATACCTGTCCCACACAAAGGGAAACTTAGACCATCCGTGAAATCTTCCTTATAAAATTAGAATTTTCAAACAGTGACTAAAACCATTCATGGTTAAATTTATTGAGGGTTATTAGATTAAGGTGTTTTGACTGTGAATTCTTTCAGGATATTGTCATAAAAAGTTGAGTGCAGTTTGAAGCTAGCAGGTCTTTACAGGAAAAAAGTAGTGACTGTTCTGGAACATGATTTGTTTGCAAATATGATTACTGCCCATTAATTTAGCATTAATAGAGTGTAGAATGAAAGAAGTTGTTGCTGCTGATGTTAGTCATGACAAAATTAAACATTTCACAGAGAAGAGTAAAAAGGAAACATATTTCAGGGTAGCAAAAGCAGCAACTAGAATGTAAGAATCTTGTCCATCTCAGGCTTTTTTTAGTCAAGGGCTGTAGTCACTCCCATGTTGTGCCATGTGCTGTCTCCTCTTTTGTTACCCAGCACTTTGCTTTCACAGGCAGATGCCAAGAAAACTTAATCCTTCTATAGTATTTTCCTTTGTCAAGATCTGAGTCCTTGTTTCTGTGGCTTTTTCTCTCTTAGACAGAGATGTCCTAACTCAGCCGGATAGATATCCTGTAGGTTTTTTTAGCCGCTTTTCTTAGCTGTAGGAAATTCATACGAATTCAAAGAATGGCCTCTCCAAATAAATCTCTTGACCATCATTAAGTTTCGAAGTATGTTATTTTTCTTATTCTGCTGAAGATTTTATTATGTCAGTTACCTTTTCTCAGCACAGTGAACAGGACAGAGCACTTCTTGGGTGAGTTCTTCTAGTGTGAAACAAATGTTTCTCCTAGCTCTGGTGGTCTATGCTGGTTTCCATAGCTGACAGGTTAATGAACCTGTTGCTTATTTGTATGTGCTGGGTTTCTGGAAGGTGGGATGGGTGAGTTTATCAAAATGTGTTTTGTAGAACATCATTCACAAGAAGAAAACCTTAGTTTTCTAAGGTTCCCAGACCAGGTATTCAGAGACTGTTATCTCAGCTGAGCAGACATCTGTGATTCGGTGAAGGCATGGTTGTTCAGGAGTGTCCCAGCCAAAGAGAAGATATAATTTAAATCCCATGGCCTGAAGGTATGACTGTTTATCTGGGAGGATGGGAAGCTGTATTTCAGTCCTTGTTTTGACCTGGCCAAAGCCTGGTGATTAAGAGGTTTGTTTCCCCTGTTTCTGGCAGATACACCCCTATTCCTGGGCAGATGCCCATTTGCTTGCTTGGCTTTCTAAAGCTGAGCTTCGTATCTGTGAGGAGACTCAAAGGGTAAATTCATACATTAATCCAGAGTTTCTCTTCCTGATGTGTCGTGGAAAAGTGAATGCGTTGGGGCATACTTTCTAGGTTTTTGGTTTCATCTCAGAATGTGTTTACAGCCAATCATTTTCCTGTTACAGCTGCTCTCCTTTTGGCTGACTTCATTTTTAGCCCAGTAGTTTTTCACTGACTTGACTTAGAAGAAATGTATTCATAGCTGACAGACTTCTGGCTATTTGTGGACTTACTTCTTTCCCCTCTAATGTTCTACTTTGTGTTAGTCCCTTGTGCTGGAGGAGAGGCGGCTTTGCATGTTTGTCCCCTTGCAAATGAAGGGAACAAACTGCAGCTGCCTGATGGGACAGGTTACAGGGCATTTCTTAGTCTCAGTAGTGTTCTTCATTTTCTGCCAGTCTTGCTTTAGCCTAATTAGCTGCCATGCAGATCAGAGCAGGAGGCCACCAGGAAACAGAATGGTTGCTTCAAAGCCTTGTGCGCTGCAGTGGTTTCAAAGGAGTGCAGACAACTGATGCTGTGGATTCTGCTGTCCTAGAGCCTGGAGCAAGGATTGGGTCCTTAAGGTCCTACTGCAAATTGGCCCAGCCATCAAGCTGTCCCTTGTACAACCAAGTTACTGCCTTTTCTGTTGGCTAATCCAAAGTGGAAACTACAACTGAAGATAATTCTGTAGAGCTGGTGAGTCCCTATAAGCACAATTAGTGAACCTGTCATCACTTGCTGCGTAAGAAGCCAAAGTTAGCTGAAGGATTGTTCTTTTATGTAATGCAGGGAAAATGGCTCTGGTCCAGGTGATCCAGAAGCCTAAGGAGCCAGACCATCCTGTGATGTTGGCCGGATCAGCTGTAAATAATCCTGGCTCAACTCCCCTGTTCTGTGTCTGCTGTTTTTGGTGAGGAGAGGGGGAAGGCTGTGTGTTTCCTAGGTACTGGGAGAGCTCTGTTTATGAACTAGACTACCCGTGCTGTGATCCATACAAGAACTGCTTTTAGCACATGCACAGAACCAAGTGTGGGGGCAGAGAGTGGTTTGTGAATGCTTGTACAGAAGTGTCTGGATAATTAACTCAGCTATTAGGTAGGAGCATTTGAATCCTTGAAGATATTTTCTGGGGGAAATACAGGTTATTCATCTCCTCAGGCACCCAAAAGAGACATGGTTAAATTCTAATTTCTGCCTAAATTGCACATCAGGAATTTTGGTGCTGGTTTTGAGTCTCACCTGAAATAATTTGTTCTGTGTCACAAGGATTTAAACCTAGTCTTACTGCCAGGGTAGCAACATCATCGCTTGGCCATCTTTACTGGCTCCTCTGTCTCCACTGACAAGCTGGCACAGAACAGTGAGGGCCCACATCAATTTGCTCTTTCGGTCCCACAGGAACAAATGCCAATTAGCAGGGGAGGGCAGGAGTGGACACAGACCCAAGTCACAGGGGATATTACAGGACAGCGAGGTTACTCTGTTTCAGGTGCTCTCATGTCAGCATCCTAAGCCTTGCATATTAGTTAACCTTTCCCATAGCTGCTGCATGTGAAAGGTCTTTGATCTATGAATGAGTCCAACACGTGGTGCGTGTTCACTGTATGTTAACAGCAGAGATATTATTTTTAGCTCCCAAATTCTTTTTCTTTGCTATTAGAGCTGAAAGACCTTTCGTCTTTAAGACAGGCAAGTGTTCACAACAGTGTATTTGGGACAATGTGCTACATGAAGCCAAGACTTCTATTGGGAACAATTTTTCAGAATGGGTAAATGGCTTTTTAAATAGCCATTAAAAAATCTAAACAGAGTAGTCATGTTTTATAAAGTCCTAAAAAGAACTGTTGTCTTTGGAACATGTAATTTGCAGATCTCACTGCAGTAATCCTTGATTTAGAGCAATTACTGCACTAAGTACTTGCCTTTTTTCCCCTTTAAAAAACAAAACCAAACCCCGAACCAAAAGCCAGACAGGTTTCCAGCAAAGGCTGGGATAATTGAATGGAAACATAGCCAAGTCTTGCAAAATTCCAGTATACAGTTGCTGTTCTCTCAAGAGATATTTTCTCCTGCCATCTGAGAGCCTGGTCACTTGTTTTTCTTCTTTTTTAACATAATCACTAGTTGCTAGAAATAAGTATTGCAAGAACTAATATGCTGGTTACAGCCTTAAAACTGGGCATGCATGCAGTGCACGCTGGTTTAAGAGGAAGCTGTTTTATAACATTTTTAATTATGAAATTTCTTATGCAACAGAGTTAAAGGGTCATTTATAAACAATCCAATTCCAAAGCTTCCTTAGGCAGTAACTGACCTATGTCATTTCTTGTAGCTTAAGCTTGACTCAGTCCAGTCTCACACCAAACAAGATTTGTGAGCTGCAATACAAGGCATGATGATTCAATGTGCAGTTCATAATATTTCTTTTACACTCACAAATCAGTGGACTAGTTTACCTATGCCTCCGGTGTCTGGTTTTTTTAAGTTCCTTAGTAGAAGTGAGGCAGCTGTGCTGCTTGCTATGGCAGGAGCATCTCCCAGGCACCATTGGCAGTAGGCAGGCCATGCTGACTCTGGATCTCAGACCATGAAACCAGGTCTTCCACAGCTGATTCTGCAGCCAGCTTCAGTCCCTGGCTGTGGGATAATTTATACAGCTATAAGAAATTTAACTTCAGGCCTCTACCTCTTGTGTGGCATGGACTGCATCCTGAAAGAAGGGAATCCATATTCCTAATCATCGGCTTAAAACCACTGCTCCCTCCCTAAGATTTTGCTAGGAAAATGAAGATGGAGGGATCCTTAGTACTTCCACTTAGGCCAAAGCTAACTGAGTAGCGTAAGGGAACACTGAGCCTCCCCATTCCTTATTTCTGGTATGGAACTGAGACTTCTGCTCACTTTTCAAAGAAAAAGTAATTTTCCAAAATCACTTCAGATGAGCAAACAGCCAAACAGACACACTGCATTTCCTACAACAGGAGACTGAGCCAAGAGTCTTCAGCCTTACAAGTGACTGTGCCTGCCTGAGTGTGCTTCTACCTTTGAGGGTTTCTAGCAAAAACTGTTCTTTTTTTTTTTTAAAAAGCAAAGTTTAAAGATGGTTAACTTTAGTTTTATTACAAAGCTTTTATTAAAAAACAAATGCTCAGCACATTAACTCAAACTGGAATGACAAAAAAAAAATGGTTGACAGTATTTTTGGCAAAGGCTGTGCCTTACTATTTTAAAAAATGGGTACATCAATGCTCATTTCAACAACTGGCATAAAATCCCACTAACAGGCTAACAAAAACAGATACAAATACAGAACAATTGAAGTAATAATTCAAGTGCTGGGCTTTTTACAAGGAGAAGGGGAATGGGTGAGAAGGAGAACTCACTGCAGTCAGATTTGCTGGATGTATTGCTTATGTTTACAGAGTAGATGATGCGAGACTAACATGTCTACTGACCAGCTGACTGTTGTTACATTTATTTAGTTCTATAGGACACTGTATTATATAGACTGAGAGGCCACTATTTGTTACAAATAGTTTAACAGAACAGCCACCTTTTTTCCATACAGATTTTTCCTCTGGCAGAAAAAAAATAAGAAAAAAAAAAGAAAAACTCATTTTATTTAAAAAGTATTTCAGATTTCTGACACTTGTTTAAAAGCTCATACCTAGTAAAATATACACCAAAGAAATTACAAACTAAAAGTTAAAATATAAAAGCATTCAAGTTTCTTAAAAAAAGCTAAAACCAAAATTGATCCTGTCGCACCATTAAATAAAAAGAAGGTTGAGCGCGTCATCCTGGTCCAGGCAAATTCCGTTCCTTGATGTGCTGTATGGGGCAGCTGTGGTCTACATTATTCTGCTGGCTGAAGCAGGCAGAGACAGCCATGCTACTGTGTTTGCTGACTCAATATGGGCACAGATGAGACGGGGGCTTGAGAGTGCAAGGCAGAGGTGAAGACAAAAGCTGCTCTGCTGACCCAGGAGCTCGTTTGCTCTATTTATATCGGGGCTGGACCTCGTGATAGTGAAGGATTTTGGCAGTGATTGTCTTTATGATTCAGTGTCTCTAGCAGTGACATCAGGGTGAATGACATCCTAGACAGACTCCTTGGGGGTGGTCTGTGTGGATGAAGGACACACCTAGGGTTTAACAAGCTTCCATCTCCAGAAGGGGTCCTGGTGTCGCCGCCTTTGCTTTGCAAGTTGAGAAAGCATTTCTTTTCCCACCTACAGGGAAGAGGGGGGGGAAAGAGAGAGAGAGAGAGAGAGTGTGATAAGGACTATGTGAAGCCTTTTAAAAAAAAAATTCTTCAAAGAAGCTGATGATGGGTCCCTGTAACTCTTATGACAACTGTATTAGTGGAATGTGCATTACAATGTCAAAGTTAAATGCAGAATTTATTACTACTTACTTTTGCTTGAAGTTTGCAACTATGTTTATGGAAAGTACTTTGGATTGTAAAGAGATACCAACTAGAAAGATGGGGTTTTAAGCATCCAGCATATTACAGAAGTACTTCCCTTTTGTAGTGGATTTCAGTTATCTACAACATTTGACCCAGATACCATTACAAAACTAGACATCCTCAGGCTTTGGTACTGCAGTGCAGTGGTTGAGGTCAATTAAACCTCTATTTCAGAGCCTCAAGCTCTCCTCCCTGCAGAAATGAAAAAATGCTGCCTTCTGCAAGCGGTTTGGTAGAGGAATGTGGTGGATGAGGCTTGTGTGAACACTGATTCTACCATCCGTCCTCATGACTGGGGAGGATTTGTTCTGCTCTTCAGCAGGGTAGGGAACACCTTCCAGCTGTGTAAGAACCATGGGCCTCATCCCTATCAGTAAAGTTCACTAGGATCTTGGAAGGATTTATGTTCTTAGAGCATGTGAAATAGCCCACAGTACAGGCCTAATAGGAATTGCTCATCCAGAGAGGAACAGTCCTTCCCCACTAGGTCTCTGGGTTACATCAGCTCATTTATGCAATTGCCAACTCAACCATCACCCTCACCCTTCTGATCCAGGCAAGTGGGTTATAACAGGGTCTCCACCCAAAATCTCCCTAAAGAGTCAGATGTTTTTCGACACATGGACACATGCTCTCCAGTAACTGTTTGGGGATTAATGGTGTCTCAGAAAAATCAACATTAACCTCTAGGTCTCCACATACCACTCAATTGCTAAACAAATAGAGGGTTCAATGAGCAAAGCTTCTGAGAATGATCAAAATTAGCACAAGAATGCAGTTCAGTGGAGAAGGTAAACAAATTTTCACCAGAAGAAACACAAAATGCTTAGTCACATAAAGAAGATACACTGCCAGCACCTTGAGTCACGAGAGGCAAGACACAACAAGTTTATGAAGAAAACTTGTAGATAAACTGCTTAAGCCTGCAAGAGCCACAGGCTGAATTAGTCAGCAAATTTTACATTATGTTAAATTTCAGCAGTATTTAAACCAGGACCATTTATGACTGAGCACCCACCTGGCATCTGCTGCAGCTTCCATGTAAACCATTACAACGCAAAACGTTTCACCCATAGTAGAGGGGCAACTCCTGCGTAAGGAGTTACACTGCCTCATGTAGTCCAGGGTAGAAAGCCTCCAAAACTGATTTTGTACCCTTTGATTTTAATCAACATAAGCTGAGGCCTCAAAGTCGTACTAAACAAGTTGACTCCTTATCAGAGGTCACCCACATGGCTATTGTTATAGTGGAAAGGAAAGCTGAGGGCACTGAAGTTTAGCTGCAGACTAAGTTAGAAAACACAAGCATGAATTTATAGCACACTGTTCTTTATAGCTTAGATTTGATGCAGACTCCCTCCTTGCCCAAATACTGCCATCCCTGATACATAAGAAATAACTTTCACCTGCTGTTGGTAGCCACAAAAGGACATTTAAAGCCATTGAGGCCTCTTAAACAGCATAGCTAAAAGTCCACTGGCAAACCAGCAGTTTCAACAAAGGTGGTCTGTATTGACTAATTCAGTTCCTATTTCCTCATAAAACCAGCCCATGTCCCAACTAAAAAAAGCCTCCTGAGCTTCCTGCCTTTTTCTTTTTTTATTTTTTATAAAGTAGCGCAGTGCTCCGTAACACGTGCGGATCAAAGAGCTACGAAGGGCTCTACCTTTCCAAGGAGCACGAAAGAGAGGCCAAGCAAACAGCAGAGAAACACTGGGGAGAGCACCCTGCAGCTTTATATTTATTTTGTGCCTTTTCATCCCGGATTTTCAAAGGTTTGGTCCAGGTTGCTCTTCCTGGGAAGGTTTTCCTCTCAGTCTTACATGAAAACATTCAGCTTCCTGTTGAGGAATGGCCTTGAGGCGCCAGGCCAGTAGTTCACAGCAGTCTGATACAAGCGCTGTGATTCAGAGCTACTCCCCATTAGCAGCCAGGAATGTCTACTTCACTGAAGGAAATGAAATGCTCTTCTGTTGAGATGGTTCCCTGCCTCCTCCCCCCTTCCCTTACCAGCAAGCTGTCTTTGAAGTCAGGAGGTTAAAATAATGACTGCGGCCTTGCTCTGGCCCTCAGCTTTTTCCAACAGCGGCCATTGCTTCTTTCTCAATCCAGAGGCAGCTTTTGCAGCACCTGCCTCCTTTCCATAGCTCCTAACTGTGCCCAGCTCCTCTAGAGAGGCTGCAGGTACCACGGTGATTCTGGAAGGGGACAGGCACAGGGAAGCTCCACGTATTTTTATTTCCGAGCGAATACTGCAGTACAGCAAATTACACAGTAGCTATCCTGAAAACAGCATCTAGAACCCAGCCTTTCCCCAGCTGCACATTAAGGCTACACACTGGAAATTGCTTCTGCTGCTGATAAACCAAATAATACCTAAAAAATACGAGTGATGATGGTGTTGCCTTACAGATATAAAACAGGTCAAATCAGGATTCTTTTCAAGAAACCACAGGCATGTGCTAAGGAGACTGAAGACTTCCCACATCTAAGGCTTCACTGGGGGGCTGCAGCTGAAGTCTCGCCAGGCGAGGCATGCCCTAGCAAAGCCCAATCCACAAGTGAAGTCGGCACAAATCAAAGACTGCAATTACAGCTCCCTGGCTGTGGTTAGGCTTCAAAGAAAGTGCTGCAAGTCACATTTTACATATGTGAAGTCTTGAGCCTGAGCCACAATAGGAGGCACTGTCTGTGCCATTTGCAGTGTACATCTGACTGCAGGAGGAAAGGGGAAAAAGAAAAAGAAAATAACACCTCAAGAAAGAAACAGACATAAGATTCAAGAATAATACAGTGCAAAAAGAAAAGCCTTACTACTGAAGTGATAAAACTGTAATCCAGGAATCACTGCAGTAAAACTAAATTCTCCTAGCAAGCCTGGGCTCAGTGGCTGAGGGGATCACAAGGGGATCCGAAGCCCTCCCCATGCTTTGGAATGAGATGGATTGAAGGGTGGGTCTGCAAAGGTCTTGTGCTCCTCCTCTGGTCTTTTAACTTTTCTAGAACAAGGGAGAGAATTATGCAGTTTCATCTAGGTCATGCTAATCAGAAAAGGTTTTTGAAGAAAGTCAAGAGTGTCCGAGTCAGTACAGGAGTAAGTATGGAGTAAAAGAGACACCTAACCCTTCACAGAAGGCAAGGGATATTAAACTTTTTAAATGAGGTACTTTTTTTCTACACCTTTCCCTATCACATTGTTTGGATACAGTTCTAAGAAAAGACAAGACTACATATAACAGACAGTTACACGTATTTTTTATAAAAAAGAAAAAAGTCCATCTCCAAACCTGTCCTTTAATCCAGTACTTCAAACAACATGGCAAGTTCAGGGACCCAAAAGCTGAAACTGTCATTTTCTTTGTAAGTCCAAAATGAACATGTTCGACTTACTGCCAGCCAGGGTTTATTCAATAGTCCAGAAACCCAGCTATGCAAAACCAGGTCATTATTTATCAGGGTGGTTCATGCTGTTTGTGAAGTCCCTCTATTTTCTCTAATAGCAGAGCTGGAAAGGGTTTCAGGCACAAGCATATAGATGCAGTCTGCTCCTCTTCCTGCCCAGCTGTGCCATGGTTTGTGGGTTTAGCCCAAACCAGATCCTTGAGATGTTCAGGGCAAACACAAACAAACACTCCACAACCCTTGTTGTTTCTAAACAAAAAAAGCACCTCCCAACAAAACCCCAGTCATTTTAGTAATCCGATTTGCTGCAGGGTCCCACAAGCTGTTACAAAACATGGATAGAGAGACCTACGGGAAGCAGGAAAAAGCCCTCTCTGCAAGAGCTGGATACCAGCAGGCAGTAGAGGAAACTTTATAAGCTGCTTTTGTATCCGAAGAAATGACATAAAATAGTACCCTAAAACTGTAACAGATGCTGCCAGGTTGAAACTGTGTCAGTATGAAGTTTTTCTTGGTCTGTCCAACCCCTCCATCACCCTTGCTAGTTTTAACCTTGGTCCACTGCTGGTAACTGAATGGAAACTTCAACAGCAAATTATTCTCTGCTGTTTTAAATGCCCTGAATTAACTGCCCCTAAAAATACCTCTCCATTAATTACAGGTGGAGCTTGGAGTCCTAACTTCTGTCCTCTTAGTTTGACCTCAGCTAGATGCATTAATTGAGCAGCAGGAATATTCTTCCCCCAGCCTTCCCAAGCCAGAGACCTCTTCCAGAGCAGATTAGTTTAAGCACGGAAAACGCCCAGGTATTTTAGGGTTCCCATTTAGTGCAGCTAATGGCAATGATGCCAAGCAGGTGTGGCTCTTATCGAAGGCCTCCAGTGTAGGCAGCACAAAACTACAAGCTCTATCACTGAGCTAGAATCTTTTAAATTATCTTACTGGAAGACCCAAGACATGTTTTTCCTGTTGGGGGTAGGAGGGGAGAGAGGCTCCATGTTTATAATAAAAACCAGATTGCCTCTAGACAGCTGTCTCTAGCAGTTTCTTAAAGAGGAACAGTATACTAAAGGTGAGGAAGAGGGAGGAAGAAATAGGCTTGTCTCCTTTTTGAATCTTTATGGCATATAATAAATATTCAGAAGACTATTTTTTAAATTATTTGTTTTCTAGACTGAGAGCTAGGGGCACTGAAATTGCTACTTCAGTTTTCACCTGCTGTAACAGAGAAGAACATGAGGTATTGGTAAAGCAGTAAGTGAAAATTCTTTCAGAAGAAAGAAATAACACAGGTACAGTTTCCTTTGTAGATAATTTTTTCTGCCAGAGTTAAACATAGGTTAGAATTTACACTACTTTGAAAGACAATCTCAACAGTTAAATCTTCTGATACATGGAATAATTTAAACAGTTGCTTTCATGAAACCAAAGGCAAGTCAGATATAACCTGAATATCTTCCTGAGCTTCCATCAACTCTTCTACACACAGGCATCCACAGAGCAACACTACAAGCATTAGACATCAGTACACAGAAACCACTTCCACAACAGATTAGTTTCAGAATTCAAACATACCAACTTCACTTTGATGCAATTAAGTCATCTCATCATAAAATCTCTACTGGTCCAAAATACACAACAGAAAGCCTTTGTACCTCAAAAGACACACATATGGGAAGAAAACCAGCTATTCATCCAAATGTAGTCCCACCGCCTAGTGTGTGCATTTGCCTTTACACCATAGAAACCAATTCTGTGTAGTTATTTTGGCAATAATATTTTACCACGTGCAATTTCAGGTATCCCTGAGATGAAAGATAGATAGAAGGCTCTCATAAACTCCTGAGTTTAATATTAATGAGGGAACACATATCCTATAATGTTTGCAAGGAGGAAGCAACTTCAGAAATTATGCCTCTCTGCTCACTTAAGCCTACATAGTTCTCTTAACCCCTGATCCCACTGTACTGATGCCTGTGGCAAGAACACCAATTCAGAGATGGTCACTGGTACCATTTTCTTCAGCTGCCTCTAACCCTGCTCACACACTACACCCCAGTTCCAATGACGCCTTTGCTGCACAAATGCTTCCAACATTTGCTCCTACCACTGGAAGGAGGAGCTGAAAGCTCATGTCCTGGAAGCTCTGACTAAAGCCCATAACGTCTCACTGACTTGCCAGGCTCATGTTTTAAGTGACCAGACAGTGGTGCTTCAGCTGGCTGTGCTATGGGCTTCCTTACTTGTACAGCTTTCCAATCTGCAAGCTTTCAAAACTGTTTATATGGTACAGTCTTAACAAGCAGGTAAAGAGTCAGAGATTTAAAAGATGACTTGCATAAAAAATTCTTAAAGTAGAGGATTAAGGAACTGACTGGTATGAGAAGGTTTGCTTTATTAGCAGTGACTTTTGCAACATGACAGTTAGGCTCTTTGGTTTTGTTCTGTCCTTTTGGTTAGTTTTGTCTACAGGATGGCTAGGTCTGCATTAATGTATATCAGAAGACCTCTTTAATCACAATCTCTAAAATCAGAGGCAAATGGAAGCAAAAGTCAGTGCAAGGGTATGCTAGGGTTTGCTAAGCTTTGACAGAATTGTATTTGAATACAATTCTGTTGAAATTAGAAGACAGATTTCACCCAAGCTTAGTCTCCAGAAACAACTGGGAAAGACTTTGACAGTATCATAAAAACTTGCTTTCTAGCTGGTCAGAAACACAGTATCAAAAACTCATTTTGAAATTTTTCATGTAAATACACTAAAAAAGTGAAAATGCAATATAAACCTGAGAAAAACATTAAAATGCTGAAGTTTTCTTCCAGTTGGAAATGAAATGACATTTCAAAACCTTACATCTTATTTATGAAACAGTTTGTTTCTACAGAGTTTTTCTCATGACCTTAGAATTCTCAGTCTGGTGGTGAGTTTACTAAATCCACCAAAATACACCGTTTTTATCCAGAGAAGAATGGTGCACCAGCAGTCAACTCCCTGTCCCCACCCTATCCCACAGGAAGAGATAGAACAATAGTTGTCCACTGCTCTCCTTCATTCTAGCCCAAGCCGCCTGCTGCTAACACCTTAGAAGTGAAACAATTTGGGATTTTTTTAATCACTTGTAAATGTGGTTAAATTCAAACTTCATTAAGCACCTCTAATTTCACAGTTGGTTCTGCAACTTGGGCATCTCCAACAAAACAAACATATACATTCACCTCCTGAATTACCTATTTTTTCCATTTGTCAGTGTCAATTTTAAATATGAAACACTGAAGATCAGCTTCATAGCTGACTATGCTGCACCCATTTTGAAAAAATCCTTAACAATTTTTCTTATTTTTCTAATCCCATATCTGTGCTGATTGTCTAGTTGAAAGTGTTCTGTTGTTCTTTAATTTGTAAAATGTATGCTTTGCTACTACCCTCACTTACCCCTCCCCATGTCCCTTGATTGCACTGAAAATAGCTTTTATCCCCTTCCTTTTTCCTTCCTGCCTTCCTTCCCTCCCTCCTTCTCTCCTTCCTTCTTTCCTGCCTTCCTTCCCTCCCTCCTTCCCTCCTTCCTGCACTTCACCAGGGACCTCCACCAAGATGGTAAAAAGAAGCAGGGACCTGGGTCTGCTCTGCTGGACCTCTCCCAGCAGGTGTCAGTGCCCCTCTGTACTGGCCACCTGCGTGGGGCCGTGGCTTCTCTTCGGGTTTGCTCTTCTGACCTTCTCCTTCATGTCAGAGAGCCTGAAAGAGAGGAGGGCTTCTGTCTTTCACCCTGGCAAGATCAGTGGCAGGTCAGAATTGAGTTGCGGGAGGGGACGCACAGGATGCCATCCAGAGGGATGTGGGCAGGCTTGAGAGGTGGCCTGTGCAAACCTCATGAAGTTTGACAAGTGCCAGGTCCAGCAACTGGGTCAGGGCAATCCCAAGCACAAATACAGGCTGGGTGGAGAATGGATTGAGAGCAGCCCTGTGGAGAAAGACTTGGGGGTGTTGGTGGATGAGACCCAGCAATGTGCACTCGCAGCCCAGAAAGTCAGTTTCATCCCGGGCTGCCTGCAAAGCACCATGGCTGGCAAGGCAAGGGAGGGGATTCTGCCCCTCTGCTCTGCTCTGGTGAGACTCCACCTGGAGTGCTGCATCCAGTGCTGGGGTCCCCAACAGTAAAAGCACATAGACCTGTTGGAGTGGGCCCAAAGGAGGACACAAAGATGCTCAGACGGCTGGAGCAGCTCTCCTCTGCAGACAGAGCTGTCTGAGAGAGCTGGCTTGTTCAGCCTGAAGAAAGTTCCAGTGAGACATTATAGCAGTCTTCCAGTTCCTAAAGAGGGCCTACAGGAAAGCTGGGGCATGTAATGATAGGACAAGGGGGAATGGATTTAAACTGATAGAGGATGGGTTTAGATTGGATAGTAAGAAAAAAAATCTTTCATGTGAGGGTGGTGAGGCCCAGAGGAGTTGCCCCATCCCTGAAAGGGTTCAAGGCCAGATTTGATGAGGCTCCAGTGGAAGGTGTCCCTGACCATGTCCCAGGGGTGTTGGAACTAGATGATCTTTAAGGTCCCTTTCAAGACAAGCCATGATCTGTCTGAGGGCATACTCATTTTCTTTGGAAATTTTATGCCTATCTGAAATGAAACAAATATTTCAATCCAGAAAATTTTCTTCTGCTCATTCTGTCCCTCTTGCCTGTGCTGAAGGCCACTATTCATGGGCAAAACAGGGAATAGGGAAGTATGGGTCACACAGGAAACAATTTTTAAAGCAAATCAGGACAAATCTCTGCACCACCATCAGCACACACATTCTCACAGAGACTAACTTCTACGCAAGTTCTCCAGGCTCTGTTTAAAGCTTCTGAGCAGTCAAGAGCTATGGGAATAGCTCATTGTTTCAATTTGGACTAGTCCAGCAACAATTTCAAGAGCACTGGACAAGCCATGTTTGAAAACATGCCTCAGAAAGCAAGGTACCACATCCTCTTTGCATCTCCTTTCTCAGATGTCAACCATGACCACAGTCATCAGATGCTTATTTTCCACCATATTCTGGCTGTGGACTGCTTTATAGTCTGCTTTCACAGCCTCACTCCACTTTATTTTTAAGTAATAGGGAAAACACAATCTAGTCATAAATTACTACCCAAAAATCACTTCTGTGCTGAAATTTGGCTCTAATTTCCATGTAGGAAGCTTGAAATGTTAAGATAATTCATTGTTCAAAGCTAAATGGTCTTAATATGATCCTTTTAAGTACTTCTGATTGCAAATCAGTATTAGTCAAGTTTTCTTCGTTTTGAAAGCTTTGCTAATGTGGATGCTAATTGTTATGGAATTTTGCAAGCCACAAATATTATTCTTACAGGTTTTCAAATGTCTATTAAGCTTCTCTATCACTCTTTTTAGCCCTTGAAGATATGCCAAAACACAATGTTAAATTATGTTGTTTCCCAATTGGATCCTGCCATATGTCGAATGACGTGCCTTTTACAGTTCTATACAGAGCAAGTTATAAGAAGTTAAGTATTTCCATGCTGCAGAACAATGAGGAAATTTTGTTAGTACCCTTCTATTTCCTTGCTGATTTCAAAATACTCATGAGATGCTAAAAATCACCCTTTTTTTCTTTCTTCCAAAAGTCTAACTGGATAAGAAATTAGAAATCTCCGCTTACAACACAAAATTGCTCCTATTTACAAATCCCCTAGAAGGCTGTACTTAAAGTAAAAAGAAAACACTCACCTTTCAGAAAGATGCTCAACAGGTGATCTCTACATTGTTCTTAATCTTAGCTTTCCTCATTTCCCCTTCCCTCCCGGCCTCTCCTCAATTTATTTTTAGCATTATCCGGTCTAATTCCACTCTTGGTTGATTCCAAAAGAAGATAATAAACAAGAGTTATTTCTTCAATAAACCAAAGTTATTTCAAATACTGTGTTGGGCCATGTCAACTGCAAACAAAATCCTTCTTGGGACAGTTCCACAACTCTTGAAAGACATGCTTTGGAGTACCTCAGGATAATACAGCAAAGACTGGTGCATGTGGTCACAGTATTTCTAAAGCATTCTGAAGTGTTTTACAAATTGGCCATTCAGTAGGTTGGAGATCACAGAACTCAGTTAGAAGCAGTGAAGCCTTAAGATGCCTGCTGCTGTATACAATCCTTGGAAAAGGGGCAACTTAATGCAACCACCTTGACTTTACCACTCTAATCATGTCCAAGTCAAAAAGCAGGATTAGAGGTCCACCTTAAAAATCAGTTACTTGCTGAATGTTCGTGGACAAAAAAACCCCAACAAAAACCCCACACCCAAAACTTTCACAGTATCTTAAATCATTTCTGTTTGCATGTCTCTTCCGTTACTTTCCTCTGAACATCCCACCACACAACCCTCCCACCATTTCATCCTTCTCACTTACATCACTGTAATTACAGCCCTAGCTGATCTCCTTTGTGCTGATCTTGAGATTCTTTCTTTGGTCTTGCCACCTACTCATTTCTGATTCTTCTCAGATAACAGAACGCTTGTCTCCTTCCCAGACCTCCCACCCTCCTTCCCCCTCTTCCTTACACCATCCATGCGAGTAAGAAAGCTGTTCCCAAGCTTATTATCTCCATCCAGTAAAGACTTCAACAGCTCTGCTGTGGGCCTGGTAAGATACTATGCTTGTGGGCAAAACATTCTTTGGATTAGGCTTGCAGAGGGCAAGAGTCTTAACCTTCAGAAGTTTACTTTGAAGTGTGGCTGATTTGGGTTCCCTAAATCATTCTGTGCATTTACTTCCAGCAAGAGCACATCTGTACAGCTCCAGTGCAAATCATACACTCGGCCTGAAACACTTATTGAGGCTGGCTTCATGTGCATATATGGAGTCAACAGCACGCTTCTCCTTCCCTGGAAAACATACTACTGTTCACGCACTCTGTGGTATAAATTGCCTCAAGACAGAGAGACAAGTATTGCCAACAGTTTCCACACTGTTGCAAAGCCTGACAGGACATAGAAAGGCAGGAGTGTAAAGGTCAAAGGGAGAGAAAACCCCCACATTTAGAACACTCAACCTCTGATACAGAAAATCCAGAGAAACTCCAACAAAAGTAGGTCAGCACAGGCAAGACTGTAAAGCATCCAAGAAACCAAATATTCCCTGTTTTTTAGCTGTCACTTGAACCTTAGTTGTATTCCAATCCCAGTCAACTGCTCTGCATCAATTCAGATAAAATTATGAGTGTTTTGCCTACCGGTACTGTGTTAGCATCAAAGGGAAAAATATTCACAACAATCATGGACCTGGACACCTAAGCTGAAATACCAATTATAAAACTCAAGGTTAAGGCACTTTTTTTTTTTTTTCAGTAGATATAATACTCTAAGTAAAGATGCTTTACAGCTACGTGTTGTATAGGCTACAGAACTCCAACACTGCAATCCACATCCCAAATCAGCATAACTCAGGCATGTTGCAAAGGGCAAGGCTGTCTGCTTGCCTGAAAAACTTCTGCTTATTAGGAAGAAAAAAAGAGCACACATTTTGCCTTTACACTTTACTTCAGCTTTAAAAACAACAAACAAACCACCAAAGTCTTGTCTTAACCAAGATTAGACTAACCAGCATAATGGCATAACTTCAGAAGAGGCTTGAGTCATGCTGACTGCTGACTGACACACTGCACACAGGAAACTGAAGTTGGCTTTCTCTGGCTGAAAGTCCAAGCAGAGCAGAGGGCCAACAGGAGCCTGCTTTGCTGACTATTCTGAGTGCCACAGGGATCCTGTGGCCAAACAAGGCAGAGGAAGAGAGGATAGAGCCCATTTCTGATACAGTGTGTAGGTCATTTTACAAAGTCTTATTTTTTTGCATGATTCCTGGAATTCTTGGGGATCTCCCAAGAGCAATCTGGGTTAATTAGATAGTTTAGAAACAACTATTATTTCAAATTAATGCCATTTCTACTAGAAAATGCATCACACTGAGAGAAAGAGAAGGACCAGCCTTCCAACACAGACACTGAGAAATTAGAATCTCTCTGTGGTAGTGTGCACTCACAAGCTGACTAGATGGTGTTACTACACATATGTAATCACTAGTCATTCCACCCTCAGTGCAGATAATATGATATAAAGAAAGAAAACACATGCTGGAAATACAACAACCACAAAAAACCCCAACCTGCACCACAAATGAAATACCACTGTACAGTTGTGGGAGAAATTCTTGAAACAACTGAAATACAGTCCCATCTTCTTAGTAGGTGTTTTGTTAGTATACAGGTGAATAAATTGTTTTTAAAAGGTGTACCCAGCCAGGCAGCATCTTGTTGATGTCAGCACATAAAATGTGCTCCAAAGCCAGCATCTAACCTGCTCTTATGAGCTGTGACAGTCTGGGAGGGCTTGCACTGCTTAATAAACCCATCCCTGGTTCACAGGCAGACTTGCAGCGAGTCAGTGAGGTGTGGTCAATTTGAAAATACTACAGTTAAGCAGTGAAATGGTGAACACCTAATAGATAGCCGGTATAAAAACCATCAGTAATCAAAGTAACATTAGCTTTGGGATATGGTAGTTCTGCAATTTTTGCTAAATTCATATTATTGCATAAAATTTATAAGAAGGCTTATTTTACAATTCAGTTTTATCAGCAGGAAAGCTTTAGAGATGTTCTTACCATGCTTCAGATGTAGGCAGCTGTCATTCTGGGGCCTGTACCTGTAGAAGATTGTTTTCCTTTAACAAATTTCTGTTACAGAGCTTTTGCACATTCCAAATAAGTTTGTTTGCTACAGTCTTACATGGACTTTTTTTGTGTGTGTTTTTTGGTTTTGTTGTTTGGGTTTTTTTATGGTTCTTATACCAGCCATTTTTTCTTGGGGAAAACAGGGTGTTTCTTTATATATATTTTACAGGCAAAGAGAAGACCTCACTGATGCTTTTAGCCAACCTACTAGGCAGCTGTTAGTGTACAAAGAAACGTAAAATACAGTGAGAAAAAAAAATACAGTTACTACAAAAGATCTGTGTAAAGTTTCCAGTGTCCAATAATACCACACAGTATTTGAGACATAGTTAAGTCTAAAGATGGTACAACACTGATTGAGGAGAAAAGCAAAGGTAAAACAGGACAGTGATTGCAGCAATGTGTAAGTTCAGCCAAAGATGTTGATGCCATCAGGACTGCTGCTCAGAAAGGTGTAAGGGAAAGGAGGCATGGGTTGTGTGCATGTTCACAAGCTTACATTCCAAATGAAATATCTTAAAACATCCATCAGAAGCAAGTGTTAGACATAAGCTCATAAAAATTAAATAGCGCAAGCTCTGGTTTCTAAAATACACCTGAGGTGAAAGGCAAGTAAGACGTGCTCATGGCCTACCTGATGCTGATTCCTGCAACTTTTCTCTCTTCCTCTTCTTTTTCTTCCCCTGAAAAACAAGAAATTTTATCATACTATTACATGCACAGAACTTTTTTTTGTCTCTTCCCTCACAGCAAAAGTCATGTGGACACAGAGAAGGCTGTTAGGAAAAAACCCAATTGTTTTCAGTGTAGCTTTTCTATCCCACTTTCAACTGGTTCAATGTTAACAAAGTTTGCTCTGAGCATCTATGAAGAAATATGCACACCAGCAATACTTATATTTATATCCACATGGAATTACAATTTCTGGGAGTTTTTCAACTAACACTGGCAGCCTCAAGCACCTAGAAGACTTCTCACGCTCAAAAATCTGATGACATGTATGTTGATATCATCATTTATGGCTCTTACAAGAACTCTTCACACATTCAGATACTTACACTGTCATACATGGTAGGAGCTGACAGGGTGTTGAAAGTACCTAGGACAACCATGACTTGTCCCCAGGGTGCAGACCAGCCAAAAAACTGTTCTGATAATGCTCGTACCTGAACAAAAGCCAAGTCTGGCTTTTGTGCCCAGAGAGTGCACTCTGCAATAACCAAACAGCAGAGACTGTACAGCAGAGCACCCTCAGCTGAGGTGCAGGACACGAATGCCTGGCACCTGTCTTTCTGGGAGACCACACTGGCCCCAGCATGCCAACCCACACACTCAGCCTTCTCCCGCACCCCCATCTATGGAAACGGCCGTAGCTCCTGCTTCACACAGTCTGTCAGGAAACAAAAGGTCAGCTTAGACCCACAATTTTAAACCTTAATCATCTTGCACCACCCTACCACTGATATTCCTCCATATGACTTGTCTTTTTTGCCCTGTATAGTCAGTGAAAGCTTTTTGTGTGTTTTAAGGAAAAATCATATCCATTTATATTTTAAAGAAGCCTCCAGACAGGCTGTAACAGATGAGTTCTGTCAAAGCCTGGGATGGTTGCTGTGAACAGAGCTGCAGCCTGCTGCCCATCCTCTGGCCCCCCACTCTCATGGCTGGCAGCTGCATGTCCCAGCACAGAGCATGCCACACACACAGTGGCCACAGAGTGGAAGGGTTGGGGTGCTGGGACACACCTTTCCGTGAGCTAACTCTGCAAGGTGATGGGATGGACAGCAGGTGATGTGAGAAACCACCTCAAACCCCTGCAGTGCTCACTGATTGATGGACAGCAAGTGAGGACTCCAAACACAGGCTATGGTGAAGCTCCAGCACATGAACTTAAGTAGCCTGCACTCTGCTCTGACAGTCTGGGCCTGCCTGACTCTCAAGCTCTTGTCCTTTTTTATCCCAAGGCTGGCAACAGGGCTGGGCAGTGCCTTGTGAGCAAGATTCCAAAGCCAGGACCAAGACTAGAAGTTGGAAAGCACATTTCAAGGGCTCTGGGGAACTCACAGCAATATACTTTATCACTTGGGCACCAAGGCAATACTCTTTTAGAGAGGAAGCTGCATTAGTGCAGATGTTAACATGGAAAAGTCATGGGAGGAAAAATTGTTTTATTCTCTACATCAGGCTGACTTCAAGTGCTAAAACATAAACTGAAAGCAGATCTGAGATCTACCTATGACATAACACAAGTGAAGGAATGGAAGACTGGGCTGAAACCTAGTTGTCAGCATTCCCAACTAAGATAGTTTCTGACAACTGCAGCACACCCAGACACCCTCACGTTATGAGAACACTGTGCTTCTCATGTCTATCACACAATTTTGCATGACTGCTTTGGGTAGCAGTAGTAAAAACATATGAAAAAGATAGTGTCAAGAGTTGAATAATAATGTTTAACATTTTCTTCATATTCCTAAAATCCTGAATAATCAGACAAACCAAAATAGAAGAACCAAAACCATACAGTATGTATTTTTCACTCGTACTGTTTTGTGAAAGAGAAGAACCTCCCCCAAGTCACTTCCAACCCTCAAAATACTGGAGTAATACCTGTGCCAAATTAATACAATTTCACTTTTTGACTGCTAAAGTTAGGAAAACCGAAGAGGAAAAAAAAAGAAAAATGACATATCTGAAAAGGTTTCAGCAATAAGCTGTGCTCTCCTATGATCACTGTCTGACCACCACTGCAGAACGTGTGCATTCCTGGAGAGGCAGAGGGGAGGGCTGCAAGAGGAAGTTAGCAGAGTTCTTCATTGTAACATACAGGACTGGAGTATGTCAGAGATATACTTCCACACAGGATGTAGGCTGGAAGCACATCAAAGAGATACCTCTTACGTGCCACCTCACACACTCCAAATGTCTGTCAAGGCATTTAAGAAACCGCAGGTCCGCTGCATGTGCTGTGTGACATAGGCTGGGGCAGAACACAAGGTTCTCAAAGCCAACATGACCAAACATCACAGGACCATCTTGAAGCCTGATGTCCAGTAAGCACAAGTTGACAAGACTCCAAAGTGGTGTGATTTTCCAGAAAGTAAATTCAAGACAAGAAAAATCCCCTCATTTCCAGGGAGTCTTTCCCTAAGACCCTGTTTGTTCCCACCTATATTTCAAGACAGCTCCGTTGACACAGTCTGGTTACTGGAAATAAACCCTACCTGTGTAATGTCAGGACAGTTTATAGGCTGTGTAAAACAGACAGAAAGAAGCTGCTAGGGCTTACAGTTGTGACTGTGCTTACAAAACTGGGCATGCATGTCAGCCAGACCAGGGCATTTCCTTCAGAGATAATCACATAGTTTCTGTGTCAATGCATTCTGTGCCACTTTCTACAGTTTCTGTTAACACTAGATGTTTAGGTACCTCAATCCTTAATGCCCAAAGACATCACCAAAGTAGAGAAAAACTACTGTCCACCTAATGCAGAAGGAAAACTTAGCCAGATATACCATGTACACTTCCTATCCCAGTAGATGGTGTCACATCTAAGGGAGGGACAGAAAGGAGCCCAGATCTTGGATTAGGATCAGCCTCTCAGGATTGCAGCTTCTGAGTTTGATATCATCACATTTGGCAACACTGACAGCTCATTGTAGGCACCGTAGTGTAAGCATGCACTGCAAGCTGTGTGATGTGCTATGAACTTGTTTGATATTTAATTATAAAACAAGAGTAACTTTAAGAAAACTTTTCTATATAGATACATACATGTATAACTTATATATATATATATATATACATATATATATATACACACACACATACATGTATAACAGAAGGCTCTACCATGAAGGTTACTTATACAAGATTTGCACAGATGGACCATTCTGAATTCTTTTCAGCTAAAGTTCAGTCTGCATTGAGACCCCTGGGCTTGCAGTTCTCTTGAAAGAAAGACACCCCTTTTTTCTCAGGTCTAAAAAAGATTTCTGGATAATAAGCAATCAAATAGAAAATGATAAAAAATTCATAGCTGTATAGGACAACATGAGCTTCCAGACAGTAGTGGCCACTGTCTTAGGAAAAAAACTTTCCAAGTTATATTTTCCCCGCAAAAACTGTGAATTTCATAAGAAGCATCTCAACAACAACAACAAAATCTCAAGTTTTCTGGGTGCTTGAAGTGAAAACAAATATAAGTTTTATGTTATTTGTATGTTCACCATCCCTTCACCCAGGACTTGCCACAAGTTATAGAGAAAAAGAAGAAACAATAATAATAATTTTAAAAGTTACAAAAAGAAAGTGAATTTTAAAAAGGAACCTTCAAGTGAGTGACTTACATAGTTGTCTCTTGCAGACCAGCCTGGATAAAGCTGCATATGTAGCTGCCTTTCTTTACGAGCTAGTTCATAATATTTTGCTTGTTCTTCACGGGAGAGAGCGTGCCACTGCAAACAAATAAACACAACTTTAGACTGGGAACTAACTTACACCTAGGCAACAGATGACTTGAACAAGTGTTTTAGTGACTTTGATTCAGTCCTTCCCCACTGCAAAAATGAAATTCATTAGCAATTACAAGCACCTGTGTTTATTAACTGACTTTCAGGCATTTGTCAGCTCTGCAACTGCCAAGTGCCTTGAGCAAGACAAAAATTATTTATGGAAACAGGGCTCACCGAATAGTCTGCTCACAGAACCATGCTCTCCCAACACTACTTAAAAAAACCAACAACAAACAAACAAAAGCAAACCCTAACAAAAAAACGGCAACAAAACCCAGCCTTTAGCTCCTGACAGAACTGAAGGGGTTTGTGCTGCTTTTGAAGGGCAGCAATCTCCCCTTGACAGAGGGGTCTGCTGTCTTGGTTTCAAGCAGCAGCTAGACTCAAGTTTTCAATGCCAACACAGAAGGCTTTCTGGGCACTCGCACTCCCTTTCCAAGATCAACTTCTAAGTATTGAACTTCAAGGTACCTGCTTTCTGGTTGAAAAAGTAAATGGCAACTGCAAAAGTTTCTAAGATAAAGAAATCACAGAACTACAGTCTTACAGATTACATGAGTTGACTTTTGTAGCCAAGCAGGAATAAATTTCCTGGTTTCATGTACTTAAAAACATATACCACCTCCCCCCCCCCCCCCCCCCCCAAAAAAAAATGCAAACGCAAAACCTCACAACCTAAAAATTTGAAAAGGCATAAGCTACATTAGTATCTAGTAATTTTGTCCTTTTTGAAACACCTATCATAGACCTGAACCAGAAAGAGTAAAGGCCTTTTATTTTGAATTAAGTTCCACTGCTGCAGCATTAGATGCATCTTCTTGTTTGACAACATCCATGGGGAAGTGAGGGGAGAAGTTATTAAAAAAATCCAAAAAACAGACAAAAATCCTTAAGAAATCATTAAGACACCCATACAAGAATTACATACAGAACTAAGATTTCAGATCAGATCGCATTTGTATGACTTAATATGTTATTCAGTTACATGTCAGAGGACGTGAACTAAAGCTCGTCTGCCTTGACTTGGCAAGTTGGATGTGTTATTGAGAGCACAGCAGTTCAGCCTGTCTGCAACTCTCAAACTCCACATGCACATTCAAAAATTGGCAGGTAGTGACCACAATGCTGTGGCATCAGAGAGCCCAGCAGCAGACAAAGTGTCAGCTCATGAGAACAGAGGTGGTTACTGCTCTGGGGTAGCACAGGGTAAGTAGTGACCAGGATGACTGAACATGAGACACTTGAATTGTCAAGTGTTAATTAATCTCCAAGCAATTATATTGGATAACTCATGCATCGTTTGCACGACAGCAAAAGTGGAATTTGAGGTACTTTCATGGAGAACAGCAACTTGAAAAGAGGAGTCCAAGCTGCAGAAAAAACAGGCAATGGAGCCCTGAGGCTTGATTCCTTGCCAAAGCAGAGATAAATAAGCCACTGCCCTTGTTCAGGCCAAGAAAACTAGGCTGATATACTAAGCAACTAAGATCAATCATCTGGGACTGCTGTCACCTGTAAAGAGCAGTTCACAGGTCACAGAATATTGTGAGTTTAAAGGGACTCTCAAGGATCAAGTCCAACTCTTAAGCAAATGGCCCATATATGATCCTAGAGACTTGTATGAAAGCATGGAAAAGGCAAGCACCAAGATGTCCTTTAAGGGGAGGTAACAAGAACAACAAAGCAGAAGACTGCATGAACTGGGACAAGTACCAATAGATTTCTGCTGTGTTTGGAGCAGGAAGTCTTCTGACTGTAATACAAAAGGAGCACTTTAAGGTCATGTGCTGATTTCCCATTTAAAAGCACAGGGTTTTCAGAGTCACAATGCCTCTCAGTACTGCCTTGGTCAGTGATCAAAAAGAGGTGTTCACTGGGAATTTGAATAATCCCTACTCAGATTGATACAAAAGTCACCCCTTTTCTCATTTCTGGGAGTCAGTTTCAAAATGGGTATTTACCTCTGCTGCCTTCCCTTGGAAGAATAACACTGGCAGAGAACACAAAGGCTGTACTGTGAGTTGGCCTCCATAGCGTTTTTTCTGTGTGGAAGGTACAAAACAACTAAAATGCCACAGGAGCAAACAGTTCTCAGCAAAGCTCTGGTACATGTACTGGGATCATCAGTACTCGGCTGATGACTTCAGAGACATTCAAAACATGACTGGGCAGGTTCCTGAGCAACCTGATGTAACTGGACCTGCTTTGTGCAGATGTTGGACTACACAACCTCCATGGGTCCCTCCCAACCTACATGACTTTACAATTGGACCACAATATATTCACTTTTGAGTTTCATCTCCAGTGGCATCCAGTGTTCAACTTTGAATGATCCTTTCCTGCTCTGATGGACACCGGCATAAGGGAGGACCCAGACCTTGGTTAAAATGCTCCTTCATGTGTGACTGAGGCTATTTCATGTCTGAGCCGCTGGCACCATAACGTGAGTGAAACAGACACAAATTTGATGATGTTGCTAATGCTGAAAAAAGAAAATCAAGATACTACTTTTATTTTTGTTGCATGTTTGATCTTCTATAGCTAATTTAATAGTTGCACATCAGTTATCACCTCAAGCAGAAAGTCAGCCTTCACACCCAGCTAAAGGGAAACACAAATTAGCAGCACACGTGAGCACTTACAAACCCTCCTGGTACATACCCTTCTGCCAAGGATCTGGTTGATAGCTGCACTTTCTTTCAAAGTACACTCTGCTACGACGTTTGCTCTCATTTCTTTCATGTACAACATGAAAGCATTCAGAGGTTTCTTAATATGAGGTCTTTTTGGCTCTTGTTCTTTTCTCTGTTCGTGCTGAGGCTTCCTAAAACGTGGTTGGGAAAGGGAAAGGAAAGGAAAAAAAGCATTAATTTGCTTCAACCTAAAAAGATCCAATGGAACATTACTGACTTGTGGTTACAGTAGCACTTAAGTAGTAAGAATGAGAATTTCAGTGGTCACGTCCCATCCACTTTCAGATCTTTTAGTTTAATACTCAGGGAGGACGTCAGGTTGACATTCTCTAGCAAGTAACATTTAATCTGTGAATCTGTTCCAAATTCATCACTTGTCTCAATTCTCTTTTTGAAAAGCCATCCATGGTACCCTAAAAGACCACTGCCATAGGCAGGAGAATACCTTCTCATCCCCTTCTTTCCTAGGCCTTTTGCCTTTGAGTACTAAGCAATGAGACTGCTTTTTACTAGTGAATTTTGCAGGTAAGGACTTTTCCAGCAGAAAGAGCACGAGTCACAGCTGGACAGGTCCATGATTATGACTGAATCAAGATGGCTGTTGCCAACAGCTTAAAAATGCTGGACTGGAATGAAAAATGGCTTCTCATTACCCTTACCAAACAGTAGCTCACAGCTCCAGTTTTAGTTATAGGAGAAGAGTTAAAATTCAGAGAGATTATGAAAGACACTTTTTTTAAAACATCCTTGACTCTTCTCCAGACAGAGCTAGTTCTCAAACATTTATTCATTATGAGCTAGTGCAGAAAGGCAGACTCACACATGCATTAGCTCGCTGTCGTTGTGCAGATGTTCTTGTTTTACTTGAGGTGTTACAATAGCTGGGTGAGGGATTCCAGTTGTGTGAGGGCCTGGAGGACCAGGAATCATGTGATGCGAAAACCTAAAAGAGAAAAAAAAGCAAGGTCTGTAACCCCACTGAAGACAGGCATCAAACACGTATGACAGCAGCAGGACACTCTAAGAATGCAAATGCTACAGAGCTTGCAATGAAGACAAGTCTTACAGAGCACATGAAAAATATTTGGCTAAGATTTGTGCATTGTAGCCCAATTATTCAAGAAAAACAAACAAATCAGTCAACATTTTGGTTGTAGAGAAGTTATTTTATTACCTTTCAGGCAAACACTTTTAGCAATGCATGCAAGAAATATTTAATGTTTATACTGTTGCACTGTCTAGAAATAAAAATACACATTTCTTAACCAAAAAAGTGTATTTCCACACCAAGATATAAACGTTCTTGAAATATCCACCACCAGCCAATGCAAAGGAGGAAACTGCCATGCAGAAACAAATAAAATGAAAGAAGAGTCTTTTCAAGAAGTCCCTGATGGCTCTCTTTACTTTTCAAGGTACTTAAGGTAAAAGATTTTAACATCACTTCATCTGAACCGACCATTCTTACCTCAAATGCTTAAAATAAACTTTGAAAATCCTGCATCCCTGGGAGCAGGGAGAGAGTTTTGTCCTAGTTAAAGCTTCCTTTCATTTGTACAAGAAGGAAAATGGAAAATAAAACCAAAATACCACTAACTGAATAATCCCACCCTACTAACCCAGGTCACTCTTAAGGACAGCTGAGACAGAACTTGAAGGTGCTGAACATTGCAAGCTCAGCAGCAGCAGAAAACCTGCATGCTGTATTTTAAACTGGTGGAAAGTACTGTTAACATCAAAAACAAGCTCATGCTCCAAAGTTTTGCTGAAGGAGTGATGGCTAAGGAATGGCATCCAGCCTCTCCTTTCACCATGCCTTAGTCCCCTTGTTGCCCTTTTCCTTCATGTGATCAAAATAAAGGAAACACAAAGCCCTGTAACCAAATCAAGTGATTTTATCTTGGAGGAAGAATGGGTTTTCTTCCCAATCACCCTGACAGGCACATGCTTATCATTCCCCTGTAAAGAAGTGAAGGGACAGTGATAATCCAAAAGAGCCCACACACAAAGAGGCAAAAGGACCCCCCACTTATCAAATGGCCTGCCTTAAATCCCTGTGCAAGATGGTGTGTCTTCTACAGGTCACAGAAAAAACCCCAAGAATGGTATATTGCAACCTCGTGTACACCAAGCACAGGATGCAGAAGCTGTCTTTAGAATGCGAAAGCAGAGCATAGGAGGTCTGGAGTGTGTCATGCCCAAGTCTCAATTAGCATTGCTTGCTTGCACTTAGACATAAAGACACAGTGCCTGAGTCACACACCAGTACAAATACTGTGCTGGCATCCCCTGCCATTAGTGGCTTTGGGCTATGAAATACCTACTTGCGAGCAAGTTTCCATACAGAGCATTACCTACGTGATTCAAGACTAATTACCAACAGCTTTGAAATTGGAACTAGAGAACGCAGACTAGAGTGACAATCCACCTGGCTGCATACTGACATGAGCAAAACCCAAGGATGCTATGCACAACACTATGTGTTGCATCTAGAAATGGACTAATGACTCATTTCAGATGAAACAGCTCAATTAATTGTTGACAATTCACTGGTGCTCCTCATTGCAACACTTCAGAGACTGACAAGAAAATGCTGAATGAGACCAGTGTGGGATCCAGGCAAACTGCATATACAACACATAAGTTAAATAAAAATGTATGCATAAGGGTTTAGCTGACTGAAAAGCAAGCAAAGGCAGACCAAGATGCAAGCAGAAGAGCAACTTGCCCTCTAATGCCAGCAGTTACTCCCCAGTCAGTCATTCACCTCCTACACCTACCTGGACATGGAAGGGTCGACTGAGAGTGAGGATGGATAGGGCTGCCTGAATCCACTCGAGATAGGATATACAGGCTGACCTTGCCTGAGGTCACAGAAGAAAGGAACCCATCAATCATACGATATGGTATTCAATGGTTACTCTAGAGTTACAAGCTCTTGATGGGAACTCAGTCACAAATGAATAGTAAGAGCTAATACTTTCAAGAGTTCTCCTAGTGAAACTAATGAGTACTTAAATGCTTTGAACTTTCTCCCTTGCTACTGAAAGATTCCCAATCTAAGTTTCCACTGGGAAGGAAAGCAAAACAACCAGCCTTCCTCCCCCAGGGCACATAACACACATGCACACTCCTCTATCTCTATCCCTCTCTCACCTAGTTTTAGAAGCACTGGAATCAGATTTGTTAAACAAGCTCTTAGGAAAAAAGCATCTTATTCCAAATAGTTCTACTGTAGATCAGAGCGAGAACACCAGATGGTGAATTATTAAGCTAAAAAGCCTTTTGAACAGTTTTATTAAGTCTTTGAAAACTTAGGACTCTCTCCATTAGCATATGCTATAGTGAGGTACAAGTGGACAGCTTTTCTGAGCAGAAATTTGTTTGATTAAAAAACTCCAACCCAACCATGTAAAAGGCCACAGCGACACAAGTCAATCTTACTACTTAAAGATCAAATTTTGCAGTCCAGTAAGAGAAGCTTGTGTGAAGGTCTTCCCTCCTTGACACTCCCACATATACATAATATTTTGCCACCAGTCCGTCAGTTGAGGTCTTTAATTTTTATGATCATCGCTACATTTTGATTACTTTCAGTTTGCAATGGTTCAGTCATGACTACAATGAACTCCCTGGAGTAGCATGCGATGGTAATGCAAGCAAATACCAGTTCAGCCCAAACACCTCTTCCAACCAGAGGGGCACCACACACATCAACACATCAATGCTATTCAGATGCTTATTGACTGGTCAATCAGACGAGAAAAAATGGAACTGGGCCTTTGTAAGGTTCAGGACACAGTAAGGTTTCACTCTTGGAGCATGTCACTGGAAATGAGCAGTGCTCAAAGGGAAGAGGAAATGAAAAAAAAAGTTGAAGGAAGTCTCAACAGTGCTACCTCACAGCAGGGAGCCGTAGCACGAGGGACAGCTGAGTATGTCCCGCTGTTGGTGAGTGCTGCTGAATGCATCCAGAGTCTTGTAAGGTTGGATCTTGTCTCTCCTTTCTCTTTCCCTCTTCCCTCCCCCCAACTTCTGCACCAAGAAACCATTCAGAAGAAAGGATTGACCACATCTGGAAAGCGCATGCTAGCAACTGCTTGGTGGCAGTGGAAGTGAGGAGACAGCTAAGCAGCAAAATGGGGGGGGGGAGGGGGAAAATCAAAAAAATAGATACTTCCATATTTTAGTTTGATATCTACTAATTATTTGTTCCAAAAAGGCATGTGGCCTTTCCTGAAAGATATGCCGGCAATACAGCATTTCACCATCTTCTGCTCTCTACTTTCTCTGCCTGTTGTCATCTGGATCATGTTTCTCTCCCATGGAGACATTAAAAACAAAAAAAATCTGCATCCCTCATTGCGTGGGCACAGACTAGTCACAATACAGATTCTAAAGCGCTGAAATTATGGCCGAGTTTCCTTATTCCCTCTTCCAAGAGAACTGAAGGCAAGTACATATCTACCCCAAGTAGACATGAAGCACCCTGCCAAATCTGTTACTCCAAAAATACCACATTTCCTCCACCCTGAGTGGCAGCAAGAGATCATGAGAGTGCTAGTATTAGCAAGAGCAGCAAGATCCCGGTGACAGAGGCTTTTCTCCATACAGAAACTGTAAAAAGCAGCAGACTACAAAAGTTTGTTCTCCATTTGGGGCAGTTTCAAGATTTCCCCACGCATACATACTTCAAAGTTCCTTCTTACCTCCCCTCTCCTGAGTAATTGCAATTTTGTTTATTAAAATTTACATTTAATTCCTTGAGAACTGTTTTCTGCTATCTTTCCAAAAGCTTAATTGCAATTTTGTTTATTAAAATTTACATTTAATTCCTTGAGAACTGTTTTCTGCTATCTTTCCAAAAGCTAAGAGCCACAAATCTGAGCCATAAGAAACATAGAGACTTCAAAGTGAAATCTATACACTTCAATTTCTGTATGCGTTCGAAAAACAGATTCAATTCATTTCAAAGATCGACATTTTTTCATCTTTTCAACTAAAATAAAGTAGGAATTTCTTACTGGAATGACATTGTTTTGTAAATGCTGCGACTGATTCAAAAATAGCAAATGGTGTGAACATGCACCTGTCTGAAAAGAAGCTAAAAAATCTTACCAGCCGAGAGGTGGTGTTATCTGTCCAACCCCCCCTGGAGACAAGGGATAGAAGGTAGGGAGATCAGGAGCTGGAGGATGCCTGGACATGCCTGTTAAAAAGCACAGAAGAATGAGTGACTTTCTCCTCAAAATACTCCGTATTATGACCTACAGTTCCCAGCTAATACTACAGTGGAACTAATACTCTGGATAAGAAATAATCACCTTCTTGGTTTGTGTTAAAAGCAAAAGATTCCATGGGCCACCTTTCAAACAATTTGCACACAATACTGCAATTCAAAGGGAGGTACCGGAAAAAACAATGTGGAAGGAGGAAATAAATGTATGGGTAAGGACCTGTGCAAGTTTAGATCTCCTGTGAAGTGCATTAGGTGCTACTGTCCTCTCAATGGTCTCACCAAACCTGACTGGAACCTGAGGACCTCCTCTAACACATCATGAAACAAGGGGAAAATAAAGCGTTGTCGAAGAGGCAGCACAGCAGAGCTACTAGATTAGGTAAATTGCTACTTTTATATTTTCACGGGTTCCCTTATGGATTCACAGATTTTGGAAACTTGCTACCACAGAGGATCAGTGGTTAATTAAGAATCGTTTTCAGGCCTGTAATGGTCACACTTGATATGATTCATTTGGCTTCCAATTGTCACTCCAGTTCCAACTAAGCTCTTCATCAAGTTGACTCCTGTGGGCTCCAAGGTCAATCTGTTTTGCAATGGTAGTATTTCATGGAAAAATAAGAGTCCCATCAGGAATGATCCATCAGCTCACATTCCCCAGAACACAGAGTCCTACAACTGCAAGAATCACCTCAAGATTAAAGCTAATCCTCATCCCAAAAGGGTCTGTGGTCTCCATTCTTCACCTAAACCTTGTTCCCCAAGGAGACATGGAATTACAGTTGCAGAGGCCACAAAGACATTGATTTATTTAAATGTGTTTAGGGAAGAGGGGGTGAAGCAGAAGGAATTGTTAAGTCTACTTCACATGTTAAATCAGCTGCTTTAAAAGGGTATTAAATATTAATGTGGTGACACTCCAAAGGTCCAAGACTGAGCATATGCTACCTTGACACTTAATTTATAGATTGATGTTACTGATTTATTCCCCTCCCAGTTTGTATTTAAATCTTCTGAATTTAATTACAAGATTTGAAGAATATCTGTCAGGACCATGTACAGGAAAGCATGGAAAATAATACCAGTGGTGTTATTGTCTGAAAAAAACTAAATTTTCAGACTTGGAACCACAACCTGAGTGAGTCAAATTTCTGACCAGTTGTCTTTTCAAAGGTGTAAAACAGCTGGTAGCTAACAGGAAAGGAAACACTTTACATATCCCAGGGCTTTTACATGAGAGGGAACACTCTTTGCGAGTGGTTAAAAAAAGAAAACCAAACAAGGTGTTAAAGAAGCCCAGTGTCTCATCTCTCACATCTCTGGTGATGACTGATGCTCCTGGAAGTGATGACATGACCTTGCCCCTGCCAGAACAAGTTCTGCACAAGGAACTGGGCCACTTCTTCTCCAGAATCTGCAATTCTGATCCACGGAGACAACACTGCTCTCTCTTAACTAATGAACAATAGTTATTGCTAATCCAAAACTTCTGGCCCCTTATGGACGGCTACCAGCACCTAATGCCCACAGGAGCACACACAGCTACCACATGGCCACTACTCTCCAAAGCAAGTTCTCCCGAGAGGGTTAAAGAAAAAAATTATAAAAAATTAAAAAAAAAAAGTAACTGCCTTTAGGAAGGTGGTTCTGTGTGTCCATCCCAAAGTGCCTTGGGTGCAAGAGGCAGTGCTGAGGGCAAGCTGCTGCAGACCCCCTCGTTGGAGGATTTTGGTGGGAGAAGGGCACCCTGGCATCAGGGCTAGGGAGCCAGGGCACTGCCTTGTTCCAGACCCACAGTGGGAGGCAAGGACAGAAACAATGGTTGGAGGCATTTGGCAGAGGACCTGAGGAAAAGAAAAATCCTCTCTGCAGCTACTGCATGGGCTACTTCAGTGCGGCTGCTCCCACATGCCGGTGGCGCCGAAACAGGGAGCATGGACGGAAAGACCACACACATCAAGGAGACCATCCCAGACAAAACCAGCAGTCTCCAGGCTGCATTATCCACATCATCCATTGCCATCTTTGCCAGACACTGAGCAAAGGGATCAAGAGCCCGTTCAGGAACACCAGAGGGCAATGAGCTTTGTGCCTTCTGGCAGAGCCCCTCGGCAGGCTTGCACTCAGGGATGGGGATGTGACTGGTGGGGTGCTGGACAGGGGAGAGGGTAGAGAAGCGGCAGAAGAGAGGATGTGCAGCAGCAACAACAAACCAGATGTTGTTTAGTTGGGGTCTGCTGTACAGGAATACAAAAATAAACTGGGGTAAAGGCAAAAAAATGGGGCACAGGAGGGCAAACTCAGCATGCAGTAAGCAAAAACCTCTTGAGCTCACAAACTGCAGCAGCGGGTTGTGCCCCAGCTGTCACAGCCAGCTTCAGCAAGAGGTGGAAATCCCATTCTCTTAACGCGTGGCACCCCTGGGATTTCAAGGAATGAGTGTGAATATCCTTCTCCTGGGCACTGATGCAAAGGAAGAAGACAAATGAGGACAGGAGGTCTCCACTTGCTTCTTCCAAGTCTGAAAGAGGTATAATATATGTATCTACAGGCCAGGCTTTCCAGGCAGAGTGCTTTTTGTATTCTCCCTCCCTAGAAAAAACTAAACAACTAACCACCAAATAGCAAAAGACACACAGAACCAACAGGCCATAGCATTTTCTGGATGTAGCCCATGTTATTATCTCCATAGCACAGCCAAAATAAAGCATAGGCATTCAGGGAAAGACAGAAGAAAAAGTCTCTCTCCCTGAACAGTGATGACTAGAAGCCTCTTCAGATAAATGGGACTACTGTGCATGTGGGTGTGTGCCCAGGTAAAGCAGAGCTTCACGATTTTGTCAACTGGGTGTCACAGCACATGGTGGGACATGCCAGCACAGACAGAGGCAGGGAGAAGCACCCTCCAGGACCAGTCATGGCACTGACAGGCTTCCTGCCCATGCAGATATACAGACTACAGTGAATGCCTTTGTAAACCCTCTGCTCTCGCTCCTTTCCTCCTCATCACCAGGTCTCCCATGCAGATTTCTTCTGCACAGGTGCTTACCCAAACCCTGGCTCAGACCCGCGACAGCCATGGCCAGTCCTCCCCTTGCATCTCGCCAGTATCCATCACATCCCTCCCCAGCTCCTGCAACCCATTGCAAGCAAGCACACCCTTCCCAGGAATCCCTTGGGTTCTCCTGAGTACTGGGAAAAGCTCTTGGCACAGGCTGGGCTTGACACCTTGGAGACTGTCTGCTCTTCCCTGGGGGCCTGCAGACTGACTCTGAGCAGGGCTGGTCTGACATTCCCAGATGTGGATCTAGGAGGCTTTTGTGTTTGCCTTAAGGAGTCCTAGAGGTGCAGAGAAAACTGACATCCATGACTCAGACATGTAACAAGATGCTTTCTGCAGAAGGCAGCCAGCACAAGAAGGTTCAAAAATGTCACATTTGTAAAGCTTTTACTTGCACAGGCTCAAAACTATTTTTATGGACAATGCTTTGATTATGCCAAGTGACATATAGAAGAAAATGGACAGCTAGAATACAAGGACATAAAATAAAGTGAAAGAAAAAGTTTCAATAACACCATTTCTGAAGCACTTGTCCCTCTGTTTTCGGAAAGGTGAGGGAAGGTTGCCCTTTCTGCATCTGCATGCTGCAAGCCTTGGGCACCACAGGAGATGGTGAAGACTGGCTGTTGTTTACCGAGATTTTGAAAGATTTTGATGAGAAAAACAAGCCCGAATTATCACATTAGAAAGAGCATAAAAATTTAAGTCGCCAATTTAAATATCAGCATCACAGCAGAACTGCCATCTCTGAAAGTGGGCATATGCATCTGGAAGCCTCCCTCTAAAATATTACAAATAAAGCTCTGTCAGCAGCATGGAGGGCACCAGGACCACCCTGCATCTCCACTGTGCTGGGAAAGGATGGGCTCACCTTGTTTGGAGCTGACGTCAGAGGGGATGTGAGATGGGTGTGACCCCGGGGAAAAGTGCTCATCGCTGTAGGTGATAAGAGGGGTGAGGGGGTGAACCGCATGAGAAGGCTGTACCACGGGCACCTTGTTGGACTGCAAGAGAAGGACAAAAGTTAAATTGTGTTAGTGAGGCTTCTGCTTTGAAAAAAAAAACCAGACGACATTTCCAAAATGCTGTTTTAAAATATCTGCATTGCTGAAGCGGGGGAAACAGATGGACAGACATGACATTGGGGCTAGTGGATGGAAACCAGGTTTGCTGCCAGAATCGGCATCCTCAAACCACTGGCACCCGAGGAGGGATGCAGCTATTGAGGAAATGCAGGGAAATGGGTGGGGGCCGGGAGCAGGAAGAAAGGCATTTGGGACACATTGAGACAGGGCTGCGGAAATGGCAAATGGAGAGCTGCAGGGCAGGAGGAGCAATGTGCTGGGCAGGCAGGCACTGTGCATGAAGGGCTGTGACCTAAGGACAGCAGAGTCAGCAGCAGTGCTGGAGAAACCCTTTGGTTACAGGAACAGCATTTAAAAAAGGAAGGCTTAAAGTACAGGCTTGCCATATCTCCAGCCTTAAGAGCAACACAAGCTTCCTCAACTTCCCTCTTCCTCTCCACTGTTCTCCTGCACAGCCGTGGCACAGCACAGCTGGGACAAACCCCCACCATCACCAGAGGAATGGCAAGTTTGTCCCTTGCAGTTTTACACACTCTGGATGGAAACTCTTGGTCTGTGTACCAGGTGACTAAAAGGGCACCCTTAGAAGCCTGATTTCATACATAAGCGGTTGGCAGTGGCCTCTCAAGGGGGTCGGTGAGAGGGGAGACCTGCTGAGTGCACGGGGACAGCTGGGAGGCCTCTGACTATCAAGGAGAACTCAAAGTGCTACAAACACCCACGAGGGTTCTGAAATGGGTGCCATAAGGTGATGTCCATGCAGGGAAAGATGCACACTTCCCACCAGCACTTCCCAGAGTGCGGAGGCACAGGGGAGGAGGCAGGCAGCATGGTGGAAGGATCCTGTCCACAATTATGCCCTTAGATCAAGGTTGCAAGACAACAGAACTCCTCAATCCCAATGAAATCCTGCATTATTAACACTGCTTGAAACTCAGTTTGCTCTTTCCACAGTGGGACAAGCCATAGTAATGATGCCAGCATGTAACAGGCACTCCTCATTTGTACCCTGCCACTTTACCCTGCCCCTTAGCACAAATAATTATGGAATAAACAGGTTTTTAATAAACCCCCCCAAAAAATAAAGCTATCCTTCAGGCAGACACACTGACAGCAAGGACAGCCTGTCGCACATAAGGAATTAAGAAAAAAAATAATTTAAGAGGCCAATAAAATTAATTTTCATTGAGTTCACTATTGAAATCCTGGCACAAAGCAGATTTTAGGACATAGCTCCATGCACAAGTCCATGATTTTTCTGGACTTCTGGAAGCAGACAGGTTATTAAATGGACAACTCAATTTATTGTTAAGGCCGGTAGGAGTAGAGGAAAGGAAGCAAACGGGAACCAGTGCAGCATTTTCCATTTTCCTTGTTTCCAGAGCACCACCTTAAGGAACTTGCCTTAGCAGGCACTATCTTCTTAATGTCTGACCTATCCCTCCAGTCATATAGCTCAGAATCTGGTGCCATGAATTTTTGCTAAATTATGCTATCCTTGCTCTCCTCTTAATTTTACGGTTTTCAACACAGATTTGCTTTCCTGTGGGAAAGAGATAAGAACCTGAGGATTTTAATTTAAGCTTCGGCCTTGTCTTATATTTTGCAAGATGGAGAGAGAAAGCAGCACTAGTAGGTGTTTTAAAGCCAACAAGCATTAGGTCCATTTTTATGACCAAATAATAAAAGCAATATGAATTCTCAATAATATCTATGAGTTGAGTTGTAAAAGGGGATACCTCAGACTCCTATTCATCTTCTCCATCCGTATAAATTCCACAAAAAACAGATGCCAACAAATTTCAGATGATTTACAAATCGGGCCTCAGTCTTTAGCTATGAGCCAGCCCACCATTCAGCCATTACTTTATCAACAATAAACTGAATATTATGAATAAAGATAAGCAATAGATGTATTTAGGTCACACACACACAGCTGCTAATCAGCATTAATTTCTCAAAATTTAGTAATTAACATTTTGTATTGTACTGGATGTAATTGTCATGCACGCCCCTGGTATCAGGGTTCCTTGCTTTCAGAAATCACGCGTTTATACTTAGAGCATGCCAATCCCTGTACCCTCTCGCTCTCCAGCATCCTGCAGATTTGATTTTATTTTCTAATTCTCGGCACCTTATCCCCTAAGCCCATGGCAGCGGCTTTCAACGGGCGAAGGAACCGTGAGAAGTCAGGAGAAAAGCAAACCGCTTGTCAGCGGGCTTAAAATTAACATATAAACGGGCCATATCTCCATTAAGAGCATTTGGGGGTCTGCAGAGCCAGAAACTGGGAGAAAAAAAGTAACGATAAATAATAGCAATAATGCAAAGCTTCCCAGCCTGCCTGCCCCACACTGCTTTGGGAAGACCCAGGGAGCTCTGGCAGCTAAATCCTGCTGGTCACCCCAGCATAACACCAGACAGTGGCTCGCTGGGCACAGGCTGAGCCTCCCTGTTCCCTCTGGTCCCACCAAGATGGCCACAGTGATTGACAGCGGGAGGACGCACAGGGTGACACACGCAAGATAAAAAACCAGGAGGGCAAAGGCCTGATGACGTATTTGCCAAAAGCCCTATGGACTTGAAGTGGTTCTGCCACAGCACCTGCCCTACAAGGCAACCCAGATGGGTTATCTGGGCTTTCCTCACAGAGAGGGTTCAGGGCAGGAGACCAAGACCTTGTATGCAGGCCTGGATGCCCCTCTCGCCACCCTCTCAGCCCTCCCAACCCCGGCTGGGGTGAGGGATTGTCCCCAGGCACCCCATCCAGTCCCATGGACACTGCCCTGCACCCTTTGCCCTGAGGACATCTGGACTGGGGATGTTCCCAAAGCCCCTTCTACCACCTACTGCTCACAGTGGGCACTAGTGCTTTCCAGGGGTGTGAGGCATGGCCAAATCCTGCCTCACACTGTGGTACAAGACTGTGCTGATGAGACTGCTTCTACTGCATCCCAGTCCTTACCCACTGGCTTCCTCCTCCCACAAACATGCCATCCCTACTAGATTTGTCTCCCCGAATCCTCCAAAGACAATGCACACAACTGCAGAAAAACTTGAGAGACTGACAGAGACACAATCTTGGTCAACATGACCTCCATGCAGGGGGAACTCCATTCCCCATGGCTCACTGAGCACCTGCTGACTAAGCCCACAACCACCACAGCTCTCCCTGGCACACTGGTGACATTTTTATCTAATACAGGCATGGTCCACAGAGCGCCTTTTCTCCTCAGCACAGCCTGAAAATCTCCTGCAAAACCCCATCAGTCCACACGCCTTGAGTGAGACAATTACATAATTACACACTGTCCTATGTGAGGTTCTTTGGTATTTCAGTACAGAAATTATACTTCATCCGCCCACCAAAACATAGCATTTTGGTGCAAGTAGGTACCCAGGCAGCTTCTAAAACCACAATAAAGTGAATGAGGATGAAATTTCCATTTCCATTCTCATTTCCAAGACAATATGGAGAAGCTGAATGTTTGTTGAAGCTGTCCCATGCTCTGATGCTGCATACATGGTGTACTACCACACCACACTGCACCACACCACACCACTGAAGTTCCATTCTTTGTGCCTAAGCTTCTTCACGCAACCTGGAAAGTAAAGGAAATGGGACATACAGCATAGCTCAAGACACTCAATTTGAAAGAAGTAAATTACTAAATATGAGAACCTGTTATTTACAACCTGAAGACCACCTGTTTTGTTTTTGGACACCTTATCATGCATGTGTGACCTGTTATGAACACTAAAGGCTAATGGGAAAGGGATAGCCTATTCCTGATGGCCTGGGGACATACAGCTGTGCCCCACAGCACTCAGCTCAAAGGGACACTCCTGAGCAACTCAACCTTGGTGGTCTCCTTCTCAGAGACCACAAGGCCACCAGGGCTCCAGTCCCAGAACACAGTCTTGCAGCACAGACCACACCAGCATCCTTTGGGAACTGGCCTCTCTGTGGCCCTCCCTGGGGCACATTTTCTCATCAGCTTGGTCTCTTTTACTTCTCCCATGCATGTGCTCTCAGGTTGAAGTGAAGCAGTGCAGGCAGGGGACAGTCCCCTGAAGGATACCACCAAGACTGGGAGAGCATACATGTACTGGAAACAGCAGAAGCCAAATTATTTGGCCAGTTAGGGCTAAGATGAAACTGCTGTTCAGTTTTACGACTGACCTGAAAAAACCCCCCAGATCCCCAGTACAATGTTGGTGGGCAAAGGGTAAGAGCTTGCAGGGAAGAGGGCCCTGACCCACCAGTAGGCATTATCCCAACAGGAGCTTTGCTATACACCAGACACCTGTTTAAAGCTATTGCTCTGTTAAAGTAACACAGGAACAGGTCAGTACAACAGCAAACACTTCCCTTGCAAACAGCAATCACAGTCTGCAAGTGGTTAAGATTGAACCTACTCAGGCATTTTGGCCAGGGCAAGGAGCAGGGTGAGAAATCTCCTGGCTGTGGCCCTGGCACAGCTGCTGCCACATGCCCTGCACTGGCAGTGCCGCACCTGCACGCACAGAGCCGCTCACCATTTCAGACATGTGCCTGCCCTCTCATCCAAGGAGCACACTATGAGACAGTTCAGATTAATCTCTAGTGAGTTGGTGGTGAAATGCTGCAGCTCATATTCAGTCTGAATCCAGTAAGTTTTCCCTCATTTTTGAAATGCTTCCAAAGAAAAGCAAGAGCAGAAAAAACCAAACCTCACGCCCTCCCCAAACAGCCAGCTAATGCTTCAGTGAAGGCCCACACCTGTAAGGTATCCTATATGCAACAAGTGTGCAAAAACTATAAAAAGCCTGAGACAGCCATGGCAAAAATGCCTGTAGGTCAGCGCTGGGCGAGGCAGGCAGCTGGGAGCTCCTGCTGAAGCTGGGCCACCATTTGTTCCAGCTGCTGCACAGAGAAAGATATTAAATTAATGACCCTTCAAAGGACACACATCTACAAAGGAGGTTGCAGGCAGGCAGGGAGCTTTGCAGAGAACTGTGAGGCAAGCAAGCCTCTGCACACAAGACACGAGCGTCCCTCGTCAACACCCAAAGAGGTGCTGGGCTGGTTTTTGTGTTGTTTTTCCTCTTTTCTTTAAACACAAAGTCGCTTCTAAAAAGCCAAAAGAACGCCCCAGCGTGTCCACTCTTCCTCTCCCGTCAGCAAGTTATGCATGGGTTACAGATACTAGCAGATGATCTTCTCAATTAAGACTAGAATAAGTTAACAAAAAAAAAAACCAAACCAAAAAACAACTTAAGGATGAATAAATGCATGCATTACCTTTCATTCCTGAAAGAGGAGGTCATTTGAAGAAACAGCTTTAACTTCTTCACAACAAGTGTTAAATTTAGGGGGAAGATACAACAGACAGCTCCTCAAAAAAACCCCACCACCAAAACATCTCCAAACCTTTCCACTACTGCTATAGCAGTACCTCAAAGTAAAAGGACCAAATGGTCCTGTTATTGTGGAAGAATTTGAGGCCTTGATCTGAAGAGATAAGAAAAATTCATCCCTTTTTTAGCCTATTCTCTTTTCTGGAGCCCTGAAATCATCCTTAGGCTGAAGGTTTTAGCAAACCCAGAAAGACAGCAGTTTCAGCTGTCCTCTCAAAGTACCAACAGCATTTTAATGGCTAAACTAACTCTGCATTTATGCCTTTGCTGACCAGCTGTTGCAATAAAAATGCAAGATCAAGAGGAAAGTAGTTTTGGAGAAATGTCAAAACTAGGCCCATGTCTGGGTTCATCATAGACAGGCTTTAGCAAAGGAGTACCAGTGGTGGAAAAGGAGGCGGTAGCAGTAAGGTGTTTTGGCCAAGACTAGTTACCAGTAGTGGAAATAAGCTCATCAGCACCAGCAGTAATTGCAATTACTATTTGCCATGTCCCTGGGAGTTATTGTACTGTTCCTTTTCATAGACAACTTTGCAAAGATGCAGCAAGGTCAAGATACAGGGAGCTCAGGTTACTCCCCCGGCCCCAAACCGTTTTTTAGAGAAAAGAGTTTTATGTCCAGCTTCTTTCTAGGCTCATGACAGCAGAGATGATTTTATGCCTAATTTTCTAAATCTTCTCCAATCCTTGGACAGTGCAGTTGGGAAAATGCCAGAGTGGGTATGGTGGGGGGTTTTAGCCTCACCTGAAGCTAAAAGGAACAAGGATAGGAAAGCACACCCACAGGAGCACACTGCTCACAGGAAACAGGGGCTTAGGAATACTGTGATTTATGAAAGACAAATAAAAATGGTGCAGTCTTTTAACACTGCTTCACCACTGGGCAGTGGGAGGCCATTTATCTCACTGACCTTTCATGCTTACAAACAGCAGGGGGGACACCCCAGGGACTCGCCATTTTGAGGAGGTGAAGTGAAATGCTGCATAGATGCTGATGTGAAACTTTACAGCTTTACAGCTGCTAACACTTACTCAGAACAAAACTAAAATCAAAACTGCATGTTTCAGGGGGCAAACTGATGGCTTGACAAGGTCAGAAAAAAATCCTCCTGGTCCCCCTTTTCCTCACGTACTGTATTCAACTCTTCACCATTGAACTAAGTTGCACTTCATGCTGGGAGTCAGGAAAGGGCAGAACAAGGAAGTTACTCTAAGTCAGTCATTGAAAGTATCCCCATCTCCCCAGGACACACTGCATCATGAAACTAGAGTCAGAGCATGCCAGGAGCCCTCAGGAGTTGGAGAGAAGAAGCTGCCAGTACATCAGCAGGTGAAGGAGGCACACAGGATGCTTGCTAGACCTTCCCATGGTTATTTGGGAGCAGGAAAAGTTTGTGACCTTTTTCCAGCTGCTCAAACCACTTTCCTTTTTGGGAAGCCCAGCAGCAAGTGTCTCTGTCTGCAATGCACAGGAAAGGCAGCTTCATGGCCAACAGTATCATGCCACAGTCCACAGGCGCAAAGATCAGCACCTGAAGCAAGAGGGTGTCACAGCTGGAAGTGCACAAGGCAGTGCACAAGGGCAGGCAAGAGGAGCTGGAGAAAACTGTTCTGCCTGAAGCCCAAAGGGTTGGTGTGCAATAAAAAATTCAGTGCAACAGCCAGGGGAGCATTGCAAAGGAAAGCATAAATGTGATTTGACAAAGCCTAGAATAAGTATCTATCTGGATGGATTACTATCAGTCACTAAATTCAGGTTAATTGCAACGCTAGTAAGCAACCACCACTATTGCCTTGTCTACATTCTTGTCTTTTTCCAACTTTTTCACCCCTCCCTCCCCTTCAATCTTGGAAATTAATATAGCACAACTGTGATTTTTTTTTTGCTGAAAAGTTGTAATAAGCATTTGAGTTCCCTCAAGACAGCTTTAGAAACACGGGTGTTGAATCTCTGACAGAAACATGCTTTATTTCAAGTGTTCATTAAGCACTGCCATTAAGTAAGTGATTAAAGCACACCCAGTATTAAAATAGCTTGATTAGAAATCCCCTGCTATCTCCATTTTCTTCTCTCCCATGATTTCTTAATTTGTTTGTTCTTGCCTGCTCTGGAAGGCTGTGGGGAGACCTGGAGTGCTGGTGAGCCATGTGGGGAGCCAGGCAGGTCTTGTAAGGCTCTGATCACGGGAGGACAAGCCCACTTCAATTTCTGTACTGCAAGTTCACATATACAGAGATTACACCTAGTTTTACACAGCCCATTGGTTTTAGAAATATGACTGATAGGGCATTAAACTGGCAGAAAAGGTACACTCTCACAGAAAAAACTTTCCCTGTTACAATATTTGGCAGCATCTTATTTCACTCTCTAAACTCAGCAATGGGTTCTCTTGGATGGAGATTAACTGCCAGCAAACACTCCACAATTTGACAGCCAGTGTTTGTTTTAAGCTCTGGTTTCTGCAAGATGGTCCTTTAACTTTGGCCATCCTGAACAGCTAACGCTTTTCCTGATATAAAGACAAGCCCCACACCCAACAAACAGGAACCTGCATCATCAAATCACACACTCAACCCCAGGAATCTCTTAGCACCCCCAAAAACCTGGTAAATGGGACTGCTGCCACTACAAATACTCTGGATGGTGACACACCCCATGGGCCTTTACCCTGTGCAGCATCCCTTCTTTTGCCTAGTGCATCCTTGTCACATACGCCCATCAGCTGGAAAGGTGTTTTCCCCCATTGTTTCCTGACCTGTCCAGAACACTTTTGGTTCATTATTGGCTAAAGAGAACAGAGGCCCAGCAATGTTTTAACAAGCCCAAGCTTGAGCCTCTGGGTTGCAGAGTTCTGGCTTATTGATTGCTTGGACAATAAGGACAATTGTCCTAAGCCACCAGAGGAAGCCCGCTGGACATCAGAGGAGCCAGTGGCCACAGCCAAGCCACTTGCCGGGGGGGAACAGTCTTATGTGACAGGGAGCCCCAGGGGGTCTGGGTGGGGGGAAGGGAGCTGGAGTCCATCCTGGTGCCACCTCTTGTGCCATCTTCATCTCTTCCCTGGGGACAAAGCCTCTCTTGTTTCTGCCACCAGAGCTGTCTGCTGAGTTAAGATGAAGACACGAGCTTGTTTTGCTTGCCTCGAGGTTATCAGGATCCCTGCTCACAACAACTTTGGCATTTTCTCCAGTGTGCTCAGACCCCCTGCTTCTCTCACAGGCAGAGGGATGTGCTTCAGTCCAATATTCAGACCTTGGAAGTGGCTCAGACAAGTAAAACACCCTCTACTACATAAGAACACAAGTGTTGTGTGAAAGCGGGCTGTCCGACGACAACAACCTCTGAAGCCCAGCATTTCTGTTCTGGCAGACAGCGTGCGTCACAGGATGGGATGACTTTTCCTCATCGGCCTCCTCAGGTCCCACAGGATACAGACCCAGGCTCCTGGGGGGAACCAAGAAAAAAATCCATCCTGCACCCTGGTGACAGGAAGATGCCTTTCGGCACTGCACACACAGTGGATCAAAAGTGCTTGAAATAGGACCTCTCTTAAATGTATTTATATTAAGTCTGTGTTACAGCCTATTCAATACCATATGTCATAACAAAGACTATCAGAGGCCCAGAAAACTGAGAATTGGGTCAACTTCTCTCTGAGCTGCAGTTTTCAAGGTGCACTGAATAGACATTCTCGATTAAGAAAATGCAAGAGTATGACACGTATTGGGGAAAAAAATCTTAGCTATGACATATAGAAGGTAAGGACAAGGGCTTGACACCTGTCCAAGCACGTGGCACACCTTTACGTGTTCAAAACCTCTGTTCACCACAGCTAAGTTTGCAACTTAGAAGTTGACCAGGCAGCAACTTCTTACTTCTAGCAAAGCAGAGATCATGCTGGACTGGTCAAGCTACCCAACATGACTGATGTTTTGGGAAGTGCTCTTGCCTCATCTGCCCTCTAAAAAACAGGGGACAAAAAGAAAAAACCATCGAAATGGATGTGACGATGGAGGAGTGATGAATTTGATGATGTCAATGACTCCTCTCAGCTGGCCTTTGCTCCTGGCAAGCCCTGTTCCCCACTGCACTGATGCTGCTTGAAGACTCCTGCAGGGAAACCAGTGCCAAGGCCAAACTCCCTCTGGCTCCAAAGTGGCAGGAAAGGCTGCCCCGATTTGCCATGAGGTGAGGAGACCCTGCTGCTGGGATTTTAGCTCCTTCAGGGGGGTTTCCTGGCAGCAGTGGAGCAGACCTGATCCCATTATGAAGTGCAGTGCTGACAGCTGGGGCTGCACGCACGGCATTAGGGGTTGTGGGGGCAGGCAGGGCTGGGTGGGAGGGATGCAGGGGTTGCTCAGCATATGCCCTCAGAGGGGGCATCTTCTCCAAATTTGAGGCTCTCAGGCATCATTGACCCTGCCTACGCACTGTAAAAAGTTTTCAAGTAACTTCCTTGAGTCCGGCTAAACCGTATTAACAGATTTATCCAATAACATGCAAATTTGGGTTTTAATGAAAAGTCTTAAGTCCCAGCTCTAAGTGATTTGGACTTTTCTGCTAATGGCATCGGCTAATGACCAAAGATTTAACGCATCAAGTCTTAGCATACATCAGTGCAAACAATATAACCATTTAGTGGAGGCAAAAAGTCATCTCATTAGACATCCATCATTGGATGTGGGCAAGATGGTCCAAAGGCTTAAAATAAAATATTCATTTTTAAACTAAAAAAAAAAAAAGAAAAAAAAAAAAAATCCCTAAAAACGTACAAATCATTAGGCCAAAAGTAGCAGTCTGCTAAAGCTTCACTGGGATTGAAAATGCAAACTGCAACGTTTATCTGGAGGTAAAACGCATTTGCAAGTACTTAAATTCAGCAGCACTGTTCCACAGAAGACAAAACCAATTTTAACAGGAATTAAAGCAATAGGGCCCTCCAGAAACAGGATGTCTCTTAGATAGGTTATTTGAACCATCAGTAGAAGGTCACAACAGGAATTAGTTCTCTACCACATTGTGCAAGATGATTTCAGTACAAACAAAAGTGTTGAAAAGCTACTAACTTAATTTTATAGATCATTCCCACGAGGGTTTGTCACATCAATGAGACACAAAAACATGCCCTAAAATTACATTTTTATGTAGCTAAAAATACAAAAATCACAGCACACAGCTAAGGACAAGCAAAGAATGACCCGAACAAGGCATGGGCTCAAAGGAGCAGGGCTGGAAACACTGGGTTTTGGCCCAAACCACTAAGGCTGAATGTTTCATTTGGACTCTTGAAATAAGGAGGAGCAATAAACCTACCACATAACACTGCTGGATGCTGAGCTACTGAGACAAAATCTAAATGCTCATTATTTTTAGTCTTGTTTGCCAAAAGGCTTCTTAGAAGACACAAAAAGCCAGGATTGACACCTCCCAGCGGTGGGCTGACAGTGGGAGATGACTCCGGTGAGGGGAGGACTGTAATAATAATGGACCTGTGCAAGCTGCCTGTTTGCAGGAGGAGTGGAAAAAGGATATCCAGATAATATAGAGCACCCCACTATTGTGCCTGCAGGTTGTGTCTCCCAGGGCAGCTTAGGAAACATTTTTTTTTGCTCCCCAAAAAGTGGATACAGCAACCTCATGGAAAACCCTGCCTCCAGACGCAGAGGGAATCCAACAAAAGAGCCCTGAAGGGATGCTCCTACATCAGGTTTGGAGTTAGATCAGCCTCTAAGAGCTGCCTATCCTCATGGAAACACACACTTGTGACCTAGGGAGTCCTCAGGACCCAAAATGAAGCGTGTCAGAGGACGTTTAGGTTGGATATCAGGAAAAGGTTCTTCACCCAGAGGGTGGTCGGGCACTGGAACAGGCTCCCCAGGGAAGTGGTCACAGCACCAATCCTAACAGAGTTTAAGAAGCGTTTGGACACAAACTGGGGCCCATGGTGTGACTCTTGGGATGTCCTATGCTGTAGGACACGGAGTTGGACTCCATGATCCTTGTGGGTCCCTTCCAACTCAGGATATTCTATGATTCTAAGAAAATGCATCTTTCCCTGTGTTGGTGGCACTGGCTCTCCTCTAACTCTTCACCAGCCCTGTTCACCACTCATCCTTGCCTCTGCTCCATCACCCTGTACTCACCCTGGGAAGCTTCCTGGGTCCCCCGGCCCTGCTTGGCTCATTTATCTGCACAGCACCCTCAGGCTCCCCAAAACCAGGCATTTCCTTCAGCTTTCAGGCCTTACCCCTGCAGGTGCATGGCTGTCCTGGGCATGGACCTGAAGACACACCAGTGGCTGGGGTGGCAGCCCATGAGATGGGGGGAGACAGGAAGAAACATGGGACTCACCTACTCCCTCTTCCCACCCCACTCAGTTTGGTCTGTTATATCTAAGCACCTTCACCCCCTTGGCCACAGGGCTTAAGAAAAGGTTGCTGGTATGCACAAGTCACGTGATGCCTTTTAAATCCTGCATAGGATATTTCTGCTTCCTGCTAGACTTGATTTTTTTTTTTTAAATTCAAGAACTGCCCTTTAAAATTTAAAAATCACTTTTAAAAGCAAAAAATACACCCAGCCCACAACCTAAGTTTTGTGCAGCAGGCACCTACATCCTCATAAAAGCCCTGGGCTGTGCTTTATAACATGGGTAGAAGTCTAAACATCGTAAAAAAAGAGCCTAAATTGCCTGATTGCCCAAGCCTCCAGTAAATCAGCCTTCCAGATGGGCTTAGAGCTGCACATAGAGCCCCACTAGTAGCAACGGGTCACCCTGCAATTATATTTCAATCCTGCTAAACTCAAACATTATATGAGAGTTATGCTCAACTGCATTAAAGAGGCACTTCCAAAGTTTACCATCACCCTGTCATTACCAACAGTTCGGTTTTTCATTCAATTAATCTCCCCCTGTGCAATTAACTCCCCCCCCCAAAGCATGGCAGAGGCCGGGATGGACAATTTCTTATCGTAACTACATCCCTCCTCAGTACTTTTCATTGCAATAAAGGCGGCGCTTGGGAGCAACACAGTGCGTTAGACTCTGCAAAACACCACTAAACAATTTATCAGGCAAAAAAGTAGCTCATGCCAGGAGGGCTTGGGGAAGCACTCAGCCCCTCACCCCCATCCACTGCTGACAGGGCAAATGGTCAAGAGTGCCAGAGATGCCCCAGTGCAACACTAATCCTTTTCTTTTTTGGTGTGGACACATAAGGGATCTACATGAGACCTGCCCGTGCCACACCCACTGCTGAGGGGCAGCAAACCCTGGAACTGCCGCAGTGGCCAGCCTGGCCTGGCACTGGGGCTGGGCAAACTCCGCTGGCGACCCTCCCACCCAGCAACCCCTCCTGCTGCCACCCCCAGCCAGCAATGTGGGCAAGGTCGGCAACAACATACCGGAGACCATTTTTTGGTTTTTTTCTCCTGCTCCTTTCCTCTCTCTCTCTTTCCCCTGCTCCTACCAGAACTGGCAGACTCCTTCCCCTTTGCCAGCATTTCAGAGGCAAGGACCAGACCCTCACCTCTCTCCTGCACAGGGAGCAGACTTTTTAGCTGGATGATCTGAGGATCATCTGGCTCTCAGGTGGGAGACACAGGGACTCCTGCTGCAGGCCCCATGGATGCTGCGCACAGACATTTTGAGTTTGCTCAAGAGGCCACATGTCCACAGCCAGCTACACAGTTTGCCACGTTTATTTGCAGATGAGGCAAATTTTTACTGCCCCTCTTTTCAAGGAACAGGCTGGGAGACAGATTAAGGGACATTCATTTCAACCTTTTAATCAAGGAATCAAGTGCTCTGCTCTAAAAAAATATATTTATTTCCCTCTTTATGGCAGAAAGTACCCTTTCTGATGGACAGAAAGCATGGTCCCTCTTACTTCTATCCTACACCTAGTATAAGGATACCTTAACCTCATTGGAAACTGAAAATTACCCCAAATTCCAGGCAGTTAACATAATTCCACCATCTCACAGCCAAGACACTATTCACACCACTAAACAGGCAGAATTCCCCTTACTTTTCTCAGAGTTTCAGCACCTGTGCCTGAAGACAAGGATGGCAAATACCCTATTCCAACCAACCAAGCTAAGGACAGCCAGTCTCCAGCCAGCCAGAGACAGGACTGTGAGCCATGGGGTGAATCCTTGTCACCCCTACTCAAGGGATGTGCTCCAGCATGCCACTGAACTAGCACAGATGCAAAAATATGGCACCTCATGTGTGGCAGCAGAGACAGACAGGATCTGCTCATCTCAAACACCTCTTCCTTCTGCTTGCCCTCCCAAACCTCCCTGTCCATGCACAGGCTGCTTGTGGGGGACAACCAGCTCAAAGTGAGTAATTGAATGCCAGTCTATCAAAACAGTGAGAAAACAATATCCCCTCACTGGAAGACACTGTAGGTGATTTCTCATACACCCAGGATTTTGGCACTCACCATTTTTATCAATTGCACAGAACTAGGAGCTGAGAACATGAAGAGCGCAGCCCCTCGGTGTAGCACAGAGACAGAGCATAGCTTTTATCAGCATTAACTCTCTCGCTCTAAGTCAGAGGAAGGAAATGCTGCCTCCCCCACAACATTATTTTTTTAAAAAACAACCACTTTCCTCTTCAGAAGGGCCAGGCCAGGTGTTACATGCTCTCGACATCAAGCTAAGGCCAGGCTGGCTAATCTGTAGGTTCACTCGTTAACGAGATAAAGGATTTCAGTGTGGTGCCACAGCCAGGCTGTGGGAGCTGTGGGCTGGAGGAGCGCTGCCGGCAGCTGAGTGTCACTCCTGGAGGAATGCCTGACCTTTCCTGGGGCTTTGATCATGCTGGCTCGCAGCGTGAGATAACCAGCCCTTTGCAGAATCCGGAGGTAATAAAAAAAGCAGCTTTGAGGCCTCGTGTTTTTGCAGGGAAATACTTACCTGTGTTCCCAGCACGCTGCCCAGTCCCCACCACCATCCTCCCCAGATTTCAGCCACTTTACAGCCAAACCCATGGCTGTCAACCAAGGGAATCACGGACAGCCTTCAGATGAGAGTTTTTAGCTCTTGTTTAATTTCTCTTAATTGAAGAGGGTACTTGTGCACTGTTCTTAGGGAGGATACAGAGACTCAAAAAAGAGCAGAGCAACAGAAGGAAGGTCTCCAATTAGTATGTGATTAAGCTGTAAGTAGGATAATAGGAGGAGAAATTTTGTATCTTATACAAACAAGATAGCAAAAGAGATAGATAAAAGCATGGAAGGGGAATAAAGCTTTATCCCCAGTTCCCCTCTGAACACTCAAGCGATACAGAAAGGAGTGGATTTGCCAAGAGTTTTTTGTTTGTTTGTGATTCTTTTAAAGATGGGTGTCTTTCTCAGGGCAGTTCATGATGGGCAATTTAAACAAGCTGCTGTAGTACCCGCTTAGTAAAGCATGAAACACCTGGAACCCTGGGCTGAATGTGCTGAATCTGTATGTGATAATTAGATCAGTCTTGAATACTTCCTTTAGTGAGTCTACACAAGCACCTCGTGTACCCAGCCTGCTTTTGGTGACCAACCTAGAGAAGTTTGCATGGTCTTCTCAGGCTGGGGTTGTTTTTTGTTCAGTTCTGTTTGGGACACTGCAGTACAGCCTCTGAAGTTGGAGCTACAATTCCTTGATGCTCTCTGCAGGCTGTATATGAGGCACAGGGCTTGCTCTGCAGCACTCCTCAGCAAGCAGGCTGATGCCAAACCGAGCAGACCTGGATAAGTTACCCCTCTGGGGGGGAAAAAAAGTTGTACTCATCTACACTGCCTTCCTCATGGGGTTAACTATGTAGATTTCAGATGCAAATTTTACTTTAGGGCAGGCTTTATGGTATTAAGAGTCTCTTTTTCAGCCTTCTGAAATTTCATATGTATACATGCTAGAGCTCTCTCATCTCTCTTAATTGGGTTTTGTGGAATTTCAAGGCCTGGGGGCCAAGAGGGGAGGGCTGCTGATTAAAGCACGCCACGCAGAAGTGGATGCAGAAGTGTTGCACAGTAACAGGAGGCAAACAATTCCTCTGAACTACCTGCCTCCACATGCAAACCCCATCTGCCACTCGGGAGGAACCCCATGTTTTGTCCTGGCCTTCCTGAGGGTGCAAGGATGGCTCCCGCCCTCTGCAATGGGCACTGCGGGGAGGATGTTCAGCCCTGCTTCTCCCTGATGTGCAAATCGATTTCAGAGGTTTAGAGGCAGCTACATTTGTTTATTTCACTGGAAATAAACATGTGTGTCTGTGTCCTCATTGCAGACCCGAATGGGCCATCTTTCCACAGTCCTAACCATGACTTAGACACTTCAGGGCCATTAAGGAGGAATTAAAATGTGTTTAATCTCCCTTTATCCCTTTTCATAACCCAACACGTACATGTATGTCAGAATTTGTTAGTTCTGTGATGTCCGAACTGATGAGATGACATGTGTCTGTGAGTCCCCACAATGAGAGCACAGAAAATAAAAAAAATCTGGCCAAACTGTATCTCTCCACATACAAGGATTCAGTCCAGGAGCCTGCTTGCAGCAGCTAAATACAGATATTCACACACCCATTATAAATGCAGTCTAGTTTCATTTTTAACCCACAGGAGGGTGTGGAGGGAGAAGACATCAAAGCATGGACACAGGCTACCCTGGCATTCTGGGTGTGCAATTTTATCTTCCCTTCATTTCCCTCCTCTCCAAACCAGCTGCTACAACTATCATGATGCTTGCCCTCTGGCCAGTAGGCTGGAAAACTGGCTTCCAAGGCAGTCATTAATCTCTCCCCATTACCCAGCTGGCACAGGATTTTGCTTAGATCGGAGAAGAGTCAGCTCGGTGCCCTCTGAAACACCAGTGGCAGCTCCCGCAGCCGTGCATGCCAGGCACCCGCTGGCCCCGCTGCCGACACCGGCACAGCCTGGCACCGCTCACCCTGCTGCAACAGAAGGGTCACCATGCATGAAATGAGAAGGGCAAAACGCAAGCACAGGCACTGAAGAGCACTGAAAGAGGAACTTTGAATTATATAACCCCCTCCTGTCAGCAGTGATGGTGAAAAGAAGTGCTGTGCATCTTCGGGGGAAGATGTCTTGGCTCAGAACTAAGTTTAGAGGCTGACTTCTTGCATAGCAATAGCAGCAGAGAGTAGCCCCTACATATGCAAGTTATGCAAGTGAAATGAAGATGCACATAAACCTTCAGCAGGAGCACAGCTCGGCAATGCTACACTTTTCATTCGGCCATTGGGGTTCAACCCATCTGAGGTAACAGGGCTGGAAATACAGAGGTGCATGCTGAGCACCAGCAAGGGCTGCTCCAGCACAGCCAAGCTGAAAGGAGAATAAAACAGGCTCAGAAAGTGCCAGGTGCACCACTGCAAGTTTGTTACATAGATGAAGTAAAAAGAAGTGTGTTTCATGTGATCATGGCCTGAAACACAGCCATTTTACCATCCCCCACCATGCACTGCACTGTCCCAGCAGCTTCTGAGGCAATGTTTGACCATATACGTAGGGTCAAAAATAATCTTTTCAGAGAATACTTTTTTCCTGTGTTGATGGGATGATTCATACCAAACTTGTCATATCCTCTAAGCAATACCACTCATTTGCTATTTTTAGAGGGGAACAGTGGGGCCCACCAAGACCCCATGAATACACACCTAAGCCTGCATTTGATCTGTCAGTAGTACTGTAGGTTTCCCCAAGAAGAAGAAACATGCAGGCAAGTTTTTGATCTTCCTTAAAGTACCGCTTATCTCAGCTTTTGTTTGTTTTCTGTTTTTCAGGTGTGGGGTAGTGTCTGATGTGAATGCCACCCACTGTAAGATATCTAGGCAACGAAACAACCATCATAAACCACCACTGGAACAAAAATAGCAGCACCTTTCTCTCCCCTGCCTCCCCCGGGCACAGGCCACATGCAGGACAGTGCTGACAGCACGTGCAACTACAAGCACACTTTGCACATCACAAACTCAGAGGTGCTAAGCATGGGTCTCCTCTCACGTATCTTCCAGACATTGGTTAGGGAACCACTGAGTCCTTCTGGATGGCTACCAGAAAAGGAAGCCTTTCCCTAACATCTGTGGAGCAGAGTAGGGTAGTCCCCCAAGGCTGCTAGTGGGTTCAGACTCCTGCTTGGCCCAAGAAAAGCTGCCACCTGCAATACAACCAGATGAACGAGCACTTAGAGCAACACAGTTTACAACCAGCCTAAACCACAGTGAGCTGAGCCATCTCCCACTGCCCAGGCCTTCCTCTTCTCACCCCCTCTTTGCCATCTAGAGGGAGTGCCACAGCTAGACACAGGACAGGGTGCAACAGCAACGGTACCAAATCCTAACTGCAATGGGGAGACTGGTCTGAAAGGGATTTACGTGAGGCTGCAGGTTAAACCAATATTCATCCACACTTACAGCTCAGTCCCTTTTAACTCCAGAGCAAGCTGGCCAACCACAGCCACACCTGAGCTTGGAGGAGAGGTTTCCAAGTAGCTACTACGCTCCTACCAGCTTTGGGAGGGAAGAGAAAGGACAAAACAACCCAGCAGCCAGGTAGAGGAAGGAGATCTTCCTGAGCGGGAGGCAGCAATCAGCCGCTATACTGCCTGTTCTGCAGCAGTCGGACGGTGAGCATGTGGCACACGGGGCCACGGATGTGCACCACATGAGCTCTCCATCCCCAGCATATCCTTCCTCACTGGGAAAGGACAGAACCCCCCAGGACACCCAGCTGTGGGGTCTGTTGCTGAAATCCTGCAGGGCTTCTGCTGAAAAGTGCACTTAAAACGCACACTAAAAATAGAGTCTGCACTGATGCTATATTTAGCAGGAGGGTGCACGCTTTCAAAAAAAGGCTGTCGCCCCCTCCAGCAGCAGAGGGAAGGCAGCCAGGCATGCCTCTGGGATGGTCCTGCATTCCAGCCCTGCTGCAGCAGCACGTGCTGGCACCCCAGCACGAGCGTGCCTCGGGAGAGCTGCCTTCTCCTATGGAAAGGTGAAGACAGGGTGCAGGAAACCATTTGCAAGCTCACTGGGTAGAGGTCCCTGTTCCACAGAGGGCAAGTGGGAGGCAGGACCCTGGACCTCCCTGGGATCTGTGCTGCTGGCCAGTCCCACAAATGGATGTTTCCTTCCCTGTGCCCAGGTTTTTCTATCTATCTAAGTGCAGTAATGAGCATCAGGTTTTTCATAAAGCACTTACAGATAGGTTGCTTCATCCAGGTGCCAGGAGAGCCAGGCATGGCCACTGAAAACTTGTCAGCTAGTGAAAACATGAAGCCTCCCACTTTGCCTGTCAAGCCAACTATCTGTCAAAACTGTTGACTAACTATCTCTCAAGTAAAGAGCAAAACACTCATCCCCTGACTGGACTACTGAGGCTATGGGGGCAGATCCAGAGCTGATGTGACACAGGCACTGATGTCTGCACTCGTGAGCCCAAAGAGGCAGGTTTTCCCTTTCCACATTTTGTGCTGGGTTTCCTCTCCCCCAGAGCAAAGCTGAGGGGATGTGCAGCACGAGGAGAGGATGCCACACAGTTCATGCAGATGCTGCATGGGAAAAAGTGGCATCTTCTCCCCTTGACTTGCTGAGCCCTGTGGAGTGGCACAACATGGCAGGGGGCGTCCCACCTCCGGGGCCCGGGAGGAGCCACTGAAAGCCAAGCTTCTAATTAAGACCACGGCTTTGGTTAATTGAGTCCAATTCACCTGTGACATGAAGAGTCCCAATCCCATCAACAATAATGGAACTGCATCGGCTTACACCAGTAATGACTTCAAATCAGTGGCATAATAAAGCTAATTCAATACTTTTCCAGGTCCAGCTGATGAGGCTGCCAAGGGAGAGCAGGAGACAGCCTTCCTCCTTCCCCAGCAACACCTGCCTGAGGGCAATGTGAACAGCCCAAGGGTTGAAAAGACAGGAAACGTAAAAATAAACTAAGTTTCCAACAAGACTAGGGCTTAGTTTTAACATTGAATTACTCCTGCAGGTGACCCTGTGTAAGCGCCGATGACAAAGAAGCTCTGCCCACAACTACTTCCCAGGAGGAGGAACCATGAAAGGCAGCCACAGGTTTCCAACCTGCTGTGTGCTGCTGAGCCACCCCACCAAGCTGAACCCAGCAGCTCGGGGCACTGGGGACAGGACTTATGTCACATGCTGGATAGCACCTGCCAGGGCGTGGGAAGGAGCTCCTGAGAGACGGCCACGTGCTGGCAGCCCTGGGGAGGAATGTGGAGAAACATGGAAGTTGCCCGATGTAGGCAGACATGCAAATCAGCAGCTGCGGGGCCACACCGACAACCTCCTAATTGCCACGGCGCCCCCAGCTCTCTCGGGGCAGGGGCTGGGAATAGCCAGGAGGAGCTGGAAGGATTGAAACCCTCCCACGGGAGCAGGGGATGTGCTGCCAGGTCGGTGCCGCCCTGGGACAGCCCGAGTGCCCCGAGGGATGGGAATGGCCCAGCTTGGCCCCCGGCCGCCCCACACAGGCCACTGCCTTGCGCACACAAATTTGTCTCTGCCTCGAGCCAAAAAAAACTGAGCCGCCACTCTTTAGAAGAGACACGCATTATTTTAGAGCAGTCAAGTTATGACTAGTCTGATTTCCATAATACATGCTCTGCAAACATCTGCCTGTTATTTAAGGCTCGGCTCCACTGGGACAGAACTTAACAGGGCAGACCTTTGAGCCGGTGTCCGTGGAGGACTCCTTGCTGCCAGAGACATCCCGGGGCAGAAGCATGTCCAACAGGAGGTCAAGCTGGTCACTCCTCACTCCTGCAGCCACAAGCAACTTCATGTTTCTGAGCCCTTCCCCACGCACCCACTGATGCTCCCACTCCCATCCAAGGATGTTTTTCATAAAGCACTTACAAATACATTGCTTCATCCAGGTGCCAGGAGAGCCAGGCATGGCCACTGAAAACTTGTCAGCTCTGTCCCCCTCTCTACCAGAGGAACCTGTTCATGCCAATGAGCAGGTCCCAGGGCCTGTGTCACCTGTCGGGGACCCAGCAAGATGTTTCTCATCATGGGCGTCTAGCAAATCATCTGGCACCCTCAGGTTGTCTGCCAGTTTTGCAGGCTGGCTGTTGAAACCTGAGTGTCCCAATTAGATGAAGTTAAATGCTGCCCTGAACAACAAGCCTTGCTGGCAAGAAAGTTATCCCGGTGTTATTGGACTGCTCCCTCCCTACTAAGAGACCACAAATTAGTGTTTACTTTAGAGGCCAAGTAGGCCAGCTTTGAGAAACTGTGCCTGCCCTGCCATCCCACAGGTTTCCCAGGGGCTCCCTGGGGGCTCCTCAGTACACACCTCTGTGCCATGGCCTCGCTCTGCACTTAGCCCAGGCTCCATCCTAGCCTGACACAGCATTTAGCTGCTGGTTTTATTCCTGCTTGCTGTACTGGGAGAGCTGAAACAACCAAGTCTCTGTACTGCAGTGAGTTGACACAGGCTAAGTCAATTAGCTGCTATTGCTGCGTTGCTCAGCTAGGCCAGATAAAAAAAGACAAAGAAAGAAAAGCCTCACACTGAGAGGAACTAGGCCAAATCGACACATTTGTCTTCAATACTTTAATCAAAGTATTTGAAATGGGAAAGGGAAATGTCTGATGCTTCCCAAAGCAGCTAGGTACGAGCTTGCTTTCCTAGGGCAGGAGGGGCAGAGGGGCCAGGCAGAGCATTGTATTTACCATTCACCTCTGCTCCGACCATTGTTTCCATTCAACAAATGTTTAAAATAAACACACAAAAAAGCAAAATATATTTCATAAGTTCAAGCTAAGGCACTTTCCATTTCAGAGTGAGCTGCTTAAGCCCTGTGAGTCTCCTAGTTCATCCTGACTCAAACCAACACACTTTGCAGCTTGTGCATAGCATCCTTCAGGAAGGACACAAAAGATCACAATGCACCACAGGCCTCACACATCCCCCTCCTCTGGGTAGGATTATTATTTTGCAGATCTCTGCTCTGTATCAGCCATCCCAAGGACTGCTGGTCTTCCCACTGGCTTTTGCAAAACTACACCAGTCAGCAGGCATTGTATTGAATACCAAGCATTTTGAGTACCAAGCCCATTTTTGCCTCCAAAAAACATAAAATGTTTCTTTTGAGAGGCTGACAATTACTGATGACAAGGCCTCACTTACAGCTGGACTGAAGGAAATCAAAACTGGTAAAGGACAAAAGCAGGTCTGCAACACCGAGCTGTAGCTGGGCAGCCTCCAGCCTCAGTTTGGCTCCTTGTGCAGCTGCTGCTGTTGAGAGGTATCGTGCCATCCTGCTCCTCACTTCAAAGAAGACAACCATAAGGAGAGCTATTAAAACAATTAAAAAAATATTATCTTTAGGATGTAATCTACCCAGAGATGAATGGGAATAATTATCTAGTTGCAGATTTTTATGTGGGTTTTTTAAGGCAATAACTGGCTGAACATTTCTTCTAAGTAGTTACCTACAGTAACTTCCACCTCATTGAAATGAGAGACTAGAGATACCATTTTTTTTCACAGTGTGGGCCACGTATTCCATACCATATTTCACAGTAACATCTATACTCTCTAACCCTTTTCCCATTCAGTTCACAATCCCATAAACACCTCTGTAGCAGCTCATGCAACTGTTCACGTAGAAAAGAGTGCTTTCTGTTTTTCTCAAAGCAGCGAAGGCAGCAGTTCAACAGCCTGAAGTGAGAAGATCCAGCCCTGGGTTACCAGGCAGCTGTCTGAAATCGCCCCCTCAAATTCCCACTGAAGAGCAAGACCTAACATCAATACCCTTGCCTTAGCATTCTTTAATCTGCATAGCTTGAACCCTTTATTCTTCCTCTTCTGCTCTGTTGCCCCACCTCTGAAACAGATATTATGCCACACCACAGATAGGGAAACAGGCCCTGAGACACTGGCTACTGAGCTGAAGTTTTGCATCAACAAGACTTCCCAAAATCCACTGAATATCAGTTCATTTCAGGTATTTTTGAGCACAAGGTACAACCTAGGTCTATTATTCACTTTTGGTTGGATAGAGGTGTTTTCTGCTATTGGAGGAGCTATTACTTGAAGCATTACCATCTCCTGTCTGTCTCTCATGTGCCCATGTCCAAGTACCAGCACCAGCTGTCCTGAACCAGGGATGCCAAGAGACACTTCGATCTCCTCCCAACAGTACAGAAACACGTGCTCACCTCTATTATAAACACCTCGAAAGATGCAACAGAAACAGAAAAAACTCAAAGCCAACAGATCTCTTTTTAAAAAAGGCTTTTTTTGGTTTGATTAGACCCCAGAGATGTCAGTACTGAAGAGACACACAGAGGGATTTAGGTCGCATATTGCAACACTGAGGCGTGATGCTTTCTTCTTTATAGGTTAAGGCTTAAGCCACGTACTTGATTCAATACCGACAGTTAACTGGCATTAAAATTTTCATGTATCAGCTATTAAAAAGGGTTAAAGAACTCCAATAAATTTTAAAAAATCAATTTTAGAAATTCCTTAGTAATTTAAATTTATTGGGAGGTGTGGGGGGAGAAATAACCCCAGAAGAAAACAGTTTTACTTTTTTTGAGATGATGCACCTTTCACCAAACACTTAAAAAGAAATTTCAGTTCATATTTGTAATAACAAGGGACTATCAGAGTCCTTGATTTACTGTTGAAGTCTGCAGTGAAGTTTCATACCTTGAGTTAGGTGCAGGCTAATCCCTGCATGTGATTACATTTAGGAGTGAGAGGGAGGTATGCGGGGGGTAGGGAGAAGCAATTTTTATTGAAGACAACGCTTCAGGCAGCCCTGGAGCAGAGTGGATCCAGTTTGAAAAGAATTGGCAACCCTAAAACTTTTTGATAAGATAAAAATTCATTGATGTTGGCTCACACTAGGCCCACTTCAACTCTGCACTTGTCCTCTGTGTTTCCTTGGCGTATCTGTTCCTTTCCTCTATCTGCTTTAGCATAACTTTATTTTTCTCTTTTATCTTTAGCTAACTGCACCCAGGGACTGGAGGGATTGATTTTTTGTTTTGACTTATTGTTTGAAGATCTGTAACTCAAAGCAGCTTCTTGCGCCTCTGATGTCTAAGCCCGAGCAGTATAAAAGGTAAAGCTCATCCTGTGTACCAAAGTGAGCAGGGATACCATTTTATAATCAGTCATCTGTGTTTTATTTTGCCTTTTGGGGAGGAAAACTATTTTGAGACTTTATAGGCAATAATACTTTAAATAAATATTCTCATGGCAGATACTGCACATGCCAGTTCCCTTTTTAAAGACGGACAGCTATTGCTCGCCACTCAGGGGAAGAAAAAAAAAGTTCCTAATTAAAGGAGGCCATTATACATCAGAAGATATTTTGAACATCACGTCACACTACCGACAGCCTATTGCAGCCAAAATGTTACCATGCAAATGTAGAAATGCTCTCGCTCAGAGATGCACTGCCATGAGGCCAGCGAAAATCCCCACTGCGAGGGGAAGGTAGGAGATGGAGATGCGCTCCTCAGTGCTCCTCATAAACAGCCATTGCTCATTGCCATGTTAATACCACCCTGTCCCGAGACACGGAGGGATGGACACGGATTTTTGCTTGTTTCTTCTGCCTTCTGAGGGCCAAACTCTGGAGATTTCTCCTTTTCCCAGGCAATTCTTCCCTCCCCCCATTCCCAGACAAAAATGCCTCTGGGCTGTTTTAAACAAGCAGCTCCTCAGGACGTGGCACCCAGGTTTCTCACTGCACACACACATTTCTGTGTCGTAGAAAGCCGATAGTCATGGCACACACCGACTTTGTTTACGATCGCCAGTCTCTGCTATTCCCTGAAGTTGCCCAGCTTGCTGAAATATGGTTACATATGCAAACATTATCTCCCAATTGTAACCTCATTTTCTGCTCTGCTGGACAGCGTGACCAGCATTTGTCATCTTGCCGCCCCCGCCCGCCACATCATTCATGTGTCTATAATTGTCATCAAGATGTGGCATGTCAGCAGGACTCCCGCGTCCGCTGCTCCCCATCTCCACGCAGTCACTCAGGTAACAAACCCATAATCTCACCCTGTTTTCATGATGGTTGAATTACACATAATTGTTTCTGCACAGTGATTGATTTCTGCCTGAATAGAGACCTCTGCCTTTTTTCAATGCGAGCGAGTGGCAGCCAAGTCTCTCCATCTAGGAGGAGGCAGCAGCCTTTGAAGAGATCAAAGCCAAGGCCGCGAGCAGTTGTGCGCCCTGGGAATATGGAAAGCCTTTATGCTCTCAACCCCATTTCCAACATCATGTTGGATTGCAGCTGCATTACATTCTGCCAGCATTCTTAATGCTTTTAGTATTGACTCTGACATCACCGATAGCTGTTTTAAAGTAACAAAAGCTGAAGGATGACTTATTTTCACAACTCCATAATTGGAACATGCAAAGTTAGGGGAAGGGAGCATTTGTTTTTAATCTGAGATACAAAAGAAAGCACAGAAAATTATATAAGTTCCCCAAAATTAAAAACACGTTTTTCATATGGAAAGAACAGAGGGGGCATTTTTATAGCCTAGACCACACAAAATGAACTGATTATGCACATGCTTTTTCAAGCCTAAAGGCTGAAGTAAAAATACGATTGGGCAAGCGAGTCAAATTGGGAAAAAATATTGTGACTCACAGTACGTTTAGTGACTTTTAGCACCTGATGCAAAGGAAAATAATGCAGACGCCTAAGCTGTTGTCTCTGCAGCTCCTTGTAGCAAACTGACAGTAGTTCACTTACCTTAAACCAGACACACAGCACATGGCAGACAAACACTAAATCTCCATTAATTATCTAAAAAGATAAATAATGACCTAAAAGTATAAAATACTGCAAAGCTTTATTTAAGACTCTCTCTCCTCCAGTCATGCAGACAATTCTTAGGCTGCCTTAAAACTACTCTTGCCACAATATCGTTTCCAGGGGCATCAAAAGCTCCCATGCTCCTCCTCTCTGCTCATCTGGCTTTGCTAGGGAAAACAAAAGTAAATTTCTATCAAGAAAAGACTGTCCTGAATTTTAATCAAACGTACATCTACATTACCCCGAGAAAATATTTTCAGGGAACTTTAAAAACCTATCAGCCAAAAGGAGGGAGGATAAGAAAGATGCAAGAAGTAAGAGCCTGGGAGGACACGGCAACTGAACCACTCTGTGTGCATGTGCTGCCCAGTCTGAGCACCAGGGCAACTTTGACAAATATGTTTATTCATGGTAAAACCACTGAATAGGAGCCTTTAAGAGCAGTAATTTTGAAATATGGTCCTGCTGCTACAGTGTGCAGAGTGGTGAGGAAGGAAGAATGTGCAAATAAAGCATAAGCTGTAAAGAATTAAACATTACGAGCACCCATGTATTAGCAATAAAAATAATTTCCTCTTAGCTGTATCATTTTTGTTCTGCGGTACTAACACTCCTTTCCTCCCTGTAGTCATTAAAACCCCGACTCAAAGACAACAGCAAAGGGATCTGGCCTCCCTCCCTATGGACGCAGAGCTTATGTCCCTGTCATTTCAAGGCTGGTAAACTGTCTCATTTTCACTTTGACTGTTCCTTAACACACTAACCATACCGAGGCTGAAATTAGAGTCAAACGTAGCAAGCTCTTTACCAAGATGTAAAAGCTTATCGTTTTTTTAGTATCAAGACAGAAGTCTTTTCTGTGGTAATCCAAGGTTTTGGAGCTTTTCCCCCTTCTACTCTTCTGCCGTCCCCAGCAAATTTACTGCTTCCTCTGCACAGCCTGCTTCTTAAAATTAGGACTAATTCTTTGTGGCTCTGGTGTTCACTCTGATAAGCAGAGGGATGCTCATAAAGCAACACAGAGGAAAGAGTGGCAAGATACAGAGAGCTGAAGCAGTCACTGTAAACAGAGAGATCTGCTGCCATTATCTGCAGGGCAGATAATTCAACTTCTCCCTATCCCACAAGGAGTCTCAAGTATCTGGAAACGAATGGCAGCCTCCAGAAACTGAGCAAGTAACATGCATAGTACTGCAAAGGTCTCCAAAACAATCACCACTATGAAGACACAGCAGAAAAATAACTTTTACATGATGCTGCAACCCTACCTTTCAACGTCAAACCATTACTATGATGAAAAAGTATGTTTTACTGTAATTACTGCTAATTTTTCCCTTCCGGGGACTTTTGTGTTCATTTATAGAGGACTCACTTGCTACTTGATACTCTTTCTTGAAAGCTTGCTCCTTTTTTGCAGCTATTCAGTGAAACTCAAGAGACACTATTTAGCCCAAAAGAGGCACCTGAAGGCTGTCCGTCAGGTTTTCAGCCCGTGCAGCCCACTCCAAAACTTGCGCAGGCATCATTCCGTGCCCAGTCAGAGGCACAGCTTCTCCTCATGCAGGGTTCTTTGGTAACCACATTAGGGAGAGCCAGTGACCCTTAAAACAAACCTCACCAGCTCCTGAAATCAGGAACTGAAATCCCTACAAGGTAACTACCTTCAGGACCACAACAAACTGAGTTTTAGGTTTGGCTGCGGTGCTGGGGACCATGCAGCCACCAGCTGTGGTCACAGTGTACAGGCTGCAGCTACAAAGCTGTGAAGGCAAAAAGAAAATGCCACCAATGACCTGGGAGGGCAATGGCACCAGGGCACACTGCTTAAGAAGCATAGATAGGAAGCTGAGAGCTGTGCTCCAGTGATCACAGAATGGCTGCACTGTAGTGTATTAAAACAGAAGATATTTCAGGATGCCCAGGAAAAAGTTTAAAGCCTCCAGCTGCAAATAAGCCAGCACCTCCTTGCAAACCATTCTTCCCACCAGAGGCTGCTGAGGCACAGGGCATGGACATCACTGAGGCCTCAGCAGGTGCCCACCATGGCTGGAACAGGAAGAGAAGATGCCATTGCTGCTGAGCTGCCATCCCAAAAAGCTGCTCTGAGGTCCTCCCGTCCCCACAGTAAACAACAAAAGTCCCACCAGGCCGGTGCCAGGGCAGCTGACAGAGAAGCCCTGGCCAGCCATCCCCAGCACATTGTGTGCAAGAGCCGTGAATCAATGGCAGGTTCCCAGGAGAGGGAGTGCACCATGCTCGTTATCTAATTGTGTTTGCACTGAACTTCTGAGAGGGATGGAGACAAAAGTGGAGGATAAAAATAATGGTGCTGAGGGCAAACAGCCTGGTCCCCTGCAGGGGGGGAGAGCAAACAGACCAAGTGGGAAGATATGGGTGCTGTTGTACGGCAGGGGGGGAAAATGAGAAAACACAGAGTCTGTTTTTTGACAAAACCTTTTTTGGGCTAGTTCTCTTAGGCCCCTTCTTGCTTTTACTTAGAAACTTCAGTAGATTGTTTGCTCCTTCATTCAAAGTCTAGGTGTGAAACACAGCCACAGCCAGCACTGACACAAACTTTCTTCCTATCTGCACTGGCTTTAATACTCTTATTTTCCTCCCTCTAACACACACATCTTGGTTTTTTACTTTCTCAGGCTTCTCGTTTTCTTTCCAAAAAAAAAAAAAAAAAACAACCAAACCAAAACCAACCCAAGAAACATATGTTTATAAGTGAGCTGTCTTTCAGGTGAATTCCCGAAGTGAACTCAGGCAATAGGGATTTTGTTCCCACCTCTGCCTTCACCTTCCTCTAAGACCCTGAATGAATGTCATTTGCAGAAGCCTCCTCCCAGACTGTGCCTTTGCTTTTGGGAGCAGAGTGCGGGGAAGCAGAGGACATCCACACGCACAAACACATACAACTCCAGTGCCAGCGTGGGCGCCAGGGATACTTCCCAGGAATCTGCCGGCAGTCACTGACGCACCGCAATTTCCATGGGTCACGTCCTCATGCTACACTCTAGGTTGGGCAATTATGCACAGAATTTACCTATTTCATGCTTAATTGGACAGGCACAAACTTTTGCTCCAGCCTCAATGCAGCTATAACTTACCGGCGGCACTTTTGTTACCACAGGCACCTCTGCCAGTCCTGGCTTAACCTCCTAGGCTCAAATCGCAGCCACTGGTTTAACCAGCCCTCCCCTCCTGGGAGAACCCAGCAGAGGAGACAGAGGAAGCGCAGGTAACACAAGAAAGGCCAACGGCAGCCCATGGCTGATTTGTGAGCTACAGGCTCCTGGACTGTGACACACCACCTCCAGATAAAAAATGCAGCACCCACCTGTAGGCTCTTCTCCTAATGAACCTGAAAAAATAATTTGTCCACTAGATGTTGGCCAGAGAGATTAATTTAATGGAGGAGGGCATTTTCACAAACCCACTGCTGAGATCTCCTTCTCCTAGGAAGTCTGCCTGTGCCCTCAACACAGGGGTTTCTGAACCGGCTTTGATTCAACCACATTTCCCGACTGAATATTTATTGTTCTGCCCCATTAGCCTGCATTATTCTCACTTACACACATATCCTTGGAAAGAAAAAGCAATAAAAGGAAGGATTTAAAGGGTCAAAGAAAGAGGGAAAGCTCGCTACACAGGTTGTTTTGGAAGCACCCTTGAACTAAAAAATGTTTCAAGGCAGCATTTTGACCAGCTCTCCTACAGTCTCTTAGTATTTCCTCATTACAAAGTATGAAGTCATCCTCTTACAGGTCACTCTGATAAGATTATATTTGCCAGTTATTAAAAAAAAAAATGTTTGCAATATTGCTGTCAAACTGTCTGGGGAGTCACCTAATAAATTAGCATTTACTTGTGGTTCTCCTATTCCAATCCTTCCTTCTGAAGATTTACATCTAAAACAGGATTGCTGCACTCTTATCTTAGAAATATCCTCAAAATAACTGAGATAGGAAAAAAAAAGTCTCAACAAAACCTGAAAAATCCACACACGTAAGAGCTAAGCTTTTTAAAGTTTTATTTCTTTTTCTTCTCCTTTAAATCCAGCACAGCTTCCTTTTCTTCCTATAGGAAGGGTATTTAAGACATGAAAATATGTGAGAGAGTAGGTTTTGAGTAACAAATTTTTCAAATCCAACATGTTCATTTGAAACTTATTTTTTCAAGTTGAATTTCAGTTGTGTGCAGGAGGCAAACAGGCAGTAAAAACCAGACCAAAACACAGCTTGGCATGCTACAGTCAGAGGGCAGCCAAACAAGGGGCTTTCTTCAGGGTAAACTATTTTATAATCGCTTGAGCTTTTGAAAATGTCTTCCAGTAGAATGTTCGACGTATGGTTTATTTCCTCAGTATCCTCACCAGCTCTCCCAGTGTCAGCTGGGTGAGCTCACTGCTTCTTCCTGTGTTGATCTCCAGCAGGCTGGAGGGGATCTGGGCCTGCCCCTGCCTGCCCCACCACCATGGGCTCCCACACCTGACCCTCGCCCACCCGTGAGCTCCCACCCCACTCCCAAAAGCTCCCTGAGAGGCGGAATCTGCACGTAATGTTTGTATTTGAAAAAGGAGGACCTGGATGTGAACACAGGGACAGTTTTTACACTTGGCAGGGCCTAACTCACATGCAGACATTCAGGGGAGAAGTCAGGCTCCCCCAGTTTGGAGGGGTCCCTGCACTGGGTCAAGCACAGCTATTCTCGTGCTTCACCTCAGCTTTTCTGTGCACAAGTGTTTTTTCAGCTTAAGATACAGAAATGCTGCCAACCAGACCACAAGGATGGAACAAACTGCCACAAAGCCTAAACTGAGGAGAGGGCACAGATGTGAGAACAAAGCCACTTTTTAAAAACTAGTTGAGGAAGATGTGCCATGGCATTCTGTGGCATGGGACAGAACATGGGTTGGTGGCAAGAACCTTGCTCACTGTGAGGGCACATGGCAATGATACAAAACTGCAGTGAAGGAAGTACAGGACTGGCAGGGGGCAAAATAAAGAGCAAGAAAAAAACACAATTACCACTTGTAACTGTGGCTTCCTGAACCCAATACAGCATCACTCAAACTTCAGAAAAGAGAGACCCTCAACGAATCACTGGATTGTGGCATTTTAACAAAGTAAACACATTTGCATTGCTGGACACAGTTTGTCTGCGTTTTAGCACATCGGCAGGCAAAAGGCCTTCTCCCAGAGCGTGGTCTGCGTTTGACAAGCGGTGACACCTTTAATCGTCACCTCCACATTCTACTTTTTTTTATGCTAGACAAAGCTTGCCAATGCAAGAGTTGATAGGGATGAAGAAAGATCAAGGCAAGAAGATATGCCAAAACTGTGGAGAGACAACAGACAGTCACAAAGATAAACCTCTGAGGCAGTTTTGAAACACAGAAAAAGGCAGAAAATTGAAGAAATAGAGCCTTATAGCATAGCTAAGTGACCAGTTACAGAGCTCTGAGGAGCCAGTGTCACTGGGATGCCTACTCGGAAATACAGAGCCTACAGGGATAGCATTTTAGAGCTCATTGCTCTCTGCCTCTGAGCCAACTCAACTGTTCAACAAAAGTTCCATGATCCCTTTCCCTGTTTTCTGAACATACATGATAAATCAAACCATTTCCAGACTGGTTTTTTTGGATAATGACTGCATCCCCATCCGGACCTACATTCAAGTCAGCTGAGGTGAATCTGAGCTGTCATCAGTATCCACAGGATTTCAGCATCATGCCTTCCAATTCTGTGCAATCTCACTCCTTGTGCTGACACTGTGGGGTTCATTGCAGCTCCCACAAGTTCCAGGTTTCTCAGAGCAGGGCTGCTGGGTATGTGCAGTGCCTGGCACTGTGCTGGACATGCAGCACCAGCCTGTTTCAAATTGTTTTAAAGCTTCCCTATTCAGAAAGCGAGGAGGGGAAAGGAAGAAGAAAAGGTCACACAAGCAGCTTTCTGCTGCTCTTTGCCAAAGCAGCATTACTGGGGCTGCCTTGCACCACGAGCACCTGCACATGTACCCTGCTGCTTTGAAGTACCAGCACTGTCAGAAGGTACCTCACAGCAAACGCTTGCATGAAGTCCTGTGCTCCCACGGGACTCCTTCCCCCTGCCCTGGTGCGGGTGAAGCAGACCTGCCCGCTGACTCGTGCGGCACTGTTTGAAGTACGGAGCTGGAGTACTCAAAGTGCTTGGATAGACAGACGCTTTTGGGAATTAACTCCTCTCTGGCTTGCTTAATAACTCCTAGCCAAAGCAGTTCTCTGGTTTATGTGTTACAGCTGGTGACAGCACTACACTTACTTTTTAAGTTCAGCTGCCGATTTTATAAATATTCAATCAAAGCCCCGTAACTTTACACTTGTAATTTTCGCTGACTAAGCTCGTCCTATTGATTTTATGCCTCAACCTTACCTATATCCACAGCCATTTAAAGAAAATAAACAATCATTGAGCTGACCTTTCAGCTCCATAAAAATGCTCTTCTACACAAGGGACTTGGTAACTTTGAAGATCACAAGTGAAGATATTCTAGGTCCTTCATCTCATCCTGAAGCCCCAGCAAGCAGCACCACTACCAGAAGCCACAGAAGGCCAGCCAGTTTTTCTCAGGCCATTCAGGCCCCTTTTCTTCCCCTTTAGGAGAGCAGGCAATCCCTGACTGATTAGCACAGTTGGTGCACATGTTAACTCCTTACTGCACTTTTAGCTCAATCCCAAAGATTCAATGAATGTATTTTTATTTAAGTGCTCAATCACTTTCTTGCTGAGAGGACAGATTCCTTTGAAGTGGGAATCTCAAACTAAATAAACATATCCACAAGATCCAGGTCTCAAATAGAAGCCACTGGGTTGCTAGATTAAGTTATTCTGAATACAGTTTTCTTAAGTGAATCTAATGCTTTTGAAGGGCCAGAGCAACAGAGACACTAATTCCCAAGTGCCCAGGCAGGAGCAGCACGCCAAGCAGCTGCACCTCCTGCCACCAGTGCCCTGCAGAAAGGAACCAAACCCAGCAGCCAGATGAGCACCAACCTCATGCCAAACATGTCTTACAACTAAAACCAGCTTGGAGAAATGCCTGCTACCCAGGACGGGGCAGTTTGGGGTAAATGGGAGCCATACATGCACAGCTGGAGCGTCACAGCACATGGTTTCCCTGCAGCAGCGGGGAGGACACAAGCTGGGACAACCTGACTTGACCAGGTCAAGGCCAGACTGTCTGGCTCCCAGCAGTGTTTCCCTTGAACCAGGCACATGCTGGATCACTGTCCATCCATGTGAGAGCAGCACAGGAGATCACAGAGGGACAGACAACACACAGACCTCAGGCCGCAAGATGTTTGGTGTCCATATTAAAACAGACTCTTGCACGTTCGTCTTCTTGAGAGATGTGGTGTTTTACTACTAGCAAAAAAAAAAAAAAGCACATGCATCTGATAGGACTTCAGAAATATTAAGCAGCAGTAAAATGCTTTTGTGTGGGTTATTTCCTTCCCATATCAGGAGGCATTTTTGCTAACTATAAACAGAAGTTAAGTACTCATGAGAAGCCAGGCCTGCGGTACCCAGGCTTTCCAATGCCTGCAGCCATGCAGTGCTGCAACTATCTGGAAAAAGCCTTTTCCTCTTTTGATGCCTGAACCTGTGGAGCTTCAGGCTTTCTTCTTGAGCCATATCTTCCTTGGCACTTGCAGCCCATAACAAGCTATTCTTATTAACATTTTTTCTGGGCTGGGATTAAGTTGGAAAAGAGACAGGAATGACATTTTGCTTAAACCACTTTAAAAAGTAAGCAGCAGCCCTACCATTTAAAGTTTATATCGAATTAGCTCCTAGATATATAAAAAAAGGGATATTTAGAACATAAACATACACACGCATGCGCACACACACACATGTATTGCACTACAAAAGCTCCAACTTTGATGATTTCTAATGGGTGGCATTTTTGATAATGCCTCTGCTCAAGCCACACACACACACAGTTGCTGCCTCTGCACTGGGATATCAGGAGAACATTTTGTTTTTCCCCTTGCCCATTCACAATTACATAGATTTGCTAATTGCATCAATGTGACAAGGAGAAGGCAGCAAAAGCTGAAAAGGTGCTCTCTTCACCAGTATGTGCCAAAGATCTCGGTAACAATGAACTACATACCTGAGACTGCTTGGAGCTCTTGTCAGGAACAACCAGACCAAGCTTCAGACAAGGACAGCCTAGAGCCACTGTGCTAACTTCTTCTGCCCCCTTTTCCAAATGGAGGATTCATCTCATTAAGTGGGAGAAAGAAAACAGCACCAAAACTCATCCCATGACCATTCATGGCTTGGGTTTATGTTTCACAGTGGCCTGACTCCTATCTTAGACTGATCAGTCATGATTGCTTGAGTCAGAGCAGCTGAGAGACACGTTTGCAGCAATGAGGTCCCACTATTAGGGCTGAGCAGATTCCTGTTCTTTCCCGGTGCTGCCATTTGGCACGACTCACTGAGCTCCTCAGAAAATAGTGCTAGAATTCCTCCCTGGGCAAACACTAATACACTCTGTCAAGTTCTGCTTCCATACAGCCAGGAAGCTTTGTGCTCCTCTTTGCTTGATTTCAAAGTTATTTAGGGGCTAAATGGGATCATTCAACTGCACGGAGAAGCTGTGCGCCGCGCAGGGTGAAGCCGCAGAGCTCCGGTGTTGGATAAGCGGCTCTGGCTTGTCGAGCCCCTCGGCTGCACGTTTCCTCCAGCTAGGGTCTGGGTTTGTGGAGGGAAGAGAGAGGTCTGTGACAGGACCACAGCTGCCTAAGGCCTCCAGAGCATCCTGCTCCAATGCCAACCTGGGAATCAGAGCAAAGCTTTCTGGTGGGTGATATGGGAGCAGGAGCTGAGCCACAACTTCTATACTGCGAAAGCCTAGTTCATATTGGGCCAGGGAGCTTTCAGCTGACCACAGCTCCCAGCAATTCCCTACAACTGCACAGTAAGCAGAAGCAAATTCTCAGGGAAAGACAATACAATGAAAAATCAGGTTTGTATCCTTCTGCAGGTCCCATACATTCCCCTTGGAGCTCCAAAATTTCCCCACAAGCAAGTGAATCAGCCAGCTTTCAGAGGAATGGAAGATGTGGCTAGGGAAATGAAATCCTCTCACTGAGGCTCTGTAGCCACTAATTTTTGCTATTTCTACCCTCATCCTTCCTTCTGCACATATTAATCTCCCAATCTTCTGGAACATCAGCTCTTCAAGATTCGCACTAACTCCATACCCCCTGCCATGCAGAAACACACATGCAGAAACAATATCCACAATTCAATTGCCTTGTTCCTAGCAATCCAACTCTTAGAATTCCTTGTCATTTTCAAATGGATGTGCTGCGTTTTGCAAGTTACCATAAAATGTTTGTACATTGTATCCTCGGACCTATTTAACACATCCAGCTGCTACAAAGAGGCGGTTGAGCCACGGGGAAAGAAACCCCGACCCCAAGAACACATAAGAACAGACAAAAGGGAGGTTGTAGAAATCCTCTTATCTTTCCATAGGAAGTTTAATTCATGGGGAATGAGAGAGAAACAAAGTTATCTTCTGGATGAATTTACAACATGGAGAAATGATCCTTCTTCAGTCACCTCCTCTGTTCCCACGTTCCCATCAAACAAACAAGAAAGGTTTGCCACCCCAAAACTAGTTTTGCTAACCAAAGAAAAAACCCACACGTTAAAAAACAAACATCTGCCTCCATCTCCCATCTTCAGTACCCCTGCCATGCTCAGAAACCACCAAAAGATATCTCGAACACACAGGATGCACATTCACCAGGTGTTACTGTGGTTTGGTACTATCACATGCCACTTCTCCTGCAGCCACCTCAACCAACTGCTTCACTTTTCCACTTACCCACCTATCTGATAAGAACACATACTGCAGCACGAGGCTCCTACCTGAACTCGCAATTAACACTCTCCTGCTCCTACATATACAACTTGGAAAAAGCAAATCAGTTGCCAGTAAAATAAGAAAATTAAAAAAAAAAAGAAAAGAAAAAAAAAAAAGAAAAAGTTGGAGGAGGAGAATGGGGAGGACAAGACCTCTCTAACACAGAGATTTTGGAAGACTCTAAATCCTTCTCAAACACCCTCTCCCTTCCAAAAGCTGCCCTGAAATTAGACTTCCATGGTTTTTTATTCTGGTTTATTAGTCAAGTTGTGTCTGACTGTAGATTTGTACTTTTAATTTTACGAAGCAAGCTTCTACAGCATTTGCCTTTTTTTAAAAAAGGAAAGGGTTTTTTTTCCCCTACATATGGGGGATGAAAGTAACTTTTCCCCTTTCCATTAGAGCTTTTCTCTCCCTCCTCATAGAGCGTCCTTGCCCTGTGTCTGGACGCCATTCCCCAGGAGTGCATCCCCGGGGCAGTTTGCCGACAGCGGGTCCTTCCAAGGTGGAAAAAAAGATTCAGTGCCCCAGGGCGCCTTTTTAATCCTGGCTAACACCTCCAGGCAACAGATGCATCAACAAGAAGCGTCTTTGTCATGCAAATAGCAGGGCGCAGGTACACACCAGGCACAAATGGTTGGGGACTGACACCCCAGGGGAGACCTCTGCCTCCAGTGCTTGCTGCTCTCAGCTGCTCCTTGCCCCCAGCCCCGGCACGCTGCCCTGGAAAGGGGAGGCAGAGCCAAACTGGAGGGCAGCGTCTGGGACCGCACAGAGGTGAGTGCGGCGCGGCGCCGGGGCCGTGGTAAGGCGTGGAGCGAGCGATGCCTTACATCCTGCCCACACACCTCCGGGATGCCGCGTTTTGATCTCGCGCGCATCAAAACCCGACTGTCAGCTACGAGCCTAACAAAGATTATAGTTCAATTAAACAAAAAAATTATTTAATAACTCAAGCGTGTAGCCTTGTGGTTAAACTGAAAGAACTCCTGGCTTATGTCAACATTGCAGCCCTGCAACAGCGCTGTTTTATTGAAATAGTGGTGCTGCTGTAACATGCAAGAGCAGCACTGAACTAAATTAGACTCTCAGATGTTCAGCAGGCAGCTTTACAATTGAAAACAAGATGCATTTTCCCCCTTCCTCCCCTTTACCATACCCACAAAGGGCAGTTCCTCAAGTACCTGAGACAAGAGCCTCCGCAAGATGATATTCTGAGGGCATTGATGCCAGATCTACAAAGAGTGGCAGCCCCACGGCATGCATATATGGAAAAAATACCCAGTGAACAATTAAATTGGATTTGGCTGTTCCAAGCCATGCACCAGCACTCAGGACTTTCTTATGAAGGTAACATGGCAAAGAGGGGGTACAAAAAACCAAAAGTCAGAAGTTTCCTAGTCCTCCAAGGGGCAGGTTTGAGTCTCAATGGCCTCTTGAAAAGCTGCATGCTTTTCCCTATGATACATCCAAACAGAAGTTTTCTGTAGAACAGCATTTACAACAACAAATATCAACGGACTGTGATCATCATGCTTCACCCTAAATGGCTGTAGGCCTCTGAACTGGAATTTATACACAAAAACCCCCCACAGCTATAGAAGGCAATGTATTGCATGAGTTCTTGTGTCTTTCAAATGCAGATCCGTGTGTTTTTCAGTGCCAAAGCACCCTGTCATTCCAACTCGAAATATACATTGATTTAACACTTTTTGCTGCTGTCAAATTACCAGTACAGATCAGGCCCCCTTCTTTTTGTTTTTGAAGTCAAATTCCACAGTCCTGAATAAAAATCAAGAACGTCAGAGAACAAAACAATGCCATGACAGAGACCTCCAAGTAAAAAATCAAAGATCCAGTACGAGGGAAAACTGCTTTGTCACAGGGAAGGTACAGCATCCAACTTCTCCTATCACAGCACGCACAACGGCAGCGGCATTTTTCCAGCAGGATGCCTACAAGCAAATTGTTTCCCGCTCCACTCCGGTTCTACTAATATAATTTTCACAGCTCATTTTAATACTGCCTCTCCGTTGCTCTATATACATACCAAGAGGCTTACAAAAATAAATGGGAATTGACTATCCAGAATTAAAAGTACATTAAAATCCATTAAACATGCATCTACACCAATGGAAACAGAGGGACCAACCTGGAAGAATCAGTGCTCGCCACAATGTAAGGAAAAGCTGTAACTACTGCATCATGGTTGACATTAATTCCTAAACGACCATTTCACAATTTCTGGCTGAAGATACAGGGTATGTTTCAAAGCAATGCTGCCAGATAGATAAAGCCTTCACGCAGACCAACTGATGGTAGAAATAAATATCAATCAGCAAAGAGCAATGCCACATCTGAAGGCAAAAAAAAAAAAAAAATCCAATCTTCTCATCTTACTGACATGCAACTTTAGCAGTTCTGCTTCCAGCCCTTGATTTTCCTCAACAAATGAAGAGTTAAAGCCAGAAAATTCACATCTGTCCCAGTCACTACAAAGACGGCATTTACATCATTCTGCCATACATTATCCTACAGTCGTAAACCAGGGCTCCCCCCACAAAGCCCCCAGCCCTGTTCACAGACATTAATCTCAGCTTTTCCACCGCGATCACGACCAACACCTCTAAGACTCTCAAACTCCACTGGACAGAGGCTCTGAACAGCAGAAGCTCAACCTTCATCGTCACTGAAGCTACTCAAAAGACCCCCTTGTAAACAGACTCTGCAGACCAAAGAGGAGGAAACCCAGCTTGCCAAAACCAGCCTTTGGAAGAGATAACTCACTGTTCTGGGGATGGGTGGCGACAGAGATCCATTAGGCATGTATGGGTCGTTATTCATATTTGGCATCATGATATACCCAGAATAACCAGAGTATGATGGTCCCTTGCTGTATAAGCCACTGTCTGGATGCTTTCCTATGGAAGACGAAACAATGATTACATTATTCCCCACATATGCATTTCTCATGAGTTAGAGCACTTAAATAGGTACTGTGCATATATAAAAATGTTCTGCATGCAAATATTTCCTTACTCATGGAAATTACTGCTGACAGAAAGCAATACGAAGCAATTTGTAATAAATTTTTTTTTAGGAAGAGTTAATTCTTAAAGGAGCAAGTACTCTCAGTGAGGAGTTTATGTTTAAAACACAGAATAGCCTCATTTTGCTAGTACACATTCAAATCAAAGTAGACACATTAGCAATGACATCACATTTCTCAAGTAGCAGCTTTCCCCAATTTTATACATGCCTCTAGGATTTTTGGATTCAGAATTATTGCCAGTGTGGGTTTCCAACATCATTGTTAGGAAAGGGAGGACAAGGCTGTGGTAACTAGATATAATAGTTTCCTTCTCTTGCTGAGCCAGTGTGTGCAGCGAACAATTCATTCTGGCTATCCTCATTGGGAACAATTAAAGGGCAGGGGGTGGCTTGGAAGGAGATCCTAACAATTTGGGAGGGGGGCTGTTGAGCACACATGGTACTACAGTCAAGAAGGAAGCCAAATGAGGGAGGCTATTTGTAGGAAAATAAAGTGTTTGGGTTCAGGTCCTGCAAATGGGGATGAACAAGTCTCCCACCTACATGCCCATTGACAAGGTTACTATTTGAAAGTGAGGTTTTAAGAAGATGCAGAGCTGAAAAGAAAACTATCCAGAGCTGATCACCTCCCCTTCACTGCCAAAATGCTTTGAGCATAGACATCATTGCTTTTAGGCTGTTTAATGACAAATTTGGAGGAAGACGGCCACAGAGTGCCGGCAAGCACCAGGACTTAACTGTGTCTGTCTTTATATGGAATTTATAATCTGGATTAGTTTGCGATGATAAGAATTTGATTTTAAACATAATCTCCCATCCTTCAAAGCACACATTCTTTGCACGCGTGTCCAGCTTCCTAAATGATATTCAGTGAACTCTGCTATTTCCTCTGTCCTTCTCAATCAAAATTAACCAGTCGGTACATTAAAAAATGTAGGAGGTCTGTTCATACTTAGATTCGAAAGAGGACATTTAAGTGACAGACTTTGGCTGTCACTTAAATGGAGAAAAGCAGAGGGTTTCTGAAAAGAACTGCACACTGTATGAGCAAAGAGATAGATGTGTTTAAGCTGATATCCTAAAAATAGTTATTTCTTCAGTGAAGATCCATTTGGCCTACTTATCAGTTCCTAAACAACAGAAATACCATTTGGTCACTCAAGATAAACATGCTGCACGTTCATCTCCCTTTTAAATACGCTTTGAAAGCGCTCTGGCATCCCTCTCCCCCAAAAGACACTAAATTTATGTTTTCCAAAAGAAACCAAGTTCAGTTTGAGGACTGTGTGGAGGGTCACAGAGGGACAATATTGCAAGACAGGACTGTGCGCGTCTCACCTTCCTCGGGGTGTTCTCTGCCTTTATCATGGTAGGAATCCTGTGCTTGAGTCTGCCTGGAAACCTGACCACAAGGAATCCACCATCAGAAAGGAAGAAAAAGAAGAAAAGTCATTGTATGGATGCTCGTTTATCAGTCACACTGCTACAGTTCCTTGAAGGAAGAAAGAAGTTAAGAGCACGAGATAAACATCTTTCTTTTTCCTCTTAAGTCACTTGGAAGGCAACTGTACCAGAAATGTTTGTGTAAACTATTGTTTTATGACAACAGGAATAACTATATGGCTTTGCAAAGCATTTCTAGCAGAAGCACCCTGCATTTAATGAAAGTGGATCATTTCTGGAAAATATTTGGCACTCTGGCGGTCAAAACGCTCTTGGTAAAAAGATACCAAAAATAATGATGAAAATCAGGTTGCCCTCCTTAGCAGATCTTTAGGAAAAAAAAAAAAAGGAAATAAAAAAAGAAAAAAATTAAATAAGATTTTAAAAAAGGCAAGTTGTCCGCTCGCCCTGAAGTTGTTTTAGAGTCGGGAATTTCTTCCCGAACAGTTTTATGCAAATCCCTTAAAGAGTTTATAGCTAATGCTCCGACCCCGCTGATTTTACTGAGGAAATTTCATGGCTGCTTGAGGTCTAATACCACTGCACCGTCGGGGAACTCGCGGCAACTTTCTCGTCCCGGGCCGAAGCGCGGAAGGGGCCAGCCCCTCCAGCGCATCCCAGAGCGCGGAGCCCGCCTGGCTCTGCCCGACGCACTTCTGGAGACAGGCTTTGGGGTAGGATGATTTCTTTTGAGAAATTTAGAAGACAGAGGCTTCCCCGGTGCCCCGCCGAAGCTCCCTCCCCCGCCAGGGCGGCCGGAGCCCTCCGGCATCCCGCGCCCCCTCCGTCCGCGCTGCCCCGCGGAGCCCCCGCGGCCGCGCACCTCGTGCCCGTTGGCGCCGGGGGCGATCTCGGACTCGTTGACGAGGGAGGACTTGATGTCGGCCAGGTCGCCCTCCTCCTCGGGGTGGCTGATCTCGGCGAAGATCTTCTCTTTCTGGGGGTCCCCCTCGTCCTTGAAGGGGATCATCTCGTCGGTGGCGCAGAGCTCCGGGTCCCCCCCACCGCCCCCGGCCCCCGGCAGCTGCGGCATCCTCACGGCAGCGCGGCGTCTGCTGCGGCCGCCGGCCCGCCGCGGGAAGGGGAGCGGGAGGAGCAGCGGGGGGAGGAGGAGGGCGGAGGAGGAGGAGAGAGGAGGAGAAGGAGGAGAGAAGAAGGAAAAATCCCGTGAACTCCTCGGGGTTGCTCTCGGCAGCCGGAGACCCCCGCCTGTCCGCCCGCCCCCTCGGGGCCGAGGTACCCCGTCTTCCGCACGACACCGACGTCGCGGGGACCCTCGCCCCGACGCGCCGCACGGCCGGAGTAGGTCGAAATACGCCCGCTTGTGTCCCGACCGCGCCAGGGACCGCCCCCCAGGAGACCCGACCTCCCTCCATCCCCCGCCGGGACCCGGGCTCACCCTGAGGGCGAGGAGACGCGGAGGGAAGCGGAGCCCGCCCGCGTTTCGCCTCCGAGTGAAGTTGCCACCACCCCGGCGGGACCGAGTTAAAATGGCTGGGGCGAGGCGGGCAGGGGGAGGGGGCGTCCCGGGGGAAGGGGCCGGCGCTGCCCGTGCCGCGCACCCACCGGGCCTTTGTCCGCCGCTTCGTCCGCGGCTCCGGGCACGGCTGGACTCGACTCGGCGGCACCGCGAGGGGCGAGGGGCCGAGAAAGAAACAGCCCCGGGAGGGAGGGAGAGCAAGAGGGGAGGGATGGAGCGGGAGGGGAGATGTCCCCCCCGCTTCCCTCCGCGCCCGCGGGCAGGGGAAAAAGTTGTCGGCGCGGCGCCCCCGGCCGCCTCCGCGCTCAGCGCCCGGTGCGGGGCCTCCTGCCGCAGCCAGCGGGCGCGGCGCCCCACGGGGGGCGGCGGTGGGGCGCGGAGCGGCGGCGGCAGCGCAACTTCAGCATCGCTCCCGCCCTCCCTCCCTCCGCCGTCGGGGCGGGGCGGGGCGGGGGCGGTGGAGATGAAAGGAACCGCCGCCGTGACTGACACCGTGTCCGGGCCGGGAGGGCCGGGCAGCGGGGGCGGGGAGAGGATGGGGCCGGGGCCAGCGCCAGCGGGGAGGGAGGAGGGGGCGGGGGGGAGCGGGAGCGGGGCTGCCCCCGGGCAAACTTTGCTCTGGCTGCGCGGAGTAGCCTCTCTGTGTGTCCCTGTGTCCTTGTGTGTGTCTACATGCACACTTGTGCCTGTGTGTACGGGTGTCCGGGTCGCGGGGGGTGCACCGGGGCACTGCCGCTCCTGTCCCTCCCCAGCCGAAAGCCCGCCGAGGAGGGCACAGGCAGTAGCTGCATCCCCGGGAAGGGCGGACAGACCTGCTTTTTTAGGGCTGCTTTGTTGAGCCTTCCCCATCGCCACATGGCGCTGCTCCGGTGTAGGAAGTATGTGAGGGATTGACCAGGCTCTGCCCACGCCCGCTTCGGACGAAGGGCAGAATTAAGACATCCCCATTGAATCCAGCAAGTTCCCGGCAGAAACGAGTAGTAGCCCCCGAGAGGCAGGGCGAAACCCGCCGCGGTGAGCTCGTCCCAGTTTCGGACCGGTAAATGGAGCCAGAGCAGTAACGGAGGTTCACCCCTCCACCCTGTCCCGTTCCTCCAGCACCGCGCTGCCCCGTTAGCTCCCGGCTGATCCGGCATCGCCCTGCAACAGGGCACGAGCACAGTAAAAAAAATCATCCAGACAAAAGCAGACGCTGCGCTTGGGAAACGTCAGGATCCGCAACTTTTATTTTGCGAACGCGATGGGCGCACATTTTGCAGGAAACAACTTCCCAGTATTTTGGCATCGGAAAAGTGTGCTTGGTGCTTTGCACATGCCCCGTCAGGTTGCTAAACCTTCAAGCTCCGGCAGCCGGAGGAACGGGAATATGTGGATGCTCAATCCGTTTTCAGCAGATGCCGGGTTCGGCACGGCGGCACCGCCGGCCGGGACACGGGCGGGCTGAGCCCGGCTGCCCACGCCGCCGCCCGCGGCTCTGCGTCATCGTCCGCGAACGGGTAATTAAAATCCAGCTGAGAAATGACACCCTCCAAACCCCGAGAAAGGGAGCAAGGTAGCGGGAAACAGGGGACGCACTTGCCAAGTTGAACAAGTGCGTGAAATAAATAATCGAGAAAGAAAGAAATTAGAAATGTAACTCCTGGGAAGGGGCTTAATTGTGCATTGCTCCCCAGATGTAGGGAGACCCCCTCTCTCTCGGAGACGGCTGCAGAGAGGCGATGGGGAAGAGGTTGTTCGGAAAACGACAGACAGCTCAGGGAGAGTTCCTGAGCGGAGATGCACATCTCCGCATCCCTCCCGCCCTTCTTCCTTTTCCTGGCGCTCGGCGGGCACGGGACACCCGGGCCGGGCAAAGCTGCCCCGGGACGGTCCTGTTCTGAAAAAGACCTTCGGCGAGATGCTGAGCACCGCAACCCTCTCCCCCCGACGGGGCGGTGCGGCCCGGGGGCAGGCAGGGACCCCGCCGGAGGAGCCGGCAGCGCGGCCACTCCTCTGTTTCATTACCGGGTCCCTCTGGAAAAGCAGCCTCCCCCCGCCCCTCCGCCATCCCTTCACGTGGGCTGGAGTCTTTCCCGGATCGTTTTTTTTGGTGGAAGGATTTTGAAGGCAAGAAGGGGCCGGGGTGGGGGCGACGGGACCGGGGCGGGGGAATGTGTGTGTGGAAACCGTAATGATTTATGACAAGAAGATAAACTCAGGAAACCTCAACTCCAACGTCAGATTTGACTGGAGACAACACAAAGCTGTCGCTTTACTCGCAGTTCTTGGGGCACGGCCGGTGGGGGGGGGACAAGGCCCGGGGTATGGGGACACCTCACCGTGGCCCTGCTCTCGACCCGGGACCCGCCGGCCTCCCCGGGCCACCGGGAGTGCGCTCGCCGCCGTGCCCGGCACCCGGCTCCGGAGCGGCTACCGCGCCGTTTAGTACTTTCGTAGGGGTGATTTTTTCGCTTTAGGAGTTTCTTCCTTTTTTCTCTTTTGCTTTTAGTGTGAGTTTATATTTTCCCATGGTTTGGGTTGGTTTTTTGTTTGTTTGTTTGTTTATTTGCTTTGTTTCTTAATTTTGGGCAGGTTTTGCTTTTTTTTTTTCGGTTGTTTGAGTGGGTTTCGGCTTTTCAGAGGGAGTTGTGGAGTTTCTGTTTGTTGGGGTTTTTTGCGTTTCAGCGTTGAAGGGACCCGCATTTCGAGCACTCCCCGACGCCCAACCCGGCTTGCCCGTACTCAGGGCGGGGGGGGGGAAGGGTGTCGAACCCAGGGAGGGGAAACCGGCCCCGGGCGAGCTGAGCACCAGCACTCGGGGCAGCGGGACGACCCCCGTAGAGCTTCAGGGGTGCTGACCGGGGAGAGGGGGGAGCTGCGGTGCCACTGACGATCCCTCCGGGCGCAATAAGCGGGGCGTGGGGACACAGGACACTCTCGCGTGCGAAGCGGCGTCCGCCGCCGGCGCCCCCTTTATAGGGAAGGGCGGGAGTGGGGCGGGGCGGCGGCGCCTTTGATGTCCCGCCGGCGGCCCCTTTCATCCCCCCCCGGTCCCCCCCCGAGCCCTTTGTGTGACTAAATTTGGCAGGAGCATGGAGGCGCGCCAGGGCGCCCACGTGTGCGCTGAGCTCCCAGCTGAGAGAGCCGGGGTTTTCTTCCGGGTAAGGAGACAGCCGGGGAGATCAAAGAGTTTGGGGAGCTGGAGCCGAAATGCGCAGTGGAAATAAAGTGAAATTAAATAATTAAATAAATAATAGTAGAAAAGGGGAAAGAAAAAAAATTCCTCAGTCCTGGACGCATGCCAGTCGGAGGCAAGGGGGAGCAGGGGGAGTACATGGTGGTCAGGGGGACCGGCGGGAGGGAGGGGGGAAAAATATTCTCGCAAAAGGGGCTTGCAGTTGTTTTCTGAAAAGAAAAAAAACAAAAAATAGAAGCCAACCAACGAACCAACAGACGAACGCTTTTGTTTAAAGCCGCCGGGCTGTGGAGCCAAGCGGGCTCCGCCGGGAAGAGCCGCCCGACAGCGCGTCCACGAGCGCGGCCGGGCCAGGGCTGCGCGCCCGCGGGGCAGAACTCCTCTATTGCCTGAGAAACGGGCAAACGGCGGCAAAAATCCCCTTCTCCCGCCTGACAGGGCAGTTCGGAGGTTCGAAGGGAGTCTTTCTAGGCAAACGCCCTGCGGTTTTTTCTCCCCCTGGGAAACGATGTCGAGGGTGGTCCCCCGAGGGGTGGGTGCGCTGGGGGCCGGCGCCTTTTGCGGCAGTCCCCGCTGTGTCCCGCGGCTCCCCGGCGGGCCAGGCGCGCACCCCGCGGCTGAGGGGCAGCGGGACTCCCTTCTGAGCTGCGCGGTGCAGGGGTGGCACAGCTGGGGCGCGGAACGGGAACCCCTGGGGCCCCGCCGCCGCCCTGCACACCCTAGCCGCCCCGGCCCTGCGGGGGTGGTCACCCGGCTCCCGCTGCTCCCTCAGGGCTGCAAAGCACAACAAAGAATGTTGCGTTTTAAAATTTCTCGAATCGAGCCTTTTCGGTGCCTTTTCAAGGCAACGTGACTGAGTTATGCGTGTTCCCTGGGTCTGCGTTTGCCACCCCATTTAGATAACATCCGTGATTTATGTGCAAGTTGAATGCATAGGCTGAATTCCCAAATTCTTTCTGAAGTAAATAAATCCTCCTCCTTCAGGACATGGGGTGAGCAGGGCCAGAGCAGTGATGTGATGATTAGCCCGGGCTCTGCAGTTATCACTGTGGCGTCCTGCACATGCCACTGCTGCACAGCATCACTGGGGAGCAAGCCCCAGGCTGCCTCAGGTTGTATGGATGTGTTTAGAAATATGGACCTGTTCTGTGCCTCTAAAACAAGGATAATGCTTCTAAGACTCTTTTTTTACCCTGTGAGAATAAATGCACTGTTGTGTTTAAAGAGGCTCTCTGCTCTTCTGATGAGTGCCTTAGGGAAAGCTGTAAATAACAGATCAGGATTTTTTTGGGTGAAAACCCAGTGTCCTCCCTCACTCTTGTGTCGTACCAGGCAGATGGTCCCTTTGGTGGTGCAGTTCCTTTCCAGTGTTTTCACAGGTGACCAGGTACATACCTTTGGATTTGGGTCCAGGTTTGGCTTGCAGACACTGTGGCTCACACTCCATGGCCTATGTACAGCTGCTTATCAGCATGGGTCACTTGCTGTGGCCTCCAGATGACGCCGAGGCCAGCTCCTGGTAGCCCTGAGGGAACTTACGTGTGGTGTGGAGGGGATTTCTCATTGCACGTATGATCATTTCTGTCACGGTGGCTGAAAGGGATCCTTTCCAACAGTCAGGTCAAAAGGATTCTCCCGAGTGAAGGGAACTATTCTGTATTTGGTGCAGATTTATGTTTTAAATGGAGAAAAAATCAAAAAGGGAATAGTATGTGCTGGTTTTGAAGACTCGTTTATTATGAGCCTTTATGAAATGTGGACTCATTTTTTAAATTTATAACAAAGGGCATCCCAGCTATGTTTCTAGCAGCTATATCAAAGAGTAACTGCACTTCTCATTTAAAGCTACTTTGAAAGAGATCACATGTAATAGGTATTAGGATATTAAGAGTTTATATGTGCTTTCTTGCTTTTTAATTTACACATCCAGCTTTCCAGTTCTGGGATGCCATCAATGTTCTTAGCCCAGAATTACTCTATTGAAAGAGCTAGGTTTTCTTAGCTCTTGCAACAACATGGGCTTTATGAGATTTGAGTGGGCAAGTCTTACCAGGGCATTTTTACTGTAAGAGCTTTTGTTTAGAGAAAGGCATTGGTGGCTCAGATCTCACAAATGTGTTGTTATCTTATTTTGAGATTAAAATAGTCAGCAGTTAGTGGCAGCTTTCTTCTTTTTTTTTAAAGTGCAAGATAAAATACAGGGCGGGTGGCATGGTTTACTCAAATAAATGATGACACAAAGTAGCTTGCAAACTAACTCTTACATCGAGCAGTGCCGTTGCAGGATTATTTCTGATGACTCATCAGATCAGATAATCCACCGAATGTGGATAAAAGGGGACGCAGGACTCAGTACCAAACCCAGAAAGTCATGCTTGGAAAAATGCAAAATATGAGGTTAATGTTGTATTAAAGGTAAGACCTGAAAAGAGCAAGGCAACATGCTGCCCCCCAGCAGGGATTTTTAGGCTGGCATTTTTGAAAGGACCAAAGAGATGTTCAAAGGGAGTAGAGTAAAATATCCCCGAAGGGGCCTTTGAAAATCCAAACTTTACTAGTTTTGTGGGGCACCACATTAATGTGAGATTCTGGCTGAAGAAATGTGTTTTAATTTCAGAGTAGCAGTTTTGCCCATTTACGTCAACATTTCCTACTTTCTTAGAGGTGGAAGTCCTGCTCCTGAATAAATAAATATTATACGTGTCCCAGAACAGATGAGATTTTCTCCATCCCCACGAGCCAGGATGCCGCACCCTGGGCAGTGTCTGTGGGCAGGTTTGCAAAGGCCCCTCCAACCGAGTCCTGCTTCTGCACCTCTAGCTTGGACTCAGAAGTGCTGGTGAGTGTCTCATGCTGCAACTTCTTGGATGCACCAGGGAAAGCCACTGAGGGCCTTTTGCCGGGGGTTTTGTGGACGCGCCGTTGGAAGCCTTATGCTGAAAATGTTTATTTCTGTTTGTTCTTGCTTGTACAGTGCAAAATTAGTATCTGGAGCCCCATAAGTATATGAGGTGCTTTGTGGAGCAGTCACCCTTTTACAATAGCACTTGGCATGGCTCTAGCTAGACCTGTTTTGGAATTCAGCATACACCAGTTGATATATTCTGCCAAATACATAATGAACATGCAGAGCTGTGCACCAGTGTTTCCTTCTAGCTTTTGAAATGGCGATCGTTCCCTTTCTGTGCTCCCAATGAAATCAAAGCATCTTGTAATCCTTTGCTTGTTTGTAAGTGACAGTAGTCCTCTGTTCCCTGACAAATATTGCCAGCAGAAGCCTGGTAGCTCCAGACAAGGTCCTTTGAAAGAGGTGGGAGGAGACAGAGACTCTGCAGGCAACTTTCCAGCAGCAGCTGTGCACTAACGGCATGGGAGTGTGGGAGGCTACTCCCGGGTTAGTAAGACAGTTCAGCAATGCAGTGAATGTGTGCTCCCAGTACATGACTCCTATTTACTTTTTTTAAATTCCCTGACCTCTGTCTGACCAAGTCCATTGCTGAAACGCAGCTGGATGGGGAGGGGGAACAGCAGCCAGGCTGTACCAAGGATCTTGCTGTGCTCAGTGAAACATGCGGTGCTCCCCCAGGGAAAGTGTTTAAGGCAAGTAATGAGGTGGCGAGTTTTCTTTCTTGCTGAGAAAGTTATTTGTAGGTGGGTCTTATTTTACTGTACCATTTCTCACTTCCCATGGAAGTAACTGCCATTAATTTGCCTGACAGAGGTATTAAACAGTAACAGCTGAATGCCAGTCAAAGGCAGCAGTGTTTGATAGGGAAGTGCCAGAGAAAGAGCAGTTTGCAAGAGTCTGGGGTATTGTTCAGGGCCTTGTGATCTCAGCATCTCAGCTTCATGGTTTCAGGTCTGGTAATGATCTGAAAATACAAGTCTTCATGGTGGCTGGAAGGCAGAGAGGCGTGACCTATAGGGACAGCAGTTAGTCTCACTTTTTGATGAAGAGCAAGATCAGTCTGAGTTGCAGCTGGCCATTTCACCTTTAGCTCCATTTTCCTTTGAGTGGGTCTCATGGATAACTTGTGTCCATGTCCAGGGGAAACAGGCAGTTTTGTTTTGCAATTTAGAGTTTCAATTTAGAGTTGCACTTTAGAGTTCTCTAAGGCTGAGGGAAGTAAAGGGATGTGAGCAAAAGTCCTGCTGGTGTGGCTGAGTTGTCAAAGGAGAGGGAACATCACACACAAGGAGGTTTCAGTCAAATTCTGCAGACCTTGACTCATAATCGTGCTGGAGCAGGGACCTACAGATGAGACCCTGAGCTGAAAAAGAGCTGATGAGGTATGACACTAAGGACAGTATGGGGTAGAGGAGAAAACTGTAAGTGAATGGTTGCACTTACAGTCCCAAAATTCCCGGTGCGATGCTGCTCTGAGTCTCCCAGACTGCTTGTGGCTCCTGCTGAGCTCAGCCAGAGCATGGGTGCTCAAGCTCTCTTCAAATAAGCCCTGCCTAAGGGGGGAACAGTTCCTGCCCCACTGAAGAAGGGTAATGAGAGAGGGGGACCCTTTGAGGCTGGCTGGGCTGTTGCAGAGGGTTGAAGCAAGGGTTCAGATTGTGGCCCTTGTTGCTCATCTGCCAGGTTCCACCATGATTTATCAGTCAACCTCTGGCCTGTACATCTCCACAGAAAGCTGTGCTTTTCTCTCCTGCTTCTACCTTGCCTCCTCTGCTGCTTGGTGCTGGTCAGAAGCAAGGAGCAGCTGCAAAACTTGCATGTCTGGGTGAGCCTCCAGTCGGCAGCTGAGCCGGCAGTCCTTGCCCACGTAGCAAGCCTTTTCAACAAAACAAGAGACTCCAGATAATAATATTCTTCCTGGCTAAAAGACTTTTACTAATTTCAGCACCTTTTTACACAATGTGTAATTAAATTATGAAGTTTCTTGCTGCAAGATGTTATGGAGGCTGACAGGATGAATGGATTCAGAAAAGGATTAGGCAAATTCATTTTGTCTATGAAACAACTGGTCAGATACAACCTCCAGCTTAAAAAGTCTTTGAACCTCCAATTGCAGGCAGTCATTTCGGGCACAGGGAAGGTGATGCAGCCGAGGAGTGCAGATTGGAAATCCAAAATCTGCAGAAAATTACTCAAGTGCATGCTGTGATGGAAAAGTCAGAATCTGAATTTGCAGCATGCCGTCAGTCTCTGGCCTCAGGCTATAACTAAGATTGATACCAGCTGATGTATGTGTGCCACTACTATGTTGATAATGAAATAAAACTTTCCCTGGTTTATTTGTCTGTCCCTTGAGGAATTCAGTTTTTCAGACCTCTCTCACAGCGAAGAGTACTTTTTATTACATTTATTTACGTTTGCTGGCTGTGAAGCATCTAAATAGTGTTTCATTAAAAAAAATCCTTACACGAGAAAGATCAGAAGCATTCCGTGGTATTTGTTTTTCTTTAAAGAGGGTATCTTTGGCATGCAGACAGGCTGTGGCTCACCATTATAAGTTAGCAAAGGATCATCCATGAGATATTAGCCATAGCCAGAATAATATTAGATAATTAGAAAAGTTAGCTTTTAATGGGATTTCATTTAGAATGAGATATATTATTTCGAATTCCAGTAAACTTTTCTATTTTTCCTTGAATGCAAACAAACGCCTTGTTATTTTGAGCTCTCTTCCTCTTAAACACTGTGCATTTAGCCCTGATATGGGCATAGGATTCACCAGATTATTCTGCAATAGAAGAGTGCTATCTTTAGTGAGAGCAATTAAGGCAAAGGGGCTGCAGGCCAGAGCACTGGAGCTGTATAAGAACAGCAGAGACTGTAGATTAAGCTGTATATTAATTACTTGATTCCCTACTTGGAGCTATGAGCAGTGAATTCTTTAATTTTATGTTGCATTTTTAAGGTAGTTTGTGGTTCACTAAAACCCAGAGCATCAGGAGGTTTTGTAGGTAGGTATTAAAATGGTGGAACTACTATGGATCTTTTGAAAAAAACAGCTGAAGCAAACTCCAGAGGTGGATCCAGAGGGAGGGTGCAGGGCAGCTCTTGGAGATATCCAGGTACATTGCTTTATGCAAGCTCTTGCACAGGGCTGCAATAAGATGGATTTACTTCATCCTCACCCTGACCCGGGCTGTGGATTTGATGTTGTCTGAGTGAGTGTCTGATTTGGGCAGGAAGGTCTCCCCTCCTGCTCCACTCCACAGTTTATGGAGCTGCCCACACAGCCTCTGTTACGCATGGTATGCTCTCCAAATTAACAGGTTTCTGCCCCAGAGAAGCTTATGCTCTGGAGGAAGTTCGTATCTTTGAACTTATTTGAATTATCCTCATCGGGGGAAATGAAATATCCTTCAGCTCATTCTCATCTCTCAGAAGATCCTTGTCCCCTTGGTCACACTTTTGTCTCCCTTGTTACTGCTGCACATCCTCCCTGTGGACTCTTCCCACAGCTGGGAAGCCTACAAGATTCCCTGGGGCTGCTCCTGATTTCCAGCCAGGCACCAGGGCAGCTGCCTCTTGCCCAGTGCCCAAGCAGGGGAGGGGGCCCTATTAATGTTACTTTGTTCAGTTGATCTGGGTCTTGTCAAACATGTGCTTTCAAAATCCTGGCTCTGACCTGGGAAACAGGTGGCACCTTGTTAGCCTTTTCAAGGGGAGTCCTCCTGATCTGCTGTGTAATTTAGGCTCCTGTGTTAAATATAGCTCAGTGTGGAGCAACGCCTGTAACCATCGTGCTTGGGCCAGTGCCTGCTCGTCAGTTCAGTGGGGCCCTGCAGAGATGCAAGAGCTCCCACTGGGTGTCCTCCCACCAGGCTAGGGGTCTCTACCTGTGGTGGCTGTCATCTGTCATGCAAGGAAAGCATCCTTTGTACCTTACTCCCATCAAAAGCACAAACACCCATTTACTATTTGGTAGAGGAGGGAATGGCAGCAGCAAGTCTTCACACTGGTCCTGAGATCCTTCCCTACCACAGAACCACAGAATCAATGAAGTTGGAAAAGACCTCTGAAATGATCGAGTCACACCTATGACTGAACACCACAATGTCAACTAAACCATGGCGCCAAGTGCCAAATCCAGTCTTTCCTTAAACATCTCCAGGGACAGTGACTCCACCACCTCCATGGGTAGCCCATTCCAGTATCCAGTTCATCTGATAATAGACATTAGTGTAATATAACTTAGTAAGTGTCTAATTGTTAACAATTTACTTCTCTGCCCCTTTCCTTCTGTCAGGAGTCTAAATGCCAGCCATCACCTGGATGATGTGGAAAATGCGTGGCTTGAGATTGACCCAAGGGCTGAACTTCCTTCAAAATTGTTGTGTGGCAGGAGAATCCCAGATAGAGACATGGGCTACCATCAGGCCAAGGAAGAAAGTGTCTGTGCCCTGGCAGGATTGTTGGAAGCAGTTTAAACAATCTCTTCCTGGAAAGGCAAGAGGTTGCCAAACCAGGACATTTATTTGTTATTGCCTGCTTGCCCTGACTGAGTTTAGATCACGTAGGTGTGGGACAATGTGAGCACACCTAGCTGGGCTGGTGTGTTGGCTGCACTTTCCCTCAGCGATGGAAGGCTTTCTTCTGTGCAAGTTATTGTGCTGGGCTGTACCAGTAACCATAGTGCTTAGCCCTGGGGGGTTTCTGTAAACGGTGCACCATCTCTTTAGTAAAGGTAAGTCTGGCCATTCAGACACACCAATATAACTGGAAGGCGTTATCAGTAGGCATTTTGCAGGAACACCGATTTATTTAATTTATATAAAAACTATAGGGACAGCTCTCTAAGTTTGTAAGTCTTTAAAAGCTTAAACCAAATGAAATTATTAGAAGAACACAAACCTACTCACTCAACTCTGTCAGCCCAGCTGCCCTCTCAGAAACCCACCTCTGCTGAATGCAGCTTAGATACACATGATTTACAGTGCATGGTGAGTCTGTGCTGATGCTATCCTGGGAAAGGTGAGACGAGCTCTCCATAAAGCTGAAGGAGCCTCACAACAGCTACAGTACCCTGGAGCCCTTGCTCCTTCAAATTTCACAGCATCTGACACAAGCAGCTCTGTCAGCTGTGATGGTTGTGGAGTAGTGCATGCAGAAAAGCTGTGAGCCATTTGGAGCAAAAAAAAAGTAAGACACCTGACAGTATGATGTCACCTGGGAATATCAGGGGCACTCAATAATAACTGCACCTGCATGTTATTTATCAGCCACATTTTGGGGTTGTGTTGGCCATTTCCCTTATGTGCATGAGGATCTTCCCCCCTTCTCCATTGCTACCAAACTCTGAAGTTGTTTGACAGGAGAGTTGGTCAAGTATACCATCCCATCAAGTTCGTGTGGGTTTTTCTGTGTTTTAACCTAGATGTATTTTTTTCATCAAGATTTTGGAGCAAGATTTGTTTTCAGTTTCTTTAAGGGAATTTGGAGCCAGAAAGGAACAAAAAAAGCCTCCTAACACCAAAGGAAATGGTGCCACTGAACAAAGGGTCTCTTGTTTGTAAACTTCGATTTTAAAGTGTTGGTGCATATTCTACTGAACAGTTTTTCATTTTTCACTTACACAGTGCAATGTTTTAAATACTAACCTATTCAAGAGTCAAGTACTTTTTAGGGCTCTTTGGAGTGTCTCTTCAGTGCTGCGTCTGTTTCTGAGAAAGCTGAGCTGTCTTCACTCCCATGTATCGGTCCTCTTAGCTAATGTATCCAAAGAGAAAAAGGAGAGAGTGTTTCAGTTCGAAGAGAAGCACAGCTAAAGAAACTGAGCTTAATCTGCCCTATAACCTGTCAGCTGCAGAGCCTTCCTCACTGAGTGATCCTCACCTCATGTTTCTTGAAGCACAAGAACAGGACTCTATTTCAGAAAAATAACAACACAGGAACAAAACAAAAAAATCCCACTCCCTCGCTTCCCCCCTCTACTTTCCTTTGAATCTAAACGTGGTCTAACCAGGAGAAATTTTTTTTCTCTGCGCTTCTACCTTAATATTTCTGTCTACATTGCTGTGCCTCTCTCTGCTGCCAAAGCTAAGTGTTTGCTGAATTAAATAAACCATGCTGCACTGACAGAGCTCATGAATGCTGCTATTGTCACCAGAATCCTTTTCGCTGGTCTGACCCCAAATCCTAACGCCAGCTCTGGTGCAGTAAAAAGTGAACAAGAATCAATCATGCTGACAAAACTAAGAGACTCTCCAGAAAGTAATTTTATAGGCTGGTTTTGTCACCACACGGCAAAACTTCGGGTATGTTACGTCTGGTCTGGTTTGGAATCACTCCTGTCTGTCAGAAAAGGTTTTTTAAATAAGCAAATGCTCAACACAGTCAAGAAAACTCTTGTCATATGGCTAAAAAATCCCAGGTAATCATTTCAGTTGCAGGGTCATTAATAATACTGGATTTAGTGAATTTCCAGCATTTGCATAATGCAATAGGGAATCCACAGGGAAATGGATTGTTCCTATCTGTATTGTGGAGAAGAACTTAGGGCTGATGCAATATAAAGTCTCTAAGATGAAAAATTTGAGTAATTTCAGACAAGATAGTTTTTTAAGTCCTGAAGAGGAGAGGTCTGAATTTTCAAAACAGAACTGTAATAATTAAAGTCTCCTAATGTTGCATGTCTTAAATGCCTACATGCTATTGTATGTTCCAGAACCATATATTCCTGAGAAGTTCATATAAAATATTGGGTCTACTCTTTTTTGTGTGAGGTCAAGAGACAAACATGTCCAACTTAGTCTCCAGTCGGTCTTTGTCAAAGTACCCAGGGAAAGAACACCCCACCTCAAATCCTATGCTGTTATTTCTTCTGATTCCTACTGTTACTTCTCCTTTTGGACATGCTGAACAGCAACAGCAGCAGCAGAGGTGCTTTGGATAGTTTTGGGGAGGAGCTGATAGCTCAGACCAGTACTGGAGTTCCAGAAGCGGTATTGACCTATGGGTTTCAATTTCTCTTCTAATCTTTTTGCATGAGGCAGCACCATAAGCATTTTTAGCAACGTTTCCCTCTTTACTTTGTCTTCCTTTCTTACAATATAGCACAAACCCCTCGATGTGGTTGTACAGAGAGCTGCTGCATGAATGACTCGTGCTGTCTCCCGACATTGGGTTCCACTGACATCCATCCTCACCTGAGAACTACTGTTTCTCCCAAAATGGGCACTTCCTGGGTGAGTTTTACAGAAATAAGAATTTTCTTCTTCCTCCTTAAGGTGTGAGGAGGAGTGTCATAGTCTGTAATGCTTTCAGGTTTGTAAGCAGAAGCCCTGGGCCATCAGGGCTTGCTCTGTTCTGGCTCTGGTGTCTTGGAAGATTGTGGGAGAGCCAGCTCTCGTGGTCTTTGGAGGCAAGGCAAGAGCATAGCAGGAGAAAATCCCTTCCTTAGCCAGGGGAGACAGAGACCTGCAGCTTTTACAAAATCTCTTGTCTAAACGATGATGCCAACATGCCAACCTTGCCATGGCAGTGAGCAACTGAGCCCAGGTTGCTGTTTGACTGCTGCTATGCAAGCAGAGGCTCGTACAAACCAAACTGATAATTCACATCCACCAGAATTCAGCAGCTCAGAAGTGACTCTTTAAAAGCTTTGGAATAATTATTTCACCTGTGGTTGGAATTTTTTTCTCCAGGCTTGACTTACAGTTTATAAATATGTGAGACAGGCGATTGGTAATTCAGTTTATAGTTTGTATGAACCCTGAAGCTTATGTCAATGCTGTTATCTATTATAGAAATGCAAACATGCTCTTTGATGTGTTATTCTCAGTGACTTGGGAGGATAAAGATGGAATACTCTATGGGCATTCGTAAAAGAAATTCAGAAATTGCAAGTCTACTAGGACCTAACAACATATTTTCATTTATTTTTTTCTCCTTTGCAGTATGCTTGATTACAGTAACTTAAAAACAAGAGAAATATTGCATCTGTCTAGGTTTCTGCAGTAGGAGACCCCAAACTGGCTTCCCTGCTATGCCAAAAGCCCTTTTTTGAGTATGCCAAACGTGTTTTATACTACAGTGGAGGGGAAATTTGGTAGCACAGACGTAGGATTTATTCTGTTGGACAGATTTCCTTGCTAAAGGAGCACCTCCTGCTGGCTCTGCACTGCACTGCCCTTGGACTGCCTGCGTTTCCCAGCCTCGGGAATAAAAAAGGAAGCCATGTGAGGGTTCTCGAGATAGAGGAAAATGGTCATGGTGGGACCAGCTCTGCTGCTGCGAAGGGAGATAGGGAGGGCTCCAGTGACTGACACTTCCCAGTCTGCTACAGATAATATTTATATAGTCCCTAATGGAGTGTTGGTACTCCACTAACTCAGTTCAGGGGCAACACACTGCCTGCTCTCACATTTCTGCAGTGACCCAGCTGAAGTCCACAGAACAGATGGCAGTAAAACTCAGTAATAAGGAAGTGAGAGAGAGCAAAAAGACATTGTGTTTGTCCCTGGCAGCTTCAGTTTGTCCATGAAAAATAGCTCGGAATTATTTTCCACTCAAAATGCCTATTTTTTTTTTTTATTAATGGAGAATGTATAGTGGCTTTGTGACCATTTTAGTGAATTTTATTTGAAAATATAAAAGCAAGATGTTAATATGTCCTTTTTGATTACTGCCACAACAAGCAGCTTCAGTGGTTTATTTCCAAGCAATTTCTTCCTTGAAGGCTTGTTTTATATATATATTTTTAGGAGGCTGTTATAAAGTAGTTTTCAAAAATAAATAAAGTCGCCCTACAAATGATACATTAAAGCTAAGCAAAATAAGCTATCCTGACCAGAGTGCTTTTCTTCCTTGGAAAACGAAACCAGTTGAAAATACTTGCTGTCATTCTGATGCACAAGAAAAATAAGTCCAAAATATCAACATTTTCCCCAGAATGAGAACACTGCCAGCTCTGACATGTTTCCTTTGGTGATCAAAGCTCTTGGGATGGCTGGAGATGACATAAAGAAAACGTGGTTTGTTCGTTTAAATGCAGTGGGTGGGGAGCATGAGAGAGCAGAGTGTTGTAGGGAGTAGGACTCAAACATAAAATGAGCAGTAAAGATCTGTTCATCAACGCCTTTTGCTAGTAGTAAGCATTAGCACTGTAGCAACAGTTAAAGTCTTCTGTTATTGTTGTTCCTAGAGTCTATAAAGAGGCTGTTGAAATAGGCACCAGTAAACAAGCACAAGGAGACACAGACCTTGTCTCGACAGCAGTCAAACTGGGTTTACGAAGGGATGACCCATGGTTTATTAAAAAAACATTTTCTTCTTTACTGCCGTATTTTAATATTTTGACGCACCCTAATGAAAACCCAGCAGGCCACTGCAAAACGCCGTGCTGTGCCCTGTTGCCATGCAGTGTCTGGCTGGGTGTGCCTTCCGGAGTGTTCCTGCAGCCCCCTCCCTTGGTCGCTTGTCACCTGGGGCTGGCTGCCCGCTCCTGGGGACGACGCCACCAGGGCGATCAACAGGGTTGAGGTGCCACCCATTGCAAACACCCACGAGTCGGCCCAGGCAAATGCCCAGCCAGGACAGTGCTCCCGGTCCTACACCCTGTATGGCACACATTTTACAGAAAAAAAAGATCGGGAAAAAAAATTGGGAAATACTGTAGAAAATGGTTTAAAACTTCTCTGGAACTAGTTTGGTAAATCTTGCTGCTTGTAAAGCCAGACTCTTTTTATCTCATAGGAATTGAAAGGCAGAAGAAAATTATGACTAACATATTTCTAAGAATTAGAAAAAAATTACCTAACCCCACATATTTGGAATATCAGAATATTTCCATTTAAGGCTATGATTTTCAAAAGAGCTTATGGGATTGTGGCACCCAGACCTACTCCTGCCCCCATGGAAATGCATATTAATTTGCTATCAACTTCCATGCGAGGGATCAAAACTCTTCAGCTCTCACTGAATTTCCCTGGGAGGTTGGTGACTGTTGCAAAAATCCCAGCTCAAACCTTCTTGCTGTCACTCTGTTTTCTGGGGAAATTCAGTGACTATTGCAAAAATCCCAGGCTGAACAACCTGATAACTCCTGGCTTTCAGGGCAGGAAGCAAACTCTGTGCATCCTACTCAAAACCAGCAGCAATCTCTCTTCTCCAGTTCAGACGGGTCTGACATTTTTGCTTTTTACTTGCCTCAAGCTGGACAAATAGTGACCTGTGTGAAGGTTGTGATGGGTTTGTGTTATTTGGGGATTGATAAGAATCCATGTCTGGGCAAGAGAAAGCAATCCTTGATCTGGCTGTAGCCATCCATTTCTGTTAAGTAGTTCCGGTTTGAAAGGAGGTCTCATGAGCTGGGCTGGGGGTGAAGATGGCTGGGGCAGTGACAAACATATGTTCCCAGCCCATTTCAGTGCCACTGCCACACAGATGCCTTTATCTTTCAGAGATGAGTGGCAATGTGTGCATTACTTTAATTGCTGCTGCGAGGTCTGTGCAGGGGCTTTGCCTCTCAGCACAGACCATCATCAGCTCCGGCCAGGGGGACACTGCAGCGGCAGAGACGGTCACTGTCACCAACCCATTTGTACAGCTTCCCTCTGTGTGTGTGTGAGGGTGCTGGCACAGGGGTGCACACCCTGCTGCACCTCACACGTGCAGATGGACAGCAGCAATGAGAGGGACTGCTCATAGAAGAAACAAATCTGCTTTACACTAATAGCTCTGGATCTCTGCTTGTTTAGGAACAATACTACTCATGTATCAAACACATAAACCAGCCGTGCTTGCCTGTGCTCTCAGAGCGATGGTAATTACATAGATTTTTGGTCAGTCCTGTCATATTTACTCCACCAAATTGATTAACCTACGTAACGAGTACAGGACTGTGACCAATACTGACCCCACATCAAAGCCTGATACTGCGGCAGTGTGCTGCCCTGAATTTTAATTGTTCAGTAGGTTTTGTAATTAAACCGCAAATGTGCTAAAGAAGAGATTAGGCATTTTAGCTAGCAGTGTAGCATTTTTTCCCAGGTGTGTCAATTGTGTACACTATAAAATGTCCAATGCCTGCCTCAATACACAAAGATCTAACAACATGCCATTTCATAGATGACTAAAGCCTCTTCTATTTTTTTTTGCTTGATATATTAAAATACAGAAAAAATGTAATTTATATCCTAAGATTTTCTATATACATTATCAGGTAGCACTAAAGCCCTTGTATAAAGGTATAAAAACAAATCAACAATGAATAAATTAGGACTTCAAGTCTCTGTGAAGTTCCCACAGGCTTGTACACTTGGTCCTCAGGGTCCAAAAGAGCTACTGCAGTCAGATGTGTTTTTGTTCTTCAGGATCATCAGTGTGGTACATCTGTTGCTTCAGCCACTGGCTATGCCAGACTTGAGAGAAAACACGTTGCTCATTAAATGAAGACAACTATCATAAATAAACGAGAACATTTGGAAAACTACCCATGCTTCACTTTTGTTTGAAAGAAGCTTCTCTTTTGGAAGCTCTTGCAACATAAAAGAGAGGAACTGCGCTGCCTCATTCCACATGATTCTTTCCTCTTTCATTTTGCTGGAGAAAAACACGTGTTTCAACATCTGAGTTTCCAGCAAATGTTGCCTTCTACCTCATGTGCCTGCTCCTTTGGCAAGGAGAATTACAGTGTCTCTGTTGGTGCAGCTCCCTGCTTTGTTTTCGACCACACAAAGGAGATGGAACTAGAAGGAGGTGGGTTAATCTGGAATTGAGTGGGTTGTGCTAGAAGGGAGCAACTGGGAAGAAGATCCATCTTTCATTCATAAAATTTTGTTTGAAACATATGGGGACAATTAGGAGCTACATTTTCATCTTGATGAGCTGGGACTTGGGAGCCTGCTTTGAGATTTATTCAAGACTGTGAATCTGGTCTGAAACTATTCTTCTTTGGTGTGCTTGTACTTCTTCCATCTTCCTGTGATTTAGTCCATCTACCAGTGAAGGGTGTCACCAGGACTCACGAAAGGCGATTGTCTCAGTGGGTTTGATTGTGAGCAGGGAGCTTGGCTGAAGGAAGAGCAAAATCCAGGTTTCTTTCCTACAGGAAGACTGTTATGCATAGTAATGAGGGCAAGATGACAAAATGTGTCAAGTTTGGGGAGTAGCAGGCTGAGATACAGGCTATTTGTCTCATAGATTTGATAGCCAGAGTTCGTCTAGCATGGGCAAAAAAAAGTAGTCATCTTCTGATACTTGGAAAAAAAAATAAAATTGTATGTAGATATGTAATTTAGTAGAATGGTGAGACAGTCCTTATCTTTTTTAATTAAAAAATCACCCTGCAGACTAAAGAGTACCCACCTGGTACTGCAAAGCATCCTGTAGGCACTGATCTTAACAAAACACTGACAACAGGGACAATCTCTGTTTTGCTTTTCTTTCCTGTGTGCTGCCCAGAAATCACAAAGGCATCTCCGGGAAGATTTTTCTTTCAATGGGGAAATGGTTCGTTCAGCCACGTAGTTGAGTTCACCAACTGGATGTGTTTTTCCTTTGCAGTGTGCTCCAGTATGCCTAGATCCACGCTGAGAGCCTTGGAAACCAGTGAGCATTGCTTGGGTGTGAACTTCCCTGCCTGTTTCCCAGCACAGGTTGCTCTCAGGCACAAGATTTTGCAACCTATTTTGGCTGGTCCTGCCATGAAGGTATTTTCTGCATGCTGGAGTTTTTAAGAGTGCTGATTTATGTCATTTTGGCAACCATGTACTGACATTTTTCTACCATTTTGCAATAGTTATTCATCCATTTAAGCATGTGACCAGCCTTGATAAATAAGTGAGGACTCTTAAATGCTGACTGCTGGAATCTACAAAGAATGATGCCTGCATGATCACACCTGAATATGCACAGCACCTTGCTTCCCTGTCCAGAGGCACGCTCTCCTCTACAGAAAATACCCTACCTGCCATGCCGGACCTTCTTGAATGTATTTGCAAGGACTGTGCATTAAGTAAAACACCTGCTGTCTAAAGAAAATAATGTAGCCCCGCTAAAAATACCAATGTGTTGTATTCTTTAGGAGTGACTGCATGCAGCTGTAGGAGCAGATTTTAGATTGCAAACAAGATCACATTTTCCATCTGTCTAAAGCTTGCAATGACAAAAGACCTTGCAGTGCATAATGATGACTCCAAATAAACATATATAAATACACCAGATAAATAAAAGTTTTTGCTTGCCAGAGTTCTCAAGCTCTATGAAATAGCTTTTGACTCTTAAATTGAGACAGCAGTTTTCGAATAAAATTAAATGAGGTAACCAAAGACTGAAATCCTAATACAAGAATTAAGAGGCAAGAAAAGTCATAAACAAATTACTGATATATAATTTTCAGGTAAATATGTTAATTTAAAATAAGTTTGCATACCCATTTGAAAGATGTAATTTCAAGAGAGAATAACCAGTTTAAAATTAATATAATTTATTAACAATTAAAAATTATAACACAAGCAGAGGGAGGTTGGAGGTGAAATATTGAGTTTCCTTTGATAGGTAGAGTAATTATGAAGTATGCTTTTGAAGTTCAAGAAGAGAGCCTTAGGACACAACATTTTTTAAAGTAAAAATTGGCTTGCACTCTGTTCAAGTGATTTATTTTGCACTAAGAAATGGGTGTGAGACATGATGTGATTTAAAATGTCATCCCTTGATGGAACTGCTTGAGGGTGACATCATTCTTTTTCTTTTTTCTCTACTTTTATTTATGTATTTGGCTGCTTTATTTCTAAAGTTTTCTATCTTAGAGAATCTAATGAAATCATGTAGATAGCGAAAAAAACCCCAAGCTATCAACACCTTAACTGTCCCCCAAATAAAGCTTCCCCCTAAAGTTCCGGAAGCTAAAAGCTACACTCTGGAGGGAGCCACTGGGAAGGAACAGAGTTCTCAGTTGCATCTGTCATCTGTGGTGTGGCCAGCTTTGAGGAATTCTACTTGTACATGCCACCAAACGAACACATGGAACAGAGGTTGTAGGAGTGTTGCTCGTTTTCAAGACCAGTTTGACCCACATATCCCTGGACAGGGAGGGCTGCTCCTCCTCTCTCCTCTTCTGCTTTTTTGCAGGGACCTGGACCCGGACCTGGACCACCTGTACCACCTCTGCCAGGTTTTCTTAGAAGCAATGCACTGTGCAATACATGTGGAGGTCACCACCATGGCTTTTGTGACACCTTTGCTTGCACTGGGCTTCACTGTCGGGGGGAGGCAAAGCTGGCTGCTGTGGCAACAGGCCCAGAGGACAGAGGTCATGCTGTGGCCAAAATACACACTTGCTTTGCAGGCCTGCCTCTTGACAAGCTTTTGCTTAACCTCAGTGGCATTTTTATATGCCTGGTGACTTTTATCATGAATCTCACAAATTTTGTTCAAAGCCCTAGCTGTTGGAGGCAAAGGATTTATGTGAGAATATCATAAATTTAACTTCAATGTGAGTTCCATGATGTTTTGTCTACTGGTAGCTGAACAGATCTTGAGGGTCCTGGATGGGACGAGCTTCTGGGAACACAGTTGTGCGGTTGGGCAGCTGTAGGGCAGATCCACCTGTGCTTGTTACATACAGAAATATAAAAAAATAACTCAAGCAAACACCAACACCACCCCCCCCCAAAAAAAAAAAAAACAAAACACCCAAACAAACAACTCCCCCAGAAAAAAAAACCCAAACCAGAAAACAAACCCTTCAAGTTTCATACAGATGTGCTCTGGAAAGCCGTGAGATATGGATGCTCTCTCTCTCTGAGCTCCACCAGCTCTGCAGGCTGAACAACTGAAAACAAGGGGACTGTATTTCATCACCAGCATGAAAAAATTATAACCTAATACACACAGGGCATGTATCTGCCAAGTAAGGGAAGCCACTTTTTGCCTTGTCATTTTTTCAGATAAAATTGCCATCTAATCTAAAACATGGCAGCCTTGCTGAAAGTCTATGAATCCTCTTTGTATGAGGAACTGTAGCAGAGCTCATAGCAGACTTGTTATAAGAACACAGAAGTTAAAAATAGCTGTGCAGTCAGGGAGCAGGATCCAGCTCTAAATGTGTGTGTGGCCCAGTTTGCTCTCACAGTCAAGTACTGTAAACAAAAGTCAACCCTTTTGTTTTTAGGCTGCTGCTGATAGCTTTTTCTCTTCCATGGGGAAATGTTGGTGCTTCCCTATAATTTGAAGACTTTCAACTCTTTTTGTGGTCTTTGTGAAAGGTCTGTGCCAACAAAGTACCAGTGTCATTTTGACTGCAAGCAGGACTTCATTGGGAAGGTGTTATTCATGGAGGAGAGGCAGTAGCTTTTTTAAATTGAAGAATATTGGAAAGGTTTCTGCAGGAGCTTTGCAAGGAGCTCACAACACTTTTCTTCTAGGCCTGCTGCAGAATTTGCTACTGCCCTGGTTAGCAGACAGAATTGCTACTGCAGTGGGGGATGGATTGGCTCCTTTTCTACTCTGACAGCCATGAGGCTGCATGAATTACACAGCCTGGTGTTCTGGGTGGAGCAGTTCCGGAGGATTCATCCCAGCTGGGTCTCACACCAGGTGGCAAAACAAACTATAAAGGGCTGAGGGGCTGGGAAGTGGGTTCCCTTCTTTCCTGCTGTGCTGTGGGTAGGGGCTGCTGTGGGTGATTGCTGCCCTCCTCGATGCACAATGGAGAAAGCTGAGGCTTTGAAAAAGGAGGAGGGAGTAAGCATTATCTAAACTGGTACGAGTCTGTTATAACTGGAAGTTTGGGGCTTTCTAAAAATGCTTGCTTAAAGAACTGAGTCAATTCTATGTTTTCTGACTTGTGTGGATCCCCAGCCTGGATAAAGCCTGTGCTGTATTACTTTGCAGGCTATGTCTGCTAAATATAGCACAGAGAGGTCTCTCTATCCATCTGTGAAATGGGAGCATAGTATTTATTGGTCTTACAAGATTTTTTCCCCTGAGATAATTTTTCTTTTGTGCTTAGCTGTAAGCATTTTGAGGCTTGGTTCTTGCTTTGTGTGGCTGCTTGGTGCCAAGTAGAGGTGGTGTTAGAGGCAGACTGTAAAAAGTGTCATAAAAACCATGGATGCAAGGGCTAAAGAATGAAAAGGCATTCCTTTATTTTAGCTGTTTAAAATGGTGGCAGTCCATGGAAAGCTGCAGGCATGTTCTCCATTACTAACTCATATTTTTATATGTGGTCTTATGGGAGCAAAACCTTCTGCTTTTTTTCCTAAAGCTGGTATTCTTAATGCTTTACACCTCTGATGCAGTGTCAGGGATAAAGTCAAAATACGTATCTGTTGCCGAAGATCTGCTAGATGATATTGTAGCCTATGGTGTCCTATTGCTGAATCAGCTCTTGCAAGAGGCTTGGAAATCTGTTCCAAAGCTGGGAAACACACGGCTAATCCATAAAACCTTAAATATATGTAAAGCAATGTGCAAATGACACCTACTAACTGGAAATTGCTACAGATAAAAGAGATCTGGCAGCTGAATCACAAAAATATTATTCAGAGTAAATACTTACACCAAATTAATAGCCTAGAAACAGTTCACTCAAACAGCCTTCAGAAGTATCAGCTGATTTGAAAGAGTGGGCTGGTGTTAAAAAAATAATGAATCCAGCTTTGTCCTTGCTCCTTGGTATCCTCCAGGCTTTCTCTGGTGGGGTGTTTTGACTGTGTGAGGATTTAAAAGAACTTTCTTATCACTGATAAATATCAAAACTGGGGAGACTGCTGTGTGTGGCTGAGGGTTTGCAATATGAGAACATTAAATACTGATATTATAACTCATATACTTACATACATACTTGATAATACATAAATACTTGATGCTGTAACAATTTCTGCTACTTTAGCAAAAACTATCCAGGAAAGATCTCTTGTCCTTTCCTAGAGGGGAGGGGGCCTGTTGAAATGAATAACTAAGAACCTGACATGTAGTTGGCTTAATCTATTTGCATATCCAGCGAAGGAAAATCTACTTGTTTTAAATTTGGTGAGGCTTGTGTTGTCCTGCAAGTGTGGTGTCTTGCTTGGCAGTTCAGGAACTGCTGGCCATGCAGTGTGAGGGAGCTGCTTCCTTCTCTTCAAGCCAAAAGGATGCCCTAGACATTAGGGTTGTGATCTAGGACACGGCAGCTTTATGTTCACCACTCTGCTCCCTGCCTGTTTGCTGTTAGGCTTTGCTTCCCTGTTGAAAATAGTGAGGATACAGGGGTGGTGTGAGACTGCTAAAGATTGCCTTTGGATACTACAGTGGTGTATACTTGCAGAGGAATATAATCTACCTTCTGCATATTAATATCTAGAAAGCTTGGCAGTGGTTGAACAAAAGCTATTCCTACCATTCTGAAGAAAAATTAACAGGAATGTTACTTTAGTTTTTTTGGTTAAGGACTTCTGATGCTGTAATTGCAATAAAATTATCTAAGTTCTGCTTATTTTGGGTCTCTTTCAGTGTTGGTAGAGAGGTCAACTGCTCAGCTTGATGCTGCCTAGTCTGGGCTGCTTCTGCTCTGGGAGCTGGGTGTCTGCACTGCATTGCAGGGTGCACTGGGGACGTGCCTTTAGTGTGTGATTTCCAAAATACTGCTCCCTCGTGCGTGGCAGATATTCCTGAGTGGCTGCTATTGCTTCACAGGTTCAGGTATGCAACTTATAGATTGGGCATGAAACATATAAGAGACTATTAGATAGTGCCTTCTGAATTTCATGTTCATAAACACTGTGAAAGGCTAGCAGGGTCCTACAGATTCATGAGAAAATTGTACATTCCTCATGCATTTCTTCCATTATGTGTATCCAGTGTTCAACATCTCTAAGGACCAGGTCTGTTCTTGTAGGATGGTAGTTAAGCTAAAGCCCCAAATTTCTTAGGCTGAAAACCTCATTATAATTATTTTATCTCAGTATTTATTGAAGAACACTGTCAGGTCTTAAAAAGAAGAAAATAACCTGTGGAGGGATACATCCTGGTACATCCACGGATGTATGTATCCCAGCTGTTGAGCTGTGGGCTCAGCTTGTCTCAAGGAGAGCTAAAGAGCCACCTGGTGTCTCTGGGTGCTGGATTTTGTACTTGGACCTGTGTGTTAACACTCATCCAGAGTGCCAGCTCGCTATTGGACGTACATCTGAAGGGCTGCAAGAGCGCAAGTCGTTCCAGCAAGGGTCTGCTATAAATTACATGTGATAAATTGGCTCCAGATAAGCCTGGTTTGGACTGTGGAACATGAAGAACTTGTGTGGTGTGCTAAAGCCTCCTATTTCTTGCTCAGACCCTGCCTTTTTGCAAGGAGCTGCCACCGCAGTCATGGAAATACAGACTAGAGCCTGGCAGGTTTGGAATGGCAAAATCCTACTGGATCACATTTTGCACAAAGGCTGCTATCAGCCTCCTGAGCTTATTAACTGGGATACAGTCAGTGGGATCTAAGAGCTGCATCAGATACTTCATTTAGCTGTAGCAAGTTGTCTTTAAGTGGCAGCATGCATCTTGATTTTAATACATGCAAGCTGAGATTATGGAAGAGGTAGATATGGTATTGTTGTTTAAACCTCAAAATGTTTTAAATAATTGATTTCCATGCACCTAAAGTAAAGATCAGTTATTCAAAACATATTTATATTTTCAAAAAAACCAAAACCAAACAGTATGACAAAATAAATACTTATAAATAATTTAAAACAGATTTTGAAGCTTTTAATGTAGCAAAATATGTGTCTCCAATGGTGGTAAAACCTCAACAAATACGATTTAACAATTCTTTGTATTTAATACATAATTGTGCTATTGAGTAGAAAAAAAAATCTGATTTAATAAAAAGCTTGACAATGTGGTAGATGAGCTAGCAAAGCCAGCCTTTAAATTTACACCTGTTTAGTGAAAGGCATATGCAATTAAAAGTAAATGAGAAGAAACTGGTGTTTATTAAGAATTCCTAATTATTGATCCAGTGCTGGGTGTAAACCAGTGCTTTATAATCTGATAAAGCTGTGTTGGGAGGCTTCAGGCTTAACATTAGGAAGCTGAGAGGGTGGCCAGACACCATAATAGGCTTTCTAGAGAGGTGATTTGTGTCCCAAGCCTGTCAGTGATAAGGGGCGTTTGCACAATGCCATTAATGTGTGTTAACTTTTGGTCAGGCAGTTGGGCTGGAGGATCTTGGTATATCCATGCCAACTGAGTTTTCAGTATCAAAGGATAAATGTTCAGTGAGGTTCTGCAGGCTATTAAGACCAAGAAGTGCAAAGTGAATTTTAAAATGGTTGAGGTATCTGGAAGAGAATTTATCTAAACTGTTGAGGTTTTGACAGATTGCATGCCATGGTCCCCCCTCCCTGGGGAATTTTAGTCCTATGCCTGAATCTTCCCTACAGATGCAACCAAAAAGTGAGGTATAGATCTTGTTTTATAATACAACAGTCAGGCTGGCTGCCCTTCCTTGGGCAGAGCTTCTACTGACTTTACTGGCTGCTTCCTTGGAATAAAGACAGCAGAGCATGCACCAAATCATTTGATACTGAACAGTGGGCTTCAGTCTCACTTGTAATGTAATCAAGTTGCCTGCCTGTAATGTCCCTTCCTTTCGTAAAATAGCTATTATTTGAATTCCACTTCAGATACTGAAGTTCCCTTCCTACAGTAAAATCAGTTCTGGCAAAAGTAAAGACAGACATGGTAGTTTTGCAGTGTGTAGATTTTGAGTTGGCTTTGACTGTGTGCCCATCATGTGTTGTCATAATGCAGTTGGCTTCTTTGTAAACTGTTGCTGATCTCAGTAAGTTGTAGTCTTGTCTACGTGAAGTGTGTTTAATAACTGAGTTAGTGTGAAAGAAACTGCATTAGCTTCTCTTCATGTCTCCATGTGGATACTCTTGATCAGGCTACCTTAATAAACTTTGGGCTAATCCACATCCAAAATTACTTAGAATATTAATCTCTTCCATGCTATCTTTTCCCATCCTTGGCAGGCTCATAAATCACCTGTCTCTCTTCTTTCTTTCCTTCACCCCCATTATATAGCAGTGTGATTACATACTCAGTGTTTCTGAAGTACTCTTAGCTTGGTATTCCCCAGTTAGAAGTTAAATGTTCCATGTTGTGCTCTCTGTGAGATGATGGGGGTACCTATAAACATGTGAAACTCCTGGGTCTCTGCAGTGAAGAAGTTTAGGTGAGCATCCATCTCCCATACTATCGAATACTGTTTTGCATGCTTTTATGGAAAGGGTAATGCAACACAGAATACTGTACATAGGTTCTTCCAGCTCTGAATTAGTCTCTTTTATCTGTCTCTGACCACAACAGATGTTGGCAGACTTTCTATTCCATATCCTTAAGTCAGACTGAGAATATAAGTTCCACTTAGAGAAGCTGTAAGGGAAAACTTTAACCCTTTCAGGAGGATTTTTACTGGTTTTTTTTTCTTGAGTGCTCTGGACTTAATTTAAAGGGGGGAAAAAAAGGGTCAGGGTCAGCAAATGTCTGGATTGACACAATCTTTGGGGCATCCTCAGATTATATTCCATAGAAGTCCTCATTGGTCTCTGCACTCCCAATCAACTTCCCTCTTACTGGGGACACAGGTACAGAGGGTAAAAAGATCATAGTGAATGTTTCTAATACAGTTTGCAAAAGAATTTGCATGGAATGGTAGCAGTTCTGTAAAAAGGCTTGAGTATAGCCTTCAGAATAGACACCAGAGACAGTACTGGCCATGTCTATGGAAAATTAGTCAATCTGACCCTTCTCAAACAATCAGTTGATTCTATTGCATTTATTAGGGTATGAAACATCCTTTAAAAAGTTTGAAGTTTATTTTGTCCTTGTAGATAGAATTAACAAAAGCTTCACATACCTAGATTCTCTTCAGGATAACCTTGGACTGTTTGCTTTCATCTTAAAACAAATAAAAAGCAAACAAAAATAAATCTATAATTTAAAATAATTACAAATGTGCGGGTATTTTATTCCTGTGTTTTACTGAAAAAAAGCTCATCAGAGAGCCATAATTAAAAGAAAGCACTATATATATATTTATACCATAATAATTTGAGAAGTGCTCATTATATCTCCAAACAGCCCTTGCAGACTGTTCACTGCTGCTCTCCAAGATGACCAGCTGTCGGAAAGAGCTTGGCAATGGCAGAACCAAGCCAGCATTCTTCTTCCCTGCTGCACTCGTGCCTCTGACAGAGCCCTGTACAGCCTGATGTGTAGCTAGTTACTTGTCTTCAAGGGAGAGGGATGTAAGGATCTAATTTTACTGGCTGACATGGGCTGCAGAAGCATACACAGCTTGCTCATATCCTTTGTGGAGTTGGAAGCGGAGCCACCTTTTTTCTTTTTTCCTTTTTTTTTTTTTTCCACCACACAGAGACGCCATCACATATGTTCAGAGGCTGATGAGCTGAAAAGATCTGGGAGCCACATGTGACCAGCAGAACCAGCATCAGCAGAGTAGAGTTTCAGTGGGAGATGACTTTTGGGAAAGTTCCCACAGAAATACCATGGTAGCATTTCTGTCCTTGCTCAGCCTGATTTAATTTATTCTGAGGCTACTTTACATGTCCCTGGCACCACAAAAATACCTTTAATCAGGCATAAGGAACACTTGAGATCCCATCAGTGCTCTCTGGCACCACCAGAAAGGTGCCAAGAGCTATCTGTGTCAAGGTGGACCTGTCCCACCATGTTCATTCACACAGTAGCTTGTGCTGAGTCACAGTGCCTGCCCCACAGTGAGGAAAAGGAAGGGCTTGTTTTCATTAGGGGACATCAATGCTCTATGGAGGTTACAGAGTACTGGGGTGCAGAACGTGCTGAGGGAGGGTCACAGAAGCCTTTTTGGAATGCCAAAGCAGGAACATGTTACTGTGGTGAGTGATACAGTTGGAAGGCTGATATTTTCAATAACACAGCACAACAGTCTATCCTTAAGGCTTAATCTCCCAAGCATAGAAAGGGGAGGCTGATCCCTCTCCTCCCGTGAGAACAGAAGCAGAAGGCCTCAGGAGGCTGGGATGGCTACATGAGCAAGCGAGTCTTCAGCCAGTTCACTTGTTAAACTGTGGACATTGCCTTCTTCAGGGGTGGCCTGCAGGTCGCTGCCCTCAGTTTGCCTCCAAATTAGTCACCCCTTCAGAGAAGGGAGCACCAAAAGCAGACTGGAGGAAATGTAGAGGAAAGGTCATATTTCCCCCAGGTTAGAAGTTTTTGATATCCTAGATAAAGTTTGTTATCCAGCTTATAATGGACTTTTTGGGAAGACAGGATGTATGGCAGGGGGAAGTGGTGGTTGAGGTGGCAGTGGGGATAAGTGTTAAGTGGAGGGCTGCTCTCAAGGAGTTGATTTTGTTCAACTTGTTTGCTGTAGGAGATGGTGCTGTAGAAATGCCAACCTACAGCTGCTGCCTTCTAGCACCCTGCTAGATGTGGGGAGGAGGAGGCAAGAAGATGAACAAGGGCACCCCTCAGTCTTCCTTCCTGATGCTAAGAGGATGTAGTCTAGAATCAAGAGGTTCTATCTCTGGGGGAACTGTCCTGATTCCCGACTGAGGAAAAAATATCAGATTCCACTGATTACTTCTGGTATGTAAGTATTTTATATGTGAAACTTGTAATTTGGGGAAAGCTGCAAGCTAAACGTGTCAGAGGCAGCCTCCCTCGCCACTGTGAGACTGCTAAGACAGAGCTGTTCTCTGCCTCTGTGAACTTGTTCCTGATTTATATTGGACTGTGTAGTGACCCACAGCACCACCTTTCTGGGTGTCCATCTCCTGTAGTGCCGGGGTGCCTCTAAGTGCCTCTGGCCAGCATAGCCCTGTGTACACGACGAGTATTCATTCATTCTCAGGCAGAGAAGGGATCTGAGACAGGCTGAGTGCTCTAACCACTTCTCAGTGAGTGGGACATGCAGTCTTCTGCAGTTCTGTGCATCTGGCCCTCTTCTTCACTTGATTTGTCTCCAAGCCCCCGCAAATGAAATGTTTTGTACTGAAATAGTTTTGTGCCCAAAGGCTTGCTTTGACTGTTGTAAGAAAAATGAAAGTTTCAGTGGGGTTGCGGTCAAGACCCTCTCCTGTTCTCCCTGTTTTGTTGTCAACCTGAAAAATTGTAATCCAAGTCTCAGTATAATGTCAAATGTAAGGAACATATTCTGAAGTGTCTTATTGTGGTGAGGGCCTTGGAGCTTCTCCCAAGAGACTTTTCTTGCTGGGAGCTGTTCTCTCATGCTTAGTGTGTGATTTAAATGGCAACATATCCTGCAACTACTATAAAATAATGTAAAATTATTTTAGAGCATGCCAGGCCTGTTGGTGAATGTTTCCTAATAATTGATTGTTGGAGTGTTTCTTAGTTGCTTGTGGTAATGTGGTCTTCCTCTTTGCAGGATTATTGGTCTTTTAAGAGGGATCCAACCACTTTCCTCAAAAGAGTGGAATACTAGATTCAGCTAAGGAACACTTTGAAATTATATTTAACCTAAGGCTGCCACTGTTACAGAACATGAAGGGATAATATTCTTTCTCTCTTCTGCAAATTCACATGCACATGATTAATTGCATTATTTATCCATGACTAAATACTGTATAAAACTCTATCAATCTCCAATGCAATTCAGAAGTGATACCTTTTTAGATGCTATGTATAGTCTCTGCTAAGGGTTAATTTTTATTTCATTAATATGTACTTTTGCATATACATAGAATTCTAATATACTGGAAGTTTTTAACTATTTCTTTTATGCTTGATAAACCTGTAATATTAATTGAAGAATATTGACTGGAGATGGAATATAAGCCAAATGGCACAACTGAGAGCACTACATTGACTTCCTGTTTTCTTACTCTGTGTTTGTGGGATGACTTTCATCAAAGGATTCCTAAAAGCATACAAAGTTGCTTCTGCCTGCCCAAGAATATGGAAAAGTCCCATTGACTCCAGGTTTGTTTACACTGCTGTGTAGGACAGACATGCTAGAGATTAGCCCTAAATAAGAAGGATTAAATTCTAGAGGTGCAGGAGACAGTCTGGGATACCTAAAATTGGTTCAAGAATAACACATAAAGATAGGAAAGGTGTAAAAGAATGAATTGGGTACTCCAAGTTCTTTTGTCTCTGTTAGTGCACTCCTTTCCATGGCCTAGTCCAGTGTAAACCTGGAGCTGACATAATTCTTCCAAATTTATTTTTTATTATCTTTTACTAATTTGGGCCAGTCCATTTCTGTGAAGTAGGCTATGGTGTCAGGTAAACAGGCCATCAAGGCTACTCTCCTCCAGAGGTCTGTGAACCTGCAAAAAATTCTGGCCTATCATCCAAATCATGTTAACTTCCTTGAGCACTTGTGTAGTGTTGGGAAGAATACAGGGCTCAAGCTGCTGAATACTTGGTTATCTGTCTGCAGGTAAATTTTGGGGCTGAAGGATTCTGTAATACTGGTGCATGTTCACATGAGACATTGTCATGTTGCAATCACACATCATATTGCATGCTCTAGAAAGGCTGTGGGTGAAATACACAAGATCAGATTTTCTGTTCACTGGGTTCTTCTGTCTTGGTCTTTTGAAACAAGTTTTCTTGTAAAGTAGTCTCTAAGTTAAACTCTTACTAACCTCCTATGGCAACAAAACAGTTTCATGGACTGGCTACTGAGATCCTTATGGAAAAAAATCTGCACCAACTGACTCAGAGCAGGCTTTTTTTTTTTTTAATCATGATCCTCAATGATATGGGACTTTGAAATAGTGTTTCACTTTAATGGGCTATTTCTATCTTCTGCGTAATATCTCTTTATTGCCTGCATATTTTTATTCTGGGATGTGTCTTATATTAAAATATATTTTGCCTCAAACAATGACCTCTCTTGCAGACAAATGTAGCTTTTCTGATATTTGACTTTCAAGGGGTGTTCAAGAATGGGGTATAGAGAATCCCTGAGTCTGTCCATCTGTGAACTTCAGCAACATTTGGCCACCTGAATCTGTAGATAGAAATTTCATTCTACAATAGTCATCTTTTCTTTCATCTCATGCCTTGAATATTGCCTCCATTTTGTTGGAAAAATAGGCTTGGAAGAGAAGAGTAGCTCCCCTCTCCTATTTCTTTGCCATCTGATGTTTTGGCTACAGATGGTGGCTGACTAAGGATGAACATCCTGTTCCCTTATGCTGCAGGAAGTCCACACAGGAGAGGTAAGAGCGCAGATGCAAGGGCAGCCTGCTGGGCTCCCCACTCTTCAGAATCTGCAAGTGGCAGCACTGTGCTGAGCTTCCAGAAACTGGGAATGACGCAAGAGGTTGCCATGTAATTCCTGATGCTTTGTGGGTAATTGCAACCTGACTGACTGTTTTTTAACTAATTGCTGCAGTTTTCTGAGGTTGGCCATTTTAACCCATGGTCTGAAATTTTTATGGCTTTTTGGAGAAAAGTAGGTCCCTTGTGACCATATCTCTGCTTAAATGTGATTATTCTACTGGACAAATGTGAGTAAAAATACAGCAGATCTTCAAAGCAACACAATTGTTCAACCTGGAGAAGAAATCCCTGAAGATTTCAACTCCAAATACTACTGTGCCTTGTCTGGGTGGATGGAATAAAGAAATAAGGAGGCTCTGAAATGCTAAGCTCAGCTGCAGCAGACTCACCAGCTTTTGCCTGAGAAGATACTGCTTCTTGAGCTATACAGTGAGCATGAGCTATTTAGTCTCTCTTGAGACAGGAAAGCTGTGAACTTTCCAAATAAATCCATAGTTTAATCCAGTTCTGGAGTAATTGTAAGGGCCCTGAGCAGAACTTGAAGTTGTCTGGGCTGGATATGCTGAACTCTTCACTTTTTCTAGTCTGGGCAGCTTGAAAACACGTGTTCAGTTTCAGGGATACTGATCCTCAGCAGTGATAGAGCCCTAATGCACAGGTCGTGTCAGAAAAGGTGTACCTTGATTAGGCTCATCCTAGCACAAGGGTTGCTCATAAACTAGTTGCCAGTTAGTATTATTTAATGTATAGGAAAAGATACTAAATTTGCAGGCTAAGTAACTTCTCTGTTTTAATGCTCCATGGATTCCAGTGTTTGGCATAATAAACTTCATGTGGTAAATCACATTTAGGTTTCTTTCACTTGCTTTGCTTTTGCAATTACATTAACAAAGTCCCCAAAACTTACCTGTGCATCTTAAGGAAAAGAACCTAGCTAAGAAATTGTACCCTGGGTGATTTCTTCTTTCTCATACCTGCCCCTCTATTACAAATGCCTGATGTTCAAAAAAGAAAAAAATTTAAGGATAAACTGAAACTAGTTTTAGGAAGCTATATGTCACAAGCAGGTGGATCTAAAAATAGGGTATATCTGCTATTAGTGATAGCTGTTCTAAGCCTCCCAAAGCAGGCTAAGAACTCCTTAGGGCTTCAAGGAGCAAGATGATGGATGTTAAAGTACTGTCATTTTTAGGCATTTTTCAAAATAAGTGGCTATTTTTCTTGCCATTTGGTGCTACAGAGCAGTATTAATGGTAACTAATGCAGTGTAGGTTTAGACAAAAAGTCACAGCAAAGCAATTTTAAAATCTTTCCAACATTATCTGATATTGTAAATAAATAGGAACACATGATCACATGACCTGATTCATTGGCATGAGTATGGGATACTCATGTTGCCTTAAAGCATATAATTTAAAATAACTTAAAGAAAAAGGTTTTCCAATGTGCATTCTCAAGTATTCTGTATGTACAGCATTTCAGTGCTTGGCTAGATATTGTGTAGTTTCACAAGTGCAGTCTTTCTGGAGAAGTTCATCAAGAGTTAGACATTTTACAAGTATCTGGTGGTTTGTGATCCTTCCATTATATTAATTTTATTCAAGGTCACAGGGGAAGCATTGTTTCTATGCCTTGGGAAAAAGCTGTAAACCTTCTAGTAGGGTTTCTTTATAAAGTATTTGCAGCTGTTGATTTTTCTCCAACCCCCCCTTTCTCCTGTTTTTTGACACTTTCTTCAAAAGGTTAGTAACTTTCAAGAAACATCATAATTCTATGGTATATTTAGCTTGTGAGGTTAAATTTGGCAATCTTAACTTCAAGTAATTCCTTTCCCTACAAAGAGGGAAAATAGAAGAAGACTGAATGAAAGAAATCTGCTAGGCAAAAATTTGCAAATAAGATTGTTGAGAAATAATGTCATTTTTAATTTAGAAAATACAGCTATTAAAATAAATAAACAGAGGAATAATTATCCTTGTGGGGCAGCTATTCTGTGAGAGTTGCAAAAATGAGGATAAGGGCCCACACTTGGTGGGGGAAGGGGAGCAAGACAGAGGATGTTCAGTTCTAAGTCAGGCGAATAATGATACTTCAGCATGTCTAATTGTCTAATGTTGCAGCCTGTATAAACTAGGACAAGCTGTATGTTATAAAAATTAAAAGCAAGCCAAGACTGTTGGCTTTTTCTGTGAGTTCTGCTCTACTGCAGAGAAGTTGGCTTTGATGGGAGTTGTGTTTTCTGCCTGCTTGCTGCTTGGCTCTCCCAGTATGGAAGTGGGGATGTCATTCAGTCAGTTTTGAAAGATGCAGTTGCATCAGCAAGGTATTGCTGCAAAAGACTTCTGAACTTTGTTTATAATTTTGTCTTTGAATTATCTCCAACAGTCCCTCTGCCTTGCCTTCAGAGATGTAAGCTGGCAAGTGCTCAGCATTGCTCTAAGTCATGTCTTTGGATGTGAACTGAAAGTCTTCCTTGTGACCTTCCAAGTTGGCATGTGGAGTGCTGTGCATGGGATGTGCTAAAGAGAACGGGAGTGGTGCTGGAGCAGGGAGGCTTTGCATCAGCTGGCTTCAGGCACTGGAATTGTACTGACTAGGAGCTTAATCTCCCCTGCAGTGAATGCAGGGACAGACTCCTCAAAGGAGAGACTCAGAGAGCCTACACTAGAAGCTCATCTCTTGCAAATTTTTTTTGCATTTTGGAATTACAGCATCTGGAACAATGTTCCTAAATATATTAAGACCTGAAAAACTCCTGTTTGTGAAACTACTGAAAGAGATGGGAGATGGCACTGAGGAGAGAAATAATGGAAGCTAATAAAGTGTAAAATATTGCAAATTGCAGAGAATAATTAGCTTGGGAACTTCTGTTTTCCCTGTGTCACAACATTCTGCCTTCCAAACTCACTATGCTGTATCACAAAAACTGTTCCTCAGTTGTCTCCATGGGTATTTGTCTATTAATTGTCACTGTCTGCTTTTTCCTCCCCACATTCTTTGAATCTATCTTTTAATCACCTTGTTGAAGATCTTAATTCAATCTGTATATTGTATTTGGTAGTAAAAGCTGGCTAATGAAGAAGTTAAACTGAACTAATTTTTGTGCAGTGGGAAGGGCTTGATGTCACATCATGTTTTCTTGGACTGGGTCAATCAGAGTCTAGCTCTGTTCCAAGCTTTTCCTAGATTAGGGTGCTGTCAGCTGCGCATGTGGTATGCTAGTAAGCCTTATGCATCTCAAGGACTGAAACTGTTTTGGCTCCAACCTTAGCAAACATTATTTAATTTTTTTCCATCGTAACTTAAGCCTGTGCAAAAATTAATGCAAATTAACAAAGTACTTAATGTAAGAGAAAATGACTTAGTACAGCATCTACTCATGGAACAGAAGTAGAAGAAGCAAGCATTTTGACAGCATCATGTTAACTGGTGCTGAAGCATGGAAACAGTAGTGTTTTCACATAGGCTGTCAAAATATCAGGTAAAGACTTTGGGTTTTGAGAAAAGAAATCCAAGTTTTGATTTTGGATACTCTGCTGAAAACTAAGTAGCTGCTGCCTGTGTATCACTGTGAAAACCAGTACCTTGGAGAGACAGGAACATGGACACTGTAGAGCGGTTTGCAAGATCCTTATGCTTGAACAAGGATTAAACCACTGCCTCTGCTCCCTGCTGCAACAGAACTGAGTATATCTGTGTTTTTAATCTTTATAATGTCAGGCTCTTTTTGGTTGTTTGGGACTGGAAGTGTGAATGGGAAAATGCTGAAACCTATGAGAGGGCCTGAACCCAAGGGGTTGCCTGGTTCAGGCTGAAGGCTCACCAGACAGAGGTTATTAAGCCATCAAGTTGGAGAGTGTTTATCTGAAGTAAGCAGACTTCGGAACTGCTTGAAGTTGTTCTGTGAGGAGCTGAAGGTCACAGGTCAGATCCTTCATCAGCTTTCCTTGCAAAAAGCTTTCAAAGGTGAGAGCCAGCGCTTTGCAAACTGCCAACATAAACATCTCCTTTCATATAATGCTGGCAAGTGTCTGCATATGCAGATATTTGCATATGTCTCCAATTACCAAAAATCTTTTCAGGGTCAGAGTAAAAAGAAAGCCACAAACCTGTATTTTTAAACACCTCGATATAAACCTAAGGATCTCAGCACACATGAACTTTGGAGAGTTTGAAAACCTTATACTGATTTGGATTTTGTCAATAACACATCCCTACTCTAGTCAAGTTCAGTGTACTCATGCCTTTTAGTAGTTATGCAAGAAAATACCCAGAGACAGATTTCTGTAATTAAAATCCTGATTACTGAGTAGATCAGCATGTGATGAGGCGAGAAATGGTGGCTAATATCTGATGTTATCTTCGAAAAAAGAGAGCCCTAAGCTTGAATTTGTTTAATGCTCATTTGGCTTCCCATATACAATGATAATGATCATCTTTTGACAAGAGCAGCTGTGATAATGGGTGAGAGCAGCAGTGTTGCTTGCTTTGGTTTGCATTGCCGAGCATGATATTTAAAAGCAGGGAAAGGTATTTGTTTCAAACCTCTGAAGGAGCATTTTCAGAGTCAAGCTTCACCTTCTCACTTCTGTGGCACTAGGTGCTTACAGAGCTGACCAAGTGTGACCCAGCATCACCACCTGGCTGCAGGCACCTTCTCTGCTGCTGCTGAAGGACACCTCTGTAGTTGGCACTGGCTTCAGTACATATCTGTAAAAAATGTTGAATTATGTGTTTGACTTCTGGAACAAGGGACTGGATTTAATGACCTAAAAAACCATCTGAGAACAAGATATACTTGTATATAGTCAGCATTTCTCATGAATTGGAAGCTTGGCAAAGAAAATGACCAAAATTACTTTATTCCCTCTGAAATTTCAGTGCTTCTGAAAATCGCATCCACAGAGAGCTGTAGTTAGACACTGACAAAGGAACCTTGCCTTTAATTAAATTGTAAGTATTTCTGGGTAGTGATTACAGTTATTTTAATTATTTCCTCTAAGTCCAATACTACTGGCTCACACTGGAGCTTTTCAAAATACATCTCTCTACCTAGAAGGGCAAATAGTATGCTCTGATCAGTGAACTCATGTGATTTGGAGATGCTGTAGTTAGCAAGGATTAGTGTTTCTATGATTTTAAAGATTCAGCTGTCATCTTTCATTTACTTTTAAATCTCACTTTTCTTCTTTTTATCCTGAGGGCATTACAGAAGGAGTTTCTTGCTAAATTTATCTTGGAGTTATGCAAACTTAGAAAAGAAAATTAAAGAATACCCATAGTTCCCACAAAAGGCATAGAGATTATTCAAGCTTTATTGGGAGGGAAAAAAAGGCAAGAGAAGAATGAAGAAGATAAATAATTTTACCATGTAGATTAAGAGGGCATCCCATCTTACAGAATATTGTATAGAGTGGAAAAATCATCCCAGTGCCTGTGGGTGAGTATGGCTTGCTGGAGCTCCCTGTTGAGCAGTCCCCTGGTCATGCTTATCTATTCCCTATTGCCCCAACTTTAGAACTGTGCAAATCCCCTCCTGTCACGTGAGCTAGGGGATCTGCTCCTGCACTTTGAACAAGATGCACAATGAACAACATTGCTCAAATGAGGAGCTCTTGTGGTGCCATATGATGGAACGTGTTCTTCTGTGTTAGGTTGCCTGATCCGAGTTGCCTGACAGTCCTTACTGTCTCTGCCTAGGGAATACCTCTAATTGGGTACTACACCTCTGGTCACACCACAGGGAATGTGTCCTGCTGTAGATGCCACAAATATGACAGCCAGTATGCATCAACAAGTTATCCACTTTGAATATAGTTTAGCCACTAAATTCAGCATTTATGATAATAGGGCATTAATATTATGGTCTATTTCCTCCACAGAGAGAAAAACCGTAGTGTAAACTTACAAATGCAAAATAAAAATCCTTGATTTAATTTTGCAAGAAACAAACCCCTGCAGAATGCCACTCATTGCTGCTCTCCACTTGGACCTTGAGCCACTGATCACAGCTGCCGTGCAACCAATTTCTTATCCATCGAGTGGTCCATCTGTCAAACCCGTATGTCTCCAGTTTAATGACAAGGATGCCATGTTGGCCAGGGACATAATTTTAGCATCTATTTAACACCTGAGGTAGTAATTCCCTAATATGAGGAACAGAAACTTTCTAGAGCTGGTTACAAGTAATGCAAATACTACAATGTGCAATGAAACATGCATAGTAGATGGAGCAAAGTTTCCCAGATAGGGAAGGAAGGGGTTTCTTCTTCAGAGAAAAGACTTACATGTTGTGGAAGGGTCCTATTTCAGTTTATATTAGCTCCTCTAACATCCTATGAAGTACTGATTCAGTGAGTATGGTGTTGTCTCTGGTGATTGGTCACTGGTATTAATTTCTGTAATTTTTTTCTCAGTGTCTGAAGTGAAAGTCATGTTTAAGTGCTCTGCTGGGTGACAGCTGCTATAATCACTCATTCTTCTAGGTTTCAAAATTGGTTTATCTGTGTTTTCCTCCTGATATTTTCGTACTTCCTGAGGGGTCTTTAAAAGTGCTTCTGAGAGATTGTCTAATTGTCTTTATGTCATAATCCCCCAAACCATTTATTTATGAAAATAAATGTCATTCTGGCTTTTAACACTTCCATATGTAACCTTGCCTGTAAAATAACTGAACAGAAATCAAATGCTAGGTCCCACTTACGCAAAGTTTGTTTCTCATTAGAGTATTTCAAAAAGACATCTATTATGGTAATAGTTTTAGCTATGCATATCAACTTCCTCTCAAAATTTGTGCTTCACCTCTTTCAAAGACTTGCTGAAACCTTTCTTCTAACCCTTCTCCAACTCTCATCTTTACTCCTTTTGATTTTTTTGTAGGTTTGGTTTTTTTTTTTTTTACCTTGCAAACCTTAACTGGTTCTGCCTTCTCATTTAGTTTCTTCCTCCTCCTCTATTTCCAATACAGATTATTCTTTGTCCTTGGAGCTTTGAGTGGTCCCATGTGAACACTCATCTGTTGTTACTGCTGCTTTGCTGACATGAGTGTTGCAGTGTGCAAAACAGGAGAGTCAGCAATGCTTGGACCTTGATTATGAAAAGACCCTCCCCCTGCTACTTAAAATCTCCCTTGCAAACACTGGAGAGGAGGGGAAACACATGGTGGAGCTGATATATTAATACACTTACAATAACACCGATCGCCTGCAGGAGTAAAAAACCCTGAACACCTAACTTGAGAACAAAATTAATTTTAAAATGTAGGTCATATGCTAATACAGCTCCCAGTGTAACCTGTGTAGCACCACCAAGCATAAAACAGGAATTGACTGTGCCTTGCTTTTCTTCCTTGTTCTTTTTGCCACTTTCAGTGTGTTTACAACTAAATTAGCTGTCAGACTCAACGGCCACGTTAAAGAGAGGATTTTTGCATCTAATGATCAATAACAAAATGTTTTGCATAATTCTTGGGGGGGAGGGTTTAAGAATATTCTTCCCTCATTACTGATGAGTGAGAAGAGAAAAGTAAGGATTTCTCCCATGATCACAGTGATCCTGGTGAGCAGGCTGTGTTATGCTGCTGTCCTATGTGTCTAGTGCTCTGTAGCAGCTGTGCCCAGATGTTCTGGCCGGGGGGACTGATGAGCTTGGACCTACAAGGTGGTTGCACTTTATGGCTGCTTTCTGTGTGGTGTGAGCAGACTTGGAACATGTGCAGAGTATGACTTAATTTACATGCATACCGAGTAGACCCAGAAAAGTTGGGCAGCCTCTTTCCTGCCTGCCCTTCACAGTTTGTGTCTGACTGTTGGCTGACTATTCAGCTCCAATGGGATGGTTTTCTACTGCTGTTGAGGTCTTATCTTTATCACATGGTTCAGACCTTTGCAAAGTTCAGGACATTTCAACAGAGGCAGTCACAGATTTAGGGCTGCACAATAAAAACTTATGAATGCCATATGCTGACTTGGGTTATTGGGTTGTTTACTGCATAATGATATTGTTTAATTCAATACAGAGGGATGGAGAGAAATAAGCGATAGAAAAAGATGCAATAAGGAGAAATGCCAAAAGAAGAAAGAGACAGAGCTCCTCAAGAACGAGCAAGCAAATGCAGAAGTGACATTTGAGAAAAAAGTCCAGCATCTCAAGACAGAGGGATGGCTGGCTCTTTGAACTCCTAGAGCACCTATCTGGAAAAAGACTGAATATCAGTGTCTGAGCAAACTGAGCTTACCCATGTTAGTGTCTGGAGGAAATGAGCATGTAGGCAGATAGTGAACATACCAGCTCTGCAGAGCTGGGTGTACTTCACAGTGTGCATTACAATGGGAATTCAGTGATGTCAATTAGTATTACAGAAGTTTATTTTTGTCCTGTTTGGCTGTTTAAAAAAATATTTGTAAAATAATGTTTTCTTCTAAGACAATTTTAAAACATTGCCATTTTGTATCAAAAGGCTTTAGAAAATATAATTCAAGCAAGACATTGTTTCAGGCAAGTAATTTGATTTTTGCTTGCCTTTGCTTTTCACTTCAGTAATAAAAATAAGGGGATTTATGTGGAGCAAGGTCTCTTGGATCTTCCAGCAAGCAATCAGTCTGTACAGCTGTTAATAGTTGGTTTAGTACTTTAGAAGTTGCCTCCTCAAAAAGCTACCACAGATTTTGTTTTAAAAGGAGTCAGACTGATCACTGGCTAGGTGTGGTCTGACTTTGATGGAAGAGCTGGGAACTGGACCTGGTAAATGAGAGCAGAGGCTTTAATGAGTATTTTCAGCCAGTACAGCAAGTGCATCAGAATAATGCATCTTCCCCATGCTGCCAGCACTGGGCTGCAAGCTGCTTGGCTGCCTGATATCCCAGGAGCCATGGCCCCTGCTGTGCACATAAAAGTTGGATTTCTTGGCGGACCTGTAGCAGCCCATCTTGATCTCCTTGTGTTTGGATCTGGAGTAGCTTGGTATTAGTGCTAGCATGTCACAGCTGGCACAGCTGTACTGGTGTTGGCACTGCTGAAAGCAGCAGAATTGAGAAATACTGCCCTGAACAGACATAAGCAAGTCCCTTGGAAAAAGAGCAGAGAAGAGGGTGGTGTATCTTCCCACAGTCATAACACAAGTTTCAGTTAGAGGAAGGACTCCTTAAAAGTTGTGATTCAAGGACCAATAGCCATTTTGTTGGGCTGTTTCTAGTAGAGGTGAACATGTGGCCCCTGGCATGGAGCATGTGAGCACAGTGTGAGAGCGCTAGTATTTCATTTTTGCTACTACAAAAAGCAGTTTTTGCACTTAATTTGTAAAAGTGGCTGGATAAGGAGGTGTTGAGAAATGGCTTAGGTGTTGTGCACCCGAATGGCCATCCTACAGAACAAGCTACAGCCAATTTAAATGTCTGCTCAATTATGGTGGCGCCAGCTTGTCCAGTGTTCCTAACAGTGTGCCAGCATTTTTACAATAAACCTTCATTATCTAAATTTTATATTTGTCCATAAAATCTTGCTCTAGGCAGGTATGTGATATAAGATAGCAGGAAGGAAAAAATGCAAATACCCATTACAAGTTAAGTTATAAGTGGGCATCATGATTTTGAAGAAAATGTTGTGGCTTGGCCCTACCTAGTAGACTGGAAATAAAGGTATGCCTGCTGTTGAGAAGAGCTGGGACCCTTGTTCTCCTGACTGAGTGGGAAGAGGAGGGTCTTTGCTGGTGACTGGTGGTGGGGTTGTGTGCTTCTCACACTGGCTGTCCTGGACAGAATGGCTGCTGGCAGTCGTACTTGGCATACTTTGGTGTGTTAGCCCTCAGCTGAACTGTGCTTACCACATCTGCTGTGATACAGCCCTCTGACCAAGTCATTTCATGTCTCCACTGCATTGCCATACTCTCAGCTCTTGTCTGAGATGACATGACACATTTTCCATCCCCTTTAGCTTCTTTTGTCTTTTCCCTCTGCTTTTATCTTTTGTTTTTGATTTGGTGGAAAGGAAATATATATACGGACAGACAGATTCTTGATAGCTGTTTCAGTTTTCTTTTTCCAAAGTAGGCAAAACAAGAATTGTTTTATGATGTTTCTCAGCATCAATAGAACTCACAAATGAAATGTTCAACAAACCAGTGTTACCAATTCCCACACACCTCTCTGTTTCTCTGTAGCTCCCTGCTCTCTTTCTTAGAGGCGTGGCTTTATGTGCTCTCTCAAGAGAAAGGAGTAATTCAGAACAAGAAGGTCTTTCCCTGGTTGTCATCTGCTTGACTCTCTTGCCTCTATCTCAGCTGTCCAGGTGCTCTTGTAGTCCCCTAAACCCAGCTTTGACTGGCTCACATCTGCTGAAGGGCCTGCTCATTTACAGCACTCTGGTGACATGGACCCATTTATTTGACTGAAGATAGCCCAAACAAGATGTAATGACTTCCTCAAAGGAGAGCAGCACAGACAGCAAATGACTGTCATAAGGAAAAGGCACCTTTCCTTCTCTTCTGGGTTACTCATTGTTTTTAAAGAAAAATTTGAGCGAGGTATCTTTAAAAAGCACTAAATGTTGTGAGAATACCATGTCATACCTGAGTTTATAATCCCACCCGGTTGTGTTTTCAGATTTTTACGTGCAGTTTAAAAGTGCATTGTCAGTTTTGCTCACTCATTTCTTACACCTGCAAGTGTTCACACTTGTGTAGATCAGGTATTTAAGTGTCAAAACCCCTTATACAATGATGTCTTTGGTTTATCTTCCCCATGTTGAGGTAACTGCAGGGGCCTCTGATTATTAAGTAGTGGGAATTAGCAAGACAAATGTAAACATTTGTTCAAAGGGCTTGTACTTGGAGACCTTAATTAGAGGGCATGAAGCCATTAAAGAGTAAAAACCAGCTGGCCTGGGGCTGGCTGGGAATGCTCGCCTTCACAGCTATAAGCCCAGCAAGTTTCTCTGCTCTCTGCCATTTTATTTGCTTTCACAGAGACACAGCTGGAATATTCTGGTTTTTTTCACAGTTAAGGCTCAGACACTTTTTTTCACTTCGTACCTGATTGATTACTTCATGAAATGTTTGCTTTCAGCAGTGTTCTAGAAATATATCTACATGCTTCTTTCTGGCACCTAGTCTGGCTGGCATTGAGATTTATGGAGATGCAAATTTTGTAAAACTTTTTGCATTTCTTTGTTAAAATTCATGCAAGTAATTAAAGCATGGCATGCAAAATGTATGGAAGTTTTTAATTGCGGAGGAACCTCAATGGCTGGTGACTTCTCTATTTTAAAACATACATCCTGAAGAATGTTAAGCAGAAAATATAACAGACCTTTTTCATGATTTTAAAGCATGTGACAAAAGGGAGAAGAAAAAAGTCTTATTTTTTGCAGGTTGAACAAAACCCAACTCACAAACAACAAAAATCTCCAAACAACATTATAAAACATTGTCCCCAAAACCTCTAAATAAATCTGAAATGAAATGAAGAGAAACTCTTTGCTGTTAGTATAATACAAATCCTTATTTTACAAATGTTACTTTTGTGGTTAAAAAGCACAGTTTAGAGCAGCTAGGTGCAATAGAGTTAGCTTGCTTTGTAGAAGCTTGTATGGGGCTATGTTTTGGATCTGTGACCTCTTGGTCATCATATCAATTCTTTCTGCCTTGTTTTTTTCCCTGCTTCCTTGTTCCAAGGATTATATGAAACATCTCAAAGGCTATGACAATGATTTGGTTTTTTTTTTTTTACTTATTTATTCAAGCAAAACACAGAAATCATTCCTACAGGGGTTTCCTATGGGATTAAGATTGAATCCTTTGTTAGGGTCTGACCAATGAAGCTGTTAGCCTGATGCAAAAAAATTAATATCTGGTACGTGGTTTCAAGTCCAAGTGCTGGTGCAGGATAAGGAGGACTGTCTGGGTAGCAATGTTACTAACAATGCTACACGAATGCAGTCCCGGGGGGCTGTGTCTAAAACACATAGTGGAATGAGTTATAGCACATGACTGAATGGAATGAATTGGGCAAACCTACTTTGATGGCAAAATGACTTCAAATGCATGCCTTCTTCCTGCTCCAAAAGGCTTCGGCACATCTGGTGCGTAGGCTACGATCCACACCCATACCCTGCAGGGTCATTTGTCCACCTTGTTGTTTGGTGGGAGAGTACTCCCTGCAAAGTTTCCTTTCAGGTATCATTGGGTGTTAGAGATTCATGGGGAAAATCCAGAAAGTGCTGCTTGAGATTTTCAAATGACAGGCAGATAGCTATTAGCATTAATCCTCTTTCTGTATTCTCCAAAGAGCACTTTGACAAGGGTGTATGCAGGACAGGAAACACTTGACAGGATTCGGCTCCCACTCAAATCTCTACATTAAAAATGAAGAAAACAGAGACCCTTTCCATCACCATCCCCAGCACTGGTGCAGACAGCCTGCCCTGGAAGGCAATCTCTCCACCAATATATGTGATGGGGGATGTTCTCCAGCATCTGCCTAAAAGGCCACCCAGTAGTTGTGGAGTTTTGAAGAGCAACAGGCACTGAAAATTTTGGTTAAGGCACAAGCCTTAACTAACATCCAAGAGCCCCTGGAACAGCACTGAAATTAGCACTGTGTGGGGTCATGTGAGCTCTGTGACACCCAGCACTCCCACTTTTCTTCCCTTGTGTGTGTGTGTGATGGCTGAGGTGCAGTGAGGAAACTCTCCCACCACTGCTAAAAGAAGAGTGATCCCCATTCAGTCAACTGGGCCCCATCAAGTCCCACAGGGTCTACCCAGAGCTGTTGGCTCCCCGAGGAAAAGGGGTATCTCAGGGGAAAGGCAATCTTAGCTTGAGAGGTTCTGCACCTTTGGCCTGAGGGCAGTGTGGGTCAGTGTTATTTCTAGAGGACTGAATAGGTGCTTGTGCTGAGGTTTGGTAAGTGGGACAGGCAGTGAGGCTGGGCCTAGGAAGTAAGGGCCATAAAGCATTCCTGTAAGGAAGGCAGGCAAACAACTGGCATGACCATGTATGACCATCAAAGTGTTGTCCTTCCAAGGCTGTCTGAGACTCACATGCTTCACCTCACAGCTCTAGGAAGGGTTGCTTACCACTTAACCACAGTACCTCAAATCCCAACGTGTTGAGTGAGAATTTACCTTGTTCTCGTTTTTGTTGTAATGAACTTCAATTTATTCTAAAGAATCATAGTGAAGTTATGTATTTTCTTTAATATATATTGCTTATAATCTCTACCTTTAATAGGTAGTAAATGGAAGAAGTTGACCAAATGGGTTGATCGTGGTGAAAATAACCAGTGTTGTATGTGTATAACTAGGTGTACTGTGGACATGAGCAACTGAAGGAGTCTGATCGTAGTTCAGCTCATGTCACTGAAGGTACGAATTATGAAAAAATCAGAATTTGTCTCACTATGGCCTTCTTTGAATCCACACTTCCTTGATCCATAGTTGTAGCTGATTTGCAGTTAGTCAGTGACTCCATAATTCCAGACTTTTCTGCCAAAACCCATCAGCCTTCCCCATGCAGATCTAAGCTTTTCTTTGGGAAGGAAATAATTTAGTTAATTTGCTGAATAAGTATGTGGTAGAGTTTTGTGGGTAAGCCTAAGGGAGAAGATTAAAATCACAAAACACATTTGGGCATCAGCTGGCTGTATGAAATACAAGACAACAAAAGTCAAGACAATGACAACAACAATTTAACAGTTTACTTAAAAATCGGTAACATTTTGCTACAAAACTGCATCTCGATCAAGGTTTTGAGACACTTATGTGTATGATGAGGTACTATAGCATGTCCAATATGAAGGTAATATAACAAAAATAACAACTAAAAGAGCATTAGTTTGTAGAAAGTCTGAGGATGCTCTTTCCTCCTTTGCTGTCTAATGATCGGTCTAGCTACTGCCGCATGTGAACTCTTAATGTTACATCACCCCAAGGAAATCTGCACTCAACATTTGCATGAAAGGGTCACTTTTAAACAAATTCTGGCATTAACCATGTAAGAAATCCTGGTTTTACAAAAGCTTGATTGTTGTCTGCTTCTACGGGCATTGTATCTGTCCCAGGATGCTCAAAGTTTTTAAGCTTGAGGTTTCAGAAGTGAGAATTTGACTGCAAAAATTTCACCAGACCATGTAGCTGACTTGAGCAGGTTTCATCATCACTTGCAGGAAATCCCAATCTGAGGAACAAGATTGGAAGAGACAAGAGAGTTCAGGTTCTCCAGGGGGAAGGCGTATTGTGGGACCACCCTATTCCTTACACTGCACAGGTTTTTTAAAAACACCACTAAGCTGAAACCTCTTCCAGATAGAAGCAGCTAGTTACATTAATGTTACTTCACGTAGACCCAATAAGTGGTTCTGACCATGAAGCGATCATCAGCATAGGAACAAGGCCGAAGATCAAATAGGCAGGTCCCAGGAGCATGCAGAAGCATCGTGTTTTCATTACATTGCTTTTTGGGTGTGCTTCCCCAATAGTGCTGAAGTCTTATCACTGCAGATGGACACCATCAACTCAGCTGTACATTGTTCATATTCACAGACCCTTCTGTGAAATATCTCCATTTCAGCCTCAAGGATGCTACAAAAATCAAGAGCAACTCGTTTGGGCAGTCTAGGAAAACTAGCCCTTCTAAGGAGAGAAATGAACTTCCCCTGCTTATAAAATTAAAAAGGTAAAGGAAATGGGGCTTTGAAGGGCTTCAGGAACAGGGTCTTTTGTATTTGGCTTGACTATGGACAGATGGCTCTCTGACAAACTGGAGGCATTCTTGACATTATCCTAGTAGATAAGATTTGAATTTGCAGTGTTTAGGCCTGTTAAAACATGAATTGAGGTTGTGACCAAGACTTTTCTTGAAGTTGCTAGCAATAACAATGCCTCTGTTTTTATAGAGTCTGTTTAAAGAAGGATGACGAAAGGGAAAAAAAGCTAAACACTCAGATGCTGGCCTTCTTAATACTTGCAGGTATCTCAAGTTTATTACAAAAAAATCACAAGTAAAATAAAAAATATCTAGAAGATCTGATTCTAGAGTGTTTCATTTAGGAATCTCAAAACCAATTCTCCTGTATGTGGTATTGCAATCTCTTCATTCAAAGGAAGGCAAGCTCTTAGATTAGTTCATAGCTAATATGGCCACCTCTCTAGCCTGCCTGAAAATTCAAGGCTCATGGCATCACACTTTATGACAAAGGAAGACTGAAACCTTTCTTAATTGAGAAATCTTTTACACAATCTTGTAACTTCAGAAAAGGCCATAGGAAACTTCAAGTTCAGGACTTGAGATAAAATAACATTGCAGTACTATGTATTATATTCTACCCTGTGGTTGAAATGAGGCAGGTATATTTCACCTGTGACAGAGAAGCTGAGACAAGGCACGGTCATGCTGTTCCTCTCAGGATCACAGCATGGGGACAAACCCCACTATTCCTCACTCTGTTGCACTGGCTATGGAACTAAAGGATCTGCTGTGCTTAGCTAAGTGATGTTTAGCTTAACTTGCTTAGTTAACTGCTAGGAATCTCCTTGAGGTTTTATCTTGGTTCTTTTGGTGCTTATTGTGGTTTACACTATCAAGATTCAGAGAGCGTGCGAGTGGCATTTTGTAACTAAAAGGTGTTTTCCATTTGCATTTCCATTTTGCTCATAGCCCATGAATTAAGTCACCATGGAAAAATGCCAAATAATACACCCATTTTTTGGCAAATAAATGTAAAAAACTTGATGCCTCAAGCATGTTACATGCTTTGCAGGAAATTCCCAGCCTCTTACAACAAAGAGACAGCCAGGCACGGTATCGGCTCTTCAGAGCAGATCAAAATTGCAGTTACTTGCAGAGTTATGGAGCTGAATGTCAGAACTCGCCTCTTTGAGCACCATTTACATGTACCCCTTTCTAGGGGCCTGGTATCGAAGGTGAATTCTGTTTATCTTTAAGGGGCATCATTAAATGAACCAAATATCCATGACAATTCCAAAATGCTAAGAAGAAAAAACAGCATGTACATCTGCATTTTTCAGTTATCTCAAACTGGAGACCCCAAGCATGTAGCATGTTACATAGGTATTACACAGATTTGCATATATAGTTTCTATCAGCTCTTATTGTTTATGTGAACACTCTATCTAAAAAATCTGAACAGTATAATTCTATCTATATTTTGTCTAAAATAAAGAATTCTGTGAAAAGGTAACATTGCTACAGCAAGAACTGTGTTTAAGGTCTCTGCTGCAGCTTTTTAATGCTCAAGGCACTTAGCATATATTTCTAATAAAAGTTAAAATTCTGTATTTCTATTTCACTTTGGTGTGGATTCATGTATCTCAGCTTGTCCAAAGGTTTTAATTCAACCCCTGTGCTTTGGCTTCCCTCTGGGCCTGAGTCCAGAGGAGCTTTCACTCCAACAACAAGAGGTACTAGTACATATTTCATTAGTAATAGGAGAGCTCTATAATGGAATACTTTAATGTGTTTGGGGTGAATACATAACTTCCATCTCACAGCAAGGAATTTAGGGGTTGGACACCCTGTTATACAAGGTTTATTTGATCTGTATCCATACAGCTTGTGCTGATAAACCTAACTGCATTTTGATGAAAAATGGCTTATGTGGGATAAGACTGTGTTAAGCAGAACTGCCCAAGACAATGGGCTGAGCCTAGAAGATACATTATTAATAATGTCACTTGTGCTCTAGCAGAAGGATGTAAATTACCCAACCCATGTTCTCTTTCCATTGCATCAGCCTCTACTGCTTGTTTTTCGCATGGCAGTAAAAAATTTTGGGAAACTGGGCTCCCATACTGACGCAGTTCAACGCACAGCAAGCACTGAGCAGTCTGTGTATGTCCAACCTCACAAGACATTGCTTGTCTCAGTTCTCTTCTCCTGGTTTCCTGGGTATTACAGTCTGAAAGGTGGAAATCTCCCTAGGGAGACATGAGGCCTTTGTGGTGTACAAGGACTGACCTCTTCTACACAGGCTTCAAACAAAACTAAACTCCATGTCCAAACAGCTCTGATTTTTTGGGGAAAAAACTTCAGAGCCAAATCTGGACTTTGCAATTCCAGACCCTAGGACAGCTTAAAACAATGGTTGTATTTGCACTGTGAGTCATGCTTGGGGTGTGGGTGGGTGACCACCTAACTGTGACTGAAGAGCAAAGTAAAGCCAGGGGCAGAACTCCTAACCTCATCCTTGTATTTCATTTCCAGATAGTAAAATGCTGTTCAGAAGCTCAGTTAAGCTGATACAAAGGGACCAGGGGGCTTCAACTGCCACAGCTACAGACCCCACTGCATATTGCCCTGGACCAGTGAGGTTCATCCCTGAATGTCACCTTTGAATGTCACCCTGAATGTCCCTTTAATGCCAGGGAAAAATTTTGAATAAAGCTGATCAAAGGGAAAACTTAATTCACGCATTCCACAAATCTCTCAAAACTAACTTCTGTAATTTTTTATTGCTCTTATGCCCTCTTGAGTTACTAGAGTAAGTTTTTATTGCATTATGGGTAAAATAGGTATCTGGACACTGCAGGATGTATTTTTTTTTTTTCCCCAATCAAATGTTTTGTTCAAGATGGAATGACTTCATTTTGCTCTTCCTGTTCACCTGGACCTTATTTCATGTGGCTGGGCATTCAGGTACCACATGGTGATGCAGGAGTGTAAGTAACTTCCTCCTCCCTAGGATCTCAGTGCTTTTATTGTGTATTTGGATTACAATTCCTTGCTTCAGTTTACTTTTTCCCTGCCACAACTCTTTGGAGACCCTGGTAAAATTTGGACTTGTAGCAGTTTCTGTTATGTAATATATAATTTTATCAGATAAATGTGGATATCCTATAGAGCCTAATGATGTAAAGGAAGGCGACTGTGAAGGAGGTGCCAAGTTCAGTGTGTGAATATTAGTAGCTTTAACGAGAGAGTTCATGGTGGCAACCCTTTGTGAGAGTCCTGTGTCACTTAGACACAAAACCTTCCCACTCTGACAGTACAAAATTTACTTTGACTTCAGCAGAAGCAGGATATAAAGCTTTAGTTTCATAAAGGAGCTGAGAACTGAGTTACTGATATATATCCATATGACCAGAAACTTAGTTATAGCTCAAAGTCTTGTGCAATGTGGTAAAAATGCTCAGGAAGGCTGTGAAAAGCTTTCTGTTTCCCTCCCTTTTTATTCTCACTTGTTTGATAGCCCATGGAGTACGGTCTCTGAGTTGTCCATCTAGGAATGCCTGAAAGTGTGAGCTTTCTTCTTAGACTTAAAATTTAGAAGGCATTGTATGGCTTCAAAGTCAGATTTCGCTGTTACTTAATATCTGTGCAGCGCCATAGGTGATTTGCACAGCCTCTGGCCCAAAGACATTGCAATTTGAATGAAACTCTACAATACAAGGTGCTTAGGGAGATAACAGCAAGCAAGGAACTGGAGGAGGAATCTACTGGACAGGTTTATGAACTGTTTGGGATGCACCATTACACAGCATGTGAAAAACTTTGCATTTTTAAAAGTAGGGCAGTGATTAGCCTGCTATTATGTGGAACCGCGTTGTGGATTACAGAGCTATAGGAAATAGTCTTAAGGAAGGGGTTGCATGAAGCCTGTGGAAGCAGATCCATAATAATCAGACTGTGTGCTGCAGAAATAAATATCCTATTTGACTAGAAAGCCTAAGATTTTTTTCTGTGCTGAAATGGGCAGTGCACTGCTCAGGAGTATTTGAATCTAAAATGAACATGTGAAGTACCTAATACACTTGGATTTTCTCTTCTAGTTGCTTTTGGATTTTCTCTCCTACTTGCTTTTGAATTAGCTGTTAGCTAAACAAAAAACCTGCTATCTCCTGTTCCACAAGCATCAGCTCATACTCAAAGTAAATATTTCTGTAGGTTAAAAAAATTGACCATTTTATTGTTTATTTTTATTATTTATGATGTTTCCTTTACTAATTTGGATTTCTGAAAAATCTCCTGATTTTTGAAAGACTTTTTTTCCTCTGAACTCATTGCTGCTTTGCTTCTTTTTCCCCTCCATCAGCTTTTTTTCCTACATCAGCTCTAACTTTTGGTAGCGATTACAGGCATTTTTTCTCCCATGCTTTTGGACTGATGGCATTGAGAGCTCCAACCCCTCTAAATATTTTTCTAGAGGAAACTGCCTGTTTTGTGTTCCTTGCTCAGTCAGAATATCAAGCACTATCTCCACTATGCTGACACTCTTGGTTGCAAGGCAAGATGAGTGTTTTAAATGCACTCATAGTGTTCAATTTTAATGTTTTGTGACTATCTGGAATTGATAAAATATCTTGATAATATAAAAACATACATAAAAAGCATACATGTTCTTATTTTATCAAGAATGTATCATGCCTTGTAATCCTGAATGCTTACAAAGTATTGGTCTTCAGACAGGGAAAAAACTTGGGTATTGCTAAATTTAAAAAATTAACTTTTTAATCTAAAAAAGATGGTACACATAGAAATAAACCAAAATAATTTTTATTAAAGATACTGCTCTAACCTGTTATTGACAATGTCCTGGCCAAACTACACTTACAAGCAGATCCAAAGAGATTTCCTAAAACACTGAGCATATTAATTCTCTCACAGCTGGCTGAGTTAACTCCTTCTCTGCTATTGACCCTTATTTGTTCTGACATCTTTTAGTATGTCTCTTACTCCAGAGTGCTTAGATGTAGCATGACCTATGATATTCCCAACAGTCTGACCTCCTAACAAGGGCATAATGCTCTGCAAGTTAAATAGGAATTCAGGATAGTTTATCTACCTTGTTCTCACATCTAGCCAAGGCTTTGATTTTTAACAGGAAATTATGCTGGAGGAAGGAGTGCCTTACCTACCAGTCATGTAAAAATTCAAAATGTGAGAAACTTCCTACTTTATTTTGATGACAAAAGCAAAGTTTATTGCTGATTTGCAATGGCAGCTTTCTGTTACTCCAAAGTAAGTATCAACATAATACTCTGAAATAATTTTCTGGTTCAGGCAAGTTGGCTTTCCATTATTTACTGGATGATATTGCTATTCTTATTCACTGTTAAATCCAATTTGGGCTTCTGGGCTGAGGGTGCCAATTTTAACTAATCTGACACATTCATTTTACTGTATTGCAAAATATACTAAAAAAAGTATGCCCCTGGCCACCCTGGTAGTGCTGGACTCCATCAGAGATCCTGCAGAACTAGGCTGGCTCTCCTGTGGGATGCAGCCCAGCATAGGGGAAGGGAAAGGAGGGTAGAGGGAGATGAAGGCAGCCTGGAAGCAACTTCATGCCTTCTGTTTTCCTGCTGCTCCTGCCACTCTTGTGGTGTCTCATGATGCTTTGTGTCCCAGTGAGGTGGCCCAGAGGAATCTTTAAGAGCATGTACTGTGGACTTTGTTTCTGCCCCTCCAACCTGTGGTATGGGTTTGTGCTGGGGCTTCACAGGAGCTTGCACACGACAGCTTGTAGTTGTGCCATGCAGGGCTCATTCGAGGGAATCAGCACCAGCAAACATTGCACTGCCTCCCTTACCTGTGGAAAGAATTTAGTCATTTTAGCTAGTTTGGCAAAATTGAGAGAAAGGGACTAAAAATCATGTCCTCTGATGTAGGTTTTTGTGGAAACTGTGCTTTTTGGGAAGGGCAAAGAGCCAGTCAGCTTTGCTGCATCTCTACTAGGTGTGTGGATGATAGCGAGCATGTCTTGCATGTTTGCATACCAAACCTTCAGTTTTTTGAGTGTGCAGTAAATTGCCAAGGGCCATTCGAATGTCATGGATTGCCTGTCTGCCTCTGTCTTTGAGGCCAGCAAGCTCTGTGGTGGGCTGCACTGTGGTGGGCCCAGCACAACTCCATTGCTGCCCTTCACCTGGGTTTTCTTTTGATAGACAGCAGGAGGACAGTGGAAAACCTCAGGTGGAGAGTGAGCCTGAGGCTCATCAGCATCCAAGGTAAAATGTGAATCTGAAGTGGGAAGTGCTTTTAGGATTCCCTGAGAGTAGCCAGACCCACTGAGACCAGTGTTTGGTCAACTTCATTATACCATCCTCAGCAGAGACTAGTAAATGGAGGAAGGAACCACTGATTAGGGAGCATGAAATATGAGCACAGCTGGGGTTTTTTCTCTTCCTGCTGCTGCTGCTTGGAGCCAAAGCAACATTGTAACATTGTCCTAACTTATAATTTATGGCTGTTCTTTATAGCAACAAAAAAAATCAGAAAGAAGCTTTCTGCACCTTTTGCTGAAGTACTCTTTCTCTTAACACAGTCAAATGATTCATAATTAGAAAGAGTAGTGTACTTTACTCACTCTGTTCTGGTTATACAGAAACTCATTAAGCACCATGCAGCCAAGTGCACTGTTTTATGTAAACAAGACCTCTCAGAGAGATATAGATGTCTGATAAAGATGAAAAGAAAAACAGGCTAATACCAGGCCACATTAATAATGGCCATGTCATGTTCTTAGAAAACAAAAGTCATCTGCTGTGCAATTATTGCACATTTCACAGCAGGATGGGGGCAAGGTAAAGAACAGAGTTGTATAAGGAAAGGCCGGTTATGGATTTTAGATCCAAATTATTTAGTTGCAGCTAGGCTTGAAATTTTGCATGATTTTTGTTCTGTGATGAAATGGGACAGTCTCTTGTGCTTGCAAGTGTTTGAGACTGGTATTTTGTGGATGTTCTTTACTGAGACCTTCACGATACAGTTGTAAGTCATACTGACTTCAGGTAACCTTCAGCAAATGAAGCTGACAGAATTTTTCTTGTTATGTTTAGGTAAGGTTTAGGTTATTGATGCATTTAGCTGTGGCCTCTGCTGTTAATAATGTATTTAAACTAATCGGATGGTTCAAGCTTAAAACTGTTCCTCTGGCTGTGTTCCCTTGTGCTGTGTGGATGGTTTGAGCTCTCTGAGGCAAAGAGAGGCACAGGCTTTGACCACATGAGCTTCACAGAACTGCCATGTTCTCTGTGGTTTTTGGAGGGGGCAGCTCTTCCCAGCTGAAATCAAAATTTGCTCTGCTCCTGTCTGCTTTTCTTTATATTCATTCTGATTCTTCCTTTTGGAATTCAGAAACAAGAAAATTTACATGAGAAAAAGGCAAGTAGAAATGGCATGGGGAGGCTTTAAACCCAGTTTTATGGAATTGAGGGAATGGGGTTTTCCCTGGGTAGTGAGCCCTTGGGTTTACTTAAATATTGAAAAACAGAAGTCAGGCCCCCAAGCTCCACAACCTGTGGAAGATCATCCAACTTGCATAACCTGAAGTAGCAACATCTCAAGACCGTAAACACCTCTATAATATATAGCTATGCATAAAAATACTTACACAGTATAAAAATGCATGCATATGAAGCTGCACCTAATAAACAGTGTAGTGTTTTCTAGTAAAAACCAGGGCCTTGGGCTTGACCAGTGTGAAAAAATATAGGATGTAACTTCCACCATATGATTTGCTCCATTCCAAAGTAAGCTGAATTTAACTTAAAATATGTCATTAACAGCAGCTTGCATTATCCACATTAAGTGAGGTAAAGGTCAGGCACTTCCACTGAGACTAGATAAACATACCAGAAGTATAACTGCTTGCATTTGAACTGAGATATTACAAGCACAGTTTACATAAATATTTGTACTAGTGTACTTTTATGAACTGAGCCATCTTAACTCCTTCCACAGATAATCATGTAAACTCAGTAAACTCTAGGCTGTAGGCACTTATGCCATGCCTTTCACTGACAACAGTACTCCTGTGTAGCATAATAGGCCTGATTACCACCAGAGCTGAAGAAAATGCTTCAGCCTCTTTGAGTCTCTTTACAGTCAAACTCTCCAAGATGTTTTCTGAATAAACTGCTGGTTTCTTTGTTCCCTTTTCCACACATTTAGTGGCTGTGGCTGATGCTATGTGTTCATGATCAAGAGCTCCCAGAGCTCAGTCTTTGTGATCACAACATTTCTTCAAAATGATAATGAAACCTTGTAGGGCAATAGGGTGTTAAAATAAAGGCCGGATGAATATAAACATAATTGATAGATTTTGGCCTTTTAGTGTAAATTACCTGTTCTTCAAAGTAATTTGGTTGATTCAGTTGAGGTTTCTTTGTTTTTGTATTTTTTTTCTTCTTCTTCTGAGGGAATGGCCTGAAGCTGTGTCAGGGGAGGTTTAGGCTGGATATTAGGAAAGGGTTCTGCACCCACAGGGTGGTTGGGCACTGGAGCAGGCTCCCCAGGGCAGTGGTCACAGCACCAAGCCTAAAGAGCTCAAGATTAATTTGGACAATGCTCTCGGGCACATGGTGTGACTCTTGGGGACGGTCCTGTACAGGGCCAGGAGTTGGAGTCAATAATCCTTGTGGTCCCTTCCAGCTCTGCATGTTCTGTTGGTTCTGTGATTCTTTGTATTGTTGTTCAGCTCGTTTTCTACTTGTTAAATTTCTGATGGTGTCTAGAAGTGACTGCAGTGCTCTTGTCTACAGAAATATCTTCTGTTGAAGGTACTTGTCACTCTTTCTACATCTCTGTGGTCAGAGGCTAATGGTCATAGAAGTGACAAACAATTCTCAATAAAACTGAAAAAGTGTCTGCTTATGCCCTGGAGCCAGAAGGGTCCAAGTTCCTGAAACAAAGATTCAGTTTCAAGGAGCCTTTCTTCAAGGAGTTTGGGTCTCAGAACAGGTATTTACAAGAATTGCCCTACAATCCAGTTGGGGATGGGAATCACAGCGCAAGGTGTATCTGCATCCTGCGTATTTTCTGCTATTGGAGATGCATAAGCAATAGATTCTCAGCTGTTGTACAAATGCTTCAATAAAGAACCAGTAGTTCTCCAGTGCTGCCTCTGAAGGACGCTCAAGGAGAGAGCTGAGAAATTGCTGGGGTGTTAACTTGAATGGCTTGAGTAAAGATAAGATAATATTTGCTAGGTAGGAAAAGTACTGTGCTGGTGCTAAATGATTAGTGGACAATTTTGCTTTACATAAAATGAATCCAGCAGTTTTTACTTCCTCAGATTACATGTAAAACTGTATTTTCCTGCTGTCAGATGTCAAATGACACTCCTGCTCTCACTCCCAAGAAGTCTGACTGAATGGAGATATGCACCAGGTGAATAACTTTCCCAATGAACTGCACACCGAGTTTCTCAAGTGTCTGAGAGCCATCCAGCCTGTATCTTGGAGACCTAAGGAAGGGGAAGCAGCGCATGCAGTTCACTACATGATGGTGATTGTGACCTCTCACTGCAAAACCAGGAATGGATGGCATAAAACCACATGGCAGAGAAACTTGGCAATACTGGCCTGTGCCCTCCCTGCTGACTGATGTCCCACTACAGATGCCATTTTGGACTGGCACAGAAATTTTGATTGCTGAGCTTTGTCCCTGGAGATAGATTCATCCTCAGCCTGAGAGTGTGTTTGAGCTGCCTGCAAACGGCACACACGCAAAAGGCACAGCCCAACAATCCTTACACTAACCTATGTCTGTGCTTATGAGACTTGTAGCACAGAGTCCCCCTCAATGAAGGCAAATCAAACCAGTGCTGAGTGTGTTTGAACACCCTCCTTAGTCCCCAGCATATTCACTTTCCACTGCTCCAAAATGTAGCTGGCACAGAAACACTTCTATGTCTTCTCCCCACCTCTTTTTTTCCCTGTTTTTATTCTTCTCTCCCTGTATTTCTATCATTGTGCTGATTGATCATCAATGACATACAGGTTTTGGCCTAAGCTTGATAAACTGGATCCTGAGGATTTGTCTTGTTTGTTGAATATCTGTGACTCAGATTTTTTTGGGGGAAATCTATTGATAAATTAGGCGCAACAAAGTATTACTGATTATGGGTAGTGTTATTTCAATGCAATGCTATTATGGAACGTAATACTAAAAACTTAATTTTCCCCTGTTGAATACTTGCAGATATAGCCAGGTGGTTGCTGGGAATTAAGGACCAAAGTAGTCAAATTGAAACTGAAACCCTGAAAAGCCGATTGGTCTTTTGGTTTTGTTAATTGTTTGCAAAGACTGGGGTTGCTTGAAGTAACCAAAGTGCCAGTGTTTTCTACTGGAAGAATTGAAGTGGTCCAAGAGCCTTTCATAAGTATCTCCAGAGGATTTCTTTCAATCACAAATCAAACACAGCTAAAAGTAAGAAATGCTGCATGCCCATAAGATCCACCCACAATGGAGTTAACAATGAATTGATTTTATGCCAAACTGTGTTACGTCCCAAACCAGCAGCAGAATTCAAACCCACTTCTACACTGGGGAACAATGCAGCTGCCTGAATAGGATTCTTCCTCCCTCCATGGTTGCAGCATAGTGTATGTTTCGAAAGACAAGGGCTCTACTTTTGCCAAAGAAATTGTCATTTCTCTTCGCAAGTTTAAAGGCCAGAAAAATCAATTAAGACAGAAAAGCAAACAGGTCGCGGCAGCAGAATGGCCTTTCTAGAAGGCACTTGGCACAAATCAGAGCAGCAGAAATGCACTGGTGGCAGCTTTTAGGGTAGCCCTTGTCCCCTGTCCCAGCCCCTCTCCTCCCTGTTCTGTTAAAAAGTGTCTTGTGAAACAACTGACTTTTTCATCCAGTGCGTTGAAATCCAAACACCGCTGCATGTTGGACAGGTATGTTGCTTCTAATCTTACAGATTTAAAAATGAAAATGTGAAAGCAGAGGATAATTGGTCAATTTGTAGCCAGGAGGTGGTACTTGTTTGAGATACATGCAGATTGTGCTTTTCTCTATCAGTGCAAAAATCCCAACAAATGATCTGAAGGAACAGCCGGCACTGGGGTGAGGATGTGTGTGTGTGTATGGTGTGCCTGGTAGGGTTTTTTTACCCGCTCTTGCAAAGCACAGGCCTTAATGAGTTCCAGGGGGACAGTGGCTTGTCAATCACAATATACTTTTCAAGTAATAGTCATCTCTGCCCCATCACAGAACCACAAGGCATGAAATAATTAGAAAGCCCAGAGTAACTGCTCTGTTTTACAAGAGCAAAATCCTTGTGTGGATCATTTACATAAACTTGTCACTTCCCATTACGGTTCTAATGCAAGCTGGGTAATAATCATGGGACCAGGAGAGGGGAGGTCAAGGTATGATGTTCCTTCCTCCATGTTTGAAGCACAAGGTACGCATGTGCCCAGCTTTCCATCCCCCACTGAATTAATGTAAAGTATCTTTTATTTTCCATTAAATAAGAACTATTCATGCTGCTATGGTAGCAGACCATGTGCAGCCTTCTCTTCTTAAGAGAGAAAAAAGGCTTTTGCGTCAAGCCATTGTTAGGGGAGAATTCACTTTGAGGAGCATTTCAAAGCTGATCCGATTGGGGAAGGAATAATGTTAAATATTTGGTATGAAATATTTATAAGATGCACACATGAACATCTGACAAAGTAGCCTGGAAAATACACATTCTCATCTTTGGCAATTTTAGCTCATTCCCTCTGAGTGAGAGGGTGGAGAAAAGGTGTGTACAGAGGGAGAATTGTGTGTGTGCATAAATGCATCTAAACACTCGCACACATACACACTCAGGGGCAGACACACTCGCATACGAACGCCTGAATAGGTTGATGGGATTTAAGGCAATCTGCATCTGAATACTGCTCTCCAAAGATGGTGGCAATAAGGGCTTGCTGAAGTCTGTTTTAATCACTGTAAAGGAGGAAGCTCCGCACTAATGCCTATCACGAGGGGCATCCGTAGAGTGATGGAGGTGATGGCTGCTGCTGTTGCTGCTGCTGTTTTCTAGCAACCATTTTGTTGGTGTTCTTCACAACTGTTGTCAGGCATATTTTTGTCACAAAACAAACAAGACTCTGCTTTTTGCACAGATTGACTTTCCCCACATGCATCCCCCCATGGCTGTTTCATTTCACTTTTATTTTGAAAAATGAGTATAATTAAAGATGTGCAAAGAGAAGATTTACTTACAGGCAATCAGAATTGTTGGGTTTTTTTTATAATTTCATCTCTTTCAGATAAAACAAGGCAAATTTTTTTTTTTTTTCCAAGGGTCTGGAAAGGTTTCAGAAAAATGGGTTATCACCTCATTCTCAGTCCTTATGACAAGGGATAAAGAGAGAATGTAATGGCTCACTCCTTATGGCAGTCACAGTGAAATGCACAGGGATGGCATATATTAAACAACCAGGATAAAGGAAACCATGTGATCTGCTCTCCTTGTAAGGGGATCTAATAGCTCTCTTTTAGAAACCTTATTTCCTTTTCCTTTATTTATTTTTAGGTTGTCTCTTCTTTGCTTACCCCGCTTGTATCAGCTATAGGATGTTGTTGTTCTCTGATGTAAATGCCTGCTTGGTTTAGGCTGTAAACAGGTTACAGCAAGACCTTTGTGTCTGTAAATATCCTTTTTACACATCAGTGCTATACACATATTAATAGCAATGGTCTTGACGAACTAAAAGGCTGTCTATTTCTCTTCCTACAGGCTTGGGGATTCGCTCTCCCTTTAAAAATTGCTAGATCAAATGCCCTGGGCAGGCTCCATGCATTGTACAACATGTTTTTATGTGAGCAGGCAGCTCAATAGCAAGGCAGCATCGTTTGCCCTCATCTGCCAGCTTTTGTCTTTGAGTGGAAGTGTGGGGCCTGGTGAGAGGTAGGATATGAACTGTGTCCAGACGCTGTTCCTTATCTCTGAGATCACCAAGAGGGAGGGCATTGTTGATGGATTTAAATCAGCTTTTTCTCCCCTTGTGCACAACAAAAGTCTAAATCCCTTTTCAGGCCAGATTGCTCCATTTCGCTGCATGGGCTAGGCAGATTGGAAACATGTTTGTCACTCAGCTTTTCTCCCAACCTAATCAGTAGACACTGGGGTGGTGGGATTTTGGTGCTCAGTGTATCACCCTTTAATCTATAGAGTTGGCCTTTAAAAGCTGCTGATGCTGTTGCTGCTATGTGTGAGCTGCTGCTGTCTTTCATTTCTGAAGACAGATATAAAAATAATGTTAACCACGAGCATAAGCAGAGGGTTTAGCAGGGATTTGAATCCAAAATGTGATACTTAACACTGACCAACTTGATTTGGTCCAGTAGAGCAGAACCCCTTATTCTGTTATAATAAAGTGTGTTGTATATGGAGATGATGGCAGTGGGATTTACTGCGTCTGTATTTTAGCTCTGCTGCTGAATGGGCCTAAATGGTGAATAACCACAGGCCACAGGAAGCTATGGTTGGAAAAAGGTGGCTTGGCAGATTTGTCTTTGGGTTTCAAAGGTCTCTCTGATAAACCAACAAGCTCACCGGTTTCTTTGCACTTCTGAGGTCCATGGCATGCCATCCCCATCTGTGCCTGGTACCACAGTCCTAGGGGAACAAACTGTTACAACAAGAAGGTATGAAGAAGCAGGCCAGCTCTTGTGAGTTTGCAGAGGTCAGAAGGATGCTAAGAGGGAGAGTTATGTGATAGGTGTGATGAAGGATGTTAAAAGCACTAAAAGAATGTGGGCTCTTCAGGGCAGAGGCTGCAGCTCTGTTTACACACAAACAAGTCTGTATCTGCTTGCACACACACAGCTACTTGTTATGTTAAGCACAGCCTGAATCAGATATTGACTGAGGTCTCTAGACAAATATAAGGTAATTCCTTCCAGGAAAGATATAATTCATTGACTAGGTATGCAATAACTTTTCTAATTTTTTTCTTCCACTCAAATACTCTGCATGAGCTACCTGCATCCTCTTGAGCCACATTTGCATTGTTCTGTGGTATTGTAAGGTACAGGTAGCACGCAGAATTGCCCCATGTAATGCCTTGTTTGGCCACAAGAAGCCAGATACAGAAAGAACAAGGAACTGGGGATTTGTGAAGCAATGATGTTCAAACTTAGCAGTTTGCTGCGAGGACAGGCTGGCTGGGTTTTTTAAGAACCCATTTTGTTTGCTGATAGATGGGGAGGAAGGCTTGCTCCTGCCAGTCTGGCATCCCAGATTCCCAATAGCTTGTCCCTGGGGGTGTCAGGTCCCTGCCTGGAACTCCGACCAACCTGAAAGAATAGGCAAATTTTTCATTTCTTCTTTCTCTTTTCATCATTTAAAATACAAAAGCATTTTTGAATGGAAGTTCCATTTTCAGCAAGCTCGAGTTCTTTCTTTTTAGTGGTTGTGAACTATGCCAATTGTTTTAAGTGCTGAATAACTCAGTTTAGTTTTGGCTACCCAAGGACAGCAAGAAAAATACCAGTCTTCTTTCTGAAACCCTCCTTTGTTTTTGGGAAAGAACACAAAATTTTCAAGACTTTCCAGATTCTCTTTACCCCTAGTAGAGGAGAAGAAATATAAAACAAGGCACAAAAAGGCAAATTTCCCCAGATGTTTCTACTGGTACTGATTGTCCCAGCCCTTGTTCCTTCCTGATTTAATAACTGGGAATGTTTAGCAATTTCTGGTATTCAAGGACAATATTTCTAATGAGATGGAACGTCTAACGTCAATATCTACAGTAAGAGCCTGTGGCCTCATCATGAGTTAGTAATGATCTTTCTGAAGATGCCATTCCAGTGGGTAATTCTAGAACTGGGAGCTGAGGAACTTGATCTTAAAGGCCTTTTCCAGCCTAGAAGATTCTATGATTTCCATGTCTTGCTGGATGGGCCAGTAACAGAGAATAATTGAAGTAGACCCTAGGTAGGGTCTCTGAACAGGTGAGAGGCCATGATGGAAGTGCTAACAATGAGAGAAAAAAATGTGAAGGGGTGTAACCCACGTGTCTTGAAAAAAATAAACTTTCCTGCTGGTCATAGTATAGTTAATGGTACGAGTCCAGCTGGCTGGCAGGAGAGCTTTATAACCCATTTGCCTGGTGAAACAAGTGTAAGCAGTCCATACAAGGACAGGATGGAAATGAGAATCTGATTCCAGCAATGGGAACCAGGGAAGGCAGGTGCGCTCCTAGCTGATCTCTCTTTTAAAGCAACATGTAGATACGTATTTATATATATTTATAGCCAATTAATTAAACAAAATTCCTTGCAAACTGAGACTGCACAAGACTCAATCAAGAACTGCCTTTTTTTTTTTTTTTTAATTCCCATGTTCAAACAGAAGTCCCTAAGAAAGGAGGGCTAGATAATCCACACAGAAAAGTGTTAGCTTTTCAAACAGATTGTTTACAGAAGGTTTTAGTTAAATCATCTCATTGATTAACAAAAATTTGGTCTGCCTATGTGAGTGACGGCTATTTCCAGTTGGGTTGGCAACTAAATGGGGAAAAATTAGAGAAGAAATTCAGCTCAGCTTAACTGAAAATTTTAACAAAAGTTTTACATCTGCAGGACAATCTTTTTTTTCAACTAGGATGTAAATGGATTTTTCTTATTCAGGATAAAATAGTGTCAAATGTAACATTTTGTTTAATGGCCTCTTTAAGGAGAGGAAATGACAAAGTAAATGCAATCCATTTCATCCAAGATTTTGGTGATTAAGACCCTTAATTTGTGTGTGGGAGGCCTGGATTACATTTTTTTCCTCACCTTGAGGACATTTGAATTGATATCACTCAGATATAAGGGCATTATTTAAGTGGAGGAGAGAGAACTTCTTAACTCCTCTTAGTGCTGTAATTTTATTGGGAAAATACTTGAAATATTTTGGAGGCCACTGAGAGAATAATTGTGGGGCTTAGTGCACTCACCTGGGAGGAATAAGATCTGTGCTTCTGGCCGCATTACACCGACTACTTAATTTAAGTGTGTAAGTGTCTCCTGGAGTAGGGACTGCAAACCTTTTCTTTTTTTTCACCATGACTCATCTAGCTTTTTAGTGATGAAGTTGTTTTGCTCACTGGGCCCTGAACAGAGTTTTATTCTATGTTAAATATGCAGATTGAGCAGGAGAGACTGTGGCTGTGTGAGCCCAGACGGGCAGCCCGGCAGGTGGGTTAATACCTGCAGACTCTGGCTCAAACACTGTCCAGACAAAGCAGAGATGGTATCCAGGTCAGCCTAGTGCCTGAGTGACAGCACTGCAGCTACCCTGGAAGACTTATAAGTGTAGCAACAACTTTTTCTTTCTCTTTTTAATTTTCACCAGACAAAGCTAAAAATATTGGCCTGATGTTAAAAATAGCTGTGGGAAGACAAGAAACCACAGTTAGCTGAAAAAACCCTTTGCTTGGTTCTTTTTTTGATGTCCTAGTCACAACTGCAACTTGAAAAAGGTAACTAATAGTTACCTTGATTTCTTGGTTGTTTGCTTAAGAAGGGAAAACTGAACTTCAGTATGGTCCTAGCCTTCTTGTCAGATCAGAAAGTGTATGAAAAACATTGGGACTATAAAATGAATAGAGAAGACAAAAGGTAAATGAGCTTTCTACTTGCAGGAGGACATTTGTATTTATTTCCCTTGTTTCTTGTGTTTGGGGCTGAATCTTGGGGCACAGCTAGAAGAGTCAGTGCAAGTAGCATGATATTAGCAATGGAAGCATTTTTAATCAGAGATATATCTCAGAGATAGTACCAATAGATTGTTAAAGTTTCCTTTCCCTTGAAGTCTGAAGGGAAGGAGGGACAAAACACCTGAATAGTGGCAAGAGCAATCCTGTGTGGTCAGAGGGATTATCTAGATGAAAAGGACTTTCTCACAACTTTGGACTGTTTTATTCCTTTTCTTGCCTTCTTATTCTCCCTGAATGAAAAACACTGAGATCGATTTTATCATTTTTTCCCTGCTTTTGCACTATAAGACTTTCTTCTGCTCTCATGTTAGTGCTTACCCTGCTTTCTTCCGAAGCACAGGTCCCTTCCAGAGTGACTGCAATCAAAAGATTCCCTAGCTGAGAAGTATGCCAAAATAAACTGCTTGAGGTCCCACCTCCCAAGACTTTCAGGAATTCTAGCAGAGACTGATGAGTTAGATTTGGCACCAATTTCATATTTTAAATATATTATTTTTCCCCTCTAGGTCATGGATATTTAGACAGATGTGTTCAGAGATTTGCAAAAAATAAGGGATTGACAAGGTTAGCTTTGTGTTGTGTAAGTGACCAAAAACGCCGGTCACTGCTGCAGCAAGTGAGGAAGCCATCGGGGGCCAGCTGTTCTAGGCTGTGGTTGGAGTTTTTCTTCTTTCTGGTAGTAACAGTCTCTGTTCAACAGAGGTGTTAAGACCCTTATGGCCTGAATTCTTGCCAGTGTCATCCCTTTACAACAACTCATTATACCTTTGTATTGCCTGAGTTGCTAAAGCATTTGCTTAGGCCTCATGAGAGACTGAACCAGGCATCTGACACCACCTGTGAAAATCCCACTGGTAATGCCTTCACCTCTGCACTTCTGCTGGAAGCAAAGCCTTTTTCCTAAGCAGAGGTGTGATTCTCACTGCTGTGGCTCCAGAGAAGGAAAGCCTTTTAATCGAAGTCTTACACCTGAATGACTGTTATCCCCGCAGGAAAAAGAAAGAAAACCCCTCTCATGGGACCAACAAATAACTCGTGAGTCTTTCTACAGAGGAGCAGCAAGAAAAGCATGTCACCTTGTCTTGTTTGGCTTGGCAGAGCCACAGTGCTTGTGAGAGGTGAAGCTGCTACGACTTGCCTCCCCTGCTCCCAGAGCCACGCAGCCTCTGCTGCCAAAAGCGCTCTTCCGTCGCAGCAGTGCGGCAGGTGAGCGTCTGCCAAATGACAAAACACAAACCTCCTAACGAGCAGCTGAGGGTAGGGTGGGGATTCCAGATAGAGACAAATCTATGTCCCTCAGGAGATCTGGTGCAAACCGATCAGTATAAGAAGTATTTCACCGCTAATTAAGTTTTGATCCTTTGGCTTCACTTAAAACAGTTTGAGAGTATATCAAGTTGGAGAGCAGGTGCTGACTGGCTTGAAAGCACTGGTCCATCAAATCAGGTAAGGGTTTTATATTCAGAAACTCCCTAGAAGGGAGACTGTAACTTGCTAAGTGATAGATATACCCAGACCCTTTCAAGTATAATGCATTATTGACAGAGTTATAATGCTTGTGACTTTTATTCCCCCAAATGCTTGCAAAATTCCCCTCTGCTCCGAAAGAGCCTCCTCTGCCTCATGTTCTGTCCTCTTCACTTGTGTGTATGGAATGAATGCCGAGGGAGATATATAGCCAGGTGCAGCTGGGAAATCCCAGGAGCAGTTGCTTCTGGTCTTTTTGCCTTGATTTGGAATCCAAATTCAAATAGGAAAGTCTGATTTTAGAGGACATGCCACCTCTGTTCCATTGTCTTCAAAATTTCCAAAGATTAAGAGCAGAAGAAGGTTGGATGCATAGTGTCCCTTCTCCCCAGTTGCCAGAATATTTAGAGAAATGGTCACCTTTTATTAGTAGCTCTTAGGTGTTCTTGACTGACCAGAACAAAGGAAGGCCCAGCAAATGTGCAACATAAAAATAATTAGCTGCATATGCAGGGAGGAACTGAGATAGAGGTCATTAAAAACTTGGGTTATGTTTTTCTGTATCTGAAAAACTTCTTAATGATCTCTGTGCTACAGAGAACAACAAAGCAGATTAGAATAAATAAAAGCAGTACCATGCCTCCCTACTGATACAGCTGCCTGAGGACTGAATACAGAATGGTACATACTTACAGCAGGTTGCAGTATGACCAGCTCCAATTGTTCCAAATTATAAGCTGCCTTAGAATCACAGTCGAAAATTACCTTTTTTTTTTGTAGTTTTCTCTCTGAAATTTGGGTCTCTAATGCTCACTTCGTAAAAAAAGAAAAATTTTCCGGTGTCATAGTACTTCATTTCTGAGGCCAAAAGGATTCTTCACCAACCTCATCAGTTGAATGAAAGGGAAATTTAAGAGAGAGAGAGACATATTTACAGTTACAGAAGTCATTCTTTTACTATTCCCCATTGCATGGTTAGCAAATTGGAAGTAAGTGCTTATTAGAATTTCTGGTGTGCCTTCAAATATATGCTGTTCACACTGAGAATCAGAACCTGCTAGTGTACTGGCGATCAATACCGGTAAATGAATTTCCTTCATCGTAGTAAGGTTTTGAGTAGGGTCTTCCCTCAAGTGTTGTGGTAGAGGTGCAATTATCAGCTTGTTTCCAGTCCTCTGGAATTTGCAGACAGCTGACAGCAGGAAACTTCTTGGAAAAGGCAAAAGAAGCAGCACAGGGATCTTTTCCTACCCAATAACTTTCCTTGTCCTGAGAAATCTTTGCATGGCTTTCTCTCTCTCACTGTTGAGTAGTGCCCTTCAGTGGCTTGAGGTGTGTGGTGCTTTCAACACTTGAAGAGGTTTTTCACACTAAAGTCCCTGAACAGTTAACACAAGGCTAGTGGGACAGCTGTTGTCTAAATCAATAGCATTTTTTGGATGTAATTGGAGGCAAAATTTCACCCTGCAACAGATAAATTAAGTCGGGTGAGCCTTGTACTGAGCAGCAGATCCATGTTCTTCAGGCTCCACTAGTAAAGTGTCAGTCATGAAAATCACTTATGCTGATTTTGTAATGAGAACTCTTTGTGTCTGTGCTTCAATCATAGTCCTTTCCTACAGTCTTCCTAACCAAATAGAAATAGTGGAAGGATTTTGTTTTCTATCTACAGATCTGTTGTAAATCATCTGTTAGTAAGTTATGACAGCTACACCCACTGAGTATTTCACTGCGTCTAAATATCATAAGTGAAGGAAGTTGCTCAGTGTGTTGCATGGATAAGAAGTGGCTGAAGTGTGGTGTGACAGAAATTACAACACATGGGTTGCAGAGCAGCCCTGTGTATATCACAAGAAACATGCATTGGTGCATGTCCATTGTTATATAGTACCTCTGACATAAAAGTGTGAAGATTTTCTGAAGAAATTGGGCCTAAATAGTTTGCAAGGTGAAGGATCTGTGGGAAGAGTCCTAAGAACCTCTTTCATCTGAACCACAACACTACAGGTCCAACGTGGTTGAGCGAATTTGCATTTTCCTTTCATCAGGGGAAGTGAAAGAGGGTTAATAAATTAAGCAGAACATCCAACAGCACTAGGCCATGAGCTCTAGTGGTTATACCTTTCATTTGCTTTTAATTTGGAACAATGGGTGATTGTTAATGGTGTGAGCCCAGAAGCAGAGGTTGGGAAGGAAATAAGAGCATAAGATTGTGGCTCTCCTGTTAAAATGCATTTGTGATGGCAGTTCTCCATCCTGCTGTGGTCCTTTTGTGAGGGTGAAGCAGTGAGGATGAAGGCTGCTTAACATTAGTTTCCCTGGGCTTGGTTTTGGGATGTGGTGATTTGAACATGAGGCTGTAGTCAGGTAATGTGCCCCTTCCAACCCATTCCCTTTGAGGTAGCCCCCAACTACTTCTAGCCACAGAGCACCATTTCTTCCTTTCTCAAAGCCCTTTTAGCCAGGTGAAGCTGGCACAAGAGGTCATGGAGCAAGAGAGAGGCTAGGTGTCAGCTTCTAGAGACACAAAATGCATGTGGATTAGGAGACCTCAGTCTTGTACACAACAACTGAAATATGTAAAGTGATTTGGGCAAGCCCCATGAAGGCATCTTCTGAGCATGGTCTGCCAATCTACCGTCCTTTTTTGGCACTGCCACCACACAACCAGTAATCTGTTGCCTTGCACTTTCTGGTTGCTGGCAACCCTCTCAGATCTACTTTAAGTTAGCGAGTCTGTTCTAATGTAAAAAGGGTGAGAAAAAGGCCCCAGGTTTGCTTAGTTTTTTTCTCTTCATTCACGCATTTGGTAAAGCTTGGTTGAAATGGTGGATTAGTGTCACTGGCTTTCTGAAGTTATTAGCACATGGGTCTGAGTTTTGGCATGTCTAAAACTGACCCATCGATTCCAAACTGTAGCCACACTGAGTGGCTCAGCCAAGGCTGTGTCAGATACTGGCAACAGAAATAAGGTATAAGTTATGCTTGCACATCCCTGTACTGAAAGACCATCTCAGCTGAATTCACTGAATTGTCTTCTACACTAGGTTTTCCTGCATGAGGCCAAAAAAATTCATGCACTCAAGTTAGTGTTAGGGGCCACTGAGTCTTTCCCAGCTAATACTGCCCGAGTCTTTCAATGCTGATCAGGGTGTGGATAATTTCCTATGGAAGAATTGCGAGATGCTCTTCACCTAGAAATAATTTTTGAATTGTTTCTTTTTATTCCACACAAGTAAAATAATGTTTGAAGCTGGTGTGCTGGAGGAAGCAAACTAAAATAATCTCAGTTCTTCCTGGCTTTAAATGCAGCCCTTTCCTTGAAAGGGCAGGAAACCCCACACATTGATGTACTGCTATCAGTTCTTGGAGAAGCCTGAGTAGCCTGAAAAAAATTTTGATGTAATCAGCTCTCTCTTTGCCGCTGCCTTCCGGCCTCTCTGGGATGGATATACAGCACCTCCAAGATATGGCAAATGTCAAGTTGCTTGCGAGGCCACGTCCCCACGTTTGAGCTTGGAGCTACCAGCTGGCAGTGGCAGCAGCCCTGTGCAGTCCGGGTGGTTGCAGCAAACAGCTTTGAAGTTCTGCCCTTCAGCTATCTCCTGTTGCACACAGCTTGTGATACATGAGTCTGTGTCCTGCAGCTGTCTCCGTTTAAGTCAGCAGGCGTTTGAAGCAATGCTGGCCACCCCAGGGAAAGGGGCAAGAGTTGAACAAAGTGTTCATCTTCAATTAAACCATTGGAATGCCAGCACAGAGTCTAATTCCCTGTCACTTTCTCCTCTAAAACCAGTGTCGTGTCTGAGCTTTTTAACAGGAAAGAGCAGAGGCAGCTGTCAAGGTCTGCTAGTCAGTTCAGGTTTGAACCAAAAGGAAAAATCAATAGTGGTATCAAATGATTTGTAAGGGGGATAAGCTGAGTTTTAGGCAGTGATTTCAGCAAGCTACAGCTCCCCTTTAGACTACTGTCTTCAGTTTGAAACTTTGCTGCTGAATAGGTTAGAGGAAACAAACAGGGCAATATCCAGGAAGCAGAAGGGGTTAAAAATGTTTCCTTGAAGTGAGCCAAATCCAGCTCTGGTGTAAGTGCAATTCCTTCTAAAGTCTGTTCTGAAGCTGCTGCTGAAGATGGATTGAAACCAGCAGTCCACATCTCTGCCTTGAATTGAGCTCTCTGGTTGTCCTCACCAGGAAGGACTTAATTATGGAAAAGATAAGCTAGAGGAAAGTATGACCCACCTGGCTGTTGTACCCATTTAGTCCTGGGCTGAACTTGCTCAATTATCTCTTTTTTTTGTCTTTCTTGCATATCAAGTATGGCTGCCTGTTTGGAGCCACAACAAAAGCAGTAACAACAGACTTTGACACCTGTGTTTCCTCCAGCTGTGAGTCTCATCTTTGTTTCTACAAACAACTTTATCCGCTTGAGAATGTGGGACCAGTTCTCAGAATTACAAACGCTGCTCTGCAACAAATGGTCTCCTAGTTTGCTTTATCTGTTCAAATGTGTGCTTTTTGGTCTAACTTCACCGTTTCTATGAACTTTACATGCTGCAGGGTATGCTCCTGACTTATGGAGTGAGTTTGATACAAATTGCATAACAAAACAATTTACAGCGCAGGCTCATATGTTTGAATCCATGGTTATGTTCTTAAGGGTCTGACTTTTTCCTCTCCATTACCAGCTGTCCTCTGTTAGTGACTAGTGCTGATAACAGCCCTGCTGAGAAAGCAAATGGTAGAAAGTAAATTGCTTCTTTAAAAAAAAGGCGGTGGGGGTAATGCAGGAGTAAAATAGAAAAGAGGGTCAGAAAAAGCTATTCTCAGATACAAACTACTGTTTTGCCTGGATAACTAGACTGGTAATCTTTGATAAGGCAGAAAGTTTTGTTGTCATTCACAGCAGAAGAGTAGCAAAGGAATTTATGGTATGAAAGTTGTCTGTCTTCTAGTGCATCTGTATGCACCATGTGCTGGGCCACTTGGCAGGCCAGGAGATTATGTAAAAAAAAAAAAGAAGCTTGGGAAGCCTGCTGTCTTTGTTTAATATATCAGAAATGCTCTTCTTCCATAACCAGAACAGCAGTGTGGTATCAGAATTTTCAATACAGGGTAGGGAATACATGCAGGAGGACTGAAAGCTGTCCTGCTCCCATTTAATGAACATTCAAAAGGATGCTGAGGATAGAATCAGAATGATATGGTGGGCAGTAACATAAGGGTAATTTCTGTAATTTCTTATTCTGTGAAAAGTATTTTATGTTTACAAGAAAAGGAGACAATCCAAATAAAATTGCATTGTTGTATTTGCCCATTGTGTTGCGGTAGGAAAAAATAGTGACGATATAAGAAAAGTCACTGCATTGCTCCAGAAGGTGTAGTTACGAAGCCAGGAATGTGGTATGTAGTTGAAACCTTTTGGAAAGCCTTGAAAATCTAACCCTTAATTTCCAACACTGAATGAAATTTAGGTCATTCTGATCCACCTGCTTCCCCTCAATGGGTCTGAGAGAGGAATTCTGTCTGGGTAGACACATCTCCCAACCTAGATAATTAATTACATTCATTTATTTTAATATAATTAAACCAGGAATAATTTTACATCACAAATTAGTTGTCACTATTTTACTTTTTTTGTAGTGTTCGTATTTAAGTCAGCTGGAAAGATCAAATAGACTTGTTCATTTCCCTCCTCGCTTGTAGTTGTTTTTCAGTCTGCTTCCTGTTCAAGTTTTTATGCACGTTACAGTTTGCTTTTTATTTAAACTCTACTGTATGTTTTCAACAATATTACTTAAACCGTGTCTAATCCTGCAAGCTTCTTTCATGCCATTTGTGGTCTGCTGGACTTTCCAGTCTCTTTCATAATTATTTGGAGCCTTAAGCATGAATTTGTAACTTCAGATGTGCAAAAGAGCTCACTATACTGGTTAGGACTTTTTCATTTGAGTTATGTCTGATCTGTAGGACACCATTTTATAGCCCAAATACCCAATTTATAAATATGAGCAGATAGCAGGTGATCAAATTTGGACAATTGCTATATCATTGTTTGAGAATTAATGGGCAGCCTGGGACTCCGATCAGCCAGTCTTTAAAGTGCTTTGTTCTAGCAAATAATGAAGGAGGATCCTGATAATTTCTCAGTCTATTCTAGGTCACCGCTTTCCATATTTTGACAAGAAAGAATCCAAACCTTGAAACTATACTTAGTTTAACCTGGAATATTTGTGCACAGATAAAAATCTCATCCCCAACCTGTGTGCATCTTCTAGTCCCTTTATATTATTTTTCTATATAAGGTGCAGAACACATACCAAGCTCAAAAATGTATTTGCAGAAACCTCATGGTCTTTATGTGACACTGTTTTAGATGGTTTTTCCTACAACAAACAGAACTAATTTGTCAAAAGATATTAAGAGAATATTTTCCACAGTGGGTACCTCAGGTAAGCTTATATTTCAAAAAATAAAAAAAAAAAGATTGGTTTTTATTTTGACAAACATAATAAAATTATCTCATTACACTCAGAAAGCCTCCACAATTTCACATAGTCTGTCTTCATATAGAAACTTATGTAACGTGATCAGGAAAATATTGAGTCCATTTTTTAAAGTCCATGAGCTTCTTCTCATTTTAATGTTGTAGGACTTTCTTGTAAGGATGGAATACATGTAAAATATTATGTTACAAAAAAAAGAAAGGGGATTTTCTGCTTGAACTGTTTTCTGTCAGGACTAGTTCAGATAGGTTGGGCAATGCAACAATTGTAAATTACTATTTTTGCCTGTGTTTCTGACTTCTCAGCTGGTTCTGCCCATCTCTAATGGGCAACAGTATTGATGATTGTGCACTTGCCTCTGGGTCTGTCATGAGGCTTGGCTGGAGCTGGACCTTCTGAGAACTGGCACAGCATATTTTCACACGCTGCAAAAATAATTTCTTGTGCTAATCCCTTGTGGCATTTACATATTACACAAGACCCTCTTTATAGAAGAAAAAACCAACATTTTCCCATGACCATAGTTAATGTACTGTAAATCTGTGTACTGTTGGATCTGTGAGCCACATCTCAGGATACTTTTCCCTCCAGAAAAGGACTTGGAATAGCAGTTTGCTCTCGATCACAGAGGAAAGTTCTGGTGTGGTTAAAATATTAGTTCTAGGCTCTAGAGGTCTGACTTAGAATTTCTGGTCATCTACTGATTGCCTTGTAAGCAGATGTTAGGGCACTGCATGAACAGAAACACAATACAGGTTATCTGTGAAAGACAGAAAATTCAAGAGTTTAAGAACATCTGTTCTCTGTCTGAGTTCATCGAGCCCTCTATCCAGGGGGTTACAAGAAGGTGCACAGGGAGGAATAAAAGTAAGGAAAGAAATATACTTCCTCCAAGTACAAGTACACTCCCAAATCCCAACATTTCATAAACCTAATGTGTGGTTTTTTACTGTTTGATAGCCCTAAAATATCGGTTTCTTCAAGTTTCTGGTACAGGTTCCCTGTCAGGCTATGCAAACTCTCCCCATCCACAATATCCTTTTGCAAGGAGTTCTGTAACAGACAGAACTGCCACCTTTTATTTTTCCCAAGCCTTGTTATTGCACATTTCATCTTGTCTCCCTTATTTTTTGAGCTGGAAGACACAGCATACAGTCAATTTTTATCCATTTTTTTCGAAGACACTCTTTAATTTGTTCACCTCTGCTGTGCATTACCTGTCCAGGTTGTCTCTTCTCCAGGTTGACAATTCTCAGCCTGCTCAGCTGTCCTGTCAATTGCATACAATGATGGCTTGTAAAGCTTTTACTCTAGTGGGAATCCGAGAGAGGATTTGGCAATGAAATAATTTCTCTGTGTGTGTGTATATCTATATATATATATATACACACACATATATGTACATATATATACACACACATATACGTGTATATAAAATACAATGATGGTTTGAAAACGGTACTATGCAGCGCAAGACCAGTATTAGATATTTATTCCAAAGCTCATATGAACAAGATAAAAGTATATAATTATATTCTTTTGAAAACAGGAGGAAAAGTGACCATTACCTTGTAAATGATCTTGTAGCTTCCTCTTGCAGGCCCCCTCTCTTACCTGAGAAGCTTAAATGCCCATTTATGTAAAAGCTGAAGAGCTGGCAAAATGCCCACTGAGAGCAAATGTTGTAACCAGGCAAATGCCCGAAACCTCTGTTGTGCATTTATTGAACTTGTCTCTCAACACAGTCGATTTTGTTCAATCTTGTTGAAAAAAACAAAGCCTGAACCTCACTGCTGCTCAGTGACTTCTCACCACTCGACTCACAAGTGAAATCACAGGTCAGGTGGGATGTCAAGACCTTCTGACTTTGTGTGCTCAGGCTGAGTACATCATGTACATCTCTGTGGCTTTGGGGACAGCTGGGGAAATGCCCACTGAAGGCTTTGAAAAACATGGTAAACTTGTGATGCTTGATTTGGTGCTAGTACCTGCCATGCTCATGTTCTGTGTCAAAGGCAAGCAAATTCAGGAACATGTTACAGAGGCTCTGAAGATCCAGTTTCCTCCCCAGTGACCCCAAGGTAAACATCCCCCTGATTCCTCACTTGGGCTTATCATTGTTACCCTTTGCCTGAGCTGTGAAACCTATTATTTTTGCACTGAGGGGATAGCACAACCCAGGGCAGGTAAAGTGTGAGAAAACCTCCAATTCATGCATGATATACATAATGACATAATTGTCTTCTTTGCTGGGAACTACAAAAAAATCCCAATTTCTACTTGTTTGGTTGGCTTATGTGGGGTTTTTGGTTTGTTTGGTTTTTTTTACCATTCCTGACTGTTGAACTGATGCTTAGGAAAGGCAGCTCAATAGTATTTGCAACCCAAGTGAAAAAAGCTAGACCCAGCATGGGCAGTAGGATAGAGCATAACCCATTGCAACCTAATGGAGCAAATGAATGCCTGTTTTTTAACAAATGAATTGGGTTTTGACAGATAACTTTGCTTAGATCTCTATTGAATTAATGTAATCTAATAAAGGTATTTTTGTTGGTGGATTTGGCTAGGAAGGGGTTGTATGCATGGGAAGAACCCTTAAAAGAAGGAGCAAAAGGTGAAGCAGATGAAATGGGGCTGATGTAGACTAATGGAAAGAGTGAAGCTCATATAAGGACTAGGGTAAGTCCCTGGCTGGCAGCTAGAGAGAAAGTCCTGGCACAGCCTGAGAAAATCTTCTACCTCAGCTCCTTGTGCTATTGCTCCTATAGGAGGAAGGAGTTTCTTTTTTTGTGCTTGTTTCCCCAGTCTCTGTTCAGGATCACTTGGATGGATTTGAAAAATGGAACACAACTGCTCATTTCAGGACTAGGGTATAGCAGGGAGCAGAGGTGCTTGAGTAGAGTCTAGTTTTGCCTGCCTTCCATGTGTGTTTATGCAGCCATCTCTGCCTTGCTTGGTTCTGAAGCTGGATTTTTCTGAGATTGCAAAAGGCATCCCCCCTCCATTACATGAGCCTCACTTATTTACAAACTATGTGTAAGGTTCTGCTCTGCTAAAACAGAGATAATGCTAAAGCAGAAATAATGAGAAAAGTATTCGTGTTTTTAAACTGCACCTGTTCCAGGAGTTCTCTTTTTAAAAAAAAAAGTTCTTCTTTCTCAGAACCAAATTACAAATACCTTAGTCTTTTGCTGATTGAGGAGTGCAGCCATGCTGAAATCCTCTCATCCTCTCCTCCTTCTACCTTTGCAGGGACAGAATGAATAATGCTGTGTCTTTTGTCCACAAGGTGATAGATGCAGAAACTAGTTAGGTGCTTAAATATTGTGGTAACAGGGTACAGATGAGCACAGAAGCTAGTGAGATTATTTTTCTCCTTTTCTTCTTAAGTTCTCATTTTTTCTTTGTTCCTACTCCTGCACCATGATTTGCATGCCTATAGGCTGCCTAAATCCAATGGGGTGGTCAGTGAAAATGAGGCCCTATCAGATCAGATAAATGCTTCTCCCTCTACTTTGGTGACACGTTTCTGAGCTTAGCTCAGACCAACTTTCCTGTCCATTAAAGAACTTTGCTTGAGCTACAGACAAGGAACAATCATACAGTCCACTCTCATGGCTCTGAATCTCCAGCAGAGGATCACCAACAAACTAAAGAAGGGCTACTTAATGATGCATGAGTTTGTCTGGGTCCTCAGTCACTGCTAAAATGCTCTTGAATCATCTGTGCACAAGTGCTCAGAGTTACTGTGGAACTGTGGAAGTGGCACAGGTTTTCACAGAAATGCTCCTGTGCTCCCTGCTCATGGCAATTGTCTTTCTAGAAGCCTTGAGCAGAAAAGCATCAAGACAGTGAGATGCTGACTTTGACTGATCCTTCTGAGCTGTTTTTGATCAAACACAGCCTTAAGCCCATGACTAGGAGTCTTTTTTTTTAAAAAAAAAAAGGCAACAAAATGACAAACCAGAGATCTCTTTTAGAAGTAAAGATCTGTCTTCTAGTAAACAAATACAGTCTGGCAATTTTACCTTCCCCTGCAATGGAACGGTTTCAGCTAAGGAACACAACCTTTCACAATACTCAAATAAAGTGTGTAAAAATACAAGCCTATGTGGTTCCTATCTCCTCCTGCTTCACTTTAATAATAACCCTCCATATGACTCCCTTCATTGGCAAGCTGCTTACAAGAAGGCTGCCATTTCTGTTGCTGACATATCTCTTACTTTTTACTCCTCCAGACTGCGTAGCATATTTAATTAGATTTTTCAGCTTTGGTATGAAGTTTAGGAAAAGACAAAGATAATGTTCATGGGGAGAAAAACCAATTCTTTTAAAGTCAGCTTCATTAAATATCAGGCTATACAGTGAGGGTCACTTTGCCTAGACTGAAATAACTGGATCTCCCTAATTGCGTTTTACTTGAATTATTTCTTTATTTCAAACATGTTATGCTTGTTAGTGATTTAATATGACTGCAAGCACAAATTAATTATACCTGGTAGCTAATTGTAGGAAAGCTATGGTGATCAATGTTTAAGCTTTTTTTTAATGTCTACCTTTAGTATACATACTTGGATCAGCTCCCTCCCAATCATGAATAAATATTTGCTGCTTATATGTTCCAATGCAAATTGGATTAATTTTAGCATATTCATGGCAGAAGGACATCACTGCCTACCCTCAATATTAAGCTAGCTGAATAAGCAAAAGTTGGGGTTTTTTTTTCCCTGCTTAAGTAGTGAATGAATGAGACAGACAGAAAATTCAGCACAAGTTTTCTTATCCCAAATGGTTTGGGGGCATCCAGGGTGTTTTGAGAGATGGAGGTGAAGTCAATCAAAGAATTGACAGAGAAAAGCGACTCATCCTGGGGCCCTAACCTTGAAGAATTTCAGTTAAGCACTGCTCAGCTAAATAAAATGGTAATTGGATAAAGAGAGTGGTGGATGTTTGGGTCGGGATATGGACAGAACTCTGCACATGCCTGTAAGATTTTCTCTGTACATTTACAGCATCTCATGCAGCCTTTGCGTCTTCTCTGACACCACTCACCTGCCTTGCATTCTGTGGTGTAAATGCACCACAACTTTGGCATCAAAGACTCTCCTTTCCCCCCATTTAATTATGTGCCATTTTGGATATACTTTCTACCATGGGTCTGTAAGGACAAAGGAGCTCTACCTTTTCTGAGCCATGCTCAGCCCCTGCACACTGACTTTGGGAATGTTGGGAGCTGATCTGCGTGATGCTGACTCTCTTCTTGTAAGCAAGTGGTAACTTTTTCCCAGAGCTACGTCCAGATGGTACCCTCTAAGTTATATACTTTTCAGGGGTTTGCTTCTCTTTTCCCAGTTCTCCTAAAAACATGGGTGGGTCATCCCTTACTGGAAAATGCACAGTTGAGAAATCCTCATCTCTGCATTTGTCAGCTGAACTGAATTTTGGAATAAGCCTTGAAGTGGAAAGCCTTTTTAGTCAGAGATGTGACTTTTGGCTTTTTTTTTTTTGGCAGATTGATTGATTGTAGGAATGCTGTTCCTTCTGAGACAGCAAGCTGCTGAGGACTTGGACAGTGATCTTGTGCCATGATACAGTATCAGGAACAATCTGGAGAAAAGGCACAGGGGTCAGGCAATGTTGTATCATGAAAGTCAGTAGCCAGCTCTAAAGGCTCTGTACTGTGGAGACTCTTATTATTCACTTATCATTGACTGAGAAAGGCACCATCATGCAACAATATTTTGGGTGTTCAGTGCTTAGATGAGGTGGTGTGCACAGGAATTTTAGGGTCCCAGCTCTGGGCCAACAGGATTCAAAAACCTCAGCCAGGATTCTGAAAATACCTGAGAAAATATTGGGATTTTGGTATCATCACTCAGACTTCCCCTTTCAGTGGTTAAGGTAGCTTGATACAAACTGTATTTACTTGGTTCCTGATGTCTTAGAGGATCCAAGGCCTCTAGGCCCATGGAAGAAAGGACAAGAACAAATTCAGATTTTGATTTTGAGTCCCTTGATCTTTGACACCAAAACAAAAGGATCAGTGCTTCTCCTGCTCCTGTGGTGAGTGCTACCAGCGCATATCCTACAGGATAGGAAGATACAGAGCTGAATGATGTTTCAATGCTGAGCTGATGGTAAGCTCAGCAGTGAAATGGTCACCATATCTTAACTTCCAGTCCTCCTCAGAACAGCAAATCTGACATCTCTACATGAGCACATGGACGTGCTGGATGATCCATGATTGTGCAGCTCCTGCGGTGTATCCTGTGCATGCCTGCCTCCTGGGATGTCTGTGACTCTGAACTCCTGGGATGCAGCAAAGGCTTGTGTGATATGGAGTCAGTTTTTGCATGGTTGGTGGCCATTTGTCTGAGATTTCCAGATGTTACACCTGTTAATTTTCTGGAAATCTGGTGGAATACTGCCCAAAGCAGTTGAATTGGCCAGCTTGAAATGTCTTTTACATGTCTAATTAATTTAGTGTGCATGTAAAAACCAGGGGAAAAAGTGTGAGCTATTAATAAAAAGGCTATAAATTAGAACTCCAGACCTTCATTTTCACATTTCTTGTATCAGTGCTACTGTTCTGCCAATGTGCAATAATGAATATTCAGCAAGTGTACTTGTATTTACATGACATCTTCTGCAACACTTTAAATTTTTTTGTGTATGTTAAAAGTCAGTTGCTGACTCTGTTTCCTTTCTGCCCCACACTAGATTAGATAGTTAGTGATGACCCAAAGGAGTACAGCAGATCCTCACTGATTACCATTGCAAATGACACAGGATTGGGGAAAAAACAAAGAATTATGAAGAGGCCAGTGAAATAGACTTTTGTGCATGAATTGGTAAGTTAAAGGAAATGCAATTATTTGAATTTTTATACAGTCAGGATAGGATGGAACATGAAGGTAAAAATATTAAGGCTTTGACAGCAGAATGGGAGACTGTCTGAGAAGTGACGATGTTAGAGCGTGGTGGAAATTTTCCAGTCAGAGAGCATAGCACGGACTTCATGACATTCTCTAAGATGTTAACCATAGTTGGAGAGATGAGCAAGGAGAGGTAAGATGTAAACAGAGAATGTCACAGCAAATCTAATTGGGATTTCTCTGCAGTGTCATATTCTGCCATCAACAATTCAAAGAAACTGATGATAAGTTGGAGACAATTCAGGGAAAAGATGAGATTGCTCAAGGAGAAAAACTCCTGTAGAGTGTGTAGGAACTCTGAAACTCACTTTATAATTCACCAAAAGGCAAATAATATGAATTATCTTGGTCAGTGTCTGCCAAGACCTAATGCAGTACAAAGTTTGGAAATAGACTCTTCCGTTTGGTAAAGGATCTAACTGCTGGAAATTGAAACAAATCATGTTTTAACTAGTGCAAATGGGTGTATTTCTAACTGAGAGGGTAAATACGCGCGGGAACAGGTATTCTTAATAGTGAAACAGTTACAGACTATGCGATTCCTTTTAAAAAAATAATAAATTGGCAGCATTTCTTTGGAAGCAAAACTAAGGGGAGTATTGTTGCCTGTGAAAGGGAACCCTTTCCAATTTTACAAGAATGCTTATTCAGCTAAGCTAATTTATCTTGACCAATAGCATATAAAATAGGAGGAGTTTTTCTGAATTTTCTACTGTCTTAAAAATTCCTGTAAATATTTAATGAATCCACGTAGTTTGATATTTGTGTGTATTTTGTGCCTTACCACTACAAAGTATTGAACTATGATAGTGTTTTAATGAGCCGTGGAATTTGGTCCAGGTTTGTCCTGTAAGTGTCTGTCTGTGGTCAGCATTTCCCACTGGATCTTCAGCCACAAGGAAAGATTATTGCTGGTGCCTGTCATTGATAGGCCACTGTGAGATCCTGGCATTTAGAAAAGAGGAAAAACAGCGAACTGAAAAATCCTACCCTGCATTATTCTGGAAGGACTTTGTATTCCAAAGTAACTGTATTTAAGAGAGAGGTTTAGCAAGTGCACATTTAATTTTTTTTTGGGGGGGGAGGTCAAGAAATACTAATCTAGACATGTGGGACCCAGAATTTCAAAGAAATGTAGGGGGGTTTTTGAGTACAGTTAACATGATGTACATGATAGAGATGCAAAACTAAATAATTTAGAGTCATCTGAGAGAAAATTAAAATCTCATTTTATGAAGAAACTTTTTATAGTCTCTCTCTTTAAAAGTAATCGCTCCTAAAATGAATTGAAATGTGTGTTTTAAACCACATTTTCTAATGCTCAGTCATGCTGACTTCTTCTGAAGCCTGCATTTGGAATCAGAGATTGCACATTGTCTTTTAGGAAACTGTAAAAATATGTCAGAAAGGGGTTCTGAACATAAGGCAGAACCATGTTTTCTGTGCTCCAGTCTATTGCACCTTCAGAGCTGATATGCAAACAAATGGTTTTCCTGGTATGCTGGCCTTGAAAGTGCAGTCTGGATCAGAAATTCAAAGAGTCTTTTCTCTTTTAGCTCTGCCTTATTATCTTGTTCCTCTTCTGTCCAAATGGGGGAGGAAGAGGTGAAAAGGTTGATTAAAAAAAAAAAAAAAAAAAAAAACAAACCTCATAAAGTAATTAAAGATTCTTCTAAGTAAATCAACTGTCCTGCAGAAGAATCAACCTTACTTCTCCATATGTTTGCAGTAGAATGGTTGGGCTTGCTTTAACTTCTGTGATCCCTGGCACGGATTACTCAAAACTCCCAGGTAATAGTGGCTGATACTAGACATGGGCATGCCCTGCTGTGCAGCTGGCAGTTACCAGAATGTATTGCCTGGTGAAATGTTCTATTGATAGTCTGCTTTCATCTTTCATTTTATCAGACCGCATTGTTTTCCAGAATTTTAACAGGATATTCAGTGGGAGATTCTCTGGTCTGGAGGGCTGTGGTGTGAGCATCCACAGTGGTAACCTCCCTGCTGTCAGGTCACTACTGTCCCCCCAGGAGCTGTTTTTGAGGTCACTTCTGCAGCCACAAGGGTTAGAAAGCTGTTGTAGTTGTTCTAGAGCAAAGAAGAGTATGCCTCATAAATAAGGGACTCTAAGGAGGAGGAGTGGAAAGGAGACATCAAATATCACAACATTCACAACAAAACTATGCAGGGTGACCATGCTGCTTTCTCTCGCTGTAGAGATTGTCTGGACCTGGGAATGACTGTGATTTCTGTTAAAAACAAATCAAAACAAAAAAACAACACACACACACACTAAAAAAAAAAAGAAAAAGGCAGTTCAGCCTTTTTTTGGCTGAGGTAGACCTTGTATTTCTTTCCACTTGCCATGTTTTTTTGTCTGCACATGTGGGTGATTGCATTGTACATGAGCAATCTTGCTCCCCTCTTTTTGGCTAGCTGCTGAGCATGTTTTCCTCCTCAGTGACAATGCTTGTCCTCCTGGAGCTGGTTGTGCATTAGTACTTGTCACGGAGGGAAAGCCTTAATTCCACTAACAAGGCAGAGGGGATAGCGTGCCTCTGACTTCAGCTCTGTGTTTTTGTTGAAATGAATGTGTGCTTTCCCATTGATACACCTGCCCATCAGATAGGTTCCACCAGGTCTGGGCTTGACCCATTGTTCTACCAACAATATAGTCAATTCAGTAGTTAATGCATGCGTGAGATGAAAGCTGAAAAGAAATATCTCTGCCAGATATAGGACATGTTTTGGTGCTCTGCTTGCTACAAAGAGAGCATACTTTATAGTATTCAAGTTAGAAGTTGTAGGAGTTGCCACAATATTTTTCAATGCCAAAAGTTGTGTCTTTGAATCTTCCATGATAATAAAACAAGGTTAGCCCTTATGAGAAGAAAGTGACATCACTTTTCCCTGGTAAATGAGCTTTTAAACAGGTAGAGTTCAACTTGCTGTTGGCACCAAAATGCACAGCAAAAGATAAAATTAAAATTCGAGTATATGCTTTTGAATCAACATGAATAAAGAAGAATAAAAAAGCGGGCAAAAATAACATATCAAATGGGAGGGAGGTAGTTAAGGCTATACTTACATGATGTTTCAAAGCATGAATTGTCATATGTGTTTAAATTATGACTGTTCCTTTATTCTCAGAATGTGGGTTAGATCTTGAATGTGGAACAAGAACTTAGCCTTTTTTCAGAACCTGCATTCTTAACAAGTTATTCTTAAAATGAAATTGTTTAATGAAATTGCTTTTAAACTGCTGTTTAAAACCATGCATTATTAACAGATGACCATGCATAATACAACACAACATTGCAAGGTAACAAGAGCTCTGCTAGCCTCATGCAGTTTTGAATTTTACCACTTTTACTTTAAAATACAATGTAGGAGCATTCAGTACTATATAGTCTTTGTTGGAGGTCAGTGACATGTCTAAAGCACAACTCTTCTGGCTCAGCTTCAGCTCTGGGAAGTTCAGGGTGTTTTGCAGTGAGCAGGTGGGCGAGTAAGGCGTACACTGCAGGGCAGATTGCACAGCTGTAAGATGTGGAATTCCCCTCAAAAGGATCGGCATGTCTTTGAAAATGAATTCAGCACTGAAATAAAAAAAAAGATTTCTGGTGCAGGGGAAGAAAATGGGGTTTGATTAGTTTCAAGTTAACTCTTTTTGTGTTTATTTCGTCTTCATCTCCCTCTCTTTACTCTCTTTTCCCAAGAGATGGTTTTCAAGAGAGAATACAGGGGACTTTTAATGTTTAAAAGGTGGCACCGGGCTGTTGGAATAAACTCTTCAGTGCAGCCTGCTTCTTGTAAACACAGAGCCTACTGGAAGGTAGTGCATCTGGAACAGTGGATTCTGCAAACCCCATGTTTTCTCAGTATCTATTAAGAAATACATTCATTACTTATTTTCTCCTTAGAATTCTATAAGTAATTATTTTTCGTTGTATATTTTTGTGGATGGTGACTAAACAGTGCACAAATTAGGAAGAATGGCTGCAAGGCATTCAACGCTCCATGCTCTAAAGGGCCTTGTGAGTGTGCAGCACCTAGCAGGATTTGAAATATATATTTAGCATTATAAAATTGTGTTCTTACTTATTAATTCATTGGCTGCATGAATGAAAGTACTGGGATTTAAATGCTAGATTTCTTTCCTTATATCCTTGAACTCACTTGCCATCAGCAACAATTCAAGTGCCAGGTAAGACCTGAGCAGACACACTCTCCAAGTTTTTGCAAATGCTATAGCTTTCTGCCCTCAGAAACTACTATAGGTGGGAGCTAATGATGATAGGCCATGTGGAAACAAATCATCTGCCAAGAACTTCAGAAGTTCTTATTTTATTTTGAAACACCAGAGTTTTCTCTGCTCTTACTGATCAATGTGAATAATTTCATGGCAGTGCAAGACAGCCAAAAAAAACATTGCTCTTTTGCATCTGATAAAAATTTTATTGCCGTATCAAGCTCCAAATAAAACTCCTACTCTTTAAGCAATTCCTGAAAAACACAAATTAATTTGGGTTTGAATAATACCCCCAACATGTTAAAGCTGCCAACAGAAAAAGGAACAGATAATTAGGAGATGACAACAGACAGCACAGAGCCAACAGAGGAAAAACTGGAACACAGCTAGACAGCAACACTGGCCATCTAATCCATTAACAGCCTCCTAAAATTGTTTTTCTTTTGCATTAAACTGGCTTAAGCACAAAAAGACATTACTGAAGTTTTAATCTCCAGAAGAAGAAATCTCCTTCTGCCTAACAGCACGTGGCATACACACACAAATGTGACTTCAATTAGCACTGCCGTAAATTTTAATTTAGCACTTCGTAGGAGCATTCAGTAATGTATGTAAGAAACAGGGGCTGATGCTCCATTAAAGACATTCCATGCAATTATCCCATTGATCTGTTGATCCCTTGATTCACATTCATGGAGTGAACAGGAGGCGGGAGGATTTAGGAGTTTAGAGCTGATGAAGAACACTGGAAGAAATTTTTCCCCTGAAGTCTTCTGCACCTTTTCCCTGTAGCTGCACCTTGCCTGTTATCAATGTGCCATTTCCAGCTTACTGATGTGTGGAGACTCAGCTGCCCTGTTTCTGTAGAGGCTGGGATGTTGGGGATGTAGCAGCATGGGCTCTCTCATGCTACCCAGCCAAGCTCGTTGCCATCTGCAAGTGGAAAGTTGTTTTATTACCCTGGAAGATTCAAAGACCCACAACCCACCCAGCCTCCTCTTTGCAATTGCTGCCATTTACTGCCCTTGAGGTTAGAATTTTGTCTGTCCTGTGGACATCTGTTTTCTCTAAACATGCCTTGAATGACCCACGGCACACACAAGCATTCTCATTTATTTTTGCACATTAGCCTGTGAACCTGACAGCAGCCCAACAGGTTAATGGTGTTAATTATTAACAATGATGTGCATTTTACTGCTTCACAGCGGTGCTTTCTGGTTGTGACCATGCAAAGTTGACTTGGAAAGTCTCCAGTATCCAGCTCTGTCATGGTGTACCTGGTTCTCTTTTTTTATAGGATTATCTTGTGTGGGTAGCATATAGGTTTAGTTCTAGCAGCCAGCTGTGATTTGGGTTTAGCACATTAGAGCACCAAGAACTTGTTTGTTGTTGTACAGAGTTATTCCCTGGTGGTGATGCTTATTTGTGTTTAAACTGCCGATGCCCACATTTATACAATTTGCATTGTTTAAAATGTCACTATTATTTGTTGAAAAAATTTCTGTTAGGCTTGACAGAGTGCATCCTGTGATTTATGCTACAGCCTTGTGCTATGCCATTTTAGTGAGGATCTTGAAACAGGGCCCTGTGGTTTCTTTTCCCCTTCTGCTGTTTGTTCTGCTCTTTAATTACATTCATATCAGCTACTTTGAAGTTAATGAGACTGTTGGGATATGTAAAAGAGAATCCTGTATTGATTTCAGTCCTAATATCTTATCTTTGCATCTTTTTCTTCCTGAGTGTAATGTGTTCTGAGTCACAGTTGCTGACATGTTGTGATGGGTGCAATAGTTTTGGCCTGACACAGAGCTTTATCTCACAATCCAAATGTAAGAGGAAACAGATAAACACAAAAAGCCAATCTGCCTTCTCATTTGCTTGTTAAACCTGTCATCTAAGGAGTATAAGATATTAAAGTTGCTGGGTTTCATATACATCCTAGGCTATGCAAAATACTTTTTTCCTGTTACTTTACAAACAGGCCTCCTCTTGACTTCTTGTCTTCCTCCCCTACTCAGAAAAAAGGAAGAGTCATATAGTACGTGGCAGGTGATAATTACAATGTTTGGATACTGGTTTTAGGTACAATGCAAGCAAAATTGTTGTTCTTATGGCCATAGGCTAGAGCCAGCTTCTTCAAAACAATAAGAAGATGACAGAAGATAGTCTGCTAACACGAAGGGTACAAGTCCAACACCAACTGCTCACCTAACTGCTTTGGTACCAGGAAAAGAATTTTGTAAGCCATCAGATTTTATCAGACTTTTTTTTTTTTTCAGCTGAACAAAGTAAATAATCGCTTTGTGGCTCTGGAGCTTTTTCTGAACTTTAAGCTCAAGTTCACCTGTTCCACTGCCAGATGGCAATCCCTGCAGAAATGTTACTGAGTAATTCTCTTCCAGCTGCCTTTTCTTGGTTTTATTTGGCAACCCAGAAATGCCAGGGACCAGGATCTCAGCAGACACACATTCTACTCCACAACCTGGTTGACCAGCTGAAGAGAGCAAAAACTAATAGCATATTTCTTAATCAAAGTCTTCAGGTTTTTTTTCTTTCAGTTTTACAACTCTATTATGCATGTGCTCTCATTCAAAAATACTGTCCTATTACATTTTGGTTTTGTCTTATTTACAATTAAACTGTGATTTACACTTGTGATACCAGATAATTTGGAGCTACATGAGAGCCTGTGTTGGCAGCAAAGCATTGTAGTGTTCAGCTTGGTTTCAGTTTACAGAGCATTTCCAAATTCACCCCAAACCTATTAAAGCATAACTCAGGCAACAGAATTTCATCCTGGTTCGCACCAGAAGGTTGAATTTGGATATGAAATAGTATCAGTAGTACCTTGTGTGAGTGATGACACTCAAGTGTCTAATGACACCTGAGGCTGTTTCACTCCTGATATTTTCTCCAAACCATTCACCACAAGGCTTATTCTATCTTCCTAAGGGATCAACTTGCATTGTCCGTATTAGAAAACTCTTTACATCTTGAAATTGTTTTACTAGCGTATTGCATGGGAATTAAAAGGCAGGAATAAGGTTTAGAAAGTTCACTCCTGGCTGTAGAAGCCTTGTAGAGTGGCAAGGACCCTACACAGGAGGGTATGAGCAGAGTCAAGAGATGACTGGGATGTAGGGACCTGTAACAACATTCTGTTAAATTTTCTATCCAATAAAAGATTTAAGGACATTCTCAATGTGAAGTAGGCAAGGATTTTTTGTTTATGTTCTTTATAGAGTTGTGTTCTTCTAGTGCACATACAGGTAGAAATGCTTTGTCATATTGGCAACTAAAAGTATATTATACCCAAGGTTTAAATACAGTAGTCAAGTTCCTTTCTTGAATATTCCAGTGGCATTTCCAGTTTTCCTTTTTTGTCTCTCCTGCACTGAAAAACTTTGTCATATTTCAGGAAGGCACCTAAAAATTACCTGTGGATGAGGATGACCTATTTAATAGTCAGTGCTGAGAAAGGCAGTATGTTCAAAATCAGTTTCAAAATTAAGTGCAAACATCAACTGGCCTTAACACGAAAGCGTATTTTTTTTTTTCCTGTGAGTAAGAAGTCTTCCTCCGGCAAAATGAAGCTGCTTCAAATCCCAGAAAAGGCAGTATCAGTTGGAAACTAGTGTAAGAGTTGCTATACTGTAATCTATCAGTGTTCTGTAGCAAGAAAAATTCCACACACTCAATACTGTGTATTCACTGTAAGCTGTATAATTTTGGTGTATGAGACCAGACTCTGAGGACAACTCTTTTCTATCCAACACTTTTTGACCATGTAGATCACTTGAAAGGCCACTTCCCTGGTTTCTGTCTGCCTTGCTCCCTTACAAAATGATGTTTCCCATCTTCAGAAAGCTCTCTGAGATGTCCGGATAAAAATCTCTCCATCAAGTCTTAAGTATTTTCAATTATATAAACACACACTTGCCACACGTATTTGGACGGTATAATGTTTTAATGATTTCCTCCACTGCAGATTTCTGTGAATTCATTGTAATTTATAAAACCGTATTTTTCTATTCACAAAAAACCCCGAACCAACACAGCCCTGTATAAACGCTATTCATACATTTATTTATTTTTCACTTAAAATGAGATTATGCCTCGTACAATTCCATCTGTAAAAAGTGTCTTCGCATGTCCTTTTAGAATGAGCTTATCTAGCCTATTAATCTTTTCTAAAATTCAAGCCTTTCCTACACTATTCTGCAGTAAGAATATATTTTAACACAGAAGTGAAATTCCCTCAGTACAAAGTGTTCTATTCTATAAAATTATGTTGTCAAGCAATGAAAGAATAAAATTTCCCCAGATAAATTGGGCCATTGTAGCATTTTTTTTCTATTTCTATTCCAAAGTATGGATTTCACGTATGATTAATCATATTTTTGTTATGTAGTGGCAGGAAGCTGGCCTAAAATTCTACAATAAAATATGCTTCATTGTAACAAGGAAATCTACTCACCACCTGAATTGCTTAGGATTTTGATTCCTATACAATAAATATGAGGCACTTGAGGCAAGAAAAATTATGACATAATTGGCACAAGTCCCATCTCCAGATGGAAGAACTTCTGACACATTAGACTCACATAATTTATGGGAGAAATAAAATAACTGAACCCACCTCTGGTTACTCCACCCAGAAGCAAGGTTTAAGCAGGTATGTTCTTTGAATTAAACCCAAATTCTTCCCTGAAGTCTTGACTGAATACAGAAAACCTTGTTCTGAAAGATACACTAAGGGCAATTGCTGCAGTTAAACCTAAGCTGTGGGACCCAAATGCAGTTCTCAGAGCCTCTGTAGATTTGTTTCTGCTCCTGCAAATGCATCTGAGAGATTTACATTTCTCCTGCTCTTCCAATATCAGAGTTCCTACCAGTCTCTCTTTATTCTTGCAATCCTTTGTGTAGAGGAAGAGGATTATTCCTCAGATGGCGAATGGCAGGACACAATGAAATAACTTGTTGGGGAGAGGGAATTGAACCTGTGTCTCATGTACAAGACCCTACTGTCCGCTTTGGGCAGCAGCTGTTCTGGCTTATGTAGAGCTTGGGCTGTGTAAGACCAGGCTGCCAGTGCATGGTGATGCAAACCACGTGTGTGACAAGCCAGCTGGATGTGTCTGTGCACAAGGACAGGCTTACCAGCACTGGAGGTGGCAGGCAGGAGCAATATTTGAACTACCTAGGAATTGACGTGATGGTTTAATGAAACCATCTCATACCAAACATCTTTTGGGAATTGCCTGAGAAATGTCAATGCTCACTTTTCTTCCCATCTCTGACTCCCTTTGGTCACAGAGAATACAAGCTGAAGAAGAAACATGAGTATGAGGCCAATAAGGGTTGGGAAGTGTATTTTGATAAGTGTGTTTTCCTAATCCTTTGTCCTCAGTTAAGGCTGTGCTTGCTTTTGTTCAAGACAAAAAACATTCTATTAAATATTTTCCACTAGCACTCAATATCACCAAACTTGGGTGCCAATGGCCTTCATGCTAGATTGTAGGGTGCATTTTCATGACAATTTTAAAATAAAGGGTTAACTAATTTGTTACCTCATTTAAGAAACTATTACATTCATAGCTTGCCTCAATATGCACACAGATATAAGGAGATGACTCTTTTAGTACACGCTGCTGCTTACAGCAGAAACAAGCGTTGGGTGGGAGGCCAGACGTGGTCTCACAAAGTCTACTACTCTCTGCTGCCCACATGGCAGTCTTGCAGTTGAATACAGTCGCTGGAGTTTAAAAAGAAATTTCCTTGTTTCTGCTCACTGGCCTCTGAAGCATCAACAGTTTGAATCTATCTGTGAATGTCCAAACTAAAGGTGTGACATGCTTTGTCTGCAAAGAGGCAGGAAGTTGGCATCCTGCCTAACTTTCCCTCTGTTCCCAGCTTTTATGTGGTAAAGAGATTTATGGGTTTTTCAGTTGCTAGATTGTTTGGGTTTGGTTTTGGTTTGAGGATTTGTTTTGTTTTGTTTGTTTATTTTTTAACCATTTAGGTTGTGCTCCTAGCTGAAGAGTGACACTTTGGATTGGAGGGTGTACAGAAGTAAATGAGATGGCTTTGGTTTGCCCTACTCTGGTAGCTTTCCCACTGTAGCCACCCTGGAGCACAAGAGTTGTGGTACTCAGCCAACCCCTGCCCTGTATCCGCTTGGGATGCAAAATTCAAAAGATGTTTCAGGTTCTGAGGGTGTTTCTGCTACACCATCAGCTAGTTGCAGAATTGTGATGAGAAGTGTGGCATGAAGGGAGGGCCACAGTCTTCTGTGTCTGAGCCTGAAAAATGGGAAAAAGAGGAAATGAGGAGGAGAATGGGCACAACTGGAGGGGTGCTCCTATGTCTAATAGGAGTTTTAACAACTACCTTGGGAACCACCTGTGATTTGAACAGCCAGTTCTGCTCAACTGTACTGAACTGCCCCCAGAAGGCTTTAGCAAACATCTTTACAGATACATTTGTAGGATGAATAGACAGCAGAGATTTTTCTTTGTTTTTTAACCTTACAATTTTGAAGTTGGCCTATGCCCTAAAAGTTGGCAGATTCGTACTCCCTCCAATTTGATCTTTTTATTGTAATTATGATATTTCATTTTTAATTCCTGCTGTTGTGATTCTTGTCAGCCACAAAACTCTATGGTCTCTTCTGAAAATGGTGTTTGGCTCTTGGTCTCTTGGAGGATACAGTTGGAGGATAGGAAATCCTGTTCCTCTAGCAATCCTATTCATGTGGAAGTTTCTAAAAATAATGTTTATTTCATACTTTAATTTGTGTTTGGCCCTGCTCACATCTTCTCTCGTCCCCTTTCTGTGTGCTTCAGTAATTCTATTTTCATAATGTACTTGGAAATAAAGGCTGTGAAAGGTTTGAACTAATGATCTGCCTGGTCAGGTGGTCTGAACATTTGGTCTGTAATATAGTGCTAGTTTGGATCATACAGTACCCTCTAAGGGTTCTGTTGTCCAATCCCATTGCTATTCCTATAAAGACTTACTGAAATGTCCTCTATTGTTGGGAAAGGAGTCCTTTGAAGTGGATTCTTTAAATATTACTCCATATTTGTTGAACTAAACTGTGGCCTGAAATAGGGAATATAATATTCTATTAAATTCTGGTGGTCAAGTATCTGTAAAAGTTAATCCTGCCTTCAATTGCAAAATACATTTCTACCTGGTAACAAGTATCAGAAGAGCGAGCTAGCTAGAAATCTCAGGAGCACACCTTTTGTTGGATGTCAGAGATGAGAGATTCAGGAGCTATCCCCATACAGTGTGAATGTATTCACTGCTGGTCTCAACAAGACATGAGCAGAGCAGGTTGCAAGGCTTCTCTCCATGATGTGAAGAGAAGGGCACGAAGCCCTTGCAAAGCCATTTATACCTCACTGCTGAGCTGGGTAATGAGTACTGGAATCTAGCAAGGCTGGATGATATGCATGGAGGCCTTGGCTGTAGCCCAGTGAGGTAGCCCTCATTCAGTATGTCTGATACCACAGCAAGTTTGTCTTTTAAAAGAGGGAGCATGCCAGCCACAGCAAGAGAATGCATGTGTGCTCTGAAGGTGGTTTTCTGCAGCCTCTGTAGCGTGGAGTGTGTTATTGTGTGTTGTTCTTTCATCCTCAGTGCTAATCAGGTCAGCTCTGTGCAATCCCCCAAAGATGCTGTGACTCGTGTTTGTGTTCTCCCTGTAGCTCACTTTCAAGATGGGTTGAAGCCTAATTCTCCTAGTTGTCAGTCTCCTTGGGCACATTAAAACCTGGATGGGATTAGCATGCAGTGCAAATATGACTGCTGAACTTTCATACTGACTGCTTGAATGGAAGATCCTTGAGCTCTTACTATCTACCTTCCTGCAGTCCCCTTTTCTTATTATTTCATGGCTTGTAACTCTGTGATGCTGGTAATACATACGCTGAAAACTACCAAGAGACCTCTTGTGATCCTCATTAAGACAAGACTTAAAACTTCTTTGAGATTAGTTGAAAGTCTGATGAACACGCCCCGCTGAAAATACCAGGAGGAATTTTTATTCAATCTTTCTGCATTCATGCTTAGGCACCTGAGCTGTCTGTCATTTAGCATTTTTCTTTGCTTAAAATTGATGAAAAGTAATTTTATGTACAGTGAAAAGTAACTGTATGAATAACAGAGAGAGACTTGGAGTACAAGGAATGCTGTTCTTTGTGTAAGCCTTGCTAGGTTTTGGAGGGCAAAGCTGCTACCCGTTCCTTCAAGAAAGGAGTCACAGCTATTTCATGCAAAAATTCTAACTGAGTCATGTGTCATCTGTACTTCTCTACAAGCAAAAGGCTTATGAGGAAGAAAATCTACATCTAGTGTTGTTGGTGCTTCTGTAACACATTGTCTCTTCAGAAGCTTAGTACAAACATTAATTCATTGAGGTGATTGCTTTGCCCAGGATCACTTGACCCTTTGCTTTCAGTTCTAGAGCTGATGTTGTACTTGAATTGAACTGCCAAACACTCAAACTCAAAGCACCCCATGAAAGTTACATCCAGTGAACCATCAACCTGTTGAAGGATGATGTGGATTGTGTAAGATTTATGGAAATTATAGAACCTCTGGAAACTGTATGTGATTACTCTAGCAAATAAGAGCAGATAAAAAGATGACGGAATGCAAGATAATTTTCTATTTGCTCTCTGGGATGATACTAATAAGCCTCTTTTATTTCCATGAGGCCAATTTTGTTAGAAATTCTATTCAAAGGCACAGCTGGCAACAGCTGTCTGTAGTATGAAGTGCCTATTTTAGTGCTTTTAATTCTCTGATGTCTTAAGTCAGAAACATTGCACATTCAACGTGGTTTCTTTTGCATGCAGGCTATAAGGAGTAGTTAGCATCTCAGTAGAATGGCTGTCAATTATGTTATTTTATTGTACGTCCTCCATGCCAGAGAGCATCTTACTAGATGTGCCCTAAATAAGAGCAAAAGCATAGTCTCAAAGTGTTAAAAAAGCACTTGTAAGTGAAGAGCAAAAAACTGTAGGCTGAGAAAAAGGAAGAGAGCAAACAAGCAGGAGAAGTGACAGGCAGAGCTCTTGGTGCGGTAGCTGTCAAACCGTTACTGCTCTGCGCACAGTGCCCGATAATGATCTCAGAGCACTTGTATCGGCTCCCTCCACAAAGATGCTGTGTTTGATCAAAAACTGATGTCAGAGTGCTGCAGTTGTCTCCAGGAGTTTTAAACGTGGATGTTTGTACCCTAAGAATGCCAGCTGTGCTTGAAGATCCTTGGTCTGCCTAAACCAGTGGCAAACTCATTGGGACAGAGGGAATGATAGTGGCTTGTTCATGCGTTGACAAGAAAAAGGAGGGAGGACTCTGTGGTGCTGGCCTTTGTGGTCGGGTGCTAATCTGCTCATTACTGACTCTTTTACCAGCCTTGCCAGCACTCTAGGCTGGGCTCTCCCTCTTCCTGGGGTCAGGAGGAGGCACTCTCTGATCTTAGAGAAACACTCAGGACATGGTTTAGCAAAGGCAAAGAGGCCTCAATGAATTTCCATGTTACAGAAGACTCTGAAATCAATACTCTGGCCCAAAAGAATGGAGCTATTCATTTTGGTAGGGTGTGGGTGGGAAGAGACTAGGATCTAAAAGACTGCCAGATATTTTAAAGGCCCTGCACTATTTCTGCAGTGTGTGTCTAAGAGCCCTGGCCAGCTTCTTCCATAGCAGGGAGGTACTAGCAAGTAGGCATTCTCTCCGATTCATGGCTGCTCTCCCACTCCACCTCTAATGGTTATGATACCTGCTTTCCTTCATAATCTCATCTGAAGCTGACTTTGCCTTTTTGGCTGACATCCTGCCCGACCTCTTAGCCCCTTGACTTCTTTCCCTCACCCCCCTTGACTTACAAGCCCAGAGCAACACTCCCACTCACTCAAAGAGCCTTGCTTCTGTTTTCCCAAAACACTGGTCCTCCTCTGATCGGTTTGAGCATGGCTTTCTCTCTCACCTCTCCACTTCTTTCAACAAAGCATATTTACCCTCTGCCCCTTGCCGCACCCTGCCCTCTTGAGACCTCCAATCCATTAATGTCTATCACTTTTTTGTCACTCTTGGCATCCTCTCCCTGCTCTCTGTTCTCTTAAGTGACCTCAGCTATTGCTTCTCTCCACTTCAGTCTTTCCTTGATCCTCAGCTCTTTCTTCAGTGCCTCGTCAGAAAACCTGCCCCATAAACCCACTCAGCCCAGCTTCATGACAGCAGCTATCACCACATTGTGCTTGTCGTCTTCCCTATTTGTTTTGCTTCTTCTTCCCTCTATGTCCCTGGCCATGACTTAAATTCAGAAAACACTTTCCTTAAACTGTCCTGTCACCTATCTCTCCTTCAGATCCTTTTCTGAAATCTCCTTATGTTTTGATACAAGAAACATTTGGGATAGCAAACATACATTGTTCTTCTAAGCATCTTCATATGTTCCATTCTTCCATGCCCTTTGTTTTCTGTCAACTATTTTGGTATGTTCCCTCATACTTGAGTAATATATTCTTGCTAAAAACATGAAAATGTAACAGTGAACGGATACATCCAGACAAGAGAGCTGAACTTTTCTTGGTGTCTGAACAGGAGGAAGATACTATACTTCACTCTTTCAAGGAAACAGAGTCTCCCTGGTTTGCTAATTTATCGATCAGCCTGACCACATACAGCTGCTATTGGTGGGAATTAACACTGTTTTTCCTCTAAATTTACCCGAAACTGTAATTTCTGTAAATACCTTCTGTGCTGTGCTGGTTTTAGCTGGGCTAGAGTTAACTTTTTTCACAGTGAGAAGATGGGGCTAAGTTTTGGATTTGTGCTGAACACAGTGTTGATAATATAGAAGTGTTTTTGTTATTCCTGAGCAGGGCTTGCACAGAACCAAGATGTTTTCATACTGCCACGTTTGTGAGGAAGTTGGGGGTGCATTGGGGGCTGGGAGGAGACATAGCTGGGACAGGTGACCCCAACTGACTGAAGAGATATTCCAGACTGTATGACGTCATGCTCAGAATATAAAGTGGTGGGAAGAAGGAGGAAAGGGCGACATTTGGAGTGATGGCGTTTGTCTTCCCAAGTAACTGTTACATGTGATGGGGGCTTGCTCTCCTGGAGGTGGCTGAACACCTGCCTGCCCATAGGAAGCAATGAATTAATTCCTTGTTTTGCCTTGCTTGTGTGCACTGCTTTTACTTTCCCTCTTAAACTGTCTTCATCTCAGCCCACAAATTTTTGACCTTTTACCCTTTTGATTGTCTTCTCCATCCTGCTGGTGGAGGAGTGAGCAAGTGGCTGTGTGGGGCTTGGCTGCTGGCTGGGGTTAAACCACAACATGTGCCTTGCACTGTTTTGCTCAAAAATATGTTTAAAAGGCTCTACATTGTCTTTTCTGCATTAGCAAGTGAATTAATACTGCCAGCAGCTGATTCCTGAAGAAGGAAGGCACTGTAGGGAAGCACTCTCTATCATGTCCCCAGTTGGTTATTGTTATAATATCCTTGAAACATTACCAAATTTGCTAACAGTGATTAGCAGTGAGTCCTGGAAAAAATACAATTTTCTCTGCTCATAATAGGTTTGTTCAGAAGCACAGCAGCAGCCTGGAAAGGGTTAATGGAGGCTTGTCTGCCTCTGAGAGCTGTTGCTGCAGCCCAGGCTGGGTAGGACAACAGATAGAAGGCAGGAGGGGGCTTCAGTCCAGTTCCTCTGAGATGTAACCCTGCCACAGGACAACCTGCTCAGGGCAGGCACAGGGCTGCAGTGTGGGGGCCCACCTCTCATCCTCACCGTAGCTGGCTCCAAACACTCTTGTCATTCATTCTTTGTATTCAGCATTGCTTGTAGTTTATTTTTATTCTACTGTATTTGTCATGATACAACTTCTCTGACTCTTTAGTGTAGAAACTCTTCTTATTTATTAGCTTAGGATAAGTTTCATATATCTCAAATACTTCTACCAGGCACTTAAATTATCTATTTCTTGCTCCTTTTTCTGGGGTTTATATCAATTAAATTTTATGTACCCTTAAATTAATACATGTATATTTGATATTTTCAGAACCCTGAGGTTTTTGACTGCTATTTTTTAGAGAGCTCTCTTTAAGTTTAAACCTGGAACTCATTCAGGAGCTAATTATTTTTTTACTTCTAAAAGAAATATTGTCCACAAATCTCTACAGCAAAGGAAGAGCATTCCTTCTAGAAAGAGTCTTAGTAGCTGAACTTCAGTCTCAGTATTTGCTAGGAAAATTTAGCTGAGTTAGCGTAAAAATATAAATAATTTAAAATTAAATTATATTTTTGATGCAATCATAAATTTGAAAATAATCCTTGCTTTCTACTACTGAAGCTGGAAAAGTGAATAGCTAGAAATAATGCTGATTACAAGGACTGTAGAATAAGCTGTAGAGCTCCACAAGGAAGTCTTGATTAAAGACAGCATTAAGCTCCAAGGAAAATGGAGACCTGGAAAAATCTTTCAAAACTTGTAACTTGAGAATGTTTGCCTTTATGGAAGGGAAAGAAGACGGATGATGCTTGAACTAAGCCTGAAATAAAAGTGCCTTTACCCTTTCCTCATGATTAAAGCTTTTTAAATTTTCCTGAAATACTGTGATTGTGCTTAAATATATATTCGCTTTTGAAACCTGACTAGTTTCAGGAGGTTCCCTGTCTTAATTATAGAAGATTTGTGCTCAGTTTCTCATGTCACACCCCTGTATTATAAAAAAAAAAAGAAAGCTGGAGCAAATCTTGCAAACCTCAACCCAGGAATAGAAGAAATCTCTCTAGCTAGTAAAATGGTTAAAAACCCAAGAGAAACTAGTTTGAAAATGAGGAGGATTAAATATTTCTACTTTCAAGGCCACTCCTCATGAAGCTGTTGGTCCAGCTCTTCCCTCTTTGAAGCTTCATTCTAGTTGTGGCCCTGGCTGTCAAATTGTTGCACCTGCTTTTCTTTTTGATGCACAGTAAGTTGGAGCACTGGAAATAACTATGAGAGTACAGAAGACTGTGGAAGACTCAAGCCTTCATACCCAGGAGAGCAGTAAGGGTCTGCTGTTGGATGTGTCCCAGCCTAGACCATAGTGATTTCTCTTTGAGTGAGCCAAGCCTCCTCATTGCCCTAAGAGGAGAGCACCTCCTTCTCCCTCCTACCTGCCAAGCAAGGGCATGGACAAAAAAAGTGCACTGGAGCAAAAATGGAAGTCCCCGTGCATTGACTGTAAGAAACACAGACTGTAAGTCTCCACTCTCTCGATTACTATTCTTAAAAAAAAAAATCGAAACACAATATAAACAGAAAAAACCCTGTAGCCTAGGACAAGCTCTGCTTCTTTGTGTTTCATATTTGGAGAGAATCAAAAAAAGAAGTTATATTGAGGTGCCAGTGAGTGGCAGCTTAACTGAAATAATCACAGTAGTCCAGACAAAGACAGTGGTGCTTAGACTTTGATCAGCACCTTTTAATCTCTCCTATGATAAATTAAAAAGGTTTGTCTTCATCTCCAGCTACTGGAGTTGGATCCAGTCTGGTGCCCAGATGACTCAAGTCTGGTTTCCTGTCAACTTTGAGGAAGTTTGGCTCCAGGACTACTTTGCTGTTGCAGTCTAGGGCATAGAAAAGCAATACAGACTTTGGATACATTTCATTTTGATCTCTGGAGATCCAACAGACTAGTCATGACTGTGAATGTGGCCAGTTTGTAGGAAAATTATCCCACATGCTGATTGTATATCTGATGTCCAAATCCACTCTGTGGATCAAAGGGATATCTGCAAGGAAACAAGAAAGGAAGTAAATCTGAAAACAGCTCTGAAACTTGTACACAACATCTGAAAGGATTTGGCCCCCTTATGAACTGCTGACAGTTTTGCCACTGCAATCTGTGTGAGAGCCATCAGAAATAGTGGAGGAAAGCAGAAGACCAAATCAGAAAAGACTTTGCCTAAGTCTAATAAACTGAAAAGGGAAAGATTTCACTACCACAAGCACATCTGCACGATGTGACTTGAGCATGCCAAAGACTGAACACAATGGCACACACTGAGGGAAGACAGGGTAACTAATTGGCAGATGACCAATTTCTCTTAAGAGTAATTTTAGTGATACTGGTACACCTATACTTGAGTGACTTTGCTCCAAAATAACAATTTAATTTGATAACAATTATTAAAATAAAAGTAGCTTCACAGGACCTCTTTTGTGAAGTCATTGTAAACAGTGAATGGAGAATAGCAAAGCCTCACTTTGCAGTTCTGAAAGGTATTAGTTGGGTTGGGAAAAAGAAATAATTTATCTGTGGCCAAATTGCAAGAGAAATTATGTATATTTGGCCATTTCTCAACAAATTGTGGCAGAAAGCAGCAACATGAATATTCTTCAGAAACTTTTAAAAAAATGTTTCTAGGAGGGGATGGTAACCAGTTCAGCAGGCATTGATTCCCATTCTTATTACTGTAGACATCCTAAATTATTTTGTTCTGGTCTATAAGTGGCTGTATGGCATACTCACATTCTCTCTCAAAGCCATGTCAAATTGATCTGATTTCTCTTAGGTACAGAAAATACATCTCATAAGAGGAACAACCCTTTAACCTTACTTTGCCTTTACTAAAGTGTTTGACATTCTCAAGGGCATAAATGTCGTTGATTTAAGATGATGTTATGAACAAATGGGGGCAAAACTGTGCTCAGAGAATGATGATCCATTCCCTGTCAGATGGAGGAATATGTAAAGCACAGCTGAGATTTGAGATGAGTCTTGTTCTGCTTGATGGCTTTCATTGCTAATGGTAGGCAGTTACACGATGGAGCACAGAGAGTCCTTACTGCAATGACAGCAAGCCAGAAAGGAAGAGTGAACACTTCAGAGACGAGCTTTGGAGTCTAAATGATCTTTATGAATTGGCAGCATGGTCTGGAGGAAGCAGGATGTTTTTCAGCAGGGGCAAGGAACAAGACAAGCTCAGCACCAGGAACTACAGCTGCTGGAACAGGGAGAGCAGAACAGGGTAGGTAGCAGTGCACGGAGGGACTTGTACTCCATGGTTGGTGTGGCTCCTGGGCCCCTGAGCTCTGAAAGTGTCGGGTCTCTAATCCCATGGTTACTTGAGCGTGTTGTACCTGCTTGGGGCTGATTTCTCAGGAGAACTTAGGGACCCAGCTTCAGCTGGAGTCACTGAGCTTTACTCGTAAATACTTTTTAAGTATCTGAATCCCTGTTCCTCATCTGTAAAAGGCAGAAGATAATATTTCTCTTCTTCACAAGTGTGCTTTTAGCATAAATACATTAGAGATTGTAAAGAATTAAGATGCTTGGTAATGGGGATCATATTAGTACTTCAGATAAAGCTGTTTCTCTTTCCTCCTTGCACCTCTCTACATGGCAAATCAGACTGAAATTAATCCAATACAACTTTCTCATCCTTATAGTATTTTTATTCAGGCATTTACATGCTTTACAATGCTGGGGTTTGGCACTTCTCTCCTCTAGGGCATGGCATGGAGAAGCGCTGTCTGAGAATTGTGGATAAGATAGGACAGAAAATCTGAGCATGTGAATACCAAAAATGTTTCTTGGCAACAAAAATAATTGGAGAACTCCCAGAACTTCCTCTTCTTGCATTTGACAGTCTTTTTTTCTTTATGACTTCATAATAGAGTATCTCAAGTTGGAAGGGACCCATAAGGATTGTTGAGTACAGCTCCCAGCTTGTGATAAATAATCCAAAAGTGGGATTCCCCCTCCCAAATTGGTTCAAATTAAATCTCTAATAGCCACCTTTTGGAAGTAGGCACTTTGAAGCAATTTTGGTTAAAGCCTTGCTATTTGCTAGCCTTACCTTAGGCTTCAAGAAATACAGGAACGTACACGTGTATATGTCTCCATGGATTATACAGTGAAAAGAAGCAGCTCCATGTGTGGTTCTTCAGGAGGATTTGATCAAGTGAGGAAACCAAAGATGAATGGAGGGAAAATCTGCTTTAAGTATGTTCAGAATGGTCCCAGATAAATATTCAAGAAATGAAAGAACCCATGCAAAACCAAGAGAAAGGGCTATTAGAAAAGAAGCCCAACCCCATCTCCCCTTCTTTTGGTAGCAGAAGAGTAGGAAGCTGACTTGAACATTTTGAAGAATATTTTGAATTATGGGACAGTTCACATTTTGATCCAAGTTATCAGTTCCCCAGCTGCTGAGGAGGGATGTAGGATAATGACAATTAGTATAAAAGAGCTCAGTCAATTTTTGGTAGGGGATTTGCATAGTAGCAAACCAAAATGCTTTTACTACTTACGTATCTTCTGTTCAAGACAGTTAACATCAGAAGCAAGGTGACCAGTGGTGACTAACAGTAGTGCTGCTGAAGTCCCGATCTGCTGGCTCTTCCCATTCCACTCAGGAGAAACAGGTCAGACCGAACAAACAAGAAGTTTTACGTGCAGTCTATTTTCAGCGAGTGCAATAGCTGGCTGTGCTTGAATCTGAAGCCAGAGGAACCAAAGGGAAAGCATGAGAGAGGGAGAAAAAGGAAGTCATGTCTGTCTGTTGCACGATTGAAGTGGTGTTGCCTGTAACACTCAAGCAGGAACCAAGGTGTGTGTTGGACAGAGAAGTAAATATTTGTGGCGCTTTGGTTTTCAGGAGGGTTAAGAACCAAGACTTTACAAATCTGGTGGAAGAATCAGGTTGCTTTGATGTGGAAGTAGTTCTGGTCTGTACTGGGACTTGTGTTTTGTAATTTCCAAAAGCAGCTATAATAAATATATGTTTTAGGGTGGCCTATGGAGAAAATTATCCTCAGGATTTTAATATTCAAGGAGAGTCATGCCTGTGAGGGCCCTTCAAATGCACTGGGTCTTCTAGGGTAGTTTCTGCTCCTGTGACTGGGCTCACTGTTAACACAGCAGCAGGCAGAAATTCAGGCAGAGTGTTCAAGGGCTTTATCTTGTTACTCTACCACACTGTGGTTTTGTACCTCTGAAGTCTCTTTGAGTTCAGTGGCAGCAGATCCAGCAGCCACAGGTGAGCAAGCCTCAGACCACCAGACAGAAGCAACTACCCAAAGGTTTTAGGGTTCGCCCATGCTGGCAGGATATATGAATAGCAGAGCATTGCTCTTGTGCAATGTTAAGTTGTTCGTGACCAGATGTACTTCTAGCACTGCATAGTGCAACTGAGGCCGCAGCCTTCTGGGAGAGCACTCTAATTCATTGTTATTATAAATCCAAGCCCAATTACTATGACTTGAGGCCATATCATGTTCACTGCACAGAGAATTCAAGTAGGGCTTTGCAAGAAACACCTGCATGGCTTTTCCAAGTGGTTGCCAGAGTATACAGTGGTCGTCAGCAATTAAAAGATCAGGGAGATAAGGGGCAGGATGGACTGCAAATTATTCATACCTTTAAATGTGTTTTAGAGGCAAAAATGTAGTTATGCAGCACATAGCACCATTGATCATGAGTGTCAGGAGTGCTCAGAGTATTACAAACCAATATATTAGGTAGTGTTTTCTTTAATAAGTCTTTGCAAGGAATGGGAGATAAGAGGGTTAATAAAAAAAATTGGAAACATCTTAGGAGTTTACATATACTTTAGGAAGGAAGCTTAGGGGACTGCCCTCACAGAATTTAACTTCTCATTTGACAAATGTTTCTTCCTTAAACGCAATTTTTGTGTCATCCTTGATTTCGAGGCTGAAATATGTCTGTGACTGTTTGTGAAGACTCTTTATGCTTTCTCACTATACAATTGTGAAGTGTCTGAATGTGCTTTGATTTGCATTATTTCTTTTCTGTCTTTCTTCTCATCCCAATTTTCAGCTCCCTTTTGTCCTGAGAAATTAAATAATTTTCTTTGTTTGGCAGCAAAGTGACTGCCTTGTTGGAGTAAAGATGTTTTTTTCAGCTGTGTTCTCTTGCTGCCAGCCCCAGGCCAGACTCCATGACAGGTCACCCTGTGATGGGACCAGAGTCCTCTTGGGAGCAGTGAGAGCGCTGTTATTCATGGCAGTGCTAGGGAGGGGATGCCAGGGCCAGCTGGCCCCCTTGGTGCCCCCTGAGGCAGCCTGGGCTATGCCACACGCAGAGTGCCTACGTCAGGAGGCACAAGGCAGCCAGCAAAGAGCCCACAAAGCAGAAAGGCAGGCTCCTGCTGCCAAATATCATGTCCTTATGCTCATCAGACACCCTGCAGCAAGGGTTCATTATTCAGCCTCTTCCTTGCCCTGCTGCATCAGCAGGAGGTTTGCTGCCAGGGCTGGTGGCCCCTGCACCACACCAGAACCCATAGCCCAGCCCCAGATGAGGTGAGGGCTCACTCTCCCACTCTGCAGTGGGCAGGGAGGTACCTGGAAGTACAGGTAGGCTCTGTGACCTTCCATGTTTTGAAGGGAGGGAGCAGAGCTCCAGGAGCAGCTGCAAGGGGGGCAGCAGGCAGGCCAGCAGAACAGATGTGTCCTGTGGCTCCTGTGGTGCCACATTGCCACACACGAGCTGTCTCCCCACCCTCATCCAGACATGGCCATGCTGGAGAAGCCACAGCCCCTCTTGGGTTCTGTGAGTCACTCCCCACCTGCAGACTTGTTGTCATGTTACGTGTTTGGTTGTAGCCCCTGTGACTTATGGGTGAGTCAGGGCTAGCTGCTCCTGTTTTCTCTCGCCCCAAAACACAAGGTGAGCAGCAAAGTGCCTGGGGCTGTCTGAAATCTCAATGATACCAAGTTGTGTGGGAGTGTTGATCTGCTGGAGTGTAGGAAGGCTCTGCAGAGGGATTTGGACAGGTTGAATTGATGGACCGAGGCCAGTGGTATGAGGTTCAACACAGGGAAGTGCTGGGTCTTGCCCTTTGGTCACAACAACCCCAGGCAGTGCTACAGCCTGGGGAAGAGTGTCTGGAAAGCTGCCTGGTACAAAAGGACCTGGGAGGGCTTGTCAACAGCGACTGAACCTGAGCCAGCTGTGCCCAGGTGGCCAAGAAGGCCAATGGCATCCTGGCTTGTGTCAGGAATATTGTGGCCAGCAGGACCAGGGCAGTGACTGTCTTGTACTCAACACTGGTGAGGCCACACCTTGAATCCTGTGTTCAGTTCTGGGCCCCTCACAACAAGAGGGACATTGAGGGGTTGGAGTGTGTCCAGAGAAGGGCAGCAGAGCTACTGAAGGGTCTAGAGAGTAACTTATGTGAGCTGAGAAGCTGAGGGAGCTGGGGGTTTTAGCCTGGAGAAAAGGAGGCTCAGGGGAGACCTTATTGCTCTCTACAACTACCTGAGAGGAGACTGGGGCCAGGTGGGGTTGGTCTCTTCTCCCAGGCAACCAGTGATGGGATGAGAACAAATGGAATCAAGCTGCACCAGAGGAGGTTCAAGTTTGATAGCAGGAAGAACTTCTTCATGGAACGGATTGGAACATTGGAATGGATTGTTCAGAGACATGATGGAGTCATCTTCCCTGGATGTGTTCAAAGAGAAAACTGCATGTGTCATGTAGTGCTCAGGTCTAGTTGGCATGATGGTGATCAGGCAAAGGTTGGACTCAATGATTTTGGAGGTCTTTTCCAACCTAAATGATTCTGTGATTCTGTGAATGTGCCTTGCAGGTTTAGGGCAGGGGTGCAGAGGAGGGCACTTCAGCATGAGGGTAGTTTGTTGGGACTATGCTTGGAGAGAATTTAATGGAGAGTTACAGAAAGTAGGTGGCTCCTGTTTTTCATACAGAGTGAATGGAAGGCAGAGGACAAGTAGTGTTTATCCTTAAATGCTGCCAGGCTTCTCAAACCTACTGTGTGTGGCCTGTCTGTGGCTCTTTTGGCTTGTCCTCTTCAGGTGAGCATAAGCCCTGTTCTCTGAAAAGATGTAGCAGGCTTCCCCAGCTCTTGCCTTCCTGAAGCCCCTTGCTTTGAAACCTGACCCTTGTGCAGCTCTCAGTAATGACCATTCTACCAGGGAGGCTGTTACCTGGTGTAAGGGTAATGCCTTGAGACCCTGGTGAAAGTCCCACTCTGGAGCACCTGGATTGCTTCGCTAGCAGCACACTGGCCCACATGGCACATGGAATGTGCTCGCTGCTGCGTTGAGAAAAGCCCACAGCAGAACACCTGCCAGATCCTTTTGGACTTTATATTTCTCCCAGTGCTGTGGTGTTCACATGTGTTCTGTGCCACATCAGTGGCATTGTCTCCACTGATGGGCATGACCCATGGTACAATGCAATCCTGTGGCAAATCCTAGGACAGCAGGTCACCAAAAATGTTGTTTTTAAAATATAATATACAGAAAGCAGGAGAGCCTGTCATATGCAGCACGGTTTCCCTCTCTGTGAGTTATTCCAGGAGAAGATTAGTGCCTCTTGCTTCTTCCAGTGCCTTGCCAGTCTTCCAGTCCTTCCACAAAAAGAAGAAACACAGTATGGGGACGGGATGCCACTGCTATGAGTGGATTGCTGTTGCCACACAGTCAGGCTGCATTTGGGGAAAGGGACCACTGCCTGTTTGTTGTGCTCTAAGACTGGAGAGTGTGTGTGTCCCCTTCATGCAAACCCTGACAAGCTGGGTGGTCTCAGAGGAGACTTTTAACCTCTCTGCACTTCTACTTCCCCTATGTATAAAATGAGGATAGTAATAATTAACTCTTTCACAGAGGTACCGTGCTTTCATGCCCACAGAGTGCTTTGAAAGGGTAAAGTACTTAGCACTATTGTAGCTTTTCAAATTTCAGCTGTATTTCATTGCAAGTATAACAGAGAGTGATATATTGGTTTAAAAACATATTTGAAACTCTTGGTAATTAGGAAGTCAGGCAATGGCAATTAATGCTCTCAGACATGGTGCTACTGCTCTTCTCCAAACTATAGCTCATTTAAAATGCTAGCCCTATAATTTATTAGCAATATTTAATACCTCAGTGACCATAAACCTCAGTGTTTTATTACCACTGATTAACATACGTTTGATGTTCTGCCCAGTGTTACACAATCCAAAACAAATTACTCTCAGGAAGCTGGATATTATATAAATACAGAAAAGCAATAAATAATGCATTGAAGAAACAATTTTCTGTGGGTTCTAACATGCCACAATCTCTTCAAATGACTTAGAATTCTTAGGCAGTTTCTCAGTCCTCCAGGACTGTTTGCACCAAAGAACACACTTCACACCATACTGGCTGCTACCCCTGCTGCAAGTTTCCTGGTGATTCCTGGCGCCCTGTCAGCCTCTGACACTACAGTCTGATCATGCCTTACCAGAGGAAACCTGGAGTTGCTTGGTCAGAGTGTCTTCAGTTATGATAGTCTCCTTAATAAGCTACAGATGTGTGAGAAAAAGAAAGGCTCTTTCATATTTCAGGATGCTTTTTTCCCTTCTCTCAGTCTGGTGTGAAGAAAAAGAACTTTGCAAACACTTGAGCCCCTTTAAGGCACAGCTTGGATAAGAATAAGGGGTGAGGAGAGGGGAAGCTGATGGACTTAGGGAACACAAACTGCCTAGAATCAGGTTATTGTCAGCTAGGCTTGATGGTGCAGCTGTGATAGGTACCTGTTGAAATTACATTATCTGGTTAGATTTTCATTGACAGTGCCCCAAACTCTGCAATTATCCATGGTTTTAGAGGCTCCAGTTAGAACTAAGAAGCCCAAATGAGGTAGGTCCAATTACGTAGCTGATTTATACCTGTACAACCCCACAGCTTATTTTCCTGAGGACCTGCAGTTCCACTTCTCCCAAGACCAGAGTTCATATGAAGAGCTAGTAGATGTAAGCAGCAAAACCCCAGACTCAGGTCAATAGTGTCTTCATTCAGTAGTGCAGGCCTGGGTTTCCTCTTCCATTTTAAAGAGCTAGATGCTGCAACTTGTAGAAAATGAGGATTTTAATTTTGTTTAAACTCATATTTTCACTGGGGAAAGGGGGATAAAATTGTTTCAACCAACTGGTCATATTTATTTTAAGAGAACAAGAAAGCCAATATCGCATTTGAGAAAAATTGTTCTTCCTGTGGCAATACAGATTTGTGCTGAAAAGCCTTTGCAATGGACCAGGCAGATACTGCCCAGACGCAGAGTAAAATATTGCTTGCCATCCAGAGGAACTTGCTGTTTGAGTCTGTGATGCAGAAGTGGGAAACAGGGAAGAAGAAACAGTAAGATAATGACCAAGTTTCTGGCTGCTGTAATCCAGCCCTGGCTCCAGCACGGTGAACAGATTAATGGCTCCTTTCACACTTCTGCTCAGCCATACAGTATTAAGAACCTCAAAAAATGTGCTCAAAACCTCAGCCTCAAAAATGTACTGACTCCACACCCTCTGTTTTCCTTAAAACTTTCTCTTGCCCCCAACATGTTCCAGCGACAGGAGGTTTTAGTCATTTAGCCAAGTTGGGTCAGTAGCGGATGTTTCGTTTCAGTGGCTAACTTAAAATTCGGTTAGGCCAAACAAAATGGCTTATTTTCTTTCTATTGGTTTAACACCAACATGAGAGAATTCATGTTAGAGTCAATGTTGACGGTTTCATTTATCTTCAAACAAAAAGATTTATTTCAGTTTTTGACTATTTAGCTTTCTTTCCTACTCTTACATAGGGCAGCCTTTAAATGAAAATGGCATTGCACAATGACAATTGAAAAATCTGTTTTAAAATTTTGAAAAAACATTTTCAGCATCTTTGAAATTGAAACTTGCCATGTTTTGTTCTCTTGCTCTTGAACAAAACACAATTTTTGAAGAACTTACCAAGAGATGTGTTTGTTGTCTGTCTATTCATAAGCCATCTAATGAACCATTTCCAGGACCAAACCTAACACTCCCCTCTTCAAGGAGTTTTCTGTCAAGTCAGGAGATGAGATCGGAAAATAAAGTTTTTGAAACTGTGTTGCAGGCTATTTACTATACACCCCAAAGTTTTCACTTCTTTCTTCGTCCTCTAGCAACATAAAACAGTTTTGTGTTGGCAACAGGGAGAAGGGTTAAACTTCTGTCTTGCTGTGACCTTGCTGTGTACAAACTAGAGACCGGGTGCTGCAGATTCTGTATGTAAAACTTAACACTGCCACAAATGTAGGCAATTTCAGCCCACTTTTTTACGCTCCTGGAGAGTATATTCGGAAGCTGAGAAAAGCTAGGAGGTTTTACTGGAGCTGGTGCTAAGGTAGAGGACATCCAGCTCTTTCTCTAGCTCACCCCTACCCTATCTGAAAGATTTCTCTCTCTAAAACTCCTCTCATGAACATCTGCTAATTTCTCTTAGAAATATCAAGAATAAGGTTGTGAAAACACCAATTAAAAATTCACAAAGAATTGCTAGTGACTTGTTTAGCATTTTCTGAAGCAGATGAGAGATTTGGGCGCCAAAAGATAAAAGGATTTTGACACTGTGATTTATATGTTAAGAAGCCTCCCCCTCCCCCATTCTCTTTTTATTTTTTAAACTCCCCTTAGTCCTACTGCCCTGCAGCATTCGTTTTGAGAGAGGCTGAAGCAGCTTTTTATTTTCTTGTGACTGCATGTCAGTGCCTGTTCCTTAATTCTACATCTGACTTAAGTGCATTCAGGTGACTCATAACTTTGGGCTTAGGTTTTTTCTCTTTCTTCGTTTATCCACAACAACAATAATATTATGTGGGAAGATTTTTTTTCCTTCCTATTCTATTACATTGGAAAGCCATGTGAGTAGTCCTGATATGAGGAAATAATAAAATATTAGACAGGATGGTGAGAGGAAATGAGATTGCACTTTTGTAATAGTTGGGTCATGAGTTAAGCTCCCTGCTGTTGTTATCTGGATTTTTACTCATCCATGTAGACTACACATACTGTCAGGCTATACTGAAGTGATTTATCTTTCTTCCATTCCTCTGTCATGGCACAGAACTCTATGTTCTTGTCAGTCTTGATGCCTGAGACTAGGGTACCCAAATTACAGATTTTGTGCCATGACAAATCATAGCATCATAGGATGGCTTGGGTTGGAAGGGACCTTAAGGATCATTTAGTTCCAACTCTGCTGCTGTGGGTCTTTCACTAGACGAGGTCACTCAGAGCTCCATTCAACCTGGCTTTGAACATTCCCAGGGATGGGGCATCCATAGCTTCTCTGGGCAACCTGTTCCAGTGTCTCACAACCTTCAGAGTGAAGTATTTTTACCTAATATATGATCTAAACCTACCTTCTTTCAGTTTGAAGCTATTCCCCCTTGCCCTGATGCTACATGGCACTGCAAAATGTTCCTCTTCATCTTTCTTGCAGGCTCCCTTCAGGAAAGCTTCAATTAGGTCACCCCTAAGCCTTCTCTTTTCCAGGCTTGAGCAAACCTATGAATGGACTACGAAAATTCACTCAGCCACAGGTGTGCACTGGGACAGCGAGCAGTAGGGACAAACTGCAGGAGCTGTTCTTGTTCACGGTATCCACACTGTTCTCTCCTACCTGTTGGGGTAGGTTACTGCAACTTATCTGTGGAAACTGCACATACAACTTGTGAGAAGCAGAAGATCCTGTGATATCTTGTACACTTTCGTTATGTCAGGAGCAGGCATAGTTGGATCTTAATGAGATGTTTGTGGCAGACAGGAGCTGTCATTTACTCTTTTTCTTTATGGTATTAAGCTCAAAGGGTCTAGCTGAGGTCAGAATATGCCACTGTAGCATGAGTATATAATACAAAGTTGTCATCAGCTTCTAAGACAGTAAGCAGGGCAGTTCCTGTTTTTGTGGGACCTGGAAAAATTCACTTTTGCAAGGAAATATATATGTCTAGATTCAAAAGAAATGTTGTTGCCACTATTGGAGGAAGCGTCCATTATCACCAGCATGTTCAAACAGCAAAGCCGAACTGAGCTTCCATCAAAACTTGAATCGAATGTTTTCTCGATAATTTGGAAAACGACAGTTTGTCTTTGTATTTCTGTATCTGTACTATAGATATGTCTATGTCTAGCTATACTCTTGTTTGCTTAGATAGGTACAGGTGTCCAGGAGCTCAGCAATATTCACTTATTAACAGTACCTAAGCTACTGAATTACATTGTTATTCAAAGTATGGGGAGAGGAATACTTAATAAAGATTACTGCTCATTTCAGCCAATTGCACTTAATGCAGGGTGTGGATATGTTTGGAAGGGAACGGAAAACAGTGAGCTTTGTGCCACATCTTTTTCCTTTCTCATCTCAAAGCCACTTTGCGCCCAATCACACCAAGAACAAGGATGCGTTTTGCTCATGCTCTGTATATTCCTGGCTGCTGAAACCTTTTGGTTTTCTGTGTCACATGTCCTCGACTGAAAGAGTGACTGAGAAATGTGTCAAATGAAATGTATGGTAGCCTCCTGAAGTCAGTGTTTAGCTAGTGATGTTCCTAAATATCAGAGTTGAAGTATGTATTCCTGAAAAGTGTCAGCCACACATGCTGGGTGGCTGTGGAATTTTTTAAGTATCTGATGATGTTGGCTACTGTCAAAGTCAGGCCACTAGTCAGATGTTTATGGCTGTTCTTATGTGTGTATGTGTACGTGCACAAATAGTAGATGCATGTAGGGTAACTTGCTAAAGGCTTTTTCTAAAACTCAATACAGAACAGGAATAATGCCTGGCTTCTGATCTGGAGCTGCCTGCTCCAAGGCACTCTGCCAAGCATGGTTTTCACTCTGGGACTCAGCATAGAGGTTTACCTTGGTACTCTACTCACCTGTGATGCTACTGCTTCAAAGAGGTCTCAAGAGTGCCCCAGGCCTGACCTGAGCTGGGAGCAAACCTTCTTGGCCTGTGGAAGGCTAAACAAAGTCAAATGTCTTCCTGTTTCAGTTATTCAAGGTAAAAGATCTACATGGGTTGCCTTTCATGCACAATAGTAAAAAGGCTACAGTTTGTTTTTGCGCCTGCTTACAGGGATCTCACTGATGGTTTGCTTGCCATTCTCCACCCAGGTGAGTCATGTGGGAAGTCACTTGAGAAAGTCAGAATCAAACCAGGTGCAGACATTATCTGATTTTGGTATGTCTTATGTAAGAATATAAACAGAAGGAGGTTCTCCTTGAGTGATGCTGGAGAGCAAGTTGTCTTTGATCTGTCTGCCCTGTTCATTCCAAATATGTCTCGGCAGTATTGTTAAGGATGCATTTTGTGTGAACCTTATGCCATATTCCGTACATAACACAGACATGGCTTTCCAGAATTCTCTTCTTACAGGTAGTGGGGTGCAGGCTATGTCATCTCCCAGGTGCATTGCTTTATGTTAATCTTATGAAATGCAAAGTTCACACATGCTTGACACATCCCTATGTGCAAAAAAAATCACACCCTGAATCCAAACAAATACTTGTAAATAGCGGCAAATATGAGTTAATTTGTCATCTGCAGCCCCAGTGAAATTACAGCACACAAGTCAGACAAAATAAAAATAACTCTGAAGTCCCAACCACCAGGGAATCCTGAGCTCAAGCCAAGTCTCCTTCCTGTGCCTGCCTTCATTGTGTGTGTTCAAGTATAAGACTGAGCATTGTGAAAAGACTTTCTGAGAGACAAACATGCAGGGTCTTTTTTTCAAAACCCAGCCACAGTCTGGCAGTATGTCATACTTCAGGGAGCTTCAGCCGCTCTCTGGTATTGCCATCTTTCACAGGACTTTTAAAGGAAGACCTTTTGATCCCATGTTGTAGAACAGATGAGCAACTATCCAGTCTCATCTGGCTTACAGCAGCAGACACATCGGTCATATCTGTCCTGTATTTTGCAGCCATTCTAGGCAGCGTATTTCAAACTAGATTGTACAATATAAAATTCAGGAAGACAAGAGTACCATAATTCCATTTTTGCTGTAACTGCCAATACTTTTAACAACAGGCTTCCTCAAGAGACTTCCAGACTTAGTCTGGGATAAAGCTTGTGGGTAGAATGTCTGTTTTCCCAGGGAGAAGGAGGGGTTTGGGCAATGTACTAATTTGTTCTTTCATTCAAAATAAATGCTGCTTCATAACCCAATCAAGGAAAGAAATAACACCACCCAGCAAATAAACTTTGCTGGAAATGTCCCTGCTCTGGTTTTGGAAGCTGGTTGAGTTTGTTAGTGCCAGAGTGCTTGGTTTGCCTAAGTCAAAATGGCACCCAGAGAGATGTCAGGAAATGAGAGGCAGCTTCTTGTCACTGAGTACAAACTGGCCTATTGCAGATGAATATTTCAGTAACCCTTTTGTGATTCCCTGGAGTAAATCTCTTCTGACATAGGTGATTAAGCAACTTCAGAAAGGAGGTGAGCATCAGCAGTATAGAGGAAGTTCCCCACTGATTTTTTGGGCAAATCGTGCCTGTACATTCCATTTATCGTGTAGCTGAGATCTTCTTCACAGCAGTATATTTTCAATGCAGAGAATCATTTTAAGCTTATTTTATCACTCTCTTTTTTCCCCCAAGCACACATATCTATAAGTGCCCACCTTCACTTGTGAGGTTACGAAATGAATATGAGGGTGGATTTTGCCCACCAAGTCAAAGTGGTTGTATTATCCCTACTCGTTAGTGAGGTAAGCCATTGTTAATGCCTGCAGAAGCTTTCCAAGCTCAATTAAGTTGTAGCACTGTAAAACAAGTGTTTGCAATAGGGCAAACTTGTTCAGCTCACATCCGGCCAAAACCGACAGTGAGTAGTCGGCAGACTGCCCATATTTAATTACATTATCCTCTGCCTGCAGTGTACCACAGGCCTCTGGAGGAAATCCAGGGCCATATATATTTTGTTTATATTTGCTTGTAATTTTTAATGATTGACTGGAGTTTTGGAAAGTCGTTATGTTTAAAAAGCCACAGCTTTGGAAATAGATGTGTTAAGACTTTGCATCTTGGCTTTAAGGAGTTGCACTATGGTAAAGGTGCCGTGAAAGAAGATGGGGAAGAGATTCCTGCCATTTACAGCAACACAGCTGCAAACACATTTTGTTCTGTTTGTCATCAGGTCTTGTTTTTATGTGGCCTTAGTGGATGTTGTTCAAAGTTAGTTGATGTGACAACATTACATGAGAAATACGTAGGTTTGAGGGAAAGATGGATGGCTTACGAATCCCAAGGGAGTGACAGGCTGATGGAGACAATTCAGACCATGGAACAGGTGTTACTACTGACCCCAGCTATCTGTCCTTCTCAGTCTTGTTCTGCTGCTGAATCAGCATAAGAACTCTTAAAATTAACAGCTCTAATGAGGGATTCCCAGTGACCACCATGTTCAGATCACACTTCTTCCCTTGTGATATAAGCTGTAGGATTTCGGAAACTGGTTCCTGAGCTACATGTACCCTGTATAGAATGGGACCAGTAACTGAGGGCTGGGCACTCCAGGCTAACTTGCCAGTGAAATATGTATGTAATGAAGGGGGAAAGAGAAGAAAGAACCATTGTTTTGAGTTGTAACTCAGCCATAGTGGTCTGGAGTCTGATTTCCAAAGGGCATTTATTGCTCCCTCATGGCTGACTTAGCAGAGAGATTCAAGACTAGACTTGCATACATGTTGGAGTCTGTTTTTACTGAATGTGGAACCTCCAGAGGCAAAGCTCTGAGCAAGTAGCCTCTGTCTAATGATAACATTGTAACTTCACAGAAGTCATGTGCAATTAAGCATCATGGAATAAGTTGCTTCTATGCTGGAGTTGCAGTATCACCCACTGTTCTGAATATAAAGTTTTAAAAGCAAAATTTGGAGAAAAATTTTGATTTTCATTTTCCTCCCTAGCCATTTTGAGGATAAATTCGTTGGTATTGCCTTAGTGGGTAAATCTATGAAAATGTCTTCTATCTGCATGTGTGAATCCAGTAACAGAGTGCACGTATTTGTGTGCAGAGTCACCAAAATTGCCTGTACTGTTGAGTCACAAAATTGCATGGTGTGCTGTTCTGGGGTTACCACTACCTGTCTGCAGGAAATGCAAACTCCTTGAAAGATGTGTCCTTCGTACACTACTCAAAATAGCTTTGCTTGGCAGATTGTTATATATCTGGGTGGTTAAACTGCTAGAAGGACAAGAGTTCCTGGAACAAATTTTGCATAAAAAAAGGCTTCTAAGTCTTCAGCTGGAATTTGCTTCTGGACAGCTCTTAAAAATGAAGGTCTATAATGATTTTGAAACAAACTTTCCAAAGTTGTACATCATTTTTTTTATGAGTAGCCTGAGGGAGAGAAATTTAAGAATCCCTTTCTGGGTTTCTCAGATTACCTGGATTTCATCATACGTAATAAGAAAATTATTTTGTATTAAATATGAAAGATAGTTTTCAACGGTTAGAACTTGCTATACTTTTATGATGCTATAACTTTAAAATTTTATTATGTGCATGTGAGTAAGATTGCCACTCTTGTTTTTTTTCTTAAACAAAGGGGTTTGGTTTTGTTGGTAGTATCACCACGCAATGCTTGCCAGGACTAGACCATTGTATGTTGGTGCAAAATAAATGTAGAAAAATTCATTCTCACCCTGCCAGTTTGGTTTTATCTGCCTTTGTTACAGTTAGTGTGGGTCGTGGCACTGTACCTTATACAGGGCGTCAACTTTGGCTGAATTCTGAGTCAGCCTTCTGGATAGGCTTCAGTAGGAGCTCGAGTGACATTTGGTCCATGAACTCATCTACTACACAGAGATAGATTTTATTTCTTGAGCACTAGCAAATGTTCAGTTGTCAGCAGTGACCATATGTTATTGACTCAAAAAGATCCTGAGGTCAGTCAGTTCATTTAGAACTAAGTGTAATGGCATGTCCCAAAAACAGTTGCAGAAAATATTTGCTTGTCAATTTTATTTATTTATTTACTTGAATTAGCCCCACCCATTTGAAGAAAAACAAACCTGCAGAAGAGGTTCTTGGATGTGCATGTCCTTGCAAGCATTCAGAAAGCTTCTGGAGTTTTAAACTACAGCAACATTGTATGCAGAGAGGCATGTGCTGGCAAATGGAAAGATGGCAGTAAAATAAAACAAAACAACCAAAGGCAAACTCACCTCCTTGAAGAGGTGAAAAGTGAATATAAACTATATCACACAAATTAATCCTCCATTATATCATAAGTGCTTGCTTCTGAATGCAGTTTTCCAGCTGTCTTTCAGTATATTTGTGTATCATTTACATTCTTACGCTGTTCACGTTCACTAACTCATAAAGCTTTCTAGAATTCAAAATGAATATCTTAAAACCTTGCTTCAGAGGAAGCTGACTGTCTAGAAAGGATTTGGGATCTTATTTTAGTTATCCAAAGGCCAGGCAGATAAGAGAAATTTCTACAGCTTTCAAGTAACTTTTGGAAATGCCCTTTTGTCCATAGGGACGTACATGTTTCTTAGGCGCAGAGATGTTCCAGATGGCTTGATGTGAGCTAACTGGCAGCAGGACAATGCATGATAGAGCGTGACCAATTCTGGCCCCGTAGGTCATATTTTACCATAGTTATGACTACTGAGCCTGAGCTGATTCTTCAGATCTCCTGAGAGAAGAGTCTCTGGCTCATGTATATCACTACTGAAGTAAGTGGAGGTGTGCACACAATAAATCAGGTTTAGCTGAATTTACTAACAAGCCATGGGTCCAGCTTTTCACATCAGCATGTTTTGGTCTAGAAAGAGCTGGTATGCTCCAACAGTGGCTGTGTTGTGACAAAAGGTGCTGGAGGAGGTGTGTTGCTCTGAGGGGGCTGTAGATCTAGAAACCCCAGACAAACCTCCAAAGTTCTTAAATTCTACCTCAACAAGATTTCCAGGATCAAAAACAGTAGGTGTATCCAGCAGAGTGACACATTTTGTCCTGATTTCTTGGACCATGGCACATCTGGACCTTCATTAATTCGGTTGGGATTCAGGTTTGAATGCAGCATAAGGCGAGTCTAGGGTGAAGTATTTGGTACCTCAGCATGTCATTGCCTTGTGCATGCCATAGTAACCCTTGTTTCTTGAGAAACTGCATCCTAAGTCAGAGAGACATTTTTCACACTCCACCTGAAGCCCACAGCTGTTATGCTGATGAAAATACTGCGAAGTGGATTTTGTTCTTTCTCTTAGTGTGTTCTGTTTTCCCTCTTTTAATCTGCTATAGTTTTGTGGCAAGGGTGTTTTTATGCCCAGTTCTCCAGCTGGGATGAATAAAACAAACAGAGGTCAAGTGACTAATTCAAACCCAAACAGTGCATCAGCCCTTCAGCTAGGCTTTTGGAATGGGCTTAATGATTTTTAACTCTTTGCTGTAGCTGCTGCTTTAAACTGTTCCCTGTTCCCAGCAGACTGGCTACCAGGTCTACCAAGCTACTAAGGCTAGCTGGCTCATTCCTTGCTTTTGAAACCGTTGTAGTACAAATGACCGTAAACCCAGGGAGAAGTGTTTGCATCCATGCATGGACAAGTATAGTGCACACTTCTGTGTGTGCCTATTCTCTGAATCATCCTGGTGTCAATGTTCAGGGCTGTGCTGCCTGCAATTAGTCATCAAAAAAGGAGAGTCTGCCTTATATATGGCGACTGTATGACTGATCCTTGAAACTGAGGTGGTTAACTGGAGAATATAGTGACACATCTGGAAAAAAGTAGGTAGTGCACAATAAGCTGTTTGCAACTTCAGAGGCCTGTGATAGGGGAAAGGAGGCAGAATTAAATCTGGGGAGGTTAAAGTGCTAGACAGCTGACTAAAGCTGATGTTCAAATCAGAGTTGGGAAAACAATGGCCCCATACATCTCCTCGCCTTCATCCCTTCTGCAGGAGCCTGGGGCTTTTTTCCATGCTCTTCTTGGAGTTCATATCTCCCTCTCCTAGACATGGCTATCTGGAAGGGATAGGGATGAACAAAAACCTCTTCCCCTTGCAATGCTGCTTAGTCCTTTTGACACAGAGAAGGGGTATTCCCCACCTGCTCCTCACAGTGAGCTCAGTACTCTAAGGCAAATATTGAAAAGCTACTAGCAGGCTGTCTTCTCCCAGTTTGGCCAGCAGCATGGGGAGACAGAGACAATCTTTTACCAGAATTAGTAGCTGTGAGGCCTTGGAAGGGAAAATACCCATAACAAGAGGACCTTCTACATGACTCCCACAAGAGAGTTTGAGTCTAAATGACACAGCCTTGTCCGTAGCAACTTGTCTGTTCCAGTTTTATGTGACTCAACAATAGAGCTTCCACTGTTTCCCTCGCAAGACTCAAAAGAAAGCAGGTCTTACAGACCAGATAACCCTTCCTTATTCATGTGGAATAATCCCAGTAAGAAGTCATTCATGGGTAAAGCAAAGAGAAGCTGTCCCTAAAACAGCTTTCTGCATATATTTGAGCCAGTGGATTCCTGCATGTACACTGTTGTGCTTGTGGAGCAGAGCACACAGACTAGGGGCAGCCTGGGTGTGTGAATGTAACTTCTCAACAGTACAAGCAAAATACCACCACAAACAACTCTCCCCTTCCTCCCCCCTGACCTGCCCCCATCTTTCCGGGTTCTGCTTGAATGGCGAAGTAGAGAAACAGGTCATGGCAGGAGTTGTGCTTGCACAAACAAGGAACAGTATCCCCCACATGTAACACAACAGCCTCTGGTAGATGTTTCAGACTGCTTGAAGCCTTGAAGCCCTGTGTTTTAGGTGGTAACTATCCATCCGAAAGAAACAAATCTAGTTTGTCTGTCACTTGCACTCTTTTCTCTTAGGAGTGGTGAGGTCTGTGACTCATTATGAACCCTCAACAAGAAAGAAGTATTGCACACTTGAGTTTGTGAGCTTTGCTGAGCTTGGACTATCAGGTTGTGAATGCAATGATAGTCCCAGGCTCTGGAGAGAGGCCCGTGAAGCGCTGACAGGTGTCTTGTCAACCAGTTGACATGGCAGTTCCAGCTTACCCTTTGGCAATGTGCACTTTGGATGAGTCAAGTGCAGTGGCCTTGATAACAGAAGGGACTGCCTTTGGCACAGCTCCGTAGCTTTGAGCAAATACGCTCCTATACACTGCAAAGGGATGCCAGGTAGATGATGTCAGAGATGAATCCAAAACCTGCTCCTGCTTGTTTTGCAATCCTTCAGATAGATTGGGGTTGTGATGAGTGAGGCATGGTTTGATAACTTGTCCAATGGGACAGCTTCAGGGGCTGTGTGCAATAATCAGATGAGGAGTGACATGCAGAACAATGAGGAACCCCACAAGCCTCATCAGCCAGTCTCCCTGAATAACAGCTTGAAAGGATTAAATCTTTGGCTGGTTGCACCTTACATTCAACCAGACCATGTGCCTAGAGACAGCACAGCATGATAGTGACAGCTCAAATTAGTGTTCTTTTGCTGAAGTTCTTAAAATCACCAGAGTTAAAAGGAGATCCTAGGGTCAGATGTGACAGTATCCAAGAGTCTGTTAAGTTTCATAGTTGATAAAGAGCAGAGACTGTTACACTAGCTGTTTGTGAGGAGAGCAAAATCACTTCGAGCCTTCTCTAGATGAAGTTTAAAATTGATTCTCAAGAAATCAATTAGTGTTATCAGTATGGGATTTGGATCAGGACTTCTTGGGCATTTTCAAATAATATTGGTGCTTTGGTTTATGTCAACATCTTTGTAAGTGGTTAACTCTTTTAGGACTTTTTCAACTGGTCTCATACACAATATCAGGCCGGTACTTTCATGACCATATTTTCTTGGACACAGTATATTAAGATAACAAAAGTGTCAGCTAGTTTGCTTGAGAATAAGAAGATAGTGTCCCCATGCATTATGAGCAGGTAGCTATTTTTGCCGTGTTAAAAATGAAACTAACTTATTGGACAATTTCTTGGCTGGCTGTTCCCTAATGCCAGTGGGAAACACAGGGCAGTGTTGACTGTTTGACAGTCAGTCTTGCTACCTGAACAGTCAGCATGACCAGACAAAGCAAGGAAATATTCCAGCAGCAAAGCTTGCAGTGACAATGAAGCAGCACAGTCTGGGACCACATCTGCTGCTGCAGGTTGCTTGGAACATTTGTGTTAGGAGTCCTTACTGGCTTGAAAACATGATAAGATCTAGCAAAATATTTCACTTCTGCATTCATATGGATTCAACAAGGAGTATTTCAAGAGAATCACAGGAGTGACCTGAGGCTTATGTAAACCTACTATGGAAAACTTGTGTGTATTAACTATGGAAAAATTTGATTCCTGCAAGAGTAGGAAAGGCTTCTCTGTAAGACATGCACAGTTTTATCTATTGTTATTAAGTGCCTTGATTGAAGCACTAGGGGCTTCATTTCTAGATAGAGGTACATCAAGTCTGATACAGCTTCTCACAATTAACCAAAAGTGGTGTCTGTTTCTGTGAATTACCACTGAGTTGAATGTGACTTGTCAAATAATTTTAAAGGCCTCTGTGTACTAGCTAGTCTATTGCCATGAAAATCCCATGGAGAAAATGTTGTGAAGTTCAGCACTTTAATCCTTTTTCTGTGGTAGAAAGCTGTGGTAGATGTTGAGCTATCCAAGGAATGCCTGTCTGGGTTTTGGCACAGAGGCTTACTGGATTGTTCCTATCTGTGTCTGTGAGAATGATGCCAGCTGCAATGACACAGCAGTCTGAGAAGGATGGCACTAGCCCCACCAATTTTACATTTTTTTTTATAACTTGGATACTTGGTTCCCTAATAATTTCCACAGTTGCTCAGAAACATCATAAAACTGAATGAACAAAAAGCTGGTGGATACACTATACTTCAGGTAAATAAGAGGTAATTCATTTAGGAAAAGATGATCTTAACCAGGCTACATTGTTCTGGACTCTGAACTGTATGTTATCACTTTGATAAATGAAATTTTGAAGTCGTTACCAGCAATTCCCTGAAATTCTTGGCTTAATTTGCTGAAGCTAATAAAAAGCCAGTGAAGTTGTGGGCATCAGAAGGAATGATATTGTGAACAAGACTGACATTTTGATCCTGTGTAAAACTGATGTGTCCACATATTGAGTGTTGGGCACAGTTCCAGTCTCTGCACGTGGAGAATAAAATAGTGGAGGTAGAAAACACCCAGAAGAGGATATCTAAAATGTTTGACACAAGAGAGCTGTCGTCTTACAAGGAGAGATTAAAAATGCAGAGACTCTTCAGACTGGAAAAAAATGTTGAAGTGGGATATGATTGAGATGTGTATGGGGATATGAAAGTGATGTATAAACTAAATGACAAACTGTTAGCACATCCTGTGACACTAAAACTAAGAAGCACTTTGGGAAACTAGTAGGAGGGAATTTAAAAGACATAAAATAATCCTTGATAAGGCAGGTAATGAACTTTTAGACTTTCTTACCCAAGATATTTTGCAGGCACAGTGTCAGTAGTTCAACAAGTGATTAGACAGATGCACAGATAAGAAATCTATAAAGAGATATTAAAAGGAGCAGGTAAGGGAGTATATACCCTGTAGCACTAACACCACTGCAGTTCCTGAACAGATAAGAGGGAAAGAGATCACAGAAAGAGGTCTCCCTAAATAGCATCACTTCATGTCCTGTGGTGTCCTTGCCAATGATCTGCTTTTTACACGCTTGAGTGGGTCTAATTTCATGACAGTTTTCCCCTCAGCAATAACACTGTGTGGCCAATCTACAGCAGATGCTGATATGAAGTGTGTGTTGAGATTGGTGTTAGTGCACTTATGATTACCATATGCTGCATGATACCAGTTGACTTCTAACTTGGTACAATTGTTGTAGCATGTTTCTTTGTGGGGATTGCTCTGGGGCTTCTCTGCCAATGAGATGCTCAAGCTCTCTCAGGCTTTGGGTGAAGGGGAAGAGATGTTCTGTAAGGACAGAGAGGATACATTCCTCATTTTCATAAAGTACTTGTGGGAAATAAAGTTAGGAGCTCTTGACTGCAAGGAGGTCCTTAATATAGGAATTACTGTTTAAACAGAGCTGTAGTAAAAACTTAACCTTGTAACTTCCAAAGGTTATGACCCCGGTAGTGTTAGAGATACGAAAGAGCAATATTGACCCTACTAAACAGGCTTATTCATAAAGGGAGGATTTAAGGTGTCTCCATTGGCAATTGCCACCACTCAGCTGGATCTGACTTCCCTTATGCAACTTCTTTCGTTAGCCCATACAAGTCACTTCTAGGGACATGGAGTAAAAGTCTCTTCATTTTCTTGCTGAATAAAATAAGAATAATTGTTGTCTTTGCATCAGCAGGCTTCTGTATTTTCCATGATTCTTTTCCTTTCCAGAAATGATTCTCGGTGTCTTGGAATGAGTGTCTTGCTAAATAAAGACTATCAGAGATGTCATCTCCAGCCTCAGCAGAGACTTGGGTGTTTGCTCTTGGCAGATGATACTGATGTGGCTGAGTTCCCAAAGTTCCAGTGGGTTTCTCAATGACAACTGTGATGAAAAAATATGTTGTAGGGGTTTCCAAAACATAGATATCCTTTATGTATACTTGCATTCATTCGGTTCAAAAGACCTTTTCCTGGGTGACTGTGGAGTATATCATAGAATCATAGAATGTTTCGGCTTGGAAGGGACCCTAGAAATCACCTAGTTCTAATGCCCATGCCTAGGGCAGGGACATCTTCCACTAGATCAGGTAGCATTAAGGAAGGGGATTCAAAAATCTCCTTCCACCTCATCATCTCCAGAGGAGACAATTTCTCACCAAGACGTGGAAGTTTCGTTGTTCAGATATACGATGCAGTACGATGTACAACCCAGCTAACAGCAGCCACATTAGCTTTCTCATTCTGCTTGTGAAATTGAAATCTGTGGCCAATGACTAATGATGTAGTAGGCAACAGCTGTGCCTTCAGCAACAGGTCTGCTATTTCTCTCCATGCGAGGCAAAGTGAGAACTATGAGAAATATGATGATGACAAATGTCTTAGTTCCAAAGAACTATAAAGGGAATAGTCTCTTTCTGATTTGGACTGTCTATCTTGTTGGCTTCAAGGTGATGTAAAAGTCATGCACAAGAACCTCATGATACCTCTGGAATTCCTCAGTCCATCCCAGAGTTGTCATCTCAAATTGTAAAAGAGCACATTTGTTTGTATCCCTCAGTGGCAAAGCTTTAAGTGGAAGGGCTTGCTGGTTGAAAGACTCCTTTCACCACTCAGTGGCTCCAGAAGTCTTGCTGCTTGTTCCTATTTCTTAGCAGGACCCAGTCCTGATGATCAGCAATTTGACAGCTTATTTATGGGAAAGATTGCAGAGACTTGAAGCAGCAAGCAAACATAACTTTTTTGCTGACAGCACTATGAGTTACAGCAGTGAATGAACGGCTGCCCTGATTCCCCTGGCTGTTGCTGGATGAAGAAAGAGGAGAAGGAACAGAATACAATATGATTTTTTATCCTTTGGTATAAACAAGAAACAGAGCACCTCAGATAGGCATTAATGCTACATAAAATTGAGGTGCTCTTATAATGATGCATATCTTACCTGAAGGAGATCTAGAAAGACTGTGAACCAAAGAATTGATTATTGCTGCTTTGAAACAGGAGCAATTCAAGTGTGAGCCTGCTTAAAATACCTGTTGGAAACCTATTTCTGACTAGAAAAATGTAGAGATATTTGTCACATTGATACTTGCTATCAAGACCCAAAGCAGAAAGAGAGATATTTTAACCTCTTGCCTTCCAGAGGGAAGTGTAAGGGAGAGGAGGGAATTGCCAAGATCAGTGTTCCCATGAACAAAAGAGGAACATACCTTGGGCTTCTGTCATCTCCTTTCAGCTGCAAAACTGTGATGGAGCAAAAGCAGGAAAACTTGTTAATGTAAATGTGAGGTGGACTGATTTGGTTCCTGCCTTGTATATGTTTCTTAGGAAAAACCACTTTTTTAAAGGAGCGACTTTACTTACTATCTAGACTGTCTAACCATCTCTCCACACTGATAAGTTGGTGCACAGAAAAAGTGTGGGGGATGAGACTAACAGAAGAAATAGAAGCAAAAAAAGCACACACTTTATTTATGCAGAAAGAGTAGGCCCTCAAAGCTACAAAGCCGGCTAATTGTTTAATTTAATGGGAAATTCTGGGAGAAAGTACTTATTGAGGTAAATTGCCACTGGGAGAACAAATTTAGAAACTTCTTGACTCAACTGCCTTGCAAATCTGGCTGATGCTGAAATACAGGTTTGGAATCTAACTTGAAGATACCCATTTACCTTGACCTGAATGAAGAGCTATCAGAGAATACCTAAAGCACCTGAAGGAAAGCCTTGAGGAAGGTAGAGTGCATTAGTTTTAGGTAGTGTGGGTTTACAAAAGGATGCAACAGCCATTTCTGATTTGCACCTGAAAGTTGTCAGGTGCTCTCCTCCCAAATATCCAAAGCCCTTTCTTCAGCTTTTGTACCTGATGCGTTTCCCAAACGATTGAAGAAAATTGTGATTAGGCAGGGTGTTTCAGTCTCCCACACTCTAGCAAGATTTTTTTAAAGGAACACATGGCAGGAAAGTTCCTAGTTGCTCACTGTAATGATTTTTATCCAATGTCTGATGGTGGTTGTTTATTCTAAGTGGTATTACTTTCATCTACTTAAAGGACGTAATAAACCCCCTAAAAATTATTATGGCAGCATCCACCTTGATTAGCTCTTGGCAAGTAGGACTGCCCATTGTCACACAGACACCCCCACCTAATTGTGTCCCCCCATAAACAGTAAAATATTTGGTCATTAAAGCCACAAGAAATATCTCATATTACTCAAATAAGACGGTACTTTCCATTTTAGTTTACTTCAGGCAAATTAAACAGGCCCCCTTGAAACAGTGACAAGAAGAGTTATTGGAGCTTAGCACCAGACACCAATTACAATTTGAGAACTAAATGCCATAATAAACAAGACGTATACTTTAATCTAAAGCAACTCAAATATGTGGCTGGATAAAGAAAAAAGGTAAGGGTAAACTCTGTAATTATAATAAATCAGTGTACTGAGAAAGTGTGTACCCTTGAGGTATATTCTTTTATTCTGCAATTAACTTTCAAGTGTTTTGCTTAATAGCACCCTCTTCCATGCACACATAAAAAAACTTCCTTGAATTCTCATATTCCCCAGCCCTCTGAATAAGCATTCATTTCCACAGACCCTCCTGTCTGTGGATGATAGGTGTGTGCCAGTAGTGGTGCATCTCAGTTTGCCCCCCTAGCTGTGGGCTTCTTGTGGATACCTTGTAATGGCCCAGTTTTGCCTTTGTGGACAGCAGCAGGAGCAGTATTCGTACATCCAGCTCAGTGCAAAGCTGGGGCAGTGCTGAGTGCTCTTGAAAATCCCATTGCAAACTTCTTCAGCATAAAGGAAGCCTTAAAAAAAAAAAGGTCTCTCACTAATATATAACTAACATGGATTTGTATACTTGGCTTTACATTACTATCTGATAAATAAAATCATGCTCCTGCTATTTTTCCTTTAACATATTTAATGGACGGCCTAATGCATCCTTCCAAGAGCCTTATTTATACAAACCACTGCTTTTGCCATATTTCTGTCATCTGCAATAGAATTCTAGGATGTAGTAACCATCTTGAATTTCTCCATGCTCTTGATAACAAAAGTAGGTGAGAATTCCTTTGCTTTTTAAGACAGAACAATAGCCTCTTCTAATTTAGAAAACTATGTGCCAGAACCAGACAAGTGAAGAGGAAAGGAGAAGTGACTGTTAAAAGTGAAGCTTTGCAAGTGTAAGATGAATGTGTCAAGGTTAAAGTATTCCTCTAATCCCAGAGTGAGGAAGGAAAGCTGTAGCTAATAAAGTCCATCCATGCAGTTTTATCCACTTGTATGCACTTTACTAAAGGAAGAGGTGCAGTCTGGAGACCAATTACAAATCACTTGTCTGATTCTTTTAATCCCTTTATTTCCATATCTGATCAAAATAAAGATTTAGTTTTTTCCTGTGTCTAAGAAAAGAAAAAAAATCCTAAATTTATCTGCAATACATTGTTTTCTGTTATTGACATGCAGCCTCATATTTTATTCTGAAGCTTTTCTCTGACTCTGAGTTTCTCATGGCTATATGTGGGTCTCATGGCTATGTATGTGTTTGTTCATTGTTTTTTGCTGGTTTGCCATGGTTTGGGAAAAATGGGACTATAAGACTCAGTTCCATTAGAAAGCCCCCACTTTAGATTGACCCTTGGCAAACCCCATTGGAACTAGGGCTAGAAATTGGAAGGACAAGCATATGCACAGCAGCAGACAGAACATATTCATTAGTACTCGCTGGTTATGCAAATGTGTTTCTGTTTTCAAACTACTGTAGTCTTTTCTAAAACTTTGGACATGAGTTGTGGTACAGCTGCACCCACAGTTTCAGCTACAGGCAATCAGAGACAGCATCAAGCACTTGTGGTATCTAGAGTAAGAGCAGAGGAGGTCACTGCTTTACTGAGGATCCACCTTCAACAGGTCACATATTTGGGAATGGTACTGGGAAGAGCATGGGGCAAGGCAAGGGGGGAGGTCCCTCTTCTCATCTGTGGGCATTTTAGCTGTTGCTGGTCATCAAGGTGTGCAGGGAATGGCTGAAAAGCTTGACGTATTTTATTCAGCACCATGATGAAGAACAGAGGTTAACAGAAAATGCACAACTTCAGGGAGTTTGAGTGCAAAAGTCTGCAAAAGCCTCAGGGTATGTGTTAGCATTTGGACATAGATACTTGTTCAAGAAGGTCATGTCTCGACTGTAAAAAGATGGAGCACTTAATTGAACCTCTCACTTACTAAGGGTATGAATTATTATTCCCCATTTTAGAAATTTTTCTGCATTTCATTAGTCCTTTGAGTGATTTCTTAAAATACGTTTTGTCCTACCCCAAGCCTACTAGCCTATATTATCCCTAAGCAGAGCAGTGTGAGTGAACACGACAGTTACTTCTGGCATTCAGTGTGGTAGAACATGTATTTTATTCTCTTAATCATTACGCTCCAGATGCAAGAAATGCCCCACATCAATGAAGTGAGCTTCAGCCTAAGTCTGCTGTGCAGGTGCTAATTCTGCAAGCTCTTTCTGCTCCTTATCACCCATTGCCTCCCTGTTGTTCTTTCACTCTGAGGCTGTGTTTCTAACGCTGCTCCCCAGCAATGAGAATAAAGTGGGGGCCTGCGAGACAACAAACCCTGAAGTCTGACTGTTGCAGTGCTGGTGATAAGATGTAAACTAAGATTGTGTAACTCTTCCAGCAAAGAAGTCTAGCTGCGAGTGAGATACTCTGAGCAAAGCTCATGGGGTTTGATTCCCTCCTCAGATAGGGAGAGCCCCAGTGATGCAGAGTATCTTATCAGATCAACCACCTGATTTTACAAGATTTGCAGAATGCTGTGCCCTTAAGCTAAGGCAGACGCTGAGCACTGGGTATGTGCTGCACTTTCATTCAGTGATGGTGAAATTTCTTAGTACCTTCTCTGTCACTTAGAAACTGTGCCTTGGGTTAGAGGGATTCGCTGTAGTGTCACACCAGTCTCCACTGCTGACTGGGCACTGCTGAGAATTCTCTATCAACAATTACCTGAATGTTGTGAATGAGTGAGAAAAAGCCATGCAGGGCCTGTTTGAACGCCGGGGAAGAAATCCAGGGTGCTAAAAGGTTTGCATGCAGTGGCCAGGTGACTGCTCTGGGATGTACTCAGCACAACTTGCTTTACGTGGCCAGGAAAAGAGAATAAATTATTATTTAAGTGATGTGTATATGGAGTTAATGAGTAGCAGTGAATGTGCACTTGTGCCATGGTTTGCTCAAATGTCTGGAGAATCCTCCTCTCCTGTCTTTTTGCCATTTTTTTTTATTTACCTGTCTTTTTGCCATTTCTCTCTGCAGTACCTTATTGACCCAAAGGAACTGTGAGCCTGGTCCACTGGCAGAATTGTGTTTGCAGGAATTGTCAGCACTATGGAATTTAATCCATTTGTATGGGAGTATTGAATATCTTTGTTAACTTCTGACAATATTTTCATTCTTTACTGTTCCTTGCATTTTCACACTACTGTGACAAGTATGAACCATTCTTGATTTGGCATTACTAGGCTGAAATATGGTTACTAAGACATGTCAGTGACCTACTGGTCACTCTTTGCGGGCTTATGTTTCTAATGTGTCGTTTGTGTTTAGAGAATGAAGTAAATTTTGCAGAAGAACAAGAGAATATACTTTTGGCTGGTTTGTTTGAATTTGTAGCCTGTGCTGTTACTTGGGGGAATAAATCTGGTTTGATTCTGGAAGAAAATTTCAAAACCATGTGGAGAATCTATTTCTTTTTGAACATACTTGTCTAAATCTGCACTAGAGTCTTGATGTTCTCAATGCACATCTTGAAGCACTTGGACAAGGTGGCAGTGCTAGAACTCCTGGTCACTCCTTTCATTTTGCATAATCTCTTGACAAAAGTCTTTTAGAACACAAATTAGGTTTTAAACTGGGGTGAGGACCTAAAATCATTTAGATGTCTTTGCTCCCTGTCAAGTAATCAGGCAACAAATCTGAAAAATCTAGATCAGCCTGTACCTGAGGCAATTATTCTCTATAAATCTTTTCTGTGTGTTGCATCCTTGCTGTTTCTGCCCTTACTCTCAAGCATCTGGGTTGCCTTTCTGTGTTGGATCATGTCAAGATGCTTTCCTAGTCCATTAGATCTTGCAGGACATCTTGTGAAAGGCCATTTGCAGGCTAATGTGATTTTCTTCTGCATTGCAGAGGTTGGGTTTCTAGAGGAGTCAGGGTAAAAGTCTCTACAAGTCGCAGGTCTTGCAATGAGATTTAGGTGTAAAAATCAATATATGCACTTGAAAAAATTTTACTTTTGCTCTTCATTATTAGAATCTCCAGCATATTTTTGAGGTTGGCATAATTTCCTTCCTTTGTGTGCGTGAAATGCTTGCTCCTATCTTTTCATGTATCTGTATTTATACATATGCTACAAATAAAAATAGATTTGAGGGCAAACACTGTAGAAAATTGCCTCAGGATTTAAGCTGAGATTTTAATATGTTGTTTGAATGCTCTGGACAATACAGCTTGAACAAAGGAACTCTGTCAATCCAAAAGGGTTTGTTTTCTGTAATGAGTCTCAAACCCAATCAATATTTGTTTTATTAACCTGATGGGTGGATTCAGTTTAAAGTCTTAGTGTAGTTTGTTTGAAGTGCTTTGTACTTGGAAGCTCTGTGAGAGGTAAACAATGCTGAGAGTAACAGCAACAGTGGCCTATTGTATTGAGCAAGTCCCTTTTGTACGGAGGCTGTTGACCACTTGTGTTGTTTTTTGAGGATATCAGCTCATGCTTTTTTCCTGACACAGCCTCAAGCATTCAAACATCCCAAAGGTTGGAAAATATTTATCAAGATGCTTTAAAAATATTTTTCTCACAAGTGTTTGCTGGCTCTACTGTGCAGTTTTCTTCTCTTTTAATACTGTAGTACAGATGCAGGAGGAGGTGAACAAGATCATTGTTTGCCAACATCAAGAGCAATGCAGCTGTGCCTGATTACATTAAATCATATGATGACGCACCATTCTTGACATATGCAGCATCTCTTTATTGTAAATTAATCGCCCTAAGAATCTATTTTCATCAGTTAGAACATTAGCGTTTTGCCTCTTTATGTTTTGCATTATTTAGAATCATCATGGACCGAGTTGTTTATTTATATAATTAGCTCCATATGCCTTCGCTACATTCAACATATGGCTACAACTATGCAGGACTCCTGTCCCTTCAAGAAGCTGTGTGTGAAGGCAAGGCTGGGAGAGATTGTCTGGGCATCTGCATGAGCCTGCAGCCTTCACCACCTTGAGCAGTGGTGTGGTGCGGCAGCCACTTTGCACTTAAAATAAGCCTTTCCTCTTTAACTGGGATAAAAGGAAGAAAATCCCCATGCCTGCGATGGGCGGTGATAGCAAGGCTCACCAGTGAGAGGTTGTGTAGGGAGGACCAAACCATTCTGCAAAGCCCCAGTATTGTCTTAGCTGCAAGGGAGCAGCCTTCTCAAAAGCTCACTGTGGCCTCAATTCATTATGATTTTGAAGCATCTGTAGTCCTGCCAGACTTTCACGCTCAAAAATCCCAAGCTACTCTCCAACATAACATGAGGTTGATGACAAAATCATGAGATTTTAAAAAAAACCAAGCAGTTCTGGATTCTTTCATTTTCTTTTATGTTCAAGGCTTCCCATTTCCAAGCTTTTGTCTGAGAATATGAACACTAGAAACTTTGCTTTAAAAGAAAGCTGAGAAAAATCCAAAACTGCAGGATCCCTGACTTTGACTATGACTTCCCCTGCATTCCAACTTTGGATATTGCATCATTTGAAATCCTGGCTCCTGGTCACTTTTGGTTGTTGCCATGAGTGCTGCCATGGGTACACCTCATAAAGCAGACATCCTGCTCCTCTGATCCTCTATCTGCTCCTCAGCTGATCATTAAGAGGATGAAGCCTACGTGCTCTGAGCTGGGGCAGGGAAGTGCCAAGTGAAGGAATGAAGCAGAAGGGGGTTTGTAACTCAGCAGGAAGGAAAACTGCAGACCTGCATGCAGAAAATGTGTGAAAGAGAAATACTAAAAAGGGGGCAGGCAAAGTTTAAAGAGAGGGAATAGGCAGCCTAAACCTGGTGAAAGAGGGACCCACGTTCTTCTTCAATTTTTACTTTGTTTCTGAGAAGTGCCACTAAAGCAGCCTTGCTCTGGTATTGGTATTTTCTACGTCCTTATCACAGTTTCCACGTGTGTCTGTGGAGAGAATGATTGTACCCAAGTGCTGGCAGCACCTAAGCTATCTGACTGAGTTTAGGCATTAGATATAATTTGGGAGAGTGGTTCCCCAGTGAATGCTTCAAAACAGTGAGGGGTGCTTAAAGGTGTGCTAGTTAGCGAATGTGTGATTTCCCTGTAGCTGCTGCTTCCTTCTAATTTTATATTCTGTTTCATGAAAACACTAACTGCGAGTGCCCCAGATCTGCAGCACATATGCTGGGTAGTTAGCAAGGGAACTCGGTACAGCCAGGAGGGTGGTGCCAGCCATCCCCTCAGTAGTGGAGCACTGCTCTGTTATTTACCAATTTTATTCCCCGAGCCCTCAGGAATTAGGGAAGAATTACTGCCCCTTTCCAAAGGATATTGACACTCAGACAGATTAAAGACCTTGTTCATGGTTGCACACAAAGTCTGCACTTAACCTGACAAATGAATTTAAGCCTCTAGAGTCCTAATCCAGAGCCCTTTCTACTAGAGGAAAGATAACTAATCTGAGCTCTTGAACTCTATGAGCGTGAGAGCACTTTCAGCAGGGTTGGCACAGGAAGGCAGCAGCCCAGTGCTGGCATGGGCTGGCCAGAGCTGATTCCCAGCTGCAAGGCAGCAGAGTTAACGCTGGGGCATCCCTCTTTGCTCCTGGTAGTAAAGTGGTGGAACGTGCAGAACTGCTCTGTTCAGCCTTTAGAGTTTTCCCAAGGTTTCCTATCTCCTGCCCTTTTGAATGACATCTTCTCAGCCAGGGACCTAAGACATAGTTAGTGCCTTGGCTGTATTCTTGCCTTCTAGCACAGTAAAAGTGAGGGGATACCCATACAAAGGAGACATAGGGCTGTGGGCCAGGAAAGACCTGGGGGTGAGTTAAAATACAGTCTTTCTGTCTTGTAGCTCTGCCCCTAGAACAGTTTAATACGCAATTAGTAAACAGTAAATTTTGCTTCAGTGCTCTGAACCACCTTTTCTATCCTGTACATGGCTTATGTTTGAATATAGGGCAGATTTACCCCATCTATGACTACAAGTTACAAAGTGTACATATCTCCTCCTCCTCCTCCAACATGTGCTTCATCCTTGAGTTTCCAACCCGATCCTCTTTTTCTCCCCAGGCTGTAGTTCCTTTGCTCCATTGCAGTGGCTTTGCAGGCTTGGCTGATAGACTGCGACGTATATCCACAGAGAAGCATATGCATGGGCAATATGATTCATGTTGTGTGAGTGAACTCATTCCAACAGCTTTAAGCAATGGGTAATTTCCCTCAGGCTCTGCCCCTTCCAGTGTTTGCCAGCCCAGCAACAACAATAACGCGGCAACACCAAGAATGACCTGTGTTACACATTGACCAGAAGATGTTGACCTGGGCTAAGTATTGCTGTCAGTCATGGGCCATCCCACATCTACTCAGAGAGAACACCACAGTGGATTGTAGCATTAAATCCTCTCTCTGCAGTTCTACTGAATACCATTCATTTTGGACAATGCACAAGAACTGTTTTTGTTATTCATTACCAAGTCCTCTGAGGATATGCCTTTTTTCTCTCTTTCTTCTGGTGATTGTTCTAAAACCCTTGAATCTTTAATTGGAATGAAAATTTGCTTTATTGCTCAAGAGTCTTAACAATATAGCAGTATGAATTAAATGCTCAGACACAGCTCAGCATGCTCCCTTCCACACTGTTCTCAGCCCCCCTCTCTCCCATGTGCTATGCAGACATGTACACTTTTCTTGCCCCTTGAACATACTCTGTTCCAAGACTTCCACACAGAGAGATGCTGTATAACCCCCACTGCATGAACAGCTACCTTCTCCATCTGCAGCTTGCTCCTTTTTCATCATAATTCTTCCATGGATTCTCTCCTTTCCCTAACACCTCGGGCAATGAGGTGCATCCTGCTACTGAGGCCCTGGCGCTGTGACTGCCACTGTGGAAAAAAGAGCACAGCACTTGCTTCTCCGTGTCTGGGTTTTACTCCTGGCTGGAGTGGTAAGAAGAGCATCCCTTGAATGATGAATTTGTCTGGGCTTTCAGAAAGAAGAACATTTCCAATGGACTTCAGTTTAGTGTCATCGTTCTCTGCATAAATTAGTGGTTTAACAGAATCACGATCTTTACTGAAAACATATAAAATATTTTCCTTTTCCAAAAAAGTTATTTCAATAACTCCATATCACTTTATCACCCAGCCTTTAGAAGAATGACAAAACAGCCAATAGTCTCCAAGTCTACAGGTCACTTACCTCTTCTCCCCAACACATAAGGATTACTCATTCATCAGATACTTACTTTTCCCTTCAAGTAAAAGGGGACAGGAAAAGTTGAAACAAAGATGACTTTATTCCTGTTTTCTGCTTTCTCAATGCTTTTTGTGCAGGGCTTAAGTGGGAATAGTATTCAGGGGGAAAAAAAAAAAAAGTGTGTTTGAGTACAAGCTCCTGTTTAAACAGGATACATTTCAGGCTGCCAGGAGGACTTTTACAGAACTAAGTACAAGGATCTTAACTGAAAAGGAAAATTAATTTAATATCTCGACAGAACCTTTTTTATTATTTATTTTTACAAGGGACTATTCATGCATGTGCACGATTCCCTAGCCTTACATAAGTGACATGCTTTTTTGCATCTATAAATATTCAGGTTAGCATATGCAGGACATTGATTTTATGGGTGATACCAAGTCTTATATTTGGTGCAGAAGGACAGTTCAGATGACTGGCTAGTAATTATTTCTTTTTAAATGTGTAATCCCTGTGTTTCAAAAGCTGCTTTGTTGTTGGAGAGATGGCCTGAAAAAAAAGCTCAGCAGCTTGTTATTTCGTGTACCCAGGGTTTCACCGTCGCGGCGTCGAGCAGAAAGATGAGTCTGCCTGTGATGTTTACCCACCTTGGGCCCGTGTTTGCCTAATATATATGAAAGGGATCCTGTTATCATCAGGCAGGCATTCCGGAGGAAACACTTTGGGAGCCGCAGCCAGGGAGGGGAGCGGGGGATGCTGCCTCCCTCCCTCTCTCCGTCCCCGCCGCGCAGCGCGGCCGAGGTCTGTCCGTCCCTCCAGCACCATCTAGCGGGACCCCCGCGGCTGCCGGGGGCAGGAGATTCAGGGGAATGCTCCGGTGGTCTCACTAGGGAGTTTGGATTCGTCTCGCCTTGTGTCTGTAATTTTCCCGGGCTGGGCTGGTACCCGCCCCGCTTGCCCATGGACACCCCCGGACACCGGGGCTCGCCGGCGCTCCCGCTCGGCTTTTGGCGCTGTTCTGCACGAGCTGGGAAAACTGCTGCGCAGTTTTTTTATTTTTGCTTTGGCTTTCCCATCTGTGTAACACATGTCATGGTTGAGTAAGGTTAATAGGAGGCATAAATAAAGGCAAATGACCACGAAATCCTGAACTCAGATCTGCTGATAATACAGTTTTGCTACTTATCGCCTGATTTGCTCTCAGCTTTTGGTGTGGCTTTACCATCCTGCTCACTGCACACCAAGGCAAAGGCTGTGCCTGTGTCCCAGGGCAGCTGTGCTGCATGTGCCCTGGCCAGAGCAGAGTTTATTTAGAGTTAAAAAGTAACATTTGGCCAGTGGGAAGGGATGATGAGAGAAACAGGCTGGGGCAGGATGCTCTTAGCAGAGTAAATAGGTTGCTTGAAGGGGGAGCAGCTCACCTGGCTTGTGACAGTATAGGGCACATGTGCTAGGAGTATGCCCAGGGCTATGGCTGCAGATGCAGAGATGCTTCAAAGCAAAAACTGTCTGAAAAGAGAAGCAGGATTTCCTCTTACCTTAACTGAAGGGCAGTATTGCCTGATATACATTGTAGAATAAAACCTGACAGATTTGCACTAATGTTGCTTTAGTTTTTCTTGACTTGGGCAAGGGGCAAGACTGCCCTGTAGCCTCCATGGGGATGCATAACACAGGCCGTGTTCCCAGCAGGAATGCACACAATCGTCATGCTGATGTTCCGCTGCAGGAAGCGGCTGGTTTCAAAGAAAAATCATATTTACTGTGTATTTGCATAAGGCAGAGCTCAGAGACCTTCTGGGAAGCAAAATGTCTTTCCCCCAAATGCAAGCAGCCCTTGCCAATCAACTGGTGTTGAACATTTAGTCATAGCTCAAAGAGACCTTCCCAGTGAACCATGTCAGCCTGTTAATGACATAAAGATGCCTTCTAATAAACTGGTCATAGCTGGACCCTGGGTTAAATATACTCAAAGGCCATCAGGATATGATTAAAAACTTGTAAACCCCCACCATCTTAAGCTGAAATACCACCACCTTTCTCTCCTGCATTTCCTAAAGAAAGGGACAACAATTCAGAATTTTCTTTCCAGTCACATAAAGGTTCAACTTTTATGTGTATTATCAGAAACAAGGGCTTAAGTTTACCCATAGAACAGATATGATTGTGAACAAGTCAAACTCCCCCACAGATATGCCTTAGCTCTCACCTATCATCAGAGGTATGGCTCACTTTAGGTGTCTGCTGTATTGGCAGCAACTGTGCCTGGTAGCATCAGCTGCCATATGAGATGCACACCTATACAAATTCATCTTTCTGAGGGCACCAAACAGACGTGATAAACTAATGTTTGATCTTAGTTTCACAGCAGAATTAGGTCTCAAGTAGTTCTCAGATTTGTGCCATGTTGTTTTAACAGAGCACCCCAGCAAGCAGTACCTTCTTCAGCATAACCTTGTGTTGGATTAGAGGGTCAGGCAAACAATCTTTTGACACATTACAGATGCAGCAGTCTCTCCTGACTTCATTGACGTTTCTCATGTTTTGAGACCTTGCCTGATTCAGACCCACAAAGATTATCAGTTCCCTGATCTGTTATTTCTTTGTTAATTCAGTAGTAGTTTGGGGAGTTGTAAGATGTCATTCAGAATTTCTACCAAATCACTTCTATCCTGGATTACTGATCTGTGTTTTTGCAGATCTGGCTGAGAATGAAATTTGCTTCTGAGCAGCTGCCAAACAGGGCATCTGTCAAGAAATTTACATACTGTTACATTTCTGTAGTTCTGTACTCTATGTAAATAATATTTGCCTCCTGGCATCTTCCTCACAGAACTGATTTCTTCCCTGTGGTTTCTTGCCAGAATCTTGGCCATTTCAATAATTGAGACTCACACTGAGACCTCAGAAATGTTAATACCCAAAAGCACTAAAATCACAGAACACTGCATGATTAAGACCGTTCTAAAAACTGCATCAACAATCAAAACAGCATATCCAGAGAAACATCATATTTGGTTGCCCCAGTTCTGCGCCCCTCCATAATAAAACAGACGGAAACTGGAGCAACACCTGCTCAGCTGATATTTGTATTCTAGAGGAAGGTGGAGCTGGTTGGCCAGTACAATTATGCCCGTTCCATTTTACCCAGCACCAGAATAAGGGGATCAAGGGATGTATGGGAGTGTTGAGAAGGTAGGCTCATCACCAGTTTCACCAATCCATATGTAATGCAAAATATCCCATTACCCACAGCCAGCTAGCACAGTGCTCCTCCAGCTCAGTTCAGGAAATAGCAGCAACCTGAGAGTCAGGAATTTATAACCGGCTCCCTAAGGGTCTCTTTAATCTTGATCCAGGAGGGAATGCATCTCCAGCCTTTATCAGCAGGGTCTTCCCAGGCAGGGTCTGATCCTTGTCTCTGTGAGTGCTGTATCAACGAAATCATATGTACATCTAGGCAGATAAATAAAACAGGTCCAGGGAGTAAGCTGGACTGCAGATTGCCTTTGCTGCCTAATTGTTAGCACACTCCTGACACGAGCCAGGGAGAAGCATACACAAGGACTATTCCCAGCTGTGTGGTACGTTGAATGCTACGCTGCCTGGCTCCTTCTAGCTTCTGTGGTTTGCTTAATTCCATCCACCACATCATCCTCCTAGGCTTTGCACCCTTGGGAGGCCCCCTGGTGCCTACCTGCCCCAGGGCACGCAGGGTATAACCTCAGTCTCTTGCTATGAAGTCTCGGAAGCTGCAACACATTATGCACACACTTTGAACTGAAATAAATAAATGAAAAATAGCAATTATGTATTAGACTTTAGGGCATCTGTGTAGCCCACGAAAGACTCTGGAAAGTGCTACATGGTGCGGTTAGGCCATAAAAGGTCCTTGGTCCTGTTTGATTAGCTTTAGAGTCAAAGCTGTGTGCATTAGAAACAGTGTTGCTATGTTTATCGAGTTTCAGACAACGTAAAAACTCGATGAGCTGTGTAATCCACAAAGAAAAACAGCATCAACCCATCGCCATGCCATACAAACAAGTGGAAGTTTTGCAGTATAGATGTCTCTCTAGTTTTGCATAGTATTTCATATTCCCTCCCATGTTAGCTGTCCTGGTAGAGGCCCATTCTGCTTTCAAATGAAAAGTTACTTTATTACTTAAATGCATAAATCACAACACTATATCTTGATGAACTATATTTTCTAATGAACGCATGCATGTTCCGTATTTATTGACACCGTTGAAGGGAATTGGGTCCTCATATTTTTAAGGCTGAACTGAAAGGCATTCATAATTCATTCTCATCAATTTGGCTTTGCAGGAAAGAAGTATGAGAGATAGGAGCTTCTTTGCTTTTTTCATGCCTTTTTGGGAAAGACATTTTTTATGTGTGATGTGCTATGAGATACAGGGAACAAGTGTTTAGAGAGAGAAGAAACATTGCATACACACACAGAATTGCACTGCTTTGAATTATAGCACCACAAATCCGAACCAAACCCATTGACTCTTAGTGAAGTTACTTTGGTTTTACAGGACTATTTTTTTCTAGAGTACAGACCAGTGAAATCTGAATAGGCAAGGCACCAAATGGGGCAAAGGCATGACAAAAAGTGCAGGGGATGTGAGGTGGAAGCACATGGCCAATTCACTCCATGAGACCTGTGTCCACATCTTGCTGAACGTGAGTGAGACTGGAAGATCCCAGCCCTGTGGGAATGCGCAGAGAGGCGGTGTGTTGCATGGTCACAGCAGTAGAACTGGACAGGATCTACTTCATTTTCAAAGTGTTTAAAAGAGGTAGAAAGGTTTTTATGGGGCCTCCCTCCCTCCCACTTCAAGATCACCCTAGCCAGTTAAGCTCTGGTATCAGCAGATGTTGTTGGTCTTTGTATGACTTCCCAAGGCACAGAAGTTACACTGGGATTCTCTGAGTGAGGGCTCAGAAGCATGCTTTCTTGCTGTTCTATAATTATATTTTTCTCCAGAGGCTGTTTACAGTGGATTCACATACAGTAGTCAACAACTGGCCCTCATTATTTTTATAAAAACTCCTGCTTGATCAGATCATGCTAGCAGAATTATTTCAGTCTTCTCTTAATCAGTTTATTTCTTCAGAAGGGATTTTATTTTTTCTGCAGTTCCACAGTATTTCCTATGTATATTCTGGAGCAAAAAGAAATCAATTCTTTGAAGAAGTTGCTTATTTCAAGAGGAAAGATCCTTGTTTAAGTGGGCTCCAGTGCATTAAGAACTGAGCTGGATGCTACTAAGTTAGCATAATTTCCAAACATACTCCTCGGGTGTTTAGCAAGATTTAGGGAGTTGCCATGGAGGTGTATTTGCCTGGAGATGATGTCTGTCTGAACCAGAAGATTTTATTCCAAATTACGAAAGGGGTGCAAGCCTTCCTCTCTGAACAGCAGCGTCCCCTGCAGCTCCCTTCCTGCCAGCTTGCTGTCACTTTTTTCCCAAAGCACTCTCCTCTTTCAGGTCCTCTCCTGCTCTAGTGAGTATGTGAGGGTGTCTTCTCTGCTTCTTCAGCTGGAATTTGAGGCAATGTGCCTTTCCACCACAGAGCTGGCAGAAACTTTTGAAATCAGTGGAAATCTTCTCTTTCATTGGCTCTGCTAGTTGTTCGATTACCCACACCCCATCTGCCACCCTTCAGGGGAATTAGATGCAGTCCCTTCTGAATCCCCAGTAAATGTGCAATGACTGGAATGTCCCCTCTCTCCCTGTGCTTTTGGGCTGCCAAATTTCTGTATGACTTCGTTTTTCAGAACTGTCTTGTCCTCATCCAAGGAAATGTAAACAGTAGATTGAAAGAGTGATTTAGGGAAAAATTGCCTTCAACTGGGCATTAAATCCATTATTACCTTAAAAACATGTCCAATAAATCACAGGCCTGAGTGGAGAAAGAAATATTAACAGAAGAGTGATCAAGTGTTCCTCTTTATTTTTCCCAAGGTCTGTGAACTGGAATACATTTGAAATTCTTCAGTCTCATGTCAACAGCAGGAGTAAGTGCTCAGACCTGCCACCAGCAGAGCCCCGTGCTGCTGTGGGCTTGCGATTGCAACAGCTCCCTTCTGTGTTATGTGGACTGTCCTCTGTCTACAGGAATGTTACATCTCCCTGAGCATCAATGTGTTTAGGGAACAACAGCTGCCTTGCTTCTTTTTATTTTTTCCTATATCCTCTGAATCCTGACACTATCAGAAAAGATACTATCACTTACCCCTCTCTCCACTCCCACGTGGGTTTATCTCTGTAGTGAAGAGTGTAATTGCTAATGTCTGTAGAGATGCACATACAGGTACAAAGATCAAAATAGTAAGCACATGTCAAGCCTAATTATGATACACCTGTGTGAATGTCTTCATCTGGTTTATCAGCACCAAAAACATTTTGGTTGTGGTCTTAACTCAAATTCACTTCACCAGCCTCAGGTTTTTACAGAGCCACTTATCGCTAATTCTGCATTACCTCAAAGCAGGGATTTCCCATGTTACCTTTTGCAATGCCAGAAGCACTAATCAAATGGAAAGAGGTCTGATGCAGCCATATGTAACAGCAGGACCTGGAATTGCTTGCTTTTGACTGTGGGCAACCTTGCTCTACCTTTATAACGAAGTCTAGAAGAAAGCAAAATCGTTAAGAGTCTGCAGCTACAGCAAGGTGAAATCTGTGGTACTGAAGGCACAGAAGAGCAGGTGCTCAACTGACGTCACTATTCCCAAAGTTCTTCATTCAGTGAAATTAAATTAACTTCTTTTCCCAAATACACAGTGTTTCAAATTCCAGGCAAGACAGTATGAGCAGAGAAGCGGTCCCTAACTAGAGCAGGTGGACGCTCGACTCTATTTCATAAGCGTGGATTTTGACATCACATTTCTTCTGGTTAACTCCCACACCACAGAAAGTTAAATGTAATTTCTAATTTTCATTCTTAACAAAATGATGGGTAAGGTTTGATAGGAACATATCTAGCAGTGTGTCTTCAGAGACCATCCCAGGCACGTGAACCTTGTCTCTCTCCTACAGCTTTTGTCGTCAGTGACATGTTACTTTTCTGACATAATCATGATGTCAAAATTGGTATAAACCACATTGTTGCCTCTTTTTTTTGTGTCACATTGGTCTGAACTCAGGGGTGGACACTTTTACTATCTGTGCAGTCAGATATACTAGCCCAGAGCAGCTCAGAAATTAGTGACAAACTGTTAAGTCATTCATGTGCAGAGCCAGAAGGACTGAAATATCTGTGGAAGTGGGCTAAGTCTTGATTGTGCTTTTTGTTGAAAAGGTGTTTCTCATCTCAGAAGATTATTTGCTCTTAGAAAGCCTTACTTCCATCAAAAATTTCGTAGTACCAAAAAATATTGTATAATTTAAAGGAACTGAGTGGTAAAGTTTTTACACTCATGAAGTCTGGGAAGAAGCCACATCAATAGGATCAGCCTGTGATTCTTTCCATTTGTAGCAAAGGGAAGTAAATAGTTAATACTCCACCAAATGTCTTCCTTCCTTGGAGCAAAGCACTCTCTGTGCCACCTTTTGCAGTTTCCTCAAACATGATCTCACCCTAGTGCATGTGTTCAAAGTGCTAATAAGGAGAAGCAGATGAGGTATTCATCTTCCACCATATCCCAAGGGACCTGGAGCATTTGGTCTTGTAACACTTGCAGCCTACATAGTCTGGGGAGTTGGGATCCTCTGGTTGTGAATGGGGCTGACCCATTTGGTCCTTCCTCACCAGGATGTAACTGACTGGCAGCTCATGCAAGTCTTGGCAATTATTTCTCAGTGCAGGCCTCTTCTAGCAGAGCTTTCCGTGAAGATGTGGAACATCACAGCCTTAGGTGTTTGCCACCACAGTGGTCTTTATGTTGAGGTCCTTCAGAAATGGCTTCCTGCATGCAGGGTATTGTCCAGTTTCTTCTGGAAGCTGTAAGCTTGGAGAAAAGCAAGCACAGAAAATTTGGTAACTGATTCCCCAGATGCACACAGATTTACCACTTTGATAGATTTTTAGGTTTTGTAGATTTAAATCAACTTTAGCTGACGCTTCTATTGCTTTTAATTTACTATGTTCACTGTTTGTAATGACTTTTTTGTGCTGCTGCTAGTGCTAGCTGCATTAGGGTCCTGTATTTGTTATTGCTCTTTACTTGGCATAGGAAATGTACGCAAAGTTCTGAGCTGTGAACAATGAAACACATTAGGAGGAGAAACAGACAAACTGAAGATTTCACTTCCACACAGAAAGGTTGTATCACCAAAATTATTGTAAAATTGAAGGGAATCAAACTTTTAGTTTGCTTATGCTCTCTACATTAGAAATTTTAGAGGAATTTAAGCTACAAATATTCAGACTCCTACCTAAACTAACTGAGGAAACTTGGCTCCCTCTGTAGTCAGTGAAGAGAAAATCATCTCCAGATAGTAGTTCCAACCCAAGAGATCAAAAGTGGCTTATTATTTTCCATGAAGAACTAGACATCCTGCACCAGAAATATGCGTTGCAGGTTTTGCCATTTTCTAATGCTTTCATGCATCTTTCACTTGGTTGGTTTCTCACTTACTGAAAAAAACCTTTACAAAAATATTCATGAACCAGAGAAACTTACATGCAGAATTTTTCATGTGTTCCAAGTCCAGGTCATGTACAAAGCTTTCTCTTTTGAGAATTTAGATTAAATATTCAAACTTTTAGGAGAGTCAACACCGGCCTCTGCAACTGAGCCTTATATCTAGTGTCACACCCAATTAATGCAAAAGCCCCCAAAGTCAGCTCATCCTTGCTATTTTATCTGTATGAATGGGATTTCTGGTAACGGTTTCACACACTGTTCTTCTGCCTTTTCCAACTCTTCTGCTGATTTGGCCTATAAATATCAGCCTGTTTTCAGTACACACAGAAGAAATTTTGAATATTGATGAGGATTTCTTCTGCTTTAAATGTAAAGGGCTTTGTGCCAAGTGAAAACCTTCTTTCCCTCTCTCTTTCTAACATGTAACTTTACACAGAAGTAAATGACTTTTTCTTAAGCGTCAAATGTGGCCAAAAGGTTTGCGACCCTATAAATCAAGCAAGGTTGCTTTTGTCATCTATCTTTTGCAGTGCAAGTTAAGAAAAAAAAATCGTATTATCTTCCATGACAATGAAGATACAGCAGGTAGGACTGGAAATATGTAATAAAAGAAGAGTGTAACACCTGTCTACCTTGCTCTGGGGCCAACCACGAGTCCTCTCATTTTGCTGCTACGTCAGTGGGGTGTGGGAATTGCTCCTCTGCTGAGTAATTGGCATTGCTCTCAGATGGCTCTTCCTTCTTTCTCTGACATACACACACACACACACATGTAAACAAACTGGTCTTTTCAACTGCTAGGATTTATTTTAGAAGGTAGTTTCACTACAGTATTTGACAAGAAATGAAAGCAAAAATTCCCAAGATTTCTTTGGAGAATTTCAAGGTTTTTAAAACCTGTAAGAATAATGGTATTTCATGCCTAAAATTGTTGTCAGGTTTTCAGAAAACATAAAAAAATATATAGAAGCAGTATTTTTCATAAAAAAGCATCTGTCCCCATTGAGACATGTTTTGTTTGCTTGTTTATTTTCTTTAGTTATCAATCTGACTTTGTTTCAGGATGTTCCTTTCAACAGATTACAAAACTGCACAGAATGAGCCCTATCATTCTTGTAATAATTTTCTGTGCAATATTACTGACTTCAGCACACCTATTTGCTATTGTGGTTAAACTGAAAGGAGGAGGCATATCCTTCTTACAACAGATGCTTTGTCAAATACATATCTTAAATCTATTGCTTTCACTAAATTAAATCAGCTTTGCTGATTCATAAATTTTTGGCTGAGCCCAAACAAATCTCCCACTTAACCTATAAAAAATTTTGCTCTGCTCTAGGAATTTTAAATCGTTATTCATGGAAAGGAACAATTAATATTAGTAAAATATGTTTTACTAGCTAATGCTTTTAGAAGTCTTTCTTTTTCTAATAGAGTTTATAATTTAAGAACAGCATTCACTCATCTTCCAGTGTATCTTAAACCTTGTTTTGTAGATTACTGCAAATTCATTGAGGAAAAAAACCAAGGAGGCATCAGGAGCTAATATTGGTGATGAGAAGTATAAAAGCAGAAACCCAGCAGCAGATACTTTGCCTGTTTGAGCAAGAGATTTGAAACTTTCCCCAGCTTGTGGGTAATATCAGATTTCCCCCTCCTTGTCCCCACCCTCCTACTGAGATCAAAAGACAGTATTCCTGCCTCTTTGCAAGCACTGTGCCATCTGCACAGCTCCATTTGTAGAAGCAAAGTCCGACTCACCCTCTGTTTTTTCACTTAGATGTATGATACAGTCTCTGCTGCCAGAGATCTGATGTGGTAGGAGCAGTTTTCTTATGTGCGAGCCTAACAAATTGAAACCTGCCCGTGTGCTCATCCTAGCTCAAACAGCTTCCCACAAAGTCAGACATCAAGATCACAGTCAGTGTTTTGAGGCAAAAAGTGAGCAATGGATGCTGATTTTTTTTTAGTGCCACAACTGCAATGGACAAAAATGCTGTTCATTAAATATTTGTGGCCTGATAGACTTATCTGTTCTCTTCCTACACTGAGGAAAGGTAAGGAAGCCAAGTGAAATGTTCTTCAGATGGTGGCCTCTCTGTCACCATTCAAAGATGTGTGAAACCCCAGCTGACTGGTGACCACCCTGGTCCTGGTGGTCTAGAGAACACCACTTATTTTAGTGCAGCATGAAAAATCCAATCTTCCCATGGGTATTTCCAGCCTGGTGGAAGTGCTGAGAGAGGACAGATGATGCCTCTCTCAAAAAGTTGTGGGTCAAATTAGTTGGAGGAAAGAAATTTTAAAAGGAAGTAAAAATTGTCATTGACAACTGAGGAGAAACATTTTCTCGGACAAAAGTCAGAACTTCACATTTGGAAAAGAGGATTCTCCTGTTTTTCAAAAAGAAAATACCTGTAAGTAAAATTATTCAAACAAAACAGAAAAAAAAAAAAAAAGAAAGAATATTTGAGACATGAATTAAAAAACCCCAAAACAACTAATGTAAGAAAGTTCACAGCAATGTGTATAACTTAGAAGCTAAAAATTTAAGAATTACAGGTGAAAAGGGATTGTTTCTACAATAAACATTTCTGGTAGAAATAACTCAGGAATTATTTTGTCTCTTTGGAATCAAATTATTGTGGACATATTTAGAAGTATTTTTAATAACACAGAAAAGATTAAAATGCTTGGAAATTATTTTGCTTTCTTGTGGGAGTGTTCAGACAATATTTCACTTTAGTGTTGGGAAGATCCAAATGATGTCACCAGCTGTGGCCGAAACACTTTTCACTCTAAGCAGGAAATCTGATTGTGGGCATTTTCAGTCTGCAGGTCTTGCCACTCTGCTCCTTTGGTGAATTTAGGGCATCTCTCCATGTTTTGTAATGCCACTGGTCAGCTTTTGTTTATATGTGATCCCCTCCTGGTGTTTGGACTATTTGAGGATTTCTTATGACAGTGCAGGCTCTCAGGTCAGCCATTCTCTTTGCCTCAGTGGTTTACTGTGTTGGTACATCTATGCTATTTCTAGATTTTGCCCTTTGATGCTTCACTGATGGAAGTTCAAAACCTTGAACCCCTTCTATGCTCCAGTTCTTCCTGTGATCTCTGTATCATGCTACAGGTTCTGTATCTGCTTGAATTACAGGGAATATATATCTACCTCTCAGAAAGTATTCCAGAAGTGTGGATGTCAGTAAGACCAAGACGTCCAGGTCACAGAAGTACAACCCTGTCTGAGATCTTGCAGTGGAGCTCCAAGTCTGTGGAGCTGGTTGTGGAAGAATGAGATGTATTTGCTATCCCTGCATAGCTAAAATGGACCCGTTCTTTATAAAGATTGAAGAGCCAGGCCACAGTTGACAGGAAATGCCTCTTGCCCACAACAGCAACAGCTCTGGGCAGGTTTGGAGGTGGGCTCTAAGGAACTGCAGTACTCACACTGTGCCCAGCCAGGGTCTGCTCTGAGTCAGCTCTCGTGAGTTCTACCAGTCCTCCTCGCTCTTCCCAGAAGCAGAGGTGTGAAAGGTGATGGAATAAGTTCATCAAGCCCTAAGGTGAGCTTGTGCATCCTAGTCCTACACCAAACATGCATGAATGCTGTTATGGCAGGCAGTTGCAGTAGATGCACTTTCCCCGTACCTCTATTGCGGAGATGCTTCTTCCACTCCAACAAGGAGAAAGTCTTGCGTGCAATCTGCTCTCTTGCCCCAAGCCTAGCTGAGAACCCCTGAGGTGCAGATAAAGCATCACAGTTGTGTATATATATATATATATATATATATGTAGTACTCAGCTCACCTACTGTCCAGTTTTTCTTGAATCTGACATGCCCTGTTGCACACTGGGTCTGTGCTTGGTATATGCTATTGGCAAATTAAAAAGGACAAGTTCATCACTGGGGTTGTACAAGTTGTCCTTTGAATCAGCAGGAACAAAAATAAGCTGCCTCCACTTAAAGAGACTTTACAAACTCTCTGTATTTTCCTGCTCCTCTTCATAAAGCTCTTGAGAGTGCAGCATCTTCAGCTGTTAAGAAAAATGCCGTAAGGTTTTTACAACACAGGCAAGAGAAAAGCCAGTCTGAGATTTGGTATTTTGCTTTACTTCTCTGCTTCAGAGAAATGGTTGGAGCCAAAAACACCAGAGCCACAGTGAAGAAACAGATTTCTTGATAAGAAGTTGAACCCAGTCCTGCTGAGCAGCACTTCATATAAAACTCAGATTGCCTCTTCCCAAAGAGATGAAGATGTCTGCCTGTGCAATGGAGATCTCAAAGTGGCCTCACCACTTATACTCACATAGTATGGGCTATGCTTGGGTTGGTTAAGGGAATGAGATTAACAAGCAGTCACCTAAAACCTGTTACTGTGGCCTTCAAGAGAAATTCATCCTGCTGTACCTGTATGAGCTGGTGATGTTCATGGAGCACTGCAGTAAGATCATTTATTAACCAGCACACCCCTACCTGCTGTGCTGTGGCCAGAAGCAGTATGCTCTGCTGCAGCACTCTCCCAAGGGGACACCAAGGTCTAAATCCTGCAGGACCCAGAGCTGGCTCCTTCCTGAGCCTCTCTTTTAAAGCAGAGCTATAATGTAGGACACCACCATCAGTGAAGAGGATCATTGTTGTCCACCTCCAGCACTTGGCTATGAGCCACCACAGACACACACATTGTGGGATTTTTTAATCTTAATGGCATTTTTTAATGTGTCATCAGGACTTCCGAGCCTTCAGGATGCACTGAGTTTTGTTTTCGAGTTCATTTCAAATGGAAAACTTAACTGTGCATTGTGCTTAAAGGGAACTTCTCTGTAAGACAACAGCTGGTTTTTTTAAAATGTCCCCCATATTTTTAACCCAGAATCCCCTCTGCGAATCACTTTTTGTTGAGTTTTGATGTTTTATCTTCATTTAGCTCCACCACCATCAGCAGTCCTCTCTATTTCCCCAGGGGAAGGCAGAACAGGACCCAGCCTGTTCTCCTCAAGAAACAGAACAGGAAGCCAGTGTACTAAACTTATTTCTCTGGCTCTGTGTATTTCCTGAGAGATCTGGAAACAGAATCATATTCACAAGTTATTTAGTTGGAGGTGAGCTATGAAGATGATTATAAAAAAAAAAAAAAGAGATGTTGTGGAGGGAGTGAATCAAGATAGCATGTGATGGCTTTTGTAACAGCAGACTATAAAATCTAGGTGTATATTACAATCAGAAAACAAATTTCTGTGCTTTAGGCTGGTCTACTTGCTCTGAAAGACAGCATTTGACAGCTTTTGCTCTGTGAATGGGTCTCTTGGCTTTCGGGTGGGGTCCAGGCAGAGCAGTTGCAGATCTGTCACCAGACAAGCCTACCCTTAGTCATTGTGATATGACAATGGATGGGTATTTTTGGGAGTGCAAAACACACAGCTCTCTTCTAGTTTTACTGGCTGTTGTGTATGCACATGGATCCTTCAGAAGAGTGACAGCTGAAAGGGTTTGATTCTCTTCCCATTAAAAATAAATTGCAAAAATTGTATTGATTTCGGTGCAGGAGGATTGGACCCTTAGCCTTCAAGAGGATATTTAATATATTCCGTTACCAGCATCCTAATGGGATACAGCTATACCATGCTGCACATGGAGCTACATATGATACAGCTCCCTCGGGCTGCTTGACAATATGCTCTCCACTTCAGAGACTAGTACATAAATACAATTCACATGCTCTGTCTTTAGTCATGCCACAGTTTTGTCAACCACATCACATTTTTCTGCCTCAGGCTGCGGTGTGTGCTGTTAACACATGTCTCTGGACTCAGGTCAGAGAGTGCAGGGACAGCATTGCATTGCTTCTGTTTTCATGGGACTTTCCTGTCTTTTCTTGTCATGCAATCAACTTGCCTCATTCCGATTTTGGCTTTTTTATTATGATTATTTTTGCCTACCACAGAACACCTATTTAATGCAAATACAACATAATTTGTACAATTCATTCTACTGTATTTTTCGAGTAGATGTAAAAAATGCTGAAGTGTAGGAAAAAACCTCTGTAGCATATGACTGTTCTGAGTAAATCAAATCCACTCATCTTCTCAAATTTCTACCAAATCTTTCTCAAGTTTTCTTCCAGAAGGTTTTCAAGCTGTGATTCCTTAGAATTGATTGAAAATTATCATAGGTTGAAATATTGATTAACCTTGGAACTCTTGAGAATTAACAAGGGAAAAACCTTTGGCCCACTTACAAAAATATTTTTCCCAGTCATAGAGCTGGTCAGTGGTTTTGCAATTTTCCATATGAAATTTCATAAAAATGGATGGGGAAGGGGAGCAACCATCAATATCTCTTTTGCATTCAACTAACACCAAACACCCTGCAGCTGGAGAGGCTGGATGGTGTATCAGGTCAGGGGTTCTTTGCCGCTCCCTATCTCCATGGGCAAGGTTTCTCCCACGATGTTGGCATTATTCTGGGATTTCCTTCCCTCTCTCTCTGGACTAATTTTGCCATAGCCCAATGTACACAGCAATGAAATAGATGAAAGCTGACCAAGGGCACACAGAAGGCAGTTCAGCTGTAACTGCAAACCTCTCTTCCTCCATCCTTGTTGACTGACCCCACCCATTAGAAAAGCTTTTGTCTAAAAAAAGCAAAATCAACATAAGATTATGTAGACGCATGACTTGCTTTGTCTCCAGCAGCAGCAGTAGCTGGATGAACAAAAAGACTGCCCAGCTTCCTGTACTTTCTGGATTCAAAATGGAGAATAACCTTACAATAACAGTTACTTCTTTCATCTTGGATGCATTCCTTCATAGAGAAAACGCAGCTAAAAAATCACAATGTCTCTGTCTTGGTTTTTTGTAAAAATTTAGGGACTTCGCTTGCTTCTAATGTATAAGCATTCATTGCCAACATTGTAAATCTCTTAAAGCGAAGGACAGTGAGAAATGTTAATGACAAAGGGGAGAAAGGGCTTGTCTTTGAGAAGTTTCTTTCTCCACTGGACATCAAAACAAAATGTAAAAGGCAAACCAGCCTTTCAAACATGCAGCTGAAAGGAACTCGGGTGGTAGGCAGGTACACACAGCCACATTCTGGCCTCCAAATATAGTTTATGTTGTACCATCCAGACAAAGATGGTCACTCTATCATGGCTGAGCTTCACTCTGGCCTTCTTTCTGTCCTTTGCTTGAGGTGGCCATTGGGCCTGTCTGTGTGCATGGTGTGGTGGGACCAGTGCTCTGTGAGGATGGGGCAGAGCCCTGCCTTGGTCCCCATCTCTGCCCCTGCCTTGGGCTGGGCAAAGGCACAGGAAGAGTGCTTTAGCAAATGCTCAGGGACATTTTATCTCCTGTGCTGGGGTCAGCTTATTAGAGAGTGATTTCCGAAGTGCTGAATTTCTCCTGGAAGATTTGAGGTGTGTGTTCAGCCCCACCGCTTTGTGTTCAGTGTGGGAGCTTGACTTCATTTAATCTGGTAAAAAGAAACTGGAAGGGAGCCTAAGTTGCCCTTGGCACCAAGTGAAAAATGTTCTGGTCCTGGTGACCTTGGTTCTGAGCTCTTAGTGGTGTGAGAAGGGCTGCAGTAAGGAGACTGGGGAGCTGGTGGACAATGCCTTACACAGCAAAATCCAAGCAGCCATGGAAACGTAATACTGTGTTTAGCAACAGAAACAGGAGAATCACTACTGTTGATGATAACTTGCATATTTCCTGTAGTCAGAGTAAGGAAACATTGGAACAGGCTGCCCAGGCAAGTGGTGGAGTCACCATTCCTGGAAGGATTTTAAAGACATGGGATCATGGTTTAGTGGTGTGTTTAGCAGTGCTGGGTTAATGTTTGGACTTGATGATCTTAAAGGTCTCTTCCAAACTAAATGATTCTATGATTCCATGACTTTGTGCTGCTCCTTTAGGGATGTATTATTCACAGGAGGGAAAGGCTGGCCAACAGAGCTTCAAGCAACCAGTCCTAACCCCATCCTGGGCTTTTCTGTAGCTGCTAGGCTCTGCATGGGGAGATCTGACTGAGCTGGGACAGACAGACCATTTACCTGTGGACTGTTGGACTGCCTTAGCTTCCTACAGTCCTAGCGCTGTGGCCCTGCCTTGCTCCACCACTGCATGGCTGGTTTGGGCCAGGCAACTGTGAGTGTCATCCTAATTTCCTTCATTGGTGACATGGCTAACAAAGCCTTTTAGACACCTTTGCTGTTACAAATCTCTTCCCTGGTGCAGAGGGAAGATGTCCTTGTGTGAATACTGGACAGTGCAGTGGGTCTTGTCTCTAAGAAATAGTATAAGTTCATTAAGTCCATGCTGTCCTGATTTCTCATTCTTCACAGATAGCTCAGCATGAAGTCTAAGCCTCTCTTTCTGCTCTAGGCACTCTGTCATCTGATTACAGCCATGCAGTACCACATCCCCCTCCCAGGGGACAGCTGATGGTACTGCAGTTGTTAGTTCAAACCCTGAAAGCTTTGGTTTGGGAAAAGGCGCACAAAGTCTTGCAAGAAACAAAGAGAAAAAATACCACAAAATACTGTGGAGTAAACAAGATCTGTTTTGCAGAGGCTGACTAGAGACAGCTCGGCAGAGGCACTTCCTAAAGTCACAAATCTTCTTTGCTGCCTCTGTGCCTGTTTCCTGAAGGACCTGAAGTGTTTTCATGGACTCCAGATGTAAGACAACAGGTCAGTATAATTAAATACCCAAACCAAAAACATATCACCATTGCTAAATTGTATAGTTAACACCAAAAGCTAGTATTTTTACATCAAAACTGTCATTTGGTTAGAGAACCTCAGGTACAAACCCACAGACTAGCCTCTTCTGCCAGGCAAGGCAGGTTTTAGGATCTTAATTATGGAGGTCTTCATGTAGACTAGGCATCATGTGTGAAAAAGATAAAATAATTAATCTTGGTTTTGGTAAAATATGTTTATTTTGGCATTTTTTAATGCTCATATATTGCTTGTGGAAACATTTCATTCTCGGTTTAATCCCAGTAGTACAATAATCATAAAACCGGGGGCGGGGAAAGAAAAAAAAAAAGAGTACCCTAGTATACCATAAAAATTAAGTAGGATGTGGTATTTTGTGTAAAACAGCAGGGTGGGGTAGGAAAAAAACCTTAGTACTAATTCTGGAAAGGGAGCAGTCGCTTGCTTGATATGCCCTGATGAAACAATGGAATTTTTTGCATGAACAGCTGCTCACTGGTGTAAGCACAGGTTGCTGGATTTGGCCAGTCAGTATCAATTGAGCTTTGTTAAAAATAAGGCCCAGGTATAATCTTTAATATATCCCATGGGCACCCTTTCTTATGATTTTATCTATGTGCAATTGAAAGGAAACTCCTCTAGAAATAAAGAGACTGACATGTCACATCATGATATTAGTGCAGTGTTACATTTTGTGGCCCATGTTCAGTGCAGCCCTCGGTGATCTGTTCCAATAAGGCAGATAACAGCCAGTAGGATGATGATTCACCCGTCAAGCAATAATGAGCAGCCATTGCATCACCTTCTGTTGTTTATTATACCCTCAGGCTTTTCAGAATACGGTTGCCTTGATAAAAAGATAAAAGAAAGGAACATAAAACTTGGGTGAAAGAAAAATCTTATTAAACTGAATCTACTTCTTGTCTCCTCTTTCTCTGTTCTCTTTAAAGTTATTATTAATAGGGTTAGACTGTTTGATAGTGAGCAATGTTTGAATGAGAACCTTTACTGGTGGAGCAACACCTCTGAAGGCACTTGGTGCTTTAGTCAATGAATAGATGAGACTCAAAGAATGTAGGATGGATTAGAGCAAAGTCCAGCCCGGGAGAGACACAGGTACATTATGGGCCAAATTCTAAACACTTTGTTTCATATATTCGAATTGTCCAGATGTCAGTAAGAACTCTGCCAGCATAAGAGAGCTGAGTAAAACCTGAGTGATCCCCACAGGCTTTGAAGCTATAATAATGTTTATGTCTCAACCTCCTCTCAGAGTTCATAATGAGCATTAATTAAATACACCTCAGGGCTCCCTGTGTAAGAGTCAAATACTCTTACTCCCACTAAAGAGAGAGGGGAAACCAGTGCTTGCACAGGAGGGCTTGGAGTTTCTTCTGGCTCTGGGTCCTATTTCAAAGGACTTTGAGTGGTCAACCGGACATCAGATCTAGCTGTGACCACAAAGATTTAGTTGTGACGTTGATCCTGTGGCTCAGTTTTCAGGAACTCTGACCCCATCCGCTCCCCATATCTTCAGGCAGAGATGTTGCTTAGAGATCCGTATGCCAATATTCTATTTATCTTTAAGAACATGGGGTAAAGCAGTAATCTGTTTAGTAGACAGTCGATGCAAGTGATGTTGAAGATAGCTGGTGTACTTAATTTATGTGAGGTAGGCACCAAGTGCAAACTTAGTAATAAATACACCTAATTTGTTAGCCTCAAAAGTCACCACTGTAAAGTCCTCTCTAGTCACCGAAGAAATAATTCAACACATTCAGTTAAGTAGTTAAAACAAATACATTGTTCTGAATGTGAAACAAGGTGCCCGATTTTACTCTTGGAGGGAGCACTGACAACGTCTTTGTCACAGAAATCGCACTGGATTTCTCTGTCACTGTGAGCCAGAACATACAAGGAAATGATGACATAGTTTATTGCGTATGAGCCTCATTCTGAGATACTTACAGGAACAAACCCTGACCATTGCCATCATAGGGCCATTTGCTTAGATATGGCCCATGTGCCTAGATAAGGTCTCTAATCAAATGATACTTCAATTTCCTTTCAGCTGTTTCAGAACCAGCACCCACCAGAACCTTGACAATGGTGAAAACTTGGAGGGTGAAGACGGACTTATTGTACAATAACAAGCTATCATGGTTCACACTATCTTTTGCTGCTGCTGAACAGATTCCACATGTGACCATAACGGGCATGCAGGAGAACTTCTGCTCCTTCTATGTCGTGTGGTAGTACTAGCAGTGCTCTCTGTTTAAGCTCACTGGTGGAGTTTAGGCCATGACCAGCACTCATCTCAGTGATGGGTAAAGAGAGCAGAGAATAACGTTTGGGTCTTTTAAAGAACAAGATGGGAGAATCACCATAGAATATTTTATGTCTAGAACTGGCTCCTCTTGGGCTGTGAGTCCTGCAATACCAGGCAAGTGTTCACGTGCAGATCCCCCACACAATCTGCCCTGGAGACTAATAACCTAAAGCAAATCATCTGCACTATGTGCAGGTTCCCTTCATATAGACCATATAGCTCCAACAGCAGATGAGTGTACACACTTGTAAGACTTTCATGCTAATTCTCATACTCATTTCTTTGTATTATTCCTAGAAATTTACGGAATTAAATCACTCTCCCTTTTCCCTAGACAAAATCAAATTTGCAGCACTTCTACTTTTCTGAAGTTCTCATGGTTTCTCCAAGTTTTCTGTGGTGCACTTAAAAGCAGTGTTTGGTTTATAATTTGTGACATTTTCAATTTAGTTTTTTATATCTAGATTATGCCATAAAATCTCACATTCATTTAGCTGTCTAAAGTAAGGGAAAAGTTATAAACTTTTGCCCCATGTCTGAGACAAGACTTTTCTTATGGCAAAGTGACCATCAGGAGGAAGCTAGCCAGACAGTCTGAGTGATGACCTAGGGGGGGTGATGGAAGCCCCTGTGGGACAATGCTTTTTCCTGCTTCTGGAAGTCCCTCCTATTTCCACATTGGCTTGTGCATCCGGTACTTTACCAGGATTCTCTTTCACATCAAAGCATCTCTCCCCGGGCTACACATGTAGGGGCACAGCCTTAGTTTCCATGGGAAATAGTTTTATCCCAAAGGAAAGGGAAAGAAATGTTTGGTTTAAACATGCTTAACACTCCCCCTTCTGTATAAGGCACTCTGTTGTTGCACTTTCTCTGGTCCCTTGGGGTATCAACATGCTCTTTACCACACTCATGCTTATTTTCTTAGTTGAGGTGTTTAGAAGGGGCCGTGGGGAAATTTTGCTTTCATCCACATTGGTTAAATAAGCATCATCAGGCTGAAAGCTTGCTAAATTAATTGCACCAAATTCTTCTTTGTTGGTTTCACCCTTAGGATGAGTTGGTCCCAGTTCTACCATTTAAAATAACTTTGTGACGTAGACAACACGGAATTTGTGTTTCTCTACTAAAGTTATTAGAAATACAGAAGCAGCCAAGGTATGGGTGATAAAACTGTTGCTTGTCTCTTGCTTAGTGAACAGATCCCTGAATTATGTGGAGGGATCCATGAATTTTCCTGGAAGTCAAGGAGGTGTTTTCAATAAAGAGTTCAAATCAGATATGAGTTGCTTACTCTGTAATTTGCTGAGAATTTTGTGCAACCTCCGTCAGCCCATAGAGGAAAAAGAGATTTCTGGAAATTAGACTTCTCTTGAGCTGAGTGCTCCTCTTGAGTAAACAACCCACCAGCAAAAGTTGCAAGCTTCATGATAGCAGCTATAACATCTTAAGGATATCGATGTGATGAGGTTTGTAGCTGATATTGACTTATAAAACAGATGGGCTTTGAGTGCACAAGCCCTTTTCTAAGCTTAGCAAGAAGACAATAGCATGTTTCTGATTTGACTGAGTGTGGGACCACTCAAAACTACACAAGTGTTTGCTGGTAGTCATGAATCATACCAAGGAGGAAACACCCACTGCTTTCTGTGGCCAGGATTAAACCAAGCCTGGACACTCTAACCACATATGCTCTTCCTTACTCCAAATACTTAAAAAACATGTAATTTGGTAGCCCAGTTACTCCTTTTTTGAAGTCTCCTGAATTTGTGTGTTTTTCAACTGTTGATGCCATTAGTTCCTCCTCTACTTCCCTCTGTTGGCATGTAATCTCTTTAGGTTGGTTGCTCATGCCTTCAGGGTTGCTGGGTTTCTTTCCATGCCAGGCTCTTTGATTTTGTCTCTGTTGGGCTGCTAGGTCCTTTGATTATTTGAAGTGCTTTGAATGCTGACTTTAATTACATTGCCTTGTAAGAGGCTCTTCTACAAGGTTTGCTGACTGCAAGGCCTCTGACTGCCTCAGCAGCCATGCTGCTGGGTGGGGAAAGTGCCACGGAACACGTCAGCATTATAAAGACAGTAGTCACTGAAGTGCAAAACTGACAAATCACCTTCAAGAATGTGAGACTTTGTGTTGTTTTGTTTATTATATATATATATATATATATTTCTCAGTACTGGCAGAATTTAAAATGCTTACATCTACAATGGAAGAATGCTAAATCTGGAAACAGATCTCTAATGTCTCACTCAGAAGCATGGCATTTTTCTTAGTGACAGATTGTCAGCCATGGCCAAGCAGGGCCCAGCAGAGTTGAGGATGTGGATGATTTGGAGACTGTCCAGAATAAAGGAACAGGAATGATAAAAGCTTTATAAAACATGAGTGATGAGGAAATGTTAAAGAAACTGAGTTTGTTTAGTCTAGAGGAAAAAGACTATGGGGGAAAATGTATGAGTTTTTCAATATATAAACAATTGCTTTAGAGAGGACAGCCATCATTTGTTCTCCATGGCCACTGTGAGAAGGATGAAAATAAATCAACATCATCTGCAGCAAAAAAAAAAAAAAAAAGTTAAGCTACACTTTGGGAACTAGGTTTTGTCTGGATATTGAGCCCTTTCACTGGCAGATTTGAGAACGGGTTAGAGCAACACCTTACAGGGAAGAGGTGACTAAACCTTATTCTGACTCATGGGAAGGTATAGGACAAAATGATTGCAGGAGATTCTTTCCAAGACTTACAGCTTTATAAATTTTTGAAGAAGGACTTTGAAGGGAAAAGATTTGAGCTGGGTAAACACGTAGTGGCTTTTTCTAACTGGTAACTCCAGTCACCCTGGTGTCATTTAAACAGTAAAAAATTAAGTCTTTCCTGTGTCAGCCTTTTTGGGAAGAGTTTTTAAAGCCATACAGATACTCTGTTTAGCTCTTCTTTAGAAGCTCCCATTCTTTCCTCTTTGTTCATCCTCTTAACTTTCCTCCATGAGATGTAAAATATGCTTTGGTCACCTGCTTGAAGGACTTGGAGGAGGCTCATTCAGCTTCTCCCACTGGTTTAAAAGAGATCCCCAATCTGCAATCACAACCAATCCAGTCTTCCCAGTAGGGAAAACAGTTCATGGTGCCATGGTGGGATAATAGAGTTGCACGTTTTAGGTATCACACCTCAGGCAAATCATTCTGGGCCCTCACTGCCACCCTGAGGAAGTTTTCAATGCACATTCATCTGATGTTACACCATTGTGTGGTCAGATTTGCAGCCCTATTTGCAACAACAGAAGGAGTGTGGTGTTTGCTGCACCCTTATAACAGTAGGCTTAAAATCATCTGGTGAAAAATGCCTTCTGATCCAGCCAGATGGTGGGTCAAGGGCAAAGTGGAGGAAGAGATGAAAAAACTGAATGTTTTAGTAAGGGTTTTAAAACCGTTAGAAACATTTATGCAGTAGAGGAGGTAACCAGGGAACCTTTAGAAAATGTCTTAATGTGGTTTTCACCTTAGAAGTATTTTTCAGGGAATGATAATTCATTCATAATTAATTGGTAATGGATTTATTATTATCAATATTGATTTCACTTGACAAGGCGAGACATAAAGTTAACAAGTGTGAGGCATTGTGTGCAAAACATGAAGTACCTCCAGGTTCATTGCTGTGCCAAGTAGGTTGATCAAGAGCCAAGATTGCATCAGGGGACCCCTTACTGCCAGTCTGCCAGAGAGGACAAGAGTCCTGGAGGCAGAACTGCCATCAAGAGAGGAGGCATAAGCAGGCAGCCTTGAGCAGGCCATGGGGGAGGTAGTATACTTCTGAGATTAAATCCTATGTGCCTTAATAGAGACAACTTCTCTCTACAGTATCTTTCAGCATTCTGCTAATTAAAAAAAAAAAAAAAAAAAAAGACTAGGATAAATTTACAAAAATAAATAAATTAAAGAGAAAGTAACTTTTGCCAAAAAATGAACTTTCATGTTCAACTTCTGCTTGAAACTAACTTCCCAGGAGCCAACTTTCTCAGGGAATAGCCTGTTATCAGATAAAGGAAGGACTGAACAAGAAAAATAATTCCTTTGTTATGAAAGTCATCCCCCTTTATCAGGGCCTTCTCCCCCAGCTTTTAATGCTCACTGAATTTCTTCTGATCTCTTAGCATCTTTGTATTTTCCCGCCTGTCTGTCAACCTCCTCTGAGGGTATTTTCCTTCTTGAAGCTAAGCTTTGCAACACAACTAAAAGAAAGCAAACAGAAATGTCTTCAATCACTCTAATTACTTAAAAATTCATAATCATTTCTATAGCCAAAGGCAGAAAAACTAATTATTTACTGTCCCAACCAGTTTTAGCACCTCCCGGGAAAATGTGCTATTGAGCCAGCTGCACTGATGCATCTGCAGCAGGCAGCTCTCATCGCTGGGACCCAAGTGTGCCAGCATCACCAGTGGGACTTCTTCAGCTTTGAACAGATCTGCTGCAGCAGGGTAGCTATAAGGCAGAGGAGCTCAGCCACCGGGGACTGGGAAGACAGCAGCGTCTTGCTTCTCTCCCTAGTGAACCTTCTGGCCATCTTCACATTGGCGTTTACAGAAAAGTGAGCTATTTAGGAAAAGATTGTCATTTTTCTTTTTTCTAAGTGCAGCCCATTTAAGCTTGTTACATAGGATGTAATGGAAAAAGAGCACCAGTAGAATTCTGGCTGATGCGGGCAAATACCTGTCCAAAAATTATTCACTGAGCGGTGACACTGCCTTTCTGTTTATGTGTTTGTTTGCGTCTTATGGAAAGATGCCCAGCTCTGGTTACTGCTGTGAGAGATTTGGAGGATTAGGACTTGCTCTCTACCCCACATTATGTTGCTGTCAGATTCCACTGGAAAATCTTCTATAAAGGGCATCCCCTTCCTCATCCTTTTGAGGCAACTCGTATCTTCCTTCTTATGTATCTTCCAAGGGCCTTTCACAATCTGCCTCCTGAAGTTCTGATCCAACATTTGTGACTTCTGTGTAACATGTTCTGAACCAAAAAGACCTTTCCCTCAAAACCTCAAATTCTTTGAACTCCCCCATCCAAATTCACAACAGACTCTACTTTCATGTCCTTCTCTTGCTTTTTGTTGTCAGCTGGAGTAGACTTGCTGCATTTCTCAGTAAATACTGAGAAAGATAAACCTGAATACACAGCCTTTACTGAGGTCTCACCATGGGTTACCTCAGACACTGTCTGCTGTTCTACACTGGAGCAAGAAGAGCAGTCAGAGAGCTACAACATGTACAACATGTAATAATTTACCTGGTCTCTGACAAGCTTTAATTACCATAGCTGATTAAAAAGACCTGGAAAGGCTAAGTGTGAATGATGGGGATCTAGCAGAGGTGGATGGTCGGGGATGATAGATCAGACATGACATGATGATAGGACAGAGAGGATAACAGGGCTGTCAGCACTGGAGCTGCATGTGTCAGAACTAAGAGAAGCAGCAGATCTGAGACAGCAGTGATGGCAAGGGCCCTGCAAGGCAGGGAATGGATATGAGGGAACAAGCTGGGAAATGGAGAAGAGGGCATTGGGATGGCAAACATATCTATGATCAGCAGGTGCAAAAAGGTATACTCATGTTCTATGTTAGAAGTGCATTTACATCCTACCTTTCCTTTGTGCAGTGAATGTTGTGGAAAGGACTGTACTATTTTTAACCTTTGGAATTGAATTAGGCTATTGTGATATGCATCATAAATCAACCAAGCATGTGTCTAGTCCTAGCCATGTATCCAAGACAGCAGCGGCCACCAGCTCAGGAGCCATTGCCCTGGCTGAACGACAACGCTGCGTTGATTCATAAACAGAGGAAGTACTTTAGCAAACCGACTTTTTAGCCTAACTTCTGCCAAGGACACCCCACAGAGGTACTTGTGGACTCCATCAAAAGGCTGAGTCTCCATTATGGTATTTAGTCTAGGCTTCAGTACATCCAAAGGGCTGCTCACAACTTTCATTGCATTTGCCCCACCTTGGCCTTTCCCACTTTGGCTGTGCCCCAGCTCCTAGATGTCCCAGCTCCTCCCTCGGTCAGGCTTTGGCTTCCTTTCCCAGCCCCATCTCAACCCTTGCTCTCCCTGCCCTGAGCACAGCAGTCCCTCTGTCAAGGCCAAGGCTCCCACCTGCTTGGAGGGGCAGTGCCATCTCCTCCCAGCACCCAGCTAGGGTACCTGGCTTGCATAGCTGGGGCTGAAGCCAGCACAGTTCACCAGCTGTAAGGAAAACCTCTGGGGAGTTACGTCTGCTACTGTTTCTGGCAGAATAATTATACTGACACACGCACGGGAAGTTTCTACCTTTTCATATGTTTTCAGTGAGAGAATTCAGCATTGTTTCCCAGGGTTACCATGAGCTAATACTGCAGACATGGAGCCATGACAGCATTTTTCCTTTGTGAAGGCATAGGAGTAGTGACTTTCCCCTTCAAGGAAAGCCCTATTCCCTTCTTCCCATGCTTTCACTCTCCCACCCACCCAGCACAACTTGATGTTGCATTGATTGAGTAAATTGTGCAGAAGGATGCAAACATCTGGGTGTTGGCAGAGTGTCTCCCAGATGGCCAACACTCTTGCTTCCTTCTTTTTCAAGATGAAAGGGTCCATTTTAAAGCCAGTTAAAAGAATATTAGAGAATTGATCTGAACAACAAAGTGAATAGGCCAAGAGTTAACATTTCCATCCTCTACTGCCCTCTATTGAGAATGGATCCATCTGCAGAAAAAAAATCTAAAAATGACAAAATTCAGCATAGAGTTTTATCCCCACAAAAAAATCACAACATTTTAAAGCCCATATGTTCAGTTCCAAACAAAGCTTATAATTTTGCTTTGTTGACATATTTGTTAATGCATTATTCGCAGGTTCCATACATGAAGGCAAAATTGTAATGAATTAACCATTCAATCCCCACAGAGTAACCATTCAATCCCTAGGATATGCTTATGGAGAACCTGTTATATTAATAACCCAACTAATAATAAACCTATTATGGTAACCCAAAAACATCCATCTGGGACATGATCTTGCCAGGTGGAAGCTGCTCTGAGGGTTCCATATACAATATGTTCCACATATATTATGGCAAAGACCCTTTGCTTTCACCTTTACCTAATCAGCTCAAATGTCAGTGGATGAAAGAGCAATTAGTTATACTAGTCATCCTTGGAAACTAGAATGACACATTTACCTAACAAAAAAAAATAACTCAGAAGAAAATCTGCCTCTTCACTTTAAAAACACTCTATGGCAAGGTGATTCCTTGGCAATATCATTCCTTCTTTGGAAGTATTTGTGGAAAAATGTAGAAGAACAGAATGAGTTATAGTGATGCTAGTAAAAAGATGATTGAAAAGATTATCATGTTCTGTATTTTTCTACCATTTTATCATCGGAAGAGCTCCAAAGGCTTATAAGTAATTGCTTGCAAATTAATTATTTGCAAAATAATTACCTGGAGGTAATTATCTCAAAAATCACAATCGACAAGCAAAGATTAAATTTGATTTTGTTTTACATAAAGGGAAATTTGAGGGAAAAAAATCAAGTCTAAAGTGTTTAGGTCTAACGCCTAAAACTAGAATCCTCCATCTCCTCTTGTCCTTTCAAACAAAAAAGTTTTAATATTCACAGGTGTGTAGCACTTTCAGCTATATAAAGGATGGCAGTGGATTCATATTGGTAAACCACACGACCTAACATTTTCTGAGGTGAACATGTCCCACTGTGACATCTTCTTCATTGTGGAATTTGAGAGTGAAAACTTAATGTGTTGTGGATAAAGCTGTGATGATTTGAAGATGAATTTGCAAGAAAATGCCACCTATTTTGGATGCTGATTCCGGATACGAGTGGGAGAAGGTTCACTACTCTGGCCTTTCCTCATTTCCCCACTATTTTGATAGGTGCCCACCGATGTTTCTAGGTTCTCTTCTGCCAATGACAACTAAACTCTGACAGGCTTCACCCAGCCCAATTTATTTTTTCCCCCCTTGCATACAAAATGGTGTAATTTTTACAGAAGTTGTATTTTCTTCACTATCTTCTGCATCCCAGATCCATAAAATAACAGGCTTACATTCCAGAAATATTTTTCCTTCAGTATAAATCTGAGCTCCCTGAATGGGGAGCTGGGATCTTAAAAAACAAAGCCCTCTGCTCCTAGAGCTCTTATGGCATTTCATAAAAGAAATAATCCATCTTTTGCCAAGCAAGGATTCTCTCCCACAGACCATCTATGTGGTTTCCATCTGCACGTTAATTGGAAACTGCTTGGGGTAAAAAAGTATTTATATGTTTCAAATTGAAGCTGTTCCCATGCTCTGGCAAGGTGCAGGGAGCTCTCTTCCCACAGTCCAGCCCTCCAAGGAGAAACCACAAGCTGACTGCAGACCTTGAGCGCTGAAACTCTGGGGCATTTGGGTGGTATCAGCCAGGCCGAGGTGGAGCCATGTGCCACTGCTCGCTAGAAGGAGCAGTGTGCCTGTTTTCTCTTGGGCAAAGGGCTCTCTGCTGGGTACACTCCTGCCTGCAAGTCTTCAGCAGAGTCTCCTTCTCTCTGCCAACTGTGGTTGAAGGAACACGTATTTGGTATTGTTTCTGCCAGGTAAACATCTTTAATGCCCCCAGAATTGATGCTGATGACTTCCTTCAGGCATGTAAGTCGCGTAACACCTGGGAGAAACCTAGAAACACAGATGAGCCCCCTCAGCACAAAAACTAAGCTGAAAAGCATCAGAGGCTGAGCAGAGAGAGCACTTCTGTCTTACTCAGACCCTCTCTGGAAACAGGGGACTTGCCCATACAGAAAATTACAAGGACCCTGAAGACCAAAAATGATAACTGGTAGATAGGCTTTGCATTGCTCTTACCAGGAATAGTCCAGCAGTGGCTTACACTCGATCAATTTATCAAAACAGCTTTCTCCATGTGCGAGGGCTAAGAGCTTGGGCAACATTCATCCTCAAGGAGCACTCACAGAGCAGATCTAAGGAAGATTTCACTCAAAAACTGCTCTGGCATCTCCTCACTTAGGAAATTATAGGCACAAGCAACCAGAGAAGGGGCCTGGATAGATTGTACCCTGACTGGAAAACTGTTTTGCGGACTTGCTCTCTGTGCTGATCTTCCTTGCAAACTCATCTTGGGATCTCTTAAGAAAAAAACCCCAGTATATATAAAACATCAGAGCAAGTTTATCCATGACATGAGAAACATTCCATGGCTATTATTTTAGGAATGGATCCAGATGGTGATCTACTGCAGCTTAGTAACCAGAAATATTTTTATGCTGCTCTGAGATAAAATTTTTCTCAGGTCTGAAATCAGAGGAATTGACTGACAGTCTCTCTACAGCAAATAAATAATGTGAAGACCCAAATGGAGTATTTATTTTTGTGATTAAACTAGTCAGCAGGTTAATTTTAATATAATGTAAATGCAGGATTTATGGAAAGGATAGTACATAGCTAAATGCTATCTAGCAGTTTTCAATTCCTACTGGGACTTCACTGCAATGTACTTAAAGCCCCATCCTATGCTTCAGCAGGGCTGGAAGCCTGTTAGTGCTTTGAAAGGATGAAAGCAAATGAAATTGAATAGCAAACAAAAAAAAGTTCAGACTTGATCAGTGATGATGAGAGAATTCCAACTGGGTCCGCTTGGGAGCAATGATCAAGAATTAAAGTCTTGATTTTTTTTTAAGCTAACAAATGAAGCTTCTTTATTCTACTTAAATAGGATAAGAAAAGCCCTATTAAAGGGAGCTAACAGTTGTACTAATCTGCAAGCCACATCTCTCTTGGCCCCAGTAGGAAAAAAAGAAGGAAAGACTTCTAAAAATGTTTAACAAAACCCAGAGAAAATGAGAAGAGCAAGAGATAACTCAAAGATGTGCAACTTTGTCTCTGTGGAAGAAGAAAAGTCTGTTTTCATACCTGAGTGAAGGGGCAGGAGCATGGGGTGCAGCTCTCATCCTTTGCACTCCATCCTCCAGAGTTTACAGTCTGCAGGCTGACTGCAGAGGGGCTCTTGCCAGGTGTATGAAGGTGGCCTGGGGCTTGGGGTTTTGCCCTTTCTTTTTTTTTTTTTTTTTTTTTGTTTTGACTGAGGACTTGATCCCCCCAGGCACCTGCCTTACCAGGATTACTTGCATTTCTGGCATGAATGATCTCAGCAGGTGGCTCTGTGAGGGCAGTGTGCCCATTCCTGGGCAAGCTGAAATATTGGCCCGCTCTGCTGTCACATTGGCAGCCTTTAATGTATGCTCATCTCCATATAAGTATTGCTTAGGCTCCAGATTTGGCCAGTTGTGAGATTACTGTACCATCTGTAATCCATACGCTCTCTTGAACCTCTGGCTGGCTCGCTGGCTAAGGGGATCTTTCAGCACTCCTGCTGTATCTCCTCCATGTCCACGTGCTCTTGGTGGCACCATTCAGCGTCACTGACTTGACTCTAGCTGACAGGGACAGCAATAGCTGTGAAGATGTGTCAATATCCCTGGCTGCCAACATGTGGAGGGAACCTGAATGCATGCCCAGGACTCCTCGGGAATTAAGATGTGGCTTCTAAATCTTGTGTCTGTCTCTGCACAGCCCTGGTGACCTGTGCTGGCTGGATTAGTGACAGAGTAATGCTGTAAGGACACTTTCACAGGGCTGCTGGACTAATCCCTCAGCAGGGGAGGAGAGAGAGGAATAGCACGAGTGAGATAAGAGAGAAGATCCCTTGGCATGTGTGTACCAATAAGTTAGGGAGGAACCATTGCTATGAGAATTGAGGACAACATGCCCTCATTAGTCTAAGACACATAAAAGACATGCGGCATGGGGTGTACAGGGACAAAGGATAAAACTTGGCCCCATTGTAGAAATACGTAAAACAACAGCTGAAACAGAGTCTTAGTTCACTCTTTTTTTCATATGGACCAAGCCCACCTGTGAATTGATAACCAAAATATAATTTCGCCCTCATCTCAAGTCAATGTTTAAATGCAAGTGATGAGGAAGAACTCTCAGTAGGACCCTGAGCTCATTAAGCCTCAAGAAGAGAAGGCTCAAGGGGAATCTTACCAATCTGTAGAAATACTGAGTGAGGGAGAATAAAGAACAAAATATGCGAAATACAAGAGGTATTGAAATACGGTAAATCCAATTTATACTTTAAATAAAACGTATTTACTATGGATGTGGTCAATCATAGGAACAGGTTGCTCATAGAGATTGTGGAGTCACCATCTCTGGAGGTATTCCAAACCCAACTCAATGCAGTTTTGTGCAAACTGCTCCAGCTACCCTGCTTTGAGCAGAGAGGTTGGACTAGACAGGCTCCAGAGAACCCTTCCAGCCATTTTTTTCCCTTTACACCCCCTCTCATCATGGATTCAAACTGCACCCTCTTGAGGAGATCAGTACAGTTCTTAAACTCCTGCTCAGCAGACACATGTGATGGAGATGTATGTTTTTGCATAAAGCTCACAAATCCTCCATGTCTTAACATTTTTATGTAAGCATTTGCCCCTAAAAATGAAAGCTATAAAGTGCTTCCTGACTTGCTGTTAATGATTGCAACAAACAGAGCAGTGATGAATTCAAGGCCAAAATGGGGGTCTTTCAATGACCCTCAGAATTTCCAACTGCTGCACACAAACCCCGTTACTACAGAATTGTGACACAGAATAATGAAGTAATTTATCCAGGCTAAAATGGGTCAGAGTTTTGACAGTGATTTCAGTGAAAGCGTAGTGAGGTCCTTTGGGTTTGGCTATATTTTTCAAAGAACCTAACCTGATTCCTAGTACAAGGAAGCATGCCCAAGTTACATGGCTCTATATTTTAAACAGAACTTCCTTTTAATAACCTGGGTTTGATGCGTTTTACAATGTATTTATTATCTCACACTGTGATATTTTGTAACTTAGATTTTCAGCTAACGAGTAGCTCATCTAATGAAAATAATGATTTTTTCATGCTGTACTACATGGAAACTTAAAGTATTTCAATTAAACAAACCACCTCATTAGTGTGCCTTGATAACATAGTTGAGTTTTCTTTGATATGGTCAGAAATATATAGCATGCTTTTGGGATGCAATCAAACTCTCCAATAAACTTGTTGCTAAAGACAGCTGACTAGCACCATGTATTTCTTGAGCAGTCAAATGACCTAGTTTAGAAGTGTTTGAAGCCATTTTATACTTTGGAAGGAGAACAAATTAACCTTGTTTAACAAGTAGTTTTCAATTTGTGTCCCAGCATTCTTCTGCACTCTACCATCTCCAGAGCAGCAGCATGGCCTTATTTCATCCTTCCTGTTACATATCCTATATATTTAATGCTACAGCTTTGGGAAGCACCTCTCATCTGCTGCATGGACCCTTGGAGGGGGTAGTGTCATTGCACTCAACAAGTATTTGAAGCCACAAGGCTTATTATCTGAGGTCTGCTTCAGTTTTTTGTACTCACTGAAGAACTAAAAGAGAGCCAGGGTCATTGCTGCCTTTCACTTTGATTTATTTGGCCTGTTCCTTTGAAAGTCTTGTTCAAATGAATATTGCAAAGATAGCAGAGCACTCTGCAGCAAAACTCCAGCTTTTGGTTGAGACAAGGCCAAAATGAGCTATATCTTTACTGCAGAGTATTTCTGTGGCTGCATTGGGATGTGGGGTCAGACCTGTGGCTATTATAAATCAACATATCTCTGTTCAGGGAGCTGGTTTTTATCAGATGAAGATCTGGATTCACATTTCCATAGTTTCTCTGAGAATGAGCATTTCTGGGTAATGTTCCTTCTGTAATGCTAGGGTATATTAATGTTACAGTGAGTTGCTGTCTTTTAGGCTCTTCCCTTGAAAAATTTGGTTCAGATTTAGGTCTCCTTATAGCAAAATGATTTGCAGAAAATATCTCTGATTGTTGAAAGTAATTAACTACTCTCTCATCAGCTGCAGTGGACCACACATTTAACGCTTCACCATCTCTATGTATTCACTATAAAGGAGAAGCAGATGAAAGACATTTGGTCCATGTGCCAGCTCGCCTGTACTAACCCTTCTTGTCACTCTACTCCTTTGTCAATTCTTTCAAACACGACTTTAGTGTGGCTTCTTATCACTGTGAAAACCACATCAAGCAACAAACAAGCAAGCTTTTCGCACGCAAAACTTAACTGGTGGGCTGTTACATTTGGGAAGCTACATGGTATCTCCCCACCTGCATTCTTTCTCCCTCAGCAGCAAAACTAAAGTGGACCTTGTTAGTTTTCTATTCAAGTTAATTTTGATGCCTTCTGTTCTCAGCAGATAAGATCTTCATCCTGCTGCAAAGAAATATCTACACCCAAGACGCAAGGTCTCATCTACCTTTGCCTGCCTGTTACAAACCCTAAATTCTAAGCTTAATGTAAGTTGGCAGTGTCCCTTTAATCAAAATTTAAAGCTTGTCTTCAATCTCCTCAAAGCACTTAAAATCTAGCAGCTTTAGAAGGAAAAGAATCATTAGTGCTGCCGTTCTCTGCTTCCCAGCAAGCGGGAAGTTTGACCGTGGGGTGCTACACGGTGTTGTGTTGCTCTCCACAGAGCCCTATTTGGGATCAGTCTGTCAGACTTTTGCTCTTTTTGCTGCTCACAGGGAGGAGGGCGCAGAGCAATCAGAAAATCTGCTCAGCAATAAGATGAAGCCAACACTTTCCTTCAGAAGTTTGGAGCAAGCCCTTCTTTGCACCTGCCATCTCTGTAAAGACAGGTACTAAAATTCACATCTGACTATGTCAGAAATACTGCATTCAGCTGTCCCAGCTTCTATCACAGGCATATCTGCTGAGAGAGGAATCAGCCATTTAGTCTGGGATGTTCATAGGAGATTGGTTCCCGTTCAGTCATTCTGATTCCTGGACCAGTGAGAAGCCAGGCTTGCAGTTTGGCAGCCGAGTGCTTGGAAAGCTGGCTGTGAGCCCCTCTGAAAGGTTGGCCTTGAATCTGCAAATATGCAACTCGGAAACCCCCGTAAGGAGCAGCCAGTCTGATGCCAAGCATAAGCCAAGCTCATCACAGCTTCATGAAAAAATAACACCTTCTGGGGTTTTTGCCATGCACAGCAAAGTACAGTATTGCAAAAATATTTTGTAGGCAGCTTTCTGTACAGTAACCTGCTGCTCTGCAGGCATGGCTACCTAACATTGATCCAGGCATTTCTTTCAGCAGTGTTACATCTTGTGTTTCTATCAGCGTGATGCTTTCGGATTTAATATGCTCTGTTGTTTGCTTCTCAAACCATTTAACTTTTCTTCCAATTTCCCTTCAAACAAGATGAATTTGCATTATTTCTTTGTTACAAAACATCATAAATATGGATGTATATGGGTACCTCTAGGCCTTAATTGTTTCCTGTTGAACACCGATAAAAATGTATCTGGACAGATAGATATTTTAATGTGTCTCTAATTATTAATGTACAGTTTAGGTTGCACCTAGCAAGGAACATCCAAAGCCTCATGTGCACATATTTGCTCACTCACTTTCTCTCTGCTTCTCTCCCTTTCACATGTAAAGTGTGTAGTAATGTGCTGGGCTTTTACCTTTGGAGAATTTGTTTCAATCTGACTTACATTGTAAGCAAAATTGAGTTGCAGAAGATCATTCTAATTACTGGAAGTATTTGCCTAATCTTTAGTATGTTATAGCCTGGTCATTACCATTTACAGAATGTTATAATTTTAGATTTTAAAATGTGCTCACAGCTGGGCAGTACCTTGATAGCTCCTGCAGTGAAATCTGGTGTGTGGGGAGTGTATGCTGCATGCAATAAATACAGTGTGACAGTATAAAGGGCAGGACACTTGGTCCAGTGAATGTGCAGTAGATCATCGTTTGAAGGTGAATAATTTTACATGTAGCTAGCTACACAGAACACACATCCAAAGGGATTCTTACCTTCATGTCTTCTTGAAGAATGAAGGCACTTATGGAGAAGTAGGGTAACGAGACATATGGAGAAGACAGGAGGCAGCTCATTCATAGACTTAGCACTAAGATATGGATACACTTAACTGAAGAGGGAAGGAGTGATGCTTTTTTCTCTCTTTATATGATGAAAATAAAAAGTGATCAGGATAGATTTTTGTTATCCTCTGGGCATTAAAAGCTTAAATGCAAAATGCATGATTTATTATATCTAGCCAAATCTTAGGGGGTAAATAGGCAGTATGGGGAATTAGTTGTTGTTAATTGGACTTCTGAGCTGAATTCCCAGGGTGCTGCACTGCAAGCACATCCCTTTTGTCTTAATATTGAAACAGGGAGAAGCCAGTTCTATGATGGATTCATTCCACTATAGAACAGCAGAGCACGCTAAATCATCTTCATCAAAGTAAGTTGCACATGTTGAATGTAAATATTTTAGGGTTAATTTCCACATGTACTATAAAAGGTATTTGTTTCTCCATTGAGCATTTTGAAACTGTAGAGTAAATCTTCAAGTAGCATAAATTGCCTAATTGTTCTCTAATATCTGAAGATATGATTGCTGTTCCTTAAGCTATTGTATTTAGATCACATTTTCTGTGTAGTTTGGGGCAGTCAGCTCTGCTGCTGGTGAATTGAACTCTTCAGAATTCCATGGCAGTGAGTGTGCTTTCAGTGATACTAACAAAATGTGCAATCTCGAAAACTGTATTTCATGTTGTTTTATCAACACTATAAACAGTGCTCCTTCTTTAGAAAGTTTTAACAATAATCACAAAAAAACCCCAAAACCCAAAGATCCCTCACAGATTCAGGAGACCCAGAAAAAACAGCCTTTGCATCAGGCTTTTGTTCTAGGAGCCAGTCCAGTCTCATATGCTGAAAAAATTGATAAAGTACAAATCCCCAGAGCCAAGCAGAGGCCACAGGTCACACACCTCCTTTAGCAGCCTGTTGTAGTTGATCCTCCTTGCACAGCTAATTGCCATTGGTATAATCCAAAAGGTAACTGAGAAAAACAGTCTTCTCTCACATGTTTGACTTGGTAAAACATCACAAAGAAATGTCCCTAGTGCTCCTGAAGTGCTCAGAAAAAAACTAGGCAGATGTTTATATGAATTATAAACCCCTTAGAGAAGTTAAGAAGCAAAACCTTCCTGTACTGTTAATGTATCTTTAAATCACTAAGACAAATATAATTTTTTAAAAGGTAACTAATGCATGATTGACCTTTCTTCATTCTTTATCTCTCCCCTCATCCCTGTGTGGTCAACATTTGCTGTGGTAGGTAGCCCTTCCTACTTTAAAGGGCAAAGCAACAGCAAAATATCCAAAATTCCAGATCCCTTTGACACTTAACCTCTCACTGAGTAGTTTGGTCTCAGTCAATTCAAAGGAGTTTTATTGTTTATTGAACTTGAAATAGAATCTAGCCTATACCTTTCTCACCTGTTCACGGGATCCATGTCAACTTATGGCAGATGGTTTTGAAAATTTCTTGAGGAAAGGGGCAGCTACTCCTAGTATTTGGTGTTCACTACTCTCCCAAAACTTGTGCAGATAAAGAACTGTAATTTAATTATCTTTGCAGAGTCCCTGAGATTTTATTAAATAGTAACATCAATTATGCTTATTTTAACACTGGGAAAGTTAGACTTAAACTAGACTAGTGTTTGGGGAACTAGATTGTTAAGGTGTTTGGGAGGTAACACTGAGTTGCCTGCAGACTTTACATTAAAGATACCCAAAATCAAGGTCACCACCACCAGTGCCCACACAGCTGATTACACTGCCCTTAATTAAGTGATTGACCCAAGTCTGCCACAGGAAACTGTGTCAGTGAGGGTGCTTTGCCCCTTTGATCCTGGGCACAGGGCACATCCTCCCTGTAAGTCAGGGAAAATTTGGCCATGCCCTTCGCCTTGGGTGGCTGCTGTTGGAGGAGGGAGCAGTGTGAGGTGATGATCCCAAGCAGCTCTGGAGACATTTCCAGTGTGAATCTTCCTGGAGATGTGAGATGCCTACAGCATTGCACATATTGCTGGGGAAGGATTGCCTCCATGCCCTTGATGCCTGGATGGTCAGAAGGCTTAGACATGAGAAGCAGACAGAGTTTAGCTTCATTAGGCACCAAGGATGAAATGCAGTTCTCACAGCCTGGAAGAGGTGTGCAGAGCCCCTTTATTTGTCCATTGCTCTGAGTGGAATATGCACAGCCTGACTTACCATGGCTGCTCCAGGAGAACCGATGCAGGGGATGTCGTAGGCCAGGGACCCTGACTTCAGCTCCGGGGCTGATGAAAAGCAAATGTGAGCTGTCACCATGCAGAATTCACAGCTGCATGGGCTGCCCACGGGCTCAGTATCCTGCTCTGTCTTAAACACTTTCCACAGGGGAGGGGGAGTGCACACAAAGCCTGTTTAATTAGGCGTTGTGTAGGAAGGATGAACTCTATCCCAAGTGAGATGGAGGATTGCATGTCTCCTCCAGATGGTGAAAGCTTTTTTTTTTTTTTTAAGGCAGGATAAAATAAGCAGGTGTGAGTATGGGGCCTACCTGTATTGGTTTTAATCAGCAACTTTAAGCAAACTCAGTGTTCTCATCAGAAAAGGGGAAAAATAAACAGCTGAGCACTGTGATTCATTTACACTTCAAATATACTTTGAGTTGGTTATTCCTCAATTAATCAAATAGCTGGTGTATCCCTAAAGTAGTATAAAGTGACACGCTGTGTGAAATCAATTTTCCCTTCCAAAATCATTAAATTCAGTAGCCTGTGACTACATCCCTGCTAATTCTAGTACCGGTCCTTTCATCCTCCATTAACTTTGGCACGCCTAACAGGCTGTCAAAAATAATTTCCCAGAACGTAAATAATTCAGAAATTAAAAATTAATAAATAATAACAGAGAGCTACTGGGAGATAGACTGGGTCAATTAGTCAGCTCTGCATTCTGTTTCTTCGCAGCAGGGGGGCAGCCACATTCGTTACTAGAATCTTTCCTCCGATTCCTAGGTCTGATTTACGGCTCTTCATTACTGGATCCAGTCAGACACAATTACCTCCATCACTATCTCAGTTCCTAACTTCAAAGAAACACACATTTTCTTGTCTGCTTTTTTTCTCCTTGCAGCAGCCTCAGCTTGACGTCCCTGGAATTTCTTCCACGCGGACTAATTAATAAGACTTTGACTTATCATATTCACTTCTCTTCTTTGATGTCCTACCTTAGTCAATCATCCTATTTAATTAGAATTTCAATGATAACTTTACTTATCTGGTGGCTAGATGTAAATTAAAATAACGGGATTTTAATTCTCTTTCTTACAGGGTTATGACATTTTTGACAGAAAAAGTTTCAACCCAAATACGATATTATGTACTTCCTATGCTAGGAGTGCATTCCACTAAATTGTTTTTCCCTTTGCTACAAAATAATTTTGCTTGTTTAACAAGCTCTACTGAAATGGAAATGAACTACAGCTTCTCATAACATAATTTGCACAGGTCTGTGTTGTGGAAGGTTATGTTGATAGAAATTAGTATAATCAGATTGTGACGCATGCCACATAGTTAACAAGGAAAGGGAATGAGATTTTTAAGAAAAAAATCAGTTCTGGAGAGACAGTGGACCCTAGGACCTCTTCTTTCTCTCCTTTCCAACAGTCGCTAGTACTTCTCCAAGGTTTCTTGTTTCCTTTCCACATTTATGGACCTAAGCCTGCTCGTTGTATCCAAGCAGCACCTGAGGCTGGATTCTGACATTTCTAAAACACATATTCATATGCTGTTCACAGAAATGGTATCATGCCTGTGACTTAACAGGAGCAGCATACTGCTCAGCCATCACATCTTTTCCTCTCTGCAGTACCCAGTATGTGCTTGCCCACAGGCTTGCTTTCCTTCCCACGCCTCTTAGAATTTGCCAGTCTAGACTGGTACAACAGCAAGTGAGTATGAGTGAAAACATCTCTCATTTTTTAATTGAAGCTTATGGTGGGGAAAAGCCCCAGAAAGATTCATGAAGAGAAGTTAATGTGGTAGTAGAATCCTCCTGGGGCCTGGTAGATTCTGAAAGTGGTACAGAAGTGTGAAGAAAATATAAGGGGATCCAGCCAGGCTTATCAAGCATTATGCCTTTGGGAACTCTTGCTCTTACCCTGCTGGAACTTTCTGTGTGACCAAGCAAATGGTCGTGTACATAGGTAGGGGCTTGCAGTAAAAAGAGAGAGAAAGAGAGGACTATGTGGAAAAGAAAGAAAGGATGGTCATCATACTAAGAATTGGTCTTAAACTGTGCACAAAGAGTTCTTCTGGTGCAATAAACAGAATATGGTGACAACCTGCTGGCTGGTGCAAAATACACTCCATTACTAAACTGCCATCAGAGACTATTATCTTTCTAATTGGATCTGGTGGAAAAGAGGTTTACAGTTTTGTACCGCCAATAAGCAAGTACACCCTGAAGCCAGCCTCCAGTTTTCTCTAGGAAAAAGGTCCACAACCTCAGATACTATGCTTCCACTAACATCCTAGAAGGGAAAAATTTAAAGCATGCCACTGTTACTTTACGCACAGCACTGTTGGGCTGTGCGTTTGATAACCCATCCCCTTTGTTGAATTCAAGGAAAGAAGAAAATGCAGAAAGAGTTAATGAGGCATGTTGGATGTGGAAAATGACTGCTCTCAAAAGAGATGTTTTTTGGTCCTGTGAAGAGGTAGGAGTAGCAGAGAACATGAATCACTTGACTAATCTGTACAAAATGGGCTTAGTGAGCTGCTGCTTCAAATCTTATCCCCACATTAGATAGCATTAAACCAGTTGTCATTAAGCTAACATTTCTAGATACTCTGGTGAGCCGTTTGCCTGATAGCCCTGTTCCTCTTAAAAAATGAACTGGAAATGCTTAAAAACTAGGCCAGTGCACTGGCAGAAGCAAATGGCTGGAATTTAATTGACAGGTTCTAAAACCTACACCAGTTGAGTTTAGAGCCTAAATAGGGTAAGTTCAAAAATGTATCAATACTATTGTTCAATAATAAAATAGTTACCTGTTGCACTGACAACATCTAAACTATTCTATCATAATTTAATAGTGTTGTTTTTTAACAATTGGATTCTGTTACACTTTTATATTTAGGCATGATTATTTAATCTAATTTAATTGGCTTTCTTATTCCCCTCAGGGTTCTGGGCCTAGAAAGTTCATGTTAAATACTCTAATTGCTCTGAAACTTACTTGCCTTCTAAAATATGCTCCTATTTTAAATATACCCTAAAATCTAGTTCATACATATTTTCTCTTCTTTCATGAATTAAAAAAAATCTGGTGTCCATAATTTGCACTTAAAAAGAGTCAATAATTAACCAAAATAATAATTATAGATTGAAAACAGGGAGGTTGCAGTACAACCAACTGTGAGTTACACACCCGTAAATAAGGCCAGGAGCACACATCAAAGCTTTCTGAGCACCCGCTACTCTCTAAAAGCAGAGCTGAAGCTGCTAACGATGGCAGCAGCAGCACCCTATGTGTTTAATGCGTGGGTCCCTGAGTAACATTGTGGAGCAGTGCTCAGGTCAGTGGAACAAAAGAGCATTTTGGGGCTCACAGGTGGTGGGCCTAACCCTGTCCTCCTTGCAGATGGTGGTTTCCCATTGATGCTATATGAAGATTTTGACCATGTGGGTCAGCAGCGATTATGGCAGCAGCCACAAGGCATTCACACGCGCCGTGAGAAGGAGGGGATGGACTTGGTGTGGCAATGGGAACACCACCACTGCCACCAGAGGCTGGGGAGCAGAAGTGAGGGAAACGTGTGCTTTAAAATGTCTTGGTCTTTCATGTGTCATTGCCAGGTGGTGGGGTGGGATCCAGACCCATTAGGGAGGTCACAAATGGATAGCAGAGGCCAAATGCTGATTTCAGAGCACAGAGGCAGCTCTGCTTGTCAACATGCTCCTCAGCTTGGCAGGGACCTGGGTATGTGGGATAGGAGCTGAAACAAACATCTGGGAGAAGTGTAGCCCAGGGACTATTTCTCCTTTCCTTCCTATCAACACAGTGCTTAATGAAAACATGAGGGGCTGCCAGGGATACCTTTTGTGCATTTGGATTTTAATAATTATTAAAATGGCACCACTGGAATGCTGTTTGTGGCTACTGACAAGCCATCCTATACTCCCTTAGCTCTTGCTATTTCCTTTATTTTCTTTTCTCAGGGCTCTACCACAGGCTATTAAATAAATTTCACAGAATATTCTGAGCTGAAAGGGACCCACAAAGATCATTGAGTCCAACTCTTAAGAGAATGGCCCGTACAGGGACTGAACTCACAGCCATGGTGTTATTAGCACCATGCTCTCACTGACTGAGATAATTTCATAAGTCAGAAAACGTGAACCCAGCTCAGGAAACCTGAATCATGCTGACAGATGAACACAGGCAGATGTACTAAAGGAGAGTCCCACTTACTGTGTCCTGTTTCCCTATGCTTTTCCTGGGTACCTGTGCCTTGGAAATGGGAGTTTGAGTCAGGTGGACCTGACCAGCAGAGAAAAGTTTACAACTTCATGCTCCTGCGTGAGCACCTGCCTTGGAGCACATGACACAGTGAGTACATGTCATGGGAAACGGGCACCAGGATTTTCCATCCAAGACCACCAGCGCAGCTGCTGGCACAGCAAGGAGGTGTCAGGCAAACGTGGGTATTGTGTTGCTCTCCACAGGGCCCAGTTTTGGGATCACTCCGTCTGCCTGGTCCAGTGCCCGGGAAGACCAGTGCTGGGCAGGAGCAAGGGCATCTCGAGGGGAATGGGGCACAGCAAGGACAGCCCTGCAGTGCTCCAGGCAAGGCTTTCAAGGAGTTCTGGGGGAACAGCCTTTTCCCCGTAGAAGTTTAGTGTAAGACATGCAGTTTCCAGGTGTGTCACGTGCCAGTTTGCCGTGGAAAACCACGTATGAGTGACTTGTAATTCAGAGCTTCGAACAGAAGGATGGGGAATGGCTTCTGGGCTCACAGATATGTAATTACCATAATGATGCACAAACCCTTCTTTCTGAGGACAGAAGCCGATAGTTCAGAAAAAACAGTTTTTCGGTAAAACACACAATAAATAAAATCCGGCCCCCACCGCGCCCATCGCTGGTGCTCCCGGTCCCGCCGCCGAGCGGCGCCGCGCCCCGCCCCGGCCCGGCCGGCCCGTACAACATGGCGCCACCCGTGCACCTCTGTTCCGTACGCCATGGCGGCGCCCGCTCGGCAGCGCAGCCAGGATCCGGAGCACAGCGCGCAGGCGCCGCTATTTGTTCCGGGCTCCTGCGCGCCCCTATTTCAATGGTGACCCGCGCATTTCCGCTTCCTCTTCCGGGTCCGGCGGCGCCAGGTATGGCGGCTTGCGGCCGGGGGCTGTGGGCGCCCATCCGCCTCCATCCGCGGCCCGGCGGGCGGCAAGGGCGGCCCGAGGCCCGTGGGCTGTGGGGAGGGACCGGCGGCGCTGCTGCTGCCCGCGCTTGGGCTGGAGCGGGGGGCAGAGCTGCCCGGCAGAGAGGCCGGGCCTCCCTAGGCCTCCGCGGTGGGGCTCCCGAGCAGGGCCCGCGTCTCCCGGGGCTGCAGATGACGCTTATGTTTCTATAAAATACGTAGCTGCTAAAGCTTTAAGCAGTTTCCTAGGAGCGCATGACATAATCCAGGCAAGACCAGGATGGTTAAACAGCGTTCAAGTTAGTTCGGGTGAATCTTCTTTGCAGATCGCATCGTGCCCGCTGTCACGCGTTTTGTTGTTCTGTAATATAGTGGTGTTGGCTGTCACTGGTCAGGAAGGGCTTTAATTTTACTAATATCGAATCGACAGCTGCTGATTCACATCTGGTACAGTCGTTCAGTACAGGTGGTCCTGTGACAACCTGAACTTCCGTGTGGATATCGAGCTCTTAACTAGTGCCGCTTTGTTTTTGACTTACTCAGGTGTGAAAAATGGTGCAGCGCCTGACATACCGCCGTAGGTTGTCCTACAACACAGCTTCCAACAAGACCAGACTGTAAGTAAGACAGTTTGTAAGAAAATTTCTGTTGTAAAAAGGTGGTGTTTCAGTTTTGATTGATAACGTTAACTGCTTATTTTTCTGCTGTACCTAGGTCCCGAACACCCGGGAACAGGATTGTTTACCTTTACACCAAGAAAGTGGGAAAGGCACCCAAGTCAGCATGTGGTATTTGCCCAGGAAGACTTCGTGGTGTAAGTATGATCATAAACACCTAAGGGTGTTCGTGTGGAGCCGTGTTTTTTTCAGTACAAAGAGCCTTTCCAAATAATACAGTGTGCCTGTTTATTGACCAGTTCTTGTTGAAAGAACTTTTTCCTTTAAGATACTCTTAATCAAATGTTGTAAAGTTTACTGGTAAAATAAGCTTTGGAAACTCAAAACATTTTTTAATGCTCCTGATTTTGCATTATTGTTAAATATGAACCCTCTTGTTTTAGAAAATCTAACTAAAATTTTTAAAGCTAGACAAGGTGATTCTGTAGCAGATCTAAAAATGTAAATTGGGCCTATTAGACCTGCAGAAAAAAGGGTAAGCCAAGTTTAGAAAAGTTTCAGTTTTAGAAAAAGGAATTAATGTTTTTAACTGTTTTTCTTTGGAATGTTTTCTTGAAGTAACACCATCGCTTCTAACAGTTATGGGAATGCTTGCAAAATGTTGATCTTTAGCCAGTTCCTGTCTTTGAAAAAACAGTCTTTTTTCTAGCCAATTTTTTTATGAACCTGTTGATGAACCACTGGGGTAGAATGAAAAGATCAGCTGAGGAATGCTGAAGATGGTACATACAATGAGCTGCAGCCTCAGTCACTTCTTAGCATCTTGAATAGTAAATTTCTGGTGTTGCTGCTTTTTTTTTTTTTCTTTAAATGGCAGATACACAAAACTGCTGTCTTATGACACACTTCTTTTTCTTTTTTTTGTTGTTTGTAGGTCCGTGCTGTGCGCCCCAAAGTTCTGATGAGGCTGTCAAAAACAAAGAAGCACGTTAGCAGAGCCTATGGTGGTTCCATGTGTGCCAAGTGTGTCCGTGACAGGTAATGTACAGAAAGCCGGCTTTATTCCTGAGGTTGCTTCCTACGAGGTTCTTAACATCTCTTCATTCACATAACATGGCCCCAAACTTTGAAGGTTCTGCTCTGACACTGGTGTAGGGAAATGGAGAGTGTGAGCGTGGGGCACGTCAAGCAGTGATGGGTGCTAGTCTGTCCCTTGGATTTGAGGGAGTTTCTGCATGTGGAGCTCCTTTGTGGACACTTAATGTTCTTTGGGATTTCTTACTGCACTGTTGCATGGATGCTGAACAGTCTGCTTGTGCTGGATTTTTATCTTTTGTATTGAGCCCCCATAGTAAAGATTTTCCTGTTCTGTTGTCCTGTTCTGCCTCCTGCAAGTTTAATTGAATTTTTCACTTCTTTGAAATGTTTTGGGATTCAGAGATACTACTTGCTTGTATGTCAAGCAGCTTTATGTGGTTAAGCTTTAAAATGGCCTTTGCTGGGCCTCTCTGAATTCGGTTTTATTGTGTAGCAACTGCATATTCTGTGCTTCCTTGGCAAGTTTGAGGAAAAACACGACCATGAGTGTGTCATCTCTGTGAATGGTAATCAGAGCAGGTCTCTGGAGGCAGCAGTCTACTGCAAGTTTTTTTCATCAGTACTGCCAGCATTTGTTTTCTTTTTGGCATGTCTAAGTTTTAAGATAAATTACATTAGGCACCCCTGAAGATGAGCTGTTACAGCTGCAGAGACACAGCATAACTTTTCTCTGTTGAAAGCCACTTTTTTTCTGAGTGTTTTCCCAAAACCTTCATGAGCTTGATAGGTAGTTTTTAGTGCATGAGTATGTTTTATTCTTACTGTGCCTAAACCAGAAATCACAGCCACCTCCTTCCCTATAATGGTCAGGTTTTCTCCTGCACCTGCTTAGGCATCTTTGATAGGTTTTGTGTACTGTAGGAGTAGCCATACGTGCCAGATACGTGTAGAAAGCATTTTAATGTTTAAAGATAGAAGAGTGTATATGATATAATTGCGCTCTTAACTCAAAACTATCAAATAGGCTGTTGATATGTGAGTGCTGATAAATAGATCTGTCCCATCTACGTGGTGGCTCTGCATGTCTTCCAGAAATAGCTGTATTTTGGCATGACTTGTCCTGCTAGGCTTTTTCCCTGTTGATAGCCAAGGAGCTTTAATCCTGACAGGGAAAGTGTTCCTGTTTTTAATAACTGGGTGCACGTAGAATTTCCTTTAGTTGCAAGGAAGAGAGCTGACCACGACTGGTCACACCAATTCTGACTTTACCAGAATGAAATTAATTCGCCAGTTAGGAGTTCTGCTTTTTGTCTTTGAAGTTTGTGAAGATGGTAAATTTTCCCACGTTCAGCCATCAAGTATTACCTTGCTTGCCTCCAAGCCACTTACCTGTAATCCACAGGCACCCTAGGCTGCCATCCCCCAATTGCTACGTTCGTACAGTGCCACTGTCCCTGTCTTCTGCTGCTGGCAAGAACAGCAGTGGGTTCCCTTTTTATGTAACTGTGGAACTAACACCACCTGTGCAATGAGTGTTGGAGATGGCAAAATCATTTGTAATTGTCTTATTTTTTGTGGTTTTACTTTAGTAGGTAGACACATATGCTAAAGTAGTTTTTCTTTTCCAGGATCAAACGAGCTTTTCTTATTGAAGAGCAGAAGATCGTTGTGAAAGTGTTGAAGGCACAAGCACAGAGCCAGAAGTCAAAGTGAACCTATTTGTAATTTCAGCCCAATAAATGAAATCTCCACTTCTGTGTCCTGTCATTCCATGTGAAGAGCTGGGCTTTGGTGCATTAAAACCTGTAAGTCAGGATGCTCTGTTCTGCCTGCTGACAGGGAAATGAAGCAAGTGGAAGGAAGTCTGGTTAAACAGGACTCCCAGCTCAGGCTCAGTCATGTAGAGGGATTGGAATAACTTCCAGCAATGCAGGTTTTCTTTCAACAGCTGTTTATGAAGTCATTGGAGGACTCGGAAGAAAGTTAGGACTTTGACAAAGAGCAAACAAAAGTGACTGAAGACTAGAGGAGAGGTTGTCAGATGAACAGGAGAGCTAGTATAGGCCTAAGGTAGATTTTTTTTTATTTTTGTATGTGGTATTGCTCAAATGAGGGTAGAGAAAGTAGTCTTTAACTTCTCAAAGCCAGTGCTGTATCCGCCGGACAGTTGCATGCTGCTACATCTTCCAGGATCTCCTGGAAGAGAGCTGCAGCTGCTGTATTGTGTTAGGCCTCCCTGGGTCAGCAGTTACAGGTACAATACCAACAGAGCTCCAGGACACAGCTAGAACAGACCTTTAAAGGCTTCCTGGTTAGGTTTTAGAGTACCAATTTGGGCCTCTAGTATTGAAATTCAACCCAAAGTTAGTTTATCATTAAGGATGTAATTGTAGTGTAAAAAGTGAAAATGGCTTTGCTTCATTCTGTTCTGTAGAGAACTGTTAATGTGTCTCTAATGCTGTCCAGGAGTGTTACAACAGTCGGGATACTTCTTGCTTTACCTGTGTGTGCAGTAGTATTCCTCAGCCCCCACTCTGAATATTGAACTGCTTTTGCTATCTCACAAGCATCTATTTTAACCTGTTTTTAACCAATAACTTATTTCAAAAAGTAGTGAGCTCCACCATGAGAGTAAGGAAGCAGGATAAATCATTTCTGAGCACACAGACTTCCTGGCAGCTGTGAGAGTGCCACTTGAAGGGGTTTCTAAGGTCACCTGTGGAGTCTGCTCAGGCTGCGGCTCAGACGTGTGCAGGTCGCTCCTGTGTGCATGCTGTGTTTTAACCCTGCCTAGGTCTGTCAGGCTGTACAGTCAGCCAAGGGACAGAGGGCAAAGGTTGAGTTGAAAAACCCTCGCTGGTGCTTTGGGTGAGGTGCCTGGCGACTCACAGCTGCCTCCTGGGTGTGACAGCAGCAGGTGGCTCTGGTCCAGGATAAGTGACTTAAAGCTGTGCGTGGTGAAAGAACCTGTACCTCCCCAAGGTTTTCTTCACAGTGCCCCAAGTAGTTAAAACAATTTTATCAATATTTTCAAAATGGATAAATGTTGTATCTTGATGTGAAGCATTTCTCCTCAGCTCAGGTGCAAAGGTTGTAGGTCATTAAAGGAGCTTTTGAGACTAACCTGGCATTTTTAGGTGCTGTTACTATAGTTAGTTTACAAGGTTAAAATTTTTCTTGTCTTACTGTCCTAGTACAAACTTTAGTATTTTGGCATGCTGGAAAAAAATAAAGAAGCAGCAACCAGGGCAGGTGTGTGTAACCTGCCCCAAAAGTGCTCCTGTTTTGCATTAAATGCTATGAGACTAGAGTTTTCCTTCAGACTTCTGGAAAGGAGTCAAAATGGAGGGAGAGTAATTTTGGAATAATGAGGATAAATTTCATAAACATCTGCTGACAGGCACTGAGAGGGAGGTACTTCCAAACAGGAAGGCTAAGACTGAAAGCTAGCTATAAATGACATGATTGCACCAGAAGTCAACATAACTGATTTTGGAGAAGTGGCATTGCCACTGTAGGCAGAAATAAAAGCAGTCATTGGGCAAAGCATCAGTGAAGTGGTAATAAGGCCCTTAATTATTTTAAGACAGTTTGAGCAGATGGCTGCCGTGTAGGAATGGGGGCAGTCATTTGGGGCAGGGCTGTGCAGTGGGAAGTAGGCTGGGTAACTTGGCAAGGTGGGCGAGTTCAGCTGGCACGAGTGCTTTCAAATAAGCTCCTGTAAGCCAGAGTGAAGAGCTCTTCCCTGCCCCTTTCTTGAAGCAAGAGGAACTAGGCGAGCTCCCACTGAAAAGGGGGAGATTTTCTGACTGGGTGCTGCCTGGGTGCTTCTCTCCAAAGCGATCTGAGGACAGAGGCAGGTGGGGCCTGGCTGGGCTAGGCCGATGAGGTGTTTGCACACTTACAGGACCGTGTGAGACAGGGTGTTACACACGGTACCCTGCTTGCTCTCAGAAGCTACTGCTGTGCTGTGCCTTTTCCTCCCTGGTCTCTGTGCAGCTGTCGGGGTGGTCTCCTCTGGCTATGGGTGAGGATGGGCACCACATCCCATGATGCGGGCAAAGGGCATCCCAGCCCCACGCTCCCCTGCAAACACAGGGACTGGGGTGAGGCCTACTACGGACCTTCGTCTGCTCGCCGGGTCTGCATCCCCCCAGGCTGACTGCGCAAAATCACACGCGGGACGTGGCTTTTCCTTCGCCCGTCAGAAAACTGCATCAGCACACGAGTGCCCAGAGGGTGCCCCGGGCGCCGCCGCTGTCCCTGCTGCGAGCAGCGTTCCGCGGGTGGGCTGTCGGGAGCGCCGGTGGCTCCCGGGGCCCACGCGTGTGCGCGGCACCGCTACCGCCGGGGCGGCCACGTGGCTGCCCAGCCCGGGGCGGGGCCCGCGCGCGCCTGGCCACGCCCACGCCCCGGCGCCGTTACCCAGCGCCGACACGTCAGAGCTTCTGGGTCCTGGCAGATGGGTAAAATTGAGAGAACGCCCCCCCACCGACGGTGGACGTGCGGTGTTTCCGATGTTTTTATGCAGAAAAAAAGAGTCTCTTTTTGAATCTGTCATTTACGTCTGATCGTAATTTCTAGTGCTTTGTTTATTTTGTCTTTTTTAAAAGTGATCGATCGCTCCCTGTCAGGACGCGGGAGCCCATTTCCGTTTCCGCCTTCGTGTCGGTGGCGGAGCGCGGCCGCGGCGGGACGGAGCAGCGGTGCCGCGGCCGCCCCGGGACTGCACCGCGGCCATGGAGACGCTGTACCGCCTGCCCTTCGCCGTGCTCGAGTGCCCCAACATCAAGCTGAAGCGGCCGAGCTGGGTGCACATGCCCTCGGCCATGACCGTGTACGCGCTGGTGGTCGTGTCCTACTTCCTTATCACCGGAGGTGAGGCCGGGGCGGGCGGGCTGAAGGGGAGGCCCGGCTCACGGAGCAGCTCTCCCTCGGTCCCTGCCCCGGGTGGCAGAGCCGCTGCTGACCCCGTGTCCGGGTCCGCACCGCCCGTAGAACACGAACCTCGGCCAGCCCCGAGCGTCCCCGCGGTGTCAGGGCAGTTCTCGCTGCTGCGAGTCAAAGTCGGTGCTTGCTTTCCTCCCTGTAGGGATTATCTATGACGTGATCGTGGAACCTCCCAGCGTGGGGTCGATGACAGACGAACACGGGCATCAGAGGCCGGTGGCTTTCTTGGCGTACAGGTACGAGCAGGGCCCTGTCCCCATTAGCGATGTCTTGTAAATGGCTAAGCTCAAGGGAATAAACCTCGTCTTGCAGAGCTTTGCATCTGCTTCTTTTTTTTTATTTTTTTTTGGTAGCTTTCTCTACAAGGCAGGATTTGTTTTATATCAGGTTTTGGTTGGCAAATACTAAAGCCACCACCAAACCAGCATTGAAACCAGTGGAAATTGAAAAACTCAGCCCTAAAACTTTTAAAAATGAGAAACCTGGTAAAAAGAAATTGTTTGGGGCTGGCAATACTTCTGTTTCTTGCTATTCAAATTGAGTTTTATAGTGGATGCAGATACATTTGATCATCTTTCATTGCAGCATAGGTAATGTTTGGGAAACTTTGGGTTCTGACCTTTTAAACTCTAGTGTACTTGGGACTCTGGTGTCTGAGGGTGGGGAACATAGTTACAAATGTAACAACAGGGTCTTCTTAGAGGCCTTGCTTTCTATTACTGAAAATGAGCTGGAGGCTCCTAGTAACAAACTGGTCTGAAGAGAGTTAAATCTACATATGTAACTGGCGGGGAGCTTATGTGTGTGGAAACAAATAATGATTTTTGTTAAATGCCAAAAAAGTTGGTTGAATTTGTGAGGTCTGTGACATGGTTGATGTGACAGATTTTGACTTGGACTAGATATGTGTTTCAGACAGATTGGATTGTTGCAATATAGATGAATCAAGTTACTTCAGGGAGTTGCTAGCACTGTCATTTGTCAGTGTAAACAAGATGAAAGAAGACAAACTTGTTTGTTTCCAGGATATGAGACAGTAAGGATAATCTTTATTTCTGTATGGGCATCCACTGTAGTTTCATCAATGCCAGTTTTATGAGGTTGCTAATTAGGAGGATAGGAAAATGGCTCAGTGACTGTGGGAAGCAGGAGACTCGTGAGCCAGGTGCAATATTCATTCTGCATCTTGTCTTCCTCTCTCCCTGTCCCTTTCCATTTGTAAGAAGGAAGTCCAGCTCTCTGGGCTGACAGAGAGCCCCATGGGGCATCCTCAGGCTGGGTCCCTGCAATGGATCTGGATTGAGTGCAGGCTCAGCGAGCAGGCAGTGAAACATCCTGCAGGATGTGTGCTGGAACCAGAGGATATGCTTCATGCACTGCCATAGTGCTTTGAGTGGGAGTTGTCCTGAGAGGATTCAGGCAGTCCTGCTTAAATATCGGGATGGAAATAAGGAGGTTGTGGTGCCATGCCTTGGGCCCATCTGTGTAAGCAGGGACTCCTTGGACTAGGTGTTTCTGCAAACAGATGAGCCTGGGTGGTCTCTGTTAGTGTGCACAAATATGTATAAATCCTCTCGTGCTGGACTGGGCACCTTGCAGACTCTCAGTTCTGGAGACAAATTGTGTTTTAAAGTCTTGATGTAATTGTATAATATCAGTTTCCTACTTACTTTCAGTTAGAAAGTCAGCTATCAAAATTAATCATCCTGTGTGTTTATACAGTTAAATCATGTTGAGTAGATGGGGTTTGAAATGTAAATAATTTCTTTAATCGTCTTCCGACTCTTCTCACTTCACCCTTTTTTTTTTTTCTCCTTTAGAGTAAATGGGCAGTATATTATGGAAGGCCTTGCATCCAGTTTCCTCTTCACAATGGGTGGCCTAGGATTCATAATTCTGGATCGATCCAATGCACCAAATATCCCCAAGCTGAATAGGTTTCTTTTGCTCTTTATTGGATTTGTTAGTGTGCTTTTGAGCTTCTTCATGGCCAGAGTTTTCATGAGGATGAAATTACCGTAAGTGATTTAATTACCTTTCAGCCTTTATTCTCTTTTGTGGCTTATGTGTGCCATGTTAAATTTAAGAGTAACAGAAAATGTGGTGATCTTCAGCTTGAGTATAAGTTGCTTTTTTCAATGCACTTTTTGGAACCAGCTGCCTTGAATGAGGTGAGATGCTTTGGGAGCCAGCTACTGTAAGATGGTGCTGTAGTTAGAAAAGGGTGACAGTTCCTGGTATGTCAGAAAATATGATTAATGAGTCTGACATGCTCAGTGTACCGTAAAATTCATTGTATGTCCCAGTCAGGTAAGTAGTTATAAAGCAGGGCTTTGAGGAAAATGAAACTGTTTAAGTACTTGAAGGAGGGCAAAGGAAAAAGAGATCTGTAGCTTTCAAGTTATGCAAAATCCAAATGCAGGTTTTCTAATTTTCCCCCCTCTGTATTTTTCAATCCATTGATGTAATTTAGAATAGCTGAAACCTGATGTTGAGAATTACTGGTAGCTAGTTTTTGAAGTAGTTCCATGAACTGTTGAATGAATAGTTACAGTCATTCTTCTATTCTTAAAAACTTTTTATTGGCCTCTGCAGCGTACTTAAAAAAACCTGTTTCATAACAATAACAGTAGTGATGGGTTCCCTGGCAGCAGGTCTGGATAGGGACCTGCCCTATATTTTCTTGCTTCATTGATGCCATATATTCTTTTTGCTTCATTGAGTACATGTGTGTCTTAACAGTTCTCGTTCTGAAATTCATGTAAAAAGAGGAATGAAAGAGAGAGAACAGATTTGTGTTGAGTGCCAGAAAAGATCAGATATTATATTGAATATCTTAACATTTGTAGTCTGTGTAAAGGGTACAAATAAAGAACACTTAATAGGGCGTAATGTGGGCTTCAAAAATTCCTAACAGTTACCAAAGCTGGATTGAGAATGGGCTAATCCATTTTCCTTCAGTGTTCATTGAAGAAAATCAGATGAGGAAAGAGGATGTAGTTAAGACAGCCTTGATCAGCAGAGGCTTTTGCAGTCTCAAGTTTGGGTTTAAGATTGTATGTCTCTTGATTTTTGAGGAGTGCTGCCTATGTTTGCTAACTTTTTCTCTAAATTAACTTTTTTTTCTGTAGGGGCTACTTGATGGGTTAGTACCTCTTGTGCTGTGTGAAAGTTCGAGCTGAATTTACTCCTCTTCATGAAGTGTTTTAAGAAGAAACAGCAAGAAACAAGTTCTGTAGTCACCATCAGCAGCAAAGAGACCTGGCTATGAGAAACAACTAGGGAAAGAGTGCTTTCTCTGCAAACAAACTCACTACCAGTGGCTGATCTGTAGTTTTCAAGCAATGTTTTATCATTTTTGATGTAGAGCGTTTGAAAAAGAGGAAGTTACATAGCTGAGTAGTTCTTTTATATTCCATCTCAGTATGAAGTAGAGAACCTCCCTTTAGCTCTACCTGAAATGAGTATTTGCCATTGACTTGACAAGTTCTTTGTTGCAGGTTTGTCTCCTCTTCCCTGTGTGGGACAATTATGTATGTGAATCAGAGAAGAAACACCCAAAACGTTGATTTCCAAGTTATAATCAGAAAATTAGTAACTTTGGATGCTTTACAGCCAGAATACAATGTGTCTGAAATTATTGTGAAGGCACCTTTTGCCTTGATATTAATGCTCTATGTGAGCAAATCCAGACATGCACTGGGAAAGGCAAGCTGTATGAATGTGCATTTTTTTTAAGAAAAAGTGTACAAAAGGAGCCAAATAAAACTTATTTTCTAAAAAAATTATTATAATTTTGTGCAACTTGTAAAGCTTTTTCTTGTGTGCATGGACTGTTCTACATCCATATGCCAGTTGCCACACCATGACCACATAATTTCAGCTTTGTTTTTCACTGTTGGATAATGATTTTTTTTTTTTTTTTTTAATATCAGGGACAAAAAGCCTCATTTTCCATGAATTTGTACTGTATGCGAACAACACACGGTTATCAGTAGCCAAGAAAACTTACTTCTGAAGGTGCTGCTTTTTTGTGTGAGGCAAGGTTCCAGTTTAATTTGTCTTAATTTTAAAAGATTGAATGTTGCTGATATGTTTCTTTCAAGTAATGTATTGCATTTTGGGGGAAGGAAAGATCCCTCTGAATCACCATAAATGTCTTTTTTTGCAAGTCATATGTGTTTGAAGCACTATTTTGATCAGTATAATAATATAAAGTAGAAAAGTTTATTCCTGTAACTGTGAAGTAAGCATTACTGTTCACATACTTAACTTTCTGAGCTAGTTGTTATCATCTGCCCTCAGGCTATGGCACTTCCACTACCTCATTTGTATGTATAATGTGACACTTGCATCTGTTCATCTTACATGTTTGTCATTAAGATTTAAGGTAGTTTAAGCTGTTTAATGAGGCTCATAACTGCAAAATTTCCAGTCTTTTCGAAGCAGCTATCTTTTGGCCACTCTGATTTTGGTGAGACACATGCTTACCTTCAGGGGGGAGTATTGATATTGTGTAAGTAAATAACTGGATATGTAAGTCAACTTTTTAATACTCTGAGAGTCAAGTCAAACCAGAAGGTCAGTTCGGTGAGTGTAATTAAGACTTTTTGTGGCTCACTGCTTGTTGTAGTGCAGTTCAGCTTCAGCCTCCCTAGTTTGCAGCTGGTTCTAAATGAGCATGCTCTTGAACAGTGGTTTTGAAGGCACAGTTCGGTGCCTGTGCTCCCTGAAGTGCCTTTCACTATAATTGTACACCAGGTGATGGAACAACAAATGAAACAGACATAATTGCATGGTAGAAGGTAGTTTTGGGAGAGTAAAACTCGGTGACTCTCTCTGCCACAAATAAGGCTGAAGGAACATCACAGTTTTTTGGTCACAGGCTCCAAGCTAGGTCTGGTATGATCATCTGCCAACGTCTGTGCCACAGAGAGAACCAGGAAAACAAACACAGAGTAGAAGATGGACCATCCAGAAAAGAGGCATGTGGTAGGTTGTAAGATGGCAGAATGGTTTATTTTGAATGTGGAGGCTTCTTGGTCACCCAAAGTAAATTTCTACTGAGCACTGTCAAATAAACTGCAAAGAACAGGTATTGCAGTGTGTTATAGGAAACCTCTTTGCAGTTAACGAAAGGCCGGTATTTTCTGTAACTGTCTGCTGTTCTTTGTAGGTAACAGCAGGTGGCCTCTAAACTAGGGGCTTATAATAGCAATAGGAATGTTTCAGTGACTGAAAGAAAACTTCCTGTAACTAGTGACAATATCCATCTGTGTTTCATGTTCATATCTTCAAGGTTCAACTGAACTAGATCGTGGGCAAGAGGTTAAAAACAAGGTAAAGCAGAGCTTACAGGAACACATCTTTCCTGATTAAAACCAGAAATTTGGCCTACTTCTAAGTGCAACAGAAAGAGGCTGAAGTGTAGAGGTCTTGATTTTTTTTTTCAGTATTTTCAGAGAAAATACTGAATCCATGGCTTCTCTGAGAGATGATGCCTAGTCAATACAGTCAGGAGGACATATATAACTTATATAGCTTTTTAAAGTTAGCGTATACATATATGAACCCTTAAATGATCTTATACTTAATTGAATTAAGCTGAAAAATACCTCTAGATGAAAAAGAACAGACATTCCGACTTCTTTTTTTTCCCCCTCAATGCATTTTCCAGACCCCTGCATATTGTGGAACGGTAACAGAATCGTAGAATCATTTAGGTTGGAAAAGACCTGTAAGACCATCAAATCCAGCTATCAGCCCAGGACTGCCAAGCCCACCACCAAACCATGTCCCTGAGTGCCACATCTCCACATCTTTTAAATACCTCCAGGGACAGAGGTGCTGGTAACCGATGGGAAGTGGCTCCGTGAGCAATTCCACCAATTGCCTCTACTGAGGATCCTTGGATGCATCCCATCCAGCCCCATAGATCTGTGTGTGCCCAAGTGGTATAGCAGATCACTGGCCACTTCCCCTTGGATTATGGGGGCTTCATTCTGCTCCCCATCCCTGTCTTCCAGCTCAGAGGGCTGGGTACCACAGAATGACTGGTCATGTTATTAGAGACCGAGGCAAAGAAATCATGAAGTACCTCAGTCTTTTCCTCATCCTTTGTCACTATGTTTCACACCAGATCCAGTAAAGGATGGAGATTCTCCTTAGCACCTCTTGTGTTGCTAACATATTTTAATGTTTAATTGTAATTTTTAATTCCCTTTTGCAGCAGTAGCCAGATGAAGTTCTACGTGGGCTTTGACCCTTCTAACTTTCTCCCTTCGTGTCCTCTTGGCATTTTTATACTCCTCCTGAGTTGCTCCCACATCTTACAAAGGTCATAAACCCTCCTTTTTGTCATGATTTTCAGCCAAAGCTCTCTGTTCAGTCTGCTTCCTGCTCATCTTGTCTTTAGGCATGTTGGGATGGCCAGCTTCTGTACCTTCATGATTTCCCTCTTGAAGAATGTCCGGCCTTCCTGGACTCCTTTGTCTCCCGAGGGACTGTGTCTATCTGAGCCATAAGCAGGCCAAAGCCTGCCCTCTGGGAGTCCAACATAGCAGTTCCACTGACTCCCCTCCTTACTTCTCCAAGAACTGACACATATTTGAAGATTTGTGTCACTGAAACAATTTGTGGAGGAAGGAGGATGATTCAACTGTTTTGAAGAAAAATGCATAAATATGCATTCTTTAGGAAGCACTATGTGTTTGACTTCTTAAGAGTTACAGTCTTATAACCCGAGACAATCCTGAATTTCTTCTGCTGCTTCCAATATAGGGAGCCAATGTGCCTGTGGGAAAGACAGCAATTCTCATTTATTTTCCTGACACACATGGAAATCCTGCATGCAATGGAAACTGTTTGTCCTAGAGCATAGCAACATTTGTGATAGTGTAATTGGTATTGCACGTTTGTGAATGTGATTACTGTATTTTTCCTACAACACGGTAACTTTCCCAAAAAGGGTTGCAGCCATAACTCTGGCCTATTTTCAGAATTTCTAATTGCTACTTCTCATCACTATAGTTTCTTTAGAATATTTTTCTTCTAGAACATGGGAAAAGAGGATTGAAACAATTAAAAGAAATTAATGGGAACAGTTGTAGAAATCTCAGAAGAGTGTTTTGTCATGCTTTGCAGTCACATTAAGGTCTTTCAACTATAATGTTTGGAGAACTCTGAAGAAATCTGGATTTTAGTGACAACAAAAAATATAACTAATGCTTTGAACTCTTTTTAAAGATTAGTGTTTCAGGGGAAGTGGCTAGTAAGAATATAGGAATTTCTAGGTGATTTGGTTTCTTTGGTAAAAACAAATTGTGCTGATGTCCTTTTTGTTTGACATGGATACCTGTCAGCCAAGAACTGGACTGAGACCATGAGCTCATTTTAGAGCAACAGCTGTGGCACTATAATGGGAGTCAAGCATGTCTGACTTCCACCATGTTTTAATTAGAGATGCAGATGCAGGGCACTGCATTCTGCTATCCAGTATCTTGAGTCCATAAGGCAATTTGCTGAGCTCCTGTTTGATGATATCAGCTTAGTTACTGATGTTCTTCAGGCATAAAATGGAGTTACACTTCATCATGTAGCTATCCCATATGGGTTCTATAAATGTCAAAGCCCTTAGACTGTTCTACCTGCAGAACTGGAAGAAGTAGTATTTATCTGTGAGTAAATCAGATCAATATGGTATCATCTGCTGCCTTATGCTTGTGAAAGATTGACATTTGTAATTTCCTTCTCTTTTTGGTATCAGTTTTCACTACAGAGATCAGCGTGGATGGGGGGGACTAGTATCCTTTTGTTGTTGGTGGAAATACTATGCTTTTAGTGGAAATAGGGAAAGAAAAAGTTAGACAGGACTCAGACTGGTTGTGTTATTCTAAAATAAACTGTGAAAGTTAAACTTCTTCTCCTTTACTTAGTAGACAGCTTAAATAATTTCAGAACTTTTAGGTATTTCTGACAGATCCTGGATGATAGATAATATGTTTACCACATTCAGCTTTCCAGTGTATCATCTGTCTTTAAATGCAAATGGAGACTGTGAAGAATGGGGAATAATAAAAAATAAGCGTAACTGCACTTGGAAGAAGAGGTTTTGGGGTGTGGGGGAAGCATTTTAAGCACCTGGAAGAAAATGGCAAAAAGATGAGTAGCCAACTTGGATTTTTAAAGAATAAGTAATATGAAGAAAAAGGCATATATGAGAGTTATGGGCCCCATGAATAGAAGAAAAGCAGATGTTTGGGCTGTAGATTTTGATACTGTCTTGCATGTTTTGGAAACTTGGCTTAGCTAAAACAGATATAAGCTGAATTCCAAAGTACTCTGAAAGCATTTTCAGAGAGTGTTTACTGATTAGTTGATGTCCTTATATCAAAGTGGAAAGATATCTTACTTTTTAGGTCTGTCTTGGGGCTAGTTCTGTTCAACACTCACTGACCTGTATTGAGTAGGGTGTGCTGACTAAATAAGCAGAAATCATAAAACTCAAAGACTGCTGGGAGGGCAGAATTAGGATGCATAGTGATCCTAACAAATCAAAGAGTGGTCTGAAAAACTGGGCTGGTTTATTCTTCCTGGGAACAAGTGCAAAGTATCAATGCTACTCAAGCAAAATAGCTGACAAAATGTGGGATGCCTCAGAGTAAGTCCTTGGGTTCTTTTGCCCCACAAGCTGAAGAGGAGTGCAGATTGCCTTTTGTGCAGCAATACAACATCATGTGGAGATACTGGCAAAACTTTTAATAACCGAGTACAGGAGGCATAAAATTGAGAAAAGGAACGAAGCAATTTTGTTTCTGCATCAATAGTAGGTAGAATTTCAATAGCGGCAAGGAAGAGTTGGAGTAGTACTAGAAAAATCTTTAAGCATAAAATAGTTTACTACTGGACTAGATAGTCTATGCCAGTGATGGAATTTCTGCTTTGTGCAGCTTTAAGAACAGGCTTGGCAAATGTCTGTTAAAATTTGCAGGTACCTTTGGCTTGTTTTGGGATGAGTGGTTTCTTGAGGTGTCTTTCAGCGACTGCCCATCTTTATTATTCCATAGCTGAGAACAAAACTTTTGACCTTCCAAACATCAAGGCTCTGTGTCTTTAAAAATAGTTGTGGAAGTCTTTGTGAATAGCTAAATCTGTCCTTTAAAACTATCCCTGCAGTGCAGTTGTGGGACAAAATCCTGCTGGCCTTGGTTCAGTCTGAAAAATCAAGTGGTTATATGAGCTAGACATGACAGCAGAAAGTAGCTCCATTAACTGCCAGAACAGAAAATGAATTAGCTGTTGGAGCAAGGAAAATAGAAGTGCATGGAGGAATGTTTAAGGCCTTTTTCTTTTCAAAGTTTTATGTTAGTCCTTTAACTAAATGTGTTATAATTAGACAGCTGTCAGTATAGCTGTTGTATTAGAACAGGGCGATGAGTGGTATGGAAGGAGCCTGTGATATTTTTAGGAAGTATTTTGCTAATGGAGCTTTCTCTCTGTTTTCCCCCTCTTTGAGCTGGAGCAGCAGTAAGACACTGAAACGTTTCTCAATTACACGGACTTCCTCAGACACCTCCTTTCAGCAACTCTGCTTCACTGACCTGTGGAATTTAACTTCTTCAGTGTTTTCCCCAAGTGTGTCTGCCTGTCTCTGCTACAGCTGGTTGTTAAACCAGCTCTGAATGCTGTGTTTCATCTCCTTTTGCTTGTCTGATTCTGGCCTGAGCTTTGTCAAGGTCTTTATCCTATAGTCTTTCAGCAGCTGCCATCCCTTGTTCCTTTGCTGTCATTCCAGCCTTCTGAGTTTCAGGATACCACTGTTGGTTTTGATTGCTGTCTTTCTAACTGCTGTGGTATTTCTGCCTTCAAAGGGTATTATTTATCAGTCTCCTCAGCTCTTCCACTTCCTTATTCCTCCTCACTGGTACTTGCTCTTTTATCATACTGAAATCCATCACTTAGCCCCACCAGCCACTGGAGCCTGTCTATGAGGCTTGCTCCTCTTAGTATTCCTACCTCTGTTCCTTCTACTCTGTCTACAGGTCCTTCAATTTTCCCTGCTGACCATTGTCTGAGCTACTTTACCCTGCACTGACTCCACACTTCATTAGCTCCTGCTATCTGTGGCAAAGCTTAACCTCCTGGCTTCTCTCCTGCTTTCAGCCTCTCTCATCCTCTGGTTGTTTCTTTGTCTGTTCCAGTTTTCTCTTAGCTGTCTCATATCTTTGTTTTTTTTGTTCTACACTCCACACCATCTGTTGTGCTGCTGCCTGCATGACTCATCCTGAAAACAATAAAAATCCTGCTGCATTCCCAGTCGTTACACTAGGGAGCCAACGAAGGCACGCCAAAATCTACATCAACAGCAGTCAAGCCAGGGTCCTCATGGAATTCAGGTACAAAATTTTTGTTTAAATCAATAGAAGTTAACTGCCAAATACATCTGAGAATCCTGCCAAAGCTTCATCACAACTCTAAGAAAAGGAGGCCGTTGTTTCCTGGGGCTGGATTTAAAAACACCTCTGCAGGGATGATCTGCAAGGTCTTAAGTTTCTTAGTGAGTAACTTGAAAAAAACATTTTTTTCTTCACATACAGTTACTGAGTGTTTTATGAGCATAGACAACATATGCTCTGTACACAATAGAACAAGCTAAGAAAAATCTGTCACAAATACCAAGATTCACATACACAGTAAACAAGGCAATAAATACGAAAGCTCATAAAACCAGGGAAATGGAACATTCCACCAGACCTTCTTTAAAGGTACACAAAGAACATAATGCTTAAAACCACTGCTGATTAATAAAATATATTTAAATCATAGTTTGGTTCCATAGCCTAAGGAGAAACAATTTCAGATGTATGAGGAAGGATTTTTCCCTCTAGTGTTTTAAAAGGTAGCTAAAATACTGTCACCTTAAATATTTTTTTGTCTCATCTAACATCTAGGTAAACCCAGGCTATACTTCACTGAAATCAATGGAGACAGACCCGTGCAGAGGGAAACAATGCTTGTAGAATTTTGGATGTGTCTAGGGGTTGTGTTTAACCACAGCTTGTTTACCTGACTGTGACTGAACAAGCCTAATTTTACTTGCTTTGCATGGTCAGTACAAGGTTTTGCCTTTGTGCAGCTACATTTGGATAATGTCTTTCAGTCTTGACACCTTTAAATTTTACCTTTCTGCTGTTCCAATCCCCTGTTAAGCTGTTGGTTCCCCACTGGATGGCAGTCCCTGCAACGTTATTTACTCTGAGAAGGAAAGCCTGGCTTTAAAGCAGAGAACTGAAATCTCAGACTGCTTTGTAGATGAATATGTACGTAAAATGTTATGGCTGTGAGTATATTTGCATTCTTTTTTCTTGTTGCTACAGTATGAGTGTGTGAAAGATTTTTCTGTACGTGTCTTTCACTCAAGTTCATTTTCCAGCTGAAAATTCAAGGCTTAAAACCATGCAAGAGGATAACAACTTGCACTTCTGTGGATCAGTCCAGCCAAAAATTTCAAAGCACTTTACACAGACTAGGTCAATTAAGAAGTTCGTGTGTGTGTGTGTGTGTGTGTGTGTGTGTGTGTGTACATGTGGAATTTATACATAGCTCATAAAAGGGAAGAAAATCTGGAGTTTTAGAAAGTCATATGAATTACACAGAATTACAGTGCTTACCTAGAAAGATAAAAAAATAAAGCTTCAGTGTTTTGATTGAACATCCACTATATATCTGAGGGTGGGGATGGAATTCAATGGCTTAAAGGAACAGACTATTTAAAATATAGTGGGTACGCAGATCAGAACTACATAGTACTGAAATTATGACTGATGTCCTTAAATTAGAAGTCAAAGCATAGATTGCAGAGGTAGAGAAAACCATGTGGACTTTGCCAGGATTTTCATGTGTATGGTTATAAAGGGTTTTGTAGGATGAGTTTACTGCCACAAGGTTTTAGAAAAAGTGCTGCCAAAACCTGGGGCTCTCTGTGCTGGCATCTGCCTGGAAGCGAAAGGTGAAAAAGTATTGCTACAGCCCCCATAAAATACTTCAATCTCTAAGATGCATTTCTCTAAGGTGGAAAGGTTTGCACCCTAATATATTTTAAGGCAATGAGAGTCTACTGTTTCACTTGGATAGAAATTTATATGACAGCTTATTACAAATAAGTCCTGTAGAGGTCTCTTCAAAAGTGAAAGGGAGATAAATGAAAATAGGAAGAAGAATGTGTGCTTATCAGTGCCTGGAGAAAAGGCCTCTTTCAACACCCTTTACAGATGCCTATGTCTGAGCATTTCAAAGCGCTGCTGTCACACAGGTGGCTGGTTTTGTGCCCCTTTTAGAGATGTCATGTCGAGATGGTAAAGTGACTAGCTTAAAGTTATGTAGCAGCTTAATTACAGTGCTAGGAATAAAATTAAGATCTAATTGTCAGTTCCACATCCTACCAACAGCGCTGGGGACTGTCAGCAGCAAGCATTCACTGAAGTTTCTACAATATGTTTTTTATTCTAGATATTTTCAGGGTAACAATGGCTTTTTAAATGCTTTTGTCAAGAGGCACTTTCTCTAGAAAAAAAAAATGCAGCAACATTTTATTGAAGGTTTAAGCACAGTACGTCCAGCTTACTGGTTTGTTGGCAAGCTCTGTCTCTTCTTTTTCCTGAAATGTAGTCTGTTTCTCTGCAAGATCATTCCTTCACCCTCCTTCACAACTCATATATTATTGAAATAGTTACTCCCAACTCTCTCCAATTAGTTCATTGTGCTAAACTTTCTCCCTTGATAAATTTTGAAAGGAGCTCTCAAATTTTCAGTTCTGCTGGCCTTTTTGCTTATGCCCCATATACTTCTGCTTAAATATCATGTTATTCTTTTCCAAGCACACCTTGCTTTAAAACTGCCTCTGACCCCGTGGTACCTTCAAAATTAGAGGACTAGAGTCCAGCTCCGGAGCTGAGACCAGCCCGATGGTGCCCCTCCATCCGCCCCTGTTGCCCATCTGTTTGCAGATCGCCCAAGGGCAATTTGTAAGCTCCTCGGGACAAGGGCAGCCTCTGTTTCTGCCACACCTTGTCCAAGGGAAAGACTCCTCAGCACTTTGGTTACACCCATAGTAGATTTTCCATTAATTAAATTTTATCACGCAAAACCCTATCACCAAATTCCTGACCAACTGTACTGTTTATTTCTGTCTGATTGAGGTTTCAGATTACTTCTTTCTAAAGCTGTCTTTGCCACTTTTCCAGAGGTTTCCACATCCGGCTTTCCTTTCCTTTTCCTCCACCCCCCTCCCCAGCTTTCTGCTTGCAGGGAAATGCTGGTGCCCTCATTAGTGTGGCCCATTTCATTGCATTTCTGAGGCCTTTATTCAAACCCCGGGCCAGCAACTTTCTCCCTGTCTGTTTTTGAGCTTTTCTGTGCCTGGGAGCATGCCCCGACACACCCTCTATTCCTGCCCAATCCTTTTCCATGCTGACGCAATTTGTTTTTTTGGTCTGCTGCCTGTCCTGAGATAACCTTATTCACTATCCCCATGTAGTCACATCCTCTCCTTTAGGAAGAGCGTTCTCTCCTCAGCTGGAGAGGTCTTGCTTGGGCAGACTGCTGCAATAACGTGCAGACCGTGGGTAGATAATCTGGGAGACAAAGCATGTTACTTTTTATTGTACTTCAAGCTGACGCCACAGGCAGAGGCAAGTTCTGCACAGAGTAGGGCAAACAGCCACATGGTAAGGAAGCTCCAGCAGCTTCAGTGCAGTTGGACACGTGCATATTCTTTCTGAGTGACTGTCCCGTCAGAAATGGTGAGGAGAAGGAAAGATTGCAGGAATTTAATGATTCAGTACTTAACTTCAGGGGAGGCAGGATATTCAGTCATTGTTGATTTTTTCACTTCTTAGGCTGAGGAAAATACCCCTAAATAAAACGTGTCCCACATGGTTAGAAAGACCAGTTGTCCATTGAGGATAAACTTGGAGTACAGTCCAAAGCCTTGTTCCTTACTGAGATAGAAACTTCTTTATGGTGTGAATACACACGAGTGCAGAGTTTTGGTTTGGACAGCTGTAAAGACAGTCATGGCCCAGTTGTGACTGGCATCCAGATATATATCACAGGGGCATCATGCTTGGAGATGTCATTTAAGGCTTTTCTCTTGTATGGACAAGTGTTTATAGACTTCCCCAATGCATAGACTGGAACCATAATTTGTGCTCTGGATTTCAGGTGATAATCTATGAGTTGCTGTGTTGCTCTAATAAATTCACAACTAATTATGTCTGCCTGAAAAGTCCCCTGTATTCTCTTGTGTTCATTTATGAAGCGGACTTGCACATAGATTAAGTACCAGTATACAAGAGGAGGTTGCTGTAACTCACACCTACTTTGCCATAACATGGCTTTAAAAGGTTTTATTAAAGACTTTTTGTAACTGAAACACCCTTTCCCTGTACGTATTTATCTGTTTTGTATTAGGGTCTTGGATGAGACTTACTATAGGGAGCTTTGTGTTATGTCTGCACTGCAGGAGACATGCTTGAGTGCTATGGAGCACCCTGGGTTCACACGAGCATTAAGGCAGCTCCATGCTGACTGCCCTCCACACAACCTCTGACACTAGCGGCCTTTGATGATTCCCATTTCACATCTGCATTTTCTTATTGATTACAGAGTATACTTTTTGAGGTTACTGTTATTAAAAATACCTGGTCACTGCTTGTTCTGCGGCGATGCTTGGAGGAGCAAACTCCCATTGGGTTTCACTGCTTTGGCTATGCAAACCCAGGGATGACATTGCAGAATTCACAGGAGGTTGGGTAGGGAGGCAAGAGGAGTCTGATGATTAGAGAGCTCCTCCTCTAGAGGTACTGCCTGCTTCATCCCTCCAACGTGAAGTCTCAGGCGAACTTGCCGACACCATGGAATTGAAACTTTTTGGCACCTGCCAGAAGATTGTCTATGACACATTTCAGGAAGCACTTTCACCACAAATTTGACATGTTTTCTCTTTGAGAAATATCTGCTACGCTTTAATTCTTACCTGGTTTTGCATTTTGGGAGGATCTTTCCTTTGCTGATTTTCGGATGGAACTTCATTGCTCTACGTTTTCCTTAGATCCATTGTCCTCTAGGGGCATGGAAAAATTCTTTGGTGGGAATTGCTTCTGGGTGGACTCTGGATATTTATGTCTGTGAAAGTTGGATGTTTTGCAGCCTGTGAACATAAACTTCTTTTAAAGCCAAACAGCCTGAGAAATATAATTGCACTATATTATTTGATGACCTTTGACTTTTCTTATCAATGCAGTACTTCTTTTGCTGATGAAAGAAAGACTTGGGAAATGTACTATCTTGGTCAAAGATCTGTCATATGATTTAGATTCACTAGAGAGTGACCACCAGGATAGCAGAGGATGTGGGCTGTTTTGAATAGCTTCTCTATATATGTCATTTGTCTATGTGACTGTTGATATTATAAGTGTAAAGGGCTAATGTAGCCCCAACAGGATTAGAGATCTGCAGGAAGGCAGACTATACTTAACCTAATTACTGAAATGTTTAGTCAGCCAGTTCAGACACTAAAACATTTTTTTCCTGAGTCGAAAGAGGACATCCAGTATAGGGCAAAAGCAGAATTATACAGTTGCATGAGCAACAGAGCCTGCTGACTGGCTGAATCAGTCTTATCTGCTGTAACTAACAGAGAAGAGAGAAGAATGATAAAGCCTCAGGGGAAGGGCAAGAGGAGACACAGATATTTACCTCCTACTCCTTAAAAAGAAAGTTCTTTGCAGCAAGGGAACTCGATAACTAGAGGTGATGCTCGGAGGGAAGTGCACCTTGTATTGCTGTGGAAGATGCAAAAGACGCTGAGGAGAGTTTAGGCAGCTGAGCTGGAGTCCTGCGCTCATGTTTCAGATGCACAGAGCAGCAATGGTAGGTGTGTCTCAGCTGGTGCAGAGCTACCAGGTGGATGCTGACATGAATTAGGTTATCCACATGCCACAAGACAGGGCCATGCAGGGATACTTGCAGGAGTGCTGGAAGCAGCATAGCTGCGTCAGCTTGGTGCCACAGAGATATAAAAGCCTGTTCAGTATTTAGGTACTAATGTTCACTGTACTGTGCTGCTTCAAGACCTGAAAATGACTCACTTGGTGATACCTAGATCTCAATTTTGCTGTGTAGCATAGCCTGTGTATTTCATTTAATCTATGAGTAAAGCAGCTGAGGTTGAGAATTTCCTTTTGACAAATTAATTGTAAGGGACTAGGAAGGTGGAGTTTTGGCAAGAGCATCTATGGATTGTGATGGAGTCTTGGAAAGATGTGCCTTAAGGTCTTGAGGAGCCTGTCAGGGAGAGAGAAAGGACACCATTGCTGAGTCTGGAGAGTAGTTTCAGGCCAGATGTAGCATCCCAGAATGAAAAGTCCTCCCAGAGCAGCAGGAAGCAAAATTGAGGTCTAATATCAAAACATGCTGACTGTTCACAGAATGATCTCTGCCAGTGTTGTAATAATTTTCTTGTAGGTTTTTTTTATGAGCATCATTTAGTTGTTGTTATCTCTTTGGCCTATTTTAAGCTTTGCAAGAGAAAATAGATCCTTATGGGACTCCCATTGATACCAATAAAAATCAACAGTGCGTGTCAGTGAAATCCTGACTGAATTCAAGTTTTCCCTGCAACACCATTTACTTCCAGATTTATCCAAGAAATTAATTCTTTCCTTCTTTTATTTGATAAAAATGTGTGTTCAATTGCTTGCAGTTAGCAGCATGACAGTAATAAGCCATTAAAAGAAGGATAGGGACTTTGGAGATGAGCTCAGGAAACTCGTCAGGGACTGGAGGCAGTGATTGTGAGGGAAGCTGATGGAAGCTCTGGCAGAACAGGTGTGGTGAGGAAATGTGGAGTTAGATAGGGAGGGGTAAATGGGAGGAAGGGAGGAAAGGCAGCTGTATCCTGGGATTTGTAGGTGGTGACAAGAAAACTGTATTTGCTGTGACAGTGGATAGTGAGCAAGCGGGACATCTGTCATCTTTACTTGTCAGCTCTGTGGAAAATACTGTTAGAGCTTCAAAGTCATATTGCCTTTTCAAAATGAAATGATCAAATACCATGTTTCAAGGAGGACCATTGTCTACCTTAATCCCATGCATGATCTTTGCCTTTTTGCCCTGGTTTCTTAATTAGCTCAGCTGTTTTGTGCACACTTATCAGACATGTAAGAGCCAGGCCAGCATTTCTCATCATTATCAAGGATGATACTTTGAGCTCTAAAGCAGCCACACGTGGGTAAAAGGCTTGCAATTTGTACTATTTATTAGCTACTGTTTTCCAGAGCATGAAAATCAGTGAAGCTTTATAACCCTATTGTAAATTGGAAAAGACAGACTTTTAACTGATGAAGACAGCAATGGCAATGAAATATGCATTATGAAACCGTGAGCGTGTTCCTTTATCACAGAACACTGTTGGGAAATGCATTAACTGTTAACCACCAGTTAACAGGCAGGTCAAGCAGACAAGCCAAATGTAAAGGTCTATTACCTCTTTCAGCAACCCTAGGAATGACAGCTCAGCCTGGAGGCTGGCGTAATTCAACCAGACCTTGTCACTGTGCTTGCCCTGCTGCCATATATTTTGTAGTGAATTGGGAAAGACCATCACTTGGTGTCTGGAAATACTAGAATGATCAGCAGTTACTCTCAGGAATACTTAATCAAAGCCAATGAGTCTTCTCTATGAATAAATATAAACTCTTTGATGTGCATCCACATAAAAAAAATCAATTGCTATAAAATATGACTATGAAATGTATGGAAAATAGCAGTTAGTTGTATTTCAAGTGACCACTGACAGGTTATGGCTTTATGAAAAAGGGCTTTAAATCCTCAAAGAAGGGATGAATTAAAAAAGAGGGTAATGATTAAAAGTAAAGAATTTTGCTTGGGAAAACTATTAGCAATTCATTAAAATACCTGAAAGGCAAAATAAGTTGGTTTTGCTTTTTGTTATGTTACTTTGGTAAGTTATGTGTACGAGTTTTCAAATTTAGCATTGCCTTGAGTATAATTAAATATGTTTTGGAGGTATAAGGAAAGCAAAGTATGGAAATATGTTCTAGAAGGAATCTGAGTCTTGTCCACTGAGCTTTCCAGAACTGTCAAAATGGGGGTGATGTACAAGACCATGGCCCAAAAAAGTGGCAAGATAGAAGTATTTCTAGTTATACCAGAAAAAACTCTACTCTTGGAAATAGTAAAAGTAAAGTTTCAGAGAATATTTGAACCAGTCTAAATGTGCTGCTTTTTTTAGTGTAATTCTGCAGTTTTCTGAATCCTCAGTGAGTTTGTTCAAACCATGAGAGCAGAAAACTAAACCATGAAAAAAGAGTGATTCATTTTCTGCCAGCTAAGCTTCCTGACTTGGTTCTCCACTGCATCAGATGGGTGCCTGTGCTGTCCAAAGGGAAGGGTGGGAAGACACAGCCAGGGGTCCGAGGAGGAGAAATCATTGTTTTGAGCAGCAACTAACCATTCAATAAGGCACAGTTTTACTGTATGGCAAAGCCAAAATTAACTCAAATACTATGCAAAGGGGAGGTTCAAAGTAATGGGTTTTATCTCATTGATTGATAGGAAATTTTGTGATCTTTTTCTGGGAATTGTGCTCACCTCCGAGTTGTAGCATATAAAAAAGTATGCAAGATTTAATATTTTATATTAGGATAGTCACAGAAAATTGAAGTAGAGAATAAAATATTTTTGAAGTGAAATGAAGGGGATTTGGAAACACGAATTCAGATGTACATCAGAAATCAGGAGAAAGGGTGCAAATCCATTGTTTTACTTTTAGATAGACTGAAAGATTTTAAACACATAAAAAAAGCCAGAGCTTTACTAACAAATACCAGCAATTGTCCAGTTTCCACCAACATTTTTTTTATTCTGTGAACAAGACCACCAAACACTGGTGGTCAGTGCTCTAGTTCCAGATTTGTCTTTTAGTTGGTACGCAGATAAAACTCCCAGGTAACTTTGGTGGTGACCCTCCAGATGGGAATGACTAACTCAAATGTCTTCCCATTTGTCATGATCCTTTGTCATTCCTTCTTTGCATATCTTCTTGGCATCAGGTGTGTATGTGGAGTGATGCACAGTGGCATAGTGCTTAAGAAAGTGCTTCTTCTTGTTAAATACATGTGATGATTCCACAAGTGGCTTGACCTGTCTTTACTAGGCAAAATAAGAAGTTCACTAAGTATTTTGTCTGAATAAAGACTGGAGAAAGGGGCCCAGACTGTGAATTCAGTCCCCACGTCACCTGTGGATCAAATGGAGTCTTAAATGGTAATTCCCTTCACAGCCCCATGTGTATCCAGGGTCATTTCAGAAACATCTAACACCATATTAGCCTAACAGGAACCCAAATTTGCTGCTATTTGAATCAAGGTACGCCATGGTCCTTTCCTGTTTCTGTTGGGAAGTTCACCAGGCATGTCATGAAAGGTTATCAGTGTAACCCAACCGGCATCCTCACGGGATAAACCCAGGCAATTCCAAGCAGAGGGACAAAAGGTCAGAGCACTGCAAACCCAATACTGCCACCAGCATCTTGGGTTACAAGGTTATGGTACAGAGGAAGGAGGGGGATGAAGCGTAGCCTAGTAAACACTCAATCAGCTCTCAAAAATAGAAAGTGACATGGATTCTAGGCGTAGAAATATGAAGCTACTGTATAGTGCATATTCACCTGTCATTATCACTAACATACGCTGAGAGGGAGGGCAGCTGGCTCCAAATTTCTCCCTCAACAGAAGAGATATTTTTAAATAAAGTAAATTTAATTGACTTTGGCAGCAGGAGAGACTCTGGAACTTTCGTGATCATTTTGGAAATTCTTCACTTTAGACAGCAGTATTTCATGGTTTCTCATGTTGAATCAATATTGTTCCAGCAGTTTACATGCAGGTAAAACTGTGTATAGTAATGACCAAGCTCTCGTTCTGGTACAGTCTTAATTAACTGGAACAGCCTTTTGGTTAAACTGCTGCACATTTCCTTCCCATTTGCTGTATGCCAGAGAGCTGGTCTTTGAGGGTCTATCTTTAATCTCAATTCTTTGTTACTTAGGAAACCTCAAAGTGGAATGTGGTTCATTGACAGTGAAATATCCTTGGTGCCATCTTTGATTCATGGGTATCTCCTCTTCAACATCACCTGCAAAATTCTGTGTGTTCTGTGTAAGGCAGCGTCTTATTTACTGTTATCCGATATAAGCATAGAGGAGAGACTGTAACTGGGATATTTACACTGATATTGCAGATTGTACTGGAAATAAATGATGCAGACATAGGTACTTGTGCAACAGTAATAATGTTAGTTAGAAAGCCTCACTTTGCATTTGAGAGGAAAAGAGAAGACGCGCGAATAAGGAGATTGGCCAGAAGACTCTATCAACTGTTAGTCTGTGTAAGCCAGAGTCCTTTTAGTCTCCAGCTATGCTTCTGAGCCATCTTTCTGGATTAGCTGGAGTGCCAGATCCTGCTTTGCCTCTCAGTGCATGTCAACATTGGAACAAGCATAAAAAAGCAGGTTCTGTTCCACAAATACCTCCAAGTCTTTCAAAACTTTTGAAATCTTCTGAAACTTGTAATCAAGCATGACTTTGTTGAAACCTCTGCTTGCAGAGTGAAAAGGTCAGTCCCTCTATTTAAGTGCTTCTCTTTTATGTACACTGGACTTGCAAAATCTAGTCAAAAACATTGAAACTGATAATTTGAACAAATGTGTTTGGTTTGACGAAGCAGTTTCTGAAGCAAAATCTATTCTTTAAACAGATTTCGTGTAGTTCCAGCATAATAGTAAGGCAGCTAAGAGGGATGGCTCTCTCACTCAAACACTCCTGCACAGAACAGGATTTTTGTAGTGACTCCTCACCACATCTCAGTCTGACATGCCTCTGTGGGCCTGGAACTGATTGCATGGTTTTGGAATTGTTTTGATCAGAAATTTTATTGGCAGTTCATTCCTGCATAAGGGCTGTTGATGTACCTCTGCCCTGTACTCTATGGAACTATTATTTAACTCTTTTCAGACAAGACATGGACTTTTACTCTCCTGTTAACTATGTTCCTAGTACCTGGAAATAGTGTTGTGTCCTGGTGCTGCCCACGTTTCCATGTATCTGGGAGAATTCCTGGGTATTTTTGTAGAAGACTTGCTATTATTCTGAATAAAGAGTGATTGTAGCTACCCAGTCTTAAAACCAGGCAAACTGTTTTAGATAACCTGAACCAAATTACAGTAATTCTCCTATAAGTGCTCTGAAGCTTGATTATCTCTTTATAATTTGTATCTAATCTAATGCAGTGCAAACAGTACTGAATTGGTCTTCCTGGTGACATGCAGACATGCTATGCAAGTTATATAATCCAGGAAAACATGGTATTTGTCTAGAGCCACAATTTCTTCTTTTATTTTGGTATCCAAAACCAGATTGGGTTTTGCCAGTGTACTGCAGAGACTGACATTTACCAGTGATTGCTCTTTGTATTTTAATAGTCATTGTAGGAATCATAAGTCTGGATTAGGATTTTGATGTTCCAGGTGCCACACAACTAAACACAAAAATGACAATTCCCCAGAAACTTTCAATGAAACTTAATAAATCAGTTCAGTAGTGAGATGCAGCTACTTAATATAATCCTGAAAAACCCTAAGGAAATTCCCAGGAGTGAAGGACCAGAAAATACAGTCAGGGTTACCTGATTTGATTTATTAATACATTCAGTCCTACCGCATGTGTGAAACCTCCAGCTAAACTGGAGCATTTATTTGAAAGGGATAGAAAATAAAGAGAGTTAGGCTGAAGAAACAACTTGGAGTTAACAAGGGTCACAGTAGTACAGCTTTGAGTAGACAGACAGACATATAGATGGATAGATATATGATGTTGGTATTTTTTGAAAACTGGGATTGGAAAAATGAGCTGTCTGTCAGCAGAAGGTAATTCTGTACCTCAGGACCCACCATAAAAAGTGCTGCATTCAGATACTTGTTTTAAAAAGAGAAAGGGGGAAGAGGGAGAGATCAGAGACAAAATTTGCAGCAGGGCAGCTCTGGAGTAAGTCTGAAAAACAGGATCAAGCAGCAAGACCAGCAACTGGTACAAACCATAATTGATACATAGTAATTTATATATTTATAGCTCTGCTCCACAATAACGTCCACCTTTTCCACAGGGCTTATTAATTTCCTCAGTCATCAAAGACACAAAAAGGGACACCCTTTAAATTCAGGTAAAGAGTATTTATTGAGTGTTTTTGCCTTTTTTTGTTATTATTGACTGAGCTACCTGGTAGTTTTAATAGTAACTAGCTCCAAACAAATGATTACTCATGGTTGATGTAATTTTTCCTACCGGGTTGCTCAAGGTTCAGTAAGAAATTAAACATCAAGCAAAAGAACTTGCAATAGCTAAATGCAGCAAAACAGCTAAATGATAGTTTATGGGGATAGCGTTTGAGTTATGCTCTCACCACCTCTGCAGGGTGTATCTGCTGGCCACTGCTCCCTCTGCCCTCTGGTTAGCCTGAATCATACACAACCCAGGAAAAGAGCCAACTTTTGTGATTACAGATTCCATGAAATCCTTGCACGAGTGGGGTCAGGAGCTTGTTGCTCGTCAAGGGCACAGACGTCACTGAACCTTTGCAGTACCAAGATGGTTCAAGAACTTATGAACTGGGTGGGAGAAACAAAAAGCAATGTCAGTCATTTTAGACTGCTTGTTTCAGGTGTTACTAGCTGTCTAATACGTGCTCCAAAAAACCTGATTACTGCATTATTTTGGGGAATACAGATGACATGTAAGGTTTCTGGCACATCATTTTATATTTGTTTTCCCTATGCCTGGGGGCTTTGCATGATAAAAACAGAAATCACATACCCAGAGCTTAGGCTACATCCTCTCTGTGTTCCAGTCTGACATTGTTCCTGTCACACAATCAACGCACAGTCACTAATTCTGTAAGCCTACAAGGGTGTTATATCACCTCCTGTGAAAGCCTGTGGTGAAGGTGACTCAACCAACACAGTAAGCAGGTTATCCTGTTGCATAATTTGCTTTATGGTAAAATTAGACATGGTCTCAACCAACAAAGTTTGAGTTGAGACCCATGTTTTTCTGAGACTCAGGTTCACTTAAGTAATTTAAAAGAAAACAATCATTCCTGAGCTAACTTGTAAATTCCCACATAAATTTAGACCAACAATTGTAGAAGGACTTAAGGCTTGTATTGTCAATCTTAAAAGCAGCAGACATAAGAGTAGTAAAAGATGTAAGGGTGAGAATGACCTAGTAGTTTTGTACTAAAATATAAAAAGTCCTAATCATTTTTCACCTGCTCCTGTGACCCAGAATGGCTCACATTGATGTTAGCCTCCAAGAGCAGGATGAGCTCATCCAACCTGTCATTTGGGAATGGTCTACTTGCACCAACTCACTAATTTTATCCAGGACAGTTTGGAAAAAAGCTGTGGGCCATCATCATGCATGCAACACACCATGAGAATAACTTAATAGGACAGACAGCTGAGTTGCTTCATCCAGAAATGTTTGCAGGCACTGCTAACCATAGACAGAGCCTGAAGTTATCTGACCTTTACTTCCACCTGAAAAGAACCAGGTTGTTCCTGCACTGTTGATAGAGAATGTGGTTGTTCACATTGAAGAAGTTTCTTCTCCCTACCAGCCTAACCAAAACAGAAACAAACTTCCAGGAGGAAACTTGGGGTACACCAGAGCAAAGAGCGGAAGCTCCTAAAACAATATCCTGTGTCCTGGGGCCATGGTGGGGTAGAATCTCTGCCCCGGGCACTTCCAGGCCAGGTGGCCCCATGGCTAACTGCAAGACTGTGATGTTTTAGAGTGAACAGTTGCTTCGGAGAAACAATTTCTGCTTTTTGTAGAACAGAACCAGTTGTGTTTTTCCAGGTAGCTGCTGTCATCCTGACAGCCTCTCTGGCCTGAGGGCTTCATAGGCAGTTACGAGTTTCTACTGGCAGCTTTTTGGTTTCTTTGAGCGTGACCATGAAGAACTTTCAGTACTGAGCAGGTATGACTTTGCCTGACAAACCACGTGCTCCAGAGCATGTGAGGTGTTGTCATAGTTTGTCAGTGGAGTGATGCAAGGAGGGCTGGGTGCCTGAGAGGCCAGAGAAATATTTGATCATGTTGAACAGCACTGGGAGGGAGCAATGTCACAGAGAGCAGAAGACACCTAACTCTATAGCAGATTCTGTGTGGGCTTGACAAGGGGTGTGGGGGTTTTAGGAAGTGAGGCTTAGCCTAATGCTGTGGCTCTTAAGGGTGTTTTTTGCTTTCCAAGTTCATTGTAGGTCTGTGCAATAGCAGTTCTAAGTTTAACAGATGAAGCAATGCATATTGGAGAAGTTCTTTACCCAGAATTTTATTTTAAAATATACAGGTTTAGATGTGTTCTTCGAAAGTGTGTTTCACCAGAAAGTGTTGCTTTGATCGTGTCCATGGAGCCAGATGATTTTCTCTGAAAAAAGGTTTCTGAAGTGGCTTCACAGAAAGCTTTTGTACACACCCTGAAAGTAAAGGACAAAGAAATATTCTAATGCGTTACAAATTGTTTTTGAGAATATGATGATTATTGGAGATCTCAGCTCATAACTTTTGATAATTTGTGTCTGGCAAAGAATGAATCAAGTATATTTGACAGAATAGTAGAGGTTGTTCTCTTGTATTACACTGATAGTGAGGAAACTGGAGGGAAAAAATGAATTCTTTAAAGGTTTTGAGCACCAAAGGAAATTAATGCTAGGAATGAAGAGGATCCAGCATGGTGCTTGTTTGCAAGCCAAACTGACACCTCTTTCAACCATTTTTAAAAGTTGTGTTGGTACTTCATTTTTATGTTAGATTAGTGCAAGACAGCATAACCTGAGAGTGTGTGAGCTGTGGCAAACTGATGGACTGTAGCTTTGTACTTCAGGCTGTCTGTGTACTTTGGGTGTGAAACACTACTGGTTTCATACAGTTGTTCAAATGCATGGGATGGGGGATGCAGGACTGTGAGTGAAGATAATGACCCAAGGCTGTTGTGACTTGCACGACTTCACGGAGGCCAGAAACGCCACAGTAATTTATACCATCTGAGAATATGATACATCCTAATAAATTTAAGCCTTGCTTAATAGAGCTGATGAGCAAGCAGAAGCTTGATACATCCTTTCATGTGGAAAGCTCTGTGTGGTTCAAGTATTTACATGCATGTTTCAGGATGGACATGCACACTCTTCTCTCTGTCTCTCTTACTCTGCGAGGTTGCTCCAGACCTTAGAAATACTTAGATTCTTGAGGAAAAGTGCTTTCCAGCATTTTAAAAATGAGCAGTCCATGGAGGCAAGGAATTAATGCGGGACAGGTATCAAGACATTTCCCTGCAGAAGTCATAAGCAATGAAGAAAGTCTCTCATAATCTGAAACACCTCATCTGTTTTAGATTGTTCCTACTATATATTACAAATTAGTGAGTATTACAAATTAGTGAAACACCAGTGAAGACCTCCTGCTGTTATTCCATGTCCCTGAGTTCAGTCTGTATCATGCTCTGGCTGGATATTTTCATGTGAAATAAAGGGTAGCACATATAGGTTATCTGAAGTTCCTTACAGTGGCTCCCTACCTAAGCCACACAGGGTTTCAAGTGCTAACATACCTCAGTAAGTATTGTAACTGTTGCCACACACTGAGATTTTATGTGTCTTAAAATGCATTGTTTGCTGCTGGCCATTTTACATCCAGTACTGCTACTGAAGTGTAGAGACACTTCAGAGATGCTGTACCTCTTCTTTTTCTCATTTTATTGTCTTACACTGAAAATCATCATCACTGCCATGTTCAAAGCAGTGAACATGATTGGGTATCATCTGCAGCAGCATTCTTCATCAGCAGAATCTGAGGATCACCTAAGTCCTGCTGTGGAGATTAATAATTGCAGTTTTACCAGAGCACTGAATGCCTTTGTTGGGCATCTGTATCAGACTGGTATCTAACTTCTCAGCCTCAGGGCACATATCCAGGACCAGATACTGGCTCTGTTTACTTCTGAAGCATTCTGGAACCATGATTCCACACAGATGAGATGAATACACTTGATGACTGAATTTCTGTCAAATTCACCAAAGCACAGAATTTATAGACTCTGTGCTATCTGCAACAGGACAGTATAAGCCTCATCTGGCATAATATCTGTCAAAATAAACTTCCACTCTCTCTGTCCCCAAAATTTAATAAACTGTGTATGTACTGAATCAGCTCAGTGTAGCTTGTGGCCACAGCGGTTTTGATCTGGTAGTAGTCAGCCTAACATAGTCACCTCAAATCCTGGCTCCAGGTGTATGCTTTGTGATCAAGAGCACAGTACTGAAAACTGAGTTTCCTGTCTGGCTAACCCAGGGCTAGGATACAAACACCCATTTTGTTCAGAGCACCAGCTTTTAGGAGTGTCAGAACTAGAGCCAAGGAAAAGAAATACAGGGTGCCTTCAATGATCTGAAGTCATCTATTGACACTACTTTGAATTTTTATTGTCTTTTTATACATGTTTTTTGTTCAAACATTCCCAATAGAAAGAGTGGCTGCATGCACAGAGGAATATTTCCTTTCTGACTTTATGAGCCCCGTTGGAGGAGGTTGATCATCCCATTCTACCAGAGTTAAAAGTTACTGTGTAAGCAATTCTGGCCTGCTAGATGGTGCTGGAAATGAGCTCATTTCTAATCTCTCTTGCAGGCAAAAGGAGTAAAACACTGTCTAAAGAGCTGCTCATTCTGATTCCTAGTGCCATCATGGATGTGTTCAGAATCTCTAGAAGACTATGGCAAACAAAATCTTGAGCAAAACTATGCATATCTCTAAAAATAATGTAATTGGATGCCATGGTCATTCATTGTGGAGCTATAGTGTCCAAGCTGCTCCTCTCCCTACTCCTTTCAGAGTTATTGAGACAGAGTCTGCTATGGAAACTACAGAAGAGTCTTGGGTACTGTGGTCCTGAAGTTCTGAACCTAAAGGTACAGATACCCTAAGAACATCAGTTACAATATCTTCTGTACAATTCAAGAATGTCAGCAGGAATTAATCAATAAGAGGTTCTCCAGAAGAACTCCCTTCTTTTTTATTATTCCCTTTATCCTCACTGCAGAGCTAAATTAAATGTATGGCAAAAAGCCTACTGAAAATGGAACAGTGAGAGAAAATATCAAACTCAAATACATCTGAAAAAAGAGATCTCAATTCTGATATGTGTCAGATCCCGAATTCTTCCTTTCAGAGTGAGTGAATTAATCTAAAATGCAGTGAGGCAGACTGATTCCAGAACAGGTTTTCACACATGAGTTATTCTGCAATAGTTATTGCAATGTGTGTTTACTCTATCCTGGTCAGAATTAACTTACAAGTACAGACAAGTAATTCTATTAGACTTGAGCAAACTGCAAAAACATTTAATAAAGACAATTAGTTATAAAATCTGCAGTGGCATTTGTAGTTCATTTTGGATTTGCTTCTCACAACATTTTGTGAGCTGGCACTAACCCCCCCATATTTTTTAAGTAATAGAGAACCTTGTCAATTCTTCTGTGATAGTGTATGCCCAAGTATTTAGAGCAGAACTTTTGATATGCCTGATCTGAAAATTGTTAAGTAATCAGCTCAGGGACCGTTTGAAACTTAAGTAATGAAATATCTGTGAACAGCACTCATAGCATTACAGAGGTAAATTATTCCAGAATAGCCTGGTTGGTCACATGAATGTTTACGATTTTCATAAAGGGAACACGAAGAGAACTGTCAAAGGCATGAGCTTACATATCCCCATTTGCCCAAACTTTGGCCATTACCAACTTCATTACCACATATTTGTCCTTCAATGTACATTAGCACCATCTCTAAAGCAACAGGAGAATGATGTTCCTGGTGCGTTTTTGTCAAGTTTCAAATCAATGTTGACTTTGTCACTGATGTTTCAATGGCAGGCACACCTCCCTATTCAAAGGATGAATTTTGGCACCATCTACTTTAGTTAATCCTTTTAAAAGTGCTTAAGCATCAACAGTAGTATTTGGCTCTGCATGCATGATTTCTGGGCAACTACTCAAAACTTACTAAGCAATAATCTTTTTGTTTAATCATTCACTGCAAACATGTTACATAAAATGGACTGATAACAGAGTCACGAGACTCTTTTTTCCACTGCTATTCTACAAATTATGAGACTTAAAAAATTTTGGAAGACAGGCAGTGCAAAATTAAATTTCCTACTGCTCTGAGAAACAAGATTTTTTTCAGACCAATGGAATTAGGTCTTGCTAAGCTGCTAGTACATGTCTTCCTGTGGAAAGTAGATCATCTTTTGGAGAACTCAGGTACCGAAGGATTTCTGCATGTTTTGTTCAGTAACAGAAGGGGTGAGGCAGACATGATGCACCATTAGGAGCTGCATAGGCTTTTATGGAGGGAACACTTGTGTACTGTCAAAAAACTTCAACCAGTTCAAGAAAGCCATCATTGCATCCTCAGTGGGAGAGATTCCTGGATCTGAGATGAGGCAATGCTGCTGCTCTAAGGCCCTCAGCAAGTCCATACTAGGAGCTGCATTGTATTAATCTCCACACAGACATTTATATGGTATGGAAATACACTGCCACTGCTACATGCTCCATTGGCTGGCAGAGATTTCTCCCATCTGTCCTTCTGTTGTGCACTTAGAAGGTGCTTAAAGTTGTATGACTCTTCTGCTTCCTTGTTTTTATTTCTTGTTTGCCTCTTGCTTAAGACAACCTGTTGCCCATGGGCTGGAGTGTGTCACCACTTTCTCCCCATGTGATCTGCGCTTCGTGCCTGTGGTTCAGTTGCCATGAACCTTCTCCCTTGAGCAGCCTGCTGCAAGTTATGATCAGTCAAAAGGAGCCAAAAGCCATGTTTGCTCTGCAACGAGACATTGCAAATGAAGCACTATTCATCCAGTGAAGGCAAAAAACACGGTGGTAGAAAATGCAGGTGTGACTGACGGATGTTATTGCAGAAGTGAACCCTGTATTTGGGCAAGCCTTGGAGTTTATTGTGTAAGTATAAAGCAGTTAATTGAATAGAAACAAGTCTGGAAAAACAGGAAAGAAAGAACGGACTGTCTTGAGGTAATTCACCATTCAGCAAGCAAAGGGGGATTGTTACTGGACATGCCAAAGCTGCCATCTTTGACTTTCAGCCCCCTAGCAACTGGCCTAGAAGCCTGCCTTGAAACCAGGCAGGACGGAGGGCAGTCCATGAATGGCCTTAGGCGAAGGAGATGAGGAAAGGTAGCTGTGCTTGTTTCTCTCCATACACTTTTTTTTTGGATGTGGTGGGAGGGTGAGAGGAAAAGCGAGCAGAAAGATAATTTTCATCTAGGCAATTTTGAAGATGCTAGGCCTTCTGGCAAATATTCATGTAGGTCCCATACATGTTGAGAAATAATTTTGTTTTCAAAAAGCTAAATAATCCCTGTGGAACACTGGTCTCAGACATTTGAGCACCAGGTTTACAGGTGTCTGAACTCTGTAACCTGTAGCATCATTGCAGGTGCAGAGACTTACAGCCCCACACTCACCCCCAGAGCAGAGCCACTCTACCTTAGGAAAGCTCAAGACCATGAAGTCTGATGCCTAAGACAACATATTGCCAGGTTTTAGCAGGGAAGATAAACTCTGCCACAAGAACTGCACATAAGGTTGCAAAGTGGTTGTAGCTTCCAACAATTTTCCTGCATGAAGAAGCCTTGCTATTTTTCTTTACAGGCATTCTCTAGGCATTTAATGTTTCAAGGATCTCTAATGCATTTTTTGGCTGCAAGGTTTTCCACAAAAACCCATTTCTGACACTATTAAACCTATAGGTAAACCAGGTTAATCCATATAATGTGTTTAGGTGCAAAGATTTCTCAGTTTGAAGAATGGCAGAATGGCATGCAATCAAGACCTTAAGTGAGGATTTTGTTGTTGTTAATGTAGTCTAATTTGTCAACCCCACTTTTAAGTCTCTGTTTTTCAGGATTTGTACTTAGACAGTATTTCCTTCTTTTCCAGCACTGGCCTACAGGTACCTTACTGGCTTTTCCTTTTCTTTGCTACCTGTGGAAATAACTTTTCCCATGATAGCAGTATGATGAAGTATTCTTAAAGGGTTCACCTGCCAGTATTAGTCTCTACGGAAGCCCCCGTCCCTTCATAAAATTCATTTTTTCATCTCAAAAATATGTCCCATGGAGGTTCTCTCTGTTTTAGTATTACATTTATTGAGAATAAAGGGGCTGCCTCACAGATAAATTGCTTTGGAACATGTCTGTATACATATTTCTGTAAGCCTTTGTGCATATATGTGTGTAGATACACAAACCTACTCATATATGCGTAATGTACATGCACACGTATTATTTCTAGAAGAAATTCGAGTATAAGCAGCTGCTATTTGTTCTTCTAGGCTGTTCTTCTGGAATGTCAAATAGCAAGTTTTTACAGAAGGCAGTATTGTTAGTAGCTGGAAAATTTTTGAGAGATAAGGAGGAAGATGTTTGGCAACTTTATGATGCTGGAAGACAAAAAAAAGTGAGGAGAAAATAAACCTAGAGATGGGTACCCAGCAGAACCTGAAGGCTTATGCTGCTTTGACTGTACTATGGGAGGAGGGAATGTTTGCAATATGAAATGCTCTCTTAGCATGCTTTCCAGTGTGTCCCATCCCCCTGCTCTCAAATCCAAACTGGGAAAATATTTATAGTGTAGGGTAGGTACAGTAAAAAGAGAACAGGACTCTCACTGGGATGCAGCAAATAAGAAAATAGGCATGAAGGAAAAGTCTTCTGAATTTTATATGAAGCCATGTGCATTTGTGGGCAAATAGTTCCATACAGTGCTTGCAGGTAACTCTCCAACCTCTCTCATGAATTGGGAAGTAGTTTAAGGCACTTTAGGCGAAAGAATGAAGATTCAGTCCTTACCTGTAGGTATTTGTTATATTTACACATCTATGTCAGGAAAAATCTTTCTTACATCAAATCTAGTAAACTAGAAGTAATTTCTTTTTCCACTGGCATTTGGAAAAATGCCAAAAATACCAGTATCCTCATTTAACTGTGGTTTAAGAAAGTATTAAATTGTATTAAATATTAAAGTATTAAACATTAAATTGAAAGTATTATTTCATTATTAAAAATGAAAGTATTAAACATTAAATGCTGTGATTATTTTTGTGTAGAGGCATAATTTGGAAGGGAATCTGGTCCTGTCTCAGAGACTTGTAGGTCTCATCTGCTCTCAAGTGCTGTTCTTCAAAGGTGAATATGCAAAATATAGTCTGCCCTTATGGTCTCGTTTATTTATGATTTATAAGCCCTGTGTCTTGCCTAATAGAGAACAGAAGAAAGCTAACTTAATTGAGAGCTGGTTATAAGCACTGTGAACAGAAACCTTTGTTCTCAAGAGCCAGCCACTGGAGCGTGTTAGCAGTGCATTTTCCAGATGAACTCCTTTCATGCCTTATTTTGTGACTAGAATGAAGAAACTAAGGAATGGACACCGAAAGCTTTCTATTTGTTTAAAGAAATGCCTTGTGGCAACTGAAAATGTATTTACAGACCTTTAAGCTTCCTTGGAGATGCTAGCCATATTACTTGTGTCACTGTGGTTCTATGGTTGTGTCTTTTCATTGCTTCCTGATATTTAACATAATCAGTCTCTGATTATATGCTGCTGATTATAGGGGTTTATTCCTTGACAAAACCACAGGCAAGTAAGGAATAAAATGAGGTAACTGCAAATAAGTAAATTGAGCTAGCTCTACCTTGGGTTTTGCATTCCTGTATCATCAGTATTGTTCCTGATAGGGTGATTAACCTTTGCAAACCATAATAAAGGTTATTACAGCTGTGGAAGTAGAGACATAAAGATGTTAAGTCACTATCTGAGCCATGTAATGGATCAATGATAGGCTGAAGCCAGGAATCCTTTCCAGGTTTTCATGTGACCCCAAGACTTTCTGCCTTGTCGATTATTAAAGACTTTTAGCAGTCCTCAGTGCTGTGCCAAAACACACTTTTTCATGTTCTTCCCCTTCCCCTTCCTTTAATTTAATTTTAAATTCCATATTGTTGTAAATGTATGTCATTGTGATATTGGAGCAGTGTTTACCTAAGACATATGAATGACTGTGAGGAGAGGTGGGAGAGACTGAAGACTATTTTGTTTAGTGCACATTGGTCTTGAGCTGCAAAGCTCAGTGAAGGCTTTAAAGATTTGGTGCTTTGTATCTGGGGTTTTCATTTAGGCCCAAATGCTTTTCCTTATGAAATATCAGCATGAAGAGTCTTCCTCTGCAGAGTTGTCTCTCCTGGCCTTTGTGAGATACACTGCATCTCTGGAAGCTGAGGCCTACAGAGACAACATGACACAGTCCAGGCATACAACAAGTCAGTAGGAAATGCAAAGACAAAACTTGCCTTTTCTAATTCAGCTTTTCTGCTGAACCACAGGCACCAAAAAAATCAAATGTTCCAGGTAGGAAAATACAAATGTATGTGGATAGCAGAGATAGGGAAATTCTGTCACAGTCATTTGGCATTGTGTTTCCTTGCATAATCCTTCTGGCAGCAGCACAGGCCAGGTCCAGGGTGAAAAGAGACACTACTACAACACCTGCTCAAGTCATCACTGAGAAACCTGGAAAATTAAACCAACCTTTCTGCTGCTATGAGCTAATTTTCCCTGCTTGCAAGTATAAGTCACTTGGTATTTTTCAAAGTTATTTTATTAAATGGAGAAAAAGCCCACAGAGGCAGGTCAAAGATGCAGCTACAATATGCTTCAGCGTGTATACCCAGTACATAACTGTACATCCCAGTGCCTTACTTGGTCTTGTCTAGCATATTACCAATTGCTTCTTCTTTATCACATTCTGGTTTTTTCAGCTCTTAGCTTAGAGTAGCTGCAGCACTGGGGGCTTACTGTCCAAGACATACCTGTACAAATTCATTTTACAAGAGGCATCCACTTAGTTATATTTTTATGATGGGTGTTTTTGACTTCTTTTAGGTGTGATTTTTTGCATGTTGGTGCTGAAGTTTTTTTGCCCCAGTCAGACATTTGACCCAGACTTCTACCATATTAAAAATGAATTTTTTGTCTCTATTATTTTTTTAAATAAAAACACCTTGTGCATTGTGATGACACATGTAAAATAAGTTTTTCAGGCTTGTCCCTTGATCCCCTTCTTTTACCTCCCTTATTTTATGAGATATAATCAGAGCTTGCTGCTTCTGGATGTGAGTGTGGGGACTTTTCTGGATCTTGATGTGTTGGGGCTGTCTGTTATTTCCCAGCCACCAAGCTTAACTGTTGTGAAGGTTATAAATGTATTATCTGAGAAGAGGCTGTTGTATGTCTAAGAAACCATTCATCTGAAAAGCAACAGACAAAATATAATACCCCTGCATAATTCTTCTATTCATTGTAGTCCCATTGCAATGTTTTATAGAGGTAAGACTGAGCCTTTTCTCCCCAGATGAGGACGTGTGGCATACTCTGCTTCCCTGGCAGTTCTGCAGTGTTGTGCTGACATGGCAACTTTGGATGCTGATTCTTGTCTCCAGAACAGTGCTGTCTAAGGCACAGCTTCCTGACTCCACAGAGTCTCAGTCCTGCTTTCTTTTCTGCAGCAGAATTAACTGGCAGTGGATTCAGACTCTCAGTGTCACATTTTCATCAGTATTTGCAGCAAGCACTGTCCTTTCTTGTTCCCTTGTTCTAACTGGTCTGTTTGTTTTAAAATATAAATGTGCAATATAAAAAGTGACAAAAACAGTGACAAACTATGAGAATGCAATAAAATTTTCTTGATTGAGATTCCAGTAGGATGATGACCTAGAGTGAAGATACAAGTAACAAACTCCAGCGTGATGCCTACTTGGGATGGATTCCTGCCTTTCCCTCACTCCACTGTCTCTTACTCCTGCATGAGCCTGTTCCTTAGCCTTGCAGAAAACTTGGGGGGAAAAGGTGTGGTGTTTTTTTTATTCTGCAAGGTTAGTGAGTGGAACTGGCTTATGGAGATGTCTGATGATTGGAAGGACTAGGGTGGAGGTTGAATTACATGGCTAAAACCAGGACTTGCACAGCCAATACAGGAGAGGTAGAAAGAAGAAAAAGCGAAATGGAGTCAGAAAGGGGAAAAAAGCCTTGCCTGTTTAGCGAAGGGAATATATTTGATCAGTTCAGCTGACTGGAACTGTGGTCCCTGTGTTTAGCCTTAATTATTTCTGCTTCCACTCTCTCATCCTTTAGTCAGGCTCTTTTAATTAGTAAGGCCTTCGCAGTAGGGATTGTGCATAATCTTGCAGCTGAGATAGAGTTGGAACACTGATGTAGTAATAGTAAGTCCAGCAGATCCAGCTCAACTACTGGAACGATAACTGTTGGATTTGTTCCTCCATTTAAATGATAGTGGCTCTTTTTAGTGTGCATCATAGGAGTGATATCCTCTCTTCTTTAAAGAAAATAGAACACTCAGTTTTTCTAGGTAATCTGCACTTTGCAAAATAAGCAGAACCAACAGGTAGAGAACTTTCTGACTTGTGAAGCAGAAGCTGGGTGAAAAACACAAGTGAATTGCACCAATAGTTGTTCCAAATATTTTGAGCAAAACCAAGGCACAGGTACAGGGAGAAGTAGGGAGGCACAGGCCCCTTGTGCTTACGGGGCTGCAATCTTCAAACCACTCCCCCCACCCCCACCTTAGATTTAGGCTAATTGGAATTTTTAAGTCTATTTCTTTGACATACTTTTGAAAATTAAATATTAATGACCTGCCACAACAGCTGGTGTCATAGTACAGACTGGTGGGCTCTGTGCCTTTGAGCTTAAGCTTTCTAATATATCACACAAGTATTTGCTTGCTTGTTGCTGCACACAGTGGATGAGGTGTAATGTAAGAAGAGGCACTCCATACACAGAGTGACTTAAACTGTACCTTTAAATTAGGTTCTCTTAGTTCTCTGTGTAGTTTCATTTTGGAAAAGACCTGTGGTGTCCTTCCTGGTGCACAGTTAGCAGGGAATGAACTGTGGCAGCTGAGGCAACATTTGGCTTAAGGGTAAGAGCTGCCAACAGCTGAGTGCCTCAGGGAAACACAGCCTAGTCAGTTCTGCTTTGGCATGGGGACAACCTCCAGCTAAAACTGAAGTTACTTCCCTCAGCAAATAGGCATTACTGAAGAATAAAATAAAAAAAAAACCCAAAAACAACAACAACAAAAAAACCCACCACCCATCGTCATTATAAACAAGAGATTTATTTTTATGGATGAATTATTCAAGGATCATGAAACAGAAAATAAGCCAGCTTGAGGATGTTGGAAAGCGTTACACCAGAAACATCAATATTAATGTAGCAAATTGTGGAAAACATGAAATTAGATAAAGTGCTAAATTTTCAGTCATATCAGTAGGATCATTAGCAGCAATTAGGAAACAGCAGAATGTAGGGTATTAACATTGAAGAGGAAATAAATACATTTTGTATTTTTTTTTCTGAAGTACAAATTATTTGGAAAGCCCTCAGTGTCCTCCACGGCATGGAATTGTGCATGTACTAAGAAAGAAAAGCAGGGCTTGTATGCTGCCACTGAAATTTAGCACTGACAACGAGGCAAGTCAGTCTGAAGTATCTACAGCACAGATAGGCACTGGTTGCATGCATGGTTTATACAGTGGTCCTCTCCTTTTAGTAACCTACCCAGTGTTAGCATTTATGGGTCAGGATCCCATGCGACTGGTGTGCAACTCTTCATCACCACTGACAAAAAGTACCAGCACTGCTTTGACAGGATCAGGTAGTAACTCCCACAACTCTCAAAGCAACTAAAATCCATGGGAATGCAAGCTGGGCTGTCCCTGGGAACCTCTTTTTGAGAGACCTTCAGGTTAAATTCAATCAATCAGTGTGTTTGAAATTATATATACTTTACGTGCATATTTTATAGACTCATAGGATTCAATCTATACACTTCTGGAAAAAAGAATTTAAAATCTTACTCTATATAAATATTTATAAAAGTCACTTTATTCATAGAAAATTAGATTCTTCATTTTCTTTGAATTTATAGTGAGAGTGCCCTGCATAGGCATTGTGTCTCTACACTTGGAGTGGTAGACTCTTAATACAGCATTGCTGACATTAGCAAAGCTACTCCAATTTACATCAGCGGGGAATGTGGTCCATAGGACCTAAGTTACACTAGAAGATAATAAGAATTTATTTCTCAAGCATTGTTTAGTGAATTCAGCCATTAAAACATGGGAAGTAATTAACATCTCAATATTACATATTGAAATTTAAAATATTGTATAACTAGCATGTTAGGCATATATTTTTAAACTTAATAGGATTGGCATTTGCTTTATGGCAGTTAAGCAAATCAGATTCTGCGTAATATGGGTAAATCTGCAGTTTTCACCAAGTCTGTGTACCTAGGTCATGCCTGCCACTAGCACCAAGGTATTTTTGTATCACTTGTCCATTCTGTCACATCTAGATTTCAAGCCACATGGCACAATTCTCATGTATCTGAAAAAGTATTTTAAACCTACTGAAGCTAATAGGAATTCAGCCAGTTTATGGAAGGCATGACTAGGCCTCAAACAGATCCTAGGACTCAGATTATTGCACTCTTCATCTCAAAAGCAAGACGGACACAAATTCAAACCAAATGAAGAAACTTTCCCTCTTCATGTTCTTATTCTTTTACTTGGCACTGAGCGTTTTTTTGAATAAATCCCATTTTCTTGTCGGCAGGCAGCTCCATTCATGTGGCCGATGCTTTCACTTGCACCTTCTTGTGGAGAACTCTCTTCAGTTGTCTGAAAAAGAAAGGAGATGTCAGTGGAGGCATGTGTACATCTTCCACCAGGCAGCCACTGGACCTGATTCCCATTAGGTAGCTCTGCCTTTCTATTAGTGCCACAACTTCTTAGTTCTGAAAGAAATTGAACTGATTGTGTATAAATGTCTGTGAGAGTAGGCTTGCACTCCAAACCTAGTAAAATCTAGGTATATAGCAAATAACTCATCAGGTCTCTGCTTAATTACTACACCCCTAGGCAGCGGAGCTACTGCATTCCCACCCCCACAGCACCACCAAAACCCACCAAAGGGCAGTTGAGCAAGCTTTCCTGTATAGAGGGTGACTTGTTTTTAAGGGTGTGAGAAATCATATGTGATTTATACAAAGCTGGAGCTGCAACCTAAAAAGTCCTAATTTGGATGCATGTCAGCCATTCATACTCAAGGAGCTGTGGTGGAAACAAAACCCTTGGAACTCTCTGAAAACCTGGACACCTTCCAGGCTGCAGGCTGGCTTAGAAAGCCAAATATCTTTCAGTAGCATGTAATACCAAGAACCAGTAGTTGCTGACTGCTGGGCTCATGACTTCGTGCAGCCCAAAGTCTGGTTGGTCTTGTTTGCACACAGGCAGATAAGGTGAGGGGCTTGCCTATAACATGCTGTAGGTCTGGATTACTCAGCTCTTTTTAGATTTGCCCCAGTGAGACAGGGTAAATCCTCTCAGGTTTCTAGTAGCGAGTTACTCTCTGAACTCAGTTGCAAGGCACAGAGCTGCTCACGCTACCCAAAATGAAGGCATGCCCTACCAAAGTAATTTATACTTGCTTTGCCGAACACCTATCTGAAAAAGAGCTAAAAAAAATTTAAAACATACTTTTCTTTTACACTGTACATTTGTAGATGCATTATTTTCTGTCTTCATTCCAGTGGCCTCTTCCATTTCTGAAAAAAAAGTAATAAAATAATTAAATTAAAAAGAAGGAGGGGAGGTGGTAAGTAAGCATATTTAGTAGCTGGCTGAAGTATATCAATCAGCTATTCCTCTGGGCATTTATCACACAAAAGAAAAACTGAAGAGTGATGAATACTTCCTAAAACATTTTTCGAGGCAATGTGATTAATCTATCAGTACTGTATAGCTTGGGGGTATTTAGAGAACAGAATAAAATTAAGAATTTGACTGTAGCACAGGGGTATCAGAGAGACCTTTCAGAGCAGAATTCTGCCTTTGTCCAGCAGGTTCACGGAAGTTTAGTTGTTATATTCTCAGAAGATGGGAGCATTTCATGTATAACAGGCTCCAAGAGCCCTTATACTAACAGTATAAGTGATGTTATTTTCCCCTGGGTTGGTTCTCAGGTAAAAGACAAATAGAGCCTGAAAACCTTCAGGCTAAATTTGAGTGAGACAATCACGTTCCAGTACACTAGTTAAAAAACAAACAAAAAGAAAAAAAAGAAAAGCTAGAGCACATTATGGAAAGTTACACCAGTGTATCTGCAGTGTGTTTCAGGCCTGTGCTGAATTAACATATTCACTCCTTAACAAACAGCATATGTGACCAGAAATGAGTAATAACACTGAGTCTGTGAGAGAATGGCTCAAGAGCAGGATTTTGCCTAAAAGTTTGGATGAAGTACATATGGGGCTTTGTATTTATTTATAATAATTGTCATTAAGAACAGCAGTTTGATGAGTGGTAAGAAATGCAGTTGATTACTTTCCCTTGCATGTAATGGCCTAGGCTATGATGGTGTTTCATTGGGAAATGAACAAAGAAGAGTATTCCTTTGAGCCCTAAGACACACATACCTGTAAGAAGTGCATCAATTGTCTCCACTGCGTGTTTTGCATCTTCCATTGTTAAACACATTGGTGGTTTAAATTTTAAAATGTTTCTGTAGGGTCCATCTGCACTAAGAAGGATTTGACGTTCTTTGAGTCTGTGGTAAGAGGGAACACATGTGTTAGACAGATATAAAACTATGTTGTGTCCTGTCACTTCCTTCAGGCTGAGACAGATGTTGAAAGTTTTCTTTTTTAAGTACTAGGTTACCAAAAACTACACAAATCTAAAATTAAATTAATGACTAGCTGCTGGAGAATATTAGGAGGGTTTGATCACTGCACACAGTTTTTAAGAACTACTTACTTGTAAATAAGATGAAGGGCTTCAGCTGTGGCTGGTGTTCGCTTTTGCTTATCTTTCACCAGATCCACTCCAACAAACAATCCAACACCCCTGGAGTAGAAAAGAAAAGTACAGGCAAGTGAAATCCAGTGTCAGTAACCGAAGCCTTCTGCTGCAAACGCAATACCTGCTTCTAACACTGTAATTCCCTTCCCTGGAGGACAAATAGGGGAAGGAGCGTGAGAGAGGAGACTTCGTCTTTGGTCATCTTTTGGCGACTTCACACAATCAAATGGGATAATAGATATTTCTGGATAAATAAATTTACCTGGCTCATTAAAGCTATATGGCCAGATAAGAATGACAGAATAATTTTCTTTCATTCTTATCCTGAAAATCTCAAGCCAGGGAGACAAATAATGAAAAAAAAGAAGTATAAAAACCCCACAACCCAACCCTTTCCCCCCAAAAAACTTGAAGGCAATTATCCATGGTAGTAACAAGAGATGAGGAAAATCCATAGTAACGTCTCACAAGGAACTGGACCAGAGATTTGAACAAGGTCTGCATGATTACAGCGGTGTGCGGACAACTTAGTGCATGTGGATGGCTCTTTCTCCTACTCTCCCAGAACTTTTCTAGTGGCTATGCTTGTAACTAATTAAGCAGATGGATGGACAACTTTTTTTTAAAAAAGTATTGCCTTACAATACCAGTTTTGGGTAGTCCATTTTAAGAGAGAGGTGTACCAAAATCATGACATGTTTCCACTCACACCAAGTTTGTTGCTTTTTCTAGCATAGTTACTTTCTTCTCTGAAAGAATTACATTGCTGTAATGCACCCACCTGATATCTCCCACTAAGGGATGTTTCTCTTTTTGCTCAGCCAGCAACTCCAGGAGATAATTTCCTACACGTGTGGCATTTCCTTGGAGATCTTCTTTCTCTATTACATCCAGCACAGCCAAGCCAATGGCACAAGACACTGGATTGCCTCCAAACTGATAGCAAAGGCAAAACAAAACATGTCATCAAAATCAAAACCCATCATAACAAAACATTCTTCTGTTTCTATCCATGTTGCTTTCACTTGCCCTCTTCTGCTTGGCATGTCATGAGGAAAAGCTTGAAAAGGTGGGGATTTTGTGCCATTCAGGCTGTGGAACGCTGTCCCCTACACTTGGGAAAGGGAAGGGCTCCCTCTTCCTTAGCTTCAGGTTGCAGTAGTTTGAAAATTTCAGGACTGAAGCATTCAGCTGATTGCAGGCAAAATGCTCCTGGGAAGAGCAAGTGGATGACAGATTTTATATATTTTGAACCAGAGAGTATAAACTCCATTAAAAACAGGGGAATTTGTGGTAGCTGGGAAGAAGGCTGAGTCACAGGAGCAGAAAGAGGGCTCAGTAAATGAGATGACTGAACGTCTGTGGCATGCACACAGATGAAATGTTTCCTAAAGGGTCACTGTTTTGTTAGGTGTCAGCTGCAGAGCAAAGTCTGCCAGCGCATGAGCTCCACCACCACAGCCTATCCTAGAAAATGACATTTTACATGATCAACATTTCAGAGGGAGAGAGGGAAAGAGACCTAAGCAAGAATTTATCTGTATGGATGTGAGCTGAGATGCATGACCTGCCAGAGAGCTTGTGCTGGTCCATGTGATGATGTACCACTTGATACAGAGCATATTTCAAAGCCTCTTCACTTGCTTTTAGATATTAGACTGTGGTTGACTCGAGCTCTCAGTAGTGTGATGCAGTGATGGATGCCGATGTTATCTGGATCACCTGGAAAACTTCTAACTGCCAAATGCTCACCAAAAGAAAAAAAAAGGCAAAGCTTCACCTATGAACTTACTGTATTGAAATACTCCAGTCCAGAAGCACCAAAACCTTCAGCAATTTCCCTTGTTGTGACTACACAAGACATAGGGTGTCCATTGCCAATGGGCTTTCCCATGGTGACAATGTCAGGCACAAAGTCTTCACCTTGCAGCTGGAATGCCCAAAAATGCTTCCCAACTCTGCCAAAGCCAACCTGGACCTCATCAGCTATGAACACTCCACCCACGGCACGCACATACCTGGAAACAAACACAATAGTTTGAAAGTCTAGTGCTGCAGAACATGGCTAGGCAATAAAGGACAAGGCAGTCTGCATCACAGAAATTCTGCAGTGTGAGGCCAAGTCAATAAAAAAAGAAAGAATACAGTTATAGCTATTTTATAGCTATGAAATTTTTAGTGTGCTACATGTTAAGGAAAAATTTTGACATTTTAATGTCAAATGGGAGTACTGCAATGGTACTGCAGGATTATAACTGGTTTAACTTCATCTTCCATCAAATTTACGGCTGAGGATTAAAGATAAGTAAAGAATGGCAATTATCTACCTAAAAAAATTAGCTGATATTCCATAAAAAAAATTGAATTGAAATCATACTCTTCAATAAGTACAAATGAACCACAGATAGCCAAGAACAGGAAAGGTTAACAGCTGAATTGATTAGATAAGTCTATACTGAAAAAAGCTGTTTCTTTGGTTAATTTTCCCGTTTATGCCCTTATGAAGTGCTGTACGTACTCTGCCACTTTCTGGAAATAGCCCACAGGTGGAATTACTTGGCCTCCACAGCTCTGCATGGATTCAGCTATGAAGGCAGCAATCTACAAGAGACAAACTCATGTGAGAGCTGTGTTCATCTACTTGGCCTTGGCACAGATATCTAACACTCTAGAAATAAATGTTTAAATGTGGGCATTTATTTAATCACGCAATGGGCTGGACAACTGAGAGCTCTTGAAAACAGCTATGGTTAAAGGATTTATTCACTTTGTAATCAGGAGTGCCCAAATTTGCAGTAGCCAGGGCCACCTTTGCAGCCTGATGGGAATGCATGGACCTCCATTAAGCCCTTGTCCCATAGCTGTGGAATTGGATGACACTTCCTGGTGTCAGTGGATGTTGAATTACGCTCCTGGGAGCTACATAAATTTATTTACAAATGTTAGTTTACAGGAGACACACAACAGTGGGTGCCATTTTACCTAAGAAGTTAATAAAGCTTGCAGGTATATGTGGTTTTTTTGTTGAATCCAGAACACCAGGCAGAGGTGGGTAGAAGTTGAACTGTAAGATGACCTGCGGCTAGCCTTTGGGCACCCCTGCCTAATGCAAATAACTATGCAAATAAAATGTCAGCACGAGGCACTTGACAAAAGAAGAGAAAAATTCTACAGATGAAATAATTCCAGTTGCTAGGAATGAAAAAGAAAGTTATTTCAAGTCAGGAAGTGTAAGAGCAGCATATCAGACACACTGGAACATCAAAATTCGTTTCTTGTCAACAGCAGAGGTCTATGCAGCAGAGATACGATATTACCCCAAGGTCTCAGCATAAGTCTGCTATTTAAGGGATTGCATCCCCACACCACTTGTGAACCCCTCCCTGAGCATCAAGAGGTCTCTGTGCTGGTGCAGTCTTCCTGGAAACAAGGCCGAGCAGTAACGTGCAAAGAACCGTACACTACATTTGAGTATACGGCCAAAGAGTACGAAGCGTCCCATAGCATGTGAGGCTTAGCCTTTAGCACAACTTGTCCTGCCACAGGTCTATGTCACCAAAACCTAAGAAATATGCAAAAGAAAGGAAACAAGGGAAGAAAAAACAAAACTATCCGTTAGTAGAGAATAAAAAAAAAATTGATGAAGAAACTAAAAGAAGGGTGATGTAAGTCCATTGGACTAAAAGGGAACATGTTCCAGTCTCTGCTGAAGTCTTCTGGGACTTCAGCAGGTTTTGGACCAAGCCCTACAAGTCTCAACACACTAATGCCATCATATAAAAGATTAACACACATTTTAGGTACCCCTGTTCAGAAATTTTCTGGTTTTGTCAAGGTCATACTGTGTATGATTGAAAGTTTCACCTTTTTATATGACTTTGAAGTTATCTTAAGTAAATAGGCTCAGAAATGTAGTATCAAGATTTTAACCAATACATTTTCTCCATGTCCTGGAATTTTTTATATATGCTTACTAGAATTTGTGATGTAGTTTCTCAGCTGACCTCAAACCTTTCCCTATGATATTTACAATCTACCGAGTCAATGCATAAAATAAGAAATTTAACAGCTTCGATTGTATCTGCTTATATAAAACTGTGTAATTGATCCTTTCATTGATGCCTAGAAAAATTATGATAAGAGCATCAGGTAGAAAAATGGCCCATTTTGAACATAGAACCCATCGCAGAAAAATAAAGGGAGAGGGAAGCACATGAAATTGGGAAAGAAACAAGTCCTTAGTTGCCTGTTACATGCCCCCATGCCATAACAAATAGATGAAGCCTCTGCATTTCCAGAGCACAAAAAACACACCTTGCGTCCATTCTTCTGTGTTTCTTCAATAATCTTTTTCACCTCTTCAGCATAAGCACTTGCTGGATCTGGGTGGTCTTCCCTATATTTCCCTCTGTAGATATCTGGAGAAGGAGCCTGAAAAGACCAATTTATTTATTTGTTTTTATAAAGGCCATCCTTCTGTGAAACATTTACTTTCTTTTCTATTGCTCCACTTTATTGGCTTTCCACACAAATAGGTGATAGGAGTTAGGACAGCCTGGATGTTTGCTTTGAATTGCAAAAATGCTTACTGGAGCTTAAACTCAATCTGGGCCTGTCATGCGTTCAATATTACTGAAAGCAGCTGTTGTTAAAAACCATCATCTACCTCATCCACCTTTCAAGACTGTCCTTCCTCTCCCTCAAGACACAATAATGAGTACCCATCCACCACCTTATTTCAGATTCTTGCAGAAGATTCATTTCTGCAACTGGAGAGCGGGGTTTTCCAGTCTGTCACTTCCCTTCCAGCATTTTAGTCATGGTACAAATCTGTAGGACATTCAAACCTCTACAAATGGTGTTAGGTTCAGTAAATAAGAGAAAGGAAGTGGTTTAAAAAGGTTTAAAACTTCAGCAGTGCAGTTAACGCAAGGAGGTCTAGATAGGAAAGGCCTGCTTGGTGTGTATTTCTGGACTGAGAAAAGTCTTTGTCTTTTTAAGATACACAAATTTAGGTGAAAAATCACACTCCCTTAGACACCCATGAGTCCTATACCCAAATCTGTGTAAACTTGTGCAATCTGCCTTTCCAGTTTTTGGAACTAGACTCAAAGTCCTGCATATCTTTAGCCAAACCAACTCAATGGATATTGGCTAATTTCATCAAACTGTGTAACTAATGCAGTGACTAAGAAAACCTGTAGCAAAATTAAGGAAATCAGCCTCACAGATGAACACCTGCTTAGAAATCCAAAGACAAACAATTTTGCTGTATTTATTCCACTGAAAAACTGCCAAGCATATGTACACTAGCATCAGCAAAACAGAATGAAAGTATATTTACTCCAGAAGTGGGTAATTCAATATGCTGCATCACAGGCAAAAAAATGACCAAAAAAACCCAACCCAAACCAAAACGAAAACTACACTTACCACATGCACATACTCCTTCTTGCTGTCCTTTCCCAGCTGGTTAAATTTATAGGGACTGATGTCAATCAGAGATGTAACATGGCCATGGTAAGCACTGTGTGAGTGTTAAATATCCAAGTCACTTTTCAACAAATGTATAGGAGAGCTAAATTTACAACTGTGCCTATACATAATCCAGAATAAGCAACTGTATCTGCAACACAGTAGCATTGTTTGTGAAGGGATCTTGATTTAATTTACTCAGGCTTTCTCTCAAAGACAATATGAAATTGCTGTGGACTTCAATTCACTAGCAAGAGTGGAAACAGGATAAAATCAAGTGCCAGCACGGGGACAGACTAAGATGATGTCCCCTGGACTGCACTGACTTCAAGGTGGCTGCCCTAGCAGCTTTACCTGGAGCTGAAGGGTGGGTCCAGCTCCTTCATTTCCAACCCATGGGCCTCACTCTGGCCAGCCCAAGCTTTGCAAGCTAGACTCCAACATGGTTGTGAAGACTCTCAGGAGTGTGCATTGCATTGAGAAGTGGGGACCTTATGCGGCACACCACTATTTGCCCTGCTGGCACTGCAGGAGAGGGAGTTTGACAGAAGCCACTGTCAAGAAAAGGATATTGTTTGAATAAAAAAGTTTTATACTGCAGAGTATGCTAAAGCTGGCTACTACTGAGGCCATTTGATTTAGAAATGAGGAACCAGAGCCTTTTGAGCCTAAAGCATGTAGCATCTTTATTGAGAGAATAATAAACACTTTTGTTCAGCTTTAAACTTGAAGCGAAGTGAACCTCAAACCAAATCAAAGACGTGTCACGATCTCTTAGGAGAACACACACAGGTTAGCGTGTGGCTGACAGGAGTCTGAACACAGCTGAGTCAAACAAGCTTTGTGCTGTTCAGATAGAGACATGTGCCCTTGCAATTGCTCTGTCTGGACTTTCTAATCACAATCTAAGAAGAAAATCCAGTACTACAGCAATGTCACCAAACCTACAGCTGCATCTAGGATAGAAAAACCCTGAAATGTGGTCGGCCACCTACCCTGTGGCTGTCAGCCCTCTCAATGGCTCCTGATTTTGCAGCCACTTGGTTTTGTGTGCGTACTTGTGTTCACTGGAGGAGAGTTGAGCATCATTGCAGCACTGCTGCAGAACTACAGGATCTTTCTTCTTGATCACTGAATATTTGTTTGTGCAAAATGAAACATGTCCGGCAACACGTGACAAACAGAAAGCCCTTTTCTAGAGCAGTCCAGTAGCCAGACCACTCACTGCTGTTGAAACCAGCATTTAAGTCTCTGGCCTGAATTGCTTTGGGAATCTTTCTGGGAAATGCCCTCTAACAGGTGACTGACCTTCTGGGGTGACCGACAAGCTTATTTTTCAGAGATCTTCAAAATTTGTGTTTATCCAAATGTGAAAAAGGGATTTCCTGACCTGTTCTAAGACAAAAGCAACAAAACTTTTCTTTCAGCAGGCAGTGGAGTACAAACAGCAGGGGGTTGCTGCAAAGCTGCTTCTGAAGTAATGGCAGGAGTTGCTGGCTGCGTTCACACGAGCTACTCTGCGTACTTACTTTTCCAGGGTGATCACATCTTGGTGCCCACGGTACTGCCGAGCCAGTCGTAAAGCAAGATCATTTGCTTCAGACCTGCATAGTAACAGACACAACAGCATAACAGCGAAGAAGTGCTTCCAGCTAAAAGGGTATTCTGACAGATGACAAGGCATAGGACTCACGGATATAATAAATCAGCACAGCAGACTCTGTTACTCTACAGATTACAATGCTAAGGTTGAGACTATAAGTGCCCTGTAAGGGAGCAAAGAAAAAACAGCCCTTTGTATAAACAGCAAACAAAGAGATGCTTTATTTCCCTCCCCCAGTTTGCCTGTAGATATTTACCTCCCCTTGGTACAAAGGAGACCAATTTGCAGCTGAGAACACAATGTAGCCACTAATCCCCAAAAAGCCATGTCCCATCTCCCACACTCCACAACTCTGTTCTCCCCAGTGCTTGCAACATCACAAATCTTCGCGCTGGAAGAAGACTCAAGGTTCCAGCCTGATCTGTCACAGTCCCTCTGCTCGCATGTCCCTGCAGGTTGTGTGCTCTGGACATGTAAGCGACCGCAGACTACTGAACTGCCTAAAGAAGACTAACTTGATTCCAAGGTTATCTGTCAATTTACAGATGGCATTCATCAGTTTGTGTATAACATTCATCGATTTGCAGAATTAATTTCCTCTTGCTTTTTTCCCCAGACTTTTTTTGCATAGCATTCAGCAGGCTAGTTTCATGTTTTAGCTCTCTTGTTTTGAGCCATCACTCTAAATATGATGGCTACAAATAGGAAGTAAGTTTTGATCAGTGCTGGATATATTTTTGTTGCATGTTACTAAGTCCTACTTAGTAAGATTTAGACCAAGCTGCATTGAGTGTCTATCTAAAACAGGAGCAAAACAGTCATTAAAAATAGTCATATAAAAAAATACAATTCAGACCTACCCAGAGTTAACAAAATAACAAACAGAGAGTTTCTCAGGCAGGGTGGCTGTGAGACGCTGTGCATACTGAACGAGGTTGTCATGCAGGAAGCGGGAGTTTGTGTTGAGCAGTTCCATCTGTTTTGTTGCAGCCTTTATCACATACGGATGACTGTGGCCCACTAAAGAAGAAAATAATTAGTTATTACTTGCAAGCAGTCAATTACTAAACCACAAAAGGACGTTCAGAGAAGCACTGTGATCATCACTGGGTAGACATGTGTCCCGATCCCTATTGGAAATTAAGGAATGGAAGCAGTCTCACAAGCCAAACTGCTTACCATGTGCAACATTGTTGATGCAGTCTAAGTATTTCTCTCCTTTCTCATCAAACATGTATTGGCCCTGAGCACGCACTATCTTCAGAGGGTCCTTGGCATAGAAAACTTTGCAGGAAGACCTAAAACATAATAAATATAACACCATTTTAGTTTTCTCATTTTTTCCCCCTCCTTGAGTGTTGAGTGGGTTGATTCTTCTCTTCTGCAAAGAGCTTGTGAGTCATTCAGCTGGTGGTCAAGCAGGGGCTCTTGCTCACAGTGAAAAGCCATGCATTTCCCCAGGCACAATGGGAACAGAAGTTGGTCTTTAATAAGGGTGTTCTCAAAGCTTGACTGCCTGCAATTGATTTCACGGGAGAGCAGTGTCTGCACGTCGTTTCAGATCCTTATATGTCCTGCTGTGTTCCTAGGCCATAGTTCTGTTTGTTTACATACCTCACAGACATCTATGGCCAAGTAACTCACTGGGACTAAAGTAAGCTGTTAAGCACTGTTTTACACGATAGCCAAAAAATCATTACGCAATGGATGACTGTAGCATATAGAGGTCACAGTCAAGAACAAAACAATAATGCCTTGCAGGCTTTATTTTCAGAAGTGCTGAGCAGGTCCTAAAAACCTCACGTTCTCACCCTGTCTGCTTTGGATAAAACCTTTAAAAGCAGCTTTTTATAAGTATCTAAATCACACTGACTTCCAGAAAAATTCAAGCTCCTTATAAAATTAACCAAAGTCCTCTTTAAACACTTTTTTTCTTTCTTTTTTTTTTTTCCCCCTCCCCCCACTCTTGGAGAATATGCCAACTATGTAATTATGTTGAATGATATTACTGAGCAGAAGGAAAGTCTTCTGAACTGTAGTGGTGTTTATATGACCTTGGATAAACACAGTTGTTTCCAGGTAAGTCTGAGAATTACTGTTGGGTATAGTTATATGAGGTTATGAACTTGTAAAGCCTGAATGTGACTCCTGGATACTGAGTAGTTTGCTTTCTTTCTCACAGCTTCTAGCCCTGTTGCATAGTTCTTTTCTGACATCTTCAGCTATTTCTCTGCTATGCTTTGAAAGCAATGTCCATCATCATTGGCCATTTCTTGACCACAGGTTTCTTTCTCTAACCTGTCAGTTCATTCTGTGAAAGTTTCTTTTTTGTTTGCCCAGCACTGCTCAATCCTACAATCCTTGCTCAGGCAGGACTCCCTTAACAATGAGCTGGCCCCTAAAAAGCAGTTGATTTTCTCTCTTTATGAGGCCATGGCTTTAATGAATCTTTTGTTATGAACTTTTAGTAGGCTTTCTATATATGCTACACATTTAAGAAGCGATTAGCAAAATATATCTGTTTTTACAACCTGGACTTACTTTTCACTTGGCAACATCCACTGAAGAAATAATTAAAGCTGCTCATCATGTATGAACCAACGTTGCCATACAGAGGGATCAGATACATGCACAGGCAGGACTATTGCTCAGATCACAACCTCTGGCAGCCCTCCTGCATGTCCCTCAGTTAAACTTAAGGAATAGCCACAGCTTCATTCAACAGAGACGGCTGTTTTGCAGGTGCATGCACAAAAAACCCCAACCCTGCACAGCCCCATTTTAGACATACACCTGGGTACCACATTCTGGCTGCTTGCTTCGATCTGTTGGAAAAGTGAATGATGCGTTTGATGTGCAGTGTTTTAATGACGGCATTCCCCACCTGCCTAGGGAATGCCGGCTGGCCCCGAGACTTCCCAAGCCAGAGGGCTGACAGGTCCTCTGTGTGTCCATGTCCCCCTCCCCGCTGGGTCTCGCCGCGGGGCCGGAGGGGCTGCCCAGCACTAGCAGCCCCGGGGCAGCGCCGAGCGGGTCCGGACGGGCGCTGTCACTAGAGACTGACCTTCCTCCTCCTCCTCCTCCTCCTCCCCTCTGCCCCTCTCCCGGCCCCGCCGCCGACCCTACCCGATGTGCTTCCTCCGAAGGGCGAGGGTCTCCGCCTTGCTGTAGAGCTCCTCCATCCCGCCGCAGGCTCGGCACGGCTCGGCTCGGCTCGGCACTGCTCGGCTCGGCACTGCTCGGCTCGGCTCGGCTCGGCTCGGCTCGGCTCGGCACGGCACGGCTCGGCTCGGCTCGGCTCGGCTCGGCTCGGCTCGGCACGGCTCGGCTCGGCACGGCTCGGCTCGGCTCGGCTCGGCTCTGCACGGCACGGCTCAGGAGAACACCGTCCGTCCCAGCTGCTCGAGGGTTCCCCGCCTCTTATGCCGGCGCCGGCCCCGGCCAAACCCCTCCTCCCCACCGCCCTCTCTCCCGCCTTTCCCGGCGGGACGGGACGGGACGGGACGGGACAGGACGGGACGTCCCGTTACGACCGTTCCCCCATCTCCCTGATCCCCCTGGGTTTTCCTTTCGGGGGACTCGTGTTTCCTGTTGAGCTGAGGCGGGCCAGCCGCGGGTGAGCCCCATGCCCTGGAGTTTGTTGGGGTTTTTTTTTGTTTTGGGTTTTTTTGTGGTGTTTTTTTTTTTTTTTTTTCCTAGGGATGCAAACCAGCACAAACTCGCAAAACAGATTTGGTGCGTGGGGGCGGCGGGGGAGGCGGGCGGGTGCTCAGCTCCCACGGGCGATCCTGCCATTCCTGCCAGTCGTCGGTCATTCTGGTGGCCACAGCGTCGCTGCCACAAATATGCCGGGGGACAAATGGGGAGGAACACAAAGCGGATTATTTAATCAAAATCAAGGTCATGATTCAATGTCCCTCTGTGCTTCTTATGGCCCAAAATCTGTTTGTAAAAGTAGGCTGAGATACTACTTGTATACGTCCATCAAAGCCAGTATCCGTATTTGCGCATTTCTTGTAGAGTGAGGCAAATTAGGAAGATCTACGGTTTGCCGAGTTTTGTACATATAAATAGAAAAGAGCCCTGGTACTCAAATACATTGGTTCACTCTTAAGTCTGGGCAACACCTAAATATACCTAGTCCTTGATCACTTTGTAACCACAGCAGCAATACAGAAGTGACTTGCTCAAATGTGGCATTTCTTCATGGTTATACCTGGTAACCATCTCACTGGACATCAAAGCCCACAAGAAAAAGAGGGGAGAATAAGATGGGCGAAGAAGGACAGAATTCACATCAAAAGGCATCACATTTCTAAACAGCGGAGCTGCTGGCGGAGCACCTCAGATTTACCTCCAAGCATGCACCGTCTCCTCTGGAGGCTGCTCCTTGAGCTGCATGAGCAGAGAGCAGGAACACTCGCCCACAGCCCTGCCACCCCATCTGTAGCTCGTCTGTGCCACCTGCAGCACTATGTTTGGAAGAGCTTTCAGAGAGCATATGTAAAGCCACATAATTTCCTGTGCTGATGATACTTCCTTTTTCTTGATCAGTATCCAGCAAGTCATCCCAAATTGTGCAGACTGAAGAAACATACTTCCCAATTTTTACATTTTTTTTTTAAATATCTCTGCCAGCAAGCCACCTTTCTGCTTCTCTAGACAGCACTTCTTTCCATCCAGTCATTTGCTTGAGCTTTCTCAGTGTTAAATTTGGAGCTTTCACATTCTGTACTGCTCCATTGGAAACCTCATCTCACAAACCAACAGCGCAGCAGAAGTCATAGCAGCTCCACCTCTATATCCCAGCAGAGACAGCTGCTGCCTGTCTTCAGTGTCTTGTCCAGGCAGAAAGACTTTAAAAGACATGAGGGAGTTGCCAAAACTGTCAGCTAGGGCAGTATTGTACAGGCAACGATGAGATTCATTGATGGGGCTCAAGAAGAGAACAGGCATTTAGATCTGCTAACCTCCAAACAGAGCCAAGGCTAGAGCCTATCAGGAATGCTCTCTGAAATGCTTTTCCATTTTGCCTGCATCTCTGAAAACTGGGGAATGATATTTAGCATAGGGTGGATGCAGTTCAAGTTGTACTACACCTTATATACTGGACTTTGCAGCAATCCCTTTGTGCCAGCAATGTACAGACAGGCTGGGGCCAGGCAGCGATTGGCAGCATCGAAGGCTGAGAGTCCCGACGCATTTCAGGAGAGATGCTTTTCCCACACTGGGCTGGTGCCTGCCCTCTGTCGGCGCCGAGCACAGCCTTGTCCCTTCCTCCCGGGCTGCTGCCGATGCCAAGACTAGAAAAATCTCTGTTGCTTATCTGCCTGGTCTTGCTCACACAGAAACCCTGGACCATAAATATATTTAAGGGATATACAAAATACTGTGCTGCTACTTCTTCAGAAGCATGCACTGACAGCCCTGTTATCAGGGCTTATATTTCAGGTTTAGCAAAAGCAGGTTTGTTCACAGCTAGTTTAGTAATTGCTTGAAGCAATAGCAAACTTCACCCAGAAAGCTTGAAGTGGTAGGTGAAGTAGCTTCTTAGAAGGGGGAGGTTGTTTCCCTGTTCTTTCAAAGCCATGGAAAGGGGCTTAACAATCAAGAAAATATCCCTCCCTCTTGGCTCCTAGTTCTTTCATGCTCTTTTGATACCATGAGCACGAGCAAGCCTGCCAAGTCTCATGTGTAGAGCAGAGGAGGTCTCTCCCCCAAGAGTAGCAGAGACCCTGACACAAACGCAGGCCTTTGCAGCACTTCATAATGCTATGCAGTAAATATTGGGAGCTATCTCTGCATAGCAGGATTAGAATAGATTAAAAATAGTTTGGTTTTTTTTTTTAATATTGTGTTTCAGTAAAAAACCCAAAACACAAACCAAAACATGCTGTTTACTCCAGCCTGCTCTGTTCGCTTTCCAAACATTTTAATTTACTTTTTTCCATGCTTGTATATGGGCTTTGTCCTGGCATAGTACCAGAAACCAGAAGCCTGGCTTCCTGTATGAAGGATGAAAAGGAGTACATATTTCTAAGAGCTACCCAAAGTATCCAAGTAAGGCGCCTCTGGCTAACTGTGAAGGAGTTCCTCTGAAAAAAAATATATTGCTGGTGCATCCTGAGAAGCAAACCCATTGCAGATGGATTGCTGTGAAAATTGATCTGCACTGAAGATCTGTGTCAGTACAGAAATTTAAAGATGGACAAACCATACCTGTCTGCACATTCCCAGGGACAGGCAGCTGCTTGGCATTTGCTCTGGAAAGGGAATGGACTTGGCCTGTGAGTTCATGCAGCGACCGGCCCCAAGTCAGTTAAGCACAGGGTGTGTCATCAACATTTGTTTTTATCAGTTTTATCTCAATCAGAATCGATTACTTCACAACAATTTTAATATACCAAATAGAAGAGAGATCCTAAAAGCTGGCAAAAAGTTACCAGGTACTTGTTAGCTCCAGGAGGGAGCAGCCAAAGGTGATGTCAGAGAGACCTCGTGACAGCTCCGCTTAGGTGTGGGCACTTTGGAAACTCGGTCAAGCTGTAACCTGCACATACAGAAATAATCAAGGCATTTATCATCTATTGAACATTCTGTCTTGGTATAAGCACATGAACAAAACCTGCATCTTGGTTATGTGACAGGAGCTGTGTCCACCTTTAACCTGGGAGAAAAACTAAAGCAGCTTGAGTACAACTATACTAGCAGACAGTGATTATCTCTGAAGAGGTTTGTGTACAGTATTTGCTGAACTCTACTGGTCGTATCTACATACACATTTATATATGTTCAAGTAGACACATGAAGATGTACATACATATATACCTACATATGAGTGTACACACACATACATGTAGATACATATATATGAAACAAACCACTGTATTTTTTTACTGCATCTAGGAGGTGGGAGAGGAGGATGCCCTGTGAGTACTCCATCTGGAAATTCACAGAAGCCAATGGAAAACAAATTAGTAACCCTGGGAAGACAGGACTGCCTGCAGCAACATGACTTAAATGTTTTTGGCATTCTCCTGTTTTTCTTTTAGTATTTCTTTGGGTGAATTTGTTACTACTTGCTGGAACATGAAATGCTTTGTCAGCACCTTGGGTTTTTTGTTTTTTTTAAACGTTTGTGTGTGGTTATTATAATTGAACTACAAGGTGAAACTGTGTGAGACGAGGACATAAAAAGCAACTTCGGTTGCATTCTTTTTTATTCGGGTTGGGATTAGCAGCATTAGTAGGTCCACAAGGCAGAGTTGCATAATAGCCTTTAAGTATTTAATTAAAACTCCATTTTAAAAATAAAGAGGCCAATGTGGGAGGCATTTCACATGCAGTCCTGCATGTGCTTTGGCACATCCCAAAATTATGAAGGATACGTGTGAATAGGAGGCAATGCTAGAGTAAAGTCACGTCCCATGAGTGCAGTAGGATGTGAAGGCTATAGGATATTGGTTACCTGAGATTTGGCTCTAAAGCATCTAAAACTCTAAAGGGAGCAGAGTAGTGAAAAATAACGGGGATGCTGTCAAAGCACTGAACGGGAAACCCACGGGGTGTTTGCTCTGGCAGCAGTCCAGAACACACGTGCTTCTTTTCTGGCAGGACATCTAGAACTGCATTCCTCTATGAAAGTAGAAGAAAGAGGGAAGCAAGAAAAGGGCAAGAGTGGCCACGGCTGAAGCAAGGATGTCACCTGGGTCAGGGCTGCCCGGCTGGGGCGGCAGCAGTGCTCGCAGCCCTCAGGGCCACATGCTCAGCCTGGCAGAGCACAGCGCATGCGGAAGCTGGAAGTACCTCATCCAGGAATGGGAGCAAAGACATTTTTAGTCCCTCCAAGAGTCTAAAGCAGAGCTAGATAAGATTAATGGACACTTATGGGGATTAGCAAGAATTAATAGTAGAGGCCAAATGTCTCCACCTATAATTCTCTCCACCTACAGTGACTCCATTTTTGAGGTGATGGAAAAGGAAACAATGTGGAGTATTCTGTTTGTCTGAAATGTTTTGGGATTTAGAAAATCCAAACATTTAAATAATGTGTTGAAGAAATTACAGCTGCTCCCCTGTGTTTTCTCATTTTTTAAAATCTTTTGCTCAAGAAGACTCTTGCAAATGTATGTCTTCTTAAACCAGGGTGCTTAAAAATATACAATTTTGCAATAACTATTATGTTCCATCATTTCCGAACAAACTGAATCTGTGGAAAAGAGACCTTCACATTTTCTAGCTTGTACTGCTACTTGTGACACTGCCTGCACACATCTTTATTCCTCAGCAGGTAAGGTTTATTGTTCACCTTCAGAATTACAGAAAGGGGAGACTGGTGATTTTCAGCTTTATTTCTTTAGATCCCAGGGTGCCTCTGAACTTGCCTAAGCAATAGTTTCAACTTCGGGTTAATACAGAGATCCTTGCAACTTTCCCAGAGCGAGAAAAGGCTCTAAGCTTTGCAGCAAAGCTACTTCCTTACATGATTTGTGGATTCGCATAGCCTGTGCTCCCTGTTTAGAAAAGATAACGGAAGAGACTCTACTTTGAAGGGGAAAGACACATTAAGAATAGGAAGAGGAAGGTGAATTTTCTTACTGCACACTGCAGGAAAATAGAACACGTGGCAGAGGCCCTGATTTTTGTGCAAATGTCTGACACAACTTGCTCTAGACTTCAAACTCCAGGTTGGCACAAAGCAGCACACACGTTTTCCAATCCAGACAGACTAGAACACTTTTTTGCACCAACATTAAGAACTTTATAACTATTCAAAATCAGCACCAATGGTTGGATTAATATTTTAATAATTACACACGTTTTACATTATGAAAATAAATCATAAATAGTGTAAAAATAATTCTGAAGATCAACTTCTCACAAGCAAGAAACAAAACCTGAAGTACAAAACTGAAAGAAAACAAAACAATATTCAACTGAAAAACATGGAGAAATTTTAATAATAAAAACAAAAGCATGCTGTTTGATCGGGTTCAATTAAGTGGCCACAAGAAAGTGGTAAATAATAACAAATTAAAATGGGTGATTAAAACCTTTCAATTCCTTACACTATTCATCAAAAGAGGTCTTGTGACATATTTACAGTGCTAAGACACTCAAAAGTATTTCTAGTATTGACAATATGATGCTGACCCATGCATTTTTCCCCCCAAGCATTGAAATCCTTGCCAAATTACTTTTCTTTGTATTTTTATCTCTTCTACTTCATTTATGAGACCATTTGCAATACAAAAATAACGGCACATATAGATGAACTTAAAAAAGTAAAAAATACAAATAAAAATATATTTTCCAAAGGAAAAAGTCAGATACATACATCTTAGCGACATTTTTAAAGTTGTGTGATATTTTCCCAAACATGTACAATAATATAAGAATATCCACATATATGTTAACAATATGTAAAACATTCTTTCACCAACCCAACTCTCCATAATACTTCAGAGAAGTGTGCAAGTACCAATGGGATCTGGGAAATTCATACAATTTCTTTTTTAAATAGAAACAAGTAAAACACTAACGGTCCCAGGTTAAGGCCCCCTGCTTTCAAAGAAAATTCAATTTCTAAGCAGCATTGATAATTGGATGCATTTAAAAATAAATTGAAACAAAAACAACACTCCAAATCTCTTTTTAAAATACAAACTCCATTTGTTCTGTAGAGTATCTTTTTCAGAAATGATGGTGGCAGGCACTTGTTTCTAACTGCATTTAATGAATCCAACCACCATGTAAAATACTTTAATAACAGAGGGTGCAAGAAAACCTTCATTTGTACATTACAGCAACACTGACATCCATAAAAACAAGTTGCAGAAAAGGAAAAAAAATCAGTGTTAGTTTTAATTCCAGTCACTGAAATAGAATTTTTGCAATGTCTACAAATTAGACTTTATTTTGACCACTATCTTTGCAGATGTGTTTTGTGTGAGTCTTTAGTGTGAAAATTTAGGAATCTCATTAGGTAAAATACAGAGATTTTAAAATGTAATTTAAGATGGTCAAGCAGCAGAGATCAGGAAATTGGAAGGGAAGGGTCAACTTCTGCATGCCTTGAACCTCTTCATCACTTTCAATAAATAGGCTGAGAATATCTCTGCAGTTCTTACTGAAGTACTCCTGATTTAGGCAAAACCCCACTGCTGAAGTTGGTAAAATTCCCCTTGTGACAAAGCACAACACCTGGGTCCTTCCTCCCACATGTCTCAAAGAGCTTTTCAAGGAGAGGATGCATCTCTGTCCCCTGGTCATTGCTGGGGATGGGGAGGCACAGCCAAGGGAGGAGCCTTACATGGCTGAGCCAGGTTTACGATCCCAGCTCTGGGGTGGTCAGTGGGACAACTCTCTCAACACCCCACGGAGATCCAGGATCTGAGCCACATGTCCTGGCACAGCCCCTGGCCTTACAAGCACCACCCTCCCATGAGGACCAAAGGTCTTCTGATCTCATTTGGGTTGCTTTGTCTCTCTTGTGGCACAGCCAAGCAACTGGGGGTCCCATGCACCCCATCCATGGACACAATGCTCAGTGGGGCCACTGCTAACTTTCCACACTGTACATCAATCTTAAGAATTACTCCTTTTCAAACTCTATACTTTACACATGTGCAGATATATGGGTTTGATCATTCTGAAACTCATTCATACTACTTACACCATAGATTAAAAGAATATATAAACAGCTGGATGAAGAGTATCATTCTGCTTTGCTACACTATCAGAATATGACATCAAGATCAGCAATAAATAAAAATATAAATCAAAAAATACATTGTATCATTGCTCTGTGATTTAACATTTCATGCTTTACCTCAGGAAAAAATAAAAAGTTGTCTAAAGCATCCTGAAAGAAAGCTTTCCTGTAGTTAGTCTATGCATATGAAGACAAGGACCACGTATGTCAGACATATTCCATACAGTGCTTAAAAGACTTGCAGCCTCTGTAGCAGGACTTCTGCACAATGTGGTTTTAATGCACTGGAGTAACAGATAGATTACAAAATTTCATATGAAACAAATACTGAAAACTCTCAAAGAAACAAGAATTAATCATACCTGAAAAAGTCAGGGATATAGAAACTGTGTAGCCTAATACCACTACACATTTCTACAGCTGAAAAGACTGGTAGAGGAACTACTGTTCCTGTCACAAACTAAACAAAACAAATCATATCTACTTGGAGGAATGCCGCTAAACGATACAACAACACACTGGCGGTTCAAACTGTAGCTTTGCCATCAAAAGGAAAAATATATACTAGCACCAGAAGTAGTTGCTTCTTGAACAAAATAAACGCATTGCAAGTCTTCACAGGGTGCTTTTCCTGATGAAATATTAAACCCAATTGCTTTTTTTTCTTGTACTGACCATGCAACTTTTCTAGATATGGTTAAGTTTCATTTCAATTCAATCTTTGAGATGCAAATATTAATGCCAAATATTCAATCTATGTATGTAGTTTAACCTTTCAAATTAAATTGTTTATCTACTGCCCACTCATGATCATTTAGAAGGAATGAACACTTCATGATATTGAACAACACAAAGGCTAAAAAAAGATAAGTAAGATGATTTGGAAAAAAAAGTATTCCTACCTGTCAGGAATTTAATAAAGAAAATAATTTACAAGACAGAAAAGAAAGCAAATAAAGGTGCTTAAGTGTTTCTTCAGTAGGGTCTCAGCATCAGGGAGTTAAGGGAGAACTGAATTTTGACTAACACTTAACAGTAGTGTCTGTAATTATTTCCTGAATGACAAAACCATGAACCAAGGCTCTGCTAGCTTTATTGGTGCATATAGAAATGGATGCTAGGAGGGCAGTTAAAAAATATAGGTACACAAATTTAAAAAAAAAGAGAAAGTGCTAATGACAGCATGCATTTGATAGTTTTTTATCTTGTTGCTTTTTCTTAAATGAGTTGTGTTTGTGGACACTCTCAATATGGAGTTGCTAAATCATCTACACAGATCTTAAACATCCTACTTGATTTTGCACGAAAATACTCTGAGGCACCTTTCAAAAACATTTCATCTTACTGTATTGATTGCCAGTATTTGATATCTTAAAAAACATTCAGCTTCTAGTCTCCACATCTATCATATACCCGGCCAAATGTGCCAAGTTAGGACACTGACACGAGAGACTCTTTTCTGTTGGGCAGGCAGCTTGCTCCTCAGCCTGCTGTGTTTTTGAGATGGTGCTTCCTAAACAAGCAGACTGGAAAGTCAGAGGCTTCCATGGTGCTGCTCCTGTCCTCTTTCTGAGAGGCCCTCAGTCGCATTACTGCTGTAACACTCCGGTAACATTTCATATTCAGCCTGCGCCACGTGAAGGTTTTCACTGTTGTAATCATGACTATTCAAACAGGTTGATAACTTGCATCTCTGAAAATTTAAGGAAAGCAAAACATATTTCCTTATATCTGTGAACACTTGTTTATTTCTTACTACTGGAAAGATGGAATTGAGCAGTAAAAATGCACATGCATTCAGTGTATATATCTACATAGTGTCAGATTTATGTTTCCATTAGTAAGATATTACTAATTGGAGGTCACTAAATTGACTTTTCGTTTTGAAAATCTGTTTTTTCCTCAATGAAAAGCTGGATTTGACTCCAATATACCAAAATGATAATAAAGATTCACCAAAGGGAAATATTCCATTATAGTGGCATTTCCACTGATCTGAGATTGTGAAGCAATACAAAAAGTGTGACCCCCATCTTCACATGATTTAGAAATGATAGAGCAAGGAAAAATGTGCGTTCCAAGAAGGGCATAAGGCGCCCTCATATGAATGGAGGCAGGCTGTCTTCTTCAACTTTAGTTTTGGTCTACATATGAAAGACAACTCTTCGAAAAGTAACTAAAAAAGTTTGTGATGATCCTGCTATATACATTAGGAACAGAAGTGATATAAAAAGAATTTCCATCTGCCAAATATGGCACCATTTCTCATAAATTAATCTCTCAAACTAATTTCAGTGCACCATATGAAGACTCAAAATTGTAAAAAATACCTCGTGGCAAAACTACAAATGTGCACAAATCACATATTTCTAGCAATAAAAAAAAGAGGGGAGAAGGAAATGTTTCTCCAGAAAGCCATCTGAACAGAAACAGAGAAAAATCAACACATTTAACAGTGGAGCGTGGTGACAAGTGTGCAGTGATAATCACACGGAATTGTTTCTCTCCAATGTTTTTTGAGTAATAATGTCCACTAAAGTCACTGTAACAACATAAAAGGAACATGATGAATACACTATTCTGTGAAACACAGAAATAAACTCTTTCTTTTCTAGACTTAAAGACTTCAAAGACTCTGAAATAAAAACTGTTAATACTGAAACGATGAATATGTGGCTTGAAAGTATTTTCTTCAATGCTGTCACCACAAATGTTGAATACATTATTGAAATGCATTCTTTATGGCAACAGTAACAGGAAAAGGAAACAAAATTAACCACTGCTTCCAAAATCCCGCAGAGAAGTTCAGCTAGTTACGTGTAATTTAAAGTGAAAAACCTGAAAACCACACCATGATACATACATCTCTGGTCAGTTCCATTGTTATCCTCCTCTGGAGGATGATCTGATTCATCCCCACCTCAAGAATTCTTTCTCCTCCAGCAGTCCCAAAATACAATATGCAGAGTATACTCTGTCCATCCTCAAGTGAGGTTGAGAAGCTTCTGGTCTCAGGCGGTGTCTGCCATCAAATGATCCCTGCAGCACCTCTGTAACCTTTTCAAACAACCCACAGAGAAGTCTGGTTTCTTCTTCAAACTTCTGTCCCTCTTGATTAAGGACTCGACAGGGCCTATCGTGAATGTCTTCACGACCGTGAGCAGTGCAAGGCAAACCGATGCTGATCAACAGGCGGGACCCTCCTTGATCAAAGGGGCCAAGTATCCTGCAAGACTGGAAGCCATCCACCTGCAGCTGGAATGCTATTCCCCAAAAATTCAAGGCCTCTTTCTATGCTCCTCTGGTTTATCTCTTTTTAGCAATGAGCCATGGTGTGACTCCCTTGAGATGACAAAAGGAAATGACTCAGAAGCTGGAATCAAAGGTCACCGTGAACAGCCACTCATGATCACACAACAAGCAGGTTTGGCACACAAACTCATGCTTTTAGTTCATATGAGCAGATGTGGTGTCATGAATCATGAGGTGTTTAAGATGGACATGGAAGCCAAGTCAGTAAACTCCAACAGCAGCTGGTACAGTACATTTCATAGCATTTTGCTCTTATTTGGTCACAATTTCTTGTAAACTAGTTCATGGCACTCATTGTCCATGCATATCCACAAGCCAAAATATAAGAATTTACAGAAATATTAATTTCTATTTTTGATCATTGCTTTGAGATCTCTCTCTCTCATTAGAGAGACAAACTTTGCAGGTTTATCCTGCAGTTATTGTATCATCTAACTGCAGATGTAGGTGAAAAAAAGATGTATGTATGGACTATTGCAAACAAGTAGAAGCAGCTACATGTAAACATATCTCAGACTTGTAAAATCAAATTTTCAGTTTTCAACTATAAATAAAAAAAGTGGAGCACTATATACACAACTTCATGCTTGTAAGGTTAGATTCATCACTGCAGAGACAAAAAGAGATACAGATTAAACAAATTAGTAAGGTATTTTGGACATCTATTACAAATAAGGCAGAGTTGCAAATATAGATGGTTATTTCCTTAGCACCAACTATTCTTTGGAGATAAATGCACCCAGGATTTCACTTATGCTTCATGTTTTCTGATATATTATATACCAGTATCCCTCCACCTACATTATTCTGGATGCTGTGTTTTTAAATCAAGCACTGTCTAGGTTAAATCTTTACTAAAATAATGTTGCCAGTTAATACTGCCATAAAACACAAAACCCAGGAGGATATATTGAAGAATAGAAAACTAAGGGAAAGAGAAAGTCAGGATATGTCCTTTTCAGTATCCCAGAAAACCAGTATAATAATAGATCGACAGAATATCTTGACAAAAATGCCACATCCATGAGCTTTTATAACGAATAGAAAGCACTGATCATCTGCAGAAACCAAAAGATGTGTGAGTCTTCATGGGAAAAAAGAAAAGTCTTGGACTTTCCAGAAAACTAACGCCAGCTGTTTCTACAGTGCTGCCTCAATGAACTATTCTACATAAATTACAACACATGACATGAACTACTGTCATGGAGAGGTCTGATCTTGCACTGCTGGGTATGTCTGCCTAGGAGGCTCTGAAGTCTATCTTGATGCTGTTCAGTACGATTGTGACAGGCATTTCTGTGTGCTAAGGACATACTACTCCTGAAAAGAAAAAGCTCTGCCCATCCTACCTTTTGCCAACAGCCAGGCATTGGTAATCCATCAGGACCCTGTTTCAAGGGGAGTAAAAGGAAAAAAAAAAAAAAAAATGCAAAGGTAAGTTTGATAGAAAAGATATTCCAGCAACATCTGTTAGAACAGCTGAAGCAGCTTTGACTATCTAAAAAGTAGCTACCAAGTTTAACTTATTTCCTCTCTTATTCTCAAAGTGAAGGGAAAGCCAAAGGAGAGAAGGTTTACACTATAAATACATACGTGCAACTCTCTGCTATAAAGATGTTGTTCTCTAAATCATTAGAACATCTTTATCAGTCTCTTATTGCTGCTAGAGCTCAGGCTACATGTTATTTTAAATATAATCCATTTTATTCACAACAATCTCGATCTCAATGTACAAGATCAGTGAGAAAAAAATTCTATCACTTTTATTTTGTGAGTATTGTGTTTTATGGGCCCCTCATAGAAAGGTCACCCTGTGATAAGGCAGCAAGACCCGAATGGGAGTAGGATCTTTTCTTTTCACTTTCAGTATTAGTTTCTGAATGATGGAGTAAAATCTTAAGGCCTGAACACACCTTGAGTGCCACAGTGAAAGAAAACATCAGCGGTGGGAGCAGGGCAGAACAGCACCACTGATTATTTCAGCGCTTGGACAATATGGCCATCTAATTTCTTCTCATGTTAGTGAGAGTCACTCCTTTTCTTCCCTGCTGCTACCCTACCTTCAGGTATCTCCATGTGTCCAGTACAATCAGGGCCAGCTTTTGACCACAGTCATACTGGTTTTCATGGATCTAATTCCAATTTACATGGCTATCCAGGGTTAATTCAGGGAGTTATATGCTCAGAATTAGGTGCACATGTGATGTAACTGGACTATGCATAAGCAGAAGAAGAATCAGGCCTTTACATTTTTTAGAATTTAGAATACCAAAACTTAATATGTTAATTTACATGTGAAGAATAGTGGTAAATAAGGATTTTTGAATATACTTGCATGTGGTCTGTTGTGAATGACTTGCTGCCTAAATAAGAAACAGTGCTGCATGCTAAGCAGTTTATTCTAGCAATTATCTATGAAAAGAATATTTTTTATCCATCAAGGATTGTTAGTGAATCTTCAGATATAAATGATAATACAGAGACAGAGAAACATTTTTAAATTACAAAAGCATGCTTGATTATCCCCAACAAAATATGAGATATGGTTACCATTAATTGGAAGCAAACAACACGGACTATGGAATAATCTTAATGGACTATGTATTTACAATTAAAAAGCAATTGACTTCAAATTAGGAGTGCTATACTCGAAATAAAACCTACTTAATTCAACATTCATCTCAGAGAACCGTGCTTAACCACCAAACAATATCAGAACATGCAGATCAAATTTTACTGTGAACAATTAAAAAGAAAATCCTCCTTGTATCTTTAGGAAATGTGTATGTATTATTCATCTGGGGTTTTCTTAAATGGAAAAGAGTTCCAACTTACTTTACCACTAAATAAAAATCACTGTTGCCAGATTGGTACAAGGGAGAGGGTCAAGAAGTAGCATTTTAGTATAGGTGGGAACTTGAATTCATGCTAGCATAGGGTGGGGAGTGTTGTGTGTATTCCAGGAAGGTAAGTTCCAAGGGTAAGACCATTAAATTGAAGATATTAAATAACAAAGACAATCAGGGTTTGGGCTGCAGACCGTTATATTCTTACAAACATCAGGTAAGCTTTTTATTTCCAGATGTGTTTGAACACTCTGATGAACAGGCCAGACACCTCAAACATTACTTGTGCATGGTCTGAAAGCCAAGCTCCAGCTTGGCTTACTGGAAACCTTGATTTTTAGAACCAGTATTTACATCCTTCTGTTTGTGACTCTCATTTTGGCCAAATTGTGAAAACATGCCCCTAAGATGGCATGGATTTGAAAGGAAGTCCGGGGTGCAGAGTAGCTATGGGACAGGCCAGGGTGTGGAACTGAGCCAGTGCAGACAGAAGTCATGAGACTTGATTAGAGGTGAATGTTGTGCTGGATTTTTACAACTTGCGTTCAGGGTGAGTAAGGCAATGGGTATTTTGCGAGGAAAGTAACAAACCAATGATTCTCAGGGAAAATGTAGGAAGGAGACAAACTCATAAATTACCATGTGATGTGGGAGCAAATTGCTGAGAGTTAGGCTTAAGATGTCAACAAAAACGTGTGTTCTGTCACTGCAGTTATGATCACTTGAAGCAGCTGGTTTGGTCATGCACATGCATGTGTTACGTGGAAAATGTAAAGTCAGCTCAGAAAAACGTTACTTTACATTGAGAATGGCTGACCACAAACAAAGGAACTGCATGCAGGGTTGGTAGGAAAGAGAAATACTGTACCAATTGGCAAGGGGCATCCAGCCCATCCAGGCCAGGCTGGCCTGGCTCCCCTTTTTCCCCCTTAATTCCACGGAATCCCTGTTTGTAAAGATTAACTTGCAATGTTACTGTCAAGGAAATGCCTTCAGTATTGACTTAAATGGAGTGAACAAAAAACAACGTAAGAGGCAAGAGGAGCAAGCTGACTGCTTGTGATTTAGACCTGTGGGGCACTGACTCTGACACATTCAAAAAAGAAAAAAACCAACCCACCATGAAACTTCACAAATTTAGCCCAAAGGTCTTAAGTCTGGTGCTTTAAACCAAATTAGGAGGTTGACAAAAAAAGTCTGCTCTAGAATATGAGATGAAGCTGTGTTAACAAAGTGCAACAGGTTACACAGTAGCTGGTGCTTGTTCCTCTCCCCTCATTTTTTATTCCATCAGTTTACAGCAGGATGACTGATCTTTCAATACACAAGTGAGACGTACCAATGGGCAAGGTGCATCTAATCCAGGAGCACCCTGTTCTCCTTTCTCCCCTTTAGGCCCTTTTTTGCCTTTCTTTCCCTTTTCCCCCTGTGGATACAATGGTTTGGATAAAACAAGTTTCATTCTTTTGAAAAAAGTATAAAGAAAGATTTGGTTTAAAGTTTGGGTTTTTTCTTTTTAAGCCAATGGAGAGCTGAAAGGACACTTACCACTGTGTTCTGGTTTGGATGGTGCATTATGTGGAAAAATAAATTATATGATCACAAGCAAGAACTGCAATCAGTCTCTATTAGTTTGTGTTTGTACTTCATATCAGTATTATGAATGTTTTGAAACCTAGAACAGGGCTTGAAATCATTGATTTCTTGAGAAAGAGGCAAATCTGCAAATCCCCCCAATCCACAGTCCAAAATAAGAGGTCTCCTATTTTGATAAGTGGTAGCACTGAAGGCACATGTTCACTAAGCTGGACTTGTCAGCTTCCCCAGAGGATTTGTCACTAGTCAGAAGTAACTTTGGGACAGTAGAATCCATCAACAGAGTCTTTTGAAAGAAGACCTGTGGCACAGATGCTTCACAGGGACAGCTGACTCGATTCCATCAGCTTCCATGGTGTCACATCAAGGGTGAACTTGACCAGGAGCATCTTCTGTGAACTGACCCTGTGTGCTCTGGTAAGAGTTTGGAACAAATCCTGTTCTGTGGTATCCATAGAAACCCACTGACATCACTGAGGGTGCACTGCTGTCCCTCCACGACCATTTCAAACCCTGTTACAGGAATCAAAACACTCGAACTGCTTGATGGAGAGGTGCTATGACACTTTCAATGATTTCATATTGTCTTGGTATCATAAAGTAATCAGAAGTGATATTTAGATTATTTGTTTAAGCATTTCAACATTCAAATATTCTCTTTGCTGCGGGCAATGTTTCATCTATTTGTTTTACCAAAATTCAGTCCTTAGTTTCACACTGAGTTTTCTTTTTAAATGCAAAACTTCCAATGCTTTAATTTTCATAGAAATTAGTTGATTCCCTTAACAAAGCTACTTGGAAAGACGACCTCACCTTCAAGCAGTATAAGAGGTTTAGAGAGTTCATTTTATAATTGATTTCACACCAGTTGATCACAATGGTAAATGAGTTTCAGGTTGCTCTCAATTTCACAAAAATCAAAAAGGATCACTTAAAAAAAATTAACAAATTGGACTAGGATTGTAAAAAATGGGATAGGAAGGATGAGTAAATCAGGATATCACAAAGAAATGGGAAAAATAGTCATAGGAAAATTAGTATAACATCGGAGAACCAGCAAGTGAGGTCGTGGCTACTGGGAGGATTTAATTTGTGAGGAAAAGGGTAAAAAAGACAGAGGAATTGTAAGAAATGAGGGTAGAAGGAGAAGGAAGGAATGCCCCTTTGGAAAGACAGACGGATTTTGGTGAAGCATATTAAATAGACATTTAACTTGTTCCACACCAGTACACAAAGACTTAATCCATCAACAAGAGAGAAAAATAATATTTACACATAAAAAAATAATTATATAAATCATATTTTAAAGAGGAAGGAAAGCACATTAGTCATTTCATATTACAGTATACTTGACACAGTCAAATAAAACAAAATGTTCCATGAACAAAACATACTGCATTCATGTCATGATAGAAGCACAGGTCCTTGTCTATCTCTTCTGTGTGCCAAAAGGTCACAGGATAAGAGTTGGAAAAATAGAAACCCAAACATTACCCATCCTTACCAAATAATAAAGACTGTGATGTAAAAAAATCCTCACAAGACAAGAATCATAAATTGGCTATGTTTTCATCTTAAACCTACAAAGATGACAACATAGCAGAGAAACCCAACAGCTTAGGGTCAAATCTCGTGCTATTTGTGCTCAGTGTTGCACCAATTTATCTGCAGTGAGTGTGTGTGAGCACAAAGCATGGACATACTCCAGAAAGGATTCTGAAAATGAACAGTTTGGTTTGGTTTCCAACTCTTTTCAATCTTTAGGATTTGCATTTCTTTAACTTCTTGTGTTACAAGCCAGCAAACTATTTTCAACTTCCAATTTTGCAGGCAGATCTATGGTCTTATTCAAAACAATGCAGCAGTCACCTGGTAAGGAACAGTCTGAATTTCCTGGGTACTTCACTACTTTTTCCACAGACTGGGTTCTTTCTTCTTAATATTTACTCCTTATCCTGAACTACAGAAACCCACAGGAGATACAGAGCCTGTACATCTGATGAAGAATAAAAGAAAAATTCCTTTCTGTCCTTCCTCAATGCCTAGCGATATAAAAAAATGGTGGCACTTCTGCAACACTGTTATGGTTGGAACAATCTACAATCCTCACATGCACAGATTTTCATCAATGCAGAGTGCAAGGGAAAAGGATAATGCCTTTTCATCCTCTGTTCATATTCCTCTGTCAAAATTTATAACAACAGTCAACCGTGCATCTGGGACCAGGAGTCCCTTCCCTCCCTTTCCCCACAACAGAATCTCTAACTTTTGTTAAAGCTTATTCCTTTTTGAAAGGATTTTCTTTTTTCTATTCATGAAACTTGAAAACATAAAATGAATTGTGCAAAACTTTTTTGGGATAAGTGCTCCTGGACTATAATTTTATATGAGTAATTACAGCTAGAACACTTTAAAAAATATTTTTACAGTCAAGTCAAGAAGACATTATAATGCAAACACTGACTTCCTTTCACTGTAGCAGAACTACTGATGGGCTAAAATACAGATCAGCAGTCTAGGCCTCATCTCAAACTTATGAAGTAAAGGTTTATTCCCTGCATGTCTGCAAAAAAAGTGTCAGTAATGATACAAATTTTTGCAGTGCAATTTAAGTTTCTTAACTAGAAACTCACTAATTTCAATTTGTGTGATGTCAGTCCAACAGCCAATACTGTAGAAATATTTAAAAACCAAGAAATCATAAGCTGGATGGTCAACTTGTTTATTTGTTATTACAAACTGGTTTATCTGTTGAAATGGGTGCTGTTACACCAGTTTGGTCATAGTTAATCAGTAATATTAAGGAAAGCCACCAGAACACAGAAGACTTGTTATAATAAGAATTTGAATTAACTGCATTACTTTGTGTCTTTTGAGAGTCAGCTTCCTATTTGGAAAAGGAACTATTGATGCAGCTTAAGTAATTTTGGTGAAGCAAGTTTGCTTGCATGATACAAATATTCCCTAATTTATGGGGAAAATGTGTTAAACCTATGCAACAGAAGTCTCTTCCACAGAGGTCTCAGCTATGTCTTCCCTGACTTTTCACTGGGAAAGACCTTTCTTTGCCTCCTAGTTTTCCTTAAATATTCTGGGAATTTTTAAGGCAGGTATTCAATACCCATTTTTGCCCTACAGACTTCCTGTCAATCCTCTTTCTGAAAAAATAATGTATTTTTTGAAACATCTATCGGACTTGCTAACTACTTTATCCCACGCATTCTCCTCAGGAAACAGGGCTTGCCTTTTCATGAATTTTTAGGGGGATGGAGGACCAGAGTTCCTAGGAGATGTGTCCTGCAGCCCAAGAGAACAAGTCTCCACAGGCAGCCTAAATCACAACTGAACTCTGAACAGGGCCTAGCCATGCCACATGCAATTCCCACATACAATTCCCTCACTCCCTTGCAACTGGAAGTCCCATGTTCAACATATCTAGTCAGTCCCTGGGAATAACAGACTAATATCCAAAAGCAGCACGCTGGACTCTGGAACATTAAAACTTTTTACGTTCTGAGTGCTGAATCTCATCTGTTCCATTGTCACATCATATTTGTATAACCGAACTTTTTACCAGCTTTCCATCTTTTCTTCTGCAAATCTTCTGGAGCTCTGGTGGCTGAAATTTGTCTGCCTATCTCTAGCTGTACATGGAAACACACACTCAGAAAGTCTGGCTGCAAGGGAGTTCTGGATTCCCTAAGGGAGCCTAAGATTCCCATTGTGAGCAGGATGATTCCTGTCCCTAGGCCAGGTCAGACCAGACCAGGTTCTGCAGTGCTCCCTGGGCAGTGGTTCAGGCCCCTCTCTGGGTGCACTGTCCCAGTGCTGTGCTGTCCTTCTTGTGAGAACAATTGCTCTGAACCTCTCAGGGGCAGCTTGTGGTCCTGCATTTCCCCATTTGCCACTATCCAGAAGAGTTTTGCTCCATCATCTTTGTGTCTCCCCTTTCAAGCCGCTTGGCCTCCTCATTGTTAGACTAAGCCAGTCCACCTCCTCCAACCTCTACTATTGGTTGTGTTTGTCCCAGACCCCTGCCAGCTTGGTATCCTTCTTACTCCCCAACTTCTCAAGTTTTTCTTGAACTGTGAGGCTCAAAAGACCATCTGCAGTATTCAAGCAACCTCACTGGAATCGATTAGAGAGGTATAATAACTTATTTTTATCTTCTGGACACAACTCTTTGAATGTATCCCAGCATGAGAGCACACTGTTAAGCTCATTTGAGTTGGCACTTGCTGTAACTCCCACTTACCACAAGAGAGCATTTTGCCCACCACCTCTCTGAGCTGGCAGTTTATCAGTTACACCTTTGGACGGAGAGCTGCTCTCAAGGAGAAAAGCTGTTCACTTGTGGCAGACAGACCTGTACTCTGACAGCAAGCAAGAGCTCACCATTCATTGTGATTACTCTGCCAGGTCAAACAGTGCCTTTATAATATTCATGGAGCACCTGCTTAAACAACTGTTGTTCTGCAAAATCGGTACCTTACCAGGGATCTCTGAGCTCAAAAAAAAGAGCAATATAGCAAGGGACAAAGGGGAAGGATGTATTTCATAGCACCCTTTTCATGCATTCTTGGGAAGTGTTGTACTCATAACACACTTTTCAGTGCATTCTTGGGAAGTGTTTTGCTTAACCGTACTAAGGAATGCAGATGAACTCTAACACCCATGGTGACTTTTTAGCCCTGCTTCTTGTTTAAGACACCATAATGAGAAATTAACTTAGCCTAACCCCGCATATGTCAGCTTGACAAACATTTGTCTGTCCTAGAAAAATCATCTGTTGCATGTATGTACTTTTACATTAAGTGGCTTGGTGTGAGTTCTAATTCAGCAGTTTTAGCAACTGGGCTTTGTGTTGGATAGAAATGGAAGAGATTTGCTTGTGAAGTTTCTCTACACACATTAAGTCCTGAATTGCTTTTTAATAAACAGATTTCCAAGTCCCTGTGTCTGAACACTGAAAATGAAGTCAGGTTGTTTCTGTTAACTTCCCTGTCTAGTTGGTTTACCAGAAATGGTAGAGTACACGATTCAGTTTCAATCCACAAGTATCACAAAGTACTTAATTGCAAAAAAAGAAATTGCGAAAAATAAAAATTAAAACAGTTCCTGTCTTATCCACTTGTGGGACAGGTAGCATGTACAGGCATGGTAGACCAGGATCAACCATTACACTGCAAATACTGCCAGGGAACAGAGCTGGGCTCTTCAGTGTAAAATTACTACCACAATGACTAAAGTCTGCATTAAATATTTCAGGATTTTCAACAAGTGCAGGGTGGATTGGAGAAAATGAGCCTGAAAAAAGAGCTGTGCTTTGGAACATGCTGATATTTCTAGTTCTGTACATACATTTTTGTGGTTTTTTACGATTTTGCTCCAGTATGTATCTGTGACTTGCCTTTTGGCACACAGTAAAACAAAGATAATTTTTAATGTGACAATTTATAGCATAAAGACAGCAGAACTGATTAGCTGAGGAATCAAGCAACAGTTAATAACACTGTGGTCACCTTTTCTCCCTTTTCTCCTATATCACCCTTTTCTCCTCGAGGACCAGGGAAACCCTATAAAAACAAAATGGACAAAGATAGGTTGACTTTTATTAACATGCAGGTTAAGTTTTCAAATACTCTTGGAAAACCTAAAAAGATGATTTCACTACACACTCTGTACATATATGTGTGCTATGTGTGGACACATGCACAGACAAGAGCATGTGAGACAAGTAAGTCACAGAGTTTGGTAGAAACATTTTGGCAGCTACAGAGAGAAATCATACCGCTCAAACTGGCAATCATCCATGCTACACAGCATATGTGCATTCTGAAAAAGACTCCTCCAAGTTAGGGATTTCAGTGTAGGACTACAGAAAAAGACTTTCAGTAAGTCTTTCTAGCATGCCAAGGAAAGAGCCTATGTTTTGAAACATACCCCTTACAGGCTATGAAATTATTCTCTTTAATTAGAATGAATTTAGTTAACTAAGTGTTAAGTGACTCCTCGTTCTTCTACAAATGAGTCATCTGAGTATTTTCCTAGCAAGCATTTTTAAAGCCCACTGACATCCAAAGAACCAAGTACTTGTATTGCTAAGCACTAGTATCTGCTGGTGTCTGTCGATAAGGGCTGTACATTGCACAATCTTTGTCCTCTTTACCACAGAGAAAGAGCGAATGCAGCATTCAGCACACTCTCTGCAGGTACTGCATGCACACTAAAGGGCAGCAAAGCTGTTGTGCTCCATAAGGGATTTCTTGCAGATGCTTACCGACCCCTGAGTGTGCCCTGGTCACACACATTACTTACATCAAGGCCAGGCTCGCCGTCTTTGCCCTGCCAAAGAACCACAAAGAACCACAGAACTGCATTAGCATCCCTCAGACCAGGACATTGCTGCCCGTGTTTAGCATTTCCAGGAACTGATAACCTGGCTTCAAAATTTTGCTTGACTGTTTTGTTTGCAGGCAGATTCCAGGAGAAAGCTAAAAATACAGAAAAACCTATAAAGTTTTATTTTTAGTTCACAGGAATGGGAAACAGATACTGGATTTTTTTTTTTTTTGCTTTCAATTTAACTCACTAAAGTGACTCTCAGATAAAAATACGTAGCAAGCTAATTTAACACTCCATAGAGCCTGAAAAACCATCTCCAGCCACTGACTCCTGATTCAATTAAATGGATCCAATTAAACCACAGGTCTGTATTCCAGGTTAAATTAATTAATGAAGCAGATAAGACTGGAGAGGGGATGGAAACACTGAAAGTCTCCTGAAAAGGCTGGTTGTGCCTGGCCAAGCACATTTACATGGCTTTCCTTGCGTCAAAGTACAGAACAGACGTGTGTATGTACACACCTGACCCAGTCATCAGCAGTGTAAACAGGGAAAGTCAACTGATTTTATTGGGGATATCCTTGTCAGGCCAAAGGAAGTACTACCTCATATTTTAGGAATGGATAACATAATTAAAATTATTGATTTAAAGTGCATAATTTCCAACAACGAATGAGCAACAATGAAGTTCTCAGATTGCTTCTGAGCAGATGGCACAGAAATGAAAACAAAACACATCTCTGAAGTGACAAACAAAGCAAAAACATAATGGCAAAGAAACCTTGCAGGATGGAAATCCAAGCCCCTTATTGACATTAAAAAATTCACAGCTTTCCACAGTTCAGCCTGAACTCCTGGCACTCTCACATGGTCAGGCAGCTGATGGCCAAAGGCTGCTGAACCAGGAGCACCTGCATTCTGCATTTCCTCTCTCTTGCTGGCTCATGTCAGGTCTGTTTTGTTATGTGCATGGGTAGGAACCTAGCAGCGTGATACAGACCATAGACCTTGCACTGTCAGGGTTTATTATCTATCTTTGCCTTTTCCAGCTTACTCTATTGCTAGGTGAAAATCAGCCATAAAGCACACAAGGTTTAATCAGGGAGGGATGAAAAGTGCCGTGCGTACAAATTCTGTGGAACTTACAGGCAAGCCATATGGTCCTCTGGGTCCAGGGTCACCTACAGTTCCCTTCTCACCCTAAGAAAAGATTACAGAACAAGCAAACAAAAACACTGGTTATCTTAGAAATTATCTCTACCAAGTGCTTTAGGTTAAAGTTTATGCATTCCTAAGTATTTTGAGTGAAAAATATCCAAGCTCATTGCTTAAGGGGGAAAGAAAAGGTGTGTATTACTTTCTAGGCAAAATGACTTTCTAGGCATATGATACCACATTCATTTTTAAATACCTCAGTAACTGAAAATATTTTTCAACTGAACTTGCGCCAGTGTCAAGTTTAAGCTTTTAACAGCTTAATGCTGCTCTCAGTAAAAATCCAATGTTGTAATGAAAACTGAGGACATACAGCATCAAGCTCCAACACAGCAGGCTGAGATACAACACAGTGACACGCAAAAATGATGTGTCAGTCAAAGCTTGTATTTAAGTAGGCAATGCTTTTAACAGTGACATTGTGAAGATTATCCTGTGCACTGTGCTGTGTTGCTAAATCCTCTATTGGATTCTAGATAAGTGATGTAAATATACCCTGGTTTATCAAAATCAAAACAACTGTAACAATATGCAAGACAAATAAGTACAGAGATAACTCCAGAAGTCTGATCTCATTCGGCACCAAAATCCATGGAAAAATTACCAATTTCCAGAGGGGTGCTTCCAAAATCATTTTTCAAACTTAATACAGGGTAAACTTTTCTAAATGGAATGGAATTTCAAGGCAACAAATTTCAAATCACTTTTGCTCTCTAATTGTTCTTTATCAAGACTGATATGAAGTTAAGCTTCCCAAGCCAGCCAGGACTAGCCCATGTAACTGCGAGCACAGGTCCCTGTGAGCTTGACAGGGAGCCAGGGCTGGGAAGAAGGCATGGAAAGCAGTCTTGTTTCAGACTGTGGTGTTCCTTCTTCTGAATTAAATCCATCAGAAAAGCCATTCTCTTGGGAGAGAACTAAACTGCTCCAAGTGTTGATGAAATAAAAGAAAAAAAACCTGACCACCTCTAGTTTTCAAAGCTCCTACTCTGGATTTGTTAGGCAGGGTGACTTGGATCCCTTCTTCACCCCCTTTCCTGAACACACCCTAACACAAGGCTGCGTGCAAGGCTCCTGGTGTGCACAAGTGCTGAGTTTCATCCTAGTGTTTGCTGCACTTGCACTCTTGAGATAATTCTCTGTACAACATCCTCTGGGTTATTTACCACTTATTATTAATTAATTAATGACTCTATAATTAAAAGCACAAGACAGAGATGTAGATGTGTACCTAATTAATAGTGGTGATCATCGGCACAGCCAAGTACTTGGCACAGCTCTGAAAATGGACTGCTATGTCTAAATTTCATTGACCAAATTACACAAAAAATAAGGCACCAGAACAAACTGAACCTTAACCTGTGGTTGAATAATCCCAGCAATAAGGAGTCTGTCAGAATAACTGACATTTGATCTGTTTGAAATACTTCATATTTTTACTAAGGCGGACACTTGCTTTAGTCTAGTGGTAATGAGTTGTGCAATGTCAGGTCTCTCTGGATTTTGTTACTCCCCTGCTAATTTCTGAGCAGCATTTAGGCTGGATGCCCTCCAATAGGAGTATTGGGAAGTAACAGCTGATTTTCAAAACAATAAATCCCTTGCAGCTTTAAAGCTTTCTGCTAAGAAGAAACTAATGTGCTGACCTATGTAGGTAAGAGCTACAAAACCCTTTGATCAGTACTCGAAATATGTCAAGACTAGTTAAGCATCTTTGCTTTTTTACTCTTCAACAGCAAGATGACTGTACAAAGTCCTCTCAAGATAGGCTTATAACATTGCTAAACATATGGTAGACATAAAGATACTGAATGTATCAGTCTAGGAAATAATCTCATCTGTTATGTAACAATATATTTGGAGAACTGTATCTCAGAACTTTTTGCCTCCAATACAAAGCACATGCTGAAACATGTTTGGAGTATCAGATGAGGTCCTGAATGTTCATGGATTGTATGAGATGGATGGACTGTCATGAGCATACTGCCCTCAACTATCACAATTTCCTTCAGCGTGGCAGATACTGGCAAACCTTAGGAAGGTTTTTAATATTTTTTTGTGAGACAATCCATCAGTGTCCAAAGAATAGAAACTATAATCTATGTTTCTGCCTCCTATTTCACTTCAGTCTCCTGAATCATGGATATTCATGAGTTACCATTTGCGTGAATAAAGCTGAATAATTGCTGTCTCCACTAGGATAGTTAGGGAGATTTCATACCACTGCTGTGCTGAGAAACATTTTAACCAAATTAAAGAGAATGCACTTTCCCTACTTGTACTAAATGTGTGTAGTGATGACAACGTTACACAAGCTACACATCTGAAAGCCAAAATCAAGCTCAAAACCAGGTCCTTGTCATCAAAAAAAAGAAAAGAAAATAATAAAAAAGGAAAATGTATATTGCCAGCTCTCAGATTCCTTTAGCTGGTCAAGAAGTTGGATACACGTTATGCCTGTCATCATCCTTCAGGCTTACATGTTCCCTTTCATCAGCAGTAGCTGAAGATGTCTATCTGTTCTCCAGTGTTCTCTACTTTCTCTCAAGACAGTATATAAGTGAGATTAACAGGTACACAGTCAGATTCAGAGGCCTATTATGATTTACTTCTTCATTTAATAAAGATGGTCTCAGTAAAATCTCTCTAAGCACCTGGCAAAACGGTGTTCCAACAGCTGAAGAATTTAATAACGACTATGAGATACTGGCCTAATAATTATATGAATTCACATTATTAATTACCATTTCAATTTCTACTAAACAATTTATAAAAAGTTTAGTGTCATGCATGATTTTCTTAGTCTACCTTGCCACCATCTAAATAGATTTTGTATAAAGATGATCTGACGTTTTCTATTTTAATTAAATAGTTAAATTGAAAACCAAACAACCCACCCTAATCTGCACAACAGCCTGTCCTACCTCGGAGTAGTAATTCAGCATCACCTCAAATGCAGCCTGTGCAACAACAAATCCATGATTGTTCTGTAAAATAGCCCCAATGCCCTTCTAGATTAATACTGGCCCAGGGTTTTTCTTCTCAATACAGACAGAATGTGGTCCTATCCAGTGACAGTGAGCACTGGCCCTATGCACTGCTTTTAACTAAAAAGTAAAGTCTGAAATCTGCAGACAAAAATGTTTCCCTCCTGTTTCACATTAAAAAGTTCAACAGTTGCAAATGCAAGTTGTAAAACTGCATTAAAAAGACACTATTTGTTATTTAAGTAATGAGACATATATCAACACTGGGCACCTGTTACATAACTATGCTACAATCAAACTTCTCCTCCCAAATGGTACTGAATAATTAAATGAACAATTACAGCAATAATCTTGTTAGCTGCCCGCTTGGCAAAAAGCCTGTCGTATCAACTTCCTTCCATTCATTTAGTTCCACAGAAAATGGTGGGTGTGTAGGAATTTTCTGCACACCTTGGTCTCTCTATTTTTGCAAAGTTCTCCTTCTATGCCCCTGCAACTACTGATTTACATCACAGCAGTTCCTATCCCTTTTGCAGCTACTGCTTTTCAACAGTCACAGTAGGGCTTATTCCAGATCCAGCTGCATGACTTCTTATGACCTTGCATACTCCCACAAGAAAAAAATATTAGTAGCTCTTTTCCACAGACGAGAAGAATAGTTTATATTCTATTTCATTGTCAAAAACATTTCAGCTGGTAGTACATACACATATCCTTCAACATGAAAGCTCATAATGCAAGAATAAAATGTACGGTATTTTTATATACTTCTACGTGTGTATCTCACCTAAATTATTTGCTTAAGACAAGAGGATGATGATCAACTATCTTTTCACAGAGTTGACAGAAGATATATTATGTCCTAACTGAAGGAAAAAAAGAGCTGAATCTGTAATCCCCTAGAAAAACAGAAAAAGTACACAAGTCCTTCAGGCACTTAATTAGCCCGAGTGGTAATTGCAGTCTACGGTACAGTCTGTTTTGGGCTATGCTGCATGTCTTGTATTTATCCCTCAATACACATCTCTGTAAAAATGAATCTTACTTTTCTCAGATGAAGCTAACCAGACCTCTGCCATGTGGCTTTGTCCTTAGTACAGCTAGTCTGAAGTTGCTTTAGCACAGTTCTTTTGTTAAAGTGAGGAAGTCAAAGAGACAAAGTTCTGGACTGGCAGCTCCTTGGAGGTTTTAGTTAGGCTAAGGTATCATCTTCTGGTTTTTTCCATAAGTTGATGGTTGTATCATTAGAGGTGACAGGCTCAGTTAAAGATTAGAGTTCCTATCCTATTTCCACTGGAGAAAATATTCTGTGAGAATTTCAAATTAAATAGAAGGGCTCCTATCTTCTAAGCTTAAAAAAAAAACCAGGAAGAAAAGTTTAAATTTTACAACAGCTGGAGATATTCTTCCTGGATAAAAACACTTAAGTGCATAGAGGAGAGAAATACTCTTCTTTTTTTTGCCATTGCATTCTTACATAATCAGATCACATTATCTTCTTTTGTACCAGTTTGTTCTCTCAATTTACACAAAATAATGAAAACAATGAAAATCATGCTGTGTGTGATACTGTGAACTAGGAAGTCCTGTCAATTTCTTCGTGATTAGTCATTTCAAAATACCAGCTCCCCTGAAGTTAGTGAGTTACAGTGCCAACCTTAAACAGATAAATGTGTGTGTAACTAGAACGGACACACAGTTGTGGGCTGCTCCTCTATAGGTGAGGTACTGTTCTGTTTAGTGACATCTAGGCAGAGTACGAGTCCCCCCATGACATTGTTCCCTTGTGGCAGTCACTTCGTAGAGAGAAGCACCCAGAAGATATACTTACTCTCTCTCCTTTGGGACCTGCAGGGCCATGGGGACCAACTGGGCCATCTACACCCTACAAAAAGGAACAAGGAGGGTAAGAGAGAGTGCTTGTTCTTACAACTCTTTAGTTCTAATAGCTGTCTTGTAGACGAGAACTAACATGGAATCAGTCTTCACTGGTTGAAAATTTGGATTTAATTGTGATGCAACCTTTTTGGCTTTCAAAACTCCACCCATAAACTCTCCTGTTACAAGGCAGACTATCTTTCTTCTATTTGGAGTTCACTACATTCATGGAAGCAATCAGATTTACAAAGATCTTAAACTGATTGGAAGAAGATGGAAGAGTCAGAAAAAAAATTTTTTTAAATTATTGTTTGTTTTTTTTTTTAATTGATTATTCTTTAAATTGAAATGTCCACCTGTAAGATGGACTTACCTACTGCAGGGATTGATAGCAATCTTACTTCCAAGATATAACTCTTTCACTGTATAGAGCTCTTTATCATTAAAGAAAGCAAAAGATTTAACATTTATGATGTGTAATGTAACAATGCCTGTAGATGAACCCCAGCACATTTGCATCTCCTTCACTGATTCCATCTTAGCATTGAACAGCTATGTTCTCCTGTTATCTACATCCCTAACCTTACTCAGGAAAATCAGCATCCCAACCAAGCAGTTGTCCAACCAAAAATCAAAACTGAGCTGCCTTTTAAGGTTCAGAGCTCCTTCTACAGAGAATTACATTTGCTTTCCCACACATATTGCCCTGAGAGTCTGCTTGAAGCCCCCTCTTATGCAGCATGGAAAATGCCTGCAGCATTTGGCCTTCCTTCCTCTGTGCAGTGAGTGAGCTTGGCCGGCAGAGCCCCCGGGAAGCACATGGACTCAGTCACGAAGGGGGACACAGAAAGACAAGGGACTCACCCGGGCTCCTGGCTTTCCGTCTAAGCCAGATGCTCCCTGTGTGGTTAGGTGGAAGCATGGATGATGGGCACGACACGAATGACAAGAACGTGAGATTAGTAAGTGGTGCTGATGAATAAACACAATTCAAACACACAGTACACACTGTGACAGGGTTCTGGAGTGGGTATCACACTACTACAGCATGTTAGTTAAAAATTCACATAGAACACCAAGAGCCTGATTCTGTTCTCACTTCAGTGTAACATCACCGACCCACCCCTGCCCTCACATCACAGTGTATTAGAGCAGAATATTGTCAGGCTACAGGAGCGCTACAAACACCAGATGTTAGGGTGTTTTTGAGCCTTAACACATAAATATTTACTTTGTAATTTACTCGCATGCTTTCTAATTTGTAAATAGCGACAATACTGAATACTACACACAAAGGAAGAAAAATGTGTGTTAACTGCGATAGGAAATACTTAAGTGCAAGAATACTGCATTATGCAGCCAACAAAATCTGGATCCTGAGCACAATGGCCTCATTCATTTCCAAGAGCCCGGGAGACAATCACATTTCCTGTTTTCCCGATATACTCCCAGTTCAGGGCACAGTCAAGGGCTGCAGCGGGCAGCCAGGCACGCCGGGCGAGGAGCCTCAGCATCCTTGGGGACGGGGGGACCCCTCGTGGATTCTGTGGGAATAACAGAGCAGCAGCCGGAGCGCGGCAGCGCGGGAGGGGATGTGGGGACAGAGGGAACATTTGTCAGGACACAGGGAATAATCTGGGGAGCAGCCCCCTACTGGAAAAACAAACTAAACCAAACCCCAAACAAACCCAGCTAAAATCTCCAACCAACTCAAAAAACCGAGCCATTTTCTGTAACGTCAAACACTTGGACTTTGCTCCTGAGGATGACATTTAGTAAGCAGGAGCAAAACAAGATCACTGTAAATTTGGAAAACCTAGTAGCCTATTTTGTTCTGGAGCCTCTTCTACCTTGTAGCCATTTTCAGGGCATCTGCTCAGGCCTCCAAAGCTCACTGTCTACAGAGATGTAACTGCCAATGTGAAAATGAGCTTTTTTTTCCCCTCAAATTGAATTAAAATTCTCAGTGATGCTGACCTTGTCCAGAGGCCCTGAACACAGTTCTTGTAAATATTAATCAGAGAGGTTTGTGTTCCTTTGGGTCAACTAAGTCTATTTTCTCCATTTTACTGTTAACAACGTAATCACTGGAAATAATCCTCATACAACAACAACAAAAAGAAAAAATAAACTCTTTTTCTGAGAAAAAAATACAGCTGCCTTTTCAGCATGCTTTCAAACACATAAAGTATTTTCTATTTCATCAACCTAAATTTTAAGAACTGTGATGTTTCCATATTTTAAGGTTCTTCACTTCTAAGACAAAATTTATGCCAAACACTCAGAATGGAAATTTTCTAAAGAACAAAGCAAAAATAAGAATTCAGGGAACAGAAACCAACTAAATTCCCTGACCCAATTTTTAGCTTTCCTCAATTAGACCTCTCCTTTTGAACTGCAGAAGTGCAACCAGAGGAAGAATAACTGAGGAGATGGGGGAAAGGGAAGACTCCTTTTTTAATGGAAACACCATACAACACTTCAATAACAGCATGACTAATGTAATGGAGGTGATGACATCCTTGTGACACTGAACACTCTCAACTGACATGCAACAAAAAAAACCCAACCCTGACAGCACTGGATTTTACAGGACATTACTTGGGACGATAGCACAGATTAGAGACAAAACAAAACAAGACTGATGCTCTGCTCCAACATGGTATATTCTGTGTATGCTATCGAGTAAATCAGAGTTGTTCATCAGGGGTAGAAAGAGACGTTTGTGATTTGCACTGAAATTGAATAGTTGGGGTTTTTTACTTACTGGAAGACCAAGGGGCCCTCTGTCACCCTTTTGACCTGGTTCACCCTTCAATCCTTTAAGACCATTTAACCCTGGTTCACCCTAAACGTAAAAGTATAAATGCCAAATTTTTGGTGCTATAATGGGTGTTTAAGCTGGGATAGAAGAAGCCAGTCTCAGAAATAGCTGCAAATTCCACTTTGAAACAAATTCAACCTTCTCAGCTTACTGGCAATTTATGTACTGATTTAAGAGTGGGCAAAAATATTTGGGAGGTGTCTGCTGGAGATTTAAAATCCATATGAATAAAAAACTACAGGAAAATTATGGGTAACAGATTTTTTTAATCTTTTCCTAATAATTATCACTATAGTTAGGTGGTTTGAACTCAGCATGAGTTGCAGGGGGTTTTGGAAATTCTTCAAATCCCATAAACCACCCTATGCAGATAATACAAACTGAAAGAAAATGTTCATAAAAGTAAGCCTCAAAACAGTAGGTTTCTACAGTGGGATCTCCTGAGAAGCACATTTGGTAAGGAAGCAATACTTTTCCTTACAGCAAACTGGAATTTGCAGCAAAATCTTACATAAAGATATTTTAAACCTTTAAGCATACATCATAAACAGTAACAAGTTGAAAGAAACAGTACAGGTTACACACTGCCAAGCTGTTTGGGAGGTCCATAGATTCTGTGTTCATACAGAGAAATTTTAACCATGTAAGAAATGGCACTTGTTGTGATTGTTAAATTATGCATAGGCTATTATATTAAACATCACTAAGATGATAATACTGGGCTCAGAACTGCCAATAAATCATTCTCTCATAATGAAAAACTGCATCTGCATGAGGGCTGCTCAGTCAAGGCGAGTATTGACCACACCTGCCTCTTCTGGGAAACAGAAATACGTGGGTATTTCATCCAGGCTGCTCCCTATGGCCTCATTGCTAGATTTCCCTTTGATGTATTATGTTACTGTATATTATATTCATATTTTTTTTAAAAAATCTCAGTAGAACCGAGTCTGCTCCTTTAAGCAACTCCAGACATCATCTGCCTGCTTTGCACCCTAAGCAGCCATTTCTTCATTCTTCTATTTGACTCGATGTGACTTTCAGAGCAGTAGCACTGGAAATGCTGAAGTCTTGGAAACAGACCTGAGAAATCCCATAAAAGCCTGAGTCTCAGGCCAAAAGCCTGAGGTAAAGAGGGGCTGGTACTAAAATAGAACATATTTGATTTCAGAAAATGATTTATGACTTAGGTTTCTTGAGCCAACACAGTCTCATAAGGGGTCAAACCTGTGATTTTCTGTCTTGTACCTTCAAAAACCCAAAATAAACCCCCAAAACTAAACAAAAACACCCTCTCCTCTCTTCCTTATTTTTTGAGAAAGGTGTGATTAGGGAGCCATAGTGATTTAAATGATCATGTCTGACAAGACCACTGGCCTTAATGAATACAGTGTCATTCTGAAGTTTATCTTACTGGTGAATATGGAATTAATGCACAAATTAAAATATTCCAACTCTCCCAAAATTCACTTCCACTCTCCTGAGCTGTTCTCATGGGCTAAGAGAGCCCCTAAAGCATATCTTTGTGTACTACGCTATGGAAAATGTTCAAATGTATTGCAGACCTGTCTGATCATGAATTCCAGTTTGGAAAACAGGAAAATGCACACATCAGTTTGTGATGGTGAACCAGCATAACATGTGAAGGAACTGGTCAGCAAAATACCTGGTGCCTAACAAAGGCCATGAACACTGGAAGAAGCAGGAGATACAAGAGAGCATAAATGAAGAAGAGTTTATCTGACTTCATTTCCTGAGCCTGTAACATGCTTTTTTATTCCAAAGTAATTCCAAGTGCAACGGTAGCTTGCCCATAAACAGGAAGCTAAATAATTTAGTGCCACATCCCAAATATTTGTACAAAAAATGGACTCAGCCAATGCTGCGGAGAAATACTACTCAGAAACAATCACAGAAAATTTAGCAAGCTTTTAAGGTGCAAATATTAAAATCTGCTTTAAGGTTTAAGAATATCATGAACTTTTATTAAATGAGGCATGACAAAACATAGCTGCATGCATTCAAGAGCAAGGCATGACACTCTGCAGACATAAAGAGCACATCTATTCAAGACAGGTATTAATTTACCTTTGGGCCAGGCAGTCCATGAGGTCCCTGAAAATAAAAATAACATTTCTCATTATGAAAATACACCACAATTTTTTGGAGAGTGTTTTTGCTTTATAGGGATACAAATTACCCCTATATTTCTGTACTCTCAAAAGAAATTCAGCTGTCAATAAAGCAACTACAAACACCTGATTCTGAGGAGGTACCAGACCACTAGCATATTAACACTATCACAGGAATGTGCCATTTTTTTCTCCAATTCCTATGATTTTTTTTAAGACATGCAAAAAATTTTCCAAATTAAGTCCCCTCTTTAATGACCACATATTCTGATAACACTTCTAGTAAGCAGGCAATAAAGTGGCAAGAGGGCTTAGACCATTTCTAGCACCTCTGTTCCACCCAAGCTTACCATAGGGCCTGGAGGACCATGTGGCCCTGGTGGTCCAGGTGGTCCTATCACCTACAGATAAAAAACAATGGCATTAAATCATGCAGAGCAAAGAACTCCCACAAAAATACCAGAAGTCAGGCTGACTCTTGTTGGCAAGCACTTACAAAAATAGCAATGCAACAGTGAACATTGACAGTGCATCTAGACAGGGCTTTAGGAATGGGAATTAGTTGGATTTGAAAGACAGAGTACCCAAAGTGCAGATCTGCCTGTGCCATATGGCAGCATGCCTGTCTCCAGATTCTTATTCCTAGGGTCTATGATACACTTTAAGACACTATGGGGGAAACAAAATAAATCTCTGGAAAACAAACAGTACTGAGCAGGGATGCTTGAACTTTTAATATTTTATGGTATGTGCTCTTTAGTTCTCTCTTGTACTACTTAATCTGCAGAGCCAGAAGACGATGACGTGTTATTTTATTCCTCCTCAACACTGACAAATGGAAAAGATACTAAATTCAAGCTAGGCTTTGGCATATTTTCAAAATTGCCCTTTGTCTCTCCTTTTATTTAATTTAGCCCACTTGTACCAAAAATTCTTTGAGGCCAGTAAAAGAGGTAATTGGGTTGCTCAGCATTTAGTGCACATATATGCTGCAGTGGTTTTCCGTGCTCCTAACAAAGCCAAAGAGAGAATTTCATTATGATATATCCAGTGCAGTATCACCTCTGTTCCTGGATTTAATCCCACTGGGTTGCTACCATAACCCGCAGAGTAGCAGCAGGGATGCTAAATCAGGTCTCCAGACTCATGCACTGCTATAGTAGATGTCGGTAGTGGCAAGAGCATCACCGAGATGCACCTTGAAACATAAGACAGATTCCACCATCTGTGAAATCTCCTGAAAGTTGTAAGTCCTCCTTCAAGTGAAAATAAGCAGAACAGATGAATGAATTGGTGAATTAATTTGAAAGAAAATAATCCTCTTCTCATAGAAAGAAACTTGGAGATGAGGGATGCCTCTTGTGTCCTGCGACAGCACAGGGCAGCCTCTGACTCCGCAGAGCTACGGCTTCTGTCACTAACCTCTGCTCTGAGGTCTCCCATCTTACTGTGCTCTGATAATGTTAGTCACCCACACCATAAAGGTACTATGTAGGACTTTGTTTGGGTTTTTTGGGTTTGTTTGGTTTTTGGTTTTGTTTTTTAATGCCTTTATAATGCTTTGGGAAAAAAAAAATCAGGAGAATGCCTGGTCTCACACAACTAGCTCATTACCCTGGGTGACATATCACTAGTCAGTCTAGTTTGGTTCTCACTGGACTATCTGAGATTCCCAGAGTATAAGGTTTTGAGAGAGATTATGGTTTGTTTGGGTTTTTTTCTTTCTTCCCATTTAATTCATTACAGAGCCAGAAGGCTTTGACTGAAGCGAGCGGAACTTGCTCATAGTCATACAACAGAACAGAACAGGAATTATATATTTAAAATTTCTTAAACTGTATTTAGCTCTATGACCAGAAATCTGTTCATTCTCAGGAACGATCAGTCATGAATATCAAGTATTGCTCAGAATCAGAAGCTGGAGAACCACTGCTGAACTCCTGTGTTCATTGCAAAGCCACACTAAGACTTACTGAAGGACCTTGGGCACCAGGCAAACCAATGTCTCCTTTTTCACCTTTCATGCCATTAGCTCCCTATAAAATCATACAAAACAGCATTTATAAACAGCTGTAATCTTATTAGCAATCAATCTAGAAATTATAATACTTATTGGCAAATAGTTACCATCATTACCATAACACAGCACACATATAAAGGAAATCCTTTAAAAAATTCTGGCACTACTTTCTAAATAATTTTTAACAAATATAAGTGTATGCTTTTATATTGATAACTATCAATTGTAGCAAGATATTTATGACAATTCCTTAAACTGGCACTCCATAAATTGTACCATGGATACAATTTTGAAATTGTTTCTATTTTTACTGAGAAATTTCATTTGTATGTATATATATACACACATGCATATATATATACACACACACATATATAAATAGGAAGAATGCATCCCATAAATATTCATGCATTTTCTCTCCCTCCTCAATCTAAGTCACCTGAAATTTCCATTCAAAACATAGCTCCTTTCTCCTTGCCCAAGCTGTGCTATATATTACAAGAGAAGTACAGCTTTGGTCAGCCTGCCAGCTAATCTCTTTCTTCCCTATACAGTATTTTTTTTTTACTGTAAGTGGAATGAAAAGTTCTGACAATCTTACACCTCCTCCTAGATTAGCTGCAGAACAATCTCAGAATATTCTCCCCAGCGCTTTCTGCCCCATTTGCAATTTATCAGCACTGTTGGAAATTCCTGATAATGGAAGAGAGAAAAAATAAAAGTATTTTTGTTAAAACTAATGAATTCGTTTTTCATACTCACTGGTAGGCCAGGCAGTCCGATTCCTCCCTTTTCTCCAGGCATTCCAGGATCACCTGTGTCTCCTTTTGAGCCCTTAGGACCCTAAAATACGGACTTATTCAGCAAATCATGCAAAAAACTAGAGACACCAAGAGAATTCTAGCTTTGATCCTAATAAGCAGAAGTCATGTGCATGCATATACCTTTGCTATTAAAATGCAAAAATGGAGACATCATTAGATCACAGACTATGCAGCAACATTATAATGATCTTTATTAATTATTATCATAATATTAATTAATATCATAATATTCTTTAGATCTAAGTTAAAACTTGGGATCATGGAAATAATCTCTTGCAACAACCTATGGTTTCTCACATGTTCTCCACTACATGATTGACATAAAATGTACCTGCTCTCCATCAGCTCCTGGAGTTCCTGGGGATCCTGGTTCACCCTGCAAGAGACAAGACAGAACTGGATTATCCCAATTGTCCCAGACACTAGAGGAAAAAGTCAGAGAAATTCTCATAATTAACAAGAATAAAGCCAGGGAATATTCTGTCAAAAAGTCCAGGACATATATAATACCTCTATTGAATAACTTTGGGTTGTATAAAGGCCAGACAAGTGCATTTAAAAAAAGAAGAAGAAGACAAAATCCCATGGGGTGAAAAGATCCCAATCCAATGGAAACTTTGCCTGCTACCAGAATAAATACGGAATCACGCCTCTCCATTTATGTAAGGTAGGGAGGGACCTCATGTTTTTTTTCCCCTATTAAAAATCACTCAGTGAAGGAGTTCACATTCACAACATTGTCTTATGACCAGCTCCTAGGTAGCATTCTCTAAGGGAATAAGTTACTTGGATGGGTGCAGTCAATGATATTGGAAACAAACTCCTGTAATGTTGAATTCTGCTTCACATTGTAAATTTTGAAGGAGAAGGCTCACCTATACGAAGGAACACAATCTCTTCCACACTCAAACTTCTCTGTATTTCACAACATACCCCATGCTGCAGAAATGCTGCGTAGATGATAATGCAAAAAGCAATTTCTGCACACTTAACTGTGTACTCTATTATCAATTATCATGTAGAATGAACCTTGTTTCTCACAATTTCTCAAAACAATGCACATGTGTATTGTGATGTATTTCCATATGAAATACTCTTCATATCACTGGAAATACTGGATGAAGTCTGAAATGTCTAGTACTGTTATTGAAGATGCATCTATTTGCTCTTGCAAGAGCATAGAGACACTGGGAGAAGATGCAGTATCTACTATTTAAGAAATAGGAGAAACATCTCAACTAGTTTAAAAGCAATTAGGGACAGTCCACTAATTTCAACACTTTTTAAGTATAGGCAAATTTATTATTTAAATTTTACAGAACCGTGCAGCACATGGTATTCATTGTCTCTGTGTGGGCTGCTCACTAACCCTTCTGTACTACGTGTAAGCACCAGCCAGGTGGTATTAGCAGGCTTGGGTTTCCAGCCAGGCTCCAGGCCACATGTGTACGTTGTAATTTTTACTGACATTAGACAATACTGTACTTATTTGGGTGGGTACCCCCGTGACATAAAAGCTGCATTCACATGCACTCACACGGTGGCCAGTGGTGTCTTGCACACAGTTTTGCCTACCTCATTCCCACTCAGCCAGAAGTGAGGCATGGGAGCCACTGTTTGGTTGTGTGGATACTTCGCAAAGTCCTAGGGAGCTACCTTGGTGCCGATCCCTGAGCAAGATGGTTCTGCACTCTTTCAGTACTAATTAATTTTGCTGGTCCTTAGCTGAGCATCTGTGTGTGGCAACTAAACAAAGCACCTGTTCTGGAAAGCTACATTTCAAGAATCTGGGTACAAAGTTAGAAACATGCCATATTTGATGAATTTACAGTTAAACAACTGTGCTGGAAAGCTCAATTTACCTGGGTGCATACATCATTTAAAAAACTACAGAAAATTCTCCACCCTTAAGATACAACAAGTAAAATAAGGAAGATCACCTTTGACCCTTGCAGCCCTTGGGGTCCTGGTGGTCCTGGTGGTCCCTAAACAGAAAATACAAACCCCTCAGTTTTTAAATAAACTCCTGAAGAACTTGTCATGTAAGCACAGGGCGAATGTTAATATAGCTACTGTAACAAAATGGGTTAGATGTTTAACACAAGGGGAACCAAGACCAGTTATGGACAAGTTGTTAACCTATGACAGCTCTCAACAACAACAACACTACCACAAAAACAGTGTTAAAATAACAGTACAGCCTATATTTTATAATAAAGGCCTCTGCTCCTATTGATGAAATGACACTGCTTCCCTTAATGGAAGTGAGACCAGAACCCAGTCGTATTTGCCAGCTCTCACTACCTGATCCAAAACAATCTGAGACCAGGAGAAATCTCCAACCAGTTGCAAAGAGGATTCTGCTAAAAGATGCTAAGTGCATCTGGGGATACTCAGTGCTTTGTGAAATTGCCATGGAATAAGCTGTAACCATTTTTTTCATTTCTACCCCAGGCTGTGGACACAGTGTCATATATCAAATACTGGTCTGGATGGTGCATAGTGGGGATGCTTTAAGAAAACCCCACAACAACATTTAAAAATCCCCTGCATTAATATAAAGAAAGGGTACGTACAGATGGGAAAATATAACTAACAGCAATCTTGCAGAGAAGAATTTGAAACAAAAAAGAAGAATGTGTTTTCCCAGTCTTGTACTTAAATGAAGTTTTGCCATTAATTCAGAAGGAGCAGAATTGGTTCCATTGTTGGATGGCTTTCAACAATGGGTTCTCTGCTATGGGAACCACCAAGCAAAGAAATCAATACATGCTATGATGAACCAGGCTGACATCCTATGAAGACATGTCCTGAGCTAGAAGAATTATGAACATGCTTGCAACACAGAGGAGAAGTTCTACAACGCACAGTAAGTCATGCAATAGGAATTACCGTGACAGTCAGGGTGGCAACCCTCTGTTGGCAAAATTAAAGAGCTGTCAGTAGCAGAATTAAACAATGATATAAATAATTCTGTTTGCTACAGTTATAATCTCCACAGAAACTATGCTGTATCTGGGAGACACCATGCCTTCAGAAACATGAATAAAACCCTTGTTAATTTTAACTCCTGGTGTTGGATTAGCTGCTTGGTTTCTGTGGGAATTAGATGAAGACAGTAGTTTCGTATAATTAAAGAGATCAAATAAACGATGACTAAGTAGCAAAATCTAAGCAGAAGTCTTCAAAAAGGTGTTCTTTAAACTTTTTAAGAAAACATAAGGGGTTGGTGTCTGAAGTCAACCAAAAGACTAGCCCTATGTTTTGTGATGCCTGCAGGTTTTGTACCAATGCTTAACCAGTGAATACGATTCCTGGAGTGGAAATATAACATTCTTTTTCATATAAAAATGCAGTTCTACACTAAAACTACCAGTCCACAACCCAGCTATGTATACTACAATTCTGCTTTAAATGCTTGGAAAGACAAAGGATATTTTCATCATGGAAGGAAGCAAAATATCTTGACCTGTCACTATTCTTTTTGCCAAAGAATCTAAAAGCAAGTGGAAAAGTATTTAAATGTAATTTAAATGCCTGTCTATATTTTTAAACAGAGTAAAACCCCAAATATTGCAGCTTGCCTGTGAAGAACTTACTGGCCTAAACAGAACAAGAAATATTTGCTTTTCTAATTGTTATCCAATGTGCAAATAAATGTTTGCAGATCTTCTGTTTTAAGCTGTAAAAGAATCTCCATGTTTCAGTGCAACAATACATACTGTTGGCAAAGATCTGGAACCTACTCAATACAAAGCACTTGAACAAAATTGTTCTCTAACACATGGCTTTAATATACTCATATCCTTTGAATTTAAACATATTAACGGAAATATATCAGTAACCTTAAAAACACCGAGAAGTTCAGTTTATCTAGGTATGAAAACCTAAAATAACCATTGCAAAGTACTGTTTACGTGTTCACAGTAACAGATTCCTTTACAGTGGCAGATACTTTAATATCTAATGCTGTAGCTCCTACAAAGATTAAAATTTTGAGACTACTGCTTTTTGCCCTGGGAAATTCCGCAGCATAGGTGTGAAGAGCAATTTTGACAGAGAGATTAATTTTGTATTTGGTCCTGCAAGTGAAAGCCACATACTCGCAGCAGGGCTCTTGCTCAAACCACGATGACAATTTTAAGATTGTACTTAAGATTGAATAGGAGGCACAAGGCAAAGTAACTAAATTGCTAGACTGCTTCATGATTTATTACTAAATTCTAACATGAGACAAGCAGCTCAGATCTTGCAAACTCGTCAACTTCTTAAATCCGCAGGCCAAATTCTGCGCAAGTTCACAGCTCAGTGCTGAGCACTGGAAGTTCTCATGTACTTCTGTGAGAGAACTGCAAATCTCAGAGCCCCTAAGAATTTGGCACCAGGAGACTTAGGAATGGGTGTTTGCCATCTGAAAGGACTGTGCTGGATTTGGCAAGGATATTTTCGACTGATCCTATATAATCTTACTTATACCCTCCCTGCATAGTCATTCCCATTAATATCAATTATTTGTTGCCCTGGATCAGAAGGTGATGACATTTGGAATGATTTGCAATGGGATAAAGGCTTTCTAATATGTTTCAACCACTGCAAAAGGCTTTAGACCACTTTTAAGGCTTCTTTATGTGCTGCAGCTTTTCTGAGGAAGCTTGAAAGTAAGACTGATGCCAGAGTTACGATACAAAGACAGAATACAGGAGATAGAGGGGCTGAAACCCCTGGTAAATCTCTGTCTGGTAATACACAACATTAATTTCAGGCTACTTTAGGCATGGAACCCAGAGAGGGATTTGGATGACTGAAAGTTGTGTGTCTGAATTCCCTTACAAGCAAACCAAATGAGGCAAACATAATGCAGAGCCTCAAAACATGCCTGTGCCGACTTCCCCACACAATGAAAGAGTGGACGCAGCCTTAGTGACATACACGGCTCTGAGATTTTAGTAAAGGCAGTGAGACTTTTTATTTTTTGAAAGAGTCTTGAAAACCAAATGACTGGTCAGATATTTGCCCACTCCCACTGAGTAAATGCAAGAAAAAAAGTTCACCGGCTGCAGTGAGAAAGTGATCAGAGGCACAATGAGCCAAATCCAGTCTTCAGTTTCACATAAGCAAGCCATTCACTTTCGTGGAGTTATACTGCAAAGAATTTGCATCTGAGTATGCTGCAATGTAAATCACCTTGACTGCAATGACATGTGTCATCTTGGTCCTTTGCTTTTATGCAAACACCCATTCACTCTTTTTGTAACCCCACTTTAATCCTCCACACTTTTCTGCACACCAGTCAAAATAGGTTTTCCAGAAATGAATAAGTGAGAAGACTGGTACTTGGTCTACTTAATGTACTCAAGTTGCTGATTGAATCCACAGCTTGCTAATGGAGCCATGTTACATGGTTTCCAAATCCCAAATATTCTGCTCTTTGCATTTTATATGAAGAGGAGGAGGAAAACAAGGGAAAAGAGAAATGTCAATATTATAACACATGAATTGAAAAGCAGACACTTCTGTTAAACCTGTGTATGTAGTTTATTACACTAATTCAGCACTGAACACCAAAGCCAGCAATGAATTAGTTTTGTCCTCATTAGATGATGTCAATACTCTCCAGGGAACATGAAACTAATTCACTCAGATAATTTGTAACAGGGAAACAGTTTGTCTTAGCACCAAACAGAAAACCTGGTTTCCAAATATAGAAAGCGATTCCTGATTAATAAGCTCAACAATTTTGCACACAAAATGTTTTCAAGCTCTAGGCAAAAGAGAAATACAGTGCTGTCAAATGACTTTTTCCCAAACCAGAGTGAGCCAATTCACCCTTGTTATGTTTGCATACCTGCAGAGCTTCATGGATATTGCCATTATAATCAATTATCTCTGTTGCACCTTGATCACCCTTCTGTCCAGGTGGTCCCTGTAATACATTTTCCATTAAAATCTGGAGACAACCGAAGACTATTTTAAACTCTTAACTATTGACACATGCTTTGACTTTATTTTGTGGTGTTGGACTCTTAACATAGTTACAATATACTACCACAAAACATGGAAGTTAGCATTTAAAGGAAAATATTTTTTTTATAATGATAAATAAGCAAGTCAGTAACCAGTGACTTGTGCTGCAGCGGGAAAGCAAATACATGAAACCTCTGAGGGGAGACATTTAAGCAGTTCCTACACTCCAGTTCTGTAGTGGCTGTGAACAATGTCAGAACATCTGGCTTGTAACATCCTGCCCACAAACTGTGGATGTGAGACTGCTTCAAATAGTGGCAAGTGATGTTAGTCATATTAAAGGCCAGTTGGCAACCACGTTCCAACAGTGTCAAGTGCTCAGTTTCACCTGGAGTTTTAACTACTGCTACAATTTCAGTTCACATGGACTGAATCTAAGAGTACAAAACAAAGAGCTCACATGAGAAGTAGACTTACCCGTGGACCTGCAGATCCCGTGTCACCTCTCTCACCTGTATCACCCTATGTAAAAACGATATTTGAAAAAACAGATACGCCATTTGAAAATGTATCACATAGTTCTTCCCTTTTTAAATATGTTTTCTTATATGAACTGGTTCACAGGGCCTCTCATCCTAAACAGAATGTGAATCTTATTTAATGAAAGGAAAAAGTCCTTCAAAGTCTACATAGTGGTAGAATTGACAATGATGTATTTGATTCTGTGTGAATTATTAGAGTATTACATCGGTTTGAAATAAAAAAATCCCAAAGAACCAAAAAATGGGCAGTTACCAATTAACTGATTTGTGTAACATCCCCTATTCTTAATGACACTACTACCGAAAGCTTGAAGAGAATACTAGAGAAATGAAATCACTCAGGCTGAAAGCAGTCAAAAACTTCTTCAAATGTGTGTTTCAAAACGTATAAACTTTTCTTTCTGTGATTATGCCTCCACTAACCTCCTGAACTTCCCTGCTCTGAGACACTGCCACCCTTACAAATACAACAGTGCTGTCAGATTTAAGAGTTTCTTGATGCTCTTTCTGTGACAGGCTTAAGATCACTACCAGCTTACACACAGTTTTTTCTTCCTGGCTATTTGTAGCACATTTCAAATTATGGGAATTTCAAACATGTATGCATTCACAACCCAGCATCCACAATTAATTTTATTTCATGGTTACTTTCTTATATTTTTATATTGCTCAAAATTAATATGGGTAAAAATTGCAACTTTTGCTCCTGTTGAAATCTAGAGAACTTTTTGGTAAAAGTCAGGGAAGAATCATTAACTCACCAGTGGTAACGGAACACAAAGAAACCAGAAAACTTTCATAGAGCTAATGAAGGCATAATGAAGCTAATGAAGGAGAGCAGGCTGGTGGCAGGGCATGATCAAGGTTGTGCCATCTGCCTTTCCTTTTGGTGCTGCCTTCACAGCAGCTAGTGAACATGTCACTGGAACTGTTAAAAAATGCAGTTCCCAACTATTAGGCCGAGTTCAGTGGGCCAGATTTTCATCACAGGTATGCAGGTAAAATGAAAATTGCATATCCTTTCTTGATAAAAAAAGGAATTAAAGGGGATATATTTATAATTTTGGTGCATGTGGGAGGTGCCCAGGTACTGCAGTCAAATGAGAGGCTGATTTACTCTTCTACTCTCACTCTGATACTTTAATCCTGTCATCAGTTCCTTTGCCTTCCAGTGCTTCTTTCTGGTGGGAATCAATGAGGTTAAATGGCACTTGTTTAATCACATCCTTAAGCACTTAAGGCCACCCTTCAAGCACTTTACAAGTCCTGCAAACAGCATCACACCGGCCTACATTGTCCTGTCACCCTTATTTTGACACTAGACTCAGTAATCACCTACACAAACACATTTTCGTTTTGCTTTGACTCCATCATGTAACAAGAAGGAATCCAGTGGGAACAGTACTTGCACAGCAGATAAAGCAATAGAAAAATGTACATTTTCTCTCTCTCTCCATATATGTGGACCAGCTATACCTATAGACAGACAGATGGGTACATAGATATAATCAAAGTAGTCTTTTTAAAACAGTAATGCAATCAACAACTCTTGCTTTTGTAGGACTTCTGGCCATCATATCTCAGCCTGCAGTATGTGGAATACCACTGATTCCTACCTCACCAAAGTGTGGATCCACAAAATTATTGCAAACCCAGTAACAGCACACTCAGGTGTTGGGTCCTGGCATGTGGGAGGACTAACACACATCAGTTACACAGAGAGAAACCAAGTTGCAGGAGGAAAAAAACAACAGAGTGGAATGGACGTTATAACAGAAGAAGGATTAGAATCACAGTGTTCAAACCCCAAATAACTTGACAAAATTTTTTAGCTACAATTGAAGGTCAGAAGGTTTCACTTATAAAGAACACTGCAGATTGTGACAGGTTCTTTAAAAGAGGTAAGTGAAGTTTCTGTGAAATGTTGCAAATAATTGATCCTAAAAATCATTGTGTTAATTAGTTCCCTAAAGACAGTTTCTCTACTACTAACCTTTGACCCTTTGGGGCCTCTAGATCCAGGTTCACCTGTTTTCCCCTGTTTGAAGCAAGATGGGAGAAAAATGGTAGAGAAATGGGAGTGCAGAGAAAAAGAAATTAGTAATGGCTAACTACAGTTTGGAACAGCAGAAATACTTTATTTGATACTACCAAGATAATCTTTAAAGGCATTTAATTTAACAGCACCCAGATTAACATATTCTTTAATTCCAGAGTGCAATGGTCATAGATTCCACCCTTCCAAAGGAAAAGTAGTATTGGCATTAGTAAAGAGTAGGCATCATTATGGTTTTCAGGAATGAATGATGTCATTCCATTGCTCCTGAGGAATGATAGCCAAGAGATAGAGAAGATAGTTGAATATTCTAACATAAGGAGATTAAAATAAAATATGAACACCACTTCTTTTCACAACAGGCCAGGTGAATACAAACTCACTGGCCAAGGAGCACAAAATTAACCTTACTGTTTTCAAAATGCAATAGGAAAGAAAAACTTGACAGGATCAACACCAGGGGAAATATTAAGACAATGCTAAAATGTAGTTAGACAGATCTCTTTCTTAAAGAGTTAGAAAACAGCATGCAAAATGGATTTTCTCTGCATTCAATAGCTACACTGGTCAAAGAGTTCAAACTTCGATGCTGAAAGTTAGGGACCCGGAAGTCAGTACTTCAGCTGGAATGAATTAGGCCAATTCCATGACAGTGTATGTAGGTAGTGTCTTTACTTTGTAGACCAAATAAGAGTCCATTCAGACTGCAGTTTCACAGCTGTGAATACAAAACTGCCATTGTCTTCTGGACTGAAGTAGAGTATTAGACAGAATTTTCATTTAAAACCTCACTCACCAAGTTTTGTTCTATCTTTCAGCAGGCAGAGATGTGTTCATAGGTGTAAAACTAAGAAAACATTTCCAATGTAAAATCAGACTGACCTTTGGTCCAGGGATTCCAGGTTCACCTCGCTCACCCTTCCCAACAGGGCCTGCCTCTCCTCTGTCACCCTATTGCAACAGATACACATATATCACAAAATACTGGGCAGCCTTTAGCGTATCACCAACTGAGCAGGATCAAAGAAACCAAGACAACAGAAGAATCAGAGGTTTAGTCTATCTGTATTTTCAGAATCTGGTGCGTAGTATCAAAGTTCTATTCCCTGCACACACTTTTAAGCCATTTTCCTAAAACCCCTCACATTTATGAAATTATACTTTCTTCAGTCATGCCTATTCTGCCTCTTGAACAAGTAAATTTGGGGATTCTAACATGAAAAAAGATGCTTTATTAATTAAAGTTATGATGGAACATCTGCCTTCACATTTTTTGAGGGCACCAATATGAATATCTATATATCTATCTCATAGCACTGGTCCATGACTTTTCACATTTTCTCCAACAGTGGTCTCAGTATCTGTTACTTGCCGAGGGAAGTTGAATTTGACATCAGCTCTAGGGGCTTCACAGCAGCGCAATGGCCCATTACCCTTACCTTTGTTCCTGGTAGCCCTGGCAACCCAGGCTCTCCTTGTGGACCAATGAAACCTGGTTCACCCTTTAAAAACACAATATGAGAGGAATGCTGGATTACTTATTAAGCAGCATGCAACTATAATAACACAAGTTTATTTTGGGTAGTATTTTTCCCTGTATTGCTTGCAGCTCTCTGGCTGTGATGCAGCATAGTTATATAGAAGTACTTTTCTTCATGGGTAACTTTCATCACCATAAATTCCTGTAGCAAGACGCCACGCAGCACATGAGATGCAAATGAAGCAGAAGGTGTCAAACGTGGGGTTTATGAGGTTAAGGACTGTTAATATGCAACCTGGTCTGTAATGTAACACACCAAACTAATATCCAAGCAAGACTGAAGGCAGGAGGAGAGATCTGAGTTTTCCTAAATTTAAAAAGGGACAGTCCATTTCAGTCATGTGTTATGAGGTAGTTTCCGGTTGCAGCATGTGAATAGATGGGCAGGAATGGTGTGTGACACAGCAATGACAAATGGAGATGGTACTGTTGGGATGTGCTGAATCTCCTTTCAAGTCAGAGACTTGCAGTACCATGGTACTTTCCCTCCTCATTCTGACAGTAAAATACTTCAGTTCTTTGCAGCCAGACAACTTCTCTGGCTGTGAACAGCTGGGAATAAGGCACAGCTCTCCTCATTCCCTCTCTGTTCTGCCTCCTTCCTTCCCATTCATTTGTACAAACAGGACAGACAAATAGCAAGAACAGAGTAGACTTGCAGCAGAAGCAGCACTGAGCAGAAGAGTAAGGCTGTATTTTATTACCTATCTCCATGCCTAAAGGGAGATAATGCAAGATTAATAAGCCATATGCTTTCTTTCACAAATTCTCCTGAAGAAGGCTTCCTACTATTTAACCTTGCATTTTTTCAGATATATTTGAATCACGAAGATATATCCACAAGCTACTGTATATTTTAAAATCAGTTATGTAACCCACTTAATATTTATTTATTAGCTTTTTAGCAATATCCCTGAACTTAATGACTAAAAATTACCCATCAAATAGCTAGAAGACAGACAGATCATAATCCTGTAGTGATATCATTATTGACAATATACAGAGACAGTGCATATGAGCAGTTAATTACTATTTCTCTTCATCTCTTCCCCTCAGAAATACAGGTATGCTGCACATGGTGAGCAAATTAGGAAGTATTCTTGCACATTCATCTGTGCTCTCATCAGCAATCCATCATTAACAGTTAAAGAAATCTTTCCTGTGGTTATATCAAGGACCACAGCAAGCTCCCACAGACCTCCACTTAAGATTATAAAAAAATACAAGTAAATAATGAGCTTTCTCACATGACGTTCCAGCTGGCCATGGTTCAAAATATGGTAAAGAAATAAACTGAGACAAACATGTCACAGCAAAGCACGTGGGGTTTTTTTTGCTCTCACAAGACAAAAACTTAGAGTTAATATGAGTCTTCATATTAGTACACACCAGCAAGAGTAACGTAAGGTTGTCATGCAGATGGAAGCACTTTAATGTCAGTAAATGAAGAACAATGCAGCTTCAATCATTTGTTTTAGAATGAGAGGGTACTCAGTAGCCCCATACTGTTTTAATACTGAATTTGCCTGGGCTAATTTTTTGGCTGGCTTCTTATGACTTCAGGCAGAAAAAATATGCAGTGACTACGTGATTCTTTTCAGTGGTAAGGCTTAGAAGTCACTCAAAGGTTAATGCAGTTTTTGAGTCAAATTCTTCTCTCTGCTCTGGACTATACCAGTTGTATACCACAAGAAAACTTCTGGCCAAAGTCCAAGAAGAAGCCCCTCCTTCCCCCAAAATCTCTAAAAAGAGAAGAAAAAGATGCTTTGCAAAAGCTAGAGGAATTGATAATGGAATAAGCTTGTGGCTCAATTAGCATAAGTAGAATACAGGTCTCATATGACACAGAGTTTTAAAATGTTTTGAAATGTGGAGTGGAAGAAGTGGTGTGTCAGCAGAGACCAGGAATTGACTGGGTGAGCAGCAGCTCCGCTGGGAAAGACGCAGCAGCTACGGTGGATGCCAAGCTGAACATGATCCAACAGTGCATTCTTATCCCACATGAAACAAACTGCAGTCGTTAAAACATGGCTACATTAAGAAAAACATGCATTTCTTCCTCTATCCAGTGCTAGAGAGGATAAGTAGATTTAAAGACAGATCTGATTTGCCGTCTGAACTAAGCTTCTAAGTAGAAAGACATGTTTGAATGATTTGAAACTAAGCTATGTCTTCTCTAATATTTCAAATCTCTTGAGTGTAACCACAGCACAAGGCATTAAGTAAAATGCTCATTGGATATACTTCTGCATCCTGCCATAATACTGCTGACTTCATGCTTTATGGTATCTTTAATGCCATTCAGATAGTAAAGAAAAAAAAAAAGGAATCTATCAAAATTGGCACTGCCAATGTTGGGGCAAATGTAAAGAGAACAGTTTCCTCTCTGTAAGGCATGCTGGTGTCCCTGTTATGCAAAGTCAAGGAAAAGACCTTTATGATTAGTCCATGACACAAACAAGATTCCAGAGCAGTAGAGGAATGTGGTTAGAAAATCAAGAACTAAGGGCTTTAGTTTTTTGTTGTGAATGTATGACACGTATGATTTAGCTGGCATGTAGCTGCAGGAAAGCCAAGAGCAAAGGCTTGCTTGGGAGGGCACTGTGGTTTGACAACATTGCAGCTCTTGTGTTTGCTGAGGCACCTCCTGTTCTTAAGTCTCTAACTTAAATGAACTCAGAATTTGTTCTGCACTACCGTGAAATGCTGAGAGGAACGCAAGGAATCAGAGTAACTAAGACTTGTAATACTTTTCCAAACATCTCACTACAGCTTCTTACAATAAAATCGAAGTTTTATCTAGTTAGAATGTACAGTAATCTTCTTTGCCTGCTAAAGCTGGGGCAGGGAACACAAAATCTGGAAAGAGGAGTTAATCAGTTACATTTTGAAAGAAAAGTAAGGAACTCCTCCATGTGAAATACTGTTTGGCAGCTGTATAGAAAGCCATCTGCCAGTGATGACTCTATAATTCATTTTAGTTCAACTGTTTGGCATAGTTATGAAATCACTGCTTATGAAATTTTTGAAGATTATGAAATAGTCGCATTGCACAAGATGCCAACAAGGCAAATTTCAACGTTCAAACTTCATCTACTGTTAGACTTGGAGCAATTTGTATTAATCACAACACAGGCAGCTTAGTTAAAAGAAAAACAAAACTAAGCTTGTGAATTTCTACCAGTTTACAGAAATGATGTATTATGATATTAAGAATAATTTTTAGTGCCTTTATGTGTTAATATTTTAAGAGACTACCTCCATGCACGCTCATTTTCATTCTCAAGTATTTGTTGACTGTGGAAATAGTAATGGGTCAGATAGCAAATTATATACTACCACTCACAAACATTGTTAATGTTCATGTTCACATCTTACAACAGTCTGAAACAGAAAAGGGCCCTAAAATGCTGTAAACCTAGTGTAATGTGAGCTCGATCAGAATTTAATATTAAAAAGTCACCTTGTAATTTACTTCAGACAACAGTCAGATTTTTTATGAGGATTATTATCTAGGTATAATTATAACTGGTTTTCATGATGATCAAAGCTTTTATGGGCTGAAGCAGAGGCTAGCTTTGATATTAGAGGTTAACCCTAAGAAGCGCTTTAGTTCACTCTCAGTGTCATCTTTTAAGTTTTACAGAACCCATAATTGCCTAAAACTTGGACTTCTGCTTAAAAAAGGTACAGCAGTTGAAATACCATTTTCACTGTTCATTTCTGTTTTAAACATCACTAATTTGGCAGATGTTTATTGACAATGTAGTTCTAATACCGTATTTGGTCAGAATTAGCCTTCATTGCACAGCTGGGACACACACCACCACCATTCTTTGAAACTTTGCTCTCACAGACACACCTAGTCCTCTCCCAGTGCCTGAAATACAAAGCTTTATGGTGATGCATGCACTCAGCAGAGAACAGCAGTTGTTGGGTACACTGTTATCCCAGAGAAGGTTCTTCCTCCTTTAATCATTCTTGTAATGACTATACCACACGTTTTCACAATCAGATCAATGAATTCCTAAAAAAGAAACCTGTGCTGCAGAAAGGCATCCAAACCACAACTTTCCTATAACAATAAAATAAATTCACTTCCATTTCTGAAATTGCTATCCTACTTGTAAGCCTCATGGTTACCCTACTATATTACAGCTACATCAGATTATTACACTATTTCTTCTGTGCTACAGAAATGTGACTAAACCAACCTTTAGACCATGACTTTGAAAGGAGAATGTAATTTCAATCCTTATTCTCATCTAGTGCTACGCACTAGAACTAGCCAGGGAAATTTAAATGTCTAACTCTGACCTTTATTACATAGTTCACTGGTCCTGAAATATTTTGTTCAGTGTTGGCCCCATTGCCAAGACCATGGAAGTTCTGTGCCTCCTGGCTGAGTTGCAGGTCTGCCACAAGGCAGGACACACACAAACACCCTTCCCCGGCATTCTCTTGAAAATCCAAATGTACCAAGGTCAAGACTCCTGTGTGCACACCTCTGTGTTGGCAAACCATGCCAAAGCATCCCGAATTTCTGTGGAGGATTCTGGAAAGGCTGATGCATCCCACCTTTTCCATAAACAGAGAACCTAGCTGTGTGGACTGGAGGAAAACCACAACCATGCTTCAACACACCGCTTTGGACAGGCTTGGAAATTACAAACACCTGCCTGCAGGTCTAGTGGTTCTCCAAAAATTCCTGTGTCTGGCATGGGCCAGCACACAAATTCTTCAAGAGTCACAGACTTTGGGAGATGCCAAAGCTCCTTTCTCACAAGCACTGATGTGGAAGGGTCCTCATTTTAATCACATCAAGAGACCAGTGCTTGTCTTCAGTGTTACGCTGGCTCACTTAGAGCATATTTAAAACAAAAACAGTATGATGCCCTTTCTCACCTAACTCTACTGAAAGAATCCTGCCAAGGCGGAGTTATATAGAAGAGCTATCAAAAAAGACCCCAAACCCAGACGCAAGACAATTTGGAGAACAGCTGTGAAGCTGTAATAAATTTGATTTGGTTCATGGGTACCTGTGCTGATTTTCCAGAAGTTGCCATCTGCTGTCCTAAAAAAACTTTGTTTTTGAGGTTGCTATCTAACCAAAATACTGCACTCCTCCACTCTGGAGATGAGTGAGGGCCAAATTCTCAGGATCTTGTAACAGAGCAATCCATGGTGGTCAATGAAGCTGTGCTTGCTCATGTCCTCCCTCTGCCTGCAGCACTTAGTTCCAGTGAAGCAATTTCTCAGAAACTCAGCTGGCCTTAGACTATACAATTCAGAGTACTTTGTCACTGTGAAGGGCATTAGAGGGACTTTATATATAGCCTAATGTCCATGGGAATTTTAATCTCAGGAGGACTACAATATTCAGCTCCTAAGAAGGAAATGAACAAGGTACAAGGAAATCTGATTAAAAAAAACAACCCTAACCCCATTTTGTAAGGTCTTTCTTAAGGCTTTTCATATCACTTTAGAATTGGCTCCAGAAACTGCCAGTTAAAACAGGTTGTCTGGCTCACTCATCGCATTTGAAACAATATCTTTACTCCCTAATCAGGCTCTAAACTTAGAAAAACAATTGTGGTTTAGAATTTCCAAATGCGTATTTAGACTTTATGATTCATTTGGAGTTAGAGAAGTAAAACCTGGCTAAACAACCTGGCTAAAACACTGAGGTCTCACAACAAGCCTCACTTTGTATGACATACATTGCTTTTTAGTGAGCCTCATTTTCTTCTTGCTTTTAAGTTCTGTCTGCTTAGAAAGTATGTTGCTTTGGGAGAGTGCTATCAGAACTAGTAATGATTTTGATTAATTCTGCATCCATTAATTCTGCATCATATAAGGGACTTCTTATAGGCTAATTATAATTCAAGTCAGCATGGTAACTATTTCTGAGGATAGAATAACAACACTTGTTTTAAGAAGCACCTAATTTTTAATTCTTTTCAATGACTGAACTGCGAAGAAGTGTTTGGCCCCAAATTGTTTCTGTTAGAAAAGAGTTAGATGACAAATCTAAGGAATTTTTGTTGCTCTTCTGAAAGGTAAGGAGCTTTATTGCATACCCTCATTTCTGGCCTTATAAAAATGTGTATTTGAGGTACAGAAATAATTTCAGAATACTGGTATCAAATTTTCTTTGTGGATGACAAAGTACTTGATTTCTGAATACAGTTGGACTTTGATTATTCAACTATTTTCAAAAATTTTGATTTGGGGTTTTTTTTGTACAAAGAAAAATTAAACTATGGTATAAAACATTTGCTGTGAAGTAGTTCTTATAAGCTCAGTCTTCCAACCAGTAATAGCTTTAGAGCAAGCAACATTCTGTGCTTTGGTTCCTCATGTTTTAGCATTTTCCAGGACAGAAAATAAGAGATTTGGAGGATATAGTTTCTGAGAGATTAACAAGAACTGGAAGCATGTATCTTGAAGGACACCCGAACAAGCACTCCTGACACACACATACTATCCAATGTTAATGATGATTTCATTTTCTGGCTTTGATTCTCAAAATCAGCTCTGGGAAATTACATGTCTACACTATGAAACTGATTTGTGCCATAATATATGGAAAGCAGACAGCTAGGAATCAGTGAACAAAACTAGATATGTAACTATGTACATACAGATATACACTTCCACTATGGAAAGCATATAGTCAAAACACATTGCACAGGTGTGCAATGTATTTTACCTACCCACACAAAGAGATACTTCTGAAACCTAGCCCACCAAAGGCGGGTACTAAGTCCTATTTTTTTAGATCAGTTCTCATTTTCACCCAGAACACACATCCTTATCACCTACTCTCCAGTACTTAACCTGTACTACAGTACGCATTTTCAGCAGCTCAGGCAGAGGAGCCACTTTCAAGAACACTGTATGTGAGTGATGAAAGCCTGGAAATTTGATCACACTCGCATATTTATATACATATATATGTATCAGCTACAGCAAGTGTATATCAGAGAAAAATAAATTCCCTCAAATTTCAATTGATGCAATTAACATGTTCAGCCCATCTCTGTATCCAGGATTTGGACAGGCCTGTCACAAAATCAGAGGGTTCCTTCCAGCTCCTGGGTTCAGGCTAGAAAGAGTTCTGAATATGGTGACCTATCAGATAAAGATGAACTGAAGCCTGGGCAAGAATATCTGAGTACTGGAGGAAATGGAGAGAGAGACAGACCCTGCAGGTTTCCTGTTAACACTATCAAGGAATAAAAACAGGAAGAAAAATGGAAATACCAAAAATGAAAAATGCATTAGGAAAATGTGAACAGCCTTCCTAAGAACTCCTGTGAGAAAAGGGGAATTTACCAAACTTTCCTACAGGTGGTAAATGGCATTGACTCAAAACCAAAATGCTTAGAACTACCATTCGCTTCAGATTTCCTTTCATTTTGCTGCCAGATGGTAAGAACAGCACTTAAACACATAAGCTTCAACAACAGTTGCTCTCTTTTCTACAGGAGTTTAAACAGGAGACTAACTTCTATGCATTCAGCTTGAAAATTCTCTCTCATTTTCTCTGAAATTTCTCTTTTGTAACAGAACTAACTGGCTGAAAGTAGTGTCAAGTCTTCTAGACCTTAAAAAAGTACGTTCTGTGGAGCAGAGTGTCTTTCGGTCTTCAGAGGGTAAGATGTCTGAGTAGGTATAGAACAAAAAAAAGAAATTTAAGTACAGAAGAAAATTAGAGCTGCTTTTGCTTTCATAAAAAGAAAAATAAAAGGATATAAAATCGATTCGAATTCCCACGTTCTTATCCAGGTTTTTCTGAAACCTTGCTCAGGCATAGTCCCAGGGAAGTCAATCCCAAGAAATTGTATAGAAAGATACAAGGCATTGCATACTGGTAAGTCTATTGAATCAGCCACTTCCACTGGATTTTAAAACACAGAAAGCTTTCCATACTTCCCAAAAGCAGCCTTTCTCTTCTCATGTCAAACCATTCAACAGTTCAGTTTTCTTGAACACAATAAAATAAAAATTTATATGCGCTTGTAAGCCTCAGTTCAGTATTTGTTTTAAAAACTGAGGGACAAATGCCAGAAACACCACAGAAAATCTAGATCCTGCAAAAAGTGCTGTTACTGAGAAGAGGCTTGTCTTTTGTGATGGCTTCTCGCTGCAGTGAAGAAAGTGAGAACTGTACAGGCCAAATTCCAGAAAATGCAATGCAATGGATTTGAGAGATGTCTGACATTACAATGAATGAGGGCATGCATGATTTCCATTACAGTAAGCAAGTGCTGCTTTGTAGGTATCTTCCTACAAAAGCTATGAGATAAAACAGACACACGAAGTTTGTGTTTCACAGACAGACTTCTGTGTCTGCTTGGCATCAGTCGGGGGATAGTAGAGCGATGAGTTAATATTCTGAGTTTAGGTGGAACACATTCAGGGCTCATTAGGTTTCCAGCCATTCCTAAACAGCAACAGGTGCTTGAGAAATGCTTCTCCAGTATGTCACAGACAGCTTCTTCACTGTCTTGGAAATAACTGACTGCGCTTGTGTTTCCTCCATGGCACCAACTGACAATGAGGAGAGAACGAAAAGGAACAGGAAGAACTCCCAAAACATCTGCATGTGCATAGTGAATGGCTCTAGAAGAGTAAGAAATAAAAGGCCCTGCTGCATACCCTGAATTCAGATATGATACTCGCCTGTCTGTCCAATGTTGCTGCTCATTCAGACTCCGTATCACATTCAGCCAAGCCCTAACAGGTTCCCAGGAACATTGATTAATTAATTGAAATGGCATTGTAAGAAGCTGGAAGTTTCTCAGTGATTAGTATTCATTAATCCTTTATGTACTTGAAGCACACAGGACTAAATGTCTTGGGAAGCTTGTTTAGCCATGGGAAGAAAGATGAGATGTAGCTGGACAGTATGGTCCACTGCCTGGCACAGCATTTGTGTTGGCACAGGTTGGTTTAGCTTTTGCAAAGAGTGCTGTGCATGTGCACAGTTACCTAAAACATTTCATAATACAGCCTGCCACTGCAGAGAAACATTCACAAGGAAGCAATTTTAAGTTCAACTAACAGATTTAAAGAAAAGGGGACTTAATATTTAACATTTAAGAACTGTATCCAGGAATTTTCAATGTGTAGAATAAACCTGTACCTTGTAACCTTTTCCTTACCTCTCAAAAAGTTTGGAAAAGGCCTGAAAAATCTCTGCCAACAGCTACTGGGCTGGCATGCAAATGCACAAGAATGCTGTAATCTGTTTGTTAGGAAAAATTTCCCTTATGGAAACTTACATTTTGTAACAAGTTCTTAGATGTTGCAATGACATTGTGAGAGGTTTCTGCTATGTCTTTGATGTTATACCACTACTGCAAATCACTATTAAGATAGCATAGCAAAGACAGATCTTTGAGAGGTTTATAAAGTCCGTATGGGAACAGATCTCAAAATCCCTGAAAAAATTGTAACAAACAACAAGGATCACTCAGGGGGAAAAAAAAAAAAAAAAGGATAAAAAATCACTGCTTCAAGTAAGTTTTGTACAAGATGACAGCACCATTCCAAGTCCAGACAGTTGGGTTTCCTCCACGCTCAAGTCTCTCATCTGGGCACTGCTATTTCAAAGCAGCTTTCAATCAATCTCCAGATCACTGGAAATTTGTTTCTCTGTAAGATAACACTGATGCTGTTTTTGTAAATCAACACAATGATCCTACCATGGTGGTACATATATCATTGCTAAAAGGGAGGGTGAGAAAAGGGGATGAACTACTACTTTTCCTTTGCTGATGAGTGCCCATATTCCTAATTCCAGCCATTCTCTGATTTCTGCAACCACTTCTCACAAACATAGTCTCAGTGACTCAGAAAAAATGAGGGTTTTTTACTACAGACTGCTTAATAAAACAGAGTTTACAAATGCCTTGAAATGAACAGCACCCATCCTGCACTTCTGATGTGACCAGATATGCTTCGCTCTGTCCTGTGCACATTCTGCTTGCTTGTCACCATCCAGGTCACACACAGGTAGCCACCTCAATGCAGAATTGCACTAGATGAAATTTCTTCACTGAAACATCACCAGCCTCCCTCTGGACTAGACTTAAACAGAAAGTATTTTCCTAAATGATTAATATTTGACCAAATTATTCCATTTTATTCTGCACTGTTTTTCCACTGTATCCACTGAATTTGGAAATAAATTTTCACTGGGCAAAACTCCCACACTTTATCCATTTTTCACTTCACATTTTGTCTTTTAGGTGATTCTGGAAGCTCCCCTTCTGAGCCATTCTTATTGCCAACAAGTAATTTTCCCGGAGCAGCCACTCAGATGTAGACTTTTTTACTTAGTGGTTATATGCATGGACATGTGGCCTGCATGAACATGGAAACCCCAAAGACCAGCCACAACTCCAGTTGCTTTTGGCAAGTGTCCCCAGGACGAGTGCCTCAGGCAAGTGCCCCACTGACCTCCAACTGAGCTACCTCTTTGCTCACTGTTAAAGTAAACAGAATAGGGATTGCTGCCAAAGGCCCTTATAAAAATAGTTTATTCACACAAGACTCTTCTTCTGCATGATCTTCACTACTCAATATGGTGTTCATCCTTGCAGAAAATGAACAACCTCCATGGGAAATATATTTTCAGCTGTTACAACACACAAAATTTAATATGCACATTCAATTCTTCCCATAATTCACTAGTAACACAGAAGGGACATTATGCCTCAATGGTGTGGCAATTCACAGGTCCCTGGAGAAAATCAGTGCAAGTGTTACATTCCATGAGATAAATCCTGAATCCTACCACAGTGGACATGAGTTTGGTCTTTGAATAATCCTCCTTGTTATGGGGGAAATTCTATAAACTGTCTCCTTGAGACATATGCAGGCTCATGCTGGAAGGCAAAGAAAAAGTTTCAAAGCGATTTTGTTTTCTGAAAGGATGATCTTTGTCACAACGGAAAAGTGGCCATTCTGATCTGTGCTCACTCAGGATATGTGAATCTGCTCACTCTGTGCAGAATCACACAGTTACAGCTCAAACTGTGCAAATGTCTGCAGCTCCCAATGCAACCACTTATGCCAGAACTAAACCAACTATGTGTCTTTTATATCAGCTTACCTAAAGATTCCAGACAAACTGGAAGCCAGGGACTAAACCAGGTATTGTGTCAGGGACTGCAGCTAATACTGAACAGAATATTATTAAAACATTTTGACTTGTCAGTGGAAATCACTGCTGTGTAACGGAGCACAGAGTATTTTTGTCAACAGAGCCAGGTCTCCACAGCCTGTGTACAATTAATGCAGTTCTCCGGCTGGAGGCTTGGCTAATTCAGTAGATTATTGCTACTGGAAAGCACACATCGAAGTGGAAACCAAGTAAAACTTTTGATGACAAGACTTTTCCATTGAATAAAAAAAAAATTTAAACCCTCTACTATTTTATATTAAAAAAAAAATAACTAGAATGTTCTGCCTCACATTTTAACGTAAGATATACTGTTTGCCTACCCATACACACTTAACCAATTTTCCACGTGAGAACTTTCTGTAATAAACCCCAGTTTAATACCAGAGACACAGAAAAAGATGTAAGACAAATACATTAAGTCAATTTGAGCCACATTCTTGCATTTCCCCCTCTTTGTGGTGTTCCCCCCCAACACAACAGGTACTACAGTTTATTTACCTTTATTCCAGGGAGTCCAGGAAGCCCAGGAAGGCCTGGTTCACCCTATACAGGAAAATTACATAATATTACAGACATTATCCAGTTATGGTCGCTATCCAGTGAACAGCCCTGTAAATTCTGCAGCAAGATAAAAGAGCATGAATGATTGCTAGTCAGCTCCAGCAGGACTGATTTTTTCAAAATGAGTGACTTAAATGTACAATTAGTAAGAGTCAAGTTAAGAACTTAGGTATCTTCTGGGAACCTTCAATGTGAAGATGACACCCAAGTTGAAAATCCATGTCAGGAAAGCCAAATAAGAATTCACATTAGCCTTCAGCAATAGAGAAGAAAACAAGCAGCACTGGTTCATTTTACACACTGCCGTTGAAGTTCTGTACTTAGGACAGATGTTTAATTCTGTTCCATTTTCAACTCTGAGCTAGATATTGTGCTGTGTAACTGTCTGATTTAGCTACAAAGCAATTCAGAAGAGCTTGGTTTAAATTGCACAATTCAAGCAGGACTGCCTAATTATAATCGGGCCATCAGTTTTATAGAGCTATCCATAGCATCATTTCAGAGCTTGTTCTTTATCTGTGAATATACACGGTGTCATGAAGGATAGTGGGAATATAACCTTTTACTGCTTTACCCAGAAAAGCCTTGATTATTTAAAATTGCAATGAAAGGACCTATAGAACTCTATTTGCAAGGTAATTTTGTAACAAGTATTGAAAACTGAATGCATTAATTTTGAAATTAGTCTAAGACAAGAATGACAACATTCTCACAAATGGTCATTTTGAGATATCAGCTAAATGGAAAGATGTTGTCTAGGGAAAAAAGATGATGAACAGAAAAAAAAAAAAAAAAGAGCAATAACACATGAAGAAAACATTATTTTAAAGGCTGGGGATTTTACTTTAATATAGAGATGGATTCTAACCAGCACCTTGGATCTGAATATTCCCTGAACTTTCTGGAAGCTCAGGTTTGAACTCTGAAGCCAAATTCTACCTTTATAACGAGTTGAACTATATTCCAGATTTTTTACACTCATGAGCTTTACAGAAATCCAGACTTCAGCTCTGTGGTTTGGGCTGATACCTACAGGCTGTGCTATTAAAATATTTTTTGTCTCCATGTACACACATGCTTATACACACTCATACACTCACGTACACAGTGTATACACACACAAACAAACACATGCACACGTAATATAGGTGCTCATCAAACTGCACCACCCAGAGACACTTCTTTGAGGCAGAGATATTAAATAGACTTGAAATGCTCATGGCAAAGTTGCATTCTGCCACAAACTGAAAAACACAATAGAGGGGCTGCAAATCTCTTTACCAAATGGAATAATTTTTAAGTGGTACAGAAGGATCTGATAACAGCTTCTTTGTCTGTTTTAGTTTCTCCAAAGTTCTAACTGTTCAAATTGCCTACAGGCACAGGAAAGATTCCAGCCTCAAAATATTAACTATAAAGTCAGAGGAAAGAATAGAGGCTAGGATGCCATTTTCAACAGACACTTACTTTTTGGTATGTTGACTACCACTTTCTAAAGCAGAAAATGGGTTATTACTCTTGCAAAAGAATAATGCTCCATTGCACTAACTCCAAATCCCTACTCTGTCTTTCCACTTTTTGCATGAGTAGCCTATTACCATCAACTTTTCTCACCTAATTGTGGAAGCACTAAATTTCACTTGTAAGCACAGAATTTGAAAATTTATAATTTGTAATATATTGCTGCAATAGGTCACTATTTAGTCTTGGGACAGAGCTAACCCCCATACACTCACACATAATAAGCAGAAAAGATTCACCAAAGCCAGTTCAGAGTCACAGTAATCTAAAACAATTAAAATGCCCCTAAAAGATACATCAATATGAAACACAATGAAATCAATCATTATTTCTTAGTTACAACTAGCACTGCAGATGAATGCATAGTATTTGCTTTTTTTTGGACCTTTCCTAATATAAAAGTTCTGAGTGTGATTTATGAGAAGAATGACTTTTAAAGAAACCAAGGCTGTATACTAACTCTATTACATAACAGCAGCACGGGTCATTCTGTCACCTCTGAGCACAATATGGCCCACAACAGCCTTGTCAGACTGCTGTAACATTGTCACATTTCATTTCATGCAAATGGTATTCAGCTGGGCAGCTCAACAAATATTTGTCCTTAGAAGATGGATAAGGGACAACTAGAAGAAGAGGAAAAAAGGAAAATATAAGAAAGAAAAGAAGACACAGGAAGGAAATACAAATAGGACATAGAGAAGGGGAAAAGCATCAAGATGAGGTAGGTGGCAGAGGTGTGCCCCCAGTTGGAAAGAGAGCCTCCCACAACCTCTGGTGGTGTGAACAAGTCCCTGCTAAGCAGGGGTGCAGAGCAGCAGACATGGGGCACCTGTCTGGAGGAGGCACACTGAACAGGCATATTATGGGAGCTGATGGTCGGGGCTGGGGCACCAGTGTGGCATACTGGGAACTCATGAGTTGAATGGAAGGAAGACACTAAGCCCTCCTTTGGTGTGAAAAAGAAGGTGAGAAAGTCTGAACTGCATACCTCTCACTTATCCATGGTGCCTGAATCAGAGCAAATCTGAGCGCCTGGGACTGAGAACCAGCAGCCTGCTGATAAATCACTGCTAGTTCTGCCTCCATGGCAGCCACTTAATGAGAGTATGAATCTCCACAGGCGCTTAAGTGCATTTTCTAGTTTATTGCCCAAGTAAAGCATATGCTTCAGAATGCACACACTGAATGATTCTGCGGATTAGGTAGCTTTAAACTACTTTGATTACCTTTCCTAATTAAAACTGCACTTTACTAAGGAACTGCATTTGCAACCATAATAGTCTTTGTTTAGTCTCTGATGAGAATTATAATTTCTTAAATAAAAAGACTTAATTTCTTATTTATATGAGGCTTGGGGTTTTTCTTAGTCACCAAAAGACCTTGAATATTAGAAAACGGTTGTCCTGCCATCCACTATATAGAATTTTAGCTCTTGACTGTCTGTCTGGAATACCTCAGCTGGCAGAAGGACTCTGTTCCACTCTGGCAGCAGTGTGCAGGAGATCATTTTCAATGTTGTAAGAGGTAAGAACAGTGCCAATGGCTCCAGAGGGAAACCAAGTATTGCAATGCACAAATCCAGTTCTCTCACTGTCTCTTTGCTCTCCCTGCAGGACCTGCCCCCTACTCTTATGAAAGGGAGCTGAAGGCACAGCAATCACTGTGTTTGATGTACTGTAGATTCAAAGAGTAAATTCCCCAGCTTCAGAGGGCCTCATGCAGCACAGTCATTCTAACTCCTGCAGGACCTTTCCTTGCAGAAGCAGCCTCAGCCACCCAGCATTCAGGGGAATTTCTTACACTGGAAGGAAGAACAGAGTGGCATTACCTGGTCTGTGTCCTTCCAAACACACTGCGTACCTCTTACAGTTTGATTCCCCTCACAGGTGTATGTGAAAGAGATTCTGACCAATATTTATTTTCTTCCTAATGAGATCTAACAATGTACCAGAGTTTGAAGATTAGTAGTCAAACATGCAGGGTTAGCTTGTGATCACTCAAGGAGCAGAGCCATTCTTTGTTAGTCTCACCAGCTGCAACTGGGCAAGCTTTTAATGCAAGAAGTGTGCTGTGGCTAGAAGGGAAGGTGGGTTAGTCAAAATTGCTTTTCATGTTCATTAGTATCATCATTGCTCTGCCTTTTTAAAATACTAAATTATCATAGACCAAATGTGTACATCATTGGGCTGCTAAATTGGACTGCCTCTGACTCATCCCAGTACAGGTAAGTGCCACTGGTAACACAGATGTAACATAAATTATCACAAATCCAGCAGAAAAGGGAAACAGAACATTTCCAAGTAGTACCTTTTGTCCAGGCCGTCCAGATTCACCAGGTTCACCCTAAAAGAAAACCGATGAAAGACATGAGATCTGGGAAAATGAATTAAAGGTCGAGCTGTGGAAAACCGTAACATTAATGATACCCCAAATATGTGTGACACTGTAAAGTAACATGCACCCCTCTTCTCCTTGTTCAACTTCTTTAGAACTACATTACCTTAATTCCAGCCGCAGAAGAGCCAGGGTCACCCTGATACAAAATCCACAAGAAATAATCATTCTTACTACATATACAGTTTCCCAGGAAACACATAAAACAAATCATATAATAGTATAGCAACATCACATAGCAAAATAACTGCATAGCAAGGTTGCATGGTTTTTGTGCTGCTACATAGGAGTTTAACTAATTAATTACATCAGTGTGATTCAGAAAAGGAACAGTATTGTTTTCAAGAACATGCAGAGAGATCCAGCTTCACTCACCCAAACATCTATTATAGTTAACCTCAAACTTCACAACTAATAATGTAGATGTAATAATTGCAGACGTTGTATAAATGTACTTCACAAAGCCAGAAGATGGGACATCCTTTGACATCTCTAAATTGCTGATCTACATTAAAAATAATTTACTGCTGTTTACAAAGAATATGAGTGACCATTTTGACCTAATTTTATAGATGGCAAGTGTCAGGTCTCAACTGACAAAATTTTTTGTGCTAATGAAGATTTACCTTGAAAAAAAACTCCAGTGACCTATGAGTTTATCTCCATCAGGAGCTAGGTCATAGCTCTATTTCCTCAACACTCCAGCATATTTAAACTGATAGATTAAAGCATGCAATGTTATACTTTACAGGATGAGACAGCTACAGTAATTTACGTATTCAGGAAAGGTCTCTGTTCCGAGAAGGCATCTAGCATTCAAAAAGATTTGCCTACATTTTGCTGGGTTGACTGAATTTCATAGGCAGTGATATGCACAGGACAGTTTTTTTCTTAAACAACATGCCAAAGAAAAAAGAAAAAAAAACCTACTGAAAAGTTTGCTAGTCAGACTACATACTATTGAAGATGACTAGTGTGCTTCTATTTGAAAAATTGTTTAACTGTTCATTATTTAAAATAATTGTACATTGTTCACTGAAAGTAGCAAGCTGCTACATGGCAGCAACTTCAAGCTCCTGAGAAGCCTGCCTGTGATTTACATAGGCAAAATAGAAGCCAGTACTGAAATACACTTTGAAGATGTATATGCAGGGTATAAATGCTTAATATTCTTTGTACAAAATACAGATAGAGGACACCCATTCCTGATGTCTCTGTGAATGCCATAGAAAGATGTTTGGCTATGGCATCTTTTTGGTATTATCTTATAAAATTAAATTCTACCAGTTAACACGCTCACTGGCCTCTGAAGAACAGGAATACACAGTTAGTGCAGCTTGCTCTTGAGTGAAGAAAACACAAAAATCAGAATATTGAGGTTGATACATGCATGGAAACCTGAGCTGCCTCATTTTGATAGACATGCATGAGTGACACTGCTAATATCCCTTACAAGCATGTACAACTGAAAGCCTCAAGAACCTTTTATAGCTATAAAGGGTCAAAGCAACTAGTGAGACACATTAACCAGTTAAACATTTCGAAGGGCAACGATGGATATGGAGAAGATAAGACACAAAATATTTATAATCCACCTTCGTGCAACTATAAAAAAGAGCATCAAAGAAAAAATTACAGTACAGTATGTTCTCAATTTACTGATGAGTCAAGACAGTTTGCAAATGAAGCAACTTTAGCAGAGAAACATGTACAAAGAAGGAAGATACTTGGTAGTTTCTAGGGACCAAGGCTACAGAGGAAGAACAGAAGCAAGAACTCAAGTTTGGCATTTACACTGTCTTCAAAGTAGGAGAATTCAACAAAGACATTTTCATTCTAAAGTCTCAGGTCAAGAATCAAGGACTCAAGTCCCTATTTTTGAGTGTCACTAGGTACAGCAGTTCAGAAAACAAAGCTACATTTTTTGCACAAACAGGAACCTGCTCCTATACCAAATCTGAATCTGCTGCATCGTGGTATCTCACTCTCTCACCATACGAACAAAAATTTATTATTTATCTCAAAACATTACTTAAGCTTTTAAAGAAATGTTTTTAAGTTTTATGAATGATGGATTAAATCCTCTAAGCCTATGTATAGCATTATGATCTAGTGCAATGTTCTCTGCTTATTTACACAGAATTAATGGCTTGTTTACTGAGCAGGAGGGGTCTGTACATGTATGTGGCTGAACACCCAGAACTGAGTGGATACTGGGCTTATCTCTGAACACATTCAGCAGCTCTTTTAGAAAGAGTCGTTACAAAGAGCCTTATAAGTCTTACAATACAGATAGAAATACAAATAAATATAGAAAAACAGTCAAGTCTGCTTTATGAACAAATTAATTAAACGTGTCCAAAACAGTCATTCTTATTTCCTCTGCCACTTAGAAATTGCTGGGCATCTTCATGCCGGAATTATACAGAATGATCACAGAGCAAAAACTTCCCCCTATGCTGAAGAACAGGAAAGAACACAAACCCTGTTAAGCAGCTCAAGTGTAAAGTAATGACACCAAGTTTAATGCTTACTCCTAAATTATCTGCCAGAAACCACCCTTGTAAGCTCTCTAGAAAGTGCTGTTTGCAAAGCTACCTATCAGAAACGTTAAGCTGTAGCTCTGCTCTAAGAATGGTATCTTTTTTCCTGGGTGGCAGATTGTCTTGTAGGCAGGGAAGAAGAAGAAAAATATTGAAAGTCAACCAAGTCACAGCTCTGGAAAATCTGGCAAAAATTAATGCAGAGGATTCGAACCTGTTATGGTTAAAGCAGCGCACTCCAAACAAACAGAATATATTCCCACGTCACCACCCCACCTCTGAAACTCATATGAAGCCTAGAAGAGATGGGAGACTTCTGCATTATGAAGTTCAGCAGGTGTCTTGAAATTTCTTCAGATACAGCAATATATATATGAAGTCTCCTAACAAACTATACTTCCAAGTTGATTCCAACTTGACTGCCTAACTGTTGGAAGTTCACACAGCAGTATTTAAAACTTTATATTTGGCCAGAAAGGATCTCCCACTGAAAGAAGGAGAGAACTTTTTTCTTTCCTTAAAAAAGATCCCAAACAGGGGGATGTGCACACTGATATGGGCAATATTGGCATTCTAGTGGATGCAAGCTCAGCATTCACAGCTAATGAAGTAGAAAAGCAACAGGTGAAGTTGCACTAGGCCACGCAGAGAGATTAAAAACTTACCATTTACTTGTTGTAGAACTATCTGAACAAAAATCTCATACTTGTAGCAGATTATATTCTTAAATCACATAAGAGGTGGTCAAGATTATGTTACCAGCATACATTGTGTAAGTAAGTAAATAAGGTTCTGAAGACTTTCATCTGGGTTAATAAGCATGACTGCAGATAAAGTATTATTTAAATTAACTCCAAGAATCAAGTAACTTGACTATTCTTAAAACTAATGTCTATTTTTAATTGCTGATTTTAGAATATGCCTTAAAATATTTGTGCTCTTCAAAGTACAGATTAAATGCACCCAAATGACAGATCCTGAGGGATTTGCATGCATTCCTTACCAGCTTGATAAATCCATCATAAATTTCTCCTTGCACGGAAATGATGTAAGTTGGTTAAGCATTACACATGCAGGGGTACAAGAAAAAATGCTTATGCTTCTGCCCAAGTGTAATCACTAAAATAAATGTTTTTTAGAAATATATGAGTTCAAAAGTGATGGCAGAAGAGATCAGTATGTCTGACCCTTTCTCATGTGCAACACAGCCTTTACCCTGATTGCTAAAGACTGACTTGTGTAAGGAAACCACATTGAAAACTCCAGTTCAATTTTCTGAGCGTGAGTCTCACATAAAAGAAAACTCAAGAAAATAAAAATTTTGACAGAAGCTATTTTTTGGTGATTTCTGCAACATCTTGGTACCTTGCAACAATGAACTAAGAAGGTATAAAGTGAGGTTATTGTTGATGTCATGTAGAATGAAGATTTGAAGTGTGGTTATCGTCAACTCTTGATTTTCCAGCTGCCAATTTTGGAGGGAAATTGCCTATCATGATACCATAATTTTTGTCCCATATTGGTTTGGTCCCTCTCTTTGATGGAAACACAGAAGGGGAAAAGTTAAAGGGTGTATCAGAAAACGTGGCTAAAATTCAACAGAGCAGTTCCAGCTGGTGGGTTGTGGCCAAAGCTTTGTATGATGAAAATTTCAACAAAGAGGAGTGCTAGCTAGAAACACGATGATGTATTCTGCACTAGAGTTTCTGCTGTATGAAGTCAGAAATCTTATGCTTAGTTGAACAGAATAGTGAAAATTTTTCTGCTGCTCATAAAAATGAACTCAACTAAATCACGCACCTTTAGAAAACCCCCAGCTCAAAATGCATTTTTCTTTTGAACAAATTATTATTTTCGTTAGTTGGTTATACTATAAACACACCTAAGGCACACATTTTCTTCTCAACTAAGAAGCAGTGTACCTTTTCTCCTGTGTCACCCTTCAGTCCATTCTCGCCAGCATCCCCCTATAATTAAAATACATGTTATATTTTAATGATTTTATGTAAGCACACAGTATGCAGAGAAGAGTCAGCATTCCAACATGATTAGCAAGTTGATTTTGTTATTCAGATAGTCAATCTCTCTGTGACATGGTCAGGAAGTGGTGATGTCTTATACAGACTTCACTATAACTGCGACCCCTTTCACAGATCCGAAAAAAAGCCCCACCACAAAGTATCAAAATACCTGTTGGTATAATCTACCAACTCTCCCAGTTCATTGCAGCTCAGCAAGGAAGGAACGATTTAATGATTTCATGATGATTCAACACTTTAAATTACCACTACATTTTTCTTCCCAATGCAGAAACATTCACCTAGATGCATCTAATAAAACTCAGATGACAGTTACACAATTCCAGTACTTTTTATTAGGATTCTCAAGTCATTTATAGCATCTACTCTCTGAGTCTGAAGTCCTCCATGAATGATTCACAAACTAAAAAAAATTCACTAAATGTCACTCCTCCAAGGAGCTACCAAATGACTTTCTCTCTACACAAAATCTATGCACTCTTTATTGTTTAAAAAGTGATGTTTGGATAACACCTTTTCATGGCTGAGTAGGTATCTTCTACTCAAAAAGTGTCCAAAATTTTTAAATAAAAATTTCACAATATTTATCTATAAAAAGACCTAATTTCCACCCATAGTCATGTAGCTACATAAGAAGTCCAGACTACACCAAATAGTCTTTGTTATATGTTAAGAATATAGGCTAAAAATTTCTGTGGGACTTGAGGTTCACATAAAGTGCAAGAAGTATTTAAAATGCCAAAAATATTGATAAAAATAGAGCCTAAGTAGACTAAAAAAATAGTCCTGGTCTTGGTCAGATAACCAGTAGTACTATTCAAATAACATTATTCAGTATCTGTCATATTGTTCTGAAAACTTTAATGTGAAATTCCATTCAGAGAGGACTTAGAGAGCAATTTATACATCACAGTCACTGATACAATGGGAACTAGCTAACAATCTAGCACCACTTCAATTAAGGAAACATAGATGAAACACAGAAGAGTAACAGGAATGTCATGCCAAGTTCATTTGACATGATAAAGCATATTGAGGGGATTTGTAACTACACTTTTCAGAAAAAGACAAAGGATAATTATGGAAAAATAGAATGGTTTTAAGTAACAAAAGTTCAGTACATGTTAAAATTCACTGTTATTCCTTTCATGTATGAAAACAAACAAAGTACTGAAGCACTTTAAAAATATTATTTTAACAGAAGAAATTATTTCACGATGCATATTTCATGATTACATACTTCTACATGTGGGGTACAGACTTCCAAGATTTCCCTGGAATATTTTTATGGTGTGCTTTTGAAAATGTGAAATGAATTGCCTTGGCAAAGCATACTTCCAGCTGCTATTACACAGATTTACATGGATCTGGAAGTGAAATTCAGTTGTAGCTGCAAAGACACAGCTAAACACTTCTCAAGAGCAAATGGCACCTCAGTACAAGCAACTTGCTTTTTACAAGTAAGCTCAGCATACTTGCAGAAGATGAGGCTGTGCACAGATTCCTACTCAGAATAAGGCTTATGTAATTTCTCAAACTGCCCCTGTGTGCAGGCGCAGAAGCTTGACTCTAAACTCATTGTGCTCCTACCAGCCACTATGCCTGGAAGAGCAGAATTATACTCTCCTGCAGCACAGAGTTTTATCCCACCCCCTTGTCTTGTCTTGGTGTGACTGGACATCAGAGAAGCAATTTCTTGCTAACTCACTGCAAGTAAGAGCACCATCAGCATGCCAGTTGTGCTGCTGGTGCCTCTCCAGACAGCATTGCTTGAGGGCATCGGGGCAGACTCCCTTGCTCTTACTTAAACTGACCCAAACACAAATGGAGCATTCCACTTTTAGTATGTTGAGAACTGGTTATCCAGGTATCACTTAGAGTGTAGTTATCATTTGTTACCTAATTGTTTTATTCCACACAAGTGCCAGAGCATCAAAACAAAGTTATGAGAAATGTGTGGATCTCTAATTTATTCAGACGGGCTCATCACTTTCTGAGACTCGCCACAGTTAGGATTAGTTGCCTGATTGCTCAGCTGTGCAGCCTTTAACACACGATCACTGCACTCTGTGACTAATCCCACTGCAGTAATCACAGATCAGTAACTTCCATTAGTATTATCTGACTCTCAGAAAGGCTGCACAATGCTGCTCAAGTTCTAGGGAGTAGCTGTGGTTTTTTATTTTTAAACTTGGAATCAGTGCACTGGCGACTTTCCAAGCAAGTTATCCAAAACAGAACCACAACAAAGGAAGTGAAATGTCTCACCTTTTCTCCTCTTTCTCCAGGGTCACCCTGAGGAAAATGATTGGAGCAAAGAAGTCATAAGTTACTAACTCAGGCAAAAATCAAAGTGTTAGTATTACTACCATTACTAATAATTATGTCACTACTGACAACAATGTCTCAGATGATACAATCCAACAAGAAAATCCCCAATGAACAAAAAAATATTTAAATGTAATAGATTTCAATGGATAATACAACTGCAACATATACTTTTTTAAAGCTTCAGTAGTTTGCATGTGAAGACCTCTCTCCCTATTTTGTCATAGACACTGACAAACAGGCGTATGTCTTTGAGAAATAGCCTGCAGGGACCTAGGTGAATCCTACATGTGGTTCTCCTTGTTTTGGGAACAAACAAAGGAAAAACACAAAGTCTGAATGTGAAGGGAAAGTCTCATGATTCTGTCAATGGCTCAGAAGGTTCCTCAAGAGAGAGAAAATGCCTGAAGTGTCCTGAACTAATTCATAACTGTTTCAGAGCAAAGAGACTTCAGTGCTCCTTACATTCTCTGTAACAATCTCTGTAACAGAAAGATGGCTCATAGCCATTATTTTTTTCAAAATTAAAACATGCTTGAGAAACTGCCAAAGCACTTTTGCACACCAGCCTGACCTTGACAACTCATCTCTGCATTTCTGGCTCAGAGCTGCACTCTGGCTCATCTTTGCCCCTTCTCATGGCTGGCAGTCACCAGGCAACTCAGGGACTACAGCTGTGAATACGAATTAAGCATCAACTGCCATAATTTGGCTTCTTCTGTATACAAAGTAAGAAAAGGTCATGCTCCCAAATGGTTTGTTTTCATTCCTGATGGACAAGCAGCCAGTCAGTAAATGCAAAGAGGCTGCCTTGCTTGTCTGTCAGCTGTAGCATGATGCACAGAATCAGCTGAGGAGCACATGTGCACCAGACACGCTCCCTTGCAGCTGATGGGATTAGAATTTAGCATTACCCCTTCCAAGAGGCCCACAGATCCCATCATCTTGGACATGTTGAGTTTTCTTTTAAATGAAGTTATCATAAGCTTTATGTTCTATTTCACTTGTTCAATATTAGAACAGCAGAACAAATTATATGACAATAAAGTAAGTGCAAAGAGTCAGTCTGATGTAACAAATACAGGCTGAGACATGCTCCTAATGAGGCTTGTTGCTAACTTCTATAATAGCAGGATCAGCCCTCAAGACTTCACCCTGACATTTGTCAAAGAACTGACCACAGCAGTTCTTGAAAAGAACCCTGAAACACATTGTAAGGGGCATAAACAAAGCCTTTCTGAAAAGGTCCCCAAATTCCCAAATACTTGCAGGCATATTGCATTCAGCTGGGAGTGGATGTCTATGCGTCAGTGCCACTGACTGGAATTATACATGCACAGCAGAAGAATATGCTTCTTTATGGGGAGATGTGTAAAGCCTCTTACAGCACTGATCACTGGAGTGAGCAGATCATTAAAAGCCAGTCAGAATATAAAGCCGAGTTGGAAAGCCTGACTGTCATCTACATATGCACTCACACACTCAGTGCTTCTGTTTTTAATCCATTTTCAATACTGACCTTGAGCCCTGCTTCTCCCTTCTCTCCTGCTATGCCAGGCAAACCAGGTTCACCCTAAAGGCAAAGAAAACAAAAGATGAAGTTAAGAAAGACATGATGAAATATATGAGTTTTCTCGTATTGGGTAAGTAATGATAAACAAAATTTAAAAAGACTCTGCAAACATGTACCCCACAGCTGGGCACTAAAATGCCTTATTTCATCAGTTAGCGTGGATTAACCCATATTAAGATAAGAAATTATTCTTCTGAAGGAGATGAAAGCACACAGATGTCAAACTAAACGGAAAGGAGACCTGTGACTCCTGATTCTTAAAATCTGTCCAATTAACCTTAAAAGCACAGTCTTCCCAGCAAGACTGCCAATGCTTTCCTCTTCTCTGCAACTTAGAAATGCTGCAAGAAAGACTTATCTTAATTTATTTTGACATTTGTGCTTCTGGTCTCAGACAGAAGGCATATAACGAAATAAAATGAGAAGGGCTTGTTTCAGAAATGGAAGAATTTGGAAGAACAGAGAGCTTTTCAATTTTAAAAATATACTTTGCTTGTCCATTTTTTATACTCTTATACCAGTGGCTGAAAAGTGGTTTTAAAAGATTTTAAAACTGTCAGTATTACATCAATTTTCCAAATTTTGGGTATGTTTAATGGGTAGTATATTATTCTTCCAGGAGTCATAAATTCTTTTCATAAGTCAATTAGCAAGTAACGCTTATTTTCAATCTTCTTTCCCTCCTTTGAATTTAAAAATAATGGAAAGAAACAATCAAGGAAAAAACCCAAGTCAAAACAAACAAAACTCTAAAAGATATTTCTTAGTGTTTATATCCCGTATTTATGGGAGAACCACTGATATTCATTTTAGATAAAACGATAATGCAATGGTTTTTTTTACTGTAAAACAACTAGAGCATATGGCTAAGTATGTAAACGCTTCTGCGAGTGTATGTCTCAGCTTCACAAGAAATACCTTTTATAACCCTCACACAGAGAACTGCATCACATTTCTGACATGGGTAAGCACATTGAAATAACAGCCAAAAAAAAGATTTTAAAAAGTCTGCAGCAAGGTCCTTCTAAAAGTCCTTTGCTATGTAAGTGTATAAAAATCCACTAGCTAACATACCCATCGCATTTAAAACAGCAATTTATATCAGAAACTTAGTGAGCAATTTTCACACAGTGTTCAAACTTAGTACACGTGAACCTATCCTCTACTCAAAGTTACAGAGGCGTTAAGATAAAGGCTTTTCCAAACACAAGATATATTTTCTAGTCCTCCATAAAAGCCTTCTATTAAGAAAGAATTTCTCTCTTACTTCCGCAGGCAGATTTAATCATAGATAAATTAACTCTGATTCTCCATGAAAACAAGTTCCATCGTATTTCTAAATTAGGTAAAGGAATCATTAATTACATTTTAATTTCATTGAGAGTTGGACTATTCCAAAAAACAAAGCTAAAGTTCTAGCAAAACTCTAGTGAGGCACTTTCCAAGCCAGAGAAAAAAATGTTAGGTACCATTAAGCCCTCAGGGAATTAAATAGTCACTTGTGTCAGCCTTTTCTCAAGACCCCTTTGTACTACAGTAGCTGTGAGGCTGATAAAGTGGCACAGGCATTCAATATATGAGTGGTCAGGATTTGAAGCTGTTGGAGATTAGGTGTGAGTGTCCTAAAGGATTGACCTAAAATGCTCCTGAAGAAAACTGCCAGTTGACAAAATGAAGCAGAAGGGACCCATGAATATACACTTGTTTCTCCTCATCCTCACACCCCAAACAAGCTTGTTTCTGTTCCCTTCATTTTTGAACAGCTGCTGTCGGCTTATGCTTTCAGGGGCTTAAATCTCTAATCAAAGGGTTGAAGTTCCAAGCTTGCACTTTCCTCCCAGGTTTATGTATCAGTGCTATGAATGCAGAGGGCTACGATTGTGACAAAAAGGAGGCTGCAAAAACAGAACAAAAAAATTATTTTCTTCACGAAAAAGTGAATATCTCAGTTTGCCACCATAGTAAATCCCCATTCATACCAGCAATCTCATTTCTGACCTACATGCAACTCTTCTATGCACAGCACTACACTTATAATACTGAAAATACTAGGCAGAGACATTTGAAGTGCAGAAACTAGCTCTGAGAATGGGAAAGATTGAAGGCAAACCTAGAAGAATAACACAGAAATGACCTTGTGCCTTTATGTTTTTGAAGTGATTATCATTCTGTTTCTAATGTTCAGAAGAACAGGGAAAATATTCCTTTCCCTATGTCAGATCTCTATTTTCTTGTCGGTACGAGGAATCAGGGAGTAATAAGGCGAAGTGAAAATGTACAGCCCATAAGCTGTTCTATGCCCTAGCCCTGATGAACATTCCCAGTGCACAGCTAAACAAGCTTTGTGCCAGGCAGTCTCCCTTTGTAACTGCATGGCAGTCTGGCTTTATGGGCAGATGTTTTTACAATTCCAGTAAGCCTTAACATAAACCCCCCAAACAAACAAGAAAACCAAATCACAACACAAAAATAGAAGTAGTTATGAAGCAAAGAGCACTTCACTTTTGAAGATGAGTAGATTGATAGCTCTTGATAGCTCCTTCCTTGCTACGCACTAAAACACTGTATCATTTTAGCCATGTTGGTCCCAAAAGATCATTTTGATTCCTGGCATGAAAATAATTTAAAATATTTCTGTTAGGAAGTATAGTTAATTATTTTCCTTCCATTTAGTTACTTTTAGTTATTTATCTCTAAAGGCATGTATTAAAACCAGAGTGCAAAACGCTGTATGAGTAAAAGTGGAGTGTAGAATGCTGTAGGAGTACGCTTCAGCCCCACAGGTTAGTGCTTTGGAGATGAACAAAAAGCCCAGCTGACCTTTAGGAGGCTGAAGACAATGACACTGCTATTCACGGAGTGATGCATGCAAGGGAACACCAGACATTCAACGACATCAATTGACACAATAACTTAAATCAGACTGCTTTTCAACCTGATAGAATGAAAGAAGCTATAAAGCTAAATCCTCAGTGTCACATGTTTTTTACATTCACCAGGCCATGGGTAATGTCTTTCCTGACTGCTGTTGTAGTCTCTTTTCAATAGCATTGACAGCAAAGGTGTTAGGTTGCAGAAACAGTTCTCTTCTGCACATCTGCTAGCTTTGAAATCAAGGCAGCATATTTTTATTTATTTTTTCTTTCACAGAATCACAGAATGTCTGAAGTTAGATCTCCCTCTGGAGATCATCCCTGAGGGCCTTCATTGGATTCTACCCGGTATGTCCATGTTTCTCTTGTACTGAGGAGCCCACAACTGGACACAGTACTTCAAGAGTGGCCTCAACTGTGTTTCTTCCCATTTAAAGAATAATTTCTTCTATAGTACATCTAACTTTAGCCCTCAGCTTGCCTTTCTCCATCCAGGAACTCCTGAGAAATTATCACTCAGTAACAGAGTGATGGCAATCATGTTCCAAAACTTTCTGTTTTCATTACATGACCCAATACACAAATGGACAATAAACTATTGGAAAATGCTAGAAAAGCTTCCTTTTCCCAAATTTCATGTAAAAACTATGCAGCACTAGAAGGTAATTCTCTAGCCTCTGGTCTGCTGCAGAAAAAAACACTGCCACTAGAACCCTTACAGACACCGAAGTGTCCAGCTATTCACCACCAGAATCCAATTTTTTTCAGATAGAGTTTGCTGAATTCACAAATGATCTCAAAATGGTGGAAATAAAAATTTCCAGCAAATGTTCTAGTCTTCATTCACCTACGCAAAATCAATCAGCTTAACTCAGCAGGCGTGTAAATGTTCCAGTAGTTTATTTGATGACAGCCCACACAGAAGTATGCTGCAGACACAGTGGGATTGTTTTGCTGTTGTTTACATGCTATAGAGAAATTGCAGAGCCCCCATCAGTGGAATATTGACAGTTCACTTGCAAAGAGGTATGTTGTAATGTTTGTTTACTGTCAATAACAGGAAAGTCTTTACCATGTTTCAGGAGCAAACCTGTGGATGGGGAGCTGCCACTGACAGCTCCATGTGTTAACCCCAAACACCCTTACAGGAGGACAAGCACTTTGGCTCCTCAAAAATAGCAGCACTCTAACAAACTAAGTTACTGTCACTGCTGCAGTGAATTAGAAAGAAGGCTGTTCCATCAGCAAGCTGCAGTGTTGAGGCATGACTGAATGAGTTACAAAGGGCATCACCTTTAGCTATTCAAAACCCTCTGATAATTTCTAGAAATGGCTTCAACAAAATGCTCTGAGTCTCAAAAGTCTTTGGCTTTTTTTTCCAACTGGTATAAATGATCAAGGCAAACAAAATGCTAACATGTCAAGAATAATACCCAAACCAGCCATTCAATTCAGGAGTTTCAGATAATTTGAATCAAAACCCGAAGGATATTCCTTTGGACACACACCAGAACACCTTCATTCAAGTCCTGACACTCTTGAGCCTATATTAACTGTATAACTGAATTAACATTGACAGAATAACTCTGTCTTTCCTGTATCTGGGCAGAGAACAACCTACAGCACCCTGCTTAATAAATAGGTATAGTAGTTTCCTCAGATACTCTCATGATTGGGGCAATTTTAATGCTTACACTGAAGTGAATCTGAATTTGGTGAGTATTCAAATGTATAGAGCATTGCTTGGGCTCTGCTGGTAACATGAGAAAAATCTGTCAATACGAACTCATAAAATCTACTTCAGAACAGGTTTGAAAATGTATTACCCACTGGAGTCCATATCAAAGAGTCGAGGCAGTTGAAAGCATGCTTCTCCTTACTGGAGTGCTTTGTGCCCTTGAGGCATATACCTTCATATCCAGAATTAATCAGCTAAAAATAACATGGCTGGAGGCCCCAGCTTTTCTTGTTTGTAACAGAAAAACACCCTAGAGGCTGCAGGTCTGAAATAGGTTTTGTTTTGGTGAGATGCATAACTCTGTCTACACCAGCTGGTGGATATCCACCTCACCCTGAAAGAAAGGCTGCCAGTATTGCTATATTTTTCAGTCACTAGAATATAATCAATTTAAGGATAAGGAAATGCAAGAGGCCCCAAACCTAATCCAGTCTAATTTTACTCTAAAATACATAGAAGAGGACAGAGGCTAAAAAAGTGGTTTTTTAGATATGTTACTGTGATTTCCATTTCAAACCAGTGTTGAATTACCTCCTTTCAACTTGCTTTTTGCGCCCCTCAAAAGTAACTTAAAATTGTTTGTTTAAGGACTGGAAATCTCTCCTGGCCCACTCACCAACTGAAATTAAGTGGAAAGGCTCTTCAACAAGACTCAGCTGGCCTGCAAACCTGTCTGAGAATTTGTGAACTGCCTTTATGGTGTTTCCTCCCTTTATCTGAAAAAATGTTAGTACATGCACACCCTTCCTCATTTCTCTGAAGAAATTTGATATTGCTACCTTCAAAATGTGTTCCTACACAGCACTGTACACAGTAATAAGGAAATACATATAAATTAGAATAAAAAGAAGCATGAAGAAAGCAATAACAAATATGCATACCCAGATGCTGAATCTACTGATAAGAAGGAAAATTCTTCTGAGGTTTATCAAATTGCTACTGTCAATCTATCAAAAGAACTTGAAATGAAGGGATCTATCCTGACCACTCATTCTGTTTTCAATACACCCTTATGAAAAAACCCACCAAAATATCAAGTACTACATAAGAAAAAGCCATTTATGGAAGTATAGAGTGAGGGGTTTATGCACTCCAGACCAACTTATTTATAACAAAGAGAGCTGCACAGACTCCAGAAACTGGGTTCCTTCAGGCCAAATACCATCTTGATTTAAGGAATCTCTGCTTTTCTCCTTGTGTCTCTGCTGCAGCCAATGAGAGTCCTTATCAAATCAGTGCCACTTCACAAATACCAAAATTCTATACTTGCAGAGCTGAACTTTCCAAGAAGCCTTTTGTGGCCATTTCAACATGATTAATGTAGGGGTGTGATATCCTTAGATCACTGCAACCTCACATCTCCATGAAGAACCAATGCTTTTTTGTACTTTTCGAGTGCCTGAGGACTTTCTGCCGGGGATGGAGAAAGGGAAGTTTCTTGGCCATTGCATTGTGATAGAAAGCAATCTGTGGCTTGCACAACAGTCTGCAAAGGAAAAGGAGCACTCAGAAAGGCTCTCCTTGTTATCTCAGCAGGTTTTGGTCCATCCCAGGAACAACACTCTCTCCAGCTGCAGGTAGTATTAAGCAGCTCCTTTGCAGTACTGTTCTCAAGATAAACCTGCTGTAGTTTCTCAAATGTAGGAACAAATGAAGATTGTAAATGTCCTTGCAAGACTACCTGTAATGTTTCACTGGGTTTGGCCTAAAAAAAAAAAATGTGTGAAGGTTTTATGGCAGTGATTTTGCTACTCTGAATACAAGAAAAATCTATTAGTTAACAGCCCTGCAAAAACATGTGGGTTGTGTAAAATTACACTTACTCTAATATCTAGAGATTGTCTAAGAGAAATGGTTCATATGTTAAGGGATTAGAAAACTGTTCAAAGTGCACTCAGAATTTATGATCTCATTCCCAGACCTATTGGTCAGACTTGTCAATCATCTCCCATAGCCCACTATTTCAATTAAAGAAGAGGTGAAAGGAAAGAAAAAGGAAAATTACAGAGACACATAGAAGATGGAGATGACCTAAGTCTTTTGTTCAACTGCTTAAGGAGAGAGCAAAGCTAATTCACTGCTGACATACATTGGCTGAAAAATACTTCATTGTCCAGATGAGAAAAGCATTCATACTCTTAATTTTAAGCATGTGCTTAACACTCACTGACTTTTAAACTAAGAAAAATATTAACTTGGAACTTAGTGCACTGCACATGCTGCTGTTTGACAGAGCGAGCTCACTGACTAAAAGGCAACCAAGACAGTAAGGCTTTTGTAAAGTCTTTTAACTACGTAACTTCTAAAAAGGGGGTGACTCGCATCACACATGCAAGCTGAATCCAACTCTTCTGCAAATCAACATGAATCTGAATGAGTAAAGCCAGGAGTGACAGCAGCTGGCTCATAGTACAGCCCAACTCTTAAAATCACCACTCTGGTCCTCATTCAACAATATCTTCTGCGTCACACTGCACTGAGAATCTGTTTCTTCATAGAAATTGGAAGAACTGATCTTCTGGTAGCAAAATATTAACATGGGAGTCCTAGGCTGCATGATACTTCCTAATTTTAGACAAACTCTCCTTCAGTTTAAACTTCAATTCTACCACTGTTTCCAAGCTAATGGAATTTTTTTATCTATTTGTTTAAAGAGATAGCAACATTCAACTTTCAATGGCCTCATCTTATATGAAAATAATGTATTTTCTGCAAATAAGGAAGTGCTTTCTAGTCAGTATTGACCAACAGTTGGGAAATCAAACTAAAGAATGCAACAGCAATTCATTTTATCTGTGTTGCTTTTGTCCCGGTACTTATGTTTTACTTTAGCAATTTAGTTTTCTTCTTGAAGGTCAAAAGTAAAGCAGTCCAGCTACATTAAAAACACACTGACATTTTTAATAAAGTGGTAATAATTTAAAAATGTCTTTGACATTATAGATGTTACGAATGTTGAAGTAAATCAAATAAACAGACACCCATAAATTGAAAATTTTTGGCATTTTCTTTTAAAGCACAATTTAAAATTAATAATCAGCATTTAAATATGTGTTTGTATCTTCCCATAATGTTCAATTGCATATTTCTTTTATGCCCCTTAAAACATCACTGCAGGTCTATGTGGTCTCCTAAAAATAAACATGCAACAACCTTGCCATAGAGCTGAAAAAAATTCGTTGTCTCTTAAAATGACACATTAATCACACATTTGACACATTTCATTATTAGCAATTTTTTGTGCTCATCTGAGTGAATATTTCTGGCTGGAGTTTGTATGATTATTATTAGAAATAAAGTTCCTGAATAAAATATGAATCATCAGTTCTGTTCTATTCAATGTGGTTTGCAACTTCACCCTATCCAGTCTTCTTACACATTAATGCATACCCAGATATGCTACAAAGTATATTTTCACTCGAACTTCAGCCATAGTGAGACCACAAAAATTACTTGAATTATGTACAGTAACAGCATCTGAGTTGGTAAGCACTGTCTGCCATTCATGTTGCATCTGAATGCAGCTATAAAATATGAGGACTTAACACACATTTGTTTCGTATATTTTCTTATAAATTCTGGTATGAGATACATATACATATAAAAATTCTAAATATTTGTTATTTTGTTGTTCCACATTAGTTGTAATACTCTGAATAATTTATAAATAAATTCCTATCACTATCACTGTAGTGAAATAAATATCACTATAGTGAAATAAATGATTATTACATAATTTCTTACAACCACTCTCAAAACACAGGTCTAATACTATGTATTAGGCTATCAGAAACAATACATTCTCCTCTTTTTATTTTTTTTTTTAGGGGAGAAGAATTAAAAGCAAATTATTTGAAACATCTTAACACTTTTATTCCTAGGCCTCTTGGTGAGGGAAGCAGAAGCAAGAGAGGATTGTCTAAAACAACCCTTATACACTACCATCTGTTGCTGCTTGAACCTGGTGAACATATATATCATACATTTTCCTTTTGGCATCCCTTGCCAGTGCTTTTGAAGTTCACTAGGAATGTTAGGGCTTGTGAGAACAACAGATGGATAATACTCTGTACAATCAAAGAGGTATACTATTTAAACTTCATCACCCAGATTTGCCAAGCAACCTTAGCAATGCTGTAACACAGCCCTGCTGCTTTATTGTGACCTCTCCTTATGGAGGGCTGTTCTGAACTATGACTTTACTAAGAGATGACAGTGACTTGCCTAAATTAGCATTTCCTCCTAGTTGTGTTCAAAAATACTTCTGTTTGATTTATTTCTCTGTGTTTTCATCCTCAAAATTTAGTTTCACATTATTCTCCAGCTGTGTTTCCATCTCATTTTATTTCTCTATTTATTGGTTGTATTAACAGTGTATTGGGCACTGTATCAATACCCGATATCAACATAAGTGTTTGCATCATGGGACCAAATTAACAAAAAGTGAAAAACCCTTTGTTTGTAAATATGCTGACTAAAGCAACACATTATTAATATGCATCTCTTTCTACAAGCTATCAGTCATCATCAAATCTGAACACCAGACTTTCAGCTTAATTAATTACATTTTCTGCCTGTTCAGGTAAAACTAGAAAAAAATTACTTCTGAGCACAAAGCACATTATATGTTCTTTCCACGAAGCCAATTTGAAACCACAGCTCTGGATATAAAGTTGCGTATTGCTCATGTGAACAAGCCCAAAATTGCTTTAATCCACTACATAAATAATGGCAGTGCTGACAAAGTCAGGGAACTCACCACTTGTCCATCTCTCCCTGGAACACCAGGCACTCCGACAGAACCCTGGAGGGAAACAGACGCCAGTGTTTAGCAAATTAAACAGGTCATGAAACCTTTCATTTCATAATACAGTATTTAGAAATAATGGTGAATGCTTGCTTATTGTAGCTGCAGTAAATTTTTCAAAAACTCATTTTCATCCAAGCTGAGCTCTCCTTTCATTTGAGATTCTATACTAATTAGACATATTCTCATGTTGTACATTTTAATGACTGTATGGCCTTTTCCAGGAACAAGCTTCAAGCTCATGTTTTGTAATGTTGTGGAAGCTTCACAAGAAATGTAAGAATTAAAATGCTGTTCCATTTAATGCTCTCAATAAATTTTGAGGCTGATCCTATGCAATTGAATATAGCACCTGAACAAAACTATTAATGCTTCTGGAGGGATCATTCAAGCTCAATAACTTGTAGCACCAATCCATCTAAAGGCTTTTAAGAGATAATCTGCAGTGATTCAGTCTGACAGTACAAATTACAGATACACTTTTAAAGTGCACCAATATTAGCATAATCAAAATTAAGAAGTCACTACAGGCTAAACACAAGGGGCAAAGAAAGAAAACAAAATATTAACATTGATTTATATAACATTGAAGGGATCTTGTTTACAAAGGTCTCATACTGTAAGTTTTTATGTGATAGACAATTTTTTTGAAGGCCCTTGTGCAACTTGCTATGGAAGTTCAGTGAAAACATGATGAATGAGGAAAGCACAAAAGCTGTGTCTGCTTACACAGCATTCTCCTCTTATCTTATAAAGATGGTGCTGCTCAGCAAGGGAACTGAAAGAATTGGTGCATGGCATTTCCCCCCCATCTCGCTTAGAGGTGTCTTTAAAATTGGTTTAGTCAAAAATCACCAACATCCAAAGGAAATGCATCCAAAATGGATGCACATGTTTGTCAATGAATAGAGTTGGGAAATCCTGTGAAACAGGAAAAGGAAGCAACTCATGAGGGTCTCAAAAACCCTCCAAGAGCTAGTAACAGAGCTTTGAATCAGTAAGAAATAATACACTGCATCCCAGCATATCTCCATGACCCACAATGCTCTCCCCTTTCTCCCAAAGCTTCCACTTTGGCATCCTTGTTGTCTCTTCTTGCTGGATGCATGGTCATGGCTTTTAGCCACTGCAAAGGGGCCTGAGTGAACATTCTCACATCTCCGTATCATTTTTCCAGAAAACTAGAACATAAAGCTCAGGAGGGCACTAAACCATCAGCCTCAATCAACTATCCTAAATGTAACAACTTCTCCTCTCAGTGACAACTGATTATTTTTCTTACAAAACACAGGATGTTAAAAAGTGTAAAATGAAGCTGATTCTACCGTGATAAGTAAATGTTTATCAGATATTTGAAAGTTTAAGGCACATGGGTTTTGCTGATGCTGTACATGCAAAATATCCTTGTCTTAGGGTATAGCTTTATAATGGCACCTTAGACATGAGTACAGCTTTAAAATGCCACATTCCCACACTGCCAAACACGAAGGGTAGTCCTCTCCTTCAGTCTGCAAACTCTGTACAGCTCACAGCTGCCAAAATTCCATCAATTTGTATACTTTGGGATTATATTTTTACATATCACAGGTTTTTCTTTCTTTTGTTAAAAGTTTCATTTTAACAGATGCAAGAAAACCTTCACTCTAAAGAACATTATCTCAGAAGAAGAAAAACAGGCATCTTTCTCACATACGTCAATACTGCTTATTCCTTCCTCTTTTTTGTTTCCTTTATACCAATTAAAGCTGTTTTATTAAATATCTTTCATACAAGCTTTCAATCTTTTGAAATCAGCTATAAAATTACTCGCCTTGGTGGTATGTGGGTCAGATGCTGGAAAAGTATCACTAACTAGCTGTTATTGCTGATATTCTGAGGACTGTTTTAACGGCGTAATTCCATAAATCCTAAACTCACTCAATCAAACTGAGGCAGTCAGCTTTAATGAGTGTAAATAATGCTGAAGGCATTCCCAGGAAGTCAGGTCTCAGGTTACCGAAGGAACAGGAAGACACCAGCAGACCACCTGAACACCACCAACCAAGCACTATTTATCAGCAACACCTACGTCCTTTGTTTCTGCTGGTCAATTCTTTAGTCATATGGCACTGATCTACTTGAGTAAGGACATGCATTTAATCAGAAACTTTATCTCCCCACCTTTCACAATGTTTTAACTTTGGTTTCCTAATCGTACCAGTGTATGAATGAGAAAATTATAGTGACCTTTTCACCTGAAAGTTAAGCAGACAGATTGAAACAGTCTGCTCTGCATTGCTTCAACTTCCTATGATGGGGGAAATGAGAAATCTTGTGCCTCACATTATAGGGCTGCATTTTGCAAAAGCAAAATTCAGAACCTAAGCTAATTGAGTCAATGCACTGTACAGTAGCTTATTCCATTCACCTTTTCTGCTTGCAATTTGGCACAGGAGGAATAATCACTTTCACAGTATTGTTGTTTATACTATACCTTTTGTCCTGGAGGCCCCTGAGGTCCCTGCAAAGGGAAAACAATTCAATTAACATCAAAACTCCAGCCAATTTAAACTCAAATGAATAATTAAGACTGTCTTATTGTGTAAGCACTCTGATACTGGACTGAAACCAGCTGATGTTTTATAAATCAAGGAAAAGTAAAACTTTATGCTCAAAATGCACAATGAATCTTTTCACTTTTGGAACTGATCTAACTACTAACTAGAATACTCAAATTTTCCCCCTTCTAATCTTTTCCAAGCCATCTGTTTCTTCTAATACTGACAAATCTCTCAGCATTAAGATGACTGTGTTTTTTCTCTCTGTCAGCTAACAGCCAGTTGTGTGTCCACAGTAATATATCAGCTTGTCAGCATAAAAACAAGGTTTATGCAAACAAGCATTTTTAAGATAGAGAGAAGCATAAACCTCAAAATCTTCCCACCTTCTAAGTATCAGCACACACGACTGTGTTATACGCAACATATATATATATATCCTGTGTGCCATCATTTGCAAGTGAAGAGAAAAATCATTAACTTCAGAAATTGTTAAGAATGCTCTTAGGAGCATTTTGTCCCCATGACCTGAGAAGGCAGGAAGAGACATCTCAACTTAGGAAAGCTTAACTGCTTAATGTCATACAGGAGTCCAAGGCTCATCAATAGTGATAGGACCCATTTCTCATCTGGTGTCTCTGAAGTACTCAGGTGGCCACAGTAGACAGAAGAAACAGGTACAAAGTAGATGAAGCAACCATGTCTTGGACACTTTGGCAGTCTGTTTTGGTAACAGCCAGACCATGTCCACCAGAGTTCTATGCACTTTTGTCCCTAGGTTCCTACTACGGGCACTGGTGCAAACTGTGTGTGCTGGTGCTGTATCAAGCAAGGTGAATTCTGAGGCCATGAGGGTGCAAGAAAACCCAGAAAAACTGGGGAATCCAAATCCTTCTAATGTGAGAAAGAATAAAAGAATAATTGATTGATAACAGTCAGAAAAACAAAAAGATTGCTGCTTCAAAATTTGATGCTGATTTTATTCTGAAATTAGTGTGAAGTTAGGCAGAATTCTCCACTGTTGGTAGATGCAGGGCTTGTTGGAACATTGCTCCAATGTAAGTTTAAACTGCTAAGAGGAAAAAGCTCCACTGGTGGTAATTCTGGGTGCTGTATCCACTGATGCAGATGAAAGCCTTGCAGTTTTAAATGTGGATTCATGTGTCTAAAATTTGGTATCAAACCTGCAAAAGCACAGATCAATGTTGCTTCTCCAAACTTTTGCCTGATTGTCTTAACTGGAAGAGAGTATTGTGAGCATCTCCCTTGGACTGTACAGACAGATTCTGATAAAGGAAAACCACCTCTGAGGTAGAGGGTGACAATTTTACTTCCTTGTCTTCAAAAGAAAGCAAAAGTACCTAAGCACTCAGCACTGGCGATGGTCAGAGCAGTAAATGTATTTTTCAGATGGAGAAAAATGTCCCCAGCTCACTGTGTTTCAGAAAAACTGCTGTTTAAATCAAGTATTCTTTTCAGTAAGTGCCTGAGAGTGAGAGTGATCTGCTGGGTGAGGAACCACAAGTATAACAACAAGTCCACAAACAGTGTTTTTCCCCTTCTTCAAGTGCTTGACACCATCCTTCTCTTCTTCTGTGAGAAAGACACAAGTTTCTCTAGCATCTTAAAAACTCCATAAAATTAATGCTCAAACTAGTGCTTTTCCTGCTTCAACATTATCAAAATAGGCTCCAAATGTCTATATCCTGGGCATCAGGTCTGTTGACCTGTTGTGTACTAACCAGCTACAATTTGGGGTTACTTCATGTCTTAGGAAAAATCCCTCTATCAGTAGGCCAAACTGAATACAGAACAACTGAAGACCCCCTTCACAGATCATACCAGCTATTTTTATGTCCAAGGGATGCATATATCAGTTTATAACTACTTAAGAAGCTATTAAAACCTTCTAAAGACCTTCAGCTATATTAAATTACCATTTGGGAGCTCTTAACACAATACTACTGTATGAAGGTGAAAGGATAATTCACTTACTAATATTATCCCCCAAAGCAACCTGTTAAATGTATTCTCTGTTGAGGACTTTGTGCCTGGTGCTTGCAGCTGTCAGCCTGTGGGATGGATATAATTCAAGATATTGCAGAAAACTCTTTTTTCCCCCAGAATTTTCTCCTCATCCCTGACCCAGCTTCTCCAGATGAGTTACCGAATATGCAAATATTTACACAGTAGCATGATCTTGCTCTTAGGGAGCCTTTAAAATAAATCACTCAGAGAAAAGAAGCAGCGGATACTTATCAATAAATATCTTATGCAATTAAAAGTTTTCCATTTCTGGTACTAAAGCCTTTACTCAGACTGGAAGTAGCCCTGGTGTTTAACATCCACTGAGCCACTTGATGACAAGAACAGTCCTCAACAGTACAGCTACCTTCAGAAACAGTATGGCATTGACTCAGAAAACCAATTTCAAATAAAAGCTTACCTAAATTGATACACTTCACAATTTAACAAGTGCTTCTTATCCTTAGAATGTTCTGACCACAAAACACACCTGAATAGAAACAATTTTTCTTTAACACACTGCTCCCTAGCATTGGGAAAGAGGCTCAAAGCCACTGGAAACTTAATAGCTCATCCATTGACAGCTCTCATCTCTCCCCCACATAAGCCTGCAAGCAGCCACTTAACAGAAAATGTGAAATTAAGTTACTAATGGAAAACTACTTCAAAAAAAAACCAAAAAACCCAAACCTGTACAACACCCCAGATTTGTGCCTACTTTTCTAGAGTTACCTACAATCTCTGAGCAAGGCACAGAGTGACACTGGAGAGATAGAAATAATCAAGTAAATAAAATCTGGGAGAAAGAAAAGAATATGAAAGAATAAAACAAAGAAAATTAAAAAAAAAAAAAAAACAACAAGGCTTTAGCTCATTTCCAGAGGTGTAAATGATAGCTTTTAAAAGAATCTCTGTAGAAAATTCCACATGAACATGTGGATTTTTCCCCCATATTACTCTACTGAACTGGGGAGCATGCTGTGGTACCCACTTGAGAAACAGACAGTAAGACCAGCAACCAAAATCTCTACGTAAGTCTTAAAACAGAAGCAGAAGGCAAGAAATATGTGAAAGTTTCCAACCAATTCCTCAGGATGCTTTGTTTTGATTTTTTTCTTTGTTTTCCTTCAACTGCTCTGTGTTCCATAACAGCTGCAGCAATATCCCAAGGCTGCTGTTTGCTCCAGCACAACCAAAGAGATGCTTTGTAAATGCAGGCTCAGCTAAGCTTCCCTCTGGACAGCTATTCTGCCCCTGGGTCCTGGCAGCCAGTGCAGAGCTGCTGCCATGGGTCCCCACCTCATTCCCCTCAAGCCCAAAGCCTCGGCTCTGCAGTGACCACACACACACACAGAACATGCAGTTACCTCCACCAGCTGGAGGCTCCAACTACACCGCAGGTAATACTCAGCCTCTGTCACCATCATACCTGGGTATATGAAGGACCTAAAACAAACCCCAGCCCTCTAAAACCATCAGCTGATCAAGAAAACAAAACAATCCCAGAGGTACAGAATTTTTTACCTTTTTACCTGCCTACTACAAATATATATATATATATAAATCACTCCATAATAGTCTATGCAGATTACGTTGATAGCAAATATTTGTCTTTTGCCTGCATCATTGAAAGCTGCCAGAGTTTCCATGTAGGGATTCTTAGAATCAACTCCTAAACCATTGGCAATTGATGCCAAAAAGCTCATTTTATAAAGAGCATCTAGGCTTCAAAAATTTCAAAGAAAGTTTATGAAAACTGTTCAGATGAAGTAACTGCTGAGCATTTTTGAGGATTATGCCATTTTTCCTCAAATTGACACACATTTGCAGAGGAATTTCAACTGAGAAGGCTGAAAATTTTGGTTACAAGACTTGCCCAGAATAGGAAGATAACAAAATATAATGAAAATAAAAAATAGTTCTAACTCTTTCAGCCATCATGAACATTTCAGAAGAGCCCTTTGCCATCATGTCCAACTGACTAAACTAGCAAGGCAGCTGTGGCAGGGCTTCTCTGAAATAGGTTCTCATTCAAGTAACTCCACAGTAGGAGGATGGAAAAACAAGGTGTTTTGCTCCAAAGAAATTCAGCTGCTCTCTGTGTTTCTCTGGAGACAGAGAATTATTGATAATACCTAAATACTTGGAAAACGGGCTAACTAAGGATAAACAAATGTGTACAAAAGTCTTCTACGCAATTGTGTTTTTAAAAGGTAAAATATTTCCACTATGAATGGCATTCTTCCATCACTGTTTTTGGAAATCAGCCAAACCTCCAGAGACTGAAGCACGTCAAGACTTTGCATAATAGAAATGATTGCATGAACTTGGACATTCCAGTTTGTCCTTAACAAGTAACTATTCACAATAAATTAAAAAAACAAAACAAAACAACACAAAACACATCAAAAACTAATAACAAAAAACCCAACAAACAAGCAAACCCCCCCAAACCAAATCAAACTGAAAAGATTTAGCTAAATGTAGTTAAAACAAAGTTTGGGGTCCAGTTTCCTTACTACACCTCCCTTCTAATGTTGCAATTATATTTTCCTTTTATGCTTAATATGTTCCCTGTGTTTTAGCAAGCTGCAAAATAAGAAACTTCTGCCCTGTAAAGGTTAAAGCTGCAGTTTCAAAGAGAGAGAGAGATTAATTTGGGGTGTCGTACATTAGCAACCCTCTCAAGGTACTTTTGTATTCAAGTTCTAGGGACTCGGTTGCTTAACGTTTGAAGAAATGTATGAAATAAAAAGCTGGGGCATTTTCAATTTGCAGGTCTGGGGCAGGAATAATGATTTGTTTTACAAGGTGTCAGAGTTCATGGACAATGAGCACAAACACCAAATGAAAATGCCTAACAAAAATATAATGAAAACATGAATGTTTCTGTATACTCAGTAAGTTATACAGCAAAATAGGTCACAATGGTGCAATACACTGTCATAAAAAACTCTCTTATTCCAAAGCCTTGCAAACAAAAAAACCACCCAAAAAACACAACCAAAGAACAACAAAACAAGCAAAAGTTTGTGGTTTTTTATTTCCATACCCTATGTGAAAGTAAAAGCTCTTTGTAACCAGAAGGCCTCTGGGAAGTAATGTGCCTATATTTCTGTGAAACAAAAGAACTTCCAGGACTGTTCCTGAGAACAGATATTTCCCCTTTGCTGCCTGTAAGAATCATTAAACACTTAGAATAGAATAATGAAATCATTTAGATTGGAAAATATGTTTAAGATCATTGAGCCCAACTGTCAACCTAACACTGCCAAGTCCAGCACTAAACCACGTCCCTGAGTGCCACATCTACGCACCTTCTAAATAACTCCAGCAGTGGTGATTAAACCACTTCTCTGGGCAGCCTGGTCCTAAGCTTGACAACTCTTTCCATGAAGAAATTTTTCCTAACAGCCAATCTAAACCTCCACTAATGCAACTTGAGGCACTTTCCTCCTGTCCTATCACTTGTTACTTGGGAGAAGAGATCAAACCCCACCTGGCTACAACCTCCTTTCAGGTAACTATAGACAACAAGAAGGTCATCCCTGAGCCTCCTTTTCTCCAGGTGAAACACCCCAGCTCCTTCTGTTGTTCCTCACAGGACCTGTGCTCCAGGCCCTTCAGCAGCTCTGCTGCCCCTCTCTGGACACTCTACAGTGCCTCAATGCCCTTCATGTAGTGAGGGGCCCAGAATCGGACCTAGCACTCAAGGTGCAGCCTGACCAGCGCTGAGTACAGGGGCATGATCCCTTCCTTATTCTCACAAACCAGTATCTTACCAGTCTAATGGCATAAAGAACTGAAAATGGAAACCTGAACTAGCAAATAAACATGAAAAGGAAGCACAGGTTTCATACAAAGCATTCACCTGCATTTCAGTGGATCTTGTGTCTGGATCCCATTGCCTTTGTGTAAAATTCTGAAAATATGTACCTGCATGGTTGAGGAGTGTTTCATAAAGATTACAGTTTCTAGAATGTTGGTATTGAAATGTTCAATGCTGTAATATTGATACATCACCTAGATATAAGAATGATCAGCTAAGAAAACAGATCAACTATGATGAAAAACCTCTTATAGCTTCCCATAAAGCAGTGACCCCCTCCCATGCCATCTACCTTAACTGACAAAAAAAGCTGCAGTAACTATTAATTAGTGCTCAAGAAGAGCTTCTTATCTTCATTCTTTTAGTCATTGTTGTGGCAGCCATTACTGAAGTGCAGAGGTTCCAAAATGCCTGACTATTTTTCCTGAGATCTCCGGCAAGTTAAGCCCAGTGCAACCGTACTGGTGAAGAACAAGAATAGTTGCTATGAAAGGCACAGGCTGAGAATTTCCATTTCATCTGCTAGTTCTCATAAACTTTTGCAGCTAAACAGCTTAAGAACAACACCTTATAAAATTTACTATGAACATGCTACCAGAATAAAACAAAGAAGGCGCCTACAGAACTCTGGCCATTGAAAACAAAAATCACAATTAGTAGCTTCCCAGAGGAGCTATGAAGATTCACAGCAGCTGAGAATCTGGCCTTGACCATTGGCCCGAAAGGCTGAATTGAAACCAGCAGCACTTCCCAGACAATTCTGCCTGGTCCCTGTGAGTTCATTTTAACCTAAGATGAAAAATAGTGTTAATTCATTTTAAAGATGTGACATTTTTCAGACTTAACTGCAAGGTTACACTTTTCCACTGTCTTTCACAAATATGGCTATATCCTTTGGAAGAACATCCTCCTTTTTCTGAACAACCAGTAAAAGCAATAACATTACCTTTTATTTTCTTGAACAGATGCCCAGCAAATCTGTATAAGCACAAAAGTACTAGTTTGGAAAACAATGTATCTTAAAGCAGAGGGATTTTGCATTTGTGTTAATCATTATAGTATAGAGTTCTTTTGCAAAGAGACACCTTTACCTGAGTTCTCTGGTTATTCTGGAGCATTCTGTTCCTGTAAAACATCTGCAAAATTACTTATCTGTCTTCAAAGCCTATTTTGGGGAAGAAAATAATACATGGAGCTTTTCTTCCACTGACAAGAAGTCACTGTATGCTAAACATGTTTAAATTTCCCTCTGAAAAAAGGAGCTGAAAACATAGCATATTTTAATATTCCACATTTTTATTCATATGAACTAGTGGAAAATACTTTACACATAAAAGCACAGAAAAATCTCCCACATGGAAATTAGGAACAAAACCATCCCTTGCACACACTTCTATCCCACTGCATGTTATGAATCTGAACACATTGATCTATGAGTGTCAGCCTTTAGTATTTTCCATCACTGACTCTAAGTTCTCATGAATAGCCTGCAACCAGAAATCCTAACTCTTGGGTAGAAACAAATTCCAAATCCATCTATTATTCATTCTGAAAATGAGAAGATAAACTGGAAAAACTCTTGTATGGTATTCAAGAGTCTTTATCACCAAGAATTGCAGACAAATGGCAGGGGAAGCAGGATGAATTATGAGAGGCAGGACACAACTTTAACTGAGAAGGTTGAAAAACTATGGAAACTACTGGCCTTCTCTCTTGAGCAGCACACATTTTTCTTGTTCCACATAATATTTCAAAACTTAATCCCTTTGGTCACCCCACTGCTTGGCCTCCCTCTGAATTCTCTTAATCCTTTCTGCACAGAGGAATGATACCTTCAACTCTTGAAGAAAGTACATCTTGCAGGGCTTTCAAGTGTCATGGAAACCAGACACAAATTTCAACTACTAGTCATTCTTTCATTCTCTTCTAACATTAAAGATGCATGCAGTCACATCTTTATAACTTAAACCTCCATCTCACCTAAAAAGAAATTGAAATTTCTTGGCTCAAAGAGAAAACATATTCTTCCTGACACAGCAACAAACAGAGCCAAAAAACCCTTGCAAAGAGTTCTCCCAAGCATCTCAACCATAAGGACAGACAAGCAAAAGATTGCTGGCTGGCATTTGGACAACCTGGAATGATTTTTAACAGAGAATGAGAGACTCCTGACAACTAAGCAACTAAACAACTAAACCTCCCACATCCTAAACTGTCCCACCACCATGCCATAACCCACACATTTTTTTTTTACACTGGAAATAGGGGAAAAAGAAAGGCCATTCCTTGTCTTGAAGTTGAACTCTTGTACCAAAGCAGAACTCATGTCACAGAACTCAAACACTCTCATTCTCTGCATATCGTCCAAGCAAACCTCTACTGCCTGAGAGGGAGAAAGGTTATTACTGCCCTCTCTCAGAACATCACCCTGAAACATAATTTTCTTTTTATTTCCCAACACAGAACTTCATTAAATATGAAGAAAACCATGGCAGCAGATTCTCAGTTGGAGCAAATTGCCGTCTTGTCACTAGAGTCACTGGATTTCCTGTTACATTGAAAGGAGAACATGAATGTTCCCAGAATTCCAAATGCATTAAAATAATTTCAACTTTCTGTGCATCAAGGAACACACTGCCTGAGCAGGTGTTGGGAGGAAAGGGTGAAACCCACAAGATTTGTCGAGGAGGAAATAATTTCACTCAAAGTGACCTTGCAGCTGGGAACACCAAGAATTTTGGTGTGGGGAAACTCCACTTATTATGTCTACTGTTGCTCATCCTCTGCCTGTTTCAAGAAGCAGAATTCCTGTGTGGAGATAATACACTGTCACAGACATACTTGAGCCTTCTGCTGGGAGAGAGAGTGCTCGTTAGAAGCACAGCCTTGTGATAAACTGCTCCTGCAGGAACCCTTCGATATATTGGGGCCAGTAGCAGCCCCACCCCACCCCTGCTGTGCGCTAGGATGAACTGAGCCCAACAGAGCCTGTATCCTGTGTGTCTCTTTTCACTAGGATGAACTGAGCCTAATGGAGCTGTGGCTCTGTGTGTCCCAGCTACCTGGTGCTGTTAGTGAGCTAATGAAATAAATCTACTCTTTGCATTTCAGCTGTGGCTTCGTGGTTGCCCTGGTTACCCGTACGTATTGATTCACAGTGTGTCACGCCTTACTCAGCGTGTGTCACACTCTTGTCAGGCTTCCTCACATCCTGAGGAACAAGCTGGAAAACACCGTTACCTATTTCTGTTGCCATATCTTGTACTCTTCAAGAAATTTATTCCCCTTCTTGTGAGAAAACAGAAAACTAAGTCATTTCAAGCCATACCACTGCTGGTTCACAGGTACTAAGTTTGCCAGCTCTATCAATAACATGTACATTCATCTAAAAATACCAAGGCATGTTACCAAATTCAGGTGTAAAAAATGCTTTTGAAAGAGAAAAATGTTCTGTCCCCATTATTATAATGCAGAGGTCAGGATTGCTGCTCTCCTTAACTTGAGGAGCAGGATGGGATTTAAAGCCACTGAGAGTGTGACCCTATAGGCTATAAACAGCCTTCATTTTCCACAACCTTCAGCATGTGCACCCAAGCTGTAGGAATTCTCTCCCAACATTTAGCGCTCTTCTTGGCTGCATCCTGCCTCCATCTCTGAGGAAGAATCAGAATATATGCCACAGTACTTGCATCTTACTGGAAAGGGCCTTGGCCACATGGGCAAGTAGGAAACCACAGCACACTCCAACATATGGACCTTTGGGAGACAAGGACTGGTAGTACTTTATGGAACTCCTTGGATTCCCAGTTTCAATTTCATTGGGAAGAAAAACAGGAAGCTAACTCGGACTGCAGACTCTTGGTGTGAAACAAAGGCAAGTCCTTACAAAAGAATCCCTGCAGAAACAACCTAGAAGCTCCTCTGGTCAGAGATCTCCATTTTCCTTTACTTTGAAAAAATAATAGACGAAAAATGCACAAAAAGAAACCCAAACAAAGGGCCTGTGCTCCTCACCACATAATATACCTATTTTTTCTAGCAATGCAATCTTACAACATACATGTTGGGAAATCAGCTATTCTGGCAGCAGTATCTGAATTTCCAATATGGAAATTCATTAAATGCAGGACGGAAATTGTCAGAAGCAGCTAGACAGTCCCTGTCTAAAATTGTAACATTTTACAGAGAAAAGAGACTCTGCAAATCTGTACTGGCACAAAGAGTATGTCAGAAGCACCAAGAAGAATAAAAAGAAACTAATTACCTCCCTGATACTCTGATGCTCTTCACTTGATCTATACACAACCTAACATTTAAGCTGTCAGACTGACTTTTCAAGAAGACATTTGGAGGTGGAAATTCATGTAATCTGGGATCCTTCTCCAACTCAGGCTTGCTGATTTGATTTTCAAACACCTCTTCTTCCTATCTAAACACATCTGCATTTAGAGAAACAGAGTAGTAGCAGTTTTTTAGTTCTTACACACAGATGGTTACATTAGAGCAGTGGGAATGCTCTGAACATGGGGACTAAAAGGTGATGGATTAAAAGCCCTCAAGGATCCCATGACTCTGCAGATCTGGTCTTGAATAGAAAGAAGACACTATTGCAGAACCTGAGTGAGTTCTGTCCAGAGGTCAAATAGGAGAATCTTCCAAATACAACAAAACAAACCCAAAAAGCTCCCTTCCTAGCTATTGCATCTATTCTTCCCAGGCCCTCAGAAACCAGAAGAACAGATTAAAAAAGAGCACAGAAGCATGCTAAAACATGAGGTACTACCTTTGGGAGGCTTTGATTTTGAAACTGATAAACCTTTATTGCAAAATGAGAAAGTACAGGCCTTTAACTACCTGATCACAGCAGATACTTCCAGGTCTCAGAATCTTAGATTTTTTCTTTCAAAATATATTGGATTTTGTCAATTGAAAATGTTTTGCAATTTGTCAAGGTAAAATATCATTGTGCCTGTTTAAAGCTTCACAAATTCAGATAGCAATCATATCTGCACTGATTTTTGAGCTGATTATTACTGATAATCCTCCTCCTCAGAAACACTCAGGAATAAAAACCACATGCCTTGGGCTACAACCTGTCATCTCTCATAAAAATAAAAATGACCATGTTTAGAGAGATCTTAAGGGAGAAAAATCACTGCATGTTCCACAGTTCTGGGAATAGGTGACAGGCAGAAACTTATGATGCCTTAACCTGTGGCTGAAGCTGATTTACAACCAGTGGAGCTTCAATTTACTTCCAAATGAATAGGAAGTATTTGACACACACAGAGGAAAAAACTGAAACTTCAGAAGAGAACATTCTGAGAGTTTCAGTGCTGTGTCTTCACTGTTCTGTCCAGAGTCCTTGCTACAGAGACAGCTTGAATTTTGGCCTGTAAAACAAGTAGAGGATTCCTGTGCTGCTCAATGGTCTCAAGGTAGAAACAGCTCAACTTAGAGACACTGTTAAGAGGGTGCCAAGAGCTGTGACCCCTGGCTTGGTTCTTTTTTTGTTTTGCTGTGCCCTTAGCTGTTTTATTTCCCTCTGCTTCTGCAAGCTTAAAGAAGTTGGCCTTATGTGACAGGTGACTCTATTTAAACAGAGGATGTTTTCTCTCTTGTGTTTCTTCACAAGTAAGGCTTCAAATAGCCTGTGACAAAGGAAGGTTAGGAAACACACAGCCATAAATCTTTTTGGAATTTCCCATTTTAAAAGGTATGTGTCATGTTACACTTTCTTAGCAAACTGGAAGAATACTTACTGTCAGTCCTTGTTCTCCTGGTTTTCCTGGCTCACCCTTTGAATAAAAAAAAGGAGTGAATAATTTCAGCAACATGTCTTGAATCCAGTTTTCTATCCAGTAACAAAGTATCTTAGAAATTCCTAAACAGGTATGGCAGCTGACCGCACATTAAACTATTACGTTTTTGCTTTTTGACTGCACATTAAACTATTACTTTTTTGCTTTTTAACCTGGTAGTCCAAATCACAGACATCTTAAGAAGTACTACTCCACAATCATGCAATGGTATCGTTCTCAAGGCAAGAGTTAGATGTTGGTGTTCTGACTCTGTCCCTTGGTTCCAAACATAATATTCCATTCCATGGTGCTGAAGGATGCAGAAAGGTTATTTCCACGTATCTGCTGTATCCCACAGTTTACATATTCCAAGATTACTGTTCTGTGTCATCACCTCAGCCAGCAGGCATAACTTACCACTGTCAATTACCATGTTCCATAAAACCATGAATACTGGTATTTTGAAGCCATGCAATAATTACTCAGCTGTTAAATACCTGGATTTACTTTCAAAATGGTAACCCATCATTCTTCCAACGTATTCTCTTTCTGTGGGCACAACTCTACCTAAAGATAGAATCTATCTTCTCCCCTTTCTTCCCATATGAACACAAAAAGAGACAGTAAAACATATCAGTCATACAATACGGGCTAAAAATACCCATCCAAAACCCCCAGAGCTCCTATCATTTTAGCGGTCTGGTTTATACGTCACTCCCTTGAAAACCCAACAGAGCACAGGGCAGTCCGTGCACTGTTGTATCAGCACAGCTGCAGGGTCCTCTTTAGCAGCTTTGTCATAAAAGAAAGCCTGTCCTAAAATTGACGAGAACTGCTCTGATGTCGTTGTTCTTGGCAACTGAAAAGAATCAGAACTGCTTCTCTGGGTGTGTGTGCATTGCACTCAGAAGCAAACACGCAGCACCTGCAAACACACCGAGACAGCTGGGAGAAAGAAGCCATGGAGGCACTGGTTTGTGGCCAGTCATTACCCCAAAACACCACCTTACAGCTGTGGTGATTGTAAACCTTCTTTCTTGAGAAGGACAGGCTGGAATAGAAGCCCTGCTTTCTCTAACCCTGCAAAAGAGGCAATGTCTGCCTATGGTCATTGGTCACTGTAAGGACATCCTCCTATAGCTGCATGATGCTGCAATGCCCCAGCTCACAGCACAGTGCAGCTGCTGTTTTCAGCTCACTAGCTCAAAGGTCCACATAATTCTTTACCTCAAAGACAAAGCTGTCCTTACATCTCAGTTAAGTTTTCCCTTTACAGCTCTCCTATTTGACTGTGTATCACACAGCCATGGAGGAACAAGCCTTCTGAGGATCAGGAACATTAACCTGAGGGTACAGAACAGTAGCGAGGGGCAGCGAACTGGATGGTTTCTACCTGAGTGCTTGTTTGTATCTGATTCTAAAGCACTATTATGAACTGATTTTCCATAATGTTAGAGGGCTTAAGATAGCCACAGCTTAGAAACTATAAAAAGAATCTCTCTCTTGCCATCTAAAGTCAAAATCACTACAGAACTATTATAAAATGGAATGACCTCATTGCATAAAATGGATGACTTTCCTGATATGAGAAAAAACACTAGTGATCCCTTAGCTAAAAAGCACAGAGCAACATGCAGCCACACTGTAATCAGCAAGGTCAGCTGATTCTGCCAGCCCCATGTATGGGAATTACTAAAGCACTATCCCTGCAGTCAGAAATGGATTCTGGTTTCAGTCTTGCCCTTGCCAGATCAAACCAGCATCAACTCTCCTGACCACAGTCCATTTAACCACAATAAAAGAACACAAGGGAGACCCAGAAGAGACCCAAGGCCTGATGTGCCACAGGATTAACAAGAAAGAGAAGACTGCCAAAGTAAAGCATCCCAATGAGAGCTCCAGACTTTTAATGTAATTTCATAATCTTGAGCTAGAACTTATGAGGGCAGTACTGGTAAAAAATCAAGCCAAAACAACAACAGCAGCAGCAGACCTAGAGTCCTAGAAGTTTCAACTGGCCAGCTTTGCTGGATTTTCACAGGAAATTTTAGCAGCATCTTACTACTGTCATGCTATATTACATTTAGACAGTTAATACCTGAATAGCGTTAGAACAGGAGTGTAGATATTTCTTTTTTTGGTTTTACCCAAAAAGGCCGTGCAGGAAAAAATTATGCCTTCCTGTCCTGGCCTCATGTAACAACCTATGCTTTTCCTTCAAGAAACCAGTTTGTTTCCAGTGCTGGTCCTCACCTTGCTGGTTCCCCATGTGTCTTCTTGGCCACAATCTTTACTTGTCACGCATGTGAAGGTGCGTGTGCATCTGTACATGTGCCATTTCAGTTTTCATGTCTCCCTCCTGTCTGTGATTCCATTTCCACACTGATAACACATTCCGTGGCATTCACGGAAATGGAAAGAAAGATACGTCTTTCAAAGGAATAAAAATTAAGGAGGCCACAAAATATAAAACCAAAATCAAACACATACTTTGCTAAAAAGTCATGTGTTTAGGCATCTGTTTAAGAAGTGTGGGACTGATCCTGTGCCTAAAACAAACAATGCACAATATACTGGATTCTGCTGCTTGTCCTAATGCAACAGAGGCTGAGTCAAAAAAAATGGTACTGTTCTTGTTTAGAGATGGCAGAATCTAACTCCAAACTTCATCATACTTTGGGCAGCTTTAGCACCTTATTACTTTATTCCATGACTTTTGAGGTTAAACCATTAAGAAGTGAAAAGTAAAGCACATCCACACTGCGAGGTCTCAAATTCAGCTTTACCTTGAAGTTTGAATAGAAACATTTATTACTCATGGAAAGGGGCAGACTCTCCTCACACAGCTATTAAACATCAATGAGCAACTGAGAAACCTTAGAAAGTGTGGGGACACTGCCAGGGGTGGGAGGCAAGGAACCTTGGTGTTACTTCTGGCCCTGCTATACACTTGTTCTGTGTGTGTGGGACTTCGGGTACACCATGAAATCTGCCTGTGGTTCAGCTTCTGCACGTCTTACCTGCCAGTCTTACCTCAGAAAATGTATTTGACACTACACTGGCATACACTGGAGAGAAATTTGGACACCAAGGCAGCAACAGACTAACTCACCGTTAAGCCAGGCATCCCACGAGGACCATCTTTGCCAGTATCTCCTGGGGGACCTCTGGGTCCTGGTGGCCCTGGAGGTCCAGGGGGTCCAGCTTGTCCTTGGTCCCCCTAAACCAACAAAAAACTCATGACAAGTTTGCTTTAGAGGCATCAACCACATAAAAACACACACAATTCACCCACAAAGAGAGCAAGACGGGCTGGAAGAAGCTGCCATGAACTGGACAGTGACTTCTTCACTACTTATGGCAGAAACAGCACTTTGCCTTGAAGACCAACAGTTTGTATCTGTCTGGTGCCATCAGCCACAGAGCAGAAGATTTAGATTCCAAACTGCTTCTCTTACCACAGCACATATGCCAAAATTTGGGATAGTCTTGAAATATTTTACTCATCTAGTTCTCCAGAGCAAGTGACTGTTTTCGATAAGCATCTGTTTGCTTCATGATTTGCATAATCATAACAAAGCTGAGGCGAAGAAGGAAAGTCACATCTGAGAATATACAGATTTGCACAGCAATTTTCCAAGCCCATGAACGATATATTGGTAGATTTCAAAAACAAGCATGGAAAATAACTGCTTTTTCATGAAGTTGTACATAGTTTTCCATCTGTTTCGGGAGGCTGTTTTATAGTGACAATTAGCTAGCTCTCTTCATTTTTACCTATTAATTTGCAAAAGTCAATTTTCAAGAGAGTTGTCAAAACATATTACCTTCCCCTCTAAAAAAGAAAAGACACCCCAAAATGGTACTTTAGTTATTTCCAGCATGTCACTGCAAACCACTGGAAAAAGCTGCTCTGCTGGCATCTCAAATGTGGATCACTTAGCAAAGCCACCCATAGTCTTTTAACTGTTAATGCCATTAACAGTTGCTTGATTTCAAAGCCTTTTCAAATGAATAACCTGCTATAAGAAGGCATCTGATAAAAAGGTACAGCAAAGAGTAAACTGAGTGTAAAGAAGAACCAGACTCCAGTGAGATGAAGCACTACCTTAATGAGGCGGCGTTTAATGAGCTGCTGATCAGCAGAGAGAAACCCATGATTGATTTTAGGAAACACCATCTGATCAGGCAGGTGAGGTCAAAGGTTGAAGATCAGAGATGAGAGAATTGAAGAATAGACATCAGAAGGCCCGAGAAAGAAATAAAGACATATTCATTAGATTTTTAATAGCTAATGTAATATGAACTGGTGCTTCTGCCTGAAAGAAACTGTGCATTTACTTTTGGAAAAAAATTACCTCTATTGTACAGGACATACTGCTTATGAATTAAATCATATACAATGACTTAAATGTGTAACTGCTTTCTCCCCAGATTTTGCGTGAGAATTCTGCATGTATATTAGTTTTTTCATTACCCAGGCTCTAAAACTCAGTATTTTTATATGTTGTTCTTTCAGCAAAGCTTCTAGAGACAAAGCACCAGTTCAACTTTCAGTCAGATTTTCTAACCAGCATATTGTGCCATGAAGAATGGTGTTATTTTTGTAAGGACTGAAGCTCCAGCTTGACCAGATTGCTTCCTGCTTAATTTGCAAATCCACTTTGAAAAAATATGGATGTACAGAGTAAACCTCTGATATCTACCACAATTATCTGACTCGACATGTAACCAGTATAGAGTTCGCTGACATTTTCCACACTCATGTATGCCTCAGGGAAGCTAAACAACAGGAAAAACCTCATCTGAAAGTAAGATACTGACCAAGACCAGGGGGAATGTAGGCATTTCCAGGGGTAACACCATACACAGTTACAGATTTGATCCCACACTCTGCATCTGGAGTACTTAGATCAATGCAGGTACACCATAAGGATTCACTCATATTCCATGTTAAAAACAATTTTTCATGTGCACTTTTATGCTGATACAGAGAGACCTGACTGAACAGGCACATGTCAGCCACAAACCTTGACGGTGAGGATCTGATTACTGTGCAGAGCAGCAACTGTGGGGAAGCCTGGCAGGCCCTAGGGACACAGCATAACATGGTACGAGAACAGCACAACACAAACATCACAGAGACACAATTTACTAACAGACAAACAGAACAAACACTACGTTTAGTACACCCCACACTGTCGACTGACAGGAAATGGCCTCTCTGTCATATGGGAAACAGAGCTGGGTCTGCACTGCACTGCAGATGCAAGCTCACAATAGGAGTATCAAGAGATTTTAGAAGGACACCATGAAGGTGTCTTTCCTTAAAATTACAATAAATTATGATCATTTGACAATTGTTAAGACTATCAGCCAGCACATGACTTAGCCATTTTCAATTGAAATGTACTACAGCACTTCAAAAAGTGAAAAGTAGAAAGACTCTGGATTGCTGCAGAACTTGACAGCAATGACAGTATACACTGAAGTACTTTGCATAATTAATATCCTGCTCCTCACATTCTGTTTAACATATGACATTCAGCACATAAACTGGTAGCACATACCTAACTATAAACACTGAACATTGATCTACTGCTAGATATTGGGTAGTCCATAAGGGCCATGGTCAAAATTTTCAAGACATACATAGCAGTATTTTCACATCCATTTTTACCCCTCAAGTGTTGTATGCCACATATGGTTTCTCATATTCTACTCTACCAATATGTGCAGAACTTGTACTGTGCTGGTAGGAAAAGGGAAGAGTGTGGTAATTGTGGCCTGCTGTCACAATACAAGGGGGTGAATTTTGCTCTCAGTTCAACACCTTTCTTGAGCTACCTTGTAGGGTTATGAATTAAACCTTCTGATAAAGCCAAAACCTTATGCAGCTGAGCAGTGAATTCCTACAGAGGAGAAAACCCCTAAGTCCTCTCCTTGCCTTTAGCATAGCACATTGTCAGAAGCAGAGGCTTGTTCAACGGCAGAGAGGCTGAGGAACACAGAATAAAATTTAGCCAGGAGCTCTAAGCCCCCTACATGCCCACAGACCACCTTTATGAGGTAGAGTTGGCAGCACAGCCCCTCTGGGGGCTCCTCCTGCAGCAAACAGCTGCACCATGGCAGCTTAGCACCTCCTAAAGGGGAGGCTGCGGCCGACTCTTGCTGCCAGGCAAGCGGCCTTCTGGGGAGTCCCGCATGAAGGCTCTGCTGTTGCAGCCCATGTTGCTGTAGCACACGAGCTCTTTGCAGCCCAGCTGGCCCAGGGCAGCCTCCCAGGTCTCTCAGCTGCAGCAGATTCTTTTACTGCGGCAAGTACTTGCTCTGTTCATCTCCACGTGCAACCACACCAGAGATCCTCTGGATCACAAAGACTGCACCAGCCTTTACAAAAAAGGCAGAGTAACTTTGTGATGCATATATGTTCTTCGCTGACATCTTGGAGTTGCATTTAGCATCTTTATTCCTGCTATACATCCATGAGATGAGGAAGCTGAGACCCTGTAAGTCGATCCCATAAAGCCAGTGGCTAAATGCAGCCTTCCCACTTCCTGGGATGAACTGTGGTGTGGCTAACTGCATTGCTCAGTGACCTGAAATCTCCTCTTTAGAAACAAATAAACAGAAAACAAAACCAAAAAAGGCTAAAACTCACAACATATAAAGAGACTCACTCCTGAGACACTGATAAGACTGGAATGATACATCATTTAGGAAACAGATGTATCAAATTTGCATTTATCTTATTATGGAATATAAGTTAAAGAAGTTATTAGCTAGTAATGTGCCAGAATCTTTACATCTGTGACTCATTAGCCCTGCTGTGCACATGGTCCATTTCTCTCCCAGATAAAACTACAATACCCATGTAATGGAAAGGAGCACAAACAAGAAACCTACATAAGAAGTAAAATCTGAATAGCAAGCAATAAATGACATTTATTGAAAAAATGGATAAACAGAAAATTTTTAAACAACTTCATTTTTTATTTATCAGCCTTTAGAATTACAGCACAGTAATTTTCAGTTACCTCTAAATTAGTATATTTGCAATTGGATGTTTTAAACTCATATTAATTTGGATTTATTTCATCTTCAACATGATGGAGAACCGAGAATTAATTAAGAAAGGCACTTATGCAGAAAATATACTGGTTTGTCATGAAAGATTTTTTTTTCCTTGGGAAGAAATGGAAGACTTTGGAAAGATTTGTGTAGCTGTACACAAAATCATTTACATTCAGCACTTCGCAGTCCAGCCCCAGCATTTTCAAAGCTTCCCAACACCCCACAGGCAAGTTCAAGATCAGCTATCAGTCCTGCAGTTTTCTGCCTACATAAACAACACGTGAGAAAAGGGGACAATCCCATTCCTCCATCTGCAGAGTAGTTACTTCTTTCAGCTTGCTCCCAAGTAGGACAAAGCTTTCCTTCCTTTGCCCAAAGCGGTCATAATCTTAGACATAACACTGAGATACGTGCAAGGCCAGTTTGGACCTGGATCATCTCCCCATGAGTAACACCCATCTTTGGAGAGAGCCAGAAACACGGGAACACTAAATGGAACCCAGCAAAGAAACTACAATGGGTCCATAGTTTTTGCATGTGTGGGAGGCTTTAGAAGGCATTGCACCCTCTGGCATCCATGAAAGATAATGTTGGCACACAATGTGCTTCTAAAAAGGCATAAAAAGAGCTGTCCTTCCCACAAAGTGAGTTCTCTTCCTTTCCTGTCACTGCTATAAATACAGCCACAAATATCCCCTGGATCTGTTTTATTTTTTCTCTATCTAAAGCTGTTCTGAACGACGGATTTAAAGTTACTCAATTTTCTCTTTATTTGGTTTGATTCTTGAACTGCACATAGGAAGGGTTCTTGTTCTCCACCCTGGGAGGCCCTAACAGAATACAAAACATTACAGTCATCAACAGCGACCACTGGTCTACTAAATTCCTCTGCTGACAGCTACTCAAGCTCACCCTGAAATGCTAGCTGGCTACAATTTCTAAACTAGCACAGTTGTTGCATGCCTCACTGCCATTTTTGCCCAAATGCCAAGCAAAACACAATGTTTGACGGAGGGTAACAGCCATGGGACCACCTTACCTACCTGGCAGCGTAGGTAAACCCTACTTGCCCCATACAATGGCTACTGAGAAAACCAAGGGATGCCAGAACATGGTATCATTCCCCATCTGAATTTATAACTAGATGAAATAGTTCTCCTGTTACATTCATCATAGCCTTGAAGGATGTAATTCCCACTAGCTGTCCTAGATTTTTCACAGTACTTTCAGCTTTGTCCACTGGTCCACAACCCTGTCACAAGGCAAGTATGGTAACATTAAGCAACAGTGTTACTGGTTTTACACTGCGCTGCATACGCTCCAGTTTGACTATTGCATTTGCTCAGTATAGTAAATGTCATAGTCCTCCCTAGGATTTTCCTTCTGACCTGCCAATAAACCCAAGCTGCACAAGCTTGCATGTTCCTGTGAAGACATGGTAAATGAGACAGGAATTACCACCTGCTGTTCTCTTGCACTTCCTAAGGTTACAGCCAGCTGCTGCTATTTCACATCAAATCACACAGGCTTCAGGCCAGAGTAATCCTGACACTCTTTATGGCTGCTCTGCCTCTCTCCAACACCACCTCCAGTTCTAATTAATCCCTCAGACTGAGTGCCAGTCCTGTGGCTAATTATTGTACCTGCCCTGGGGAACACAGTGTTTGGTATCACCCTGTACAGTGCCATGGACTCTCAGCAGGAGCTCTTTTATATAATCCCTTTTATCATAACTGCTGCTTTCTCCAGCAGCAAATCTGCTAACAAAAACAGTACACCACAACAAGACAAGAATCCAGAAATTTCTTTTCACTTTGGCAAACATTCAGAAAAGAGTTTTGATTTGAATACATTATATAATGATTCACACTTTGTATTAAAATAATAAAAACATAGTGTTTAAGATCTGGCATAAACAGATCACTGTAGAAGCATTATTTCCTATTGTCACCTCTGTATTCACAGTGAATTCTACCTCACACTGCATTCAAACTGAATAAAAGTCAAAAAAGCCAACTCCTCTACTTCTGTCCGACAGATGAATTTTCAGCGAGGAAAATGTCTTTCCTACACAACTCAATTATGTGTTCTGATGAGTGATCACCATCTGACCTCCACAAAATACCCTTCCCGAAGGCAAACCTGCTACTCTCACTGAAAGTGGTTGTAGGCATCCAGTCAACTGCAAGATGGGATGGTCCATAACCAAACTGCTCCTCAAAGAAAAAATTCTGTCCTGGCTTGTGGTTCTCTTCAAATTTTATACCTGCTGCACTTATGTGATGCAGATTAAGTGGCTCAAGCTTCTTCTATGGTGGTTATTAGGATTGGATTAAATTTTTTTAGAGCTGTTTTCAATCAAATTTGCCTAACTCATATGTTCAGTTCTGCAGCACTTTTGCATGACAGCTGTAGTTGGAGATACAACAACTTCATGATGTATTTTCAGTGACAGGACAGGACGGTAGAAAAAGGAACAGGATGTACAGAGACTTCCTTCCTCACCACTCCTCTGGCATTACTAAAAAGGGGCAAGATGCAAGCCAACTGGTGGAGAGCAAGACAAGCACTGCCTAGCTCTTCAGACAGGAATGACAACATCCTCGTCTCGGGAGCAGGTATGTGGCACTTTCTCTGGAGTGTCACAGCTGTTCTGCATTCCCCAAGGGAACCTCAGGAGCTGAACATCAAAGGCATAGCTTGGCCCTAGAGAGTCATTCACAGCCAAAAGGACACTTTGTGAACTCTGACTCTCAAGTCGGAGTGTCCCAGTGCTTTAGACAAAGTTGGCAGCCAATACCATCTGAGTTCTTTCCTAACTTTTCCTCATTACAGAGCTCCAAGTTACCTTGCTCCAATTTGTTACCCTAGTTTCGCCTTAATGGAAAACAGGGGAGCCACAACAGCCCAACACCAGTGAAGTAGAACAGATAATTAGTCCCAGGAACGGAGAAGGTAAATACCCCTGCTGCCTCCTGGCAGATAAGGAAACAAAGTCTTAGAAGTTAAATTAACTGCTCACAGACAAATTGGCATTAAACCAGATGTCCAGAAGTTTTCTCAATGATTCTGCTTCAGTGAAAGTTATGTTAACAGAAGGAATCACTAATGCTTTTTAAATATTCTTATTGTGGCACACTAAGAGTGCAGTCTGAAACAGTAGCTAGATACAGCTTATAACTTGATCTATAATTTGATTTACACAGGGCAATTAACAACAGAAGAAACAGCCATGAGTGTAATCATACTGGTAAAGTATGAAATTAAAGCAGCTCTCTGTGTCTGCTACATGTCTGAAGTAACATACAGTAAAACAGAAAATATGCTTTTAGACATAAATAAGAATCATCAAGAACAGTAGAAATTCATAGAGTATGTTTAAATTATGCAAAATTGTATTTAATTAACGTAATATTTTGACTCTAATACTATACATTTTCACCTTGACAAGATGTTGAATGAGGATAAAAATTATCAGCATGAAACTTTTGGGAACAAGGCTTCCTCTAACATAAATGATTTACCTACATTCATTACAGTTAGCAATGTCAGCCTGACCTCACTCCAAAAAACTAAGTTTTGCTTTTGGAGAAGACAGGAAATCAGATTAACTTATATATTACTACTTATTTTGTGAAGCAAACCTGTTCCTTTCTTTAAAAAAACCAAACAATAACAAAGAAAACAACTCAAACCAAAATCAAATCCCCCCATATAGTACCAAATAGGATGGCTTTAAAGGAGGGTGAAAAGTCAATGGTCATGGTTTAATCATCATTCAGTAACTAGTATTTTCTAATTTATGACTGAGGTACTGATTCTAAGGACATGAATACAGATTTTCCATGCATTGTCACTAGGAGTAGGAAAAGGCTCAAAATATTATATATTTCCTAGAAACATATTAACTAATAATAATGCATACGTATTAAAAAAGGCTTTTTAAATTTTTCATTTAAAAAAAATCAGGTCAAAATTTACTGCTTTCACACCTTCAATTTCCCTTTAATATGGGATAGTTTATAAAAGTTGTATCTATAATAGAACAAGTGAAGCAATACTTCACTTTTAAAAGAGAATTTATGTCTATATATACACACACACTTGTATTTAGTTATTTCAGTAAATAGACTGCTTCCAGGACTGGTTTTGTCAATATTAGGTAATTTTGAAATAATCTGTCAGCATAGAAAAGTAGAACTTGCAAAGCAATGATTTCTCTCTACCAGGCAGCAAATAAGTAGCAAATATATTAAAAGTAAACAGGGAAAAGGATTAACTAGAAAAGAACATTATATCTTTATCTGAACCTAACTGTTTTAACAGGACTCAAGGAATGTTTTTAATCTTCAAGTCAATAAAGGTTAACAAAATAAAATAAACTTCTGAGTTCCTGTCTTTTCTAGAACTTCATCTTTCCTGCTTAAGACATTTTTAGAGATATTATCAGTTCTGTGCCACCCCAGCCAACAGGAAAACTTACTTAAACATACCAAAAGGAGAAAAGCATTTTATGAAAATACTTAATATGGCTTCTGGGTGGTATCTCATTTCACCTAGACCAAAACCAATTTAAAACCAGCTGCTAGCTAATGATTTCTAGCCCTGATAAGTAAGAAATCACTCATGTATCTGAACTAAAGGACAGAAGATATTTATTATGTCATTTACAGAAGGGTGTTGCTTTCTGTTGAAGACTGAGGCAAAGAAGGCATTAAGTACCTCAGCCTCTTCCTCATCCTTGATTACCAGGCTCCCCTCCACATCCAGTGAAGACATTCTGTACCAGCTGTTCTGTTCCCAAACATTGACCTCTGAAGACCAATTTCCATTATCAAGGTACAGTCTCTTCTTGGACAGTACATCCTTTGCAATCCTACCATCATGATATTTTCAAAAGCTTTTTGTAAATTGGACTAGAGCTGAACAACAGGAACTGAGCAGCCTGATATCACCATCTAGTGTAACAAACAGTCCACAGGCTAAACTACATCATTTTTAATTTTCTCATGGCTCAGTACAGTAAAGCAAATCTCCATGGACATTTCATGAAGCCAAGCCCTCTGCAAAAAGAAGAGCATCCAAAAGATGTACTTATATTACCATTTCTTACACTGGTATCGAGGAAAGCTAGTTCTGCATTTGACCTAAATGTTTAGTCAGCCACAACTTCACAGTAATTAGAGATCTGATATAAAAATACATAAAGAGATAAAAATATAATCTTTTCCTAGTAAGATCAGGACTCACCATCACTACCTTATTGGTGGTCTCATATGATTAAAAGCTGTATTAACTTGCTGCTCAAACTCACACCCAGGGTATGAATTTCAATATCACTCACACTACTAGAATGTGTTTTGGCTCATATTTTCCACAGACAGCATGGACATAGGTAGATCAAGCCACATGGCATTATGAACTAGAGCCCTTATGCCATCTCTGCACAATGAAGGAGACTGATCCACACATTACTTCTGAATACTTACGAAAACTCCTCAGATTCTTGAAAAAAAAACCAACACAAAACCCCAGCCACATTATTCTAAAAATACAAGTACCTGACCACTGGGTGGTATTTGCAGGATTGAGTTCTTAGTGTATGACTTTATTGAAGGCATTTTCAAGAAAACCTGAACTTCAAAGCAGTTCAGTATATATTCTACATGTCCAGTGACTGCAGACATTTTGAGATAACTGATTACTATTTTTGCAGTTTTGAAATTATTTCAGAAAGAAAGATCCTGCAAAAATCTCAAGGTGAAAACTTGGGTGGGTCAGAAACAGCATTATCTTTGCCTCTTGCAAAGTGTTTCCACAAACATCTTTTCTTTTCAGCAGAATTTTGGAAGTGTAAGGTCTCATCTTGACCTGGACAGTCTACATTTTATTCTGATTTCTTTTACTAAAATGCCTGGAAAGAAAGTAGCTTTTCTAAAGAATAAGGGTCATTTTGAAATTTCAGTCATAGCTTGGAACACTAACAGTTTTTGCTAAGTTAAATGCTTATTTCAAGCCAATTATGTAAAAATATAAACCCAAAGAAACGTCAGGCACCTTACCTGTAAAAGATGAATTAGCATGAAAATGTTCACTGCTCTTGGATATTATATCCAATCTGTCTGCAAACTTGTCAAATCCACACATTAATGTCATGCCCCAGTGACTTTCGGGTACAATATTTCTCAAAAATAATATTGTATGCCATTACCTCCAAACCCGTTTATTTTACACAGGCAGTGATGGAAAACTACGTGCAAAGGTAACCAACCAGGACTAAATGGGTTTAGTTTCATTTGGTGCATGAGTGGCTTACACATAAAATTTCTACTAATTATATTGAAAATCCCCTGGCACAGCAGGTTGAGCAGATTCACCCTGAAGACAGTCATCAGAAGAGATAACTGCTGTACCATGAAACATAAAATGGTCAGAGGCTTCATGGTACTTATTACTTGTGAAATATGCAGGTGGAAAAAGGAGAAGTTGTTGTAGAACACATTCAAAAGAGACTAAGGGAAAACCAATACTGGCTAAATTTCCCAAGCTAGACCCATATACTTAAATAGGAGGTATGTTACTGGAACATGCATTGACTAAAGAGTTGGTGAAATTTCAGCTTGTCCACAAGATGCTAGTCACCACCTCTTCCTCTCCACTTCTGACCTTATTGAACTCCTTTTCTGTAATCAGATACAGAATTCAGTCTCAAGAGCCAGCTGCTGCTGCAGATACAACTTTGTGATGTCCTTCTACATGAACTCCTCAGGTTGGATATTTTCTGCTTTTTATCTGCACTTGATTTACCAAACCCACAAACAGTCATAACCATGATTTGTATGGCTCAGTAGCCTGACAGTACACGGAGTGTATTTTGGCAAAGTGGGACACAACAGCCTCTGCATAGCAGAGGTCCCACTGCAGTAACACTGACCAAACCCGAATCTTCTTATCAGGCACTGCCAACACTTCCAGACCTGGCACTGAAAGCCACACATGCTTCACCACTCAACAGTTCTTACACCTCTTCAACATTTTGCCAAGATATCTGCATCATCATTCCCTTGTGTTGATACCACTTCATTTGTTCTCCAGTGTTCAGACCTCTGGGTCTTTCCCTGGAAGCTTCTCCAACAGTCATAATTCCAGATTCTTATCCTCACTTATGTAATATTCTTCACAACGTTGCTCTTCCGTATTTGTTATAGCATCCCTCTCTGATACTTCCATCAAATGTTCTCTCCTGTTCTTTTGAACCTAAGGCCACAGTTGTGAATGTGAATGTAAGAACATGCATCCTTCTGCATGTAAGGCCACTTAGTGCAAGCACTTACACATGGGCCTGTCTTATGCCACCTGAACGGAGCATCCTCTCCTAAGCCACAGGCACGGCACTGCTCTGCTTCCCTGCCATCTCTCTCCTCACATTCCCCATGAAGCTCTGTAGCACAGAACCAGACAAAATACCAGCCCACTATGGCCTCTGAGAGATACTAAATTTGCTTAGAAGTTAAAAGGTAATTTTTTAATTATTCAGAACCTTTAGTTCATGTATTAGTTAGCTTAGAAAAAAAGCACGTTGCTCTTGCTGTTTCTCTCTACTTTCTTTTATTTATTTGAGTAGTTTTCCAACTCTTCTTATTGAGTTTCAACTGAAATAATATTTAAAGCTGTTCACTCTCAGGCTGCTGTCTTTATGATGTGCAGCCCTAGCACCAAGCATAACAGGACACCTTGGTAGTTAATAGAACATCAAAATCAGCTGTAAAAGCATGTTGTGACTTTAGATAATCTTACTGACTGAAAAAATTTAAAATCCAATTAAATCAAATTATATGAAACAAAACAGTAGAATAAAATAAGGGTGCAAATTCAAAATATTTAACCTAGTTAACAGAAGAAAATAATCCATGGAACATACTGTTATGGAAAAAATTATAAACATGTAACTGAAGAGAGGTACTATATTATCTGAACAATGTAACCAAGCGTTTTCTAATGAAGCACAGATGTAAAGAAGAGTGAACTAGCACAGCCAATCCATTTGAACTTACACTCCTGTATTCCTCTATTTCTCTGTTAAAATAAACATGATATTTAGAAATTAAAAGAACCTTTACATTTCCTAAATTAAACCATGTTCTAACTGTCTGGATTGTAACTACAAGGTGATAATATTGCTATTATTAAAAATATTAAATACATATATGTCAGAGAAAAAAGCTAATACATGCATACATTATATTTGTTTATAATTCACTAAATATTAGCTACATTTTACATGAAATCCAGAAGTACATTTATTAGAAACCCCCTGGCCCTCTGCATTGTGGAAGCCCATGCATGGCGTGAACACATTGCTGGGGAAACTGAATGGTTTGGTTAGGAAAGCCAGCTTTATACAGCAGAGCAAAATCACTGTGAAACCTGCATCCACTCATAATGGAAACTGTACCCTATGGAATCACTCAAATCTTCCCAGACACTACCTGCTCACGTTCAGATTACTGTCCTGCAGACACTTCAACATGCAGGGTAAATGCAGCTAATAAGCATAATTAGCTCAGACAGTGTATTTTAATTTAGTTTTGCACTAAAGGCTAATTGCCTACTCAGCGAAGGGGAAGTGTAACATTTTTTTTAAGATGCTTACCCGAGGGCCCTGATCACCTTGATCTCCCTGCAAAGTGGAAAGATGAGATGATAGGTTTAACACAGCATCTGTGTGCTACCCAGCTCTCTTACATAATCTAACATTTCACTGCATCAATACAAACGGTCTCTTGAGTTCATGCTGGGAGGGCTTTCCAGTCACCTTGTAAGAATCACCCGAACATCAACTCACCTTCTCGCCTTTTGGACCAGGAGGGCCCTGAAAGAAACAAAGGCAAAGATTAATTACTGATACTGATGAAGTCCTGGGACGCAGCAAGAAACAGGTCTGCGCCAACCTGCAATTTCTTCCCAACTATGTATTTCCTTAAAATTTTTAACTCCAAATGCCCGGGCTATTCCAGAGATGGCTTCTTCACTCTACTAATAATAGGAACTGCATGCTATTCCTTGAAGAGTTTGCTAATACTGTGTGTTGAATCAGTCTACTTAGACAAGCAAAACTATGCCTGAAATGGCAAAATTTCTACTGATTTCACTTAGGGACAATAGTTTATCTCCTATCAGATAATAAAAGTTTTCTAAGACTGTAAAAGTTCTTTGCAAGTGCACTTAATGAATTCAAATACATATAAATCTGTCCTGTATTTTGGCACCCTCCTTGTCTTAGATTGCCAAAGAAAAATAGATTAGGAAATCTAAAATTAGGGTTTTCATTCCTTTTTTTGGCAATACTGATGTTTAGTCTCAAGCATACTGTTTAGTCAAAATGAGCTCTTTGTGTAACATGATTTTGCAGGAGTATAACTTTTTGTTACTTACCACCCAACAAACAGTAAAGTGACAGAATCACAAATATGGAATCACAAATATTCTATTTTTATTGAGCACTTTCCAGAAAGCTAGCAGCAGATTTCTAAACCACTAGTTTTGCAGGTTAGTATCTTGTGAACAAAAACGCCATCAGTCTGCAGAAAACTCGCTGCTGAGACAGTGCAGACTCTACCTCCAGCTTTCTAAAAGATATGCAGGCGTTTCATTACAAAGAAGGACCTGAGATACATATGAAAGGAGCTGTAAACAAAGAAGGAGCCATTCCAGCTAGCATGGTTCACTGTTAATAACACAAAGAGAGTGTGTGGCAGTGTGTGTTTGTGAGGGTGTACGCATGCAGAACAAGAAGAGATTGTCGCCAACAACACGGGCAAAAATTCACGTGGTTCACATAAATGCAGTGGAATGGAGGTCAGTCTGCTGTGTATTAAAGACTTGATCAACCACAGGAAAGTCTTTGAGAATCCCTGTTGTAGCCAGTTTTCTGCTTAGTTTTAAGGGCTTCTGATGCATGCCAGAGAAGAGCATCTGCTGCTAAATATTTCAAGGAGTTAAAGCATATGCCTCTCCTTCCATGGTCTGCCATGTCTTCTGTCTGCTGCCAAGGACAAAGAAACAAGTCTGCCTCCTGATGTCCCTACGACTCCTTCAGGCAGGACAGTGCTCACTGCCGGCTGAGTGGAAACTATCTGCTCAATTAACTATGACCCCCGCCCACTTTGTGTTGCCCTGCAAGCACTTAGCCTCTTTAAAAACAAATTAAACAAAATAATTTAATGAATAAATACAACCTAGCTGCACCTTTAAGGTCTCTCCATCTGGTTTTTTTTTTTATACTTTTACTGTCCTTTCCCAGTTCACGTGTTCACAGAAATACATACCAAAAACTACACGCAGCCCTGTCTACTTTTAGCTACAGTCCTCACATACAAGTACTGTGATGTGACATTACAGCAGAGCAGGTCTGCTTTAAAACTTTCACATACATGCCACAGAGCTTGTGAATTTGCAAACTCATACTATCAGTAACACAGTAATTGCTAGATGGGAAGAACTAAACTCAGTGCTGGCTGTTGCTGCCTTTTCCATAGTGAACGCTGAGCACAAGTGAAAGGCTGTGCTCACATGTTCTACCTCCTTGAATTATCAAGCCATTACTGGCTCTGAATATCTTACTGGCTGCAAAGTGCAAATAGCATGACCCCTATCTGCTACAGTCAGAATCCAATTTCTTGGGCCTTAGGCATGAAATTATAGATAACATGACATGACTGAGACTGTAAACAGATGTTGTCTTGCGGGAGCTGTTGCTGCCTTCATTTAGATGCTCAATGCCATTCTTATGCCCAAGAGTGGCCCTGCTTCTGATGGGTTTTGGCTCGTAACTTTTCTGAGGGGTGCTCGCCACAGCTCTGCCTGTTGGTAGAAGCTAAGACAGGAGAGATCACATCAGCTGCCTGAACTAAGCTGGCTCACTGAAACAGAAACAAGTTAGAGCTCACATGAGCGGTTCAGCCACCAGATCTGCAGGGCTACTGCACTGTCTCCCTGGTACAACTGCTGGCAGTATGTTCAGCCATCTCCAGCTGCACAAGCAGCCCCTGCCCCTACCCTGCCTATTTTCCACCGTTCAGAGTTCTCTGAAAGCACAGTTCATACCCATACATGTTTTTTAGTAAGACTGAATCATATATCTCTTTTTTTTCCCTCCTTTTTCTGTGCAGGATTTTCTGAAAATGACCTGTGCACATCATAATCAGAATTAGTTTTGTGTCTCATTGTTTGGTGTTTTCTCTCCCTAAGTGGCATACACCATCATCTCTATCAAGTCACCTTTCCAGCCCACAAATTTTTCATATAAGTCTTCACATGTATCTGACAAGGTTACTGTACCAGGAGTTAAAAACAGCTTTCCAAAAGCCCACAAAAGCACTTCTGGTGTGAACATTCTCACAAGTCTCTTCCCTTGTATTTTCAATGTTTTTGCTTTCCACAAGAGTCTTGAAAAACAAACAAACAATTGCAAACAAAAATAGCTCTTTTGGATGCAAGTGAAGAGAACCAGTGGGGTTTCTTGAAAATAAAAATTAATGCAATACTTTCATGGCTCATTCACCCATCTCTTGGCTTTTCCCCCACTGTTTCAATTGTCCTCTATTGTTTTTGCAACTTTAAACAGAAAATTCCTATCCTCAGCCTTTGACATCTTCTTTCCATTTGTGCTGAGAAATTCTCCCAAGGCTTCTACTGCAGAGTTTATTAGTGTATGTACACTGAGTGGAGGCAGGGAGGAAGAAAAATCTGAGGAGAAGTTGGGTTTGTGGGGGTGGGGTGTGATTAGGAGACAGATTTGTTTAAAGGAGGGCAAGGTTTCTTCTGTTTAAGGGTACAGACACAAAGCACAGAGTGAGTAAAATAACACTAGTTTTGTAGGCCACAGCATAGACTTGCTGCTTTTTTCCCGGGGAGACTTCTGTGCTTTCGTTTATGAGATGGCAGAGATCAAACCATGAGCTGCCGAACAAATGTGAAAGCATTTTGTGTAAGTTATATGAAACGTCTGAGGTCAGAGCATTTCTGAAATAACTTTACAGTGTTTTCACTGGAAACAGAGGCTCTTTTCTCAAAGTGCAATTATCTACTCCAGACTACTATACATTTCCAAGGAGAGTTTATAGCCTGTTTCACATAAGCAAGGCCTTGTAATTCTCGAACACATGCAAAATCTGCATTCATAATTAGGCGAAAAATACTACTGTTTTTAAAACGAGGTCTCCGAAAGCACACTGAAAGGCCTCCAGGCACCTGCCAGCCAAGAACAAAGCTGAAATCAGGGTCAAGTCCAAAGAACAGCTATGTTGAGGATTACCAACACGTGACCCCTTTTTCTTTTTTCCCCTTTTTTGCTATCAAAATCCCATTTCCATTCTCTGATGAAATTTTCCAGAATAGAATAGAAGGGCAAGAGAATGCAGTACTAGAAAACAGGAGACTGATCCTTGCAGTCTTCAACAGAAAAGATTCCCTTAGAATTAACTGTGATCAGCATGATTTTTTTCACACAGCTGGAATTTTATAATTCATTCCCTGAAAGATGCTAATTTTGTATCCTACCCTTGAGGCCACTGCCACCCATATAGTTTTGCAAAAGTTAGATTCAGAGACCTCTTAAAAAGCCAATAGTTGACTTATATTGGTTTTACAAACACTCATAATTATCAAAATTCTCTTACAGATATATTTTCTCCACATTCCTATTGCTACAGACCTGCCTTCAGTCATAATACAGGAAGGTCTGCTGCAAACTCACCCAAAAGGCTCCAAGCATTGATAGGACAGTAGAACTGAAAATAGTTGGGGATTCTCAGTACAGGGTTCAAAGGAACAGCCATGTTGAAGGTTCTGTAGAAAGCTCCACAGTCAGGACAGAGGAATGCAGATTTTTCCTGACTGTTAGACAGCACATACGGTGCCTCTGTAAAAAGGACCTGCCAGTCCCCAGCACAAGCTGGTGACAACCAACCAACAGAATCAGCTGGACTGTGACAGTCCCAGGTCCCACTGGGATCATCCCCCTTCACAGCTCCTAAGGAACATGACATGTCAAACTTGACAGCTCCCATCACACAGAGCTACCACGGAAGACACAGGTAATAGTAACTTTTCAGACACAGTCACTCTTTCCTACATTTGCACCACAACAGCCACAGGCTAAAGCAAGCTGGCAGCTGGAAGACTGAATGTAGTTTGCAAGGTTCAGCCTTCATTGTCATTTGGGATCAAAGAGCATACAGTGCAGTCATCCCTACCAGCAACTACAGCACCCACAGTGTGACTGGCAGCCCAAGGGAACAGCAGCCTTGCAGAGAGGAGCAGAAAAGTGAGCCAGCTATTCCAGTGTCATCCAGACAAATCCAAAAAGGGAATCAATTTGCCAGCTTAGTTGAATCATGTTTTCACAACTAAACAGCACGCCATACACTGCCTAAGTTAATTCAATACCGCAGATTACTTTGAGGGTAAAAGGTGGCTTTAGCACATAACAACAAAATAATCAGATACAAAGGTCAAACTTTCTTTCTTTGAAACCTGACTCATGACTTTGATAATTTACAAGAATCTGACTGGAACAACAGTCCCAAGTTTATCCTATAATTGCTACAAAATATTAGGATCAGATATGGTGAATCATAGGAGGTTATACAGAGTGTTATGAAACACCACTGTGTTTCATAACTATTTCAAAGTTCCTACACTCATTTCAGTCTTGTATCCACTATGCAAGCTCTGAACTACTGAGCAGCGTGGTTTTGGCATCAGCTGAACTTGGTCATGTTTTCAGCCAGTGTTTATATATGCTAGTTTACAATGCCAACATTTCACCTTGCATCAATTTTGCAAGTACTCAGAAGAATTTTCAGTGAATCTGTATAGTTTCTACTGCTGAAGTCCCTTCTTTTTACATGTTTTATTCTTCCCCTGTAATATGACTGACTTACAATGAAAACTTCAACCAACCACCTCTAAAAAGACTCTTACTTTCATTTCCTCCCCGTATAGTCTAAAGTTTTTGTTAAAATATCCTAAGCAGAGAAAAAGAAACCTGAATTTTTGACACAATAATGGTGACTGACTTAAAAAACATTATGTAAATTATTTAAGCTGAGAAATATAAAATTGATTTATACAGCAATCTAGATAAACAGCTCAGTTAACATTCACAACAGCAAATTCTAAATGACTCCTGCTGTAAATTCAAACAACTGCATTCAGAAGTCAGTGATTTATAGCAATATATAAACCAGACAAGTTTATAAATTACAGGCAGGAGAACACAGTCTACCCAAAATATGTCAAGAAACCATTTAGACTGTAATTTAGACATTGATTTCTCATGCAGTGCTCTTGCTGATGTTGGGATGGCGTGCTTTTTTTGAAATTTGTAATGCTGCTCACAAAAACCATCAGCTCACATTAGAAGCTACAGAAGGGTCACAGCTGACTAACTAATCCAGTGCCCAGGAAGAAGCACAAGGCCCAGTGTCCCAGGCAAGGAGATGCTGAAGGGCATCTCCTCTTCCTCACACTGACATACTTTCTTTCTTTGATTAATCAGTAAGACTGGCATCTTCTCCTCCCCTTTCCCTTCCTTCTACAGACAAACATAATGTTTTTCTTTGAAAACCTACAGAACACAAAGGGTCCTACAAAGGTTCCATGGTACAGAGGGTATGTGACTACGTACCCGTAGCCTGAGCAGGAAAAAACAAGGATCAGCTTTACTATTTCCACAAATTAATTTAAGTAAACATTGTGATTCGAACCTGCTGTTTCTTGTGAGTCAAGCAGCTGCTGTATGTGCCAGTAAGACCAATTTTACAGTGACAGAAAAAACTGGCACATTCTTAAAGAAAAGAAAATGGCTTCTGGTAAAGTCAGAAGCCTTCTGACGTTCACCTACTGCTCAATGCACTGCAATACATGTATTTCCTGAATCTTGGCCCTCGTTGCCTTGTCCACAGTGCACCTTCCTATTCTCCTACTTGGTTAGATGAGCAGAAATTTACTGATGATGTTAGAGATTTGATGCAATGCTGTAAAAAAACACCACAAGGAAATTCCATTCTTGTAAACTGGTAAAAGAGGATAGATGAGAAAACCTAATACTTCTGTATCTCTCATGTTATAAGAAAACAACCAGAGTTTCTGATTTTAATAACAGGAAGGAAGGAAGACTGCAAGGAAGATAAAAACACAATCTCTTGGTTACTTCAAAAACACAGAAACTTTTGGCTGGCATTCAGAAATGCAGGAAGACATAATAAAACAACTGATGTGGGCCCTACAGAATCAAAACTCAGAACACAGACTGAACAGGGAGCTTTTTTTACAATTACTGTTATATTTCCACCACAGTCTCAGGATTTTTTGAAGTTCAAGCTATGATTTTTAACAATATTTTTAATGACAACATCGTATCAGCTTCAGTGTTCAATATTTGGCTTATAAAAGATCTCAAAAATGAGACATTTTTGATACAGACTGGTTGAGGCTTCCTACTCTTCCACCCATCCTCCAGCAGATCCCTGACTCGTTAGAGTCCACCTGAGACCTGAAAAAGCATCACATGCTATCTTAGACTCACCAAACAGTTTGGGTTGGAAGGGTTTAAAGGTCATTTGGTCCATCCCCCCTGCAATGAGCAGGAACATCAACTTGAACAGGTTGCTGGTCAACAAGTTGCCTATCCAACCTGACCTTGAGTGTTTCCAGGAATGAGGCATCTACCATCTGTCTGGGCAACCTGTGCCAGTTTTTTGCCATCCTCATTGTAAAAAATTTCTTCTCTATATATCTAGTCTCAATCTACCCTCTTTTAGTTAAAAACCAGTAACCCTTGCACTATCATAACAGGCCCTGCTAAAAAGTATAGTATGAACAACATTAACTCCTCATCCTCCAGTAACTCAGTTAGGCTGTTCTGCACTCCTTTACCTTCATAGAGCCTCCCCACTTCTTCCTCTTCTTCTTTTTTTCCCCACTTGATCCTGTACTAAATGACTATACAGCAGAATTTTCTTTTATCCCCTCTCCATTAGGAATATCCATACTTTTGTGTGTGTGTCCATGTGTGTGTGAGAGCATGCTGCTGGTGGGATTTAAAAAACAATGCTGCATTTCTATATCAGCATTCACTCAATAGTTGAGTGGTTATGTCACAAGGAACAGAAAAGTGAATATACAGCATGGTAGCTATGGGATAGACAAAAATGAGTCTGCTGTCAATAGAAGAAAATACTTATTTTAAGTCATGGGATTCTTGGTAAGATTCAATAGCTTGTAAGATTCAATAATAAAAGAAAGTGTAGTTGATTTAGTGTCTTGTACCTTTTTTAATAAGTATTCACTATATTCAACAGCAATGATGCCACAGGAATTCAATGAATTAAAAATCTATAAAAATAATGCTTGGTAAACAGGAAGACAAAGAAGAATTAAAGACTACCTTCAAATTTTACAACAACAAGAACTAGAGTGCAAAGATTTTTCAACACTGATTGATCCACCTTTTCTTTAGAAGAACTGCATTATTTTTATGTCAAACTATTGAAGCAGGAAAAATTTTATAGCTCTAAACTGTTTTTATTTCTACAGATTTCATGCCTTTTATTTTGCATCGAACATTGAAAGGGATATGAAACAAATGGGGAAAAGTAACTAGCACTCCTTAACCTCCTGTTATCTCCATTTATTAAAATAACAGTGGCATAGTACCACTCCAGAGGAGTCTTCTGCACTACCCAGTGGGAACTGCACCCATAAGCAGCCAATAAGCAGAATGTACAAATACAGAGCTATTTTGCTCAAAAATACTCATATACTTCTGGCACCCTGGTCTAAGGAGATACTTCGGGCATTGATGCCTTGAACTCAATCACAACATTCTACTTTATGGAAGCAATTAATATGTCCTAGAATTAAATAAAAATTTGAGGAAAAGAAAATTAAAAACAAAAAAGAAAAAAGATTCTTAAAAGAAAGACCAATATAGTCCAGGGAAATTTAGGGCTTATAAAACTGCTTTGGGATTATAAAATTACATTCTGGCTTTCTTTCCTAACACAATAGAAATTGAAAAGAAAAAAAAAAACCACGTATTTTGCCAATCAAACTCATGAAATCCTTTTTCCAGTTTTTGAGATAAAAAATTCACCATTAAGTACTTTTTATACTTCCTTTGGTAGGTTTTTATTCATAGGCCAGCTCTCTCATTTATTCCTAAAAGCTTAGTAAGAAAAAAGCTCCTCAGTGGGAACAGTAGTTCATATTCCAATGTTTCAGCTATTTTTTAACCTAAAACCTGAACAGTGGCTTCTGTAATTCAAACACCTCTGGTGCTTCCCTGATTGTTTACTAGCCTGGTAGATGATTCAGCTGAAATGACAGTGCCCTTTGCTCATTTAATCTTTTCGTGTTTGACTTAAAACAACCTTTTCAATGAGGATGGCAGGTTGAACTTCAAATATTTTGGAGAAAACAGACAAAGGATGAAAGCAAGGGAAGGGGGGAGTTTCAGAGCAATGGAGATTCACCACCACCGCTCACTACCTACAGGAGAAGTACCTATGGTCATCAAAATACATCTTCCAAGCTCCCTGGCCTTCTGGATATTTCAACTTTGCTGTCTGCATTACTACTGTGTGATAAAATAGCATCCAAATATCTATCAGGCAGATCCTCCTTTGACCAGCAGCTGAGTCTAGGAGATTTATGTACTTCATTAACAGATGCTGCACAGGGTGCAGCTCTACAAAAAAGTAATAACTACACAGAAACAGATGACTGAAATTCCAAAAAAACCACCCCTCTCTGTTCATCTATTTGACAAAAGGGCTAGTTTCAAAACAAGGTTGTTTTTTGAAGAATTTTGGCCTGTACCTGCTATCATATCAAGGCACATTTACTTTAAAGTAATAAAGGCTGAATTTGTGTAAACAAACAAACCTGCACAGCTCACATCCAAACAAGGTTTTGCAGCCAACATGTATTTGCTGTATTTAAACCTATTTTCAGCAAGGGGATTTTAACACAGACTTTGAAATAGGGAAGGCCAATTCCATTCTTCCATTTACTGTCGTGACTCCACACTGGTTTCAGTAGCAATGCTTTTAGTTTCACTCAGTATTTCAAAGGCACAGCACACTGTCCATACACTGTTTTTCTTTTCCAAATTTTGCTACTCAGTACAGGAGACATTTTCTCATTCAAGGTAGTAGAATGTCAAAGAAACATTTAGATATCTCTTTAGTGTTGTCTGCAAATGCTACTATAAAATGCTACTGTGAAAGATGTGTGCTCGATTACTTATATCATGAATGGTTAAAAGAAAATGGCAGTAAAATAGTAGTATAAAGCCATAGCCATGTAAATAATAGTGTAAGGGGTAGAAAGGCTTCTGAGACATCCACAGATTAAGAACAATGAAATTATTTCAGAAACTAGATTACTTTTTAAACTTCAGAGTATGCTAATGCTTGGGGAAAATTTATTTCAGCAAAATACCAGACCTTTCTCTGAGGAACTTATTCTGCTTTCTTTCCTATGCCCCCTTGCAAGTTCTGTAGTCCCGTAAATCGTTCCATTGGTACCCAAAAAAGCCTTTTTACAAGAACTGTCTGATAAATATTGTGATAAAAGCTACACTGCACAAACCCACCTGAGGTGACCTGCAAGTATTAGGTTACTGCAAATGCTTCTGAACTATCACAGCTACAAGTCACTGCTTAAAAGAGGCAAAGACTTGACACTCTAAGTCATAACTCTAGTATTGATGGGGATGTGTCAAGCCTAAATTACAGATTAATTTATTTAACATCAAATAGTATACAGACAGAAAAGCATAAAACATAGCATATAAAATAATATTTATGTCACAATAAGACAAACAAATGTCACTACAAGAACTAAGTCTTTCATTTATCTTCACCAATTCCCTTATCCACAAAGGGGAAAATGACAATGATGTATTTCATAGAGCTATTTTGAGAACTTTTCAGCTTTGTGAAGTTTGAGATGGAACACCAGATAAATGCAAATGAGTTTTTGTATCAACTACAAACATACACATACTTTTATATGCAGACATATTTAAAAGTGAGATGACTGAATATATTTTTGCAACCTATAAGGCTGGAAACATCTTTATGCAGGAAGCGATTTAAGACAACATAAAGTTTATTAAAAACAAAACTGTTTTCTGCTCAAAGACTAATAGTATGGTCTACAAAATTCAGAACATCTTCAGGGGAAATTAGACACATATGTATATTTATACTTAAATGGATATTCATTCTTTTTGGCAAATGATCACTAGCAGACATACTGGGCAATATAGCCGGATTGTATTTCTGAAAATACGTGATTCTCTTACATGTTTCTCAGCAGCTCACAGCTCTTGAATGTTACTGATGGATCTCAGTAAAAAACTATATTAGGAAATCCTACAGTATTGCAGGGACGGACAAAGCATTTTTGAAATTGTCGATCTGAATTAAAGCTCAAAAACAGAACGGACGCTTCCATGCCATGCTCATTAGTAACATTACTGGCAGTACACAAAATACTCTAATGAAAGTAACTGCTGCATTTTCTGGGTTTTTTTCCTTCTCTCCTCGAAACTTGACTCACACTTACAGGAAAGAGTAACATATCAGCACAGCTCTTCATGCCAGCATCAGTTCAATATAAAAAACCTAAACCTTTTCTACTACAATATAAATTTGCTTGAAGTAAAACTTCAGTTCAGGAGTGTCACTTTATAATGGGAAATACAAATTTTGAAGGTTTTCTCTAGCAGCCTGAGATCCAAATCTCCCAGGTCTGCTCAAGTTTACAGAACTTTCAAGCATCTAGCACAAAACATCACCAGTCTCTGAACTGATAATGGCTTTCAAAGAATCTCTGATATTTTGAAAGCCTTGTGAAAGACTAATGTCTTAGACATCACAGCATTATCTTCAAGTCACAATAAGCTTGATGAAACACACATTTTTATAACTCTTAATTTCTTTTTTTTATTAAAGCTAGTGAAACTACTGGGATCTGCAACAAATTGAACAGGAATTCAAAGCTGAAATACAGCACGAAGATCACTAAAAACAATAAGCCAGCATGAGTTTAATATCAAATTAAAAACATGTGCAGCAGGATAGTAAAATACTATATAATATTCCCGAACACAGTGCAATACGTTGCTTTGACATAATCCCTAATAGAACACAGAACACACTAGTGTATTTCTGCCATATGTAGCATAAGAGGAAGAAAATACAAAGGTCATTTGATAAAGAAATGATTTAGGAATACAAGAAATGTTTCAGAGTCCTTAATTATATTTTGACAACCCTTTGTAATGTCATAATGGAACCACAGTACTAAGTTTGCAATTGCTTTTTTGTACTCATATGTACTCTGTTAAGCTAAGCAATGCTTTACCAAAATTAAGGCTTGCAAGTAATTTTTGCTTCACAGTTTCTCACTTGCTGTTAGAAGATCGACTATGCCCTGGTGACAGCTGGAACTTCTAGATGAATTGATGGAATGCTAATGTGTAATTCTCCATCACATTTATACTGGCATATGTCACCAGTGAATCAGACCTTCATGTTTATTTTATTAAAACAAACCCAACTCTTTTCAAAAATGAATGATGCCACCATGAAGAAAAGTTGGTAACATCCTACAAATAGAAAGCTCTCATGCATATTTTCTTTTAGAGTTTTAAATATTAGGTTTATGTATTTCCTTATTTTAGGGCTTGTTTTTTCACAAAAACAGTATCATAAATTGTTGCTATGCGAACTATGAAATGAGGAGATCAACTTCTACAAGTTTTGGGTCAAACAAACTGTTCTCAAACCCCATCTTCCAAGCTTTCTTTATTTGTTGCATACAGCTACTCCCAAAGGAGATCTTTAGATTCAGTAAAAGAAGCCACCTTCATAAGAGCAGAATTTATTTTACAAGGACATCCAGAGGTGATAATTATGTTGCATGAAGAGCCCTTTTCACAGAATTCTGCACAATGAATATTCTTATTTTTCTGTTTGTAGAAAATCAAAATGTAGACTGAATCAGTAATTGTAAAATTAACAGAGTTCAAGTCTGATACTTTCTGAATCGAGCAAGAAAATCAGAAATAAATTATCTGTTCCAGGAAATGCTGTGGAATATCTGAACATCTTGCTATTTCAGCACCAGATAGTTACTGAAATTGTAACTCAAAAGCATGCCTACCAGAGTAAGTAAAAGAACACAGTAGCACAGTTGGGGTAGGAGTCTGGCCTTCTCTTGGTGTCTGACAGAGCCTGATGAGCAGAGATCTAAAAAGTCTAATTATCCCCAACTACATTCACTTATCAGGGTACTGAGAGAAGTCATCAATCTGCCATTAGAGGCTCCTTTGCAATTCCTGACAAAAGGGTGGGAAAATACAAGTAAAAAAACACATCGAAAGCAGAGCATAGCATCAAATGGTACAAGAATTTTGTTTGTTGATGCCTGGAACTTTTACCCTCCTCCACCTTTTTAAATTATGTGTGGTGCTTCCTTAGTATTGGTAAAACTGATAGTTCACAACAATTTGCTCCTAAATCTCCAATTCTGTGCTCTCTTCTTTACAGAGCAAAGAATCCTCTTACTTGCACTAATACTATCTGCTTAGGCAAGAAAACCATTAAATATTCGCAGCTCTTCTGGTTTACACATGTGCATAAATCTACCAGTGTTTTATATTTTGAAAGCGCTCATTGTTGTCAATTCTTTTTAACAAAATTAACTTCTATTTTATTACATATGAAGCTGAGAAAGCATCATACTTAAAAACAATTAAGTGCATTATCTCATTCTGAGAAGACACATTTCTGGCATCTTCTGTGTCATAAACACTTATGTATAAAGTAAATGAAATTTTGAGCATGATTTCTCCTCTTACATTCTCTGATGTGGTTCATTTGAGCAGCTAACATAAAATGAAAAGCCATGAAAATGGCATTTCTTTCTTCATGTTCACAAATCAACATGAACTGTTTCCTAAACAGATCTCACAACTTCAATAGTGTTCACAAATGCTATTACCATTTAAGAAAGGAGAATGGCAAGCAAACTAAAGTTCTGCCTTCTAAATATGTATGAAACTTAGTACAAGCTTGTTTATTTATGATGCCCTCAGATTAATTTCTGTTCTCATAATTTATAGTAGATTGTTATTAGCAGCAAAGTGATCAAGGATTCATCTTTGTATAAAGAAAGTAAGAAACACTTTTACAAGTCTGCTACCTAATGTTAATAAACTAATTGTCAAAGTTTGACAGAAAAATCTGACCTTCACCTTGTAACTCAAAAGCAGATTAGCATTTTCATATTCAGACTGAATTATACAATCCTTCAGCTGGATCAGAAGTTTACAAAGGAGCACAGGGTATCAGTTTCTACAAGGGGAAACACCCCAAAAGATCATTCTCTGCAGCGTGAGTAGCTGACGGCCTGGGTACCACCGCTGGGATTCTCCCAGGAGCAGTAACTTTGCTGCTGCACTGTGTATCTGAAAGTGAGGAACTATTTCTTCAGTATTAGGCTGATTTTGTCCTTCATAAGTGTATTTCTTGCCTCCTTCCCCCACTCTCCATGCAAGTGAAGAGTCTTCAGGCATTCCTGAAAGCAAACTGCCAGAAAAAAGGAATGTGGGGTTTACACCTCAATTTATGGTGATCGGAACAAAAGAAACATACCCAGCTCTAATGATCTGACAGGTAGAGATCACTTTGCAGCACTGGTCAATAGGACATTATGAATCTCGCCCATAGCTTAAAAAGCAATAAAAAACCACATATACGATCCCTTGATGTTATCAACTGCCCTACTACTGAATGGCATGCACTGAGAGGAGTATTTAACTGGATGTGGAATGCAGATGGCTATCCAAACGATCAAAACTGAAAGGGAAACTCAGCAGGAATTCAAGTACATTTTCTTTATACACCCCCTTTCCCATCCTTCCTACCATCAGTTACTCTTTTCTAAGATCTGGAAGCTCTCCCTAGCATCACAGTGTTCTCTAGGAAGTGATAAATTCTGCTGCCTTCCAAAACCACTCAAAACTAGGGCCTGTGACCTGCTTTGTTTCTCTGTCCTTCAACAAAAACCAGAAAACTAAAAGTTAAAATGGTTCCCACCAGCTCTGTTGACAGCACAAGCCAGTAATAGCCAGTTTAACCATGAATCAGAATCTCTGTCATCAGAAATTAAAAATACTCCAGTCACATACCCTGGTGCTTGATGGTGAAAAAGAGACGCATACATTTGTCACCAGAATCACTGTGGAAACCCTTCATCATGCACAAAGCACTGGAAAATTTCAGGCTGTTCTAACACCACATCCGTGGATGTGTCACATAAAGGAAAACAAGAATCTCACAAAAACAAGTATCAATCATTAATATTTTGTCCATTTCTAATGCAGATTTGGACAGCTGCCAAAGAGAAAGGGGAAGCATCTCTGAGGCTGCTGTATCTCAAAGTCCCACACAGAGAGTGATCATGTATGCTGACATGAGAGACAAAGTACATTGTGCTAGAGATAGGCCAGGGAGAGGATATTGCCTCGAAAAAGAAAACAGTTGGCTGGCTGAGACAAAGTCACACCAAAACACAACCTTGCCCCATACTTAAGAGTTGTCCATAGTTTTAGTTCAGCAAGACTTTTTAAAGGATTGTTTTGTCTTCCTTCACCATAGTACTAAAAGCATGGCTTCTAGTATGTGGATGAACTTTACCTCTAAACAAGAAAAAAAGTTTAAAATAGCAAGCCTTCTCTCTTTACCCATTTGTTATGGAATTAACGTTAGACTAGAAGCCAAACGCTGTTCTCTGACAAGCAGGAATACTTCCATTATTTTAAAAAGAGAAAGCAGAAAGTATGGGCAGAATTTGGTTGTATAGATTTATTGGGAGAAGAACCCTTTCTGGTTCAAGCTAATCTAAACACATATTTACATTCCAGATTAAAAAAAAACCAAACGGATTTTTTTTGGGTAAATCAAAAGCCTGAATTTCATTTCAGCAAAAAGATTAAATATTTTATTACTTGCTCTTCTACAAAGAAACACATTTATTATAAAATATTTAAAATATTTGTAATTTAAATTTATTTTAAATAAAGGTATTTAAAATAGCTTTCTTTTTAAGAAAACCAAAATCATAAGAAGGAACTTTATTTTTTTAAGATTAGGCCTAGAAGTTCTTCAGTTTTTTTACTGTGGTCTTTACTTTTGAGACCTGCAACAGAACCATAAGCTTTTTCTGGAAAAAACAAAAAAAAAAGGGGAAAAAAAAAAAAGCCTGTGAGTTGTAATAAAGCTTGTTACTACTTAAGATGGGAAAATGTGAGGCAAAATTGTATTTTGTCATGTATTTTTGAAGAAAATCAGCAGTAAAAAGTTCAAAGTTAAAATGATGGGAGGTGTTACTGATCTGTTGTACCCAGTAATTAGGTGTGTGTTGGGTGAATTTAGCGTGTATTTTATAAAACCAGAGACAAAAAAGAATAGGTGTTAGTAAAACATTGAGGATCAGAATTTATTCTTGATCTTAGCATGGACTTGCATGGTTAGGACATCAGAAACTTTCTAAGTGCTTCTCCAGTCAGCATAACAATTTTGTTCTTTGAAGCCAGGCAGCCTTTACTTACTAACCAAAGTGATCAATACTTTTAATTTTGAATTTCTCATGGACACAGTTAAGACCTGGGAAATTGCTGACAATCGTAACAGGCTGGAATTGCTGCATCATTTTAATGACACGCCGAGGGGTTTTGAATTATTTTATCTGTATGCAAACGGATTCTGTTTTCTGTGGATACTTTAGTTTTTAAAAATCTTGAGATTTTCAGCCACAGCTTTCCATATTTAAAAAATGCTGCCTCACAAAGTTATCTGGATCTGGGTTTCAGTTTAAGGGGAAAGGCTTCCAAATGTACAGCCTCCATATAGTTGCCTGAGACACGCAGATGTCAACACTAGCTAGAAAGCAATTCAGCAGAATGGTTATCTGATTCAGTAGCTGCCTACAGTCAGAATCTGGAATTAGGAGGCACGAATGTGTACAGCCAGCGTCATGTGAGAGATTCCCTAGGTATCCAAGACAGCTGCCCGTGAATGACAGCTACAACCACGGCCCAACACAGAGTCCAGCCCGGGTACATAAAACAGCCAGCGGCTAAGGCTGGAGAAGCTGGATCAACTCACACAGCAACAAATGCCTGAATGCAGACAGTGTAATTGAGCCCGAGGAGTTTACCATGGGCTGAACAGGTTTCTAGGTGCACTGAGTATTGACCTAACCTTCACTGGCTGCAGGGAATGCTTAGACACCTCATAGGTCAACACCTACACAGAAGCCTCTGCGTTTAGGCATCTTGATCTGAAGCTGAACACGACTCTGTCTTATGCCATTATGGCTTCCCCACCAGTGCTCTCAAAAGCATTATTCCTGGACTCAATCAGCCAGACGAAATGACAAAGTACACACATGTCCTCCTGATACAGTAAGACCATCTTGAGCTGGAAAGGAGGAAAAGGCATTATTAAGAATAATGGTACGTGTTGCTGAGGACAATGGTAATGACCCAGAGGTGAGCACTTCCACTGGGAGGAATTACTGAAGTTAAGACACAAGAATTCTCTCTTGGGGGTCATTTTTAGATAGTTTTTCCTATGGCTTGCACCTCACTTCTCTTACACCCATGACAAGATTTCTCTTTCTGCCCTTGAAACAGCACTGAATGCTGCCATCTCCATGGTGGTTCCTTGCCTAACAGCTATCTCAGGGCATTTCATGTAGAGATACAAGCTCCAAAGACTGAGCAGTTGTTTACAAGCATTAGGCAAGAGACACTCTCTAAGCAACTGAAATGGGGGAGGTGGGGGTCCATACCCAGAAGGAAAGGACACGGGTGGCTGCACAAGTTAACATCAACTACAGGGCAGCCCACGGGCTCAAGTATCAGCCTCAGGTCCTCAACAGAGCTTGTTCAGAGCTACAGTGCCACACAGAATTACAATCTCTCTCTTCATTGACCCCCAGCAGCACAGAGGCTGAAGATACCTCTCTGTGTAGCCCACACATCAAGAGCCTGCTGTGAAACGTAAGTGCCATGGGCGATGGTCATCTCCAGTATCATATGGACTTCTTATACAATTCTATTAAATGGAGCCTGGCACTGCAAGGGTATTGCACATTCAGGCCAAGTGGTTTGAGGGTTTGTAAATCAATCTGTCTTTCAACAGAAAATGGTGTTTAGAAACTAAAAAATCTAAAAGAAATGCTTGCTTCTCATAATGAAAATCTTAACTTAAAAAAATTACCAATTGATAAGGTGGTAAAGCTTTAACTTTCAATTTTGATTCTGAAATACAAAAGGCCATTACAGAAATCCTGGTTCGGGCAACTAACTACTGCTAACACAGTTCCACAGACCAAAGCTTACTTCCCACAAAGGCTGAGTTTCTCAACTGATTTCAATAACTAACTGGTACAGGCTTCCCCCCCATTTCCAGGCTCTTCCATATTTTTATAGCACTCAAATAATTCACGCTGAATTTTTGCTATGTGTAATGCTTCCTTTTTGCTGGTCTACTTTTCCCTTAGAAGGGACAAATAGGTCCCTAGATTTCCACATCTTCAATTACAGCTCACAAGACAAAGTTCTACTATTCTTAAATAAAGCAGAACTAATTCAAAGCAGTGTATCTAATTAATCAAAATAGCTAGCAGTGCAGTATTTAAAATAACTGAGGGCTGCCTGGATTATAGCAACATTATTAGCATGTGATTAATAAGCAGTTGAAGAATTACATTTGCTACACATTTGCTAAGTTATTTTATCTTGCTTTAAAGTGTGGTGGCAAAGTTTCAAGCCATAGTTAGGAGATTTGCTTTATTCGGTATTATGTTGTTAACCCCACCATCTGGTCAGACAGCTGAAGGAACTTAACCATATGTGGGGGGCATATTTCTCTCTTGGGAAATATTTGTCTTGTAGAATTATGCAATGGTTACCAGTTTCTATCTTATTACAGTAGGATCAAACAACCTGAGCTTGGTGGGCCTTGTATTTAGCTATTAATTTTGTAAGAAAATAAGATGGCACTTACTTGAGGACCAGGCTGACCCTGAAAAGAAACAAGAAAAACAAAAGATTATGGAAAGTTATGGCAAGGATTAACTCCTTAAATAGTAGAAAATAGTTACAGTACTCTCTAATAAGGAACTAATGAAACACACATACAATGTAACTGCCATGAAGTCAGATTTTGGACTCTTTAAGTTGATATTGAATTTGAATGTTTTAATTCAAACTGATGAACTTTCTTGCAACTAACTGATTCTAGAAGTAAATTACAATAACATATCGAAATGATATTTGAGAAACTTCTTATTTTAGATAGTCATAACAATTTGGAAATGATAGTAAGACCTAACTGACAGTCCTCAAGTGAGAAAGAAGCCAGAGGTGCTGAGCTGATTCAGAAGCAGGTACTATGGGTTTTCTCACTTTCCTTTCTCTATTATGGCTCACCTCCATGTTTCAAGGAAATGCTAATTATATACTCTCAATGCTCATTAAATGAACAAAGTCTCAAAACTGGAGGAACACACTGCTGGACAAACACTAGTCTTTTTGCCATTGCTGCAGGCACCACAGTTTTAAGCAAGTATAAACCAGTATTTAAACCAGCAATTGTGAAACGTTTGAGCTGAACCTTTGTCAGTTGGTCCAAGACGACAGCTGATACATTTCCTCTCTCTTATTTATCAACATCCCCTTTAGATCACCCCTGGACAAGTGGAGAGGCACCCTTTGCATGCTGAGGAACTGCATCTCTTGTTGCTGCAAGCCCTTACACAGCAGACTTCCTATCCCTAATTTGCCTAGCCCAAAAAAGCCACTACAAGTCATGAGTTATTTCAGACCCCCTAATAGAAATTATTTGCATGAAGCAGAATTATTTTAGCAAACGATACAGTAGCTGTGACTATAAACAACATGACCCAGACAATCAGCTCCCACTGCAAGGGAAAAATAATTACGTATTTCTCCCTGGAAAACGAGAATTCCTTTAAACTCCTAGGTCTAGCTTAGCTTCTGGTGTTTTATGACAATTAAAATAATACTTCACTTAAACTGAAAATATGTTTCCTTTTGTTGACAGAAACCAAGCATGGAGCCTTCTTTTAAATCTTATAAAACCTCTTCACTTTATCTAGGAGGTACTTCTACAGAGACTTGAAACTGTTCTGTCTGAACATCAGGAAACACTTTTTTTAGTGTTAATCAAGCAGAGGAACATGGGAGATTGTGGAGTTTCCATTCCTGAAGATATTCAAAAACCATCTGGACATGATCCTGGGCAAGCTGCTCGGGATAGCTCTCCTTGAGCAGAGAGGTTACACCAGATGACCTCCAGAGGTCCCTTCCAACTTCAACTGCCCTGTGATTCTGTGTGATTTTAGAGGAGGTGGGGGGCAAAAGCATTTCAATTGGGAACAATTATCAACAAGAAAAGCAGATGGAGAAATGCTTTTATAGTAACTAATAGAACTTTATGTGCTGATTAAAAACCAGGGGAAAAAAGGTATCTAAATTCAAAGGAAGGTTTTAAATTTTTTTTTCTAAAATGTAAGGAATTGTGTTACAGAGGAATAATGGTAAAGTACAGAATTATTGTGGCTAGCTAATCTTTACACTGAGTGTAGCCTAAAGCATTCCTTGTTGTGGATGCTGCAGTTTTCTATTCGTTCCTTAGAAAAAACTGCACCATAGAGGTTATACAAAAAATAAATTACTGGCTGAGGTTTGTCAGTTCAAATATCAAGTAAAACTTTCTGAGTTGGTGAGCTCTATGAAGTTACACATCACACTGGGTTAATGAATATGATTGGGACTCCTTAGCACTCAGACTTCCCCTCAATCTTCCCCTCACAGCAGGTTTTAAGCTATTATATGCTATACCTGATCTTAAAATCATCAGGAATTGCTTACTGATGCAGTACTGGGCAGACAGTGCAATGAAATTGTATAAATTATCTAAACTGAGGCCTATGCCTGCAAGCTTTATACATAAAATTCACAATACATTTGGTCACAAGAATATCTGAAGTTGCTATACATTTTCACCTCATCATTAAAGGCTGTCTCCAAAGTATATATATTAAAAAAGCCAAAACTGTGTATATATTAAAAAAGCCAAAGGTCTGAAATTACCAAAATGTTTCAATAAAGAGTTGATTTAAAGCAATGGAAAGCAAATAAAGAGAATATATGCATATATATTTTAACAAAGAGATTTGAAAATTGACTTTTTTCCTTCATCTGGACATACAGGCTGCTAAGTGACCCCATGGTACATGCTATATGTACGATACAAGAGACGTATACATACACGTAATACAAACATATCCTGAATTGAATGTGAGGATGGGAATCATGCTCCCATGAAAGTGTTTTGTACTCTCAATCTCAACAGCATCACTACTTTGCCTCGCTGTTACTGAGCATTTATAATTACTCTTCTTTCATGTCTTCAATACAGAAAACCGCTGGAAAATGAATTTTTATAGGACAATAGTTTTTCATGTAGACAGAAAACTCTTAAGAGATATTGGGGAATATAATAGCTGCATTACTCTTAGTTTATACATGCTGCCAATATTACAATTATCCTGCATTTAGCTATAAATGCAGATGCTGAATACAAAAGTACTCATAGCAGGATTATTTTACCCCTTGGCTATTAGCTCCTTTGGCATGGAAGGAAATTTGCATTAGCGAAGTTAATTATTTTCTGGTTTCTACAATGGTTCCCAATCCTTCAATATTTCTTCTTATCTACTCCTTGCCCTACTATCCACTGCAGTTACAGTAAAATTTTCCCTTCTCACAAGTGATCCAGTAAGTGACACTACCCAGAGGATGCAGCAAGCACTGAATTACGGAACTCATCAGATGTTCTTATAAAGATATGCAGAAAAGCATAACAACACTGCCATTTTTAATTGTAAGGGGTTACTGTCACACAACAGCAATTCAAAGTGTGAGACACAAAAAGGGGCTGTTAATTTTGCCCTCTCTCATTTTTGCATGTTGTGAAAGGGTCAGGAATAAAGCTCCTTGAGTTACTTTGGTGTTCATTAAAAAACCCTCTAACATGAATTCAATTGGATACTATAACTCGTTTGAGCAAGCTCAATCTCAATTTCTCTGCTTGTGTTCCCAAAATGGCCCCAGGACTGATGAAATCAGTCTGGTTCATTGCTGCATAAATCGCCCCCAGTTCATGTTACTTGTGGATTAAAATGTTTTAGCTGTAAGTCTTTCTCTAAATTTTAGATAACCAACAGGGAGAAAATACTGTTCAAGACTGAAAAGTCAGCATTACTCTGATTTTTGTCTAATGAACATCTCTTTATTCAAATCTGTTATATACTCTAAAACCGATTCACTAGCTACCAACTAATTGCTGTCTTTGCACGCATTTAAGGATCAGTCCCAACACCACTGACTGATCAGGTGCATTTTGATGGCTGCTGCTTTGGACCTCTGGATCATTGCTCATGTACTTGATTATCCAAACTGAAAGCTGCTTTTTATTTTATTTATTTTAAATCCAAATTACTACAGTGGGTATAGCTGCATAACATGCCACGGTTTCAGTAAAATCTCCAGAACAATTTTCCCTCCTATATTCCTATTTACTAGCTTAATACACTATTTTGAGGTAAACAAAGGGGTTTGGCAACCTAGTCTAATTGCCATGATGAAAGGTCTTGTACTGTTGTTAGTTAAACCCTTCCTAGCAACTGAACCTATATAAATATATATATATATATATATAAGTGATATTAAATGATATTAAAACAAACAAAAAATATCCATGGTGTAACTGAAGTCAACAGGTAAGTTATCAACCCCCTAAAAGAGATTAAAGAAAAAGCCTATTGACTGCATGCTGCGAACTTCACAGACAAGCTACTTAACAGTAGAAAGAAACCTCAAGGAGCACAGGAAAGAAAGAGAAGAAAATGAAAGTTGACACTGCAAGTTAACAAGTTGAGCTTGCAAAGGAAATGGGGCTTGTAGTAAGTAAAAGGATAGAAAAGAAAATAGGTATCCAGGGTATCAGTGAAAAGGGGTGCCATGGGAAGGGAGAAAAGAGAGGGAGCAAAAGGAATATAAGGAACATGAGAAAGTGCCAAAACTGGATTTTCACACCTTTGCAATGGTGTTAATCTTTAAAGAGCTGGGAACATAAACTTCCAGGCTCATACATCCAAACATAAAGCTATATAAATATACACACAAGTACAAATGCATTGCATAAAATTAAAGGTTGTTTCTAAACTTAATTCAAGCAGGATATCCCTAAAGATTATCTGGAATATCATACAAATGCATTTATTATGAGACGTGAGGCCGTTCAGATTTAATCAGCCAACAAAATCCAGGCACAGAAATTAAAACACAAAAATTAAGAATTTGTGGAGGAAGGAAAGCAGCAAGAGTCACAGAAATGTAGCCAGAAGTGATATCCTGCTGTTTGAAAGGTACCACCAAACTATCCTTGGACAGAGCACCCAAGGAGGAACATCTGTCTTCCAATCTAATTCAGACAGAAAATGATAAGGAAACAGGAGGAGCAGAGCTGACCTCCATTTCCTTGCGTAGGCACAAAAGACTGAAGTGGCTTTTCAGCAACCTGTTAAAAATCCACGCTACTGGAGTTGAACTAAGTTATGCTGAAGGAAGCCAGTATTTGATTATATGTCAGCATATTTAAAAAAGTAAAGAGGGTAATATGTGAAAGACCTAAATTACACTGGTTTTGAACAAATCACCTACCAGCTTTCCATCCATACCAATCGGACCCTGGGATAATCAAAAGTCAAAACAAAATGGAACAGTTAAATCAGAGGAACACTGAAGATGAGGGGAAAAAAAAACAGACTTGAGGAATACTGTGGACTTCAGAAGATGTGTAACTCTATATCAGCAGCTAAATGCAGTATCTTAAAGATACTTTGAGAATGAAGGCACAGAAAAGAAACAACAAAAGAAGCAGACCTAAGACAGGATTAATAAAAACAGCATGGTGGGAAGTAGCCAAGCAATAGCTGGTGTTTAACAAAAGACAGGTTGAACATGCAATGAAGGAGTTGTTAGTCTGGCAAATCACAGTGATCCAAAATAACCAAACATATGAAATAATGCATCTTGCTTGTGTATTTTTCTTTAAAACAGCTACTTACTTAGCCTATTTATTTATGTGGTTGCAACATAAAATCTTTTAACTAATCTGTATTTAAATTAACATTATAGAAATGATTATTAATAAGAAACTTTAGCTCAGGCAGGTCACAGGGGTACTAAAGATTTCCACCCACACTTTGTCTAAGAAGTCTTGTGCCTTACTCTGCTTTTTTTCCCTTGGGGAACATGGAATTTTCCTCACTAGTACTTTGCAAGTTACTTATTTCCTTCAGAGTGCAGAAGTTGGTTGCAGTCATATGAATGCAAATTATACAAAGGATTTAAAGTGGATGTATGCTGTTGTAACTGAGTGATTGGTCTTGTATCAACTGCCTGTTTAGGTGATCAGAGGAGAGAGAAGAGAGCTAAAGGAAGTTGGATTAATTTTAAATGTCATGTTTATTTGCTATGTCTTCTGACAGTGAGCAGTCAGATTAACTTTCATTGACAATGGAATAAGAGCAGGAAGAGTAGTTTCTTTCTGCCATTAAATTAATGTTTTAGGCTGAAATTGTGAGCTCTCAGGTATTTGCCCTATGCAAACGGGACACTACTTTGTGTCTGCTGAAGAGAAGCTTTCTCTTAAATAAATCCAGACTTTCCCCTGGAGCTTCACAGGCACCTCTCTCCAGTCTGCCTCTCCTAAGCATATGGGTCCCTAGGGCTGACTGCTCACACTCCTACATTTGGATCACTGCTGCTAAGACAGCACATAACATATTTGCTGGCTTTAAGTTCACCTATTTTATCCTTGCTGCATTTAGCCCCCTTCCTAAGCACTACTTTGGCTCGTGAGCTAACAATCAGCGTAGAAGTCTAGTCTAAATCAGGTGTGCAGGAGTTCTGGGGACTCCTTCATCCAGGAGTGTATATTCATACCTTCTGCATCATTACTGATATGTACTACATATAGGTAGACATGTATTGAGCTAGTTCAACAAGCTATTGAGAAAGTAATAAGCACTATGAAAAACTGCTGCCACATCACCTAGTGAGTTCCCTAGGTATCTGTCTTCTCCCACCCTAGATCCTGGACTATGCCAAAAATTCCAGACATACTTAACATGAACAAGGGCGTCAGTTGGATGCACACATTGTCAAGCTCATTATTTTTGGTACAGTATTGGCTTTTTAAGAAGCCTGTGCACTAACCTACTTGTCAGATCCAATAACTAGTTACTGTGTCTGGGAAGCCCTGTGGGAATAAAATGCCTTACCTCACTTTCCCGCCAGCCCTTACTGTGGTTTCCTGTCACATCATGAGTAGATGACATGCTGCGAGTGTAAAACGGGTCATCAGTATCTTGGCTGTCTGCATGACCACCACCTTATTCATGTGCTGACAGCCTAGGAAAGTTTGTGACTCTTGGGATGACCTACAGTATCTTTCAAATGTTATCTCTGAACAGTCCTTCCCTGGTAGCAAGGAAGAAGAAAGTAACACTGTCCAATGCATTAAAATGGTACAGCTTCTATTATTATGTTTCCTCTGTGCCTCTTGATTCCACACATGCGGCACACATAAAGCACTCAGTATTTTTCTCAAAATTATTTCGCAAATTTCTAAATATGGTTCTATACACCCCAAAAATTAAGGCATTTCCAAGTTATTAGTTATCCCAGATTTTTTCTAGCACTGGGTACTACAGGATATTTACCTAGTAATATTTACACACACAGTCTGCTGCAGGTACAAAAATGAAGGCTGAGCTGAACTCTGGTTATGAGTAACTCTGCTTCTCAAAAACAAGGTAGAGATACTACCAGTTAAAACACTCAACAGTGAGGTCATGGTAAGTATATAAAGTTCCCCACAGGGCTTTGTGGAACAGCAGCTAAGTTTAACTGTTAGGTTCGCTGCAAGCTTAGCCCAACAGATTTAATTATTCTTATGATGAATGAATACAGAAAATAATTATGCAAGTATTTGTAGAAGGAAGATTATGGGGTTAAACTGGCTTAGAGGGACCAATCAACAGCTCTTGCACCTCTATCAGTGCTTGTATTGTGAGCATAAGCACTGTTTTTAGGGAATGTTTCTTTATCATAGGAAAAAAAGGCTGTTTGGGCTCCCTTACAATGACAGGTATTTTAAAACTACTATTGAAGTTTTGCCACTGTTTATCCATGCTACACAGCTCTTGTCCTTGAATTAAAGAACTATATGCAGCATCTCGAAGAGTCTCTTAAAGAAGAAACAGAAAATTCCAGTTGGCTGTGGAGAAGCATCTGCTTCTCTACAGGAATGTAAATAATAGGGATTTCTCCCATGACTCCATTTGTATCAGGGTTACTTGGTCTGAAGTCTCAAAATCTCTTCTGGGATTTGCGTTGTAGAGTAGAGGAAAAAGGCAAAACTGGCTTGAGTCACACTGCCTTCCAGAAAAAAAAATACGGTGAAACAGAATATTATTCCTTCATTATAAAAATACTGACTCTTTAACAGCCAAACATGGCAATTTCCTTCTTTCCTCAATTACTAGTGTTAGAGAGAAAAAGCACTTTTTAAAAGTGGAAAAGATGAGAATCTCCACAACAAATACAGGCCGGATGAGAAAGATAAGCTGAAATAGTACATGAGGTTGTTTCAGGAGAAAAATCCTATATATGACAATATTTTTTGAAATTCATGACATGATTGCACTGGAAGCCTCACGGAACACTCCAAGTAATTTTCTTTTGAGATAGGGACAGTTTAATTTTTTCATTCATTTTTAGAGAAAGAATTCAAGTGATAGTCTTAAACTTGAATGTCTTCAGAGCTGTGCTATGTAGATCGACCTACTTTCTGCTGTGTTCTATAAAATAATGGCCACTACAGATTAGAAAGTAATTTTTGACAAGAAGTACCAAATACATGGTCTTCCCTACCACAATCCCTGTAATGCAGTTTAGAAAATGAGACAAGACAATGAATTATGAAGACGAACTGGATGAGTAGGTTTAGAGAACACATGTACCCTAAATATTTTTTCATTTACTGTAGATACTAGAGATGGTATTGAAAACATTCCTTCTGGACTGTGCATTTCCCCTTTAGGTCTCCACTTCCACTTTTAAATGTATGCTATGGCTGGATGTAGCAAGTCTGTCTGGAACAGAGCTCAATTTCTTTTCAGTAGCTCCTGTGGGGCTGTGTTTTGTATTTCTGCTGCAAACAGTGTTGATAATATGGAGATGTTTCAGTGGCTGCTGAGCAGTGCTTACGCAGCATCAGGGCCTTTTCTGCCTCTCAGCCCGCCCCACCAGCGAGGGGACTGGGGGCGCACAAGGAGCTGGAAGGGGACACAGCTGAGACAGCTGATCCCAACTGATCCAAGGGATATTCCATACCACACAGCATCATGTTCAGCATATAGAGATGAAGGAAGAAAAAGGAAGGAAGCTTACATTCAGAGTGATGGCCTTTGTCTTCCCAGACAACCATTAGGTGTGCTGGAGCTGTGCTCTCCTGGAGGTGGCAGAACACCTGTCTCCCCATGGGAAGCATTGAGTTAATTCCTTTCTTTGCTTGGCTTGTGTGCACAGTTTGTGTGCGCAGCACTACTCAACTGTCCTTACCTGAACCTAGGGGGTTTCTAACTTTTAGCCTTCCAACTCTCTCCCCCATTCCACTAGGGGAGTGTGAGTGAGCAGCTATTTGGGGCTGAGTTGCCAGCTGGGTTTAAACCATGACACTGGATATTTACTTACACTATTACATAACTTTTTTTTTTTTTCCAGAATCCTCAGAAGCTGTTTGTACAGTAGATTTCTTCTTTTCCAAATAGCACCCAACTATTTACTTAGCACTTAACTACCTGGGTAACAACCCTATACTGGACAGAGACAACACATGAAGAGTTAGGAGAGGATGAGTGCCATTTCAGTCTGGTTTTGCACAAAGCAGCTTCCACTCCTCAAGAATGATGGAAACAGAATTTCCCTCAAAGAAAAATACTTTTAACCAGATTTTCAATGCTTCACAAAATCAGTTGCTTTCCATTTAAGCAATATCTTTGTACATATGTGTTACTCAGCAGGTAACTATTTTAAGGATTTTAGGGGTTATTCTTAGAAAGTGACTACGTAAGCAAGGGCACCAGAAACCTTCGGAGAGTTTCTGTCAAATAGATGGTAAATATTATTACTTCAGGTAGCTTTAAGGTGATAATAATTTCTTCAGAAATTTCTCACTGAAAAGCAAAGATAAGAAAAGATGTCACGTGTTGAAATTTACTGTGTGATAAAAGAATCCTCCAAAGAAAGAAAAAGAAGAAGGTATAGATTATCTTCTTACTCTTAACTTCTCCACTCATACTTCAGTGATCTTTTTCAATTAAGGAATACTCATCAGAACACTGAGTTGTGAACCAGGACATATAACAAACAGAAAACAGATATTTTTCCTTCTTTGTAAGGTGAAAAACCACACCCTATGTAAAGGAAGAGGGTTTTTTGTTTGATTTGTTTGGTTTGGTTTGTTTCTTTCAGAAAGCAGAAACTCTTATCCTGACAAAATTATGTGACTTAATTATTCCACATTTATAAACAATCTACCATAAATTTGATTGTTAGGTTGTTACCTGCAGCTGCCTGAAAATCTCTTATGTTAATACACATACAACTGGACATTCAGGAGAAAGCACAAATCAGCTTCACAGCAGCTTTATAAGCTGCATGCCAGTTACTATGTCAGACTGAGCTTAAAAATACCTATGTGGAGGAAGAAAAAAAAGAAAAAAAATCTGTCTCAAACTGCAGGTTCACACATCATCCCCATTAAGTTCTGGTGAGGTGAAAGATGACACATTATCTTTTCAAAACACCTATTTTAGCTTTAGACTGATAGAAGTCAGAAAACCCACCACTGTCAGGTTTCCTCACTATGATACCATTAAAATAATGACTTTCTTTCTTTCTTTCATTAAATGATGGATTTCTTTCTTTTTCTCCTCTTTGTTTAATTACAGGTTTATCAAGTCTGACTTTATTAGATAATATAGTATTCCTAGCAAGTCTGATGAGATTTCTTCTTAGTGAAGTTTTGCTTTAGAGCTTATATGAACAGTGAGCATGATAAGATCAACAAGCTAAATTTCTCCTACTGATGAAACATTATTGGTTCTTTTTCAATGACTGAAAATGATTGCTGTTAAGATCAATGGGAGACAACAGCCCAGGTACAGAAGTCACTTGTTCCACGTTTGGGAGAAGAAAAGTGCACTAAATCAACCTGCAACAAGTGTCTCAGGCCAGCAATCAGGATATTATAGAAAAAATCCCCAACCAAACCAAAAACAAATAATCCAGATTGGGCAGGAGAAAACTTTACTGTAAAAAAAAAAAGGCTCAAAGAGTTCAAGAAAGATGAACTGAGCCTCTCTAAAGCCTCTTTACTGCAAAAAGCAAAATTACTGACAATGACAAATGAAGCACTACAAGGCTCTTTTAAAAAAGTCAATTTCAGAGTTTCCTGAGTTCTACCCTCAAGCAATTTGTACCAGTTACTACTTGAGACATAAACTTCAGCTAGATGGATCATCACCTGGAGACTGCAAAGTCTAACTGTGTTCTGAGGTAGAGATGTAGAGGTTTAAATGAAATGGGTTTCTTTAAAAACAAAATTGACAGTGCTGTTAGGCTGCTTAATTTTCTTGACCAGAAACTTATGTACCCCATCTTAACTGCTAGAGACTTTATCACCTTCAACCTTCAGAACCATCTTTCCTAGACTCATTCAAACCACTGGTGCAGAATTAATCATTCGAGATCTGAACTACAACCCCTCCCCAAAACACCTCACTGATATCATTTTCATGGAATGGCTTTCTTAATAGCTTGCTAGAATTATCCTGTAATCCCAGGCATCTCTCACATGTTTGCAAGCCATGTATTAATTCTCTCATAAGAAAATTCCTACAAGATTATCAAACCAGCAAGTTTCTCAAAGCATACAGTGGAAGCAGAGAAGAGTCTTAAAAGCCACATCCTGATAAAATCTGGAGAGTGATGAATTGCAGCACCATGATTAAGGCTCCATCAGCCAGAAAAGTTACCCCATGCCTAAACTAGGTTTTCAGTATTGAGTCCAGTTCCTGAACATAAAGGTAATCAGAAGTTATTCAAATTTATATTTTAATCCACCTGTCAAGTGCAGTGCCTTCAGTACAGAAAAATATGCAGCATGCACATGCAAAGCAATAAGCCAATGTTAACAGTTACCTGCTGAACAAAAGTGGCAACAGTCTTACACCTTTTGTTGTTACAGAAAAGAAAATGTTTGTGTTTTTCCATACTTATTAGTTACTTCGAATTTCAAGAAACAAAAGGACACATGACCTGAAGCTATGAATTTCACTAAATGGTTCTAGTGGCCATATTAACCTAAATTAGATGATGAAAATTATCAATAGTGGAATAAGATGGAAGATGAGGAACAGTTTTAAATATTCCAAAATAAGCAAGAAGTGCCAGGTACAATTTCCAAAACTTTTTCTTGGAACAACATCACTCTATATTGCAAGACTCTTAGCTGGGAGCCCTACTTGCAGTCTGAATACTCTTAATAGCTCCTTTACATTATAAGATGGACTGGTTATGTCTAGAAGTAAGCAATTTAAGGAAGAAAAAATTGTTCAGAGTTTGGCTATTCAGGGAGTGGCTGAACTACGAAAAAGCTCTGCATATGGTAACAATAAGGGAGTACAAAGAGTTCTGTGCAAGAAAAATTATAGTCACAGCTTTACAAAAGCATATTTCACAGCTGAAAAATAATTGCCAAGATACTTTTTATTTTTATAGTTTATGCAGGAAATCTGAAAGGCAGTTTCTTGTGGTGCAGATGCATTTTTTGAGTATCTGAGCACTATGACTGCTCTTGCTGCTGAAATATGTATGTAAGAAAAAACCATGAGAAAGAGATGGACAGATCCAAGTCGGAAGGAACCTTCTCAAAGACTCTGGGTAGACATCCTTCTGTTTATCATGGCCAACACTGCATACATTGCAAATATATATGTAAAAAAAGGGCCCTGTATGACTGTGAATCCCAAACTGTGGAGTACCTCTGTTGTCTTCATACATCAGACTAGCAAGAAGATTATTCCCAGACAGTTTTCCTCCTTGTAGCCTGTGCCTCTTACTAGCATCTACTACATCTGTACAGTCATATTTGTATGACAAATTAGTGGAGAGGGAAACTACTGTTGACCCCAGAAAGAGTAAGAGCAACATAGTTGAAGTTCTGGTAAAGAATGGAGCGAAAATGTTTCACCATAGCCCATTAAAACAGTCAGTCTTGTGAAGTTTTGCAGAACTACGTGTTTCTGTAAAAATACTTGGTTATGCTACTGAATTCCAGCATAGCTTAACAAGTACTTGAACATGGAAAACATACAGACCAGAGAGAAAACTCCTAGTACATTCTACCTAAAACTTCTCTTTTCACCCAAAGAAATTGAAACTCCTGTATCTGTAAATAGAAAGCACATGGCTAATTCATCAATGCCAACATCACCGGGTGATTATATTTGATGTGGTTGGTGCCGTGTTGATGAGAAAACAATAAACTGTGAAAAATGTCACTTCTCAAAAATTAGCTGGCTAGCATTCAGTAGGAGATAGATTGTTGTAACAGCTGTGGCATGATGACTTTGATGAATTTGATTTTTGTTCTTCTGGGATAATTCTGAAGAATCTGTCTCCTCACACCACCATGGAAGCAAATCCATTTGCTCACTGAGACTCTGTTAAAGAACAATCTTTCTTATTACCTGTGTTTTGATGGCTTTACAGAATGTGGGGGAAAAAAAAAAATCCATTTCACTTCTTTCCATCAACCTGATTTTTGGCTTCTATAGATCTTTTTTTTTTAGGGGAAGTAAGGTCTATTACAGAAAAATGAAACTATAGTGGGTATATAACACAGTATTATATGAATGTAACCTTCAGAGACCAATTTTTTCACCTTCCCTCAGGGGAAACATCAGCTTTGGAAAATTGACAAACTCAGGAGCAGGAACATAAAATGATTTTTGCTCCATTAGGATAAAAGAATCCTGCCATCATGCTCCTTTTATCTGCCTGTAGAGGCAAATATTCTGAATGAGTCTCCCAGGGAATTAAGAAAAAATAGAGCTGCCATAGAGATACTTCTGGTTTTGAGTTGCAATGAAGAACATCAACCAGAGTGGATACATCTCCATAAAAGAGAACAGTTACAACAAAGGGTTTAAAAGAGAACAAAACTAAGAGCCAAGGTACTGAAGCATTTATAAATAAACACCCCAATCTCTTTCAACTATCATGAGGTTGAAGAAAGCTTTGTTTGAAGAATTCCAGGACAAGGAAAAGAAGCTTGTGCAGATACACGACATTAAACTCCAAAGCAGGTGCTTTCAGCTGCCATATGCCATCAGATACTGGAACATAAAATTTTGTACATGCATGTCCATTCAGATACTTCTGTCATGTACCTATCAGATTTAAAGGGCAAAAATATGCATGCAGTTAGTGTAAAGACACTCCTGTTGTTCTAAACACACAATAGCCTAAATAACTTCTTAGTGGGATGGTGCTGTACATAACTATGCCGCCTCCAAAGTGAGTGGACCCAGTAAATTCCCAAAAACCACAAAGCATCATGGAAAAAAACATAGGAAGCACACTTACAAAGATTATTTCAATCACAGAAATAAAGCAGAATTCAGGGATGCAATACAACTTTTTTCACTCTTTCTTCCTGAAACACTTCCGTATATATTTTTTAATGATGCACCACTTGTTCTATTTCCCCAATTTAACAAGGAAAGAGGGATGTAGCAACGAAAAGAATTTGTATTTCAAGAAAAGATGGCCGGTTCTTGAAAAAAAAAATTCAGGCAAATCACGATCAGTTTCCATAAGGAACTTCTATTACTGTGATTTCGAAAACAAGATCATTAAGAGCTTGTGAAATGCTCAGCCAGGCATACAGCATCTTTATTTCCAAGTCTGTGCTTTTACTAGATATATTAACTGGGGAGCTGCACAGTACTTCACTTACCATCTTAATACCCTGTCCCATCAATTTAAGACCTCTGTCCTAATGGTCTGTCACACAAACACCGGACTACTTTGATTCTGAATTCCCTTTAAATTCCAAGTACAGCCAGTGCCTCCTTGCATGAAGAGAAATCCTTCTTTCTTCCCTGACAACTGCTGCACAGAAACAAGTAAATTTGACCAACAAAACTAATCAAGGATGCAAAAGTTACTGAAATCTGACCTACAACAGAACATGGGCCACCCCTCCAGCCAAGAAAACTTGAAAATCCAAATATGTTATACCTGTGTCTTTTAGAGCCATACTCCAGCAAATCATGCACTCCTCTTGGCTACTTCCTGATTTCAGTCAAATTATACAAGTTAAATTGAAGTCCACCAGAGCTGAACACATGAATTCAAAGGCAGAACACAGTTCAGTGCAACAACTTAAAATCTCCAAGCATTTACCAAACTCATTAGTTCATTTAATCTCAAACTCTCTAGACTGTTCTTTTAAATTTTTTGGACCCACACATGAATACCTCAAAATAAAACATTTTCATTACTTTCTTCTGACATAACTGGTTTTCAAGATTATAAAACGATTTTTGCAGAAGCTGGTGACAGCATGAAGAAGAAAAATAAGTGGTTCTTTGCCTTCCCATCTAGGGAGAAAAAATTTGGATGTGATGGTAATACCAGATTACACTTAACATACCCTAAGGGCAGAGACCTAAAATGAGAGATCTCCTATCGTATTCAGAGTGGATTAGAAAAAATCAGGATAATTGATTCACACAGCTGGAAGTGGAAATGTTGAGGTCATTTTCTCTTTGGAGAATGGCTAATCAGAGTACCTGAATGAAAACCACAGGCCTGACTCGTGTCTTTTTCCTGTTAAAAAAAGGAAGCTACAATTGCACTTTCTCAATGACTAGGAATGCAAATACTACATTATGCATAACAAAAGTTATTGAACTGCTGTATGCTGCTCTTGATTCTTTTGGAGTACTTTCTTTCAATGTTCACTCTCACCCATGGAAAACTCTACCATTATTAATATCACCCTATGAAACTAACCGCAAGTGGCAAACTAAGATCATTCCGACTGCTGGAATCCACAACCTCAGTGTATATATCTAATATGACTGAACTAAAATATGAAATTGAATGTAAGCTTAAGTCCAGTATAGTGACACAACTCCTGTTTCATAAAAATCTGCGCACTGAGGAGTAGAAAAATCTACCCTTAAAACTTGGCTTATCTTAGTTGCAATGTGTAAATGTTAGATGTGTAAAATGAAGAACGGTCACAGAAAAAATAGTATAACTTTTGAAAACTTCCAAATTTTTTCTAGGTTTATTCACTTGCTAGAATGTCAGCCTTCCAAGAGCAGTTTATTTCCATTAGAGTATCATGGAAAGAAACTGATTTCTACATCAAAAAACTTTTCAACTCATGAGTACTCATGCACATGGATGGCTTTTCATGAGTCAAAGCAGCAAAGAACAAAATTTCTCTTATTTACACCAGGAATAGCTACCATGAACATGTACAAAATAATCCAAAAAGAGTTTTTAACTCAATGGTTCTCTGTTAGATTATCAGTACTTTTTAGATCTCAATACTAGCAAAACCAATAAATGTTAAGTGCTTTAGCTTAAACTGGGCAGGCAGGGAGAGGGAACCAACAACAACAAAAAAACCCCCAAAACAAACAAACAAACAAACCCCAAAACAAAACCAAAAAAACCAACCACCCCTCCCCCCCCCAAAAAAACCCAAAACCAAACACAAAAAAAATCATCCCAACAAAAAAAAAAATTCAAAACCATTTTCTGAGGATGATTTATGATCTATATCCTACACCGTCATGGAAAAACCTTCCAACTGACATTCCACACTGCTTGTATACATCTTTCCCTCCAGACAAGTATGTCTGCTTTCAGAAATGTCTTTAACCGATCTTGATTTTGATATGCACCGGTAGAAAGGTGAAAAAACAAAAATAACAGTCCAAGAAACAGCCTAGAATTTTCCCTGTGGTTCAAGAGGCAAAGATGCAGCACACTAAATGTGCCCATCTCAAGATCCCCATAATGGAGGAAAAAGCACTTAAAGGCTTTGATCTACCAGCTGACTCCTGGCACTAAAAAAGCAATCCAAAACCATAGAGCTGAGAACCCTTGACAAACAGTAGCCAAATCATTGTTGTGTAATTACTGAATGATGCTAACCAGTGTGGGGCCCAGTCCAGGCATATCAAAAACCACTTTGATTCCCAGTAGGGAAACAGTTGCTCATTCAGCCCTGTAAAGAAGAGCCAGTTCAGGTGACTGCCTGCTCCAGATGTTCCTCTCCTCATATCGCCTCTCTCCTAAATGGAATCTGAACGCTGACTGCAGAGGGAAGCAGAAGTGCTTCTAGGAAACACTATCACCCTGCACTTTCTGGAAATCACAGAATCCAACCACCTAGTCTAGCAATTTAGGAACAAGTTTCTTCAACAAAATTTTACACCCCTTGACCTCAACTAGGATTAACAATGCATTTAAACTCCCACGTGGGATTAGTCATCTGGGAGCAGTATGGGTAGTACAGTTTTACAGATCATTCAGAGTATCAGAAATCAAAATTAAAAATCCAGCATGAAAGAAAATCTCAGAATCATGTTTGTAGCCCCCCTTCCAGGGGAAGGAACTGATGACTTAAGAATTCTTATAGGGTATCTTAGGATTTGCCTTCACATTTGTGACAGATATAAACTGAATCATAGCATCACTTAGGTTAGAAAAGACCTTTAAGATCATCAAATCCAACCATTAAGTAATTACACAGGATTTCTATTGTAATTGATTTAACCTTGTCTTTGAATTTCAAAGCTTCTTGTGAGACAGTGACGGTTCAGGCAAATCCCAAGAGGCATTTTTAACCACCACTGGTTAATCACTCTACATCCACCCACAACTATCAAACACAAATTGAAAAATTAGACCTAGAATCAAAAATCTTTTGGAACAGAAAATTTTGCTCCAAGGTAGTTTATTTCATAAATAAAGCTTGTTCTGTTTCACCAGAGAGCTACATCGTGCATTGGGAGGAAATGACTGGAAAATTTCAAGTGGCAGGCCTGACGAAAAGCAAGTATGAATGATCTTAGGTACAGTTCAAGCATTAATTAAGCCTGTCAGAGCATAAATGTGAAGATGTTAACCACAGCCTTCTGCATGGCACCTGCTAAGCTGCCAAGCTGAACTCAGTGGAGTAGCCCAGAGAGACCAGAAATGTATGTATGCTGTCAAAAAATGACAAACCACCTTAATTCCTTTCTCTACCTACACATGCTTTATTATGAAAGAGAAGAGGGCAATTTCTAAGTCTGCAGAGGAAAGTACTGAAAAAATACATTTAATTCTTAAATTACACCTACCCCCTATCTATCTACCATCAGCTACAAATCTTTATTTATCTGATAGATATATGGGTTTGTGTCATTTTGAATTGACGTCAGCTGTGAATCAAAACTGTACTGACTCATTCATAGCCTTCAGTATCCTAGCATTTCGTGCTCAGTTTTTAATCACACACTGACATCTAGAAAGTCCCATGCAGAGATGTGGATTTTACAATATCAGAGTTCGTGCATCCGAGATGGAAAATGCTAGTTCAAAGAGGGTCTTGGTGGATCCAGCATATGGTAACAATTGTCTGTATTATTAATCCATACACTGAGGTTATTTATTAGAATGTTGTTTTATTTTCCTATTGGTTTTCTACATCCTTATTTGTAATGCTACGTATAAAATGGACACAAATAATTTAGAAAGTTTAATGAGTTTAAACCAGGACATACTATATAGGCAGGCTTTTACTGCAGCACAAGTAATCTTCTTAAATCACTATGTGGACTTTCTCCTCTAGCTTATCTATGGCAATTTATTTCTATAATTTCCAGTGAAGAAAAGGGTGGAGATATCTTTTTATATTGCTGGCTTTTGCAGATGAAGCAGTTTCTCCTGTACTGTCATAGTCACAGAAAAGGAATAGCTTGGGGCTCTCTGAGTTTCCTCCAGGGAGCTGCAGAAATAAACACTGCCTTCTCTTATTTATGCAGTCAGCATTACACAAATGTAACAAATGAGAGGATTCAGACCATAGTTCATTCAAAATGGCAACTGCCTTGTAAGAGGCTAATAAATGTGTTGATGCGCAGCTTCGTTTCTGTGACACAGAATTAATTGCAACTTTAATAATAGTAATTTTAAGAGGTCTCAAAATTTTCTGTTAGAATCATGTTATATAGTTATCTTCAATCACTGTGAAAACACTGGCATACAAAAAAATTAAAAACTAAATTAAAAATTAAACTCATGAATTGTATTACATGTTATTTCCAGAACCGAAGGTTGTAAAACCCCGTAATTGTATGAATGTGACCGACGTGATTACAAAGGCCACAGACAGTACTTAGCCATGAAGATTTAGACATCCCACAATTTGTAGGAAAAACTGCAAGTTTATTTGCTGAATATTATCAGTATGTCCTCAGCTACAGTATGTTTACAAAAATTACCACATTTTTACAACCTTCCTCTAGTTCTCACGGCACAGAAATATTACAAAGTTAACCTGCATGGCAGCAAGTTTAACATTGCACTTGTTTAACCTGAACCATCTATTTGGGAACAGTGTTGAGGTTTGCTGAGGATACTGTTATTGAATATGGTTCCAAACAAAGACATCAGTAAACCCAGGAATTTTTTAAGATGGACACCTGACCAATTGTATCTCCTTCCACTCCCTGAGAAGAAGCAAGGAGTTTGAGGCAAATGGATCAACTGAAAACCTCGTGTCTCTTAAGCCAATCTCTTCTATCATGACTGAATACAAGGATAAAGCATATAAACTGAGAAAACACGTACTAAATTCACAGTACAAAGAAGCTGCTGAGATTCAATATGTTTTTAATTTTCTGTTCATTTAAAAGGAAAAAAAAAAATCAAAACCTGAAATAGTTTGCAATGTTTCACTACCAAACCTGAAATTTATTGCAAAAGTTTTGCCGCCATATGCCTAAGAATTATGTTGGGCAAATGCCAAAAATAAAAGGTGGTCTGTGAAGATACCTGTTGAGGAAAAAAAATGCTGTAAACTGGGAAATTTTATAGGATCAGCAAGCCAAATCCTCAGGGTAAGGTCAGGAATTGAGATAGCTGCTCCTTGAGGTTAGACTTTTATATTTTTGTATGATTCTGAAAAGTAGGAGATCTGACCAGCTACTAGAAATACAACAGCTGTTGCAAAAATGCTTAATATTGCCATAGGCTATGTTTAATTACAGACAAAAACCTCATGACCTTTGCTCATTTCTTCTCTTTTGATTATTCTAATTTTATTTGTTTTACAGCAGCTGAGTTAATATTGTATCTGAGGTTGAAAAACTTGCACTTGGATGGGATTAATTTTATGTATATCCAGAGACACTGCTACTTATTACACTTTGGCCTAGGCAGCCCCAATCTCTAACTGGAGACACAGAAGAACACAAAATATGAAGCACCATCAAAGACAAAGCAACACAGCAGGATAAAAAAAGGCCTTTTACCAATTTCTCACAAGGATGGTTTTCATGTTCTTCCCCACCAGGCCTATTTCTTCCAACTCAAATGCCTCACAGCCCTCCACTGTTCTGCCTGGAATTCTCTTTGCCTTTTGCAATATACGAACAGAAAATGAGGTGAGAAGAAACCAGAGACTTACAACAGCAACCTGAAATTCCTTACAGATCAGGATAACAGCTTTTCTCAAGGTATGTTGGGACAAGATTTTATGGGTGCAAGAATCAGAAGCATGATGACAAAGACGTATTGTAATCAAGAAGGAATTAGATCAGGCTAAAGAATAATTGAAAGCCTCTACCTGCACTCCTAAGGTTTGCCCCTTTGTTATGTTGAGGTAAGTCTTTTGAGAGCTAGGAAAATTTTAAATTAATTAACAGGTGAGATTTCAAAGATCTACATTTCAGATTTTATCAAGTGATGATATTTGACACTTACAGAAGAACAATCTCCAATTTAGACACTTTTTCTTTTGTTCAAGAGAGGAATCTGTCTACATTTCTTGAAGATGAAAAAAGGATGTTAGAAGAAATGGGATTTAATACAAGGCACATGGTCACCTGGAGCAGCCACTCTCTCCACGGCTCCTGAAAGTCTTGTATATGCACAAAGTGCTCTGCAGACTGACTGTCATGGAGAGACATAGGAGAAATTTCCCCACTTCTCTGTTTATGAAGACATGCTCTATGGGTATTTCCATATTCTGACACTTAATTCTGAAGAAGTGCAGCTTTTCCACCACACATGTGGCAACTTCCAGGATGATTTACTTGGATGTTGAGTTTGATTCTGTTTGCTTCAATTTTTCAAGGGGAAATGGTAAATAACTGCTACCTATATAACCTACAGAGGTTTACAAAACCCCAAGGTTTGTGTATTTGGCCTCCTCACCGCATTCACAACATATTACTTTTTTTAGTGGTTGGGTAATTTTGCAGGGAGGATTTGGTGTGGGTTTTCTTTAAGGGTGTGTATATATGCATGTATTTTTTCCAAGTTCTAGCACCATTTCCAAAGTGACACTGTCACACAAAATCCCTGCAACAAATGCCTGTCATCCTCCAATGTTTGTGCGCTCTTTTTTCTTTGAGTAGATGTGATAGTCTATTTCAATTTTAAACTCAAGCTGAAAGAGTCACAATTCTGAATTTGGTCACTGTCTGTCATACAAAGCTTGTCATGAGGAAAAAGAAGTTGCACCAGTGTACATTTTTTTTAGTATTCATGGTGCCTTAAATAATAACCAGTTAATCATGGTTTTATAAATCCCTTAAAAACTGAGTTACTCATTAGCAGTAAGCCCCACTCATTTTATTGATTTTTGGTGATATATCTTCCTGGGAACTTAGATTTCTCACCGTAATTCCTTTTACTTGTAATTACTTTTTTTTTAAAGTATCTTTAAAAACTAGAATAAACACAGGCAAAGAAAACTTAAGTATTGGAGAAAACAGCCACTTGCTTTTGTGAGAGAGCTGCATTAGGTTTAGGTTGTATGTGGCAGATACACATCACTATCCTCACAGAATATCCCATAAAATCCAATAGAGATTTAAGTAAAAAAGCTTCTACAGGAGTTAAATAAGACTCTGGAGAAATAACTTAGAACTCTAATAGCCTTCTCATAGAGCTCTACAGGGCTGTACAAGTACTTTTAAAGTACATTGCACTTGCACTTACATATTTCCCATTCAAAGCAGGACCGTAAGACTGTAACTGAAAAGACTGAAACATTCAGCCGTATGACAACTTTCAATAAGCAAAGCCCAATTTTATTCCCAGTCATTTTCAAGCAGGAAGAAGCAGTACTCAGTCAAGTGCTAAGCACTGCTGAAGGCTCACACTGGCCTGTACGCAGGCAGATGCACACGTGAGGAGAAATGCATTCAGACTAAAGTTTGCCCACAACACCACCACTATTAGACTCAGCAATTTCAATACAGAACCATGGCTCTGAAGTATCTTCATTGTTTTCAGATCCCACAACAGATCTCTTCAAGGAAACAAGCTTGTACTCACCTACACAGATAAATCACTCTAAGAGAAATTGGAATGTGCACTCAGAAACCTGATAATGTTTTTTTCAGTACATCCAAGCAGGTTTCTTGACACGGATGATCAGTTCCTCACCAGCCAACTTTCAACTATCCATTGGTGACATCACTCAGCAATTACAGAAGCTGCCCAAGTAAAAGCATTGAAATAGGCTGCATCAAATTAAGTGTTGCCAGCAGATCAAGGGAGGTGATTCTCCCTCTCTGCTCCACTCTTGTAAGACCCCATCTGGAGTATTGTGTCCACCTCTGGGGCCTACAATGTAAGAGAATATGTGGATCTGTTGGAGCAAGTTCAGAGGAGGACCACAGAGATGATCAGAGGGAGGGAGCAGCTCTTCTATGCAGACAGGCTGAGAGAGTTGGCATTGTTCAGCAAAGGCTCCAGAGAAATTTTACTGCAGCCTTTCAACACTAAAAGGGGGCCTACAAAAAAAGGTGTGGAGAAATACAGGTTTTTTTACCAAGGCCTGTAGTGACAGCACAAGGGGTAATGATTTTAAACTGAAAGAAATTAAGTTTTTAGTGGCTGTAAGAAAGAAATTTTTAATTATGAGAGTTTTGAAATACTGGAACAGATTGTCCAGAGAAGCTATGGATGACCCATCCCTAGAAGCGTTCTTGACCCCTAGAAGTTTTCAAGGCCAGGTTAGACAGGGCTTTGAGCAACCTGATCTAGTGGAAGGTGTCCCTGCCCATGGCAGAGGGATTGGAACTAAATGATCCATAATTTCCTTTCTCACCCAAACCATTTTGAAAGTCTGTGATTCTACAAAGTCGTCCTCCAGCTGCAGATGCTATGCAATTTATATTCTACCAATGGAAATATTTTTAAAACTCACTGTCTGTATTTTGCCTATTGATTGGCAAATCAATATGGGAAGGTCCTTTAAACGACATTATCAAGTGCTATAAGTAATATCATTACTATACTTCAACAGTCACTATGTTGTGCACATATATTACCACGTTTAGTCACTTGCTTTCTAATACCCATGTGACAGCAGGCATATACTTCTTTCATGAATGGGATGCTGCAGACAGTTTGCCTGACTACTAGAAAGAAATGTATTAATAGATTTTAGAAAGATGCATTATTTCATATTTTTTTTTCCAGGCAATAAATCCTAAAGATGTGAATGAAACTGACAGGAAAATGCATTGCATCCATTATCAAAAATTACTCTGTGATAGTCATTGCAGCCAATTGCTAGGACCTCTGTCATAACACTTTAGTTTGCTCAAAATGCATTGAATGATGCAGTCAAGTGAAACAGGACAGAATCAAAAGAAAGGACTCAGAGGGTCCATATGGCAACACTACAGCTTTCTAACATGGAAAATTGAGATGCAGTATCTTAATAAGTTTTAAAATTAATTAATTAATTATGAATTTTGTATGCAAGAATGAAGAAACTCAACACAAAATATGTACAACATCAAACAATCAGTGCATTGTAAATAGTCTGGTTCTTTTCAGAAACTTGTCAAAGGCTTTTTATTTAGCTTTGTTTTTAAAGGAAAATCCTACATTTTCTAGGCATCTGAGACACCAAAAAAAAAAAAAAAAAAAAGAAAGGGTCATTTTGACAGTAATAAAGAAAAACCAAAATACACCAACAGGATTTTAGAGTAATCATAAATCGCTATCATAAACATATGATGGTATTACCGGATAGCCATTTCGCCCTGGTAGGCCCTGGTTGAATGAGATGAAATGGTACGACACATTAACAACACAGTCATGACATAACAAACATGCAGAGTACATCACTAGGAAATTATAATTCGTGTATTGCTTAGTTGTTTTGTATGTGATGACATTTCAAACCAATAAATATGAGATAGGTACTACACAGTGAAGAAATGAGGCTTTGGCAATGGATGTGTTTTAACTTAAATAAGCACTTTAATTAAAAGGCTACTGGCCTAGTGAAATTCTGTTTCTATGGAGAGAATTAGCCATGTAAACTGACAGGCAATATGTAGTTAATTTAAAAATAAAAAGGTTTAGTGCTTAGGCAGTAAAGTATTAGATTCCACTAGAACAGAGGTGCCAAAGAAGAAATCTGAGATGGCTGTAAATGATCATAAAAAATTTCAAACTCCCCAGCCTTTGACTGCTATTACATGTGCTACTCAGTAGTCATGTACAAAAAAAATAAACAGAGCACTGCAGAAGCCATTGAAATTACAACCTACACCTAATTCCATGCAGTTTCATGTGGGATATACAAATATTTGATATTTTAAATGAAAACTATTACCACAGTCTCCCAGGTGAAAACAATACATAAGATCACAACAGTTGCCCCTAGCCAGTGTCTGCATAAATACAGAAGTGAATTAGGAAGAGAAATTACATTTTTAATGGCTTGTAACAATGTAAAGCATTGCTGCCCGTCAGCAAGATGAAGTCTTGCAGGTTTCAAGCATGAAACTTCAATTCTAAGTTGGATGCTTCTTAAAATTATTTAGTTTTGGAATCTATTTCAGGTCTGTGCTAATATTGCCAAGATTAAGGCTTATATGGGGGGGTGGGGGTGTTTGTTTGATTGTTTGGGTTTTTTCAGTGTACCTATACTGAAACAGTGGGGAACTGAAGTCAAAGACATTCTGAATGAGGCATATAGTGAACTCTTGCCACATTGCCTTGGTACAGGAAAATAGCCTGTATCATGATTTATGTTTGCTCTTTGTGCTTCATTGGAGGGCTGCAAAAGAAATTGGGGGAAAGAGTGTTTCTTTCAAGTAAACAGCACCTTTAAGCATTAAGCCTGTCTTTCCATTGATTGCTTGTTAAATGAATTTGTCACTATGAATTGCTGAGCACATGGTCAAAATCTCACAAGGATAAGTAATAGCATGACTCAATATACGCAGTTTACAGTAAAATCTTTAGGTCATAGCAGGAATTCAACATATTAACTAAATATTCTTAAACATGCAGGTAGCATAGAATAGACAGATGATAGAGTCTTGAAAATATTGTGGAAATACTGCATCTATTAAAGAAAAAAACACAAAAGTCTGCAAACTGTAAAAGAAATAATGTTTTAACAGTCACACTCCTCCACCATATGATGCACATGGATGGCATGACAGATACAAATGTTTGAGACATATGTGCTTACTCCTGTCCTTCAAGTCAGACTTCTGACCTACTGTAGGAATATACAAATAAGCAAACAAAAGACACACAAAAAAACCCAAGCAAAAAAACAAAAAAACCCTCAAAACCTCAGAAGAGAGAAAATGTTTTCTCACACGAAGAATTAGCACAAGATTCAATCGACAATTGAATAGTATTATTTAATAATAATTTTACACAAACACTTACTGGCTTCAGTAGCAATTACACTGAAACGAGCTGGACAGCCTGTATGCCTCCAAAGAACAGGGAGATTCTACCCCAAGACTTTGTGATAAATGCAGAGGAAATTATTACCTAGCAAAAGTGGCCAAGTCTGGGCTTAAGATAGGATACTCGCGAGTTTTTATACTGCAGTAAAATCTGTGTTATGAAGTCACAGGCAAAATGAACATAACATACTTACGCAGAATTGTGAATCCAAATGGCCATCTGGAGCGCTGAACATAAAGCTTTATTGGTTTAGAGACTTTTTTCTTAAGGAACTTTCTGATTAAATTATTCAGCTCCAAAATACTGTGTACGTGTAAATATCAAAATTCCTTCTTGAGTATACATGATCATTTTATCATGCTGATAGCTTAACAGGATCTAACAGATTTCTCCCTGATTCTGGAAGAACCAACAATGTATCACTGTACTTACAGGAGGTCCTGTGGGGTGGGGGAGAGGGGAAAAAAGGGTAAAAAAAGAAAAAAAGAACATGTAAGGTTACGAAGTTACTGAAGAAGGACATACATGTACAGTCAAGCACAAGGCCTTGGGATTGTCAGTGAGCAGCACTGGTAATACCGGGCACACATTTTCCCACTCAAGTAATCTTGAGCTTTAGTAGTGCTCTGAAACTTGTAAATATGACTACTGCCTAAATGCATGCACTTACCTTAACAAATCTTCAATTACAGTCATGCAATCTTATGAAAATTTCTTCTCCATTCATTTCCATGCAATTTCATGCCAGTCCAAAAATACCAGCCATGGACTACAATTCATTTTTTCAGACTCCACATAAAGCATATGTAACCACATCACCAGTTTCAGTTAACCACACAGTAAGCACTTGATCAGAGCTTGGCTGAGGAATTGCACAAAGTACCCTTGGCATTTAACCTGGGCATCTTGTCAAGAATACATGTACCAGCATCTTCCAGAATTCCAACTTCGCCTGTAAGGGGAGGTTTCAGTGGCCACCTGACAGGGCTGAACTTTCTTTTCATCGCCTTCCTCTCTCAAGGCACACATATAAAATGCTCCCCATTAAAATGTCACACTTTGTGAAGTGATATTTGCACATTTTTTCAATTATTTAGACCTCAAAGACTTTTGTGTAGGAGTTCTTGGAAACATTATCAAAGGGCCACAAATCAAATCTACTATTTCAGTCTTATTAGGTTGAGCAGCTGCAGCTCCCAAATCAACGGCATTTCATTAAGCTTTTATGCCTCTCTCTAATTTCTGAATAAAGTGAAGTGCAAAAGAAGTATAAAGCAGCAGCAGCTGTACTTTGAGATTGCTTTTAATATTGACAGCCTTTTGGTTTTAACAATGCAATTTTTATTGTCCAGCAACTAAGGTAATTTCTTTATTCTGGCAAACATTCTTAAACAGCATTTTAAGGTGTAGGTCTGTTTTTAAATGAGGGATCCATTCCCTTTATTAATAGTTTAGCATGTGTTTATTTGAGATGTACAATGAATCAATGTGTATCGCACAAATTAATTTCCAGGATCATTTGTAATTTAATCTTCAACCACAGAATTTCTCTCTATATCATAGCCTCTTTCTCTGAAGTAAATACTAAAACAACAGTGAATGGAAACACCAAGGTGATTTGTATCAACCTTTGTCAGGGCTTGGCTTTAGTTTTGTGATTCAGGAAGATATGGAAATAGTTTTTAAGAGCCAGATAAATTATACTTTACATAGATAAGAAAGGCTACGGAAGATTCATAGAGATCAAGGTGACTGGAAGCCTTTCCTAGCTGGCAGATTAGACAAGACAGCCAAGGAGAATAGAAATGCTCATTTTCTACTGCATTGCCTCCACAAAGGTCACCTTGATGAAAAACTCAATCCCACAAGGTAATTGATTCAATTGTTGTGAATGTCAACAGCAAGAGGTGCTCAGCATCTCGCAACTTTGCCTCAAATGAAATTTCAAGCTACACACCACCAGCAGGTTTCTATCAATGGCAACCTCCCTGGTACAGAGCAATGAACCAACAAATGTTTTTCTTATTTCTGTTAGAACTTAACTGCTCATTTCTATAAAACAACTTCTCTCATGCAGAGTAGTCTACTTATCACATTATGCCCCTGATTATCAACATTCTTGACATAAGGAATTTTATTTCCTTATTTATTTCCTTATAAAATTGTTCTCCTCAAGCCAAAGGGGCCTGATGTAACACTGACACAGTATTCCAACTACAGACTTACATGGAGTTATTCTAACTTGTGCAAGTGTGAGAAGACCCCTAAAGGGTTTGACAGTTACAGATGTGTTTCCAAAGACACCATGTCGAGCTTTATGAAGTGTGCCTACAAATAAAGGATGCCCAAGACTAGAAAAATATCTGGAAGGCCACCAGATATATGCCAAGGCTCACAATATTTTACCAGAGAAGTTTCAGAATTCTTTTTCAGAGCACACATGCAATACAACTAAAAATCAAGGCATGCTGGGTATGCATCCTCACAAAAACAGACATCAAATGACAAAAGATCTTATGAAATTGAAAACTTACCAGTCTCTCCTCTTCTTCCCCGCTTACCTCTTTTCCCTGGAGGACCTAAAATGAAGATGGTAGATTGTAACTTTGTCCCTTGAAATTACATGTAGAATATCATTTGTTTGGATGTAAGGGCATTAGACTGATGTACCACATGAAGTTCAGAGACTTTGGCTGAGCAGGGGTAAAAGATAACCTGAATAAGATTTAGGAAGTTTGGGATAAATTTTACAGCTATGGTACCCACTACAGGCTCTCTGAAAAAAGGCTGGGAGAATCTTTAAAGGTCATCCAGTTCATCCCTCTTCTTCAAGGAAATGTTAGCCACATCTAAATTATTATTGCAACTTCCACAGGAGTTTTTTTTCCCCCGCAATATTTCACTGTTCTGACCAGTGGAACACTTTTCTTTATGTCCAACTCACTGCACTGAAGCCCATCAATTCTTGTGCTTTCCACCATGAACCCCAGAGAAGAAATTTCCCCTTTTCCTCTCTCAAAAAAGTCTTCGTATTCCTCAGAACTGCTGCACCATTCCTTCAATCATCCTAAACCAAATACATCATGGGACATGAAGTTTTATTCAGTTATTCCTGTATTAAGCCAGAAGATTAGTATTTATTTATAAGAGTAAATCCTCTGGAATTTGCTTTCAGCCTCTATCTGAAAACATGCAAGAGATGAAGAAATCACCACCTGGCTTGCCATCCCCCAAACACTTAACAACAATGTATGTGTTGACAGACACAGTGTAATGTGCTTTGCCTCCAGTTTATATTTTTTAGACATAACACAATGGCTTAGTCACTGTATTCCTTTTGCTGAGAAATCTTTACTTCTCATTGTCTCTTCTCCACAAGTATTTACATAATACAACCAGCGTCTGCTGTCACCTCCAGAAAAAAAAATAAAAAAGGAAAAAAATCCTTTCTTCCCCTCATTTCTGCCTTCAATATCCTCTTCTAAAAACTTCAGATCTCAGATGTCAGACTGCAGACACCTTCCCCACTCTTCTTGGTGACCTTGACATACTGTTCCTGAAAATGCCAGGAAAGCACACTTGCACTTCTCCATGTACAGTTTGGAGGAGAAGCAGCAGCTGTGGGGGTGACACAAGTACTGAAACTTGGCTGCTCTGAAAAGAGAACCACAGGTGGGACTCTCAAAGCCGCTGAAGAGAGGCAAGCGCACGGGTGGAATTTCCAAAAGCAGCGACGCGTGCAGGAGCACAAGTACCTCTGCTGTGGCTGTATCTCACCGTTTGTAATGGATACGAGATGCACAGGTGGTTTTGTGCAAATAGTCTGCTACTTTAAACTTTACAAATCATCTGAAGTATCATGCCACAGCTTTTAAATAGCTTTGCATTATGTATTTGCAGCAATCTGGCTTAAAATACTAAGATGCTGGAAAGCAACATTAGTGAAACAATTGCAAGATATATATGAAACAGCATTAGTTTTCCAGGTGAATAAAATACTATTGATTTAAAAAGAAAGGAAGAAGGAAGAGGAGAAAAAAAAGAAAAGAGAAAGGAGAAGGGAGGAGAAGGGAGGAGAAGGGAGGAGAAGGGAGGAGAAGGGAGGAGAAGGGAGGAGAAGGGAGGAGAAGGGAGGAGAAGGGAGGAGAAGGGAGGAGAAGGGAGGAGAAGGGAGGAGAAAAGAAACATGAAGAAGGAAAAGAAAGAAAATAGAAAAGCAGCTCTTGTCTTTAACATGGAGAGGCTTAGTCCTATCAGAGCATTGTAAATTTGACTAAAATCCTTCTTTCCTGTTCTAATAATTACTGTAGTGGCATAATGCAACACAAGTTTAAGACAACAATATCATACAAGGCAAGAATGGCATGGGATATTCATAATCAATAGCATGAATATTTTGGTATCATGAAATATAGCAAAAGTATCACTTAAGTATGGGAGAATCTTGCAACTTCCTCCTGAAACACTCCAGCCTCTGCAAGGGGCATCTATGGAAACTTCTTACACAGGAAATAGCATGTTACAGACACAATAAGTTTCTATATACACCTCTATTTTCTCCCCCCACAACTAAGACTGAAACTTCTTAGAGTCCCCCTGCATGCACACAGCCCTGCAGAGGCCCTCTGTGGAGATTTCCTGGGCTGTACCCAAGCTGACAACACAGCCATAGAGTAATTTGGGCTCATCATGAACATGGATGTGCAGGGGAAACTTAAAAGGTTCTTCTCCAGGTAATGACATGTCATCATGCATATAGCAATAATATTCTGCTAAACAGGGTAGTAATATTTTATTTTATTAAACTTTAAGTGTGCTATAGGTGTGCACACACACAGACAAGTCTACTACCAGGTTTGCTTTTGAGAAAGAAACAGCACTTTGAAATTAAAAATTTCAGCTACAGATCAGCAAAACACATTAAAGTCACTAACAGAAAACCCTGAAGGTAACTTCAAGCTATGAATTTTAGGAAGGAATGAAATCTGTCCAGAAAACCAGACTTCCACAGAGCACTAAGTTGATAGTTTAGCTGTGTACAATGAGAGCAAAGAATGGGCTCCAGTTCAGCTCTCTCCTCTGAAATCAGTTGCTGCTCCCTTCTAACATGTTATTCTAAGATTATTAGATTCGAATGTGTGAATCACCAGAAAAATTACTGTAATTACTATGTTTCCAAAGTAACCACACCACTGAGGTTATTACTCTGGACTTAGACCAATATTAATGAAACCATACTACTGTCCCTGACCATCAGACCAACAGTACTTAAGGGACACTGACTGACATGTATCTCTTCTCCCTCTCATTAAAACTTTTTTGATTTGTGCACTGTTTAAGTCTGTCAAGATGGTGGCATTTGCAAAACTCAAAATAACTGTGAGATGAGAGATGGACCTTGCAAACTTCTGCTAGATTTTGGTGACCATTTGAGGAAATAGTTTCTATATATATATATCTATTTACTTACTTTTTACCAATACAAACTAATTCATTTTGAACAGTTTACCACAGATGGTTTCAATTCACAGAAAACTAAAGCTGAAATTTATGGTCATCGCTCAGTGACCTACTGCTTCAGAAAGTACACAAGTTTTCATGTTTTCTGAACAGGCTGCTTTCTCTAAATCTCAACTGCTAACATATCATCTGTACCTCCAAGAGTTTCAAGCTATCAAAACCTCGGGCAATTTTCTATAAATATTAATTTTCCATCTGTCTATAATATTATAACTTTGCACTAATTGGACGATTTGGTGGAGACTCATCACAGCAGAAGGAGCAGTGAATAAAGTTATATTATGGATAATGTCAGCTTACATCAAGCCCACAGATTTTTACAGCTTGCACAAAACACTCAACATGACACAACTACTCTGAACTTTCCTGCCTGCCTGGGGTAAAAAATGAAAGTCTCTTCAAGAGTATCAGAAACGTCCATGCTGAATTGAATTTATTCCGGAGTATTTTAAGAGTATTTTGTTTTAAAATGTATTTTCATACTAAAAATAGAAGTATTAGGAACAAAAATAGGAGTTTAAATCTCAGTGGAGTGAGCTGGGTTAATAAATAATACTGAGCAATAAGCAAAAGCTTGTTTCTAGTAGCCAACTTTGCCAAAACATTGTTTTTCCAGGATCACTACATTTACCCACAAGTAGGGAGTAAGAGTAAAATGCCAGATCACCTGGTTTTCATTTTTAACTTAATTTAGTTTGAAAATATTTGAAATTATTTTATTCTTCCAAAACCATTTAATTCTTATCAACAGAAAATTTAGAAAGATTTTTTTTCCATTCAGTTGTTTAAAAAAAAATAATGCCACTGCTCTTCCATATTTATGAAGGGAATTTTGGAATGGAAAGAAACTAAAAGCTAATTGAAACTAAAAGTCAATTATTTATCTAAATTTATCTTCTCAAGCACAAAATGTCAGCCACTCAAAAAGTTTTGTCTTTCTTACCTACCATGAGTGTCTGTCAAAAAAACAAAAAACCACCACAAATAAACAAAAAAACCCCCTCCTCACCCCACACAAAATGGACAAAACCACCCATACTCTTTAAATTTATTGATGCATTTACAGCAAACAAATTCTATCTTTCAGAAACAGCAGACTGAAAAAAAACCAAAATACCCACCCCATTTGGTGAGTGAGACCTAGAGTACCACTATAAGCACCTGCCAGGAACAAAACATGCTTTGCCATTTGGTCACCAGCTGATGCAGAAAGTCAAGTTTGTCCTAATTTTGGAAAGAATTACAGTGGCATCATCAAGTCAAAATAAAAGGATTTACCCATCTATGGTTATAAGAAACTCCAAAAGCTATTAACCCTCACTACAAGTAACAGCTCCTACATCAAACCATGCACCAACCTAAGAATTACACAAGAGTTCAGAATCCTATTCCCTCTTTTACTGATGCCCAGGATATTGCTCACATAGTGTTTCACACACAAACATAGCTACTGTTAAAGGGAACGAGTATTCCACGTGTACATGAGAAGAAGAATATTTTCCTGGATATTTCAAAGGACATACCATTTCACATGAAGTTCACAGCCTTTCAGAAGGTTTTTACCTGTCAAGTCAGAAAAATGAATTCACCCAACTACATTCTCAGAGTAAATCCTGAGCAACTTTGTTGAAGGTCGTAGAATTACTTCAGTATCGTCAGGCATAAAACTGTCAGCCTTGCTGAAATCATGTGATTAAAATATCCAGGAGTCAGCTGAACTATACCAACCAAACCATCCTTTCTGATTCAACACTAACACTGGGAAAATAACTGCTATTGATTGCATTTCAAGCTCCATCACTCCACGCCATAAAGGGATCCAACTCTTTCCTTTTCACTTACAAAGTACAACCCAGCTGTCATCATTTTATCCCACTTCACATTTCTCCCTGTTAAACTGACTCAGGAAGGAGTAGGGCACTGAAGAGAGCCAACCCCTCACTACTCGGAGAGGAGAGCCTCCCCAGCAAACTGGCACCTCTCCCTCACAACTGGAGGAGCACCAGGCCAACAGGCCAGCACTGCAGGCAGGCAGCAGAGCAGAGTGGCAGGCACTGAGCCTAACCCCTCCTCCTGTGAAATATGCATGCCACGAGCAGTGTGGTGGCTCCAGGTAATGCTGTGCGAGTGAGTGCCCCATCCTGCCAGCCTCCACCTGCCAGGATGGTCCCCACCTCCAGCAAAGAGCACTGAAACATCCCAGTGGGCTGAGCACTCACCCGCTGGATGTCTATCTAGGTGACAATAGATTCAACAGACAAATCCATGGTCCCTACCCACAGCACTGCCACCAAAGGGAGGATTTCTATCTCCAAAGCTGAGCATGTTCTTATAAACTCTGCATGGATCTATTCCAGGATACTTCATCAGCCTTTTCTGCTCTCTCCTCTTTTCTCAGCTTTTTTATCTCATGTAACACTTGGACTCTTCATTACCATTCCACCTGATCTGTCAGTCTTCTTTGTACCTCAGTCTGTCTGTCACAGCCTGCCTGAGCTTCCTACCTCATAAAATTATCTACCTCATTTCGAGCCTCAGCTGGATAAATAACATTCATTGTTTCACACACAGTACATCATCTATTTGGCTCACCATGAAGTATCATTGCATTGCAGGGCTTGGATACATGTCAGAACCTATTATGCAACTTGGCTGAGGAAATGTCAAAAATGAGTCTGTCTGATCCCCACAGCAAAGCAATCTGACTGCCCTAAGTCAGATTTGTACCATTTCTGTACATGCTAAATACCACCTGACTAGAGACATCTAGCATAACCTTATTACACTAGTACCACATGCCACTGAGGAAGAATCCCATTACTGTCACCTGTGAAATAGCCAGACCTGCACACACACACACACACACACACACATATATATATATATATTTATAGAATCATAGAAAGGCTGGGCTTGAAAGGGACCTTAAAGATCATCTGGTTCCAACCCCCCTGCCACGGGCAAGAATGCCACCCACTAAATCAAGTGCTCAGGGCCCCATGCAGCCTGGCCTTGAACACTTCAAGAGAAGCAGCTTCCACAGCTTCTCTGGGTAACCTGTTCCACTGCCCTCACAGTAAAGACTTTTTTCCTAACATCTAATCTAAATCTCGTCTTTTACTTTAAAACCGGTGCCCTTTGTCCTAGCACTATCTTCCTGTGCAAAAAGTTGTTCTCCCTCTTTTTTATAAGCCCCCTTCAGGTACTGAAAGGCTACAATATGGTCTCCACAGAGTTTTCTCTTCTCCAGGCTAGACAGCCCCAATTTTGTCAACTGTCCTCTCAGTAGACGGTTTCCAGCCCTCTGATCATCTTGGTGGTCTGTTCTGGACTCACTCCAACAGAGCCACATCCTTACGCTAGGGATCTCAGAGCTGGACACGGCACTCCAGGTCCCTCACTCTGCTGGCTTCACTTCTTGTGATGCAGCCCAGGACACAGTTGGCTTTGGCTTTCTGGGCTGTGAGCACACACTGTTAGTTCATGTCCAGCTTGTCATCCACCAGAATCCCCAAGTCCTTCTCCACAGGGCTGCTCTTGATGGGTTCTTCTCCCCGTCTTGGCTCATGTCAGGGATTGCCCCAACCCAGGTACAGCATTTTGCACTTGGACTTGTTGAACCTCATGTGTTTCTTGTGGGCCCAATTCTACAGCTTGTCCATGTGCCCCTGGACAGCATCCTGTCCTTCTGTTGTGTTAGCTGCACTGCTCAGTCCCTGTCATCTACAAACTTGCTGAGGGTGCTCTCAATCTTGCTGTCTATCCGAGAGACAGAGATAGTAAAGAGCACCAGTCCCAAGATGGAACTGTGAGGGACACCAATTGTCACCAGCTGTTTTCCATCTCACCTGTAAGTGCAAAGATGCTTTCCTTCTGTAAGTTACAGTAGAGGGTTCCTGGGTTTTGAGCATTCCCTAACCACCACACAACTTCCACTTCTCTCCCTCCAACTGCACTCCTCACAGATAGTTTTCTGGCATGAATAGAACCAAACATCTGTTTGGTTCTATTCAGATCCAGGCACTTGAGTATCTGAAGTCAGGATTTACCTGCCAAGCACTCAGATAGTTCTTTGGGTTGAAGCTGCCTGAAAACTCTGTGAATGTTTCTGGTGCCACTCCCTGCGGCTAGATGCTTGAGTTCTTAATGGATATGCCCCTTTAGGTCCTCTGCCAGCTACCAGTTCTCATCCCAACCTGAAGCCTGGGTTCATTAAACACTACATGAAATATCAGGTGCATGTCTTGTTTTAAAGCCACAACATAAGGTGGGATATCTTCTTTCTACATATATCACAAATTACCTTATTAACACAGGTAACAGGTGTGAGAGCAAGTTCTTCTGTCTACAAATCTTCCTCCCACCATTTTTTTTTTTTCCTGCATTTTATGTTATTGTTTTCATGTTCTGTAGGAGTGACAAATGTTCCAGCAAAAGTGGAACCACTGGTTTACCTAACAGAGCTACAGCATATTTTGCGTTATACTTTATCCCTGTGTATGCCAACACTTTGGCCATGCCCTCGGCCACAGCTGTAGTTTTAGGAGTGCCTTTACTGACATAATCATGCATACACCAAAACTTTCCTGAATCACAGAAGTCTCACAATGCGTTACAGTCCCAAAATTCATTCATAATGTCATTTTCTCTCTTTCTTTTTTGTCCAGTAGTAGAAGGACTGGGGTAAGAAACACTGCTGCTTACATGAGCTCATTTTAGGGAGACTTAACAGTGCAGAAAGAATGGGTTCTTGAACTTCACATTTTTTTACGGGTTACTCCATCACCACAGAGCTGTGGCAGAACACAAGTAACTGAGTACAGTTAAAATACTGTCAGAGGTGAAGATTCACGGCTATAAGGCAACCAATGAAATGCTGCACGTCAGATCCCAGCATTTTTATCCAGATATAATTATGATTTATTTTGCTTAAGTAGTCTGAAATAGATCCCAGTAGCCTGAGCTAGAACAGTTTGATGGTTCTTACCGACTAAATTTTATTGGTAAAGCTGTTAAACTATTTTAATGAACATATAACACTCCAAGCACACATGGTCATCTTGCAAACACAGAAATAGCTGCTATCACCTGGCTGACAAGTATTGCTGAGGGACAGCTGAAGCATGTAGGGATAGCTATTCTATACTAGCAAGGCATGAAAGTATTATCATTTCAACTAGCCATTCCATTGTATTATTATTATGCCATATCAATAGTTGGCCCTATGATGCAAAAAGCATATGTCATATTGAGAAAAACTATTTAAGCTTCATTTAACTTTTTCAGATAATAACATGGATGAAATAAGAAATAAGGTATCAGAATTAAATTATTCTTCAGACTCAATGGAATTTAAATTAACTTTAGAAAGAAATTTAGACACTTTTTGAGGACACACAGCCAGCCAGATGGTAAAGTAACTATATGGTACAATTGTAGTCTTATAAAAGCAAAATCCTCAGAATCAGAAGTCCTTAAAAGCTCATCCACCTTTAGGAAGTCATATTATATCTCAGTACCAAAGTTCTGTCATCTGGAAAATGACAAATAATTAGAACAAAGCAACAGTGTAAAAAGCATACTACCCTTCTCAAATGCAGTGCTTTGGATGCAATAGGTGTCAAGCAGAGAGTCAAATTATAATCTCCAAGAATGAGTCATTCCTTCCCTACTATTTACAGAGTAACACCAGCTACAGGTCAGGACAGAGGAGGACTGCAGCATTCCAGGTCGTGTAGTTGAGAAATGGGGACTTCTCCACCTTCCTCAACCCCAGTGAATGGCAGGTACCCTCCCATGCAGTAGCATGGAGCAGCTATCCATCCTGGCTGTGGCTTTCATACTACTTGTGTCTGAGTCATTTTTCATCTAAGCCTTTCATGGCCTTGCATGTGCATGGGAGACTTTGGTCATTCCTCCCTCTGAAGGTTCACTCTGACCTGAGGAAACCCATGGCTTCAAAGCTTCCTCAAGCAACCAAAAGTGTACATCTCTTCTCAACGCAAAAGGACATCTCTCCCATGTCATGGCAGTATGATCATAGGCTTAGATGTGTGGGCCACACGAGGGCTGAAATCCCCACACATGGTAGACTTAAAAAGGCTTTTTCTATTTCCTCACAAGTCCTACATAAATTTATTCCTCCTGCTATAAATTCTCACCACATTCCTCATGTGCTCTTCCCTTCACATTTCATCAGTCTGATTTTGTTTGCTTGTTTTGCTCTTAGTTTTTGCATTCTTTTTCCTTGCTGGCCATATGGCTCTCAGCTGCCAGGCCCAGCACAGAAGCAGCTAGGTGCAACAGCTGGAAAAAAGTCCTTCTCAAGCACCCACATCAGGATTAGACACACTCTCAGTACTCTTGGTAGATGAAACACAGGCTGCTAGTTTTGCTTCGGAACAGTTGGGATAGCTCACCTCAATGCAAATATGGGATATTTTTAGCATGTGAAAAGAATGATTTTTCCAATGCTTATAACTCTGTGGAAGTTGTGTTGTCATCTTTTAACCACACATGACAATAGCAGAAGGTCACATAGACCTGATATCAGCCAAGGTTAAATCTCAGTCTTTCACTCCAAATTAAGGCTATGTGAGACTTAATTCACAAAGAAGAGGTAAAGCCAGAATATGTTTCCTTCAGCTTTCATTCTTAAACATCTGGTTCTGCTTGCAAAAAAAACCCCAACAGACTGCAGTTGCTTTTTGGCAAAAAGGTAAGCCACTGAACACCCAGTCTCATAAGGACACGGGAAAGGCAATGCTATCAACAATATGTCAGGTCCTCACAACCCTGATCACAGTTGGTGATGTTATTTTCACTGGCAGTAATGAAAAGAAGATTACCTAACAATCACAATTCAGATTACTCTGAATGCTCATCAGAGAATAAGAATTTTGCTACAATTTTCAACAGCACAGGTTTTAATTAATAAAAGTACTTTTAAGTGACTACAGTCTCTTTCAGTTTTAGTGCCATTTGTAAACCTTAGCATAAGGTACTCAACTTTTCCACATACTCTGATTTTTCTTCTCAGCTCAAGAGCAAACCCAAAATCCAAAGTATTGCCATGAACAAGTAAAATTCCCATAACAGTTTCATTTTATTCTAAAAAGTCAAAAAGCTAAAAAATTTTCTTCTGAAAAGTCACCGACTAACCTTTCCAGATTTTTTAAAGATGAGGAACAACAACATTAACACCATATTCAGCTAAAACTGTACAACGCAAATGAAACTAATTTTTAGCATCCTAGACTATCTCCACTTACATTGTGGAGTCCAGGTGTCTCCTCTTACTGCAGATTTGATCCGCATGCTTAACTTTTAAGCCATGATTGACAAGAGTTCATGATTATGATGACAGATTAAAGTGTTCATTGAATTCAGAGGGTTTTTATTTCAGTTGTGACAGTAGTGTACTGGGAGACAATGAAACACAATATCACAGGATTAAAGGCAGCACATAACTAGTCAGGCACTGGTACTGCAATCATCTTGGTCTCACACACGTGCTGATCACCCATTTAAACATAAAACCCTACCCTGAACAGTGCATATTCCTTTCAAAGTCTTACTCACGTGCCTCCTCTCATTTCTAACATAATAAATATATCATCTGACGAGGAGCTTAGTGACAGCTGCACAAGTTAGTTCTAATTACAAAAAATAATAAGTGGTTTTAAAAGGTTCAGTAAGTCTCTATTGCATAACAGCAGCAAAGCAGCACAATTATTGCTTACGAGCAAATGTAAATACATAAATAAAAATTGTGCTAGGATTGGCTTACTCTTGAACTACAAATGTCAGCTTCTCCTGGGTAATCTAAAACAACATTCTCTTTCTTGATGCACCATTCACCTATAGAGGGGGAAAACAACAAACTGCAGACAAATGCTTCAAAATATTTTGCCTGAATTAACACAGGAGTAACACAACTGCAAAAGACCAAAAATGATAAAGAGGAAGCAATATATTCACTTTGGTTTACATTTTACAGCTGTCTGTGAACTTTAGGAAGCTCTGGTTCCTAAGCAGACACATATTCAACCTGACAGACACCAGTAAATTATTTTTATTATCCTAGGCTACATCCCCCTCCTTAGTTTCTATTATTTCCAATAGCAAACTTTCCCCCCCAAAACAACCTTCAAAGAAAGGGCAATCTCCCATGCTTTAAACACTCTCATGAGACTTGTCTTTCATCCACTGGACACTACTTCAGGTTGAGATGTGAGTGCAGTGCATAATGACAATAAAAGAAGACTCCAGCAGGTGCCAAAACAACCAGAACTCAGATTATTCTGACTGTACAGGTCTCTTTCATAATTTAAGAGAATAACCAAGGGAAGTTGTACTAGGTCGGGCTCAGAGTAAGATTAAAGAATTAATGGATAGAAGTTTCTTATACTACTGTAGTGACTGGTTTTGTTGTATTTTTGCAATTATTTTTAAGCTTCAATAATTGTCTGCTATAAATGTAAATCTTAGTACACATCCCACATAAGGAGAACTTGCAGAAAGGAGCACAAGAGAATGGATGCTCTCAGCTGCTTCTCTGTGACCAGCTGTATCTACGGTAGCTTGGAAACCATCCAATGCTGTAACTTTGTCAGCCAACTGTAACCCCATGTTGAACCTAGAGGAGCTTAATCCACTCTATTATTGCCTTCTCACAGGTGGAACCTGTGCCCTTTTCTTTTATCAAGATCTTTCTCGTGACATAATAAGAGACTCCAAAAATCGAATGACAGTTCATATTAACTTATATAGCTCATCCTTTACCCATACAAAGAAAATGAACTAGCAGCATAAATAAGTTAAAAAAATTCCATCTCAAGCAAAGCACATGAAGTTGATCCATCATTTTAGACTGCCAGACACACAAATACACACTCAGAGTCAAGTATACACATAGAAGACCTTTCTACTTTAAGGCAATTCCAGAGGGCCTTATCGGCTTTGACTGAAGCAAATCTTCCCCTGAAGCTGTGGGGCTTTTACTTGGACAAGTGCTGAATTTAAAAGAAGCCTCTTGAGATTTGGCACTGTTTCAAAGAAAAAGCAATGTCATGGATATTCTTCATAATATATTACAAAACTAACTGTCCTCTAACATGTAATAGTTTACATATGCTGCTCTGCAAATAAGATAATAAATAACACACTAGTGACACATAACCTCTTATTATTTATGCATGAAGATTAGGTGCAAAATTTACTCACAGTATTTTCAGAAAGTAAAATAAAGACATTAACAAAGTTTTTACATACCTACTTCTAGACTGCAGTAAAAGCTGGGACTTAAGTCAATCAAGTTAATCAAATTCACAGATAGCAGCATACTTTTCTAACTGTGCCCATGCATAAGTGGGTGTGAGTGTAAGCCAGTTGCAAAGGCAACACATCTCACTGCAAACAGGGCAATCTGCTTTTGGTCCTCTACCTGCAAAACACAACTGCACCTTTCTACAACCAGTATGTAGCAGTAACGTTTGGAGTGAAATGACAATAATGCATAACAAGCTTGGAAACAATGAGATCTTGGCTTTTTACCTACAAGCCAAGCTGCAAGAAGCCTGACATGTGCGGAACTATTGAAAATCTGGCTCTCAGCATCACAGCCGAATCTTCAGGGACCTGACCATAATGGAGGGCTGTTCCTTGTACAGATGTTTGAGCAAGAGTTACATTTTTAACCTGCCCAGATGTGACATATGCAATGTGTCATAAAAGGAATAAACCACTTTTTACAAACATCTTTCTTAGTGAAACTGGACAGCACAAAAAGCTGTCAGCCCTAAAAGAAGGGGATGTTGCAAAGCACTAGGCTCTGCATTGCATCTAAAATGCTGTCCAGAGTTAATAAATTTATATGGTGCTATACCTAAATATCCTGAGAGTAGAACTTACAAGAAGTTAAACATTAGCACTTTGCTATGACTAAGTGTTGCATTTTACTAGAGGCAGGGAAATGCTATATTCATCATGTAACAGGAAGCTACATTTGTCAAGGTTAAGCAGTAGTCAAAGAATCTTCTTTTAAATTTTAAACTTCAAGGACTGTCCGAGTCAGGAAGTGAGTTATCCTCATACCCCCTTATAGTTACAGATATGTCCTAGCAAGGGCCACAGACCTGCTAGAAGTGTCCAGTCTCTTCTTGTGAAAAAGGACACATCCGTGCAGAGCTCTCAGTCAGGAAAAAAAAAAAGGCTACAGCTTTACTTAGATCCCAAAATCAGTGACATGAACTCATATGTTCCTGAACAAAATACTAACTTGGCAATGATGTTTGGAACATGTTACAGTTTGCATATTAAACCTACTTGGCAAGCCAGACAGCAATTGGAATAATTTCTCTTGGATAAAGGCACAGACTAACTCCTCGATGATGCCACTCACGAGCAAGCATGCTAGGGGGTCTGGCAATATTTCTGAGATGCTACTACAAGGTCATGACCATCTGCTGAATAACAAAGCCCAAACATCACCGCTGTATTAAGACGACAGTACGTACCCGAGTTAAAGTGACAGCGAACGCAATCAGCAAAAGCCTATCCAAACTGAAGAGACACTGGGAAGCCACCTGTTTGCTGTGGCCTTTCGAATACAGCCACAAAGCAAACAGTGCTAGAGTGCACACAAACACAGCGAAGGAAGCAAGGTTTGGCAGACCCAGGCGAGGGAGGCAGCCCCTGCCTGTGGTCCACACAATGCCAAGTCTGAAAGTCTACCAGGTCTTCAGGTAAGTCACACACAAATAAAAGAGAGCCGATACTAACCATATTATTACAAGGTTTAGCAATTTCACTATAACACAGTAAGAAACTCGGAGAAGCGAAGAATTTTTACTGCTGGTATTTGCAACTCTTCACTTATGTACTTTCACAAACTGTTGGTGACAGTGAACAATTCATGTTGCCCAAGTCAAAAATTAAAAACAATCAGGAAAAAAAGGCCCACAAACTTCATTAGTGGTGAATATGAGTCTCTAGTCCAAAAAAGCATCATTGAATTAGATGACAAACAGATTCAGGAACTGTCATGAGAAATCTTATAGGCAACAAATGTATGATCGATTTAAAATTAGGGCAACACTCACTTATTAGATAAAGGCAGACCTTTAACTATTGATCTATCCTTTTGAAAGACTGTATTAATTCCTGTGCAAAAGAACATCACTCAGCTACTGGCGTGATGTCACACACGTGCCATTAAAGTTGCTTTTCGATCAGGAGAGATGAGAAGACAGAGATCTGCAACAGGGTCACTTAGAGGCTCAATAGGAGTTCAAGAGGGGTGGCCTATTTATTCTTAAGCTCTTGAAATTCTTGCTGAATTCACCATGAAGAGTACTTTGACACCCAGATACTGAGTCATGTGGCTATTACCTCTTAAAACCAAACATTTGGTGGGGAAAGGGAGGAGGGAGAGAAGCTTTCTGCCTTTTGGGATCTCACTATCACAACAGCCAACAAAACAGATTGTTTCTTTACTTATGGAATAATCAGTAAATGCAATTAGCACCCTATGATCAAACCCTGATTTTGATTATTCAGGCCTTCAATATGATGTTACTCTTTTACCTCTTTTAAGGAATAACATGATATAAGCAAACTTTCCTCTAAAAATAAAACCCAACAGAGACAAAAAAGTGTTTAGTACAAAGGCTATTACAATTTCCTCTATAAAGCATTTGAGATCTAGAGAACAAAATGCTTAAGTAAAAGTTAAGCTTAAGTTGCTGTTATAGCACCATTACAAGCAGTGCCACTGGTACACTGTCCATCTTAAGACTGAGTTCATGTTCTGAAGCACAGTAATGTAACTTTGACCATTCAATACATGAAAAAAATTAATGAAAGGTAAAAATAGATACCTTTCATGTAAAAAAGAAACACTGAGACAACAAATTCATAAGTAGTTGCCTCATTTATCAAACTGCCATGCGTAGCAAAAACTTACTTCCTCTGAAGCGTTTTGCTATAGATGTTAAGGCTATTAAGTCATTATTTCTTCTTCATAGTCAGGAAGTGTGCATACCAAATTTTTTATCTTGAAGTATGCAAGTCTATGTAATCTATGTAATTATTTGAGGAAAAACAGTTTGGAGTGGTAAAGCTATTTGAAATCAGGTTATTAATTCTGCTTCAAGAAACAGACTGAATATGAAAAACAGTTTCCTAGCACTAGTAAAATTGCAGGTACATGGAGCTTTTGGAAAACTTCATGTATTTATATTCTCTGGCTAATACAGATTTTTCAGAGCAGGATCAGCAGGGGATTATTGAAATTACCTTCCAAAGTCTTCTAAATTGCACAAACAACTCTAAGCGTTTGTTCAATGCCGTTGTGCAGTTCTCCCACACAGTGAATCTATCATACAGAAAATCAAGTTGTACTGAATTAGCACTGGTACCCAAGAAATTTGCTTGGCATGCAATGTAAAATCCTCATCACTATGTTTTTCATACATCATAGAGAGCTGAAAAACTTCAGTCATGACTAAGAAAGTATCATTGCTCCACTGAGAAGTTTTGCACCATTTAGACAGAACAGGGTAGAAAATAGTATACAGGAGTAAATAGTGCTCTTTCATTACAAGTAAAGGTACAAGTATTTATTTTTCTGTTCTACCCTCTTCCTGAAATCCAAACAGTCATCACAGCCTCCTGCATCCAGCACTTACTCATATTAAGGATCAGTCTCAGTTTTCTGAACAACCTCATTTTTGCTTGCTACTCAGCGTAGAACCATCTTCTAGATACTTCTTTGCTTTCCATGAGACCTGAGGGCACCTGTCTGCATCTGGACAGTCTTCATGGCACACTTGCACAATGAAAATGCCAGCCAAAGTTATCTCAACACTTTTTCCTTGCATGAGATTGTCAAGACATCCCATAACAGTAAAGTGCATAGGCATCAAACCTTTTTTATATAATTAATTTTTCAATCTTAAGATGCTGTCACGTATGTAAATTACCAAAAAAGTCAGATTGAGAGTTGCAATCTTCTTAACCCATGTTCACATTCTGTAGAACATCACAGGCAACTGTCAAGTTGCCTTCTCAATCGCCATACCATATGTCGAACACTTCCTTCAGTTAATACCTGCCTGAAGAATGGGAATTTTACATAATGTGTAGTGCTGGAAATTAGTAGCTTTTTATTAAAGTAATTAAAATCTGACAAGCACACAACCATTACTTTGTTACCTTCACATCAACACAGTGACAAAGCATTCTAAGGATTATACCAAATCTTAAAAGATTTCAAACTATTTTCTCAGTCAACACAAAAACCCAGTTTCAAAGCCTAAAGAAATTGAGACTGAAAATGGCATCTAATTTAGAGTCCTGCTGCATATGTGAATATTCTGAAACTTTTCAGTACCCCTAATGTCTTTGCAGTAATTTGCTGTTTTCCTTCTATCAGGAGTCAGTCATTTTGGCTCTCAAAATCACATCATCAACGCATGAACTGGAAAAATATAGAAGCTAAAAGCTCCAATTAGAACGTGCATCACCCAGTATTTACGATTCCTATGCTTTGCACATGAAGATATGAGATTTACTATCAGTTCTTAGATCAGCCACCTACTGCAAAATCTTAGTCAAGTAACATTAAAAGGATCTAACCTACTTTCTGTTTTCGAATGTGGATGGTCTCTACTTTTTCTAATATCCAAACTATCACATTAGGGAAGAGATTAAGTGTTTTGTATTCACAAATCATAATGAGCTGAATAATCTGGAATGTTTATTTAATAGAATTATCATGTATGAGAATAATATTACATTACTACATTTATTACTGTTTCTGTCAGTGGAAGGCCAACACCTATGTACCCAGAATGCTCATACTATTAATACACTACTCCATACTTCAAGCCTGCAAATAATTAATCTCCTTGCAGTGTTGTGGGTGCTTCTGAAATTAAAATGTACGGTTTCTACTCTATCACAGCAGTCTCTAGGACGGATTTCAAGTCTAACCTTACAACAACAGGATAAAGAAATATATACTGGTATTTAATGAGTTGAAACAAAACCCTCAAAGTTAACAAAAACCAGCCAATCAGACAAACAAACAAACAAAAAAAAACCCAGTATGTGCAAGTTTTCTTTTTCAATCTTAAAATCTTTTTAAAGACATTTTTCAAATATTTCAAGTCAAGATCTACTTCTCAAAATTCACTAGTGCTAATAGGAGGGATAATTTACCAAACAGTGCAAGAGCTTTAAAAGGCCACATCTAAACCTCACCTGCTCCAGAGCAACAGCTTGTACCAGCCCAGACAGCTATACATGTTTTCACATCAGTGACTTAACATTATCTCTACAGGAGGCATAACTGCTTTCTTAATAGCCAGCTCTCTTCTTCAGGAGTTCATGCCAACTCCACAACAGCCACGTGCAAACGTGCAGACTGGGATTTTATTCCTGTCTAAAGCAATGAACTCTAAAGACATCTGCAGCTGGGCACAATGCCCACACTGGTTCAATTACAATGCTATGTCAGCTTCTCATTGTTTAAGGTGATGGATTTCATATCTGGGCACACTATCTTGCCAGAGTCAATGGTGCTTTTTTCTTGGAAGCAAGCTGGAATGGCACAGGACTGTGCCAATTTCAAAGCACTGTAATGTGTTTCTAAAGCCTTTTCCATAGGCCACATTATAAAGCAATTTCTGTTGTGCACCCTGCCAGCACTTTATCCTGAACAGGTGCTAAACAAACTTACAGACTATTACAGTGCAATATATTTGAGAAAATCAAGATATTAACAGCCAACCCTCTTGACAAAACAGCAACAGTAGCATGCAAGTAGAATGGCACATTAACAGCCCCCTCAAGAGGATCCTGCTTCATTTATTAGATCAAAGATCACCTATTACATCGACTAGGGCAAAAGACCTTTAATTTTTGAAATGGTAGACAAAAGTCATTCACAGCAATAGTCCCCAGTTGTATTCACAACTAGAAAGAAGTCTTTTGGCTTCCAAATATCCTCTTGTTACTCAGCCACCACAGAATGCAGTGTGATCCAAGATGTTTTCCCAAGGCTTACTCTTATTAATGCAGCACTAATAAAATACAATACCTGTGGTACCACAAACGAAATACAACTGCCTTGTAATATACTTGAACCTACAGTCTCTAAATAAGGTTTGTATTACTCTTTACAATAGACAAAAGGACTGTGAACATTAAATAGCTGGTTGCAACGTCTTCATCAGTAACACAGACAATGGAATCGAGATGCCTGAGGGACTGGATGCCATTCAGAGGGATCTGGACCTTGGAAGTGGGTCCACACTTGAAAGTGGGTCCTTGGGAACCTCACGAGGTTCAAAAGGGCCAAGTGCAAGGTCCCTTGCTCTTGCAAGATATCCCTGCACACGGCAGTGGTGTTTGACTAGATGACCTTTAAAGTTCCTCTTCAACCAAAATGATTCTATGAGTCTATGAAAGATACAGCATCTTGTCTGGTTCACAAAATGGGGAAAACAACCAATATAGAGCAGTCTAGAAAACAGTCCTGGATAAAGAGCAAGAAAGAATCCACTCTGTGCCTTCCACCCCAACCAAAATCCACTGTTTAAATATGATTCACTATGGAAAAATTCATAAATATTGAGGCCATACCAGATGCACATTTTATAGGAAAAAAAATTATGTGCAGCCATATAAAAAAATCCACCAAAATTACTTTACATAAATATCTTTATTAGAAATAAATATATATGTTTCTACAAATGTAACTAACTACAAACAGCTATCCCAAAGGTAAGCACATACGTAAGCTGACAATATTTTAAACACCATAAAGGGATAACTTTCCACTACAGATCCTGTGCAGAGTGGTACACTACCAGGCATTAAAATCACCTGAGAGATGTTCACAATGAGACAAGAGGCTGCTTCCTCTGTCTTTGCAAAGGTCTGCGGAGTGCAGCACCAACAAGCCCCAAAACTTCTAACTGGGCTACCTTTATGAAGTCTTCATACTAGACCATCCAAGTAATGTGCTGTTAGCACACACTGAGGCCAGAATATCACGGAAGGAGACAATTCCAGATTCTTAATTGATTTGTTCTTTGTGATTCTTTGCTTGTAAAACCTCTCCAGGCCCCAGGCACAAGCATCCCAGACTCTGGATGATGTTGATCAATATGACGTGTGCAAAACAGCTTGAGATACTTAACCAACATACTGCAAGAGAACAAACTAGGACTAGTTCATCATCAGCTGCTGCTCCATGCTCAGGAAACCAGTTTTAGGAAAACAGCACAGAAAATTACAATACCTTCATGGGTCTTTCAAGGAGCTAGTAAAAAGCCCTACAGGCGTTTTTCAGGCACCTAGAGAGCATTATCTGAGTGCCACAAACGGACTCAATCAGAGGTCCAGTGGAACGGTATGTTGCATTGTGTTGGTCGGCAGGGGTTGAGCCAAGAAAAGGGTTATCAGACAGTGAGTAATGGAACACCTGCTGTCACCTATAGTCAGCTCTGAGACCATGCTATACAGTTTCATCACTGACAGCACCAGAGTGTAAGTAATGCTGCAGGCCAAACGTGGACCTGTCTGTCAACCTCCTGGTGTTTGGACAAAATGTCCTGAGAAGCTGATGCAGTAGCGACATTCAAGAAATGCAGGAATCATGGCTGGATCCCAGCAACTCAGCAATGGCATTAGTGGTTCATGCTGTGGGCATTATTCCTGAATTCTGTGAAACCTTTCAGTGTATGAGTCCCATACATGGAGTCAGTATGGTCCCTCAGGACTAGTCAAAACTTTCGTCACTTTTAAAGCTTTTCAGCACTGAAAAGAATTTGAACTGATATCACTAAATCAAACCATCAGTGTAGACAAAAGTGTTGCAAAACATCCAGACATGCTGCCTCAGTAATACCAGCATGATCTGCTGCCACGTGCTGACCCAGTGCATTACTCCAGATCCACCTCCCAAGCTATCATTTGCACAGGTGCAGGACAGGACTCCAGGCTAAATGGAAATAAACTAAGTGCTCATTTGTTATGTACAGGATATGTGGTTAGGACCTAGAGGCCCTCTTCTGTACTTTGCTTCCTCAGCATCTCAAAGTAAGTAAAGGGGAACATTTATACAGGCCTGCAGAAAAGGATTACAGGAGCTGGGTATAGAGTCCCACTAAAATCGAAAGTTTGCATTTTCTCTCTTCCCCTTAATTTTCTCTCCCCTTACAGGAGAAAAGACTAATCATGATTTTGAGAATTCCCCTCTGAACCTGAATCAGCATTTCTGTCTCTAAAAAAAGTCAGCTCTATTCTAGGAAAGTTTCCACCAGTTTTAAAGTTATGCTTTCTTGAATATGACCTGCAAGATTTCTGGTCCCTATTGCATTGGTCCATCCTGCAAAAAAGGTCAAACAACTCTACACCTCTTTCCTAAATCATCTTAAATCTCAAAAACCTGAGAATTAGTAGAAATACGCCCAAATGGTTCCTTACCATAGAATCATACAGTTCAATATTTATATGGGAACTACCTATTATATGTTTATATCGGGTTAGGAAAAAGACTGGCATACTGTGGTGTTCAGATCATTACTATACACTCAGAAGGAATTAAGTATCTGCTTACAGGCAAGACCGTCCCTGAGAAAGTGACTTTATAAGCTGTACAGTACAGCTGGCAGTACAGAGGTAGCCAGCATTGAAAGATACTGTCTTGCTTTCTAGGAAGGATTTCAGCCAAGTGCCACTGAATTAGTAGCTAGTTCTCTGATGTTCTGTAGGTTCTTCAGCCAATTTACAGTTGCTGCCTATCTAAAAAGAATAAACTTAAAATCACTAAAATACTTATCCAAACCAATGAAAAACACAAAATCAGCTTTCAGGGTCAGTCTTAAAATAAAAGAATATTGTTTTGGGCACCCTTTCATCTTGCCAACACTCAGTTACTGGGCAAGTACTGTATTTCAGGCAAAGACATTTGAGCAGAAAAAAGCTTCTACAAAACACTTCTGAAAATTCCATTTATAGCCACTCAGCCACTTGAGCTCTGTGGCTCCTTTCGATATGGGGACACAGAGGCTGGCATGAATGGGATGGAGAGATCAGAACTACAGATGGATAATGCAGAATACTCCCTTTATTACAATATTTGTAACTACAGGGCACCTGAACCACCTTACTGAGGGGCTGCCTTTAGCCTCTCTAGTTAATATTCTGCCCAGAATTCTCATTTACACAATACACAACACCTGGTGTTTAACATACCCAAGGCACCACCTAAATAAATGAGACTTAACTAAACCTGTCCAGCTCAAACTGACTAGATGAATCCAGCATGTGCTGGATAACAAAGGCAACATTTCTTGTATCACATATAGGCAGGCGGCCAGAGGGTGATAGAAACCACAGCAGCAACCACTAATTAGCCTCAAGGAAGGAGGAAGTCAGAGAGATTGGCCTGGGGCTATGTGACTGCGCCAATGAGCTAATGTAGGGAGCAATAAAAAATTAAGACAATAGTCCCAGGGCCCGCAGAGTGGTCAGAGGTGAGAAATGTGATGCCTGGAATTCAGATACCTCGTAGGATCTGCAGTCTGATGAGAACAACTGCTACATGTAGTAGCTGAGCTGTGATCCATGCACTGTGCATGTTGCCTGGCTGAGTATCCCATTCCTCCACCACAGGACAGGTCTGAAGTGTAGGACTGAAGCTCTGATTTGTGATACAAGGCTGTTTGTAGAACAGGAATCGCTGTACCTACTGTATCTGTCCTGACAAATAAATATATTATAGATTATATGTCAACACGGGGTGTGGTTCTCTCCCAGTGGCCACCTCACTGATCTCCCATGACTACTTCAGTGTCTAACAACTCGGTACATTACTAACTATAATAATATAAAACTCAGAACCACTTCATAAAAGTTCCTAGAAGAATTAAAAAAACAGGAGATGGAGGAAAAAAAAAAAAGGAACGAAAAAAAATTGTATTTAAATTACCTCATAAAAACCCAAGCAGATGAAGTCTGCAATGTAACACACAAACATCACATTCTCTTTTGGAAAGGCTAACAACAAAAAAACCTTAAAAGAAAATGCAGAACCTTGTGCCTCACATCTGAAAACTTGCCAGGTGTATGCTCTTACAAACAAAAATTTCCTTTAAATGACAGAAATCACTTGTGGAGAAAGTCAGAATGTTTTTAAACTAAATGATTTCTCTTGAACAAGAAAGTCTTTTTGCAGATATATAAAGCAAGCATTCTAGACAAACAAGAAAAACAGACATAGGAGTGTTGTCAAGTTTTTCCAAGGTTTAGCCATTTGATAAAGCCTTTGATAATTTATTCATGAATGTTTAATCTGTAGCTTTAATCTTCAAACAGCTTCCTAACTTTATTTTATTACTTGTTTCCCTTCCGTATTCTACCCCACATAATTACTTTTTAGTTTTGCGAGTGATTTTATGCACTGATTAGCCCAGCAAGTAACAACTCCATCATTCAAACTTAACCATGCTCATCAGAAATCAGTGAAAACTGGTGGTGAAAAACAAAATCCCACTCATCTGTGTTTACTTAAGAGTAAATTAAAAGGCACTTTTCTGGCATATGAGGCAACCACTAAAATATCGCCCTTCCAACTACTGAAATGTAAATAAATACTTTCCTTCATTGCCAGTTTTTTGTGTGGCCATCATGGTAATATATTCGTAAGTGTTACAGAGAAACACTTCCCTTGTCACTTCAGTTGAAATACTAACACTTCAGTTCAAATGTCTATAAGAATATGTTAGATCGAAATTATACTTGAAAGTTTATTTTCAACATCATCTGAGCTTTTAAAACTAACATCACTCAAATGAGTGACTATTTTGGGTTGAGTATGATGTACTGGGTGGTGAAGGTGAAAGGATGCAGACAGACACAGAAGAGGACTTTCCAAGGTTGGGCAAAACAATGCTTATGGTATTCTTGAAGAATCCTTTTGTAAGGTTAAACATACATATTAGCCAAAAAAACCCCCCAAAGAATAAAAATACCTATTATAACTGCACTGGCCAGTGTACAGAATCATTTCCTAATTTCTTAATGTTGTGGGGGAAATAAAAATGAGTCAACTGCAGTGTGTATTTGTAAGGGCTTTAGAAAGACATGAAGAACTTTCATGTCATTTCTGAGGTCGCCAAATTACTGTAGGGTAAACTGGGTCAATTTTTCACAGCCCAAGTATAACGGGTAGCAAAATACTCCACCTTCTGTAACAAATGACAGTTCTTCAGCTAGAACAGTCATTTAACCAATTTCATTCTTTAGAAATTGATTAAGTTGAATTAGTTACAATCTCAAACAGGCTGATGCACTTCAACACTTACCTTGAGTAGTCTGTCACCAGACTTGCATGCAGCAAGCCAAGTAAAAGATTTTCCAAGGACAACACTCTGCTGTTAAATATCTTAGATCAGAAATGAGCCTGAAATCTGAACACTTGGTAACAGAAACACTGAAAGCTAATGAACCCCTGATGGTATTGAGAGCCATGGTATTTACCTAGGTGCCCAAATACAGGCCAAAGAACCTACTGTCTTGGATTATTACTGAAATAGACCCTTCACCCGGATGCCAACAGCATATGAAGAAGAAATTTGGGTATCAGTTACATTCCTGCGCTTCAAAAACACCTCTTGATGTCAATCTCTGTAAAAATCAGGAGTCATATGTGAAGAAGAGATTAGGCACACATCCAGAATATTATGGAAATATAACTATATTTGGCAAACTACTTGATCAGAGGGTGGCTTAGGCTTATACTAGGATGACAGCAGAAAACTCAAAACTGCCATACCTAAAGATTTTTTTAAAACCACAGAGAAAGTACTACATTTTATGAAAAGAGACTTTATTCATTTTGTGTTTCAAATCTCATTTTACATATCACTATATGCCAAGTTCTAGAGATTATTTTTTTTTTTTAGTAATAAGATAATCCAGATACCCAAATTGTTTTCAGATATATTCATTTTATGCATAACACTCCTTTAGAAAATTTACAGTGCAATTTCCATAGTCTGGACTTCAATTCCTTTCCCATTCCAGAAAAAAAATAAAACAACAGTGAGAAAAAGTTCCTAATACTAATGATGTGTAGTCTTTTTTTCACTGAATTTGCTGGAATGGAATAATTTGGTGACTGCATGGAATAAGGTCAATTATATATTTCATTAGAGTTCGACATAAACACTTACGGAGAGGTGAATTTTGTTATCTAGGGCAACTAGCTAAATTTATAAAAGCAGGATTGGACTTCCCAATTTGGGTGGTCAGCTTTCACTGAATGCCCTTCGTCGTATCTTCACAGCTCACTGTTTCTTTCACTACTTTAAAAAATCCTGTTCTGATGTCATCCCATCCTTTGACTAATTTTTTCTTTCACTATATCATTACAGAAAAATTTTTACAGGCACAGATGGCACATCTCTCAGAAACGAATCATATAAAATATGCAAAATCATCACCCTGCTCAATAGATAAAAGCAAAGACGCAAGGTACTGAGGTAGTAGCACAAAACTGAGTATTCCCATGAAGAACAATAACACAGCACACGATGGATTTTTCATTAAAACTCCCCTTTCACAACTCAACCCATCCTCAACAACTCCTGACATTATTCTCTGGCTGTGTCACGGTTGAAGCAGAGTCTGCAAATCCCAGGTGTAACTTTTTGAGCTTTGACAACCATAACTATATCAATCTTTCTATAGCTGCACTAAGTACCAGCCACTACTGTATGCACAGCATGGACAAAGGCCACTGCACAAAAGGTATTTCTGCTGCAATGTGAAGGTATAGGGACCTTATAAAGTACCAAATATCATCCTTATTTGTGTTAGGACAATTAAACACCACTTAATCCACCACCTCTGCTGCCTCCTCACTTTGAGAGGTTTCCCTTTCAATGCTTTGCTGCACCTGACATCTGTCCAGGAGGGAAGCTTTCAGAAATGGCTCCACAGTCAGCAAAGGATCCACCAAACAATGGTTTTCTGATGATAAAGGCAATGCCGTCCTGAGAAACAAATTTTCACTCTTTTCAGATTTTTCCTTTTATTACAAACATTTCTTTAGTATTAAAAAGATTTCCCCGTCTGATAAAAAAATCCAAAAAACTGACAAAGTGCACTTCTACCAGAAACCACTAATTCTGAAAAAAGGCTTTTAGTACAGGCAATTTTATCCTTCCTGAGAGATAATTTGTATTAAAAAAGGGCAAATCTCTAAAGATGTGTCAGAGAAACTGGAAAATGCAAAGAACTGAAATCAGCATTACATTACAGACTAAATCAAAGCCTGCATAACGCACAACTTTCCATTTGTTACTCAGAAGTATCTCCTCAAAACTAAAGCCTTGGCAAGCATTTTTTTTCCCCCAATAAAACCTAAGTGCCTCCCCAGCTCTTTGCAGGTGAGTGACATCTATGCTTCCTGGTGCTTAGACAGTCCCACAGACCAGTGTCAACCAACGCAACCAGCAAATGTGATCTTGGTTTTACACAGCTCACAGATAACTCAGCCAACAGGCTACCTACAACCTTCCAGCCAAGAGCCAAAACAAAGCTTCAGTGAGGTGCAGTCAGGCATCTGTAAAATAGTATTAACATGTCTTCCTGGCACAGGGTGGGCAGAACTCCTGAAGTGCCAATTTTGGGAAAAGATGGCAACCCAAGTTGTGGAAAGTGATAGCTCTCTCTGCACATGGATGGTGTCATCTTTTGATAAACACACGATCATTTCTTTTCACGAAATCCAGCAAATAAATTCACTGTCAATCAAAAGCATTTTAACAAACCTGGAGGGAGAGCAGACTGCACTCTTACACAGAACGTCCTGTGAGGGCTAAGAAAGCCTGTGAAGTTGTTCTTCAAATGCATTTCTATGTGGAAATAACCTGGCACCTAGCCCACAAAACAAACAAATACCTTGCAGTCTCACAGTAGAGCTATTTTGGGAACCCAGAGCTATTAGAGCTCTTTTATGAGTTCTAGAAGCTTCACAGTAACACAAGAAATTTCTCCAGAGAATCTACTGTATACTGCATTTAAGAGGAACTGACTCCAGCCTCTATCAGCAGGCTCACTTTCTCTTCCTCATAAAGGAATGATTTACTTATAGTGACACAGCAGCAGAGGCTATCTAAGAGAAAAAAAAAAACAAAAGCCCACCAAAAAACCTTGGGAAGAAGGTGATGAATGCTAAGCAACCAAAGGCACCCTGTATTTTGGGTCACTCTTTTGTCCAGAGACAACAGACCTTCCTGACTGTCCCATGACAGCATCCAATGGTAGGCATGCAGACGTTCTTAACTTGGAGACTTACTAAGGTACCAGGCTCGTTTCTCCATGAAACCTAGTTTAGCTTCAGCACTGTGTACGTCAGATTCTCCAAGGTGCCAATTCTGGAACGGTATTCAACATTTGTTGCTGCTTGAAAGCAACATTATAGAATGTTTACACTATTTTGTACAGAATACAAAATAGTTTAAAAAAAAATTTGCATTTTAATGCTCAATTCTTAGAAACTCTGTAGCAGGCTTGTTGATCCACTAACTAAAGAGGAGTTTCAATAAAAAGGCTAGGGAGCATATACATCTTTTATGCTTTGAAATATCTGTCTCTAACACTATTCTGTTGGAACAAAGCTGCACAGTCAAAAAGCCTGGTAGAATTTAAATTTTATCCTCTTTCATCCTACAGCATGAGAACACAGTACAGAAGGATTTAAAAAACTATTTTCATGCATTTGTTCTGTTTATCTTTTAAATACTTTTTGAGATATAAATATCCTTCAGTCAAGGACAACAAGAGAAAATATAAGTCAATTCTCACCTTGAAGAAATATTCATATTGCTTTAGATATAGCCTGTCTTGTATCTGAGTGATTCTGGGAGGTTCTTTTTTGAACCTGCATTTTATTCTTCTATTTTTATTTCATAAAGTATTTATGTTTTCAGATTAATTTCCTCCATAATGGCATTTTAAGTATTCATAAAAATCCTCGTGAATGTGGCTGGAAGCAAGCGCTCATCTCTCCAAGTAGTTTTAGGAGAAAAAGTCTCAGGGGAGCTCTGCAGACTGGATGTCCCACTGTTTTCTAATCCTCTTACTATTACACGACTCCATTTTCTAGAAAACTATGCCCTTCATTTACTTTGTGTCAACACTGCGATTGCTATCACATTCCTCCTCCTTTATCAAGCGCAGCCTTCCAGTTGTTACCTGCTAGGATAGCTGAAGTCAGGTATTGAGCTGAAAACATTGTAAGGTTGCATTGTTGGAAAAGAAGGCAGAACAGCACATTTAGAGACAAAGCACTGCAGCTACAGAAAGAGAAGAATGTTCAGAACAAATTACATCTCTGTGTAAAGGTAATCCACCCTACCCAACACCAAACTCCAATAAAGGATAGACGTTTGCAACATTAGTCTTCACTGAGTAATATGAATTTAAAGTTTTTCTGGTTTTGAAAGCAATTATCCAAAGGTTATAAAAAGTCCAGCTCCAATTCTCCTTTTATTTATAATTCATGTATCACGTTCTCAGGTTTTATTTCCTTACCTGTCAAGAAGCAAAGAAACAGCTATTTCTACCAAACTGTTCAGCAAAGAAGCTTAAGTGTGTATGTTCAGCAACTGTTTCCTCGCATGGAAACTGTACCTTGCCATACACAGAGGCACCCGATAACTTACATTCACTACTTTTTCTGAACTGTTCCTTGTAGTTACCGTAGGGTCAGTTATGTAACAAGCTAACACAGCTATCTTCTCCCCTACAGGAATATATTCTTACTGTACTTTCATCTGTTTAATACATAAATACAAAACAGATTACGTAAGTGAGAGACAGTATCATACCTCATTTAAAGACCCTGGGGGAAAAAAAAGAAGTCACTACTGAAATAATGTCAACTTAGAATACCAGAGCCATTTTAGGTTGAAAAAAACCTTTGAGATCATGTCCAACCATTAACCCAGCACTGCTAAGTCCACCACTAAATTATGTCCCTAAATGCCACATCTACACCTTGCCAGGTGGTGGCTGAACTACTTCCCTGGGCAGCCTGTTCCAATGCCTGACAACCTTTTCAGGGAATAAACTTTTTCTAATATCCAATCTAAACTTCCCCTGGTAGAACTTAAGGTCATTTCCTCTCATTCTACTTCTTGTTTCTTGTGAAAAGTAGAGGTTAAGAGATCAAAGAACAGGGGTTGTAGAGTCTCCTTATTTGTAAATACTCAAAACCCACCTGGACACAATCCTGTGCAAGCTGCTCTAGGTGAACCTGCTCAGCAGGAGGGTTGGATTACATGATCTCGAGAAGTCCCTTCCAACTCCAGCTATTCTGTGATTCTCTGAAAAGAACCTGACCCCCACCTTGCTAAAACCTCTTTTCAGGTAGTTGTAGAGAGCAATAAGGTCACCCCTAAGCCTCCTTTGTTCCAGGTTAAACACCTCCAGCTCCCTCATGAGAATCACAGAATCACAAGAACAATTAGGTTGGAAAAGACCTTTGGAGCCCAACTCCAAAGACCTTTGGAGTCCAACCTATGACTTAACACCACCTTGTCAACTGAGTGCCACATCCAGCCTTTTGTTAAACACCTCCAGGGACAGTGACTTCACCACCTCCCTGGGCAGCCCATTCCAATGCCCAATCATCCCTTCTGGGAAGAATTTCTTCCTAATGTCCAACCTAAACCTCCCCTGCCACAGCTTAAGGCTGTCCTATTGCTGGTTGCCTGGGAGAAGAGGCTGACCCCCACCTGGCTACACCCTCCTCTCAGGGAATCATAGAGAGTGATAAGGTCTCCCCTTTTCTCCAGACTAAACAACCCCAGCTCCCTTGGCTGCTCCTCACAGGACTTGTGCTCCAGACCTTTGCCAACCTTTATTTCCTTTTTCTGGACATGATACAGCATCTCAACATCCCTCCTAATTTGGGGGGCCAGTACTGAAGGTGTGGCCTCACTAGTGCCAAGTACTGCGGAAGAATAACTTCCCTAGTCCTGCTGGCCACACCATTGCTGATACAGGCCAGGATGCCACTGGCCTTCTTGGCCATGTGGGCACACACTGGCTCATGTTCAGTCTGCTATCAATCAGTACCCCCAGGTCCCTTTCTGCCTGGCCACTGTCCAGCCACTCAGCCCCCAGCCTGTGGTGCTGCAGGGAGTTGTTGTGGCCAAGGCGCAGGACCCGGCACCTGACCTTGTTAAACCTCATATTGTTGGATTAAGCCCATGGATCCAGCCTGTCCACATCCCTCTGCAGAGCCCTTCTACCCTCCAGCAGATCACTGCTCTCCCTTGGTGTCATCTGCAGATTTGCTAATGGTGGACTCAATCCCCTCATCCAGATCATCAATAAAGATATTAAACTGGACTGGGCCCAGCACTGATCCCTGGGGGACACCACTGGGGACCAGCCACCAACTGGATACAGCACTGTTCACTACCACTCTCTGGGCCTGGCCATCCAGACATTTCTTAACACAGTGGAGAGTGCACCTGTCCAAGCCGAGGGCTGACAGCTTTTCCAGGAGTATGCTGTGGGACACAGTGTCAAAGGCTTTGATGAAGTCCAGGCAGACACATCCACAGCCTTTCCCTCAGGCTGCCTGAGGTTGGACCACTTATATTCAGTATGGTATGCTAACAGCAATTGATTGTCTTGTTTATAAACAATATTAGCAGTATATTTTTATAACTTTTCCTGCAACATATATGGGAATCCTTTTTCATTTATTATTACTTACAGAAGAGTTTATCTCAATCCACATGTGTTCCTAGTGCACAGTGTAAGGTTTATGGTTTGGTTAGCAAGTTGTCAGAGTTCAATTAAATAATTGACATCACTCAGCAGTAATGCATGGGCTTTGGCAATACATCTCATGCCATCTGTTTGAAAAGTTTTGAGAGTTCAGAGATTAGTCAAACAGAATTAGTAATTCTTACTCTGAATGCATATTGTGATACTTCATTTCTCAGAAAGCCACAAGGGAAAGCAAGCTTTGAAGCATGAATTCAATCTCAAAAAAACCCCAAAACAAACAAACAAACACAAAAAACCCACACACAAACAAACAAAACCAACAAGAAAACCCCCCAAAAACAACAACAACAAACAAAACAACAACACAACACAAAAACCAAAACACCAAAACAAAACCAACGAAAAAAAAACAAAACAAAACCACCACACCGAAAAACCATTTGGTAGATCACCTATAAGGTCAGGTGAACAAACTAGACAAAACCAAGAACTAACTTAAAACTATGAGAAACCTTTTAAAATTCAAGACCTTTGGGGGAAGAGATAAAAAATAAATACTACTTAGCTTGATTTTATATTGGCCATATGTAGACAATCAGGTAAAATGGTAAAAAAAAAAAATCTGATAGTAGTTTAATTCTAGGCTCTGCAGCTTTTGTCTACTCATAACTTGGAGAACTTCTGAGGCAATTTTACTTTAGGCGAGGGCTCATGAAAAAAACCTGATTGCATCACGCATACACAACTAACAAAACAACTCCCACAAAATAATCTTTAAAAGAGGAATCTTGTAGGTACTACTTTCTTTAAGTTAGTATTACTAAAATCCTTTGACCTGGTTAAGAACAGAGACTGGGCTCAAGCTAAATACCACATCTCACAGAGGTTTTTGAGCATATCAAAGCAATGAAGAGACCAAGGTGGAAAGGTGGGACCCACACTCTTCACATAGCTGCAGCCTGAGAAAGGGCATCCAGCTCCTAATGGTGGATGACTCCCTGCTGAAGGAAGCCAAAGGGCTGCCTAAGAAGAGAAAATCAACTCTTCCCTGGTGAGAGCTTCATACCTAAAAGGGAAATATAAAAAACTGTGTCAGATTTTGAGGTCAAAAAGTTTAGAGTGGCTGATGGGTAAATCTAATGGACACAGGGGTTGTTGTGTAGTAAGGGAAAAGGCCAAGGTAGAAACAAGGTTTGCATTTCTGTTCAGGAGTCTCTCAACTGATTTTTTTCCTGAGGACAAGGACTTGTTTTCCTGATCTCATTACTTCCAACAGAAATTCCGTCATTTGACTTTAAACAGTATCTAGGGAAGATTCCTTACTGATGAGTTATAGTGTCATCTCATTTCTAGGTGTTCTAAGGCTCTAAATAAGATATTCATTACTATTCATATTATTGGCAGCTCTGCACAGGAATTTACCACCACTGCAGCAATACTTCACAGCAAGGAGCTATTTCTGATCACTGGGCTGCTGCTGGCATGCAAACTTACTAAACAGACACTGCATTATCCTAAGTAAATAAGAAATGCCATTCTTAGAGCAGTAAATGAAAATTATTTGAAACAATGAGGAAACAACATCTGCAGAGGGACAGATACTCTATCGACTTTCCAAAGACCTCCTCCATGCAGACCTACTGCATCACTCTAAGAGTGTACACCAAAGCCTTCTTTGCTTTGGACAGTAATTTAAAGTCCTTCATCAAAATAATGTACTTCCTGAAAAAACTCCTGGACTTACAGCATGCTGCTTTTATTAAAGCAGATGCAGCACAGCTACATTGCCTAAAGCTGGCATTTGCTTTGCAAGACACTAACAACTGAGTATGACTGTCCATAGAGAAAGTGGCACTTGGTAGCTGAAGTGGAATGGGCTGGTTTAACACAGAAGACCATAGGGAATAAAAGGAACATGGGAATGCCTACAATTTTCAGAGACTTAGCTGCTGCTGAATGGTATTACCTTTTGTCAGTGCTCTCAAAATATATTGTCAAACCCCACACATCCAAAGGAAGTGAATTAGAAGACATGGGCAACCATCTGCTGGGCTTTAAGCTAGGGAAATACTTCCTAAGTGCAAGCAAGTATGCCTGAATCTAATTTAATTATATTGGGCATGCCAGAATAGGTATCCTTTTCCATTTCTCTTTCTTTCAGAATAATAATTAAACTTTTTTTTTTCTTAGTATGAGACTAGCTTTGATCCCAAATTTACACCAGCCATCATCACCATCACTTGAAAGCACTCCTGTTGTTTCCAGTTCTTTGTTTAGCAAACTTGGAACACTGGCTAATCTCGCTCAGATCACTTCACCTGTTTGTAAGAAATTTAATATGTATGGAGAGGGAGAGACAGGGATAAAGTGACATGATGCATCAAGTTCCTTATGACAACAAGTTTTTTCACGGAAATCACTGTTTGGCAAAGGAACATGTCAGATTACTGAACAATGTGCCGCCTCCAGTATTTTGTCTACAGGGTATTATGTAACGGCTGCTCTACTGACAATACTTTCCCTTTCTGGGGGAAGGTAGGCAGGCAGTAGGAAAGCACGTTCACTTTGAGCTCAAAGGATCTTCCTCCCTGGTTGGGAAACGCAAACCAAACAGAAAAAGAGATTACCAACTAATTGGATAGTGAGTGTTGAGCTCATTCTAAAACTTCAGTGTCAGCATGAGGTGTCCAAATCCACTATTTTGATGTCTAGACAGAGAGATGCAATATTTTAGTGCTGCTTACATAACCATTAATGGAACTAGGACAAGCTTTTCATGCAAAGCAAGTGTATTACAATCATTTCATGAAGGCAGCCACGCTAGTCTTTAGTAAAGATAATACTCTAGCCACATTTCAGTACCACACATATTTTACATTATATGTATAGTGAGAGAGAAATTCAGGCAGTTCCACGTGAAACTGGCAAAAGTATGAAGTACAGCAGGAGTGCTTTTGGAAGCAAAACCCGTGCTCAACCAATTCCCTTCACCGCTGTGAAGGAGAAATAATTTTTTTGCCTCAATTCAAAATAAGCTGTGTTTTATTCCACAACTTAACAGAGACTCCAAGAAAACACACAGCTCCATTGATCCACCTGGCTTGCCTATCACAGGGTACTCAGACTCATATGTCTGAAAAGGCATATAGTTTAATGAACAAAGCCAAGCAACTGGGAATCAAGCCACCTGGTTTATTTCACAGGAAAAAAAATATAAAATGGATTAATTGATTAAGGTTGGGACTGTTACCTGCTCAGGTGCTCAAGAGAATAAGAGCTCACTTCTGCATGAACAGCAATAACTAGGTGCAATCTCAACCTCTGACTTTTCCCAAGGCCAAACCTGTGTAGGGATATTTTCTACTTAAACCACTAGAAAGGTAAGAGGAAGTTTCCCTGGAGGGTGGCTAACTCATCTTTCCATTTTGGAGGCAGTGCAGTTGAGCAGTGTCCAATCTGTGCTGGGCAGAGCCATGCCTCAGTGCCACTGTCAGCGCTGCTGTGCCCGTGCTCGCCTCAGCAGTTGCCTGGTGCTCACACTCTAAAGCCAGGTGGCCTTGGAGCAGCAGATCCAAGTCCCACTGGCTGAGCAGGCACAGCAGGAACCAGCTGCTCCTGCCCTCCATCCACTCTCTCCTACAGACTCACCTTCCCACAGGCACCTCATTGCAGCGGTTGAGAAGCAAATCAAGTGGACCTTTGGCAGCCTTCTCTCAGCTGCCACCTCCTCCAGGGAAAGAGAGGGAATCTGACCCTCCCTGCCACTGTCCATGATCAGATTATGTGCCTTCAGCATTCCCAAGCATGATGCCACCATCGGTTGCATAAATGACCTCAGTAGGCTACAGGCAGCCTCTAAGCACCTTCAGCAAATGAGTAATTTCATCAGGACTTTTGGAGCGCTTTACCAGCAAGGGAATGGTAATAATGGCTTAAATGGCTCACTCTGGCACGAACAGCAGAGCTTTTCTGAACTCCTCTTCCAAGGAACCATATAATTAGTGTCTCCTTCTAGGGAGGTATTTACATTCAAATCCTATTTTCTTTAGTCAACAAACACCAAATACTATTCCTGATTCTCCCATCATCATGTAAGACTACATCTTTTATTGCTGCCTTAGTACCAACAAAAAGAAATACTAAACACATTTTGACACCTAACTTACTTTTCTCTTCTAGTTACAATTAGATGCTTCAGCTCACAAAGCAGTGAGGTGCTGGCTTTTTTCCACTACCTCTCTCTTTTCAGATCTCACACAATCACCCTTGAATTTTAGGAAGTTATTCCTATCTCTCATTCTTGACCTAAAACATCTGGAAGTGGAATTCCAGATTTTGACTTGTGTAAGTGAAGAGTAATTTAAAATAATAAAGCTCAAGGGCCAGATTACATGCAAGAAAAGCAGCCGTGCGAGGCCCTTGGAGGGTATGAGGCTGAAGGAAGGAAGGCCAGATGAGAGAAGAGGCCAGAAACAGTAGCTGACATGAACACAAAGTTTTCTTCACTCTGTTTCCAAACAATTAAACAGTGAGATCTTTTAGTACTTAAGCATAAACATAAATTTCCTGATTTTACAATGCACACTAAGTGTATTTATTCGTACTGTTTGTATTAAGGCTCTTATTTCATACTTTTCAGTGTAAAAGCACAGTCGGACAAGGATAGGATCGCCTACTACGGGGAGTCTTCATTTGTGAGCAAAGGCTCTGAATGTAAACACTGCAATTCAAGAGAGGCTTCTGGTAGAAAAAAAAATAAAACCAGAGACAGCAATAATGAACTGTCCAGATTTTAATAACCCTTGTGCTAGTTCAAAAAACCATTGTTTTTCTACAATTTTTATGTGAGAACCACACTACAGAACACTGTATAATTGTAACGCTTAATGTGAAGAAGCTTTTTTCCCTTAGCTACAACTAAATCAATTCTTTGATTCTTCAGCGAGCACAAGAATGTGAGGGTGTTAATTCCAAACTAAGCCCCCTACAATTTTATTGAAAGTTAAGTCATGAAACATACAGCACCATGGAGAGATGGTCCCCAAGCAGGAAAGAAGAATACTTCATTTTTCCTCATTTTGACTATATCACATTTATAACAAAGCACAATTAAGATGTAAGTCCTGGGTGATCTCAGACAGGAGCAAACTACATTGATAGGAAAGTTTATTCAACAACAAAAAGTTGTATTCAACAGAGTAGGATCAGACCAAAATAGCATTTTATGTGAAGCTGACAAAGAAAGAGATGGAATATGTAAATAGGTAGCCTTCAAAATGGACCAAAATAACACTGAGAACAGCTTTTTAAAATGGTGCCCTACTGTCTCCTTGAGTAATAAATGGATCACCATACTGAACATTCCTGCTAACCATCCCATACAGCACAGTCTTCCCTACAGCACTCTGCCTAATGTGGAATGTGGAATGGTACTCGTGAAGGGCAATTCCTTTCAGTTGCCCAAGGACAGTAACCTTAGTCTCAGTTAACTTGTCAGTTTTGTCATATTTTGAAACTAATATCACAGCTCATGACATCTCAACAGACCATAAAAGGTGAACTAGTAGCAAAATTTGCTCTACTCTGTTGTCCATAGCAATACAGTTGTTACCAAACCAACAACACTACCCATCTTTTAACTTCATTTCTCTAGAACTAGGCTGGAGATGGATACTTCAGAACACAAGTATTCAAGGAATTAAAAAAAAAAAAAAAAAAGACACACAAACATTAGGATTAAAAGGCCATCTGGCCTTCAGTATCTCCTTACTTTGGGATGGTGCTAATTCAGCCATCCTGTTTTCTCACAACATCCCCTCAATACTGCCATTTTCTAGAAAGAAATCTTCCTAGATGAAAATGAAGTCTTTTGACTTCATTTATGCTTTTAGCTTCAAAATAACTTCCCTGAAACTTATTCCATATGTTTACCCTTCATTCTCTCATGAAACAGCCCATAACCTGAACAGAAATGGATAAAAGTTTCCCCACCAAGCTGACATCTGGCTGTCTCCTTCTGCTTCTCCTGGGCCTTCCCTGCTTACACACCAGGCTGACTGAGCTACCAATAGAGTTTTCTTTTCTCTCCCTAGTGAAAAATTTATAACCAGCAGTTCTTTGTGTCTCACCTTATTGGAAATGTATGCTGAAGTTGCTACAAATTTTTCAAATAAATGACAAGAAACCTAACCTTTTGTACTATTAAATGCTATAAAATATGTACTGTTTCCTTCAACAAACTCTTTAGAAGTACTGCTATCAAAGACCAAAGAAGACCAATAATAGTCTCAGAAGCTCCAGTCTCACATTTAAGAAGAATGTTTCAGGGCACATCCAAGCCCTTGTAATAAAGTCTGACAGATACGCAGTCTCACACGGTTCTCCTTTATATATCAGTATAAGGAAATTAATTCAAAACAATCCATTTAATGTTAATAGCATTAAACTGCCAAAAATTTAGTTTGGTCTTGAATTTATACCAGTACCTTGGTGTTCAGAAGAGTTGCAGAAGTTATACATTAATCTCTTACCCACTGCAAGGGGCTCCATGTGGGACAATGGGCTCTGTCACTTGGTGAAATGCTAGAGCTGGATCCACAGAGAAAACCCACAGTACCTTAAGGGGCTGTTCTTTCTTTGCATATTCTGAAATAAGCTTACTCGGCTACCTAATTTTCCCTGAAAACTGAAAAGAAATGGAGGTAATACTAATAGCAGAAAACTGGTAGAAAACAGCAGAATTCCATGTCGGAACTTGACTGCCCATTTTGTGGCACTGCAGAACACTGGCCTTCCACATCAGAGCCATCAGTGTGCATAACTCATGACAAACAAGCTGTTGTTTTTCTCTATGAGCAGCACCGAGACAGTATCTGGCTGCTCAGGACTGATGTAACAAACTCCTTATATTTGCAGTATATCCATCCATTCAGGAGCTCTTGTGACTGCAAGGAAATAAAAACACTAAACCAAAGCAGAGCTTTATTTTGCACACATACTCCAGAGCAGAAAGAGAAGGAACCTACAGCAGTATTTAATCACTGTAACACTGTCTCATAGAGGAGTTAATTCCACAATAGAAGCTAACCTTCCACTTGACCTGAGTGTCACAGATTAAGATACACTAGACAAATGAAGAGAACTTGGATTTAAAAATTATTTAATCTTAGTCCTTTGGAAACGTTAAAAAAAAAAGATCAAGCAATTGCTTATATCTGCTTAAAGAAAACTGCAGTTAAAATCACCAGTGATTTTACTGAGGAAGGAAGCATGAAATGCCCCTGTAGCTGATGACTGAGACACTATTTCCCTTCTGTTTTGCCACAATACATGACATTTTCTTTAAACACAACCCATTAAATATTGCTCTGAAAAATTCTTCAGTTACTGAAAGGGTTTCTAAGGAGCTCAGAATGCTGGAATTTCAAACCCCATAGGAGAATTTGGTTAGAAAGACAGATGTGGTCATATTCATGAGAACTTGTTTTCCATATTCTTAATCGCCTCCAGACATTGCAGAAGTCATATTGTGCAGGAAAGGTAAAGGAACATATGCTTTGTTTGCTGCCTACAGTGTGTTACACTCCAACTGATTATTAAGTATCTGGAAACCAAACAAAACCTCATACTTTATCAACAGATAAACAGATAAATAGAGAGAGTGTCACAACTGATAACATTATTGGAACATTCCTGAGAACTAATCGTTTCTCTGCTGCTACAAAGTGAAGAAATTAATCACGTAATTTAGAAATCATAAATACTACTTTACAGACTTTTGATTACATTACCCATCAAAAAAAAAAAAAAAAAAAAGAAAAAACCCAAACTGAATCCAGGATTGATATCAATACAACTCGACCTCAAAGGTAATAAAAGTCAGGAATTAATTCCTGTTCCAGCCTTCATGTGAAGCACACCAAAAAATCTTGTATTTCTGATGCTCAAACTCTGTTAGTGAAGAGCTGAAAAAATAAAAAAAATAAGCAAAGCCTTCTGCAAAGTAATTTTCCTTAAAAGGCTTTGCTAGTACATAGCATAAATAATACTCAATTCTTTCTTTTCTCTGATATTTTGAAGCAAATGCTGCCAACGGAATAAACACGTGAATAAAGCTTGTTGTCAAAAAATGAATCAAGTCTGAAACTTATCAATGTTCTTTATGGGGAAAGAAATGACTAGCAGGTGAAATAGATACTGCCTCATTAAGCTGTCACATTACATTCCATTAATGTGTTTCAGTTTCTAATGGGATGAGAACTCTAAATGTTTACTAAATTACCCAAAAAATATGCTCAAAATGTTTCCATTAGCTAATAAAAATTTGATCCTGCAACAAAGATTCAAAAAAGTAAAACCAGTCTGCTTATCTTTCCTTGCTTACTTTTTGAAAAACAAAAAACCACAAATACCAGGCAACACTCATGGTAAGTTGCTAACAGTTTAAGTGACAAAATTAACTAGCATATGTATCAACAAGTTGCTCCTCTACAAAATAAAGACAAGCATCAAAGAAATAATTCTATTTTTTAGAAAAGTAATTTCCAGTTGGAAATGTGTTTTTAGTCATTTTCCCTATTTGCAAAAATAGCCACAACTCATCCTAATTAGAATGCTAATCAAGTCTGTTTCTGCCAAAATTTAAGTCAGTACCTTTCAGCACCCAGATAATATTTCTAAGGAGAAAGTGTGATAAATACAGTCTTACTGCTTGACAAGGCAATAATGTTACTGAAAAGAGATTTTCAACTTGTATTCATAATCCTCTTCCTTTCTTATGTCATTACATTAAACAAGAAATTCTAGCTCAGCCACTGAAATGGCAACCTAACCAGGCTGAAGAAAACACTCAAGTTTTGCAGCATTTTGATACTTAACTCTATTTTTTCACACAGAATTCTTCCATAAAACCTTTCTTTGATTTTAGCACCTCATGATGAATTCAGGTAGTTTTTCTGTTACAGGTTTTTTGGTTTGGCTGTGCTGAAAAATTCTGTACAGTTTTGATTTATACTCTGTTCCACATATAAATTTAAGGGAACAGATTATTCCAGATGCTATATGAGGCAGTTTTCTGTTTTCCAGACAGTGTTATCTACAAGATTTCAGTTTATTTTATGTTTTCCTGTACATTACAGTAACCAGGAACTGAAAGGTTAGTTAGAGACTAACTGGAACATCAAATTATAGGTTAAAAGAGATTAATTTTAAAATAAGATTTTAAGGAGCAAATTATGTGAATATGCTACAAATGCAATTTTTCAAGATGCACAGAATACTCCTCCGGCAAGGAGAGGTCTTTTATCCCAGTCCTTACTTACACTCATATCTGATCATTCAGGACTGTCATTAAACAACAATCTTTTTTCAGATGTGTTACTTCAGTATCTTAAGTTGTCACAACACTGGCTATGGCTGTTAACCACACCTTCAAAACTAATATAGGAAACTAGCTGCAGATTCCCAATTATTTTCCACCAGCTTTGTCACAAGGTGAACTGCAGGCAAGTACCTATACCTTCACTGCCTTCCAACCACACCGAAAAGCCTGGATAGCCATTCATTAACAGAACTCTGTTCCACATTTCTTGGTCATAATCTCCCATCACCTTTTACTTCCCTGTACTCTTCCCAAATACAATTCTTCTAACCATTCTCTTCAGAGAGAATGGGTGACTTAGCAATTATTGCAATTTCTTTTTGAACCATTCCTCCACTGCAAAGAGAATGCAGCCAAAAAGAGTCTACAGCTGAGATAATTTGTCATGTGGGTTCTGGAAATAATTAACCTGTTGCTTCAGTAGCTCTAAGTTTCATTAAAAGGATTTTTTGACACTGTGCACGTCGGAGTGACTGCAGCAAAGCACAGACCTTCAGATACAACTGCCATTAAGCAGTGATGTGTTGACAGAGTTTTTCTTTAAACAAAGTCTTCATTTCTCAGAACTTTTCTATGGTCAAGAGAAGCTAGACAGCTCAGGAGTGGTTCCCCACATGGCTCCAGGACAGGCTAGCCTCAGCAGTTGTCTGTTGACCCTTGCTGATCTAAGGACTTTGTCAGAGCAGATGGTTTCCCAGGTAAAGACTTCAAAGAGCTGCAAAGGGAAAAAGCCAGACTAAGAAGCTCCATCCCATTACAGCTCATTAAACACTGGATTGGGTCCAGGCAGCTTGGCAGACAGTGGGCAAAAGACAGAACCAAGAAAAATGACAATCATCTTCAGTAGAACATGAATTTTACTGTTTCTCTTCTGGACAGCAAAAACTGCCAGCCCAGGGTAGAGACTTCAGAGACAAACCCTCCCCCACCTGTGAAAAGCAGCCCCAGGAAGGAGGGAGAGCCCTCCTGCCACTATCACATCAGCCTGGCAGCCAGTGGATAGGCAAGCATCCTGCCCACTCCCAGCAGATCTGTCCAGTGCAGGAGAGCTTAGCTTAATGCCTGGTGACAGCCCAGAAAGCTCTCCATGCTGCTCTTTCAGCATCCAAGCCACCCTGTTCATCACTATCCCACCTCCTACACCAGGAAAGACACAGTGTAATAGAGAGAGCTACTATAGAGGGGTTGGTTTGGGGTTCTTTTCTGATGACTCTTGTGTTGCAGGGCTTTTGTTTATTTGTTTGATTGATTTGGTGGGGGGGGGGGTAGTATTGGTTTGTTGGGGTTTTGCATATGTGTGTGTCTTTGGCAGGATTGTTTGTTTACTTTTATGTAGGGGGAGCAGTATCACTGCTGCACTGGATCAATAAAACCATATTCGAGCTATCGAAACAAGAAAAGTTAACTTGAATCCATATATCATATCAGGAAGTAAGTGAAAAAAAATCAAAACAAAGTAGAATGAAGAATTATGTAAGGCCTCAAACTAACCATCACTTCAAGCTTTTTGTTCAATTATTTTTCTGGTTGCTTTACAGTTGTGTATTAATTTTTCTAACTAAAAATTTTAAAATGGCAAAATCAAATCTCATCTATTAAAACTCACAAACCATGTTAGAATAAAGTACACTTAGGTTCACTTCAGGTCCTGTGAGAAGAAACAGACAGCAATAAAAATTCTTGTAATAGAGAATCTTTTAAATAACAATTATTCACAGTGATTATAAAATTTCTCCTAAGGTATGAGTGCTCATTTTCTCAATTCCATCAAAGGCTGTGTATACATAAAGCTGTACAGCTCTCATAGTAACAGCTGGGCCAGAAATATTGTTCTAAAATAAAATATTGGTGGCAAAAAGAAGTCCTTCACAGTTCCATTTGAGCAACCTGCTGGCCCCATTCAGCTATCAGTATCCACTCTCTCACCTTTCTCACTTCCCTTGTCTCAGTTGATCCTAGTATCAAAACCAGTATTTCAACAAAATGAAATACTTCGAACTAGTTCATTTCTCAGCTCATTACAACATTGTAACCAGTTTCTCTGAATTGTTAGGTAGGCACTACTGCCCTTGAATCTTAACTTCTGTAAGGAATTACTCCTGCTCCCTGTAAGAAATTACTCCTGAAAGTCTGGATCCCCATACCTGAAAATAAATTATAATTTTCCACCTTTTATTTTTTTTCTAAGGGAAATGGCAAGCAAAGCAGTAAAGGACATCCGTAAATTATTAAAAATTTCTTCTCCTAAAGTTCTGCTTTATCAGCTGTCAAATACTCTTGTGGAGAATAGTCTTCTCTATGGTGAATCATCAATGCCTGGGGCTGAAGGCATATCCAAAATGCCAGACAGCACTCTGCACAAAAATCCTTTAGTCAGGCTAGGCATTAAGATAACCATACATTTAAAGTAAGTCAGAACTTGATTCTACAGCATTTAGTCAAGACGCACAATGAACTTCGTTTCTTGGTTGATGACCACATTAATCGAAAAATGTCCCATTTCTTTCAGTAGAATGATTTCACAAGTTTACCTATGAATAAAAAATGGCTCGGAAAGACAGGAAAAATAAATGAGTTCACAAGATGACACTTGAAGTTCCATATTTTCTTAACACTGGATGAACAGAGTGTCAGAGACTGAAATATTGTATTTTATGACTTAAACATTTTCTTAAAAGACTTTTAAAACTGTATTACAAAAGCTGTGAAGAAGACTACTGCACCCTGAATGGGGCCCTGACTGAGGCCTTACACTGCTCGCTGATGAAGATGAGATGAAGTAACAACTCAGGGCTGGGGACATTCACAAAGCACAGGCTTAACACCTCCAAGATGAGGACCACAGCCCCAGGGCTATCAGCTGCCAGGCTCGAACAGACCTCCTGCACCAAAGGGTGGAGGGAAGAGAGGCTCTGGGTATCTGGGAAAAAGGCTCTGGTCAGAGGTGCAGTGACTGCCCATCCTCCACTGTGCAGAGGAGCCCAGCTGAGGGCTCCTCACCAGGATGGGAAGCTTATCCACAGCAGAAGGGGGTGACATGGCCCATCACAGGGGCCCCCCTCAAAGGGGTGCCCAGACCCTGCACCAGAGCACCAGAGATGATGCAACAGACCCTCAGTGTTGCAAGGGACAGTGTCAAGCTGGCCCCTGCAAGAGAGGCACGTAGGCATTCCCACCTGGCCCAAAGTGTGTATTAATCCATGGAGTTCTGCACTCTTCGGCATGGCATGTGGTGTGGCGGCGCGTGGTTTGGCGGCGTGTGGTGTGGTGGCGTGTGGTATGGTGGCGTGGCCACGGCGGCAATGGGGGACCCTCACCACCAGCAGACCAGATGGAGGGGAGCAATGAGATGTTGCTGGGACCCTCGGAGGGGTGATCTGCTTCCACCTAACCCCTGTCACCTCTCCCTGTCCCCCCACCCCCCACACACACTTCTTTTTCTATTTCTTTCTCTCTTTCTGTTCTCTTTCCTTCTCTTTGCCTCTCTACTATTAAATAAAATACATCCATTTTTTGGCAACAACATCTAACCTCGTTTGGTTTTAATCTCATTTCTGGGGATATTCTGAACCTTCTAAGTTCCTTCCGGTTTATGCACAGAGACTTAGCTTGCTTTGCTTTTCTGGGTTTAAACTGCATCGTAACACAGAGAGAAATAAAAAGACAAATTTTTAAAAGGAAATGTAATAAAAGTATTGGACAATTGTAAATAATGTCTTTCCTGTGATGTACTTCCCTGGACAACTAACGGTGGATAAAACTTCTCTTAACAGAACAGGAAGACAAGTCCTTCTTTAACCCACCAATGAAAGAACCAAGGTGTTTTGTAGGTATTAGGGGAGATTTGCCGTGAATGTGCAAAACAGATCTCTCCTGCTTGATACAGAACTACAGTACAGCAGTTTCCATGATCACAGCTTTATTTCTCCTTGGCATGCTCCTCAGTGATATGAAGGTTTTTTACCTTATGGTAAGTATCTATATATTGAAGGGTCCTTTTCTGTTGGCAACCCTCCCCTCCCCACCCCCCCCTAAACACTGCCTATCTGGTTTACAGTTGAGTTCTTTAGCCATAAAAAAAGAATAGAAAAAGAAACAAAAAACCCAAAGAAATGCTAATTTAAAAAAAACACATGTTCTGTTTTTAAATAAACTACTTTGAAAACCATCAATATTACATGATGAAAATGATTATTTATTTTATGTCTGTTACTGCTTTCTCAAGTCTGCTGCCAAGCCTCTAGTTCTCAAAAGCACATTCAAATAAAATCACTCAACTGAGCGACATCCTATTCAACACTAAGAATAAAGACCCTACAATCTGGTTTAAAATTTTTGATGTCTAAAAAGCATTTCCAATTAATGATAAAGCTTACATATGAACAGTAAAAAATAGTGAAAGACTAATTGTAGCTGTAATTGCTACATCATCAAACCCCCCCAAATCACATATTTACTTACATTACGTATTTTTTATGTCTGCATTCTGTACGCATTCGTATAGGCTTTCTTGGGTTGGGTTCTTGTTTCCCCTTTAGTAAGCATGTTTCAAGGCAGAAGTGAGAGGGAGAATAACCTTAGCATTCACCAGAATGCCAACTGTAGATCAAAGCTGCACTTATCCAAGTGACAAGCCAAGCACAGAAAGTGGAAAGATAAGTTCCTTTGTGGTTTTTTTCTATGTCTATGGCCTTGTCATCACCAAAAAATGATTCTGTTTATGACAGAAAACTCTGCCACAGACATCTCTGTCCAGGCCTTAAATCAGCTGACTGATTCAGACAGAAGTATGGCAGTATCAACGTATCATTTACATTCTTTTGTGACTTGATAGATATTAGTTTTCTAAATGAAAATGGGGAACGAGAACACAGGTACACAGAAAGCCTCTTCCTTCATGTAAAGTCTAGTGGAAATAATCACTTTGGCTTTGGCCCTATCTTTAACCTTCTTGCATGTGAGGATTGGATAGATGACACTATCCCAGTAACCGTATTTGTGCTACCTCAGGTTTTGCTTTCCTCAGGAAAAATAAGATGTTTCATACAATGTTAATGATGATTTAAACTCTAAGTAACAAGCTGAAGAGAAAGTCTCTAATGGATCTATCTCCAGATGCTTTGTAAAACATTTTTCATTTGCATACACAGCAGTATTTTTGACTGATTTTTTTCTGCAAGAAGACAGAATCTAAGCCAAAGGTGCTTCAAGCTCTGCTCAACTCATGCATATGGTTTTTCACACAGATTGCAATTCATTCTGATGTACAGAGCTGGAAGGAAAATTTGGTTTAGCCCTAAAGGAGTAATTTGAATAATGTTTTTTTACAAGGGTACTTTTTGTTCTTTGCTTCTTTACATACTCATTGGGCACCATGTTCTAATTACGGTAATTCACATGTGGCATATTAACACCTCTCAGGTGATAAAGAAAGAAGAGCTTCTAGGTCACCAGTACAAATACTAATATCTACACATGTCAAAATACCTTGACACCTACAAGATCACGATCTGTGGTATAAAAGTCAGCTGACAATAAATAATAAAGCATTTTAAAAGGGCAGAGAGCTTTTCTTCACCCTTTTGTAGGCTAAGTTAGAGGTCCAACAAGTGTCCTTGGATGTGGCGTTATAGAATGGGGACTACAACTTCCTGCATTTTACAGACACAGTAAGAGAGTAACACTTCAAAAGTCATTGCTTAACTGTTTCATTAATAATTTATTTCCTCCATCTTCCCTCTGATAATCTGATAAAGTAATTTACACTGCAGAAAGGACAGGAAGAAGCTATATGCTAAGGAATGTTGATTCTGAAGAGCACTCTGTATTAAATAGTAATATGCCTTCCTTACTATTGTACAGGGTATACAGGGAGAAAGAAAGGAAACTATGACTCATATTTTCCACTCAATTTATACAAAGGCTTCCATTAACATACCAACAACCAAATGTGTGCAGCAAGGAGAGCATACTCTCTTCCTCAGTAAATGTAAACTATATGTCCACACGCACACACATCAAGAGGATATGATTACACCCAGTGTAATCAGAAACTCAAATAGTTTGTGACATCTAAACCCAAGATGTATACGTAGTCTTAAGACCATATTTTGTCCTCAGAAGGATACTCACGGGTTGCATGGATTGCCACATTTTACTGAAGCATTGCAGTAAAACAGATTTTGATAACGACTTTCATACTTCTGTAGTATTTGGCTCTAGCACCTCACAATGAGAACATAATTCATATTAAGCCCCAACCTGGAGCCCTGGATACTGACAAATTCAAATTCAAACCTCCCCTCTTCTATGCCTGCTCTTAGGTGAATCATGTTAACTGCTGATCTTCCAATTAATAAATAAATAGATGACTATCAACAAACTGCTGTCAATTTATGAAGTGATACTTCATCTATCCTTCAGAAAGCAATGATTTCCCCAGCATTTCTCAACTTTTACCACATCATAACAGCACCTGTCTCTAACAAACCCTACTGCGTACCTGAAAAAATGATGATCACCATCCTTGCCACCATACAACTACAGACAGAAGAGACTATGAAAACATAACTCTCAATTCCAGTAAAGATATGCTGGTATAATAGCAAATAAAATTAGTGTTATTTAACTCTCCAGCTTTAGTGTTAGACTTACTTAAGAATAATCAAAATTATTCCATAATAAAAGATAGGGGAAAAGAAAAGGGGAAAAGGATGAGGCAGAGCCATAGCTGTAACTCAAGGTGCCATGTAATGGTTCTCTCTTGGCTCTTTGCAGCATGAGCAGAAGCAGGGGAGCCTGGCATGGTCCTAACCTGCTCTGTGCGCCAGTTGGTATGGCCAGGCAGACCATGGTACCACCTCTTCTCTGCATGAACAGCCAACAGCACCAAGCAAACATGACAGGACATCTCGCCTGCAGATCTCTACAACCCGTCCAGTGCCTTTTCTCCATTTAGTGACAGGAGCAGAACAGCATTTGTGGTTTGGATAAGGGATTAATCTCACAGCTAGGCACTACCCAGCTCCCTGATTTCTAGAAAAGAGGGTGTGGAAAAGACCTAAGTAATTTCACAGAGAATAAAGTTCTAGAGTAAGACCTCTATGGTTAAACACCATGTGCTAATGTCATGGGTTAGCAAGCATAGTCCCGGAAGGGATGTCCTTGCCAAGGGGTGCTTACAGCTTCCTCTGTGACCTGACAGAACCTATCAGCTGGCCAGTTTGAATATGGACAATTCTTTAAGCCACTTAAAGTTGTGACCGCCTCTGTGAGCCACACTTAAGAATAGAAACCCTGAGGCAGACTTTCTCTCTCTCATTTCCGGTGCTGGGACAGGTGGCTGCGGGCCCCTGCTCGGGCCAGGCCATGGCCATCCTGGAGCCGATGGGCCCTGTTCCACCTGCGGAACCCCCACAGCCCTGCTGTGGGCAGCTGGAGCGGCTCAGCTCCCCCCCCCACTGCAATAAGCAAAATTCCAGCTGCAAGGCCTAGGTGAGATTAACCCTTTTAGTGCTGTGAAGAGCTGAAAACCTGAGGGAAGAGAAAGAGGAGATGCTTAAAGCTGAAATTCTGTTGTGAAGCTATGATATATCAGAGTATCTCGTTGTAATTTCATTAAGATATGGGGGGTGGAGTGGTCAACTCGTAAGCAAAAGCACCTGTGCTGAGATAGGCAGATGCTGACGCAGCTGTAATTTCATGAGAAGTTTGGACAGGGAGAGATGGAAGTGATGAGGATTTTTGCTCCAAATAGGAAAGGAGAAAACTTCAGTTCCTAGAGATGCTTCCAGAGATAGTCCTAAAGATGAAGATGAGGAAGACCCTTTGCTCCCAGGGAAGGAGGAGGGCCTCTGTTCTTAGAGATGAAATGCTCCCAGAGATGGGTGAAGAGAACTTCTTTTTCTGAACGGCTCAGCCTTAAAATTGTACCCCAAAAAACTTCAAGAGTGGACCCTTGAAAGCAGTTGTGGGAAAAGCTGCAAGTCGGGGGAAGGGACTCACACGCAGGCAGGCAGACTCCTCTTCCTAAATGGACTGAACAAAGTTATTTGGAAGTGGGCGGCTGTCTCGTTGTGATAATGTGCTCATAGCATGAGCAAGAGAGACTCCTCTTCTAAAATGGACTGAACAGGGTTATTATGGAAGTGGTAAAGAGACTGAACATCTTAAGGGTTGTCTTTTTACATTGTCAGTGGGAGAAGGGAGGAAGGTGGGGGGAGGAGAAGAGTTCTGAAGGTGTGGTTTGTTTTTTTTTTCTTCTTTTAGGTCTGTTAATAAACTTCTTTATATTCTTTCAAGTTTGGTGCCTGCTTTGCGTTTCTCCTAATTCTTATCTCACAGAAGATAAACAGTAATGAGTATCTTGGACCAAACCACTACAGCTATGAATCCCCCTGAGTGATGCAAAATATTTTATAATAATTAAGAGCACATAAGAATACCTTTTGTACCAAAGCATGTAGACTCTGCCTTGTGACAAATGCTAAATAAAATCTGAGTAAAATCTTCCAAATATTCTTACTAAGTGTTACTACACTTACTTCATTCTACAGACCTTAATGTTTTAAAATAACAATGAAAACACTCACTGTTCCACATTCAGGAACAGTATGTTAAAAGTTGGCAGCAATATGTCAAAGCACAAAGGAAAAGAGATGGTTTACTATTTCTTCTCTGTATTGCTGAAGCACCAAACCTTATTGTAACCTTCAGAGCGGCCATAATCACTTAAACTACTACTGCTACTACTATTGGCATGCAGTAGCCCAAGGACACTAGCCTTGGGCTCCACATGAGGAAAAAAAATAGCCCAGGGAAAGGTTCGTAACAGAGAAACCTATATAAACCAAGCAACACTTAACCAAAAGCTAGTAGTCTTAGTGAATTATTCTTTTACTTCACACATTTTTCATTTCAAAATGCCCCTTTTCTTCTAGAAAAGATATTTCTGTAAGAGATTGTTGTTTACCATTTGCATAACAGGGCATTATTCAAGTGCTTCATATATATTGGTTTACCACTAAGCACAGGAAAAAAGCTTTGTCTGAAAGAGGAGTAGTTTTTTTTTTTTTTACGCAAATCCACAGGTTCAGGCAGTTCATAAAGGACCCTATAAAAGCTTACATTTCAAATGCAGTCCATGAAGTAAACTGTCAGAACTATAGAAAAAGAGCAAGAAATCCATGTGCAAATCAGCCGTGTTATTCTCTCTAGTACTGCTGCTCAGAACAAATAGTTCAATGATTACCGTTCAGACCATATTTAGGATAAAGTAAGCAAAAGGTGCCGTGCTAAGAAACAAGAAAGGGTGGAAATAAAAGCTGATCATACTTTCTGAGAAGAGCTTAACTACAGCTGATAGGAATAGTTTTTCTTTTCCATAGGACTTATCCAAGGGGTTTATAAACGTAAGTTTTCCTTGCTTATTCTTAGGCAGCGAGAAGGAAGAGAAACCAGACAGCTATCCGTTGGGGAAAGACTTGGATGCATCTGCATGACTAATGAACACGGCGATAAAAATCCATTCCTGTGAACTTTATAATCTATTTAACACGTACCTTATCCTCAGTGGAAGAGAGCACATTCCTTCAGGATGTAACACTGCAACGGAAACCTCTGTCAGAAAAAACATGGTACATAGCTGAGGATCAGAACAAAGTGTTAATATCTGGTACGTGTTTTCCTGGTCTTGTATTCCTATGCTGCCATGGAAAAGGTGGTTTGCAAGACTTTACAATAATTTTGAAAGCATGTCTTACTCAGACATATTATTCAAAAGCTTATTCTTGACTATATACACTTGCATTATAATTAGCTTTGTTTCCCAAGCAGAAACATTTTGGGGTTTTATTTTCTGTTTCTGCATATTTTGCTGTCTTTGAAAGGCAGTATTTCCTCTCTCACTCACATACAACGTGATTTTGTGAGAGAGGGATGAGGACAGAGAGTCTTTGACCATCTTAGTCTTTTACTCCAACAGCCAGCACACCTCAGAAGTGAAAGATGCAAAAACTTCTTGAGGAAACTCAGTTCATCAGCCAAAACAAACTAAAGTACAAGTGAAGCCAAGCCTACAGCTTCAGCCACTACTTGTATCTGTGAACTCTCCAGCAGCTTCCCCTCACTAGCATAACTTCAAGGGCACAAGCCCCAAATGATAGAAGCTGGTGTCATAAAGGGGGTGGATCTCTTCTTCAGAAACCAATCAACTCCTCCAGAGGCAACACACACATACTTTTAAATCCAAATTCTTGCTGGTCTAGCAAAAATTAAACCCAAAGTTACTATAGCTCAAAAAGATGCATAGAAAACACATAAACTTTCAAAACACTGCAGAAAATGTTACTTTCAGATTCATCTGGCCCTTCTCTATCCACATGCAGTTTGGTCTGGTCCAAAATCTGGGTCTAAAAGCAGCCATGTCCCACCTTCAAAAGCCACAATGGAAGTCACAGCCTGGCTCCAGGGCTAAGTGGTGGCAATTATAAAAAATTTTATGCATCCAGTTAATCAACACAGCAAACAGTTCTGCTTTATCAAAATTTCACTGTTTCACTTAGCGACATTGCACTAGATTCCCTGAGAGATGATGAAAGTTTTCAGTAAGAGACACTAGAAAAGACAGTCATCCTACAGTTCAGAAAATCAGTCTTTCACACAAGAGATTTATTACACTCCCTAATAATTAAGGAAAAAAAAACCAAAACAACCATGACTTCCATACAAATTAAGATGATGCACAGACCACTGTAACTATATTCAAATTTTGTTGATACTCATTGCTGGTATTTCCCTGCTAGTAGCTACAGATCTGAAAATTTATCCTTCATTCTAGTTAAGGAAAAACTACGGAAACTCCACCACAACACAAACAAATCCTTCAAGAAAGATGATGAGGAACTCTGCTGGCTCTGGTTTTGACCCTATAAACAAGGAGAGGAAGTCCCATACCTGAATTCTGCAAGATGATTAAATTTGAACAGATCAATAAATTTAGTTTCACCTCAGTTTCACATACCAACAGCTTCATGTTGTGACCCATTAATGTGAATCTACTGTAATTGTTAAACTTTCTCCTCCTCCAACAAATGACAAGCAAACAAATATTTCACATACACATTCCACTTTTGGTCTTTGATACTTTGATACAAAAATGCTTTGTTTACTTGTATCCTCTTTTAAAGCCAAGCCACTGCATGTTAGTGCCAGCAAGAATGGAAATCTCCAAACAATACGGTGTGGTGAGACATAACATTTAATACACAGCTGACTAAACACCGTTAAGTGTTTACTTCACAGTCATTGTCACCTCTGCCCACACTGAGACTATCAAATACAGCATAATCACAGTGCTGCAACAACAACAGCTCCACAAAAGGCTGTCCATGGAACCCATTGGCATTACAATGGATCAGTGAAGCCTAGTATGCACCTGGCTATAAAAAAGTAGTGGCTTTGCAGAAGTTACACTGCGTGCACGTGTGTATTTATGTGTGGAAATGTTTGCATGTGAACATATGTATAGATGTCTATTTGCCCACTCTGCATCAAGAATAAGTATTCAAAAAGACTGATTTTAATAATCACTGAACATTTTAAAATAGATTTTAAAGGACTTAACACTGCATAAATGTCAGGACAAACTTCTTATTCTCCAATTACAGCACAGGTTGGATCTTCAAAAGAGCCTAAGGTTCTAATGTACCTAGCTCAAAGTGAATTCATTGCAGGTGTAAGACTCAATATGTGCTTCTCAGCAGAGTAAACCATCATGCACGGGGGCTCCATGTCGAGCCAGATGAACTGCCTTTGCCATTGACCACAACAAGCTTCTCTAAAGCTGAGCACAAACTCAGTGGGAGCAGAATCAGGCCAATGAATCAGGTCAATTCAGCTTCTGAATATTCGGGCATCTGCAAACTACTTCTGCTGTTGCTGAAGTTCATGCAGAATTGCTACCTAGCAATGACAAAGCCATTTCAATTAGGAATGAGAACTTTGCATTGTGGAGATTAGCCTTGTACTTCAGTATGCTTTAAATACAAAAAGGGTTTCAGCTATCTCCCAAACCTGATCATTTTCAGGGCTTCTCTTGGACCCTATTTGCTTAGATCACAGACAGAACTTTCCAGCACTTTAGAGTTAAAGGAATCAGTTTGCTAGTATTACTCAGCAACTAGAGTACCTCTACTGTTATGGCATGGTTTTAGCTCCCAGGTACTGAGAGAAAATGGATTGAATCAACTACTGTATACAGACACATTTTTCCTGAGAAAAATCTGGACCACTGCCAAATGCAAAGTCACATCTTCTCAAGGAAAGCATGAGGGGCAGAGTTATGGCAGGGTAACCTTATCAGAGACAGCTATGAATTCAAAGAGACTGCTGTGATTGTGGTTAATCAACCAAACAAGAGGAGCATCTGCAGATGCTGCAACTGAAGCCATTCTAGATTACATGTATACTGAGGTAATGCTTGTACTTCATACAACATTAGTTAGATCCTTACTGAAATTAAGAGGTCAGTATTAGTATCAATTTTAAAATGTGAATCTGACTATTTGGAAACAGTTCAGAGAACAGCTAAATAGTATTAGTCAAGGTTTGGAAATGTGCCTCAGAATGAAAAGCTTAAGCACTTAATCTATTTATTTTATGAAAGAGAAGGTTAAGATGTGACCTGATTATGGTTTTTAAGTAGCTACACATGAACAGACTCCTCAGATTAGATAGCCATTTACTCCAGCAGAGAAATGCATGGCTAGAACCAAGAGCTAGGAAAAAAGTGAAAGTATAAATGTTTAAGTGAGATGAATTAAGACTTCTTTTTTTTTTTGTACACTGGTGCACTTAGCCATCAAGCATCGTCTAAATATATATTTATCAGATGAAATTATATGGCCTGTTATCAGAAGAACTGTCCTTATCACCTGAGGATTTACACAGCCTTCACATTATAGTGACATTTTCACTACAGGCTGCAAATCGATCAACACAAAGTATTGGGCAATTACACAGTGACGTAAAAAAAAAAAGATGTCAAAAAAAGAAGGCAACTTCATTATCTTATCTATATGCTGTCTAAAATCAATTCCATTTTGAAGTACTGACACACAGATGTGAACAGGCAAAGCTGTCTGTACAAGCACACACGCTCACACAAAACCTCAGCAGTCTTAAAACCGTTCTGCAAAGCTTACAAACTTTGCTCACTATGAAACTCTGGCCTAAAGAACAATGTAACCAAGGTATAAAATGTGAGCAATAAGATCCCTAACATTAAACAAGTCTGGCACCTTTTCTTTCCCTTTGCAGTTTTAGTTTAACACAATGATCACAGGGTAAGATAAAGCTGTGTGACATTTCAGGATGCTGCATGCTACAGTTTCTTTGTATACCTTTATTTGGGTAGCAGCAAGAAAAACTATTTCACTCTCAAATTCCTCTGCATCACTAAGATCTGCTTTGACAAAATAGCTCTATCTTCCTTTGAACTCTCAATCCCTACTCAGAACAACTGCCAAAGAGGATATCAGAAGGCAAAAAAGAGCATAATGCATTAAAAAAAAAAAAAAAAGCCAAGGTAATTGCTTTTGATCTGATTCCTATGGAAAAAAGCAGTTGAGGAGAGATGTTCTGAACCATGATATCCTGCATGGCCCTGTTTGGCTCTTTAGAATACACACTTTTTATTACAGTATTATTATTATTGTTGTTTTTATTATTATTATTATTATTAATCGAGGACACTGTAAAAATGATGGTGATATTTTACTGTATGGAACTAATATTCTTAATTGTGTTTGATAAAATATCATTTTTGTATTTGTGTATGGCAGTCAGTATTTCCTTTTATTTTCGAACAATGAAAATTCAACAGAGCATTACACTGCGACTGAAAAGTTAAAAGTGAGTTTTCCTGAGAAGTCTGTTGAACCTGAAAGTGAGGAGGAGAGTTAGATGGCAGTCTTAAGAGACAAAAAAAATAATGGAATAGAAATGTTATGTTCTTCAACAATTCAATCCAAAGAATAACTACAACACAACGTACATCTCTTCAAAAGCAAGAAATTTTTAAAAATAGCAGGAAAACGCAAGAGAAATGACATTATATTGTGTCTTTAAGTTTATAGATACAGACAATACAGGCCTGAGTTGGGACCTTTGGGACTGAGAAGAGTCAAAAGACCATCCTATTGTAAGGTATTTATTCTTTAGCTAATTATGGTTCATGAGAAAAGTATACTGAGGAGGAGGATTTTGGTGTTCACAAGGCACTGGGCAATGCTGGTGACATAAACGCCAACAGAAGCTGACAAAAATTCACATGGTGATAACATGGAGGCATCTGTGATGTATTTTTGTGGTAGAATGTGCCTGTAATTAAACCCTTCCACAGGGTATACCACTTTGGGTTTGGGCTTTGTTTTGTGCTTGGCTCCTGCATGTGCTTCAGCTTCGACCATCTTTTGTTGCCACATGCCTCCAGGAAATATGAATAAATGTGGAAATATGGATAAGCCTTTTCCCAAGAGGATTTACGATTTTTGCAGTTCTCTGCGCTGTTCTCTTCCTCTTTTACATAAACATATAATAATCTCCCAAAAAGGTAGATAGGAGGTGGTTCAATGAGATTTTCTTGGATGAAAATACTCCTTTCTCTTTCTTCCATCTACCAAGCTACCTGACTAAGCCACACAACTTTTTAAGACTTAAGACAGAAAACCTGAGTGTTGATTTTTTGGAATGTGGTTAGTATATATTTTCATTTAATATATACATTCAGAGTATAAGAACCATAGTTAGACAGACTAACCTTTAGCCACTTCATTCCCAGAAAAACATTTTTCCATAATTTATGGCTGTATTCATGTGTTATTACTAGACATATAAAACCAATAGAGATGCATGACAAAAGGAAAGGGGAATTTACTCTCAGTAACACAGCAAATAAAAACAAGACAGACAATGAAAAACAACAGTAAAATAAGTAACACAAGAAATACACTATCCAGAACAGGAGGCACAAAATGTGTTACCTTTCCTCTGCACCTTCCCTCCCTGCCAGAAGCTTATGTAGCACATTGTAAATGGTAGGGTTTTATGAAGGATGATACAGCATCATTAAAGCTGTATTAAAAAAATATCCTCTTGGCTCCAAAACTGTGGTGTGCTTCACTCAATAAATTACAAGTGACAGCTCTTTCACTTTACCAAAAGGCCTGTTGTGTGAGACACTGTGCTGTTGCTTCACTGCCCCTGTGAAATTCCATTTACAATGTTTGCAGTGCTGCTGCTTTTGGAGTTGCAGTAGGATTACTGACAGAGGATTTAAATATCTTCATTTATAACAGTCACAGGACAAAGATATATAAATGAATCAAGGGCACTAATTTTTTTATGAATCTTTCAAAGATACCATCATAATGACAGCTGATCATTTGCTTACTGTATTTTGCATTCAGATCTCAGAATTATGCAAAAGAGACATGAAATCTTCTAGCAGGATGACAATTATCTAACTGCTTCACCTCTGTTTCAGCAGAAAAGTGAAATATTCCATCTTCCTCAGGCATTACTTCTGAAGAGAAACCAAGAACCAAAGTTACATGTAGCATAAGTGACTCCTAAACAGAGGATTAAAATATCAATTTTCTATCCTTTCTACTATACTGTCAAGACATAATATAATCATGTCTTGGGTTACAATGGAAAACAAACAGCACAGTAAAAATAATTATGCATACTGTTTCTAAAGTGCTAAAGCTAGAGAATTATTTTGTATTACTCATCTTTGGACAACTTCCTTGTCATGAACTCCCTCTGTACTGGGCCCCATGCTCCACTATAACACATTTTCCTGACAGGCATTCAGTCATAGAAAGATGACAATTGAAATAGAGAGACACCACTTCCATTAAAAGCATTACAATCCAATGTTTAAGCCTCTTTTTTAAATGCTTTTAGTTTTCTGTGATAATAAGTGTCATTAGCCCTTATTCTTCCCTTCATGTCTACAAAAAGGGCACCTGGTACATAATATATTTTCTTCAAAAATGATACTAAGAATTATTATTATTTGTTTTAATAAGCTCCATCTTCTTCCTTTAGCAAAAGTCACAAGGATATCTGAGAGTATAGAAAGATATTTCAATATGTTTATTGATTGTGTGGTGTTCCACAGACCATCCAAGATGTCTAAACCGATTACACTTAGAAACCCACTCAAACCCACACACGCATACCCCTGTTATTTTTAGGCTACTTTCTGTTGAAACAGAAACTAATGTATCAATAAAAAAAAATATTTAGAAATTCCATATGACCGGTAAGTTGATCCAGTAACGTCTGAGATGGAAGAACTGAGCAGTACTTTTATGTTCTGTCCTTAGTGTCACTAATTAATCATGACTGTACTCCACAGCAGAACATATTCACACTCAAGGCTGCACTAAGTTTGGTAGCGGGAGCTGCCAAGATAAATTAAAATGGCAACTCCCCACACAAGGTCTCTCAAGTATCTTACATATGTTAAAACAAGGTCTACTTAAACTCATCCTTACATTTATACAAATATATCTTCAGCTTTGTAAGACCTTAACAGGAATCTTCTAAGAAAGACTATAGTATCTAAGACATTTTTACCCCCTACTTCCTGGGAGAAAAAAATATACCAAACACCAACAATGGTCTATTTGTGAGGGGCCCTGCTGCAGGGATGCTGCTGTCCTTTTAGCTTTGATACCTCATGATGTATGACACTCCCTGCCTATCTCCATCTAGCAAGTGCCAAAAGGGGAGAATAAGACTGGCTGTTTTGACCTCCATGTGCTTGAACACTTTGCGACATTCAGTGTGGCTGAATCTCATGCTCCAGGGCTTCAGCCAGATGTTGGTGAGGTCAGTTCACTCCACTTGGGCAGGCCTTCCCAAGGACCATCAGAGATCAGCCACAGGTTCAAAGCAGACAGAAGATGAAGCGCCCCACTGTTCAAAAACTGCAGCAGGAATCCGCCTTTGAGACACCTGACTAGTATGTGACCAGTTCACACATTCACAGCATTACTGATTATCAGACCATTCCAATATGAAAAGACTTCCCCTGTTTGAGATGACCAAGGGCCTTTGGTTTGTTTCCTTATTCCCTCCTCCACAACAGAAGAGAAGCTTTCCCTGGGGCCACTAGGATGTATTCTATACAACCTGAACAATACAGAAAGCATTTACCAATGCACTTGTCACTCTTGCTTACTGCTTACAGCATGCAGTTTCCAGAGGATTAAAGTGTTTTCGTTATGTTCTCTGGTACTGCCTGCGAAGATGTCAGTGTAGGTTATTTAGAAGCCTCTTCATGGCCTTACTACGAAACTTTGATATTAAATACCAGATTTTTTAAGGGGGATATTAACTACCATGTTTTTTAAGGGGCTAATTACAAATAATATATTTGTCCATGATAGCAGAAAATTAAATAATTTACTGCTATAATCTGCTGACGTTTCCTTGATTAGTACACATACACATACACAAATGTACATATGAATTTGTACATACATTGATCCACAGTTGTATGCTCACGTGAATTAACACAGAAGTGTAACTAAACAGCATACACAACAAACTATTCTTTTTTTTTTTTTTTTTTTTTTTTTTAATGAATTGGCTTTCTTGTTCCTGAACCAGCTTAAACCAAAGAAAAAACATGGAGTAAATTGCCTGTGGGTTTGCTCTCAAACAGCTCTCTGTGCTGGACAGAGGGTGAGACTATGAATCATCCGCTGGTCATCTACTCAATACAATACAATACTCAACTATAACAGACAGTCTGAGAACTGCATCCAACATCATTGCTGGAGTTCAGGAATTGTGTTCCTATCACATGCCTCTGTTTTGAGAGGTTTTAAAAAATGGCAGTAAGTGCACTTGCTTTAGGCTAAATTTGGGGTTGAAAGGAACCAAATCAGAAGGAAACATGCTGAACAAATTAACTCTCTTCCAGTATTCTACTTAAACATTTTAATTAATGTGAACATCGAAAAGTGCAAAGTCAGCTAGTTAGCACTGTTTATTCTGAGCTTGCAACTTAAGAAGAGGATCAATTACAGAACACAAGCAAGAAAATATGTGCATGTGTGAAATGGTTCTTGATAACATAAAATTATTTAGTGGTCCATTAAAAGCATCATCACTAAATACTTTCTGCCTTTAGATTTTGAACAGAACTTGGCAATGGATTTTTCTACAATATTTCCTTGCTCAGGAGGTAAAAACCTTTAGAGTTTTACCAAGCAGTTGTGCAGCCTGTTCTACAGAATAAAAAGTAGACAAGATTGCAAAGATAAAAAATTGAATGAGTCATTTGCACTAAGAAAGCACAAAAGAGGGAGAATGAAAGCATGTCATGGAATACAATCCCAGTCCAGTGTCTGTGGACCCATAAAGTGGATTTTCTCTGTTCCACAAGCAGAGAAATATCCATAAACCTATTACTAATAGCATGTTTAAAAAAATAAGAACTCTGACTTTATTCTCTCAGAGAACTAAGTTTTCACATCTCCTTTTTTGTTATTTTCAGACTTTTTTCCTTGTGTTAATGAATACATGTAACATCAAAGACTTCAAGTTTCCAACTTTGATCTGCAAGGTAAAATTTACATATTAATGGAAATTTAACATATTTATTTCCAGGATCAGATTCTTCCCAGTGACCTTGACTTCAGTCAACTACAGCACTTGTTTTTAAGAAGTTGTAAGCCAAATAAAAATTAGAATTACTGAAAGTTACATATAGAATTAATATATTCAAGTTACTGAGATTAATGTTCACGTGAAGTCCTCCTGTCACTGCATACAACACTGTATTCTCTATTACATCTTAAGAAATATATGGAAAGTCACTTTTCTAAATATTACATAACAAGAAAATCCTTTTAGCACTTGTTTGCAATCTACACTTCACTTAGACATCTTAAAATCACAAAAGCCATCCACAGAGAGGGATTTAAAAATCATTACTTTAGAATACTTGTTTAATAGAAAGTGATGGCTTAAATGTTACAATATGTTCCTTGAATATCTTCACATTAAATGGTAATTGAACAAAAAGCTGCCTGGCCCTCTTCAAGGGCAAGTCCCACAAAGCTCCTCATTATCGTAATTTCCAATTTGGAAGCCAAACTAAATAACAAGAAGTAATTTGCCAATTAGAACTTCCTGCTCTTTTTCCCTTTATTCCTTAAACACCATTCAGGGGCTGAACCAGTCAAACACTTTTAGCTTCAAAACTGCAACTGAAAGAATTTAATTTGTGTCTCTCCACGGTGAACCTGTCAAGAGGCAGCAGTGATGCATACCATGGTCCGACACAACAGTTGCCCTTAAATACACAGAGAGTTCTCCATGTACTTGCTCTGCCTCAGGTTTCTTTTAATCATTTCCTTCATTTTGCTTCCCCTAAAATATATGCACACTTTTCCAAGTTTTAAGATTTCTCGTCAATGATTTCTGACATATGGAATAGTCCCAGACAAAATTCATCTTTTGTGTTCGAGATGCTTTTAACAAATAAGAGGCACATAATGATAAAACCAACACAAAAGAGTGCTCAGAAGAAACAAGGTTCCATTCAGCTGGTGAAAGCCACAGAGACCAGATCACTCCAGAGAGATTTACAGCTTCAAAAACAAGACCATGTGTGAACTGTGCTATATGCTGTCCTGAGAATTCACACACTGACCAAAAATAATGAAAACTGGTTCACTTTACAGAAGTTCATTTGAAATGTGTGCATGCAAGGCCAAGTACGGATGAACAGTAATGTATAAGAGTGACGCTCATATCATGGACTTGTTAAAAACTAGCTGAAGCAATCAAAACCAGGCATTTTCTTAGGTAATGAAGTATTGTATTGTTATGGAAATCTGCCGTGGTTTTTAAGAAGGTAAGTAAGTACTAAAAAAAGGAACAGTAAAGCTAAAGATGTCTCTGCAGTTATTATATATTTATGGTAAAATAAATGCTATATACTGAAAAAAATTTTTTTAAATATTTTTGTCTCTATGCATATATTCTTTTAACAAAAGCCAGCATGATTATTTGCTTAAAGGAAGGCATTTAGTTTTTTCCTTTTATTTATTTACATAAGATTTTCCAGTCACCTTTCAGATCAGCAGCTTGATCTAAAGAGAGGCTGGTACTTCCTGCAACAGTTCATTATGTGAGAATAATGAAGAGAAGGATCTAATAGCATACAGATCAATCTGCCTTTTGAGGTATCGGGCCCCTGAGGTCAGAACATCACATTGCCACAGCTGATCCCAGGAGAAAGAAAAAGTGTGTTATTTTGAAAGACATAAAAATTTAGAACTCTGTACATTTGTGATTTTTAACATAACTGTAAGCCCTTAAATCTCTTCTGCAACTGCCGTGTCCATTATATTGACTTTTCAAACAGCTTTTTCTGCTGCTCAGCCATTTCTGGCTAAACTCTCCCTCTTTGTGGGAAAAATTTCAAAATCTATTAAAAATCCCCCTAAGGATATACTTCCCTCATACATACTGTGGGAATGATATGGGATAGATTGCCTTGAACAGGTCTCTTTTTGGCCTTTGTGCTGCTGTCTGTGCAACTACTTTGTGGTGTAAGAGGAAGACAAGATTTGAGGGAGGCTGCACTAGAGGGAAATTCAATGTAACCTAGCCTAACTTGAGTAGCTGAACTGCATTTGAGAGAGATAGTAAGAAATGACATTTCTGGTGGTAGATTAGGCAGGAAAAGAACACCAGGACACACACATTAGTGGTATGTTTCCTGGTCCATGTACCAATAAACTTCACATAGCTAAGGTAGCCCGTACTTGAAGTCAAAAAAAGTACCTCAGCAGCCCTAGGCCTTGATCATTTCCCCACTGAAGTCTTCTCCAGCATGGGAACCTGCTGTTTTCTAGGTACATGCAGCCTGTGCGACCCAAGAGATTTTCTGATTTTTAACACAGAGCACAAAATTCAGCACTCTTGCTGCATAGTCCAGTCAAAACATTCTTTCCCTTACTAAAGCTCAGAGAGGCATATGGGTAACAAACCACTGCCTAGCAATCATACTCAACACTTAAGTCTGTGCTATACGTATAAAGAAATCTGAAATGTACTCTGAGACACTAGACTAACAATTTGCACTACAACACTTAAATTGCATCTCCTTCAGTCAAATTCTACCTTCAGCCTCCTGGCAAGAGGCACAACCAGAAAAGGAAGAAAAAGAAGAAGAAAAATAAAGCAAAGCATGACGCAAGAGCATTTAACCGGTCTACAAGATGATAAAAATATCATTAGATCACCTCCATTTAAATATATATTATACCAGAATGTAAGTTGCAACCTCGTTTATAGATTAATTCCAATGGGAAAGATGAAATATAGCCTCTAGTCATCTCAAACTAGAGCCTAGTACAAAAAGCTGGGAAAAACAAAGGTTCATTCATACACCAACAAGATAATATAACTATATACTTCAAGATCAATCTTGCTGCAAATACTTTAAAAATCTGCTTACCCCAGTGCAGTTCTAAAAATAATAAAAAAAAAATTTTAGGCTTCTTGAATTTCAGAAGTCTTTGGCAGTTCTCCTCAACTCAGTTAATCAACTAATACCTCCTAAGGATTCTTCTGAGACATCTAAAAATCCCATTTTCGATGTACTCAAGGAATTACGACCCAGTCTGTATGCGTGGGATAAGACCCAGGAGTGAATCTACGAAACAGTACTCTGTTTGGCAAAAAGATAAATATATCTACTTGAAGAAACAACTTTGCAACTTTCTAATTTATTTTAACAGCATGCATCAGAAATAGTTCAGTTCAAAAACAAGAATGAGCAGGGGAAATGTAACTACATGTTAAAAAAGGAAAAAACTTCTGTAAGTCTACTCTAAACCTCCAAGGAACAACCTTCACAGTATGCTGAAGTCACAGACAAATATATAAATCCATATGTTAATATTCACTAGAAACCACACACCATTATGCAGTATATATTACACCCAGAGATCTCAAAATACATTATCAGCTAAGGCCATATCCCACTCCCACATGACATGAGCATTACTACACTGATTTTCAGGGTAGGTAAAATGAAGACAAAAATGGTTTTTCTGTTTCTTTACAAAAGAAAAGTAATTCGCTGTGGCCTCACATTCTGAAAATAAGTGTTTGCCAAGTGGCATATGGAGGACAGCAGTGAGCAAACTCCCTTGAACCAAATTAGTAGACTTGGAAAGGGCAAAGAAAGAACTCAGTTGTGGCTATTTTCTGTGCCACACATTGCACAACTTCTTAAAGGTATAATCAGTCTCACATTTAAATTACTTCACTGTCACATAATCTAGTACCATTCAAAATACTTTGTCATCTTCCTATCAGACAGCTATGAATTAATGGGACAACACCCAAAGCTGTTCATAGCAACTTAGTGATCAGTTAACTGAGGTTTTAAATGAAAAATTGTCATGCTGTGAAAACTTTCTAACTAGAAACTCACAGAAGGTTTTATAAAAGCAAGTATTTTAATTTTTCATTCCTACAACACAAAATGTAAGCCCAAACCAGGACTCCTCCAGCTCTATCTACCATACTGCAAGTGTGACAAGAATATTCAAGGCACGTTTTCTGACTCATGCCTGCAGTTCATTTGGCTGATGTAAATACACTGTGATAACCTGGGTCCACGAGAGGGCTGTAAGAGCAATTAGGAGCACTTTCAAAATGCCATAACAATGAAGTGACAAAATTTAACAAACCTTAGAACACCATGCTATCAGATGTGGACTGGTTTACACCATCAAGGGCCAAGGCCATGTATTCTCCAAGTCTGTCCTAAACCACAAGACAGCCTGTCCCCCATCCCATGCTTGGGCAAAATGAAGGAATGAGAGGAAGAATGTGGCCAGCAATGCACTACCTCCCTTCGCCAAAACCTCACAGAAACATCTCTTTGGGTGGTTCATATGCATTGGTCTTCCATTTTTAGGGATGGTATGCACCAGGGAAATTCCCAAGAGGAAACAGGTAGGTTACTACAAAATGGCCTTTCACGACTATCTGCATTCCTGGTATCAAACCTACTCCCACAGTGCACTAAAGGGGGAAAATTGCTCACAAACAGGAAGTACCTGTCACACAAGTTCAGCCTTGTAGTTTTTACACATAATATATAACCAACTGCAACATTTTATTGTGTCAATTAAAAACATTCTCTGGAAAACCCATAATATGGTGCATAAACACTAAATATACCTAGCAATACATTTACATATAGAGCAATATTCACTCTTTTCTGTCCCTTACAGCGTCAAATGGTTTGGTGGTCCAATTCCTCAGGAACACCTGTTAGCCTCACAAAAACCACCATCATAATCTGGAGTTTATTGGCAGCCTGAGCAGTGAGGCCAATGACTGGCATGAGGAATGAATTGCCTCAGAGTCCTGGAAAAGTGTCATTCTGCAATGCAGCTGAGGCAGATTGGCAGAAGCTGCTTGCACTAAACCTGTCTCGACAATGAACGTTCCTATTCAGTAAAATTGATTAAAAAAAAATATGGATACAGCTTTGCTCAAGGAACCACACAAGCAGAAGGCAAAAAATTGTTGACTTCAGCACAGTGTCCAAGTCCTATCGTATCTCTTCTTAATTCAATTTCAGTAAAGCCAAAGACACAGTGTATGAAGAGCTAGAGGGAAATGTTCTCAGATGGCACCCACCTTAGTAATAGTCACATCTGTTCAGAAAAACCACAGCCTGTTAACTTTCACTGTCTGGACTATTTTGCACACCAAAACCAGAACTGCCACTGGCTCCTGATGCTGTGTGCAGGTCCCACATCTTCATCAGTTCACTTTGTTTAATACATGACAAGCTGATGGGTGGGATCTTCAAGATCTTTATTTTAGGAGCCATGGAAAGAGATGATGTTTTGCTGTGACTGCAAGCACCCTAATGTAAATATTGCCAGGTACAGACAGTATCGGATGATCTATGACTCAAGATCAGATTCTGCTGGTGGTTGTATTTGGAGAACAGTTTTAACTTAGTTCAAAGTTATATTCGGCCCACATTTGTTAAGCATTTAGGTTATTCAGCATTTAATTAGATAATATTTTATAGGGTAAGCTACTTTATTCCATATATGATGCTTCTCTCCAGTTTGCATTTTGAGATAATGGTCCACGCTTTGAAGCATGTTTGTTTCATAGTACGTAAAAAGTTCTGTATAAAGCATAATTACCATATATGTTAAACTGGCTGCATAATGATTAATTGCAATTAAGAAATCACTTTAATAATTAACTTAGGGGAAAATTCATTAGCCTCACTGTTTATTTTGTTAAATAAACTAGAGATGATGTTCCACTGGGATAAAAGTTAAATTAGTTAGGACTCCCTGAACATCACAGACTTCACATTACGCACCTAAGAGCGGAACAAAGAACTCCACTAGCTTCAGTAAGACAGGAATTAATAATGTAACAAATACACAGGACAGCAGATCAAATACCATTTTGAAATAATTGCTATCCTACCAATGTTACCTTTAAAATATTGAAACTATTAGTTTTAAACCCTGTAATTTAGTGAATCATTTAATTCTCAAAGTATTTCCATCTCCTACTGTACTTCCCAGTATCACTATTTTAAATAACACAGATGCTGGAATTGAAACATTTAACCACAATAAAGAAACTAAATTACATGACGGCTTCAAAACTAAATACAAATAAAACTGAGTCAATTTCACCTGCTACATCACCTGAAATATTATTTTAATGCCCTAATAGTTATAAATATATTTATCTAGGTATTTATCAACAGCTTCTTTCTGCAGAATCTATGCACTGAGCATGATGGTGCCTCAGTATTTATGCCCATCTGGCCTACAAAAAATGAAAGGTCACTCAGAAAGATGCAGCATCCATCAAGGGTTTCTTTGAAGCAGAAATACTTGTATTTGAAGAAATAATCAACATGCCTTATTACAGTCTGAAAATTGACTAATGGCCACTTCTGCTGGAGCAAAATGAGAACAGGCTTGAAACAATCTTTCAGCAGTTTGGTGATGGTACCACTGGATGTGATACTCTGCAATGGACAGACCTTCACTCGAGCACGGAGCCTGCACCAGCTACTTGATAATGAGTTCCATCATGGAAAGGCAGCATGCAAGGCTGGCCACCCATCCTCCACTGCAAGCTAATCCAGTCATCCTCTGTCAATGCAAGGAACCGCTCCAGTTTGTCTGGCTGGGGCTCTTCTCTAACACCTATCATTAAGGACTGAATCCACAAAAACTACTGGATACAGATAAACAAGGAAAAAGCCACAGAATGGATTCTCATTAACAACGAAAATGGAAAAAATCTAGTAGCACTCATATCAATTCAAACAAGACTGGACAGCACATATCTAGACAACCATCCCACCTGAGAAAGGCAGCACACAGGATGAACTTGCTTTTACAGCCTTTTTTTCCTACAATTCCCAAACGGAAGCTAATTTCCTATGACAGTATTTAATAAATCCAAAGTCCACAACTTGTTTTGATGATGTTATCACAGGCAATAGGCTGGGAAATTCACAACAGAAGGCAGTAATAGCTGTAAAATTAAAACTTACACTAGGAAAAAATAAAAGACCCTTGAAGCAATTTCTTAAATTGTTCTGAGTCAATTAGCCTGTTTGGATTTTTGGCTTGTTTCAAACTGGAAGCACTGAGGCATTCTACAGAAAAGGCAAGGTTGCCTGTACAGCTTGTCTGACCTCGACATATAACCCTGAGCCTACCAGGAGCAGCACATTCCAAACTCCCATTTATCACTTATTTTAACCACCATAAATTACTTTTCATGCTATAAAACAACAGGTTATAATCCAGTAAAAATTTTAGAACTGCAGAAAGTTTATTCAGGCTTAGGTATCCATTTTAAACATCCTAACACCCTACCAAATTTGGTTATTGTAAGAGCTGGTTTCAGCAGCTGTAATTCATAAGTGAAGTGCCCTTGCTTCACAGAGAAAAGTAAAGCAGCATTTGGTAGCAAAGTTTGATCCTACATGAGTAACATCATGTGGACTAACAGAGTATGTCTAAACAAAGCTTTCCATTGACCCTGCCTGCTCTTTTTGAACCAGCAATTTCATGCTGTTACTCTAGTTTCATTAATGTATTTTCAAACATATGCTGAAGTACAAAAACACTATATACATATAAATTCCAGATTTCAGTTTTACTCTTAGTTCTCCCTTTTCATACCCAGAGGAACTCCACTGGTTTTTGACTGTATCATCCTAGAGCTGCATAATAATTAAAATGCTAACTCTGGATCTGTTCAACTGATACACATTAGTCTAATGTTTTATAGCATGCTCTTATATTTGAATGCATTCATAATACTCTAAGTAATTCAGCTTAGAATGGTAGTATTGCAGGAAAACAGGTAAAATAGGAAAAAAGTCAAAGTATTCTTCTAGATGAGGTTAAAAGAAACCACTTACAAATTTGAGGGAGCTAGCCACTTCCCACCCATTCCATTCTATGTTTGTTTCTCTCGTATACAGACGCACCCATATTCACCCCCACAAATTTTGTTTAAGAAGCACTATATTTATATCATCTCACCAAATGGACAAAATCCCTTATATTTAAGGTAAGAACAGTACGTGGGAAAGTAAACACAAACTTGTCTAGCAGATGCACTTTCAGAGTAAGAAATTTATAAGGGTTACATTTCAAAAGATGCTTTTCCAACTGTCTGCCTGAAGAGGCATAACTGGGCTGATCCTGTCAGTTGTCAGTGTCAAAGCTCAGAGTGTGCAAGCTCTAATTTGACCCTTCTGAAAAAAAAAGTACAATTACAACCACATAAAAGGAAGCATTTAAACATCTCTGTTTAGCACACTGGCTAAGCTAATGTGTAGGTGTCAAGTGAAACAAAAAGATAAAGAAAGTTTCTAAAGGGGTTTGTGTGTTCCAGATAAAAGCAAAGACCTTTGAAGACCCAGCTTTTGAAGTGGGCTTCCCAGGACTCAAACATGGACAAGACTAAAACATATCTTCATTTCCTCTGACCTGTAAGTATTTAAAGATCAAGCAACTGAGGAACAATGCAGTTAGGCATCTTCATGCATCTGTGAGCTATCTCCAAGCACCTTGAAGTTGTACTTTTCATCACATCCGTATTCTAATGTGAAGTATTACAGAGCCACAAACAGCTTTAGACATAAGCATTGGTTCAATTCAGTTTTCTGAAACAGCATCTTGCCAGCAACGCCACACCAACAATCAAATCATACAGATGCACAAAGCTGGCCTACAGAAGACAAGAGAGGATTTCACACAGTATTAAAATAACTGTAAACTGTAGACTCCATATTGTAAACAGGTAAGAGAAATGTATAAAATTTCAGTTATACCACTTTCTACCTGAGCCTTGACAGACAAGAAAGAACTGTTTCAATGAGAGAAGTTTGACATGACATTACCAGAAAATCAGATGGGCACAGCTCTTGAAGCAAGCATTGATACACACTGCATTGCAGACACACAGTGAGAATCATGTTAAAGAAGTTATCATCATTATTCCTAGTCCTAATTTTTCTTTTTTCAAAATATTTTCAGTTTCTGTTTTTAAATTACTTCCATTAATATTGTTACTATTAATATGATTACATGATGAAAGAACTGTACAGATGACATCTTTCAAAAACCTACAGAGATTGCTTGATGCAGTTCAGCAGTCCAAAAATGTCTTCATGACCTTCCAGTCAAACCCCCAATTCACGCATTCATTGCCGCAGGGATTTAAGTACAGCTTTGTTTACAAAATCCTCTTTGTCAAAGGCTAACACTGATAAATCCAAGATCAAAAATTCCTAGCTTTTCAGATGCGAGCAACACCAAGAAGTCTGTAAAAACTATATAGTCACACAGACTGAAGATTTTTTAGTTAGGTCACCAAGATGAGAAAATAAATTAAATTTCAATGGCCTCCTGGGGTGAAGTGAGAGTTAGCCACCCACCCAGGTTCTCCCCATTCTCAATAAAACACATGGATTTGTAGATAATGCATTAAAAGCCAAATCCATCAGATGCTAAGAGCTGTGATGACAACCATCATCTCTTCCGTCCCTCCACACTGTCATTTTTCACCCATATAATATTCAGTGCACGGCAGTAGTGTGTCCTAATCAACTGCACAAGGAATGGTGAGCCACTGTTTTCACTTGGATAAAGTAAACACACATTTCCCTTTGACTTTACAATAATATGAAATAATTTTCGAAGTTTTTAACAAAAACTTTTGTCTTCTTTAAAAATACAAAACCGAAAAATCCTTAATTGTATCCTTTTCTGCTGAATGGATTATGACAATAAGACCTATTTTTATTTCAACAGTTGTACAGGATGTACTTGCTACCAGTGATTATGCATGAAACACTTGCTGCAGTAGATTTATGGCAGGGTAATCCTCTAATGGTCCCAACAGAGAACTGTCCATGTGATTAATACAGACTGAGGTACAGTACTGAGTAAGACAGTCTATATGAAATGCTGAATTCACAGAAAAGGTGACAATGTCTCCAATGCATGAAACAGACAAATAAGTGTCAACCCCCTTTTCCACCTTCACTAAGATGCACAAGACAAAAGGACTGTTGGAGGTGGAAGAGCTGGATGGCACCCACATGTACTGGGTGTTACTATCCTTTTAACCATTACCAAAGAGTTACACGAGTCCTTATCAATATCTGTTGGGCAGAAAACAAGTGGGAATACAGACTTGCATTAACTTGCTGTTTATTATTTTACTATCCTAGGCATCAAGCTCTTTCTGTGACAATCCTTCGCATGATAGATTTGGTGCATATAGGGGGCTGCTTTTGACTGAATAAAAGGTATTACAGAATCCCAGAATTGGCCAGGTTGGAAGTGCCCACAGTGGCTCATCTGGTCCAACCTCCCTGATCAAGCAGGGTCATCCCAGAGCACATGGCACAGAATTGTGTCCAGATGGTTCTTGAGTATCTCCAGTGAGGCAGACTCCACACCCTTTTTGGGCAATCTGTTCCAGTGCCCAGTACCTGCACAGTAAAGAACTTCTTCCTCATGTTCAGGTGGAACAAGCCATTCTTTCTGAAGGCATCTTCAGAAATCCAGCACGAGACAAACAGTCCCTACAGGTTTTTCTAAAGGGTCTGAGGTAGGTAACTCTCTGTATCCCTTTAAACAGACAATAAAGACCTGCCCACATTGCTGCTTGTCTTTACAAGAAAAAACCAACCATAAACTACCAATAAAATATATAAAATATCTCCTTTAACCATGTTTGCCTTTTTAGGTGAACAGTGCAGTGAAAAGGCCAGGTCTGAAAACAAGCCTATTACATCACAATCCTAGACAACCACTGAAATTCTGAAGAACTCCATGACTGATCTTATGGACTGCACTTTTTCCTTTTTCCAGCTTTCCTGATTGCTGTAACAATAGTAAATTATTTGCTGTGTTAGTACTACACACTACAGTTGTCCAAAGAAGTCAGTCTTGTCAATTCCCAGATAAATCGCGAATCTGCAATTCTCTCCCTGTTCTTAGGTCCTGACCAGTATCTTTTTCTCTAGAAGCTGCTGCACCAGCATGTCAAGAATTCAGGGGGTTTGAATCCTAAGTTCACAGCTCTTCACTATGGCAGATGTTTTCTTTCACTAAAGCTGAAGTGGCTTTCAAATACTATGCCTTGGGCAAGCACAAGGCAAACATCCAGGTACGGTTTTCTCTTTTATGGAGGAAAGTTAACAGTTTGATCAGTCAGTGAACAAAAGATACAACAGATCATTAATTCCACACTTTTACCTGAAACACTGGTACTTCTCCAGGTTTTTATTCCTTAACATCATCAGTAATTCCAGATGTGACCACCCACAAAAATCATATCTATTCCATTTTAAAGGCTGCTAATATATGCACCAAATTATGAAATTATGATTCTGTAGCACCCAAATTAGTTAACTGACATATTGTTTTATCTCTTAAATTAACATTGATCTCTGCTGACTTGAAGGTCCAGAATCCAGTAGCTATGGTGGAAGACAACAGGCCTAGACTTCAGACAAAAAAAAGTCTGACTGGGATAGCAATGAGTATTAATCCTATTAATTGCACTGCAAACACTAGACAAAGTGTCCAACAACCTGATCTAAAAGAAAATGGGTTACCTAGAACTTGTCACCACCCTGGCACATATCATAAGGGTCAAAAGGAGTATCTGTCTTTTATCCTGTCTCCTGCTCAACAGTTTTGATTCTTGTCTTTGGGCACTCGGGCCACTCCACACAGTGGGAAGAGAATATCCATTGGCAGGGGTGCAACTTCAGCATCGTCCTTTTCACACTGCTGAGCAGCTTCCTGACAAAGAGAGTAAGTAGACAGCACTGAGCACTGCTCCACTACACAGGCTTAAAGTGCTCATTTATCTTCCCTCTTGGCATTCCTGCTCCTTAATAGGGTATTTTAAACAGACACAAAGAAACTTCGTGATGTCCTGGTTAGTGAGGATGATTGACTTTTCTCCCTATATTCATGTACCCTCACACTGCTCTTTTTCCCCTCATCTGTTCTGCTTTTAGTATACCCAAAGAAAGCCCAGTCTTTTCCTCTCTGAAGCACTAAACTTGGTAACAAGTAGGTGTTAGGGTCTTATTCCATTTCAAAGTGGTGGTGTTTTTCATTCCACTTCCCTGCTCTTAGTGCTGCAGGCAGCACTAGAGAAGATCTAAGCAATCACTTTTCTTTCTTTTCCTTACAGCTTCCAAGGCATCAAACAAAGCAGCTGCAAGTGAAAAGGGAGAAGCAGCTCCAGAGTACACAGAAGAGCATCAGCAACCCACTAAGCAAAATTTGAGAGCAAATGAATTTAAAAACTGAGTGTTAGAATTGATTACTTATTACTTCAGTGGCTACAAATTAGCAATCTAAGGTAATTATAGTTGGATGTTACTATAGAAGGGTATCTCCTTTGCAGTGTGATTTTAACGCCACAACAGCTGTAAAGTGGATAAAAATTTAAGTTTAATTAATGTTATTGGGGGACCTTCACCTAAATAAGAAAATTCACAGTTCGGATTTAAATGAAAATTTTCAGGCTAAAACAGACAAGTAACTGGTTTTGACAAAAAAATCTTGATGAGCAGTTATCAGAGCTTGTTTTCCTTCCATTTACACGTACTGGCAGAAATCAGAAATGAACATGATTTTATTTCAGGCTGATGGACAGAGTGTAATGAATATGAATCTCACAGTTTCTTCTTCATAAAAAAGGAACAGCAGCATAGCCTGCATCAAGTGCCTCTGATATCACCAGCAAAAAAACTCTATTCACCATAACAGAAGCATCAGGCTCCCTGCTAACCAAATTCCTTTTACAGAAACGTAATCAGACTTTAAATACGTTAAGGACCCTTGATGCTATCACAGGAATGAAAATGTGGCAAAAGTAAAAGAGCTTATCTGTGATCATGTTCTCCCTTCACGCATTCTGATACAAATTAAGAAAGTAGAGCTACTCAGTCTAAATTAGATGAGAAAGAAATCATCTGTCAGAATAAAAAATGAAAAAAAGATGCTATTTACAAATTTGAAAAAAATCTTACAAATTTCAAGTTAGTTGGCTTGTTATAATCCAGGGATTTAAAATACCCCTTAAGCCACTCTTCAAATCAAAAAAGTGTTCTTATTTCATCCTAAAGATTTCAGAGAATGTAATATTGATCGTCTTGAGAGACAACAAAAACAGAACACACACTCTGAGTCCACATGGACCGGAACCATTAACAAAGGTGATACTTTAAACCATGTGTGATTATCTCTCCACTTACTAAACTCCTCTGTTCAGCTGATGGAACATCATGCATTAGCAAGAGGCTTTTTTTACTGTGATGTTTGTAACATGGTGCTCACCCATATTATCAACAAATCTGTGAAACCCAAGCTTTACTACTCCAGCTGCCTTTCACATGCACAGCATAAGCAGTCATTGACACAAGAAAGTACTGAGCTGGCACCAGGCATACAACCATGGAGCCAACACTGACACACACCGAGTTTAAATAGTGCCATACCATTGCCAACACTGTAGCGCCAGTATCAAAGGCATGGACATAACTGAAATGCCATAGTCTATGTCTCTAAAGCTTCTGAATACCTCTATATAAAATTACAGTTATGTTGACAAGCCACCTGTTAGGCTGAAGAAAAACTGAGTAACATTGTGCCCTTGTGAGGCCACCTTTCACTGCATGTCCTGCTGACATTTTTCCTTTTGCCCAGCACAGTAGCCCTGTCTGTGACTCACCATGGTGCGTGTTCGAGGCAGGGCAGAGCTGGGTGATGTTTGCTGGCCTTGGCCTTGGCTCCAGCAGCACATTGCCTCACTCAGCCAGGGCACGCTCCCTGGGCACGCACAGGTCCTGCCAACCCTTCCAGCAGCTCCACATGCTCTCCCTTGAGCGCTGGATCTCGCGTCTGTTGCAATGGGACAAAATGACAGGGGAAGAAAGAGAAGAGGCTCCCAACTGCAATGGGGGCTTTACTGGAAAAGAAGCTCCTAAAAAAATTCACAGGCCATGTGACACGTTCCTAAGTTGAAGGATAAGAGTGACCAAGACAAAACTATTAAATGATACAGCTCTGTGACTGTTTTAATTTGTAGTTTTTTCAGATTCTCATCTGTCAAAGACTCTCTCACCTAAGGGCAGGGTGTATATCTGTTGAAAATATCATGTTTTAATGTTCTCTATTTGCTTTTCAGTAAGCTCAAATATCACTGTAGCTTTGTTCTAATAGAAGACTGCGATTGTGAAAAAGGATCTGGAAGACAAATCAGATGAAAACTACAACACAGAACAGGAGACATTTTCAAGGAAATCCGTTGAATTTTATTTCATTGGCTTTTTAAAGTTTTAATAGTAATGTTGTAAAGCAGTAAGAAAATATTTTTGTCAGTAATAGGTGCTTTCTGATCTTTAGATATTTAGATGAGGCTGTTCATTTTTTACAAAACCATGGTTTCTGACAGAGACATCTTGGTAAACGTAGTAAGTGTTCTAGCTCCCCTTATTTATATTTTAAGAGAAGAATATGAGAATTATAAACTGTATCATTTTGCCCAATAAATTTCAACACCAGTTTGGAGAAATCATTTTTAAGGGCTGCAGGGCAGTTTAATTCTACAACACAGATTTTTGCTCCCGTGCAAAGACTGCTAGCTAAGTTAACAATTGTAGTAACTTTTTTGCAATGTGGACACCTGTTCAGTACAAACTGAAGTAAGACAGGCTACTCATTTCACATAAACCACCAGCTGTTAGATGGTACCAGGATTCAGTGACTACTGACCTGGGATAGATTTGAACTGGTGACCCAGGAGTGGAAGACTGTATATCCAATTACGAATCCACATTTAAAAAACTCAACCTTTTTAATTGCATTCTAATCTCAAAGATCTCAATTTTAATGAATGGCCTCATTTCAATGAAATGCAGGCATATCCAGGAACTTTGTTCTTTCTAATTGTGGATTTAATTGCACACGCACTTGCTTGCATTATCATGAAAGAGGGTATTTCTTTACATGCTCGCTGGCTCACCATACATGCAATAAGAATGTACAAGTCTTTAAAATCTGTTCCTAGAACGGGATGGGATTTACAATTTCTTTGCTGTATATGAGTACCACTTAAGAAGAAGGTATTTAAGCAGAATTGAGGTACATTCAGCAGTTCTGAGCTCTTGGAGGACATGGGGTTGGATAATAAGTATTAGCAGATGGTTTTCATAAAATATGCAGAATCAAAAATTTAACTACCTTTAAAAGCTAGGAACAAGTTGACCTGGAGAGCAGAGAAACAGCTTGAGAGACACAGGAACTGAAAGAAACTGTAACATTTAACAAGTCTGGAGTGATGGCCCTGTTCTCCTGGTTTCTGCAGTACAAGAAACACGGCAGCTGCACTGTGTAGGATGACTCTGTTTAGTGGAGAAGGATGGAGAAGAAAGAAAACAGAAAAGAATAGTGGGAAATAGGAACAGCTTTGCACTAGTAGTGAAGGTCTAAATGTTGATGGTGTATTTATTTATCTATTTATGACTGAAGTTACATAGAGGCACATTTTACTCAGCTTGCTAGATTTTAAACTAGCTTGATTATCTTTTGTGAAGCCTAGGCACAACCTAAGCCTTGTGGAAACTGTTCTGGCTGCACTCTAACTTAGTTCCAGAGCAAATGTAAAGACAGGAGACTTCAAGTCTGATTTTGAGTCCAGAAGAGCACTTTTGTAAACACAGAAAACAACACCTGAGATGGCAGAATTACAGGTTTACAGAACATAGGGTCTTTGCAACTGTTCTGAGCTGACTGACAGTGAATGTGGCCAGGCAGGCCTAAAAACAATCTACAAGAAAAACAGCAGCAGACGAGAAGCTGTTGCAGCAGACAGCAGCAGATGTGGGAGCAATAAAACCAAAGATCACAAAATAAAGCCCCACCCCAAAAGAAACCCCAAACCCACAAACTTTCCACACGCAGAGAGTAACCCATGCATCTCAGAGTAAGTCAAAATCACTTGTTATAAACATTACTTCAATACAATACATAATGCACAATGCATTATGCACAGAAGAAAAAAATTAGCAGTCATTGAATTTGGATATGCTGGGGTTGGAAAAGTACTACCAGAACTGCTTCTTATGGAAAACACTTAAACAGCAGCAACTTGGGTCTAAGATTGGGAGTTTTCAATGAGACACACACCTGCAAAAGGAAGTTATGGGATTGCTTAGAGGAAAAGTTTTCAGCTAGCCATTAACCATAAAGCAATGTGAAAAGTCTGTGAAAAAAACTGTAGGCTCACTCCCCTTGATTCTTTCAATATCCTTTACATTTATAGCGTCCCATGGATGTTAATGACTGCCCTAAATCACAGGGTTTTTACTTGGATTAAAAAAAAAAAACCAAACAGTATTGATGTGTATTCTGACCCATTTCAGCATAACTCCAAAGCTTCTCTGTATCTTCAAGCAGATATAGTGGGAGAAATGTTCATATTCATTGTGCAAAATCATTAGGTTTTCTGTAAAGCATAGATTAAAAATTGCTAGCTAATGCCAAGGAGCCTGGGTCTAACCTACCTGCATAAAGCTGGCATGGTAAGTCTATGCAAAAATCACTTGCTCTCATTACACTGTCCTTCTGCTGGCTTCACTGAAGTAGAAATAGTACTGATTTGGTCTTGTCAGAGCCGCAAACAGATGTGAGGTGAAAGCCAGCCAGGCCAGCTAGTAAACTCACTGAATTATATGAGTATCTTTAAACATCACAAATAAGAGGCAGATTATAATTCAAAAGTAAGACTGCAAGGTTATTAAAAGGTGAAAATATGCTGACTGATTCACAGGCACATGAACACACACAGACACACAAATACACACAGATACACCCTGAAGCATAAAAACAGATGTGCCAAAGCACCTGATACCACACATTGTCTGCAGCCTATTTTCCTGCAAATTTATTTCCTCCTTGCAGAGCCTGGCAAGTAGACTACAGAAAAAAGGCTTAGTAAGTTTCTCAAGGTAATGAAAGAAATCTTAATCCATACAGCTCCTTTCAGATAGGAAAATTCCCATTTGAAATGACAACTTGCATCACGCTGAGGCAATTTACAGGTGACAGGGTACTGTATTAGCTCCCCAAAGAGTATAATAAGTTAAACTGCAATTCGGTCTTAACTATCAGCCAACTGCTGCAAAGGGAATAAAAGGACAAGCCAAGTAAAAGTAAAACTGCAGGCAAGAGGAGGACCAGAACCAGCAGCATATGGAGCACCAACACCGGGAGCACACAGCCAGCTCTCACTTCAGGTCCTAAGCGAGTCCTGTCTGGGGCTGACCATGTGACTGTGGGACTGGCAATCAGAGACAGGATTTGTGCTCCCACCCACGCTGACAGCACTCCCACCCACCTGCTCACCAGCTCCCACTGCCCCTACATGGCCACCTCAGCACACTTCACACAGCACAGTACGATACGGTTTTGCAACACATTTCTAACACTGCTGTTGCAAGCTCCCACACTAGGATTTGACCTTACAAACTGTGAATATTTGTTGGGAAGCTACGTTCCTAAAACATGATGATAGGCGCACACATGATGCACTGAATTAGGGATTAGGGATCATCTAATCAACCTCGGGAAAATGGCCCAAAATCTTGAGCTTCTTTTTCCTCCCACCATATGTTTCTATCAGTCAGAAGCTTAAATAAAACCGACGTGAACTTATGCATCTCAGATACAAGAGCATAAACAAGCAGTATTTAGATTTTTTTCTTTTAAATCATGCTTGAAATATACTATTTACTCTTTGTATGCTCAACAATACTGTGTGGTTAATATCCTCTTTTAGGGTCTATTACTGGAATCAAACATTGTCATTAAGATGAATACACCGCATTTGATTACACAGATAGTGTAAATGTGTAAAACCAAGCATTGTTAATGGCATGATGTAGCAAAGTTTATAAATAATTATATTTAAATCTTCAAGGGGTCAGAGTCTCAAAACAAACCAAAAACCAAAACTGTGAGCAGTTTGAATTACAGGTATTTTCTCTCCGCACCATGTTCATTCCAAACATGAAGCAACTGCCAATGATTTAAGAATAATTTAAGAAACTCTAGGTTCGTTCAGGTGAGAGTGAAACTCATTCAGTTTACACCATTGTTTTAGCTTTTAACCACAGGTCCTGCCGCTGTCTCTATGTTCCTGTAAGTCTGAACCCTGTCCACTGGCACAATCCAGACACATTTCCTATAATTAGAAGAGTGGTCATTTGTTAACCCAGTGTCAACTTGCACTCTGGGCCAGTAGTGAAGCAAGAAGAGACATGTGACCTTTCCACTGACCTGATTGATGAGGTGATGACCTCTGAAGTCCAGCCCATAAAGGAAAGGGGACACTGTAAAATGGTCATTATGATTAATGGTTTTCTCAGGCTAGGCCAAATGAGTAATTGATCAATCAAAAAACCCTCAGGCCTTAAACAGTTTTATTACCTATAGATATCAGGTATCTTTTCAACTTCTAATTCTCTTTGCTCTAGCTAGGAATTACATGGAAACATTTCTCATTGTATTTTAGAAGTTCAAATTAAACTTTTTGGATTAAAGGCATACATAATTAAAATACAATCCACCTGCAAAGCAAAGGGGACTTTAATAGTCCTCTGTTATTCTGAACTTTGGGTTCCAGCTAGTGAGCTTTGCTTGTACCATCCCAGTACTGCTTGCAAAAATTTGAATTCCAAGGGAAGATGTTTCAGAAAAAGAGATAATTAACAAGCTGTAATTGTTAGAAAATTAAGCACACTTTCTCAAGTTGTTCTTGAGTAAGACAATTGCCTCTTACTGCTTTGAAGGCATTAGCAATCTGTTCTGTCAGCCCAAAATGTTTGCTCTGCCAAAAATTGAGCAATTCAGCATTATGAACTACCAACCTTTATTCTAAAACAACACAGGCAAAGTTTATATGTATTGTTGCTCTCAAGTTCACAGCCCAGGAAAGCAGTCAGTAACTTCTTGACGTGACATTGCTAACGTTACCATGATGGCAGGATGGCAAAACCACCCTATTCCCTTTCGTAACTTCTCTAATCTGCAAAGGGATGGCAAACTTAAAGAGGTAAAATATCCTAGTAAAGCACTGGTTTTTCCTAGTCCCCAAAAGTTAACACCACAGATAACTGCAATTAACTGTAGAAGTTATGTAATGTGTTGGCGAACAGAAGACAATCAACTCCTAAATCTGAAACCACAGGGCATTAAATTTGCATGAGGGGCTGTACTTCACATCTGCTGTATTTCAGTGCAACTGACTTCAGAATCACGTCTGATACATTTCTGTTCTCAATTACTTCAGCGTCTTTTTCAGCAAGGAGGATGAGAAGAGCACCTGTCAGCCCTCAGGGAACACAGGGTCACAGGATAATTGCATATTAAATGGTTTCATGGCCTAGGATAAGGTCATGGATTCTGCCATTTATGGAACAATGTAACTGTTGTCAGAAAGCATATCCTATAACAAGAGTCCCACAGTCAACTTAATGACCACATGCAAATACCTCCAAAATACCTTTGCTTTTTTAGCAGATCATTAGAAGGGATATAACCCTAGAGAACCGAAATAAAAAAGGCAAAATCTGTTAGAATTCCGGAAGTACTAGGCAGAAAATCTCTGGAACTGCTGGAGAAATTACTATGATTGGGCACCTGCTATTCACTTACCTAACAGTCAAATATTTTTTTTTCCACCTTTTTTTTTTTAAGCCAGAGAGTCCACCAGTAGTACCTTCTGCATATATCCATGGAGAGAACTGAGTTAGCAACTGCACAACTTAATTTAAAAAAGATTACCTGGAGAGTTTAATGGAGAATTCATACACTGCAAAAGTGAGAACACGGAATCACGAAATACTGCATTCAGTCCAAGAATTCAGTATTTCATTTCCTATGAGGCCAGTGATTAAATTCTCCCAGAAAAATGCTAAGCAGTCTACAAAAGCAAAGGTTAACTGATCACTCAGTTAGGACAGACCTGGTTGGGATAAAGGTTGACAATGTTACGTACAATAAAAAATAGTTTACCTTTTTTTTTTTTTTTAGTTTTATTTAATCTTGAGTGGTACTTACAGGTAATGTCAGGAGATACATCTTAGTCTTCTAACTAAAAGCAATTAAAAACAAGAAGTTCGTTGGAAAGGAAAGTGACATTTAGAAATCTGAACCAGTGAAATGCTAATGCAATTGTAGTGTCTTTATGCATAATCACTCAAACTGTAAATGAAAATATTAAAGTGCAAATGTTTGCTTGCTCTTATATGCAGTTAAAAATAGCCATTTCTTTCCTGTTAGAAAGATTTATTCATTATATGACTTTTTTTCCTAAAAATCATCTTTTCTTCTGTTTTTATCTTCAGGCAATCTTTGCTTAAAAGGTTCCTCTTTAAGACTGCTGCCCTTATCAACTGCTCTCTCTTCTCTATCTTGTCAGCCTTTATAAAAGTTTAAACTCCTGACATTTTCTGCTTCCTTCCTGCGTCTGTAGTTCCAAACCTGTCTATATGAATTGGCTCGCATATTGGATTAAAACTGCTCCATAAAAACTGGCTTCAGAGTGGAAAAGAATGTCAGAATTGTTTTCAACTGCTATGAGTCATTACTCAATACTATTTTTCAGTCACCTAGTTTCTTAGTTTTGGTGGATTGAGTTCCCACTCCCTGTTCCAAAGTCCTAAAGGCATCTAAATTTTTCTCCTCAGGCTACAACAGAAGGACTGGAGGTAGTAGAAAACTCATCTTGCTCTACTTTCACTAGCACCATCAGCTAGTTCTCATTTTTCATAAAACATTCCATTATGTGATGTTTTATTCCTCTTTCTCCTCTAACTCTTCTAGGTGGAGCACTTTTGGCTCATTTTGACAATCAGCTCAGTTCTATCAATATGGCAGCAGATAAATTTAACTATTACCATGAAGGACAAACACTGGCTATAAATTTATGGTTATAAATCTGTTGTTCTTCCCTGTATCACATCCTTCCTTCCCAACTCCCACTAGGTTTTAGGTACAAACCATTCCAAGAACTGCTGATATGCAGACACTATTAAGAGTTTGCACCCATCTAAGCTGGCATCTGGCTAAAAGCACCCTCACCCCTCCACATTTTTACTTTTACAGTAACAGAAATAGCATCTCAAATCAAAATTCTTCAACTTCTTAGATACTTCTGTCCTCCCAAGAGTGTTCTCAGACATACCAATAAAAATTCTCGCAGCTCCAAAGTTCATACAAACCTTAAGAAAGATCTATTTGTTTAATCACACTAGTGACACTCACCATCACTCTCTGTATCTCCCCCAAGAACTGAGATCTCACTTTTAATTTTGTGTTTCAAGCTCACTTCCACCATCAGACAGCTCAAATACGCTGAACGTGTTATGCCTGCAGCATTCCCACGATCTAGAATCGACACAATATCCAGTTCTACACTCACATGGTCATCTAACATGTTCTTTGTTTAAAAAGGACATCACTTTATACTTGCCTGCTAAAGTAAATTTTATAAAAAATGAGATCACTTGTATTATTACAGCAATCAGTACCCTATGCAGTACTTTCACAGACGCAAATGAGCAATCCAAAGCTCTAATCAGTAAATAAGCCTCTTGAAAGTAAAAGTAAAGCCTAAGTAATATAAAGATTTATTGCAGAATAGGCTCAGTCCTATCTTTTCAAAGGTTTCAATCTATCTATTAGAGATTTGCTTTAAATGTCTGCTGAGCATAAGAGCCATTCATAATGCTAAGGGATCTGTTGGAGAAAATACATTGGTACCATTTTAACAGCCTTTAGTAGACAGTTTTGACAGCATTCCACATGAAACTTTACTTGCTGGATGGCAGAGCAGTACTTAATCATGGGTTTTATCAATCCATTCAAATTCGACATGTTTACCTATAGAGAGCAGTCTCAGCTGCTGGGCACACAGAGTCCAACCATGAAGTAAGATTTTAAAAGCTTCTGAAACTGCCATAATCACTGCTCTGGTTCTAGTCCTGGTTTTTACATTTTCAGTACAAATACTGGACATAACCTGAATGTCTCACAGCATTTTAAAAATTCAGTGTATTATTAAAGAGTTGAAAGCAGACTTCAGTTATTTTGCTCCTTCAGTTATATATACATTTTCTCTCTAAAAAGAGCAATCAAGCAGTATAGGAGGAAAAAAAAAGACTTTCTCTTCCTTTCTGTCTACTATTTCTCCCCCTCCAAAGCCCTGGAGACTGAACATGTTACTTAATTGATTTAAACCTGCTATATCCATCTTTTCAACTCACAGTGCACCAACCAGGAGAGAAATTCAAATTTGGGTGAAACAGCGATGAAATATAATGTCTGACAGCACCGGATTATTTATTCTCTTTTCACCTTATTCTGTCTGGGTTGGGGTGGGAGAAGAATTCTGCAAAATAAAATAAAAGTGAAGGGAGGGAAGTTCATATTGTGAACTCTCTAGGACAACTACCATTTTCTTATGCCATGTTCACACCATGACTGACAAAATTTCTGCCAGCCTATGACTAGAGTTTCTAGGCACTTCTACACTACCAAAAAAAAAAAAAAATTATTTGGACTACTAGTGATTACCCACAACCAACTGAATGGTAACTTTTTAAGTTACCACTACTTCAAGAGAGCCTGTGTGTCTCACATATCCCTGGATGCAGTGCCCCCTCAGTGTGGATGTGAAGAGGTAGCAAATCTGACCATAATTCTTTATTAAAATATAATACAAAAACGTATGTATGGACAAATTGATGCAGAAGGGAGGAGGCAAAAAATAATCAAAGAGAGTGAAATTGTTTCTTGGGAATGACTGCTGGCATAATTCTAAAATACACTTTATTTATATTAAGTTCCAAGCTGTGCTAAAGAGTTTCAGTAGCATACATTTTATTCCCCGTTGGTAACAAATGTGTTTCACTTGGCACCACCACTATGTCAATTGCCACAGCCTCCATCCATCCATCACTAGCTGATTTTCAAAACCTGAAAGATTCTCTTTTAGATACAGCTGTAACTCCTTAGCTTCTTTTTGCCAATCTTGTTCCAATGCACTTCTTTAGTTCCTACACAGACACACCTTTCTCACTGAACAACAGACTATTTCTTGGTTTTGACTCAAAAGTCAGTAAAATTAGAGTGTCATAAGTATGCTCACTGTAATTCTGATATTCTTTCTGTTTCTGGCTCTCAACCGAATTACTAAGCTCTAGTTTACCAATGTGTTTGTCCTCTTGAATTTATTTGGTGTTTTGTTTTTTTTTTTTTTGCTAAGGAGAGGGGAAATTGGTACAGTGATCTTTCACATTCAGTAATCTCTTCTCAATGTACATCGAAGACCAGAGTGCACTGATTTATTATCAGTTTACTGCTCAGCCCTTGGAGTTAACAACCTTATGCTAAGGAATACATACCATGTACCATTTACTAGGCAGAGACAAACATCAAAGACTTAATTTACTGAACATATTCTATCTCTGTTGGAAAAATGTTAGGTGCAAATTAATCCTGAAAACAGGGATGACAAAGCCCCAGACACAAATACGCAGTGGATCACTGTTCACAGACAATAAACTGTCCAGGATTTTAACCTGTATAGAAAGACCAAGAGTCTCAAGTCCTGAGGAACCTCTAGTCTGGAGAATTAAGTAAAGATTTCTATGCCCTTTCTTGAATTAATTTATAAATCATAGCCAAACACAAGAGAAAGCCCTATTCCAACCTTCAGAGTCTCAAAAAACATCCAAGAGATGCTGGGACATTTTGTAACATCTATGAAATACATATAATTCCGTGATATCATGGAATAAAGGCTTAACAGGTGCTCATCTAGAACTACAAATGTTATTATTCCATTGTGAATTAAATCACAGCAAATGATATACAACTGAATACTCTCTCTGAAGCTTTTCTTAAAGCTTTTTCTGTCTCTACCACCATGTAATTCTTCTCATTCTCTTCTCCCATGGAGCCATTCAGCTTACTTTATAATATATGTACAGTAACAAAAACTCTGTCCCCTCTGACACAAAACCCTGTTCCTTCACCCTCTATGACTTGCCCACAAAATAGGTGTACACTAACAATATCAGAAGAAGTACTGAAGACAACTGTATTCCCTACTGCCTATTTCCTTCCAGTTTTCCAGGAGGCAATTTCACAGAACCAATTAGGTTGGAAAAGACCTCTGACATCACCAAGTACAAATACACTGAACTAAGTCAATTACATAGAATTTGAGCATAGGCTAAAGTAAGAGGAGGAGGTGCCCCGGGCATCAGAACAGATGCACAGCAGCCCATAGAGGAGCCCCACGCCCAGAGCAGGGGCGTATTTCCCTGAAGGAAACAGACTCTGGAGAGGACCCATGCTGGAACTGTAGAGAAGTGGGAGGAAAGGAACATGAGAGAAGAACTCCTATGTGCTGATTATATCCCCTCCTAAATCCCACTTGTGCCACTTGGGCCAGGCAGAGGAATGTGGAGTAAAGGACTGAATTTGTTTGAACTGGGGAACAGAAGGAGATGGTTAACATTTATTTGTTTCTTACTACCCCAATCAAATTTAATTGGCAGCCAGTTAATTATCCCCAAGGCAAATCCTTCTTTTGCCCACAATGGTAATTTTTAAGAAAACCCCCTAGCTTTATCTTGAACCACAAGTTTTCTGATTTCTGTTTGTTTCCTGGTTTTCCCCATTCAACTGAGTCATGGAGAGTGTGGCTATGCAGGAATTTCACTGCTAACTCACCACAATCAGTAATAAAACTCCTATGGTTTTACTGAGATTACTTGATCCCTTGATGCATTTGACAGAATATTAAATGTTCCTTCTACATTTTTCATTTTCCTATGTTTTTCTCAGTCATACGCTCTGTCGGATACGTTACATTTGTCCATTAAGCAGCCGTTAAGTCTTCTCTGCACCATGTATTTGTCAACTAATACTAAATCACCATGTCAAACGTATTTAAAACACACTCGTTTTACCTCAGAGCAAAACGTTCTCTCAACATCTAAATTGTTCTCTCTGCACTTTCCATTTACCTGCTAACACCAGAAGCTGCCCAGCACACCTCTGCAACATGTTTAGGGAACAGACATTTTGCCTTCCCTGGTAATAGGCTGGTACTACAAGTGCCACTCTCCAAGAAGGTGTTTGGGATGAAAGGTGTAGTGGATCATTTTCACTGCTCCCACTCTTGATAGAGTGTGCACCATCAGGACTTGGTAACATGTTTGCTTCTCATTATCACTAGCCAGATTCAATGTTAACTGCATGTCTACTTCAGAAGTTTCTCTTCTTCCAGGTTTCCCATTTCACTTCTCTGAAGAGCCTGACACTGTTCCAGGATTCTCCCCTTTTGTTGTAATTATATCTTTACTTTAGGATTCTCTCAATTGCTCCAAGACAAATATTCTCATCTTCTCTCAGACTGCTCTCAGGTTCTCTCAGATATATATATTCCTTTGCAGGAAGAGAAACTTAGTTCTAGAACACAGATTCATCACTTAGTTAAATTTACCATTATGTAAATTAGTTTCTCTTGTTCATATTAATGTGTTAGAGATAAAATGCATATACAGACATACACATAAATCTATAAACACTAATCATAAGACTAAGCAGTAGTTTAGCTCCACTCCCTGAATAGTGAAAGATACAAATTTGTTTACCTCATTTAAAACCAACTTAATTTTTTTTTATCCTGAAGTAAAACCAAATGTGTTCATATTTTAAAGTCAAGACCAAGCAAAATATGCTTGATAGGACTGAGACAACAGTTCATAGTTTTCCAGAGAAAAAAATGCAGGGAGAAGGAAATTAAACAAGCATTCTTGCATTTATATCCTGATGTTATTTTCATTATGAAGAAGTAAAATTATATTTACTCCCTTCACAGCAAAGGTCAAACAATCTGATAAAAGCTACTTAATGCACTGAGAATGACTGATGTTTAAATGAAAAAGTCATGTTATTTTATGTAGCAAAACGTGTACTCTCTTCTTTATTATCTCCATATCATTAATATATTTATTCTTAATATTAAAAAAAGGTCTAAAACCAAACTAAGGTTCAGGGGAGCCTTCTGATTTATGTACTCCCATATCCAATAAAGATTAAGCCATCCATGACATTTTCATAATGGTAACATACCTCCTCTGTTGAGTACTTGAACTACTTAGTTCAACCACAATATTGATTTTTAGCCTAATCCTTATCCTATATAAGTACTCACACACCTATTTTACAAACCTCATGCTTCTCCAAAAGAAGGAGCAGTAGATATTACCAGTAATCCTATGTACAATAAAACAAATGCACACATAACTTCTTATGTATTCTGACTTAAAACCCCTTGGAATCAACCCTGAACATGGCTTTTTAGTTCTCAGAAACCAAAGAACTGGTCACTCATCATTATAGGTAAGTACATGCTATAAGCTTTCCTCGATACCTACATGCTATGGAAGCATCCTACAGAACAGCTGACAGTGTTTACTGCACGTTAAGTTACTGACATGTTCCAGAAAAAACTTCTCATGATGTTCTAGAAAAACAGTAATAAATGCTCTCCAGAGACACACCGGGAACACCACTCCCTCCACCCAACAGCTGAACAGCCATTGCAGCCTTGACATAGTTCATGATTCTGCTCCTAGACCTTCGAGGAAGGGCAGAAAGTGGGATGATAAAAACCCAAGGACCTGTGTGATTTTTTGCTAGATCATCTGGAAGAATTGATTTAATTCAAAGACAATGGAGCTGTAACAGGTGATCAGTTGCTCAGTATTCTGTATAAAAATCACTACGGGACAGGCTATCTTGGTCAGACATTTAGCAGCGGCACACAACACAAACCTATGGCTTTAAATATGTGCACCATTTTATTAAGCTGGAGTTACTGAACCAATATTGATGCTATCCCATTTATCAGTATTGTCTGTCAGGATAGCAATAATTACTTACTTTCAAATCCAGTTATGATCATCAAGGTCACATTTTCTGGTGTGGACACCTAATAATAGAAGTTTTCTGCTAACTTTCTGCCTTCAACTTTTCCTATCAAAAACCCATTTCAGTTTGGCAGCTCAGATTTCAGGCTACCTCAGACTGCCAAATCACCATTATAGAATTTTATTCTTTTTCAACTCAGGAAGATTGCAATGTGAAATACTCTCCAGCAATCACTTGCAGTGTCTGAAAAACAATGACTTCTCTATTCTAGGTACAGAAAAAAAAGCACCTAAGGTTGATAAGCAAAATAACTTAAATACTCTTTTTAAAAAAATATAGTAATAATATGTGTATTAATATACATAAAATTTCTAGTTGACCCACGAAATAAGCCAAAGCCTAAAATACTGTAGGGCCATACCAAATATAAAGGGAAGTGTGTAACTATGAAGTCAGCTGTTTATTTGGTACCATTCCATTTATTTACAGTACTATAACCAATGAATAAGCAGCAGAAGTGAGTATCTTGGGTGAGAAATTCAAGCCTGAATTCCATTCTTTGCCAATTGAAAAGCCATTTCCTCTTATGGATGTACCGTCTCTAGTCCTTCCACTTTACCTGCCATGGATTTTCTATCACCTCTGAACCAGTGACCTGACCTCCAACCCACAGAGACCACCCCTAAAAAATGTCTTAGCTTATTTGACACAGCTTTCCATCTCCTGTGATACTAATCAGGGTCCTGAAAAAGATTACTATAGCCCCTGATACTGCTGTAGAATAAAAGCATTTAACTACTCCCCATGTAACCTGAAAGAAAGCTTAAGCAAAGTCTAGACAACAGACCAAAGATTCATTTGTGGGCAGCTGCCACAACTCTGCAATGCAGAAATATTATTTGCTGAAGGAAAATAAAGATTAAATTTCATGCTTTAATTTGCTGATAAAACATCAAGCTCTGTCAGAGTCAGCCATCAAACTTGCATTAAGTCTCATTTATTTGCAGGTGTAGCCTTACCAAGTGAAGTCTGAAGCAGAAAAGAAAAAGGATGTGGTATACAAAAAAAAAAAGTGATCTTCGCCATTTCCCTCACAGCAGACCAAAATACCATGCAAAAAGCGTAATTCTGTCCTATAGCATTACATGTCTTACACAAACACCATTCTCTCGTCATCCTTACAACTCATTTTAGTTGAAAATCCTGGAAGTCTTAGGGACAGTAATCTCTCGGATGAAATTCTGATTTCCCCCATCTTTAAATCATTGTAAAAACACTCTTCAATTTCAACATAACCAAAATTTCATCCTATATACCAAATATATCAGTATCCCTATACATCATGAAAGCCAGCACCCAAGCAAAAGAGCTTTGCTGTTTGTTTCCTATTTGTGATGCTTTCAATTTTCATGCAAATTGAAGTTAGACTTGGCTACTGAGCTCTTGTTTCCTTGCTAAAAACAGACATGTAAATACTTGCTTTAGATAGAAGTTATGAGAATAAAAAGGATTTTTTTTTTCATATTTAAAGCAATAAAAACACTAGGCAATATTCTCTTAAATTCCAGAAAATTATTTTAAGGAGGAGCCAGGTACATGGAGCACAGTTGTGCCCATGACTTCTCCACAGTAGTACTGCATTCAATCAATCAGTGACAGGTGCCTGAAGTTTGGACAGTTATACTCCAGCAACACAAGGCAGTAAGGTAAGTTCTTCTTTCCTTATCTCTGCATACTCAAATGAGTAACTAAATCATCTCCTAACCACGTCCTTGCTCTTCAGCCTGGCCCATCAACGTGCAGCCGAGTTCCTTCAGAGATAACGGAGTGGGCACCATCTGCTATCAATACCGTCCACACCCTTCCCAGTCGAGACTTGTTTCAGGCCAAGCTTCTTTTCTGAGTTAACAGAAGGTGACAAGCCTGGCAGTTCACAAATTCTCCCTGCATGACTGATTCAGCCTGGCTGACCAGATACATGCTAATGAGAATGTGCCAACTCACAACAAAAACATTTCTGAATAATTTAAAACTTCAGAGCTTGGTGTGCCAGATAATATAATTCATTGTTTAATGACGGTGCCAGCAGAATGTACAGGCATCTACTACAAACACTGACTGCAAAATCATCATCAGACCTAACTTTATAAATAATGCAAAAAGAAAAGGAAGCAAAGCCAACTTAAAACTTTGTTTTCATCTGCATCAGCAAGCCTGATGACATGAGCTATATACATTTCACATATTCTTGATTTTGAGGCTTCATGTATTTTTGTAGCTTTCTTTCAAAGATAAAGGGTACTGCTGACTAAATTTATGCCCTGAAGTTTTTCAAAGACAATACTTATTATTTTTCTTTTAGCTTGCCTGTGCACGTGTATCACCAACACCATCCACTCAGGAATGCAGAAGTGAATCAAAGAGGTGCTTCAAAACAAAGAAAAGAATATTTAGGACACTTTCTTAGGTGATAGGTCCCATCACGCCACACTGTGCCTTTACTGCAAGTCCTTAAAACTAGTTAAGACTAGTTAACTTGGAAAATACTGCCATTAACTACCTTTCTACACCCAAGTATTTTTGACAAATCCATTCTTAACTGCAAAAGTTGAAGTCTGTTGATCACAAATACTGTTGAAAATCCAATCATGATACCACTTTTTTTTTTCCAGTTTTAAATGAGTTTTTAACCTAAGAGTGAGTTTGGGTTTGGGTTTTGTTGATGTGGTTTTGTGTGTGTGTGTTTTGTGGTTTGTTTTTTTTTTTTCTTTTAATATTTAATACACTGAGCCTGTGCAACTTTTAATGAAAGATACTTTGCCAGACTTGAATAAAACCAGTCTTATTCTTCTGAACAACTGGCACTAACAGAAGAATTGTTCAGTTAAAAGCCAGTTTAAACAGCAACTCTGAAGAGTAGAAAACTGTATTTAGGTGCTTTGGAGTTGATGCAAATCCTTGGTAGAACACTAAGTTGGGGATGTAGGTACACTCTCAGCAGCCCTATACTACTTGTTCTAACAGCATCAGTCTGACACACGTCCATTAATGACTGTAACTCAAGCATAGAAAGCTTCACAATTTTTTAGACACTTTTAATAGACATGGACAGACAACTGTTCAGTTTTGCAATCACTCCAATGTTTCCACATGCCATAGAAGATTGGCACAGTGTATAGAATAGATAGTGTAATAAAAGTTTAGTTGGAACAGCAAGAATGGTCATTGACTGACCATTCTATTAGAACATAAAAATACACACACATATACACACAAAGTGTTTGGGGTCTGTTTTGTTTCTTCCACTACATGCTGTGCTTTGACAACTGGCTGTGTGTTCAGGACTCCACAAATTACAAACTGCCCTTTGTTCTAGGAATCTTTGTCTTAATTTTGATAACTGGACTTCTTTTCAGATATGCTGCAGAATGATTAACTTGTTCTACCATTAGAGATTTATTTCATTTACAAGAAAAAATTTCTTCTTTGACAAACTAGGGACATGTTCTGCCACCCTCCTGCAAGCATATTCTTGTCATTCCTCCTACCCTGTTAGCACTTTCTGTTCACTCCAAGTCAGCATTTGCCACGCTGTGACCCCAAAGGCAGCCGTCACCATCTGCACCCTACCAGCTTCATGGGCTGGACAGCTATTTGGAAATTCCTCCAAAATGGCAAAAACACATCTTGCACCACCTCAGAGACTGCTTTCCACTGCCATGACTGGCCCCAGCTGCACCTGACACGGCAAGTGTTTGGACAGCTCCAGCCAGCACTGTGGATTTCAAAGCCCTGTTCTGTTAAACTACACATGCTGGTCTCATCCTGGTTATACCATGGGCACCAAAGACCACTGACAGATTGTCACTATCCCAAATATTTGCTACATCTTCTTGGGACTTCAGAAACTAAATCCCATTTAAAACTTTCATGTACCCCCTTCATACTACAACCCCTTTTGCTATCAGTCTCTGGTACTCTGTCGTAAGACTTGACCCGCTATATAGGTGTCATATCTACTGAAAACCTAAAACAACTTTAAAAAAATTCCTAACAATTACATACATTTCTCCTCCTCTTCTTCCATCTCTTTAGCAAAGGTGCAAGTGTATCAGTGCAAGGGTCACATTTAAGACAGAATGTTGGATTGTTGCTTTTACTAGTATTTTGAGATTTCAGAATCTTATCTTGCTTGTTAGGTGCTAACCTCTGCTCCACCAGCCATCTTTGGAGAGCCCACCAGCAGTTCTGAGCTAATTACAGAGGCTATAGACTCCCTTGCCCTTCCTATGCTTAGATGAAGTTGGTCATGTTCTATACTAAAATCACCTCCTTTTTAGGAAAGAAAGGCAAAAGTAGGCTTCACTTCATTTTCTGACTCAATTTGTGTGTCTGGCTATTTCAGCATGAGAGTTCTATTGCAGAGACAAGGAAATGCACAAGCTACTTAAAAGGAAATAAAAAAAGCTGCCAAACTTTCCAACTAATTAGTGAGTGTTCATAAATTAAGAATTTTATCCTAATACCAAGCTGGATTTTTTTTGTACTAAGGGAAAACAGAGGAATAGAAGATTGCTGATACAAAGATGCCAAGAAAGACCAAAAAAACCAGCATTCGCACATTCCTGTAAAACATGGGGCAAGAAAGTTGTGGGCCCTTCCCCTGAGGCTTCAGTTCTCACTTCCCAACTAATCAGTGAGGCCAGGTTTTCCTACCTCTTCATTTGCTTTCTTGTATCCTATTCCCATTTCAGAGGTCACCTGCCTAGTGACCTTGGGTCTAACAGATACAGGAGGGCTCGTACAGGACCTCTATTTTCTCAGCTGCCAAACTTGCTGTACCCTCACCATTATGTCATCAGAGTAACAAGGGAGAGAAAAGAGGGGTTTGACCCCAAAAAGCTCTGCATCAACATTATGCCTAGTGTGCTGCCTGGATTTTGCTCCAGCGATGGTACCTTCTCTTAAAATTATGCAGGATACAGACTCCATAGAAGACAGTTCCACGTATCTTTTTAGGAACAGAAGACACTGCAGAAGCTGCTTCTTCAGGTCTTTATGAAAATAAGAAAAAATTAGCTTTTTAAGAATAAAGGTGGCAAAATAATCAAAGCCTTCTAAAGGGGACCTGAAATGATCTCTTCCAGACAGACCATAACCAAACCATGGCAAAACTGCAAAGATTATGCATGTTACCTCTGCAGCAGCCAAGTTACCCTGTTTCCCCTGTCCTTCCTTTTTCAAACACACCCCAGGAAAGGGCAAACTGTGCTTTCCTTGGCTTTTGTGGTCCTGTCACCAAACAAATGCATCAGTTCCAGTACTAAGACTTCAAGGAGTATTGCTTGTAGGATGATAGTGAACTAAATATTAAGTGGCTAATGCATTTCTTTAGTTTAAGAATTGTTTATCCCCACTGCAACAAAGAATGTCTGGTTTTACTTGGAAATTTTACTAACAGGTCCTGAATACTTGTTGAAATACTTCTCTGAAAGTCAGGTAGTGCTTTCAAAAGCTTATCAGTAAGATAGCCTAGAGTTTTTTCTCTTCTTTTTTGGCACTGGAATAAAATGGATGTACTGGCATGTAGTCTGAGGGCCACAACCCTATTCTAATGAGGTGTTACAGGGCCAAGCAGAAAATAATTCTCCTGCATGGTCCCTTGGTGTCTAGTATACAAGTGTAGTACTGTCATTTTCATAACTAAAAGCAGTCATGACTGCTTAAAGCACAGGCTGAACAGGTTTCAATGCCAAAGCTTTGGGGAAAAACTAGATTTACTTGGAAAGCTCAATAGGATCAGGATGTAGCAACTTCACAGCCATACTTCACCATGTCAAATGCAGACTCCACATTCATTACAAGACGACTTCCCACAGCAGAGATGCTTGTAGGTATGATTTCTGGGTAAGGAGATCCTTTCACCACAGTCTCCAACTAGGCACATGCTTACAGTATTATCTGCAAGTATGAGAGACACATTTCTACATTGTCCAGCCCTTTTGCAAGCAAGCATCTGTTAAAGACATTGAGCTATATGAAGAGCAGCTGAAATGCACCACAAAGTCAGTGCTGAATATGGGCTTTTTTTTGTTTTGTTTGTTTACCAGACTGAGATGTTGGTCACCCCTAAGCCACAAGCTAAAAGGCAAATTTCTACCCTCCTTTAATACTGAAATGTGTATACTCTTGGGAGCAAGTACTTTGAGAGCTTGAAGTTGACTGCCTTATCTAGATAGCATTGAGGGGTGCAATAGCCAGTTAGGCCTCTGAATTTTTGAAAACGCTGTGTTCCACCAGCCTACCCAAAATAATAAAGTCAGAGTTAGGGTAGGTAGAACAGCATGCTGTTGCAAACATTAAAAAGGCACAACTCAAGGGCAGAGGTCCTGCAGAAAGACCTCAACAAATTAGAGAGATGGGCAATCACCAACAGTTTGAAGTTTAACAAGGGCAAGTCCTGGACTCTGCAACGTGGGACAAGGCAACCCTGGATGTATAGATGAGTACCTCTATAGTTGGGAACCTCAAATCCTCTATGCAGTTTTGGGCACCACAGTCTAAAAAAGACACTAAACTATTAGTCCAAAGGAGAGCCACGAGGATGGTGAAAGGTCTTAAGGGAAAGCCATATGAGGAGTGCCTGAGATCACTTTGTCTGTTCAGCCTGGAGGAGACTGAGGGAGACCTCAGATCCGTCTACAACTTCCTCATGAGGGGAAAAGGAGAGGCAGACACTGATCTCTTCATTCTTGTGACCAGTGACAGGACTCAAGGAAACAGCATGAAGCTGAGTCAGGGAAAGTTTAGGTCACATACCAGGAAAAGGGTTTTTTTCACCCAGAGGGTGGTTGTGCACTGGAACAGGCTCCCCAGGGAAGCACCAAGCCTAACAGAGTTCAAGAAGCATTTGGACAGTGCCCTCGGGCACTTGGGGTGTCCCATACAGGACCAGGAGCTGGACTTGATGGTCCTGATGGGTCCCTTCCAACTCAGCATGTTCTATGGTACTGCTGTAATGGCTTGCCCTCCTGTCTGTTACTCCTACCTTGAAGCTATACGGAGGAGGGAAACTTCCATCTGTCTGCAAACATGCAACAGGTCTCCCTTACAAATCCAGTGGGTGTAACTGCCCCTTCTGGGATAAAGTTTAGGTCTCATTGCAGCTGCAAAAACAGCCAAAGGGTGCCAGAATGCCAATTCACATGTCAGTGTGTGGCCAGTGCCCATAACCATTCTGTGCCCATGCCAAAAATAAGTCACGAGTCACAGCACATTTCGTTTCTTTAACAGCAAGGTAAGCAGATTCATTACAGGAAACATTACAGTGCAAGGAAGAAAAAAAATCTTCCTCCTTCAGAATATTCATCTTTTGCTTAATATCTTGTGCTTTTACAAAACTCCTCATGCCAAAACAGTAATGTGCAGTCTGAAGAGGCAATACCCAATCTCCGAAGAATGTATGCAGAAGTACAAGAACTTCATAACTTCAAACAATATAAGGTGATGTTTACAAGTGGTACAAACCCCAGTAACAGCAGTGGGATTTACTATGGACGTATGCTTGGCAGTGTGATTAAGCACCCATCCAAACTGGGGCAAGCTGCTGCATTAGCTGTTAAAGCAGGTAACTGCTGAAGCTTGATAAGACAGTACAATATTAACCCCTAGTCACATTAAGAGAGGCTCCTTGAGGAACAAAAAGCTGGCATTAAAAAATTTCAAGGAAGTAGATAAATGTTTATGTAAGTCTAAGAAATAAGGTATACTTTATTAACATTACATTTTGAAATTGTATTTCTACAGTACATCTTATTCAAGCATTTTCAAAAACCTAAGCTTCTGAAAAATAACTCATTTTTTCTGAAAAAACTCAGAATTAATGCTTGAAAGAAATTTTAAAAAATCATCTGAATGGAAGCCTGACTTCTGTTTTTCCCCATAGTTTAAATGCCTGGAAAAACATAGTGCTATTACACAGGAAAACCATGAGGGGCCATTACTCAAGCTCTACTTCCATATTTGCAGACCTTTTGAACCCATCTTCTCCACATAAATTTCCAGCTATTGTAAACAGAGCTCTACCCACTAGACCTACTAAGCTTAATGATATGGAGAAATGCCACTCTTTGCCATCTGGAAAGAACACACTTCATACAGCTTCCAGCTCAAAGCCAGGGTAAGCATAGCAGCCAAATCCACACTTGGTACAAATTGGTGCCATCTCACTTCAGCACTGGGGTTTTTCCAAGTAATGCCAGCTGAGTGGCCATTGAAATGTAGTGACATCTTTGCATCACAATCATCTGTAAGTGGTAACTGCAGCTAATGCAGCTATAGCAGGAGAGAAAAATGAATCTCAAATGCATTGCAGGACTGCAGACCTCGTGCCTCACAGGGCTTTTGTACAGCCTACATTCAGTATGCTCTAGCAGAGCCTGTGAAGTGGGCAATGAAGAATGAGGGTTGCACCCAAGCAGGGGTGGAGAAGGTGGCAGTGTTGAGGGCAGGTAGACTCCTTGTGATGCAGAAGGTCAGAATCAACATCATTTGCACCAGGGAGCAAGAAGGATCTGTGTCACTGCCCTACCATCTACCATCTATAATCAGCCAGCTAAACCCTTCTGTTTGCAACACACAGCTGAAGAACTGTGGTACTGGGCTTATTTAACTGTCTGCAGAGACAGCAGCCATCACACAGGAAACCCAAACCTCAACTACCCTGTCTGTGTTGTGTAGCAGTGTGGCAATGAAACCTGGAGAAGTGTTGAAGAGCTCAGTCTCACTGTAGGTTAACAAACTTGCCAGGCTGCCTAGAAGTCACGTTTCAGATTACTCTTCACATGACCAGAGCAGATTTAGACCAAAGTTCACTGCAACACCCAGTTAGACATATGACCTTGTAGGCTGGCAGGAAGAACACCTCGTGGGAAACTCAGAAGAGAATCCCAGTTATCAGATTTGGGTGCTGAACTTCAACAGCCGAGGTTGTTTATCTTCATTCTCTCTGTCTCTGTTGCCCAAAGAGATTTTATTTATCACCCAACGAGAAACAGAGAGAAGTGAAATGAACTTAAGCTTCTGTTCTGAAGAGACCAAGTACTCAAAAATTAACAAGCAGACTCTGAAGTTCCTCCAGTCCCCAAACTCTAAATCTGTTTTCCCTTTGTGATCGACACAGAAAGGCTACCCCCAACAGCCAATCAATCAGGATGAGCTGGATGAAATACCTTACTCGAAGTTCCAGGAATTAGAGCATGGAAATGAACTGATTAAGTGAAAGCTACTCATAGTGTAGTTTCACTGGCAACACCACTGCCTTTTTCCCTGTAATATCAAATTCCTATCTACTTGGATGTTGGGAAATCCTATACACTCCAAAACAGGGAACTGTAAGTAGTTACTTGTGACCACCAGTTAAGGATATGGACTTGCATACCTCACTTGTGACCTCAGTCAGCGCTGCACTGAGGTCCACATAAGTAGATTGGAAAATCTGTGCTTTTATCTGACCTGCTGACTAGACCACAAAGTGTTCATATTCAAGCAGTATCAACTGACTCACAGAAAAGGCTGATGGACCAACATTTTTACACCCTACTTAGAAGTACTTACTTTGCTAAATAAAATGCTACTAAAGAGAAAAGTGACATAGAATTCCCCCACGAACTGCTCTTTGTTCAAATAAAATTTGGAGGAAGTCAGAAGTCCCCTCTCTCTAGCAATTTTCCTTATCTCTCTGACATTAGCCTATCTTTTTAAAGCCATGCCTTTCGAAGAACTCTCCACAGATGCCATGCTTTGCACAAGCAAGGTTCTGAAGAGCAGCACTCTGCACTGCACAGGATATAGATTTGGTTCCATGGCAGCAATAAGAACACAATCCCTTACTACTGCAGCCTTTATTAGAATTACAATTATTAAGCAACTAGTGTTTGAATTTTTAACATATCTTTTAAGATGTGAAGTCTAATATTTATGGGGTTTCTATTCCAAATTCATTATGAAAGCTTCACCTTCTAAGATCTTAAATTTCATTTTTTCTTTCTTTTTTTTTTTGTTTTTCTGAACCACGTATCTTAGCTGAATAAGGTAAAGGAACCCCATCTTCACCCTCCCCAACCCTAATTTCACAAGAACAAGGCTGAAGGAAAAACAGTCATAAGGTTCATTTCAGCTCACAGCTCCTTAAATGGTCACAAAACAATGAGAGCACACAGATGCCCATCCACTTATCTCCATCTTTTCAACCTGCCTGGCAAACTCTGTGGACAACACAGAAATACACCAGAATCCTGGCCTCAGCAGCATTACTGGAGTGGGATTTGCTGCTGCAGTATATAATTCTGTGAAGAGTTGCAGGCAGGCAGAGTGAAAGGCCAGCGAGACACAGCTGCGAACCCAAACAAAACTATTAAGTCCAATATTAGAGCCAGCAGCTTTGTCAGCATACCTCTAATGTAAACAAAACATAGGCTGCACAGTACACCCTCAGGAACAGAGGGAACGGCCTTCCTCCAACTACCAGACTTCCTCTGCAACATGAAGACAAGGCTCAGGATTCATACTTGAGACCTAACTAAAATTTACAGTTTTCCAGGCCCTATCATCTTGAACACATCATGACACACAGAAGCCAAGGAAAACAAATGGAATTCATGTTTTACTGGGTTCCACATGCTGCAATATTTCCAAGCCTACTAGCATCCACCAAGAAACATGCAGAATGCTCAATTCTGAAAACAAATCCATTACCAGGACAAAGCACAGAACAAAATCAACTCAACAAGCTACTCCAGATGTTTTTCATTTAACTGTATTCTGCAGAGGAAGTGAATCTGGTACAAAATATACTTGGCTTTGGTCCATATTCTTTTTTATTATTAAGCCTGGGGGGCAGGGGGACTAGTGCCCATCTTTGCAGCCAATTCCTCCTCCTTCTTGGTGTACACTCACTCCCACTCAAAGCAGATGGTACAGAAGAGTCACCTATTCAAAGCTAGCTGCTGGTACCACTCTAGCAGTGAAGTGCACTCGGGAAGATAAATTAATGTGCACTGTAGACAGAACACATGCTGTACATATACTGGATCAACAAGACATGAGGCTGGACTTGGAGACCCTGGCATGCATACACGACAGCAGAGGAATACTGACAGCAGTACAGGCAGGCAGCTTTCCCTTTCCCCTTAACAAGGTTAAACCAGCAACATAAAGATGACTGTACACCTTGGCTGTCACCCAAAAGTTTACTCTGAAGGGAGAAATCTGATTTACCCAAAATTATGTGCTCTACAGATACCACGTGTACAGTAAATACACATCTTCTGGAAGAATACACACTCACACTTACTTATTATAAGCAACTGACTGAAGTGCCATCAACTCCAGCAAGTTAAGCTTCCTTCAGTGAGTTACAGGGGATACCTTTATACAATTTACAGTCCCACAGCATTCCACTTGCACAAAAGGGGAAGTTGCTGCATATATCTTGGGTTTGAGAAGCATGTATGTAAAACAAAACTGCTAGACAACTCTCCCATACTAAGCACAGAAAAAGGTTAAGGAAGAAAGAGGATGTGAAATGATTTTTTCTGTGGAGTACATTCCTCCCACCAAACCATATATCTAAACATAGCCAAAATAATGGTATAAACAGAACAGATTAATAAAGCTATGAGGTTTTTATTTTTTGGTACTAAACTAAGAACAGTTTATTATAATAAACAGATTAATCTGAATCACCTTTCAAAACCTACACTGTAATGGCAAAGTTTGAAGACAGTTTTTGATCCTAGATTTGATTTTTTTGTCCAGTAATATGAACTACTACTTAAAATATCAACAAGTAATTAAAATACAGAAGTTGCCAGTCTATTTCTGTGTTGTTAGCATGATGAATCATTCATCTAATTCCTTCATTAAATTCCACCTGATTATTCACACCCCTGTCGAACAAACATTTGTGCATTGTGCTACAAATCTAATAGCTGACAATCACCAACACACAGTTATTCCCTAGCAAAATTTGTATTCATTATTCACATACTATTTAAAGTTTATTAACTATGACATTCTTATGAGTCTAAAAGCAGACTAAGTGAATATGTCAACACAACTATGTGTACATCTGCACAAAGAAGTTACTTCTAGAAACCATTTCTAATTTATCTAAAAAAATCTTCAGTTGTGCAGGAGCAGATCCATGTTTGGGAACAGATAACTGCAACTTGATACCTACTGAAAGCATGTTTCTGGCCAATATTCCAGGGCATAACTGCGAGACAGCTAAATCTTCTAAGGGCACCCATCCAGTCTTGTGATGAAATTTTGGGAAAATTCTCTTTCTACCCACATGGCGTGATATAGAAAGTGCCGAAAGAGTCACTTTATCTCCAGGGAACTAACAAGCCTGCATGGTTACAATGTAGATTTATAGCCCTTGGCAAAGGCAACTTCTACCTCTTCCCACCTCTGAATCTGACAAACTACTGTCAGATTTCCCTGCATATTTAAAATCCTCCAGGGAACAGCTATTTATTACTGCTATATATATAGCCATATTCAATAGTATTTACTTACTATCTCCAATAGCATTTTGTTTCCATTCAAAATTAATGCAAGAACATTTTGCTACTTATTCAGGCTTTTTAAAAGAATATTTATTCCATATTCCCATATGTTGAGTTCTACTTCCTTTCTAAGTTTGCTTCCAGTTGTTTTACTGCAGCTGTGAAGGTGTGCACAGCTTCCTTGTCATTTACAAAGCACCCAGAAAAGCTCTTCAGTAAGTAAGCCAGCACATCTCCCCACACACTTCAGACACACAATTAAAACCTAGGAAATGGAATTACTCCATCCTTTCCAGTTAACAGTTTACTCTAATAACTAGGTCAAGTTGTACTTTCAGGCCACAACAGGATGCATTCAGGAACACAGAAATATGAGAGCACTCTCAGGTCATCAGCCCAGTGCTGTACTGTTAGCAAAAATACCTAACAAACTCCATTTCAAAACTCTTTGGGATTTCTTATGCAAATTAGTCTAATTACAAGACCACTGCAGACCTTTGATTTAATGACGAGAAAGTTTTTTCTAACTTGCAGCCAGAATTTAATCATGTCCATTTAAAGCCAATTTAGAAGCAACTCAAGCTCCTTCAGTATCTACAACCCTAAATGAAAGTAAAATTCAGCCTGAAAACTGAGATTGCAACCAGATAAACTTTAATTTAGAAAACAAGTGATAAAAAAAATTACTTAATTTTAACTTTTCTTTCAAGTGAATCACAATTATTAAGATACCTTTAGCTCTGCAAGAAAATGGGCTTTAAAAAACCTCCAACCTACCTGATTACATGTCAATCTACTGAAAAGCACAGTCCAGCAAGAGAGATTCCAGTGATATTCTGCAGGATTTGAAGGAAACTCTAGCTATAATTCAGTGCTCCAAGAAGGTTACACCACAATGAGAAGATCCAAAATCTGAAGACAGATATACCACTAAAGACAGAAGCAACTTCTGTAAAGTGCAAAAGGGGTTTAGAAAGGCAAGAATTACAGAACTGTCATCTAAGGAGGGTAGGAAGATGATCACAGGGTTGACATTGTACTTTTGGGGAGTTGCCTGTTTACTGCTAAAAGATCTGGGCAAACATTTGCAAAGGGCACTATACCTACACTTTTCCAGCAAGCGTATCTTTTCAATGCACAAGTCAGAGTGATGAAAGTCAAAATGTTTTGACAGCATTAAAGTAGAGACTGCTCATGTAACTATGTCATTACATGAACACTGCCACAGAAGGATTAAAAAATGCAGATGCTCTGTAGATATTCTTGTCCTAGAAACTCAGTTTTTTGTCAGTTCTTATAAACATGTTCTAAGCTTTTAAATCTAAACTGATACACAGAAACAGCTTAAAAACAAATGCAGAATTTAAGCAGGCTGGAGTTAACAGACATCCCCTTTGTTCTGTCAGAGGGGGAATTGCTAAAGGTCAGCGTGTTTTCAGTGCACGCTACAATAGCTATCAGTCACAAGAGAGCTGCAATACAAATCTCTGTATGGAAGTTGATGGCTACAAGGATACAGCCTAAATTCCACTTTTACTGCGTTACAGTAAATGGCACATCAAGGAGAAACTTCCACTGCCATGGCAAAATTTGTACCCACACAGCAATCAACACATTTCATGTTGCTTTTATCAATGGTAAGAGTGCACAGATATCTGAGAACCTTTTCTAAAAATAAAGCTTGAGGGGAGGGGGGAAGATTAAAGAATTTTGACCTCTCGTGTCATCGACCTAATCCTATCATAAAATGAATTATATGAAGATGAAAGAAGTGAGAGTATAACTGCCCAGACACAGGCAAAGCCAGCAAGAGAGAACATGAAGGCTTTCAAAACAAAGTCTAACATAATGACAGGCACTCTTCAAGGCACAGACCTCCAAAAATCTTTAGAACCATGTCAGAAGGTAGAATTATTTCAAGTCAGATACTCTCTGAAGTAAGATCTTCTAAACAAATAAATAACCACTCTTGAGAGGTTAGAGAGTAATAGAACTACTACTTCAGCAGCACCTGTCATCAGTGCAGAGTCCCCTCTTTCACACAAAGCAGCTCAGTTCATTCTCGCACCTTTATGAAAACTGCTTGGCAATACACAGAAAACACCAAGCAGCCATGTAGAAGAGAAGATAAAGACTGATCACCTTGGGAAACATGGCTATTTCATCAACACCAACACATTACACAATTTACTGTATGCCTCAGGATTGAATATGCAATGGAAGGCTTAAGGAGATCTTATCACTGACTGTAATCAGAAGAACAGTTTGGACAAACAGAAGAGACAGTTTAACTTATTAATTAAACTGTACTGAAAACAGAAAAAGGACTAAGTGTCCCCACAACCTGAAATCTTATTTTATTATTATTATTATTATTATATATTGGCAGCCAATGAGATTTAGAATACCATCAAAACATAAGAGAGACAACATACTTAATACATTAATTTTTTTAAAAGTCAAAGGTAACAAGAGAGTCAAAAGAAGCTGCAATTTTTTTCCCTTGCCTTTTTTCACCCCTCCTCTCCTATTTCAGGAAAAAGCACCTTTAATAGAGAGCCAAAACAAGAGGGAGATCACCAATGATTAAGAGAGATAAGCATAATTATTTGGGTAAGTAAGAATCAAGAAAGGGATCAGGAACTTCAATTAAGGCCAAACCTCAAGAAATACACAGTGAAGAAACTGAGGCATGCATCTGTTTTCTTTTGATAGGACAGGATTTGTATAGATTTCAGCAAAATTCTGTGGGATTTTTCTGGGGTTTTTTGAAAGTCATATTTCTTACTACATTTCCTGAAGAGGTGAACTGAAAAACCATGCCCCAGAACATTAGCGCTTGAGGAAGTGGTCTAGTCGAGCCAGTGTGTTTGGGGAGCTCTAAAGGCAGCTTAGCTACAAACTTTTCCTTCCTGTTAAGTTCCATTAGACCAAGACCCTGTGTGTAAGTGGAACGTCAGATAAACAGGGCTGGCTCCTTTACAGACCACCAACACGAAGATTTAGGTATACCAGGGGTTGAACACTGTGGCACCACTCACAGTAGCCTGGACAGCATACAAAATACTTTCAAGGAGTAATGACAACTACAGTTCAGCTCTACCCAAATCCATCTGGAACAATTTAACAGAAACCATCGAGCTATTGCAAGACGAACCCTTGTGCAAGAGGAGTTGATTATGTCCCACCTATTATGTCCCACCTATTGAGTCCTTTTCTGGTCTAGTTCCAATGTTAGGATGATTTTACTCCAAGTATTTCACTGAAGAAAAATTCAGAGCATAGAAAAAATACAGTGAGACAAGTTCAGGGAGATCAAACTACATTTGACAAAACAGAAGTTAGCTAAGGCCACGGGCAAAACTGCAAACTCCTCATTTCTGAGGAAAAATCAGATTTAGGGCAAGACCCAAAGTGAAGAGTGCCACCTACTGAAGTGCCAATATACCCTACGAAAAACTAGGTTTTTCCTGGAAACCTCCCAGCTGTATAGTACCAAGCTAACTTTGCAAGGTCACAGAATCACACACTAAGGAGATCTGGCTGCAGGCCATGTAAAAGTAGACACTGTACAAAGTCCAGAGACAAAGAAAGCATTTGGCACTGAAAGCAGATGGAAACCTAAGAGGTCTTTGTTTATTTGTTTGTTTTGTTTATCAGCAATTATCCCAGACACAGGAGGACTGGGATTTATCTATTTAGACCTATCATAAAAATCAAGCTATGCCTGATCACAGATACCTCAACTTTCACAGGAAAAATACGGCACTTAAAAGAACTCATCTGGCTCAGTATGCCTTTTTGTCAAGCACACACAATTTCCCAGGGCTCCCAAGAACCTTGCCATAAGGAGATCTACCTACCCAGTCCAGTTAGTCTATTTTCCTAGTCCTATTTCTACTAAAGAAACATGTAGAAACTCTTACTTTGAACTGACAGATTCCTGTTCTCTTGCTGCAGTTCATTTGTAAACAGTTTATACTTCCTTGTTCCTGTGCCAACATTATCCCTGAGCTTAAATATCTTTTTCTTCCCTGGTGAATAGCCCTGTTCAATTCATTTACAGGCAGGAAGCATTTTTCTTCATATTCACTTTGCAAGGCCAAAGAAATCAGTTTCTATAGCCTCTCATAAGCCAAGCTCTCTTCCCTACAGTGATTTGAGTGATTTGTATGCCATTGCTCCAGCATGAATTCACTTTTTTGAACATGGTGATACAATACTCCAGATAAGGCTTTGGCAACACCCTGCACAATGGCACTAGTATTCTCTCAAGATTTTTCTTATTTTGGGGTTTTTTTGGTGTTTGTTTGTTTTGGGGAGAGTGATTTTTTTTTTTTTTTGGCTTTGCTTTTTAAATACAGAGATGCCACATTGAAGGCTCAGCCCTTCACTGAATAAAACTCAAGTTTTCTCCTTTCTCAGGGATTCCACCTGTTGGTCTCCCATCTTACAGTTGAAATTAAGACAACTGTTAGTCCTCAAATGCACAACTTTTCACTTTGAAATAGACTGCTTTATCTTGATCTTATTTTTCTAGTGCTGACGGTCATTCAATTCTTCTATATATGGTTTTCTGATTGTCTTTGGATTGACGTTTATTTTTTCCCTCCCTATAGGTAGAAACTTGTGTTTCTGACCTAATTTATTCATGAAAGTAGCAAATAAAATTTCATTGAGGACAGAATGAAAACAGTAGAATCCTGTTTATACTACATACGTTTGTAAAATTTTGTTATCTTCCTGTGTACTTTGTTATGTTCATTTCCTGAACTAACTGCATCTTCTACAGTTAAATTAGCAGTATCTCAGGTCCTTACCAAATTCTTGGAAGTCCACATTAGACCAATTATACCTTCTGTCTTCAACAAGACAATTATATTACAGAGCAATTTTAAGTATAATCTCTGCCAGTATTTTCTTAATCACTTTTATTAGTACTGGTAAATATTTAATTAATTGATAAACCCATATTCTGTTCTGTGCCATAACATGCATCCATCCTTTCCATAATTCTTTCTCTCATAATTTAGTTTTACATTTGCATTTCATATAAAATAATTTGGCATGAGTCTACAGAAGTAAAAGTTGAGAAACACAAGCTTAGGCAAGAATTCTGAAGCCACAGCATGTGTACTATGAGGGAAAATGTGTATCATCTCCTCAATTTGTCAAGTGGAAAAAGAAATTAGCTTTATATCAAAGAAATACTTCAATTATTTTTGTAATCCTATACAGATAATTTACAACTTCAGTGCAAAGAAAACATACAAATGGATTAATAACAAGGTGAACAGAAAATGAAATAGTAAAAGAAGAACTTTTAGTTTAGTCCATAAATTACTGTATGTTTTACCCTTATCTGATATCTGACACCAAAGCAACTCTGGCTAACATCCTGTTTACCCTCACACTGGGTTAAGTGAAAGACTTCATTACTTTTGGGTGAAGTGCCAAGTGTTTCAGTGTGCCTTGTGCTGATATCGGAAGCTGCCAAACACTGAAATTAGAAATGAGCATGCCAGCTGCCCCTGTACCTCACCCTGCATATATGTGATACTGCCAAGTCAAAGGAGCTCACATCAGATAATCAATTAGCTGGAGGGGAGAGACTTAAAATCTTGGCACAGCCCTGAAATATGGTTATAGAGATGTAAATAATATCAGTGCCTGCATGAATAGCAGAAGGGACATTCAAGGTCTTACTATTAAACAGTCGCCACTCCCTTTCTTACACACACTCATGTTTGAGCTCTGCTATGGCATCTGCAAGAAGCTTCCAAGTCTCTGCCAAGCAAAGTATATAGTGTCTCCCTCTCAGTTTCCTAACTGGACATTTCCCATATATCCTTCCATTCATTTCCCATTTTAAGATAAAGTTACCATATGCCTCCTTCCAAAGACTGAGATGTTACTAATTAACATGCCTTAAAATTTCATTTCTGAATTCTGATTCTGTCTCCCTTCACAAGGAAAGAAAGTGTGAAAGATAATTAAGCTCAAGTAAGGAAGGAGAACTGAAATTTATGTCCTTACCATAAGAAAAAAGGCTGCCTTCTACAGTGAAGGCACCCTACCATCAGGGTTCTCTAGATGCAATGGTAACACCATTATTATTGTGTCCTTTTCCATGGTTAGTCAAAATTAAGCATCATTAGTATTATTATTGTTGTCATTGTTATCGTTGCTTCTGACTGCTAAATAGTTCAGGAAATGTCAGGAAAATTTCAAAAGGGGAACAAAATTGGAAAAGCAGCATCCTGGAGTAACTTAGGTGAAGGTATACACACAGAGCCATTTACTCAGGAATTCACCCAAGTCCAATCCTGTATGCACAGGCTACACTCACGTTTCTGCTTGTCACGTTTGGGATACGCTGGGATTTTCTAGCTAATGAAGGTCTTACCAAGTGCATCATGGGCTAAGTTCTCCTATTGAACATGCTCTCCTCAGCAAGAGGCCTGCAGTTCTGATGTCACTTTTTTCCACATGAGGCTGACAGGATCCGGTCATCACATGTTATGTTTACATTTCCCTAATCTCAGAGCTGGACCTGGAATCACACAGCTTTCAGTACTACTAAGGGAAGTAACCAAGGGCTGTTCAACCAACTAGAATCCTACCTACCCTTCTCATTTCACAGCTGCTGTAGTTTGAATACAGCTAATGAAGCAAAGAGCAGACATTCCCATACTGCTTCCCCTGCAATACTCTCCTGACCCACAGGGAACAGACAAAAGCTAAGCTTCAGGAAGCTCAGGATTCTCACGGTCTCCATTCTAAATCTGAAACTGCCAGTGAAGTAAAGAGAGTAACACTTATAATTGTTCAAAACTACATCCAATGGCATTATCCTCCAACAGACTGAACACAGTCAACATATTCACAGGGTGGGAACTCTCAACACCGATGCTGATGTCCACACACCGTCCCACCTACTGGTGAGTCTAAGCTGTACTTGAATTTCTGAATAAATTTTGTACTCAGAATAAATAAGTAAATTCTAGACTCGTAATTTCCATCTGAAGAATGAGATATACACATCCCAATGACTGAGCTCCATAATACCTTTCAGTAGAGGAATGTTGATGTGCTGCTCCTACGACAGCATTTTATCTGAGCTAGCAATGGCTATGGATATGAACTGATCTTTAGAAGACGATTTCTACATCCATCCACACCTTGAACTTTTTATCTTCACCCACAGATGAAGAGAGACCTGACTGTAACGATTATGAGGTAAGAAACAGACCAAGTTTAGCCAGCAGAGCAACAGAAAGCAGCAACGTACAGCACATTTATTCATTTATATTTAAAGCAGCAGCAACTTCTCTCTTGCTGGACAGTAGTAAGTTCTACACAATCTCAATCCTTACTGATGCATTTAAAAGCAAAACCATAAATTCTCTGCATTGACCAAAGCAGGAGCCAGCCATTAAAATCTATTATTATAGCACTACCCAGGGGGACACAAAGACTAAATTCATTAACTTCATTATGATTATTATTACAGCAGTCCTATACATGTCACTGAAGTTGGTCACATATCCTGATACATTCTTCTGCTTCTCCCAAGATTATCTTCCCAGCCTCAGACACACCCCCCATGCACACCGCCACCCCTCCTGGAGTGTTATCAGTATGGCTAACTAGGAGACATACCTAAGCATAATGGGACTGAGAGCAGTATCTGCTGAAATGCTTTAATCACCCTTTGGGCTTTGGTAAGCTCCACAGTTGTGATGGTGACTTGAACTTTCCCTTCAGATTTGCTGCAGGAATGCAAAACTGATAGCTCATCTGTTTTTTTCCGCACAACATTTAGATTTACTGTGAGAAATCACTGAAAACAATATTTTCCAATTTCCCATATGCAAAGCCACTTGTAATAAAAAACATATTTCCCTAAATGCACTTTCTCTTCAACACCAACTGCAATTTCAAACCAGCAAATTGCTCATTTCTAGAGAAGCAAGACAGTTCTGAAAATAGGCTCCCACAGGATGTTTTTTCCTGTCTCCTTGAAACTCTGTACTTTCTGACTGGGGTTCTATTAGATCCAGAAACCTTACATGTTCATTACCATCATCGTTATTAATGACATAAGCAAGGAAAACATTTACAGAACTCTAAAAATGCACTCATAACACAAAATATGATCCATGTCATAAAGAGATTGTAACATAATGGATTGCTGAACAATAGCTATCAATATCAATTCAGTTCTGAATATATTCATATCATTACAACATTTAGAGCAGATACCTAAGCTGTTTTCCAGATAGCTGTATGCAGTATAACTCACTAGTGCTCTAGGACTTCATTCTGCACGGCCTAGATGTGAACCTAATCATTACCATCACAACGATGATATTATTAGCCTAAGTAAACAGCACAAAAATCACATTCCATTTATAATGATGATGGAAGTTAAATGACAGGCTACATGATGATAGATCACAACAAAGCTAACGTAAAAGCTGATCAAAGTTTTGATACCCGTAGCACTACATATTAAAGGACTCCTGCCTTATATAAAATAAGGTGATCTGTGCACACACAAGAACTCTTCAGACACACTGGCACAGGACTCCGCTCATACTGTGGGTTTGTCCAAGGCTGACACTTCTGTGCAGTACAACTTCTTCAGTGACTGTTTGAAAACCAGCCATTGTCAGTGTAAACATGAACACGCAGCTTGGGAAGCACAGAGGAAGCAGCTAGGCAAACAGTGCGGTTTTGTACCTTAACTCAGAAGTGCTTCTTTTTTTTTTTTTTAGTATATTCAGGCTTCTGGGAAAGAAACTCTGCCACATTTTTACTGTCTTACAGCCTTTTCAGAACATCTTCTCTTCAAAGGGTGCAATCCAACCTACCAAAAAAAAAAAAAAAAAAACAGCAGGAGCACACTGGCTGAAAAGTATCTCACCACCATTTGGGAGAATAGAGTACTGCAAAAAATGACAGCCCATCTTTGCTGTCCAAGAAAAGAGTGGGTAAAAGCCTTGTAAGTGATTCTGGTATCCAAGAGGAGACTGTGCTACAAGGCAATGCCTAAGACTTCTCTCTATACGCTGGCTGTCAACATAAACACTAAGAATGTCAGAGATCAAGCGTTCAGTCATGTTTTAAACATCAGACAGTCACAGTTTCTCATCCCGCACATCACATCTCCATAAACAAGCACCAAACGTGTCAAATGGATTGCTCACTGGGGTAAACAAGCTCAGTAACATCAGCTCTTCAGCTTCCACTCTTTTCTCACCTCTTTCCATGCTGATGTTTTGTGTAGCAGGCAAATGGGTGCCTGAGAGACCACACAGAAAAATGGAAACCCTTCTTGTCTAAAGGACTACTAAAGTATTTCGGTATCTAGAAATGCAAATCAGTGCCCCCAAAATCACAAATGGGAATTAAGTGCTTATGCATTATTTTTTAATCCCAAGAAATTTCTATGCGTATCTTTAAGTACTCAAATACCTTTGAAAATTTGGACACTGGAGCACTCCAGTCAATTGAAATCTTTATGTCTACAGAAGAAAAAAATGGATCAAACACATTAGAAAGCACAGTGTTGTCTGGGAGATATTATAGGATGATGTCAGCTATGTGAACTGTGGTTTCTTTATTTGGCTCACTACATTTTGTCTTAACCATTAACTGATTTGCTCTTCAGTAGACCCTTGTTTGAACCTTAAGGCTCCTTGAGATTGAACAGACCTCCAGATCACTCTAGGTACTTGTATTAGCAGTTTAACTCACACTGAAGAGACATTCAAAAATGACCATACACAAGACATCTACTAAAAACAAAAGCAGTTCGGTAGAGAAAAACAGATTGTCTACAAAGGCCATTCATGCAGCACACATTGGCTTTTTTTGGCTGCGGAATGCAGGGGGAAAAAAGTTGACCACAGAATTTTAATTATGTTAAACAAGGCTCGCCTAACTCTGCCAGTGCATCAAATTTGAGTTTAATAGCCCTCAATCAGGTATACAAAGAGCTGAGCTGACAAAAGGGGCTGTTTTGTATATACTTACACTGAAATACATTGCTCAACTGAATGAAACCTTTTCCAGAGGAAGACAAGGCAGACCTGAAGTTCTCTTCAATTTATTTCTAAATCCACATAATAAAACCAAAAGTATTTACCAAGCAATCCTTTCAAAAGCACGGTTTACATTTCAGAAAATGAGGTCTAAATCAACATTTAATTTGAGCAGATGGAACCAATTTTCCCTCTCGTAGGGCAAGCATGCAGCATTATTTAACTCTGAGTTTTTCCAACACTTTATTGGCCTGATTACATCAGGTTACAGTATGTCCAGCTATAACAAGGCATCATCATGATCTGCAGTAAAGTCCAGTAAGCTACACATAATGAAATAATGGTATCTTCAAGGTAAAATTACACACCTACAATTCAGTTCCTTGTGGACTGAGCTGCCTCAGCTAATTCAGCATGTTGCTACACATTCCCAAATGCCTTTTTTTCCAGCTGCAGGTCAGCTGAAATGCCAAACTCTTTATGCAGCTGATTACTGCCAGACAAGATGTGCATGTACACAGTGCTGATGTACTCCCTCATTCAGATGCCCTAGCACACTCAGGTTAAATCAAGTGATCTATTCCTAAATCCAGGCACCATTCTGAAGACAAAACCCCTACATTTTAAATTCACCTCAACAGCCCACTAAAGGGTAGACCTGTGCTTCAGAGAACTGCACATAGGTCAGCTATAGAGGCAGAGCTACAAGCTAAAATGTGACAGAGAAGTAGAGGTATGTCATACAGGTATGACACAGAACTGTCCTTCAGGCCCCATTTAGCTTACACTAGGCTGCTACAGAAAGAATCACTGATGTAAGTTCAAATCATACATCAAATTTGCAGCTGGGGTTGAGAGTGAAGCAGGTTCCTAGAACAGCACCAGTTCACCTATTCAAGTAAATAAACTCTATCTTTAAGATCTCTCCCATTTACTTTCTGAACATGGCACACTAGAAGCCTTAGCTTGTTATCAAACCAAAGTTGAACATTTCTGAAGGCATGATTCAAGAAAAGCTCTGAAAAAAACCCTCCAGATTTCCATTAGTTGGCATTAATTCTCCTTTCAATTAAAAAAAAAAAAGGTTTATAGCTACTGCAAGAGCAAATAGCAATGAATAGCTTGCTGGGATTAATAATTCCATTGATTCCTTTGTGCACAGTTAACCAAAATTAATTCCTTTACTTCACACTCATATTTATGTGAATGGCACTCATCCTTTGACCTCCTGCTGAACCCTGCACTGGAAATGCATTTATGCAGCACAATTCACACTTTGTTAGGTCTTATTCCAGAAAGCAAATCCTTATTCGGGCTGTAATCAGGGCACCACTGTGAGGAGTTCTGCCCCAGCACTATGTTTCTGTGGCTGTTATGATGGCTTACTGTCTATTCTATGAATTTTGTCAAGAAATCTGATGGAACTAGCTGACAAAGAGCCCAGTAACTTCAATAAATTCAGATACTGAAACCTGGAAGAAAGTGTTATGATTAACCACCTAATTGGACCTCTTGAATTTCACCAGCTGATGCTTTGAACAGCTCCATAATTTCTAGGGGAGATAAAGCACATCTTTTAGAAAGTCATTTGATCTTGATTGAAGTGCATCAGGAGCTGAAAAAAATCCACTGAATCAAAAGATAAGTTCCAGGTTTTAATTACTACTATTTTGTTTTAAATCTCTCCTTCATCAGGAGAAAATGAAGAGAATAAAAAATCCTCGACATATGGTGTAATTTCTAAGGAAGAAAAGAATCAAAGTGATGGAACAGCTCAAATTGGGTTTTCCTTCCTAAAACAAAAACATCTAAACAAGATTTTAAAACCCATTAATGCTTAGATGAGGGTGGGGAAAAAACCCAAACAATTTTCCTCAATGACATTCTGATGGTAATAATGAGCAGAAACATTTATGCACCATGTAGTTTACCAATTTAGTACCTGGCATATCTAAATCAAACATTAGAAACTCCAGAGTCATGCAACTCCTCAAGAGTACATGCTGTCATACAGAAATAAGAGAAACATTTGCAGATTTAATGCTTTCTGGCTTTTGATGATTGGTAATTCTTATCTCGTTTTTAAAAAATCCTATCTCACTTTCCAGTGTGTTTTGAGACCTCAAAGATCAAGATTTTTCAAATTATTCTGGTGATACATAAGGACAGTCTTGCCTTTAATTTATGAAAAAACATTATTACTGTTCGTTGAAATTAGTGGGAGTAACCAGCTAGTAGTGTTATCTGCAAGAGCATAGAAGTATAGGAGAGGTTGGGGGTGGGATTTGGAGAGGCTTGGTTTTTTTTTTAGGTTCTTCCCCTCCCTCAAATATAGAGAAAGAAATACTGTTGCAATGTAAGAGCACTACCTCTGAATAAAAATATTAGCTAAAATCATTCTTTGCCTGTTAGGGTATCTAATAGACTTTTTTTCCCATAAGAGAACACCTAATTTTTATTGCCTTATTCTATGGTTCTGTACATTGTAAATGGCATTGCACACAAAAAACCAAACAAACAAAAAAAAAAAAATTCCTTTCTTGTACAGCCCTAGAAGACACTGCTTCTGAAAGAGAATTCAAACACTTGGTTTACACACAGAGAACAAGCACTGAATTTTTGAGCATTAAAGAAGAATTGCCCAGTACTGAAGTTTTAATCTTCTAATGGTTGTACCTCACTAAGTACCAAAACCGTTTATATTCAGAAAATAGAAGTCCACCACATGGAATTTAATTTACGGAGATCAATTCATAGTCTCAGAGTTGGGACCATTATAAGCATCTAGACAAATCTTCTGCTTAACACAGCTTCACTCAACTTCCAACATTAAGTTCAAACAGGAAACTTAGAAATTCAACATTTCTCTAATTCACCACAGAGAATTCATCTGTGTGGCTCCTGTCATGACACTTATCTCAAGATGTACAAAATTATTCCAATATGCAATTCAAGCAGAAGCCTAATGCAGGTACTCAGTTTCTCTGCATGGAAGACAAGTAAGACTGCTGTCCTATTCTTAAGTGACAACCACTGCTAGAAATAAAAAAATCAGAGGCATAAATAAGAACTGTGATTTTTTTTCCTTCAACAGCTTCATTAATGCATTGTTTCTGACCAAACCAGACCCTAGCAGAGAAAGACACACAGCTAAAAGTAGGCATCATGTTAAATCTCTGTATTATAGAGTAAACCTGTTGTAATTTGTGCCAACACATGGGAGAGGAGAAACAAAGTTTGATCCTTCGCTCTTTGGAAACTCCATGTGCAGCCAGTGTTAACACTGCTCACCCATTTTTGTAATGCTCTCTAAAGCCAAAGCAAAAAAGCACCATATAAAGTGAAAATTAATCACCTGTTTTGTAGAACACAACTTTCTAAATTTGACTGGGTACCTTTTTTGGTGGTACAAATGTCTTCTTTAAACTTTTGGAGAAGTTTAAATGTGCCACGCAATTCTGAAGATACTTCACTAGTTTCAAGCCACTAGAGAATTTGTCTATCAGACCACAGGAGGACGTTTGGGGATAGCTGTTACAGTGCAGTAGCACATAATGATGTTTTCTCAGAAAACCATGCCAGCAACACTGCAGCTCAGGCATTTTCTGAGGCAAGGGTTTAAGCCTAACAGACATAAACATTTATTTTATAAATTCATGAAGATCCTTTCTGAATCCATGTACACCATCAGCATCCATCATCTGTGGCTAGGACTTCCACAGCTGAGCCGTGCATTGCACAGAAGTTGTTTACCTCTTCTTTCTGTGAGCAGTTTTGCCCTTGCATTAAGGAAATAAGTGCACTGTCAGCACCTGCTTACCTTCTCCAGATCAACTGAGATGTTTCACCCTCCTCATTCAACACAGTCTTAGTCATTCCCTGCACAGAACAAGCTCCAGAACTCTGGCCAGCCTTTCAACCCTTCCCACGACCTTTCTAGATCTACTTCATCCTTTTGGAGACAGGGGACTACAAATGCACCAAGGAATTATGCCCTGATACTACAAATTTCTTTTTCTGTTACTTTCCACATGATTCATCCATGTTATAACATTAACAGAAACCACCTTGTACTTCACAGAACAAGTACAGCAGAGGCTATATTTTAAAAAATTTACCTTGTCTGACAGCTACTCTTACTGAGCTTTCTAATAAACCCAAAACAAAACAAACAAACAAAATTAAAAAAAAAAAAAAGCCAACCCAAACCAGTAATTAGATTGATTGCAGATCAACAAAGCCTCCCCCAACACATTTATCCCCTTCAGACAATGCATTTATCTTTTCGATCATTATTATTGCTATTTACCAATCAGGCACTTTTCAAATAACGTAGCTGATATTTAGATCTTCCAAGAGCAATGAGACTTAGCAAAATGATTCAATTCCACATAGATGGAATATTAGACCATGATTTTTCACTCTTCCTAAACTTGGATCTTAACTGACATCTTCAATATTAAGCTATGAAGATTTACTGTCCTGGTATCTTGGGATCCTCTTTCTTTAACCATTAGACTAACATGCACTGCTATTAGGGACAGTAATGAGATCTCATTGATATCCAAGCCCAGTAAAATTTATAGGGGCTCCTTTTTCTACATATGCAGTAGCCCAGTGTCAATCTCAGCTTTGTTACTCCGTAGGAATATTTCCATACAGTTGATGGGGATAGGACTGAAGGAGTGCATTTTTCTGCAGCTATGGCTGTTATTTTCAGAGATCAATAGAATGAACCCGACCCAACCTTCACCCAGCACCAGTGCAGTATTATGCTACAATGCTTGACAATGCTGCATTGACATTAGGGAGAGCAGTTCCCTTGCAAAAACTTATTTTCACATGTCCCATGTCAAAACAACATTCTCATATTCTAAGTCACTTTAGAAGGGTTTGTTTGAAAATTAGATATAGCCTTCACAATTAAATCAACAGAAGATGACTGTTACTCAGTTATTTTTATTGAACAAAAAAAAATCTGATGCCTTTTCATGGCTTTCAACATTATCAGCATCCAGAACAGCCCATTAAGGACACTGCCAGCTAGTTTTCTCCTCACTCCCCTCACCCTGAGCCTTTGTAACACCTCTGCCCTGCTCCTCATGAAGAAAGTTTTATACTATTTCTATATCACCTTCTCATTATCCAAGTTGCTTTCCTCAAACATTAAAAGCATCTCTGCAGTACAAGTGCCCATGGTGCAATTTTCAGATCTAAAAGAAATACATAATCACAGTCTTGAGCACCTCATTAGAAGTCTAAAGTAGCTGACCAGCTTGCCAGCATATTGAGCTAGTTTCTGTTACATGCAAATTTGATTTTAAAATCCAAGTTATTGAAAAATAAATTACATTTTTTAAAAAGTCAGTTTTATTTAACATCTTGGAAAGAATCTTGCAATTTTAACTAACAGAAAAATACCATTTCAGTAAGTCTCATGCTTTTATTAGAACATGTATAGATGGCATATTACGGACTGGTGAACCAAGGTAGCAGGCACCCATTTGAAGAGATCATCAAGAAATGCTAGCTTGACAAACAGAGCCAGAGCTGAGGGAACCACATCCTTCACGAAAATACCACAGAGGAGACTCTCTTAATTGCTCACATTTAGAATGGGTTTTGATGCAAGAGTTAATAGCCACAATATATGAACTAACGTAATATATTATATTTAATAGGGCATTTAGTTATCTTGTTCAGTAATGATTACTGAAAGGTAAGCCTTGAAACTTCTGTCCATCTCTGAAGAATAAAGCATTTTAAGCACTTTAAGTCATCTAGTTATTCTACTGAGGTTAGTCCTAAAATAACCTTGATGTCTTGGTTTCAGTGCATTCATTTTTAAAATCCAGCAAGAGAAAAAATATTAACCAGACAGAGCCAAGGAAGCAGCTGACACCACCATTACATGAAAAGAATGTTCCTCAAAAGTTCAAGCATCTGCATTACTATCCACCACAGTTTCCCCTTCTAATATTTCAAAGACATAAAAAAGTGCTAATTGCAGTCTTAAGTGAGAAAGAGGAAGTAATAGACTGCTGGAGTGAGAGAGGATATGGCTCCACCCAACTGTAGACAGACATGCCTTCTGCTTCCTGGACACTGCCAATATCACAGACTCACTAACAGTTAACAGAGGTCCAGAGGAAAAGAACCTGAAGGCTCACAATTCTACAGGCTTTAACAGAACCTCCAGATGCAGAGCAAGTGTAGTTGTAGCCTCCCAAAACTCAGTCCCCAACCATCAGCTCTCCTGGGTGTAGTCCAGAATGCACATTTGGATTTAAAAGCTCAGCACAAAAGTAAAAAGGGGGAAAATAGGATGCACAACAGGGAGACACTTGTATCTTTGCATTTTTGCTTCTAGCTTCAGGTAACTAATTAGGTTGTTGTGCTAAAGCGGGGACCAGTTGTTTCTGTCTCCAAATTACATCTTTTTCCTCTGTCGACACACCATCACTTGTCTTTCAGCTCTTTCCAAATATACAACAGCCTGTGGGATCTGGTTTTTCAAGGCCTAACATACCTTCCTGCTTTATTATGGGACAAGAAGTATCTTACACACTATGCCCAGAACTGTATGAAGTCTGAAAAGAACACATGCATGCATCAGGTATGTACAACAGACTGTTCAGCATCAATGTAAAAAACAATTTTAGGGGGTTTCTAAGGCTTATTAAAAATACGGAGAAATTCATTACTTCTGTAACACAGGAAAACAGGAGTTACTGATGTCAGCTCCTCAGGCCTTTATCAGCTGTCTGGTTGGGTAATAAATGCCACTCAAGTAGAACCTCACATTCTTCTCAGCTCTGAACACTGCAGCATCAATCTGACAACTAATGACTCTGCTAACTCTGCTCTCACAATACAGCCATCACGTGTTCATAGCCTATTTCAAAACTGGCTAGACTGATAATAAAAGGAACCACAACCATCAGCAGCAGAATCTTCCCAAGGTACACAGAAATCACCTAGCCTTGTTCCCCACTTCACTGTTATCCCCCAAATAGTCAGGGTATTTCATACAACAGCAATCACTCTTTCCAAGTACACTGTAGATCCATCCTTCATTACACCAGTGTGAGAGTGGCATTGAGTGCATGTGCTACTATACCGCTTCTGGCTGGGATAGAGTTAATTTTTTTCACAGCAGCTGGTGTGGGCTATGTTTTTTATTTGTGCTGGAAACTGTGTTGATAAAACATGGATGTTTTCATTACTGCTGAGCAGTGCGTACACAGTGTCAGGGCCTTTTCTGCCTCCCACACCACCCCACCAGCAAGCAAACTGAGTGTGCACAAACTGGGAGGGGACACAGCTGAGACAGCTGATCCCAACTCACCCAAGGGATATTCCATACCATACTGCATCATGCTCAGTATATGGAGCTGGGTGAGGGAGAAGAAGGAAGGGAGGGATGTTCAGAGTGATGGCATTTGCCTTCCCAAGTAACCATCACGAGTGATGGGGTCCTGCTTTCCTGGAGGCGGCTGAACACCTGCCAGCTCATGGGAAGTGGTGGTTGAATTCCTTGTTTGGCTTTGCTTGTCGGCTTTTGTTTTACCTCTTTATCTCAACCCACAAGTTTTCTCACCTTTACTCTTATGACTCCCCCCTCCCCATCCCACTGGGAGGAGTGAACAAGCAGCTGGGTAAGGCTGAGCTGCCATCTGAGGTTAGATCATGACAGCTACAGAAGCACAAACTAAACACTGAGATCTTTCAAGAGATAAAGGATCTCACACACAATGTATACCAGAAGGTAGAGAACAGAAACAGAATCTGAATTAGCCTTGTGTTTAGCAACATCAGAAAGCATGGCATAGTTCCTGCTATGAAACCTGGTCTTCTGGCTATCCCATGAAAGCAGAATATTGCTTCAGCCCTTCTTCCCATGCCTTGTCAACCTTCCTGATTTACATGAACACCAGGATTTTGCAGCAGGACTCCCTCCAGACCTGGCTCCCATAAAATGATGTGTGTCTCCTTGGAGAAAGCGTGTACTGCTTTGTCTAGCTGCATCACAGAAACTCACATCAAGAAAAAGTGCCCTGCGCCTTTTTAAGACATGACTCAGAGCAGTAGCGGCACCAAGGACAGGTTGTGCCTCTGAGATGTCACCTTGCCTCTGGACCTTCCTCTGTGCACTGCCCTCTCACCACGACCACACAGCAGAACGCACATTCTAGTTGCAGTCACAGTTTAAAGCCTAAGTAAAAAGTAAAGGTTTTCCATTTGACACAAGTTAATAATGCTACCAACCTGTTATTTTCCAGTCATCTAAAAACTATTACTCTACTCTCCATTTAAGTTCTTGAACAGTTTACATTTCAAAAGAAAGGGTGTCACTGTAGAATAATATGTTAAAATTGCCTGTAACTGCTCTGAATGCGCACTCAAAATGGGATTAGTCTTTTCAAAGAGTCTGAACTTTTGGCATGGCACCCACTTTTCATCTTGTCAGAGTGCTATCTGATGCATATATGCAACTGGAAAAATCTTTTGCTATTGACAAAAAATGGTTTAGTGCAGTGCTTAAATATATTACGTAAGAGACATATAAAACCAGTTTTCTTCCCAAAAGAGATCTGTATTCCTCTAACTGCCAAAAATTTGAAGCTGGAAGGGCACTTTTAACTGAGATTTAAGATTCCCAGTACAGCTGTAACTTCTCAGATGTTTTTAAAAGCCTCTGCCAACAGTCATCACTGCCCACTGGATCTGTATATTTCATAAATTCAGGAAGTTAAGAGGATACTAATAACTAGCACACATCCGATGAAACTCTTCACAAGATTGCATCAAAACTTGAATAAGCAAAGGCCCTAGAGATTAGTCCCAAACTATAACCTTCAACAATTTTCTTGACAATGGAAAGACTGTTCAAAGTAAGTTACAACTTATGAGAATTAGCTTATTGTCAGAAATTCCCCTTCCTGACAACTGCAAATCAAAATTTATTATAAGAACTAGTATCCAGGTAGTGGAGAAATTGGTGCCCTTATTCACAGTATAGACACTAGGGAAACACACTCAGCAGGTGGAAATCAGTGCTTTGATTTCAGTTACACCACTCCAATTTATGCTAAGTGATAATCTGTCCTTCAATATCCTTCCTGTTCAACATCCTCAGCCCCAGGAAAGAATTAAAAACACTTAGTTCGTTTCTGTCATTCCCAACTCAACTATCAGACAGCAGCAAGGTGAATGAATGCTAAGACTGTTGCAAGCTGTTATAGTTACACATTTTCACTATGGGGAAAAGAAACTGGACATTGTTTCAAATCCTTGCAAATTGAGAGCCAGATAAAAGAAACTGTAAAGAGCTACCATATGACCCATGTACCCTTGTCATTCTGGAAAACACATCTGCCTTAAAAACCTTCGAACAGTATGATCTATTCTAGTCATGAATAGAGAACAACTTAGATTGTGTTCTGTTTTACTCACAACTTCTGTAACAATCCTTGGAGCACAATAACAATACCTCCATTCCTTGAATTGCTAACTAGATAGTTGTACATAAAAAAAAATACTAGAATGTGATTGATTTCTTGGAGAGGTAAGAATTCTGGTTTACTGAAGGTGACTATTTGAACAAGCACCACTACAACCTAAAAACTAGATGGACACATTACAATAAATCATTTCTGAATTAAGGATGAACCATACATCAAAGTACTTCTAACAGTACATTAGGAAAACAAGCTGCTGAAAAACTTGTATTGGGTTCTTTATTTCAAAGTCTCCCATCATTTTAGAAAAGAAAGTGCCTATCTTCTTACAAGTTAAAAAGGAGTTAAAAAAAAAAAAAAAAAAGGATCTTTCCTTACATGAAAGAGCTAGGCTGCACACTGAGATGCTATGATTTCCTGAGAGCTCACATACAGTTCCTCTGGGTTACTACTTACTCAGAGTACCCAGAGAGCTACAAGTGCTAATACTGATGATTCACAGTTCTTAAGAAAGCCACTCTGCAGCGTGACCTGCAGGAAAACTGTACAGATGGTAAGGCTGCCATTTGTCAGGTGGGAATTTAAGTGCAATTTAAACTCTGCACAGCAATGGCTATATATATTGAATAAATTCAATTTCAGTTAAGTATCAGGAAAAATACTTCCCTCCCTTCTCTAAAAAAGCAAACTCAGGCCAACTGTTCCCCCTCATCTTTCCTGATCTTTTTCCTATGCTCCATGAACCACAATATAAGGCAAGTGCCCTTCCTACGAACCCCAGGAGGAACATCTCTTTTAAACAGCTGGCCTCCATAAGGATGTAACCATTTCTGGAATGGGAGAGGAAACACAAAAGTGGTAGGAAAAGGACTTTCAGACAATCCTTGTGTAGTGATGCCTCTCCACGGTGCTTTTGGCCAATGCTAGGCCTAGTAAAACAGTGTGAATGAGAACAAGTCCACTAAAAAAGACTTCCTTAGCAAACAATACCGAGTATCTGACTGGACAGATGAGCCAAGGTATTTGGCTGTGTGGATCAAAAACAGTTTGACAAATAGTTTCTCATTAAACATATGGTTATAGCAACACCTGATATTTGGAGCTAACATCTGGCTGGTGACCAGCCACCAGCAGTACTCACAGGGGCTAAATTCTAAGGACCAGTTCTGTTCAATATTTTTATCAATTATCTGGACACAGGAGTTGAAGGCACCATTAGTAAGTTTGCTGATCATACCACACTGGGATCTGCTGTTGGCTCTTTTGAGGGATGAAAGGCCTTGCAGAGGGATCTAAATAAAGTGGAGCATTAAATGGCACTAATGGCATAAAATTGAAAAAGAAAAAAAAAAAAGCCTGATTCTGTACCTAGGACAGAGTAATGTCAGGCACAAGTATAAACTGGGAGAGGAGTGGCTGGAGAACAGTCCTGCGGAAAGGGATCTGGGGGTGCTGGGTGACAGCAGGCCCAACATGAGTCAACAGCGTGCCCCAAGAGCCCAGAGGGCAAACCCCATCATGTGTGCATCAAACACAGCATCACCAGCCAGTCAGGACAGGTGACTGTCCCACGGTACTGAGCACTGGTGCGGCCTCCCCTGGAGCACTGTGTGCATTTCTGGGCCCCACAATTTAAGAAAGACGTGAAGGTATTCAAATGCACCCAGAGAAGGGCAGCAAAGCTGGTGAAAGGGCTGGAAGGCATTTCCTATGAGGAGGCCTGAAGAGGTCAGACAATTAAACTAGGTGGCCATCATAGGTCTCTTCCAAGTGAAATAGTTTATTTAAGAATAAAATATCTTCTTGACACATTTCTATATCAAATGTTCCATTTTTCACATGGGAATTGAAGTCCATTTCCCCATTTCATATCAGGAATGAAGACAAGTGGAAAAGCACATACATATGTAATTTATCAGAATATATTTTCCAAAGTAGTTTCAGATTGTGAAGTACAGCAGTAATCTTGAATTATTAGTAGTACTGAATGCTTCCACCATAATCAAACATTAAAAGCATTTCAAGAAGATTTAAACAGAAGGATTCAACTGTTTCTCCATGTGGTTACAACTGGGTTTTATGGAACGTGCATTTTGTGGTAGACTTCTATGCCACAATTGCAATTCTTTACCCAACATTTACATTTTCCATTCAATTCAATTTTCTGACCAGATAAGAGATATCAGATAAAAATACATTCCGTGTAACAGATGAAAAACGCTACAGCAACACTGCACTGCCACATCAAATAGGACTGCAAAACAAAAGAACCTTTCAGACATCATTCCCCATAGATGTCTCAGTTTTTAGCTACAGCAGAGGAAATGATTTATTAAATTTAATCAGGGTACCATCCAGAGAACACCTAATACAAGCATTTCCAGGGCTGGGTCAAATGAAATTCACTGCAACAGAATTTATCGCACAAGTGTTATGCAGTCAAATTAAATAAGAGGGAGGTAGGAATCACCTGAACTTATATCCAATGGTAGACAGAAAACAAAATTTCAGAAGGTATTTGTGAGGAAAAAGTAGATCCTGCATCTTAATTTTTCCCCTCCAACCACTTCTTTCAGAGCACTTCAGACAAACTTTATTAAACTTGTCAGCATTGCATTCCTTTATGTATGGATACACTGCTCTTGAAAGAGGTCAACATGAAACACACAAGCAGGCTTTCAACATCAAGAATGCATGCCTTTTCTTTTGACTCCTCCCATGAAAAAGAACTTTCTCATGTCCCTGTACGGGATTACATTGCTCATAAAAGAATCTGAAGCTTTATCTTCCCACACTCAACTACTCTGACTTCAGCCTCCAATCTGTTTAGGCATGTTCTGGAAGGCAGGACTTTTTTTGTTCCTACATACATATAAAAATATATATATATATATATATGTGTGTGTGCTACATGTCATTGACAATGTAGTTCTTTAAAATCTTTGGATGCCAAAGTTTTTACGCTTAGGCATCTAAGTATACATCAAAAGACACGTTTTTCCTCTGAATTCAATCGGAACACTTTGAAATAAACTGCTTACGTAAGTGTCCAAATACAGAGTGGTGTGCTTCATGTTAGGTACTCAAGGTGAAAAGTTTATCTACATCCTTACTCTTGTAAGGGAACCACAGAAGTGGTCTGTGACAAGGTGTAAACATTACAGAATTTTCCACCTAAAAATACAGCCAGGCGCTGTCACAAGAGTAAAGCTATTCTGTTCCTACTGAAAGACAGTGGGAATTCTGTCCACTGACACTTAAGGGATTTTTCTGGTGCTCCACCTTTCTCTTCGCTTAGGATTCTTTCTCAAATTGCAACACCTGTCCCCATTCTTAGGTGAGGTGATGATATACTGCAGCTCCAGAGAAAAAACAGTCATCTGCTCCTAGTTCTGCCACAGAATTCCCTGAAGTGAGCCTGGATTCTCATTGAGCTAGAAGAAGAGAATATGCACTACACTACACATAAAAGGCTTGGAAAGTCCATAAATTAATTTCAGATGAAAGTAGAAGAACAGAAATACGTATAATCTTCACAGCACTAGAAGGAATAAGGCATTATGTCATTAATGTGTCTGGCTCTGTGATGTAATGAGCCGGTCAGCCTCTTTTCCTATCATGGAAAGACTCACATTTTCTATATGGCTCCAGGGGCACGCACACCCGTGCTGTGTGCATTCATAAAGAACTAACATCTGCACATCAGCTCTTGTAACCCGGTACCTACCCATTGTACTGACACATAAAACATCCAGGTGCCACTGAATATTGTCTGGCAGCATTAATCAAAAAATAACCTTCAACTATATGTTAGGGGAACATGAGCTAAATAGCCAGTGATTTAAGAAAGAGAAGTCAGTACAGTACCATTAAAGCTGGACATATCTCAGTTGCTCTTAGCTGGGAATCCAATCCTGGCACACAGTATGTGAAAAAAGGGGAACAATGTTTATGCCATACATACACATGCACATGTGCACACAGACAACTCCAAAGATTAGAACTGAAAAGTCAGTGTACTTACTTCAAAAACACAATAAATTCTCCATTATTCAGCTAACATGAAACAGAGCAATACTGTCATTCCCATATCCACAGGATTTAAAATATTTCCTGTTCTGCTTATCAAAGCTCAAGTCTCTGTATTAAGTTATCAGCTGCAGCAGGATAAGCAAACTACTGAATCTAAATAAAGAAAATTAGCTCTCAACGGTACAGTGCTTTCAGCATTAGATACACCACGTGCTACACCAGAGAATTTGTGTGGGAAATTTAGAGAAGAGGCTGTTCAATTCTATTCCCCCTCCTAACAGGATGGCAGCAGTGCTGAAGCTGATCTTACAAATCTGTGACTATTTCATAGAGCTATTCTTACTTTTTCTCCACTTGCAATCAAGACAAGGGCATTTGGTTCAAACAGGCAGGCTTTTCTTCAATAAATGTGATTTCAGCCAGCTTGAAAGGATTAATGAATCCAGGTCAAATCCACTGACTAATTTCATCTGGGGAAAAAACAAACTAAGAGCTAGTGTCACAAAACCTCCCTCAGGAGCTGGAATTGTTCCCTCTTCACCCAATAGCTCAGTCAGAGTACTGAGGATATATGGAAAACCTGGGCTCTACCTAGCACTTCCAGAGCAGTTAAAACAAAGCCCAAGCTGTCAGGTGAAAGGAGATGCCTTCTTGGCAGTTCAAATCTCCATTTTTATTCACTTGGACACAGTGTCCAAAATGAAGTATTTGGCCTCTAGTCAGACAAACCATTCCATGTCAAGTGAAGCATCACTTTTCTCCTGCCATCTAGAAGCACACGAGAATTGATCACTGCCTTTGGTTCAACATTAATTACCAAAATTAACCAAAATGAGTTTTGTAATTTTATGGGGTTTGAAGTGCAGATATTGAAGATACCTTTGCACTGTCCCATACACTATACATACACTGTCCCATACTCTATACAGTACACTGCTCAAGATGAAATCTAAATTTCAATTACTCACCATTTATAGGGAATATGCACATTTATCCAATACTCTCCCTAAATACAGTCGAATTGCCTGTTCATCTTTTCTAACACTATACAAAGTTTAAAAAAAAAAATACTGACTGCAAAATAAAATGTAATTATTTCATTCTATTCATTGTGCTGCTTTGGAGACTGTTCCTTCCTTGAAAACAAGCAGCTATAAATATATAGATATAGAAAAATACTGCTTGCACCTTGGTGTTTTCCCCAAATTTCAGTCCCCTTTATGTTCCCAGATGGTCTTAATTGAAGTAGATTATTTTCTAATTTACAGAACAGGAGGCATTTTGCAACTGTTGTTGAAGTAGTGTAAGGGAAACCCCAGTAACTCAGATCTCACCCCCAGACAGGTACATCAATATCAGTAATTTATCTGCTTAAGCTCCTGTTGTGCTTGCAAGTCTTCTTTACTCTAACAATTCTACTTTGCTTTCACAGTACCTTAACATCCCACCCCCCGAAATACATTTTCACATAAAATGTGTCATCACAAAGTAGTATTTATTCCTTTCAATTCTTGAATTGCCCTCCTTTGAGCTGTTTCAGTTCTGCAAACAGAGAGTAACACAGGCAGCAAACTTCATCTCGAGTGTTACTAACAGAGTCTCGCTTTTCCTCTCAAGCATACCACATTCTGTAAAAACATCATCATTGCTCCAAAGCACCTAAGTGGGATACCATATGTCTTTGCAACACGCTTCTCACGCATCCCATCAGTCTGCTTTTCTTGTAAGCCAACAGCCAAAGAAGAGTGCCATGTGTACAGCTCACTAACATAAAGAACCCATAAGCCCTCTAGGGCTTAATGCTGATCTTCATTCTCATTTCTAGCTAGTATTTTTACCAGCAGGTGCTTTACTTTTGCACAACAACAGCCACATATCTATTAATAGCTTATGACCAAAGCTAAAAACAGCAAGAATTTTTTTGTAACAATGGAGGTTTCCCCAATGCCTCTACACACAAATCACTCCAATTATCACTAAGGTGGTATGTGCTAACATGAAGTGTAGGTTTGCATACGCCCACAGGGAAATCCTTACATCCTTACCAAAGACAGCTACAGGTTTGCTCATCATTGCCAAAATGACTATTAAGTGGCTTCAGGAGGCACAAAGACCTAGCTCCCTTTGAAAAACACTTTCCATAATACACTCTCAAGAGAGACATGGCAGATGTCTGGCTATGTGTAAAAAAAGGAACCAGGCTTGACTGGTTTAATAACCTATCCTAAACACAAACCATAAAACAGGTGCTTTGCCTGGATCCTTGGAAAGAATTGGAAAAAAATTCCATCAAAAGGACTTGAATGGAAAATACCAGGTCAACACACAATCTGTGTATGTGTTGTCACACTCTCACTTAAACTTTCTTCTCCTAACTCATTCCCCTGCTCTGTAATTCTGCCTCAGCCAAAAAGGCAAGATCCATCAGCCAGTCACAAACTGAACTCTGTTTTATCAATATTTTCTTTGAGCTTCACTAAAAAAAAGTACATTGAGTAATTTGCTTCTGTAGCGATTGTTTCTACAACTCCATTACATAAAAATGGGTGAGCAAACAGAAGATTAGAGAGCAAAAGGTGAAAGACAAAAAGCTGAAGAGAAGGAGAACCCACACATGTATAGTTGAGAAAAATCTCCAAGTTCTTCCTGCTACAGAAGTCAAGAAAAGGCTACACAGAACCCCACTAAGCTTGCAATAAATTCGTGGCACTTTTGGAGCATGGAAATAAATATACTTGCACCCATAGCCAGTAGCACAGGAGTTCTTTAGTCTCTCCATCCCAGTAACTGTCTTGCAATCAGCAGCAACAAACTGCTTTCCCTGCATATATTTGCATGAAAAACATCATTTCATTTTCAGTTGAGCTTTTCTTAAGCCATTCTTCAATCCTTTTTTTTTAAATATTCTTTTAATCAATTATCCCCAATTAAAAATTTCCAACTTAACACCTAAGATAAACTGTTTTCTCCTCATTTACCATTCCAAAAATTTACTGCACTTCTGGAAGCTTTTACTCTCTGAAAGGGGAGATGTGACCTCAAATATTGTCATGTCTTTTAATTCAGTATTAATCAGATGACAGCCTTGAGAATGACTGTCCTGCTTAATTAGTTTCTCCGCAATCCTCCTTCTCATGAAATAAAAAAATTATAGATCAACACTCTTAAACAATGTCAGAATAAATATGATATATTACTGTCTAGATTGCCTGATTGGTGAACTTTAAACTGATGCAAATTGATTTATTAATAGTTAACTATAAAGTATATTTTGGACTTCTGCATTCATCAAATATACACAATCACTAGCTACTGCTTTTTCATGGAATCTCTTTTTACCTTTAGTAAAGGTATTCGTTGATGTCTAAGTACAGAATAAATGTGAATTTTTTCTCATTTCTTAGAAGCAGTCAGCTTTCCCACTTGAGACCCTGAGCAGTGACACCTGAAATTCAGAATCCCACAAGCCACAAGATCCAAAGAATGACTTTGTTTTGCTGGTGATTTAGAGTGTCTCTAAGCACCTTTTGAGGACTTGAACAGTTTCATTCCTTCGTGGTACAGACTTACGATTTCCTTTCAACATTTGCAGTCTCTACTTTTCTCTGTAGCAGATTTTTCTGTAAGGGACAGGAACTTGATTTGAAAATTATTTCTCATTAAAAGTTTATTCAACAAGCTACAGCAGTAACCCTTCTTTCCTACCTCCCACAAAGCTTACAGAAAGAAAGCAAAAGAGAGACTTAATAAAGTGAACTTAAAACAAAAAATAAGCAAACGTTTATTAATTATTGCATTAGGTGTCTTTTTTTGTAGGTGGATATTTTTTTCACTATAAGAGTTGAAATTTCACATTTGCAAAGTAAAGGACCTGGCCATACCAACAAACTCCTTTAACCACATCCCTAAAGCTTTTTCCTCCAAAAACTTACAGAGAAACCATAAATTCCAAAACCTATTAAACCATTAACAGATATTTTCAATTTTTTTTTTTTTTTTTTAAATTTTGGTCTCCCCTACCCTCTGCATCCCCATACCATCTCTTACAACAAGGAGCTTAATTTCTCCATTATGCAGAGGATGCTGACAGTCAATTTGCTTTCTGAAACAGTTTTGGGACTCCTATCACTTTTGAAGTGTAAAACCAACAAGCATAAAGGAAATTCCCTGGAGTCGTGTTAGGCAATACAGTGAAAATTCATGCTTAACACACAGAATGCTAATGAAGACAAACTATAGTTATTCTACACTATGCTACATCATTAAAAATTTATTAAAACTACATATTATTTCCAAAGACTGAGTTTCAACAGCACACAGACTATCTGAGATAGTTAGAATAATAATGTGTCTGAAGTGATGAAAGCATTACCTCTGACAAGCCCCTCTTATTTGTCAAAGTAAAGGTAGGAAACATCTCACCCAAACTGATCTGAGAGGCACCTTGTATCCAGCTCCTTCATTTGCCAGGATAAAGTGTTTTGAAAGTCTGTTTGATCATGGAAACATCTCAGGACACACATATTTCAAGATAAAAAGCCTCCCACTTACAGGCAAATTATTTTCTAAGTAAGTAACTTTTGCAATTTTATACCATTTACTATCATTTTTTTCATAGCACCACTTCAGTTTGGGGTTTTTTCTGCACTACCCCCTTTATATCCAATATAAAGATTTGTGTCACTAAGCCAGCCTCATTAGCCTAAATGATGATAAACAGAGTCCTGTTGTCTGTCATTTCAAGAGTGACCTTTTTTTTAAACTTAATTTGAAAGCTGTCTCACAGTCAAATTCAAACTTTTGCCCTCTGTCTGAAATGCAATTAAAAAGGAAATCAAGTTACCATTAAGAACACTTTCAAGTCCTAGTTTAGCATTTTAAAGCTATTAACATGCACCTGCAGTTATACAAATCAAAAAGACACTTTCTCCCCATTTCCCAATTAATAATATGAAATGTTAATCCACAACATAAAACATACATGCAGTGGCTAACTCAATTACACCGTTACGATTTTACAGGAATAAAAAAGCTGCAGAGTTCATACAAGGTATTTTGTGTATCTACATCTTTTATTAGAACTTAACCTAAAACCTAGGTAGCTATATTTTTAAAGACTAGGAAAGAAAGCACATGGTTCTCAGGGATCATAAGTTTTTAAAATGTCTTTTTTTTCCCCTAACTTCCTACACGGCTGATGGAGTGTTATAGCTGCTTCTATTCAGTCCAGCTTTTATTTAGGGAAATATACTTTTGAATTTTCTTGACATTACCCTGACCTGTCTGGAAACAGATGAGTTTGTCTCATTTTCCAAGGAGGCACAGGTTAATCTAAATATTTAAACTACTGATCAACAGTATTCCTGAAGTGTGTATATCTGGCTAAATCTTTAGCCTCTAGTAAATTAACAGATTAATGCTGTTGACCACAGGGCAATACTCCAAATTTACAGATACAGAGATGACAGCAGAAATGGTTGCACCTTTCTGTGCATCAGGGACAACTGCAGGGACCTGCAATCAGATGAGATAAGAATTAATATAATTATTAATTTATTCATGTATTAGAGCAGAGTCCAGAGAGCTCTGGTTTCACAAGGAGAACTGGGCATGGAGGGAAGGAGGGTAACTATCATCAGTTTTCTCTACGGATTCATAGTTCAGGAATCCTTTCAGGCGCATTTCCACCCACAGTACAATTACTGGCGTACAATCTCTTTCCTTTCATATATGAACCGAGTTGCTTTTATGGCTTTTACTAGCACTCACATGGCCCATCTGGAAGGTCCAGAATTAGCTTTGTTCTTCTCTATATCCCTTGAGGAGATCTAATCAAATAACTGCATTTCCATTAAATATCATATGAACTTCCACAAGCTTTCTCTGCAAAATTACAGCAATTGTCTATTATATGGAAATCCAGAAGTTTTACATTATACTTTTTCCTCCACCCACTCCATATTGTGTTTTACACATCTGGAACCAGTAGAAAAGCTATCACATTAGTGTGGGCAATAAGAATCACAGCAAATCCACTTACAGTACAGATATGCTGTTCCAAAAAAATACTGCCAGTAATGGACATCTTTTGCCCTCCAATGTTCACACAACTTCGGAGGAATAACAGAACTATTCTTGGCTAGCAGGGAATACAGAAATACACATGAACAGACAGAAAGGTGTAACACCTCTTGATCTTCAGGCATTTCTGAAAATTCAGATCATTTAGTGACCTTCTGCAATCATGTCATTCTACTGAATGCAGCACTAGGGCCAATGGTAAGAAGCACTAATGTGCTGATGGAGGAAAAAAAAGTTTTATTTAATTTAGATTTTTTTCTTCTGAGCAGGTACTACAATTCTATCCCCCCCTTTCAAGTGTCCTCACTGAACACCCAATCTCATCCGTAATTGTATACAAGATTTGATTTTAACACATTTTTCCCTTCCAGCCAAAACACCACTACACATAAATTTGGCTGAACAGAGGCACGTTTACCTGCTTTTCATCATCTGTCCAAAAAACAACCCTCAGACTGGAAAAAGCCTGCGAAATCCATGCACCTGAGTTAATATACTGGAATTAATATTCTATGAGGCACAAACTAATGCATCAAGCAGTGATGACACCAGATTAGGTGTGCAGAATGCCTGCTTGTTGGTATGTTTTACAGCCTGTGACTTTTATCTGGAACTGCAGATAGGAAAACAAGTTTTCCTTTCTATTCACAAATAGCACACTTATCTATGAACAGTTTCAAGTTTAGCAACCGTGTCAGACAAAACACACCCATAAAGGGACTTAGCACTAACACATCTTACTTTTGAGAAAGATTGGTTCCAGAACCGGGACCAGTGAAACTGTACTACATGGAACATGTCTGGCTCACTGCAACACAGCCTCAAGTGCATCCTTCTGCTTTAAGGTAACAGCGTTAGCTGAAGGAGGTTTTGGCTGCTTACAGTCAGGTACTTCCACAGTACCTTCCATGGCTTTCACCAGAGTGAAATAAAAAGGCAAACAGTTTTTCTGCAATACATTTCAATTGTTTTAAAGCCAACACAAGTTGTGGAGGAATATGCTCAAAGACACCTGATTTGCTGAGACCTTTCAAGAGGGATGAGAAATATGTGATGACCCTTTCACCGGCATAGCCATTACACACAGGAAAACAAGTCAAAATTCAGAAATAAAACAGCATCTTAAACTTGCTTACTATCATGATTGATTTTGAATGTGAAGAAGCAGAATGAACCTGAACATTCACAAATCACAAGTCATTGCCACAATCTTTCCCCTTTAGCTTCTCTTCATTTGTTAGACTGTATTTACAACAGCCTCCCCTACTATCCCTACTGCTAACATCAGCTTCTCACAGAATGAAAATAACTCTTAGACACACTTTTTTCAGGGAGATGAAAACACTGTTGTAAGGCAAATTCATAAAAATTCTCCCAACATAATGTCAGAAGCTACCACACACTTTAGGTGTAACAAAATGCCATGACACTTTCTAGAAATTCTGTGTTCGTTTTGGGTGGTTTGGTTTTTTATAATGTCAGCCTCTTGTAATTGTGCTGATTTGCTTCAGATTGGGGTGAGTTAATTTGCCAGGGTCCAATCACAGAGTCTGGACTCAAACTTCAGCTTGAACAAACAAAACACCTCAGCTGCAAATACCATATTGTGCTGAAAATACACAGTGGCTCAAATTCTCACACACTCACCTCAGAAATCAAATCACATTCTTCACTAAGGAAGGTTTGCTAACCTTCGATTTAGACCACGATTAGTGAGTTTCAACTGTCAGAGAGTTCCTAGACAGGGAAAAAACCCAACATGCTGACATACATCCTCACAAAAGGTCTAATAGCAACTTCATTCTCATACAAAAAGTGCTTTTTAGAAGCTTTTAATACTGCACGCAATAAATGCAGGATCTGAGGTCTGCAGGGGGTGGACAACTCCTTATAGATTTCTCAAATCCTCTTATTCCACCCACTCTACAGCTCAAATTTAATGAGTAAGTGTACTGCACTTCCACTGCCAAGCTCAGCTATATTTGTATCCCCCAAAAGACAGAAAAAGCCCCAAACCCAGATCTTTCTTCTTCTGCAACTGCTCTACAGAATCAGGCCTTGAAATACTAGCTTGAAGTCATGTGCCTATGCATCACTGTGTTTCAGACTCTGAAGTGCATTCTATCTTCAAATTATAAATGTCTTCTATTGTTTCAGAGAAAATTATATTGCCTGTTGCATGAAGGATGTGTGAATATTCAGCAAACAAACTGATTCATTTTGGTCTTGAACAGCAGTAGGACTTCATAATTCCGAGCAAATCCGATCATTTGTAAACTCATTTTTTAAGCAATGTAATTAAAGCTCCATGTTCATGCATTATGCTCAGATGGTGACATTCGTGACATTTTCAATTTGAACAACGTCACCAGAATGGAGAAGTCTGAGATTTACTCATTTCAGCAGAGCCTGGTGACATGATAGTACCTGATTTAAACAGCCAGAATTTTAAGTCCTAACATGCTCTATCCGTGCAGCTACTTTTTGTTTGCCTTCACAGACCATCGACCAATTTAATATTTTGGAAGTGAAAGAGTCCAAAGTACTCAGAGTCTAGACTAGATGCTCTTGGCTTGATGATTCTGTCATTAAGTCTGGTACGACTGGGCTTTGCTACAGGCAAAGTATCACTGCCAATGGAATAGCAATTTTCAGTCGTGCATGAGACTGCTTAGGGTAACTGTGAGTATGTTTTTCATATATTTGGTGAAAAAAAATAAATACTTGTCTCTTACATCTTGGCCCTGGTTTAACAAACTTTTTAAGTGTGTGTGTTTACAAGGCAAATGTTTGACACATAAAATCATACTAGGGAGTTGCACTTACATTGATTTCAGCACCTACTGCCCTTTTCAATTAAGTCAGTGAGAAGCAGGCTCTGAAACAGCTTCAGAAATCCAACCTTGTCTTGGTACTTAAAATTTCAGTTCTCCTACTTTCATTAAAATGATTGGCCACGCAGCATTTCAGAAGAATTAAAAACTATACAGAAAGTAGAAACGTTATCAAAACCAGTTAAAATACGTGAGTATTAGGAAAACACAGAAGTTGTAAAAACCAAACCCATGAAACTGGGTAAAGCACCCCATCTGTTACACAGACAACTTTCAAGAACAAGGTTCAGTTCAAAGGATGCTCAAAGATTTGTATCACCTTAAACCAGGCTGGCCGAGGAAGCCTCTGTTTTTTTTCTTTGGTTCTTGCTATTTCTACCTCCATGAATATTCTCTAAGTTGTCTCCAACTTTTCCAGTCCAACAGTATGACCAAGATAGAGAATTCCACACTGAAGTCATATCAGTGTCCAGGGATAATACGTAGCATATGCCTAGCTATCTCTTATTTCTCAATTCACAATAAAAATGATCCTTCCCTCACCAGATTTCTCTCAGTGTCTCTCAATCCAAAAGCACTGTATAAATTACTGGAACATAGCTTGCACATCATCTTGAATTCAAGGCAGATGTGAGGACCTGTATGGAATTCTGTGCCTAAGTTTCCTGTCTCTCCATCTCTCTGTTGGTTGTCCTTTCTTTAACAGATCAATGCTTATTAATCAAGTTCTTCCACATTCCAAATAATCTCATCTCCAAAACATCAGTCTGGATGCCAAAGTAGCAAATACCAACAGCAAATAGTGTCTGCCTGCTTTTGCTACCTCTAGTTTTCAAAACGGTACCTTTTAAAAAGCTTCCTCCAACCTGTCCTTGCCATTTGTAGGACATTTTCAAAGATCAACAAAGCTTCCTCATTATCTTTCTTGAAGACCCCACAAGCCTGCATTGAACATAACTTTTTCTCTTCACACTGATTGTAAACTGTCAGGAATAGAGACTGTCTCTCCCTTCACCCACCTTCCCATTTCCTTTTCTTCGTCTTCAGCAGAGTTCCGAAGCACTGCGGTACTACTAAAGGAATAAATACACTCTACATTAGACTATACCAGTATACCACTTCCTAATCAATGCTGTAGTCTCTTCTACATAGGAAATAGCCCCTTAAGAACTGCCTAGTACTGTAAACTGACTTTGAAATGGTAACAGAATTCAGTACTGTGTTTGGAAATATACCACCTCTCTGCTAAGATATTCCTACCTTTCCAAGCAGTTAGGACCGGTCTTTCAAAACTTCTCTCAGCAGCAGCTTGTTGACAATTACATTTACTGGGATTAGGAGACTGTTTAGAGACACCCACTGAGAGACCCAAAAAGTTACTGATGACACATGAAAGTTTCCATTGTGGTGAACAGCTATGATGTGACAAATTGTTTCACTTTAAGTGATAACAACTGCTGAATTCTTTAGAATTCATTAAGTATCAACAACATTCTGCTCTATATAAAAAGAAAAACAAAACCAACACCAAAACAACGCTAAAACTGCTGACAGTTATAGAACCCTCTCAAAGCAATTTAATGAAAATCATTACTTACCATTTCAGAACTGTTACAGCATAATTAAGAATTTTCTTATTTTAAACTCACCTTTCTAAGGCCATATAAAATAACAAGTGCTTTTCTAAGATATGCCTTTATATAATTTGTTTAAGAAGTTAAATTGCCTAAACCTTGAGGTAGGCTATAATCCACTGGTTACAAAAATCAGCCCCCTAACTGACACATTCAAGCATTTTTTATGCGCCTTTGCACTTTCATAGAAGCGAAACAGCCACCCTCCCATTTGAATGAATCTAGATCACAAAGGCATTTCCTCTTTTCCCCTTCATACTAACAAATCCCCCAAAGACTACAGACAAGTTTCCCATCACCACAGGGGTACCAAGGGCAAAAAGCAAACTTAATGAGGCCAAACGGAGGCCTTGTCTTGCAGAAATGTTAATCTCAATTTTAAGAGAAAGGGAGGTAAAGAGAATCCCATAAAATCTGTACAAAATCACTTGTAATAAAAACATTTACAACATTTCTTTTGTCCAAGGTTACTGTGCAAGGCTTTAATTCAGAGGAACTAGTGGGAATACTATTCCTCTTATTAAAATATATTAATTAGTGTAATATATACAGTTGTCTCCTTTGAAAAGCACACCAATTGAGAGAGAAACCCATGAGAGGAACAGCAGGGCCCTGCAAAGACCCGCCCCCAATCTCGGATTTACTCCTCTGAGGATGGAGTCCCAGAAGCTGCCTCTGAAGCTTCATCTCTTTTCATCTTTAAAACCTTCATTTACAGGCATAAATAACAATGGCATAATCATTAGCAACAGCAAAGATTCAAACATCATCAAGAATTGCTATCGTTCTTATCAGTCTCTCAAAACAGAAAGGCTAGTCTACAAACTGGAAGCCAGCTTTAAAATTGCAGATTTTTAATGAAATCCCTAAATCTATTTCCCAGGTCTGAAACATAACTATTGCTAAGACACTGATCTTGATCCTTCGTTCCATATATGCACATAGTTGTGCTTATTTGGTTTATAGGGATATCCTGGTACCTAGAGTTTGCAGCAGCAATTTAAGTACAATTTCTCCTGCGTGCTGGCTGATTGACAAATAGCAAGTTTCAGCAGTCAGCAACCACCTCTAGACTGCTTATTTCAGGTGAAAGTTTTTTAAAGCGTAATTTTTGGTACTAGTTTAGATGCTAAACCATAAGTGCCCACCACAGAAGACACCACTGCTACCAGAAACTCACTCCAAAAAGGAAATCATTTGAGGTTCAAGTGTGTTTTGTTGAAAATTTACTGTCTGTTCACAGCTAACAGTGATGTTTTCCATTTCATGTTTCTGATTTACACATAAATATATTTGTACCCACACTCTTGTCTTTCTGCAGATCTGCTACTGGCTAAAAGATATAGCAATAAATGCGTATGTTATGTAAATGGTATTAAGAAGCAAAAAAATAAAGTCTATAATCTATTTCAGAAGAAAACCTACAACACCAGACACAATCATTCTCATTTCCACGCACATGACTGTCATCAAGCTTGTGTGAGTCCAAATGTATCAGTCATTTAATTAGCATAAACCTCTGCAGCATGAACTTGTGAGGGTTAGCACGGGTAAGAATCATTAGCCTTGTAACTCATGCAATTCTGATGATGCTTGGGGGGAAATAGTAGCCAGTTTACTCTGCTGCTGACAGCACTAGGAATAATGGTGGTTTTGTCTCTTCTGTCTATTATACTTCATGTCTTCGTACACATACGGAGCAAACAGTCAGTGAAGGCGTTAATTTACAAGTCGGTTTTTAGAACTCAGCCAGGCTTTAAAGTTGTGTTTGTTTAATCACTGCTGCCACGTCATACATACAGAAACGATGCCAACAGTACCATGTTTTTGACTGCAAGCTTTTTTTCTTAAAAAGCACTGAAAGCACCAAGCTTGATCAAACTGTGACTCAAACTAAATAGAGGCTCCCCTTGCTGTGAGGCCCCCGGTTTTCCTGAACCTAAGGAGCATTCATACACCACTCTGGCAGTTAAACAGCCATGCCAACTTTTTAAAGGTGTAAGGAAGACATGGGGAGAAATGAGGAAAAACACACCAGACTCAGATTCTGTTAAATCTTGCAGGAAATTTCACACTCAAGTAAATTAATTTGTGAAGAACAACACAGGTAAAGGTTTGTGTGGAAAGAGGACTAAAGGACTACAGGAAGCAGACCCATTCCAGGTTCTACATATATGTAAAAAGGATGGCTTGCCCAGGTGTTCCTCTAACACATTTCCTAATATTTTCAGAAGTACTGAGGATTTAGAGAGGTATAGTCTATCCTAACTCTTATTAATATATTTTACTGGTTATTTTAGAAGCAGAACTACATCTGCTGTATCAGTTACCATGATTTCAACATGCACCTTGCCAAAAAAAAAAAAAAAAAAAAAAAAAAAAAAAAAAAAAAAAAAAAAAAAACCTCAACAACTTTATACAGTTGTTCTAAACACCACCATAGCATATTGAGTCAGCAACAGCACAGTAGAGAAAAACACTATGAAAATTAACTTGCTGTCGTATCTCCTGTGGCATGTTTGCTTTTCTAACTTGACAGTCTACCAACTAAGTACTTACTAGAGCCATACTTGCTTGACTTGCATGTAAAAATATCACTGAAGAAACACACAGCCCCACTGAAACCGAAGTAAAAATTCTTACCCAAAAAACCCACATACAGGCCAAATAGAAAGAAATTCAACACTGGCAAGCAGGTCTATAAAACTTTTATTTCTATGCTACTAAAACAAATATATGTCCAAAAAGCACTCCCCTCTCCCCCAAATTGAGTTAGCAGCAGAGTTTATTTTTTAAATTTTATCTCGGTGATTTAGAAAATTACCCTTCAACTTTAAAAGCTATGAATTTCTTGAAATAAAATCATCTGACTGAAATGTTTCAATACTACCATTCTATACAAAAGAGAGAACTGGAAATGAGAGTGCTGCCAATCTCCTGCCTCCTTGGAACCTTTCTCTTACAGAAAAGCAGTACTTGGTCCCAGCTTTTGAGTTTTCTTTCTCCTTTCTGAATGTGGGAGGGAAAAAATACACATTTCTGGTATCATCTACATCTACAGGCAGCCTATCTTTTAAACTGAATTCAAGTGTAAAGGTGGTAGTGAACAAATCCTGGGGATCTAAAAAGTAGTATCTATAAGAAAACGGATGAAGCAATGTTATCTACCACAAACAATGAAACCATATTTAACTTACAGGGTGTTTAAGATCTGAAGAACTGAGAAGCAACACTGGAAGTAATTTCCAAAGATCAACTAGACTGTTACCATAAAGTAAGAGCAAAGTTATTGATACCACTCCTGACAGATATTTACAAGTCTGTTCTTGAAGACATCTTGTGACAAGAGATGCTATAGCCATCAAATTAAATCAGTTCCAGTGCTTACACTGGAATTGCCTTCAGCAGAGAGAACAAGAAATAATCACACCACTTAGGTTTCGAAGACTTAAAAAGAAACTAAAAGAAAAAAAAGAGAACTTACTCCTCCCCTCCCTTGTATCCATTCTAATCTAAACCACTCCAGAAGTTCCTTTTCTATCTAGAGGCTCTCTTTTGATGGCTGTGGTAGCTGTGCTTGAACTCTCCTCATTTGAGCCATGTTTGCATTTCAATGCTTCCCAGAAGGGGACAAAATTCTGCAAATGATACACTACTGAGAGAAGGAACCATTTCACACAGATAGCCTGTTTTGATATACGTGCATGCTGTTTGTCATTTCTCAGAACAGCACAACACTTAACTTACGCTTGGCTTGGGATTGACTACAAACCCCAGAAATTTGCGTGTGACAACTGGAGATTTAAGTGCTAATCTAAATTCTTGATCCCAAAAAAAAAAAAAAAAGGGCTATAAGCATATATGCATGGACAGGAGTGTGCCAATACATTTGTACGGCTGCACAGGCAAATAAGTAGCTAAGCACCTAACACCTCATATATATGTAATATCTACCCTATTAACACATCCAGCCAACAGCAATATACATCTCTTTGGGGAACTTGCACCTTCATCCTAGAAATTGCAGTCCAATCATTATTTTAATGGAAAACAAGAAAGTAACTTAGAAATGTCTCACTTTATTAACCAAGGCTTGCTTTCCTGCCTACACATCCTTACACCTCAAATGCCATCTCTACATGCAAAGAAGAATCCCCCTAGAAACCAAATAAACAGCAAAAGTGCAAATGGCTTGTTCTGCCTCCTGGTTCATCAGAAGAACTACCTCTAAGGTGTTATTACTGAAAGTAACTCCTGGTGGGAGGCAGGGAGAAGGGATTGAATTGAATTGGTGACACATGGAATATAGCCTTGTTTTTCGCTTTTTAGCTTGAGTTGCAATGCTGCCAAGTAGAGAGAAAAAACCCCTCTCACCTGCAAACAAAATGCATGTATGGAAGACAAAGAATTCACTTTTTCAAAGTCACTTTTTTTCCATGTATCTTAACTACACTGGCTGAAGCAAATACATTTTCTAATTCAAAATAAAGGTCAGTCTAACAAGTTTAGTACCACAGGTCTATCAGGAAGAACAAGGCACTGAGCTATTTAAGCTGTTAAATGTAGTAGTAGTAGTATAAGGGGTTTAGAGTAAGCGCAATTTACTGGAAATCCATCCTAGTAACAACCCAGATCTTTACACTGTGCGAGGCAGATTTGTAACCCTTGAAAATAAAATATTTCAGTATGGGTAGTACTCCATCACCAACCATTAAATCCCCAATGCCTTAGCACTGGATTCATTAGCCCAACAACAAAAAGCAAAAGACACCAATAAATAAAGGCCAATATTTTTCGACAACTGCAGTATATTCCAAGAACCCTGTAAATTACTTCATCATATGAAGTACTGAAACTTTATTGAGTTCTCATTCAAGTAAAATTAAAATATTTCTACCAAATCAAGTAATAAGACATCAAGTCTCCAGAGAAAATCACTTTTGATTCCGTATTAATGGAAATAAGTAAAATTTCACAAAGTTAGCTGCCAGGAACTGCTTTTCCTTGCAACTTAAGAGGACACACTTGGCTAAGAAGGTCAATGACTTCTGTAAAAAGACTAGAAGAAAACAGTAATAAAACTGAGCACTCTGTGCCTCCACTCCCTCAATATCCTGTAAGACCAAGTACAGCACTGGGGGACGCTTTTGTGCCTATAGCCAATCTCCTGTTTCACTCAGCCATTTATCAAAATTTTAATGAAAAGCTTTCTAGTAAAAATGGGGGCTTTTTTGGTTTTGGTTTGTTTGGGCTTTTCTTAAAGTTTCATGTCTGTGAGGTAGTTGCTCACAGACACATTTTCTGTGGTTTTCAATCGCTCCTCTTGGCAAATAAGGTTTTAAGATTTTTCAAGTTACAAATTTTTTATGAGTTCTGTAACTTCCAAAGGTATAAGAATTTTCCTAGTTCTTCTTCTGTTTAAAAAAATTTCCACTGACCATCTGTTCAGTGATATCTTTTAAGAAAAACAATTGGTTTACCTATAATATACAATCATATATCCTTACCCAAATTTGAAGTTTTTCAACAGTAATCACGAAAAATACACTAAATATGAGAACAGATTAGAAAGAGAATTTATCTATAAACACTTTGAAGTACACCTTGTTCCTACACTTCACCTCTTGGGAAAAATGTTTTAATCACTGTTTCCATTAAATGTGTTCAGCTGTTGAAAACCAAGCAAAACAGTAAGATCTGTATTTACTCTTACTCCCGATGCACATAGTGAATGGGCAAATAGAAGTGATATTAATGTGTTATTAGTAAAAAATATTGCCATTGACCCCAGTAACAGATGTTCCATTTGTGCTAAAGAAAAAATTCATACTACCTTGTATGTCTCATAGGCATAAAATACTACTGACTTCCATCTTACTGTTTTGAAACTGCTCTCAACTGACAGGAGAATAAGTAATCAATTATTTCTCCCCACAGTTAAACCAAGAAGCATTTTTAGACTCTGAAATGACCAATGTCGTAAGATTGTGTTTTGTATACAATTGAAAAGTAAGATAAAATGCAGCATATATAATGAATGCAAATAAATATGAGCTGCCTGCTGCTGGTCAGTCCAACAGTAATTGCATTTTGCAGCATGTCTAGGAAAATTAATTTATGTCTCTTCTTTGCTAATCAAAGAGCATGTAATTAACTTTCTCTGTGGAAAAAAAGTCATTTTATTCAGTTCAATCATTTCACAGCACAATTTAAAAAATAATAATTGTATTTTACCAAAACACAAACATCTGGGATTTGGAACTACTGGTTCTAGCCCTCCTTGTGACTGCATTTCAGAAAGAAAATGGGGGCCTGTTATTTAGAAGGTATATACTTATACAGTGTCATTCTTCATAAAATTGCTGTTTTATTAAGAACACTATTTCACTTCACAAAAGCAGCTCTCAACAAAGCAGCTGAAAATTAAGCAGAAACAAGTAAATGCCCCCTTGCTGTGCCTGTGGGAAGTGTACGATCCCATCATGAAGCAGCCCTGCAACCTCCCCCGGTGTGGACGCAAGAGCTGCTGCTATTGTATAATCTGTACAATCTCAACAGCTGGAGAAAACCACCTGTTCATCACCCATGAAAAGGGGCTCCATGAACCTCTCCTCACAGGTCACTACAGACTCCTTGCAGACTTCAAGGTGATGGCTCTGTGTCACCGAAGTCCTGCTTGAGCCACTTTTACTCTGCCATTCCACAGGGTTTAGACTGAGCTGACAGATCACAGACTAACAAAAAGATGAGTGTGTCTGAACAGAGTGCAATACAGAGATGTGAGTATCCCTCTGTGCCATCTTTTTCAGATGCCCAAGCATTCCCTCTTTTTGACTGCCTTCAGTGGCCTTTAAACCATGTTGCTGGTGATGCCTGTTTGAGGAGATAGCTGTCTTCATTTGAAAGACAGTGTTCCTTAGAATCTGCAGGAATTTTATGAAAGGGTCAGAAAAAAATTAGGCAGCATGAGTTCATATCCAAGTGCTATTATTAGTAACTAAGTTAAACAATTACAGTTCATCTCAAAGTATGATTAATAGCAACATAATAGTATCATACCCACCACTCTTTTTCTGTCAAGTCCCACACTTTATAAGACAAACACAGAAGAAGAGGCATATTTAATGCACGCAAATTAAGATGAACTGCCCGCTGCTGGTCAGCTCATCAGTGGTTGTATTTTGCAGTGTTTTTAGGAAAATGACTCATGTCAATATGTGGTCACCAGGTTACTAATCCAAACATATCAACATGCCTGGGAAAGAAGAAACTGGGAGTATAATTAAAGTTTGCTTCTAGCAAAATATCAGTCCATAGGAGGAATCAGAGTTCAGACCCTAGCTGTTGCCCTTCCTGCTCTACACAAGGCAGGAAATGAGAGAAAACACTCACAGCAACATGATCAAGCAAGGAGGGGTGATAACAGCTTTTGAAATTACTCAAGTCCATCTTTGTGCCTTTAGAACCTCAACATTAACTTCTACTACAGACCATTGGTCTTGACAATCTAACACGTTTCAATAGAGATAACAGAGCATGATAGTTCCCATGGGTTTCAAGGAACACTGCTTTCCACACAGAGGAAGGCAGCACAGGCACTATTTTAATGCTTCTGCCTGTGTAGTCCTATTGCCAGAGCAGAAGAAAGCGATGCAGAATTGGAAGAGAATACCTTACTGCTAAATACCACTAGCCTTCATCTTCCTGTAAATCCCTTGTCAGCACCACACAGCATGTTAGCACCCTCTGTCAGGACAACATCCAGGCTATGCACTCTCCCCGCTCACCACTTTCCAGAAGCTGAGGATGTGCCATGAGTACCTGACTACATGCACCATCTAGGAGACACCCCAATAAAGTGAGGGGCACTTAACCACCTTCTGCCACTGTTTAAGTCCTCAGATGATCTATCCCTTAAACCACAGAATCTGGACATCTTAGATGAGTACACATCTTAGATGCGCTTCAGACATGACACGCCACAGATGTGTCCCTTTTTATTCCTTTTTGACAGGACTTGCATTTGCTAAGTTTTGAGGAGCCCTTTCAGTAGATTACAACTTCAACATATTCTGCTGTCATTCACTGCTCAGACTGAGTGAGCAGTAAGCACTGAGATAACCTCTGGAACATCAAAATCCACCCTAAGCTAACCTCCCCCAGATGCTGCAGAGGAAAGCTGTATGGAAAAACATTAGAAGATCTTTTCACTATTTTTTCTCTTAGGACTGTGTCGGTCCTTAATTCTTCATTATCTCTATAAACAAACCAGGGACCTCACTACCACAGCGTGTTCCTCCTCACTTATCTCAGTCTTTGACAACTGGATTTTCTTCCAAATATGGATGTTTCTTTAACAACACAGACTGAGATATTCTCTGCTCTGCTACTACTGAACCGCACTGAAGAGAACTTCAACAGCTTGGCGGAGCATGGATCTTTCCCAGAAGGAAAGTCCACGGACATTGGAACCAGGTACAGGCAACATAGGAGGATTACAGAGATGCTGTCCACCACTCAAGGGAGAAAACTGTTGCAGCCTAAGCTTGATTAGAGTTCAGACTGGCAAGCACTGTGAAAGACAAAAAGGACATTTTAAAAATATATTTACAGCAAAAGTAGGATCAGAGACAGCATTGGTCCTTTACTTGATGAGGTCAGTCACCTCACAAATAGGGGCACAGGCAAAGTAGAGATGCATAATGCCACCTTCTCCTCTGTCTTCAATACTGATGATGGCCCCTGGAACCCCAGAGCCCCATGCTGAAAAATCTTAACAGGGTGGTCGATAAACTCCCAGCCAACTCTGAACTTGTTTGATACTTGCTGCTTCAGCTGGATGCTTGTAAATCTATGGTACCTGATAGGATTCCTCCCAGGGTGCTCAAAGAGCTGGCTGATGTCATTGTGGAACTTGTCCCCAGTATATTCCAACAGTCTTAGGAGTCTGGAGACGTCCCAGTTGACTGGAAGATGACATATGTTGTTTCAGTGTTCAAGAATGGTTGTAAGGAAGACCCTGGTAATGACAGGCCTGTCAATCTCATTTCAGTGCCTGATAAAATTATGGAGAAGTTTCTTCTGGGAGTTATTGAAAAAACACACAAGACACAAATCAGTCACTGGTCAGAGACAGCCCAAGTTTAGGAGGGGAAAGTCCTGATAAAACAACTTGATTTTCTTCTATGACAAGGTTACCCACCTAATTGACCAAGGGAAGACACTAGATTGGGGGAGGGGAGGAGGGGGGATTTTAGTAAAGATTTTGACAGCCTCTCTCATAATGTTCTTCTGAACAAAATATGCATCATACAGACAGACAAGCCCATAAGACACTGTGTGAGCAAACGGCTGACGAATCGGGCTCAAGGAGTTTAGTAAATGGGGTCACATCAGTCAGTGGCCATTCACCAGCAAGGTTCCCCAGGGGTTAATTTCAAGGCCAGTGTTCTTTGGTATTTTTACAAATTATCTGGATGCAGGAATCAAACGTACATTAAGTTTGCTGATGATACTAATTTAGGATGAGATGTGGACTCCATGGATCATAGAGGCCTTACAGAGAGATCTAGATAGACCAGAGAGCTGTGCAATCACCAACTGTCGGAAATTCAACAAGAGCAAGAGTGCCAGATCCTTCATCTGGGACAGGGTAGTGCTGGTTATCCATGCAAACTGGGGGAGAGGCTGGAGAGCAGCCCTGCAGAAAGAGATCAGAGTCTGAGTTGATAGCAATTACAAGTCAACAGCGAGGCCTCGCAGCCAGAAGGGCCAACAGTAACCTGGCGTGCATCAGGCACAGCATCACCAGCCAACTGAAGGAGACAGCTGCCCTGCTGTGGCCTCACCTCAGGGACTGTGTGGGGTACCTCAACAGAAGGACATCAGACTATTTCAGTGTCCTGAGGACACTGACTAGAACAGTAAAAGGTCTCAAGGGCAAGATTTACCAGGAGCTGCTGATGTCCCTTGGATTGTTCAGCTTAAAGAAAGGGAACATTCGTGTTAAGCAAATAATGACTTTTCAAGCATAGCATCAGCAAAGGGGAGAATGGGAGACCTAGTTCACTGAGTTAAAAGAACAGACTGATGTGAACAGAGGGATCACCTATTGTCCAAGTATGAAAATCTATCTGAGCAGAAACACACATGCATATGCAGACTTCAGTTACGTTGGTAAGGAAACTAAAATGAAGGTCCAGCTGTATATAGGTATCTTTCTTTCCTAACCCTCAGAACTGATGTTCTGAATGCTTCTGTACAATTTTAGTAGCTTTATCTAATCACTTTTAAACAATGAACAATCCTCAGAACAATACTCATTGGTCTGTGATCTGTGAATTAAGATGTGAGAATACATAATTTCTCCATGAATATATAAGTTTAATAATTTTTACTGTTCAGATTGTCCCAAGTGCAGCCAGAACTCTTACAGTATTACAAAACTAGTTCAGTATTCCTAGAAAAAGATACAGACATAATGTTCCTGCTCAGAGACTGAAAAGACTAAACAATAAACTGAATGGCAAATGAATGAAAAATAGTATTTGTATCATAGAAGAGAACTACATATCAAAGCTAAAGTAGATGGTAGCAGCTGCATACATAAACAGGCATTCACAAGGATCCAAAGGCAAAAAAATATATAAGAAAAAAACAACACTGAGGCCAAACAACACTTTGCTCTAAGATTCCAGAGTAACTACTGATTTCAGTTAAAATCTTTGGGATTATTAATGTGCCTGAAGTAATGTACATGCCCATATCAGGTCTGATTGCTGTCAGTCAGAGTTTTAGTTAAAAGCCTCTTTTCACCAACCTCCAGATAAAAGTAAAATACTGTTTGGATACCAGAAACTGTCTAGCAGACACTATCTATATGTGATTTGAGCTGACACTGTCCACCTGTTCAACTAAAAAGAATCTTCAGGGATGGGTTGTTTTTAAAACAAAAGCATACTTTTTAAAAGTTCCCAGAAGGTTTGTATAGTCAAAAGTTTATGTTTTTACAACTATGTTCACATGATGACACCACCTGATTATGTCCTGTAGGATGGATCAAAATGGACCAGAGAGCTGTTTACTAAAATTAGAAAGCAGATGCAAGGAATGTATTGGGAGACCAACTTCTGCTCCCCTAGACAGTAACTTTATTCAAAATTATGAATACTTGGTCATTTGCACTCTTTGGTTAATGTATTTACATCCATTATATTTTACAGATGCAAGAACTCTCAAATATGAAGACATTCTATCCCACCCTTACAGTCCTGTACAGGAATATAGTTGCAATACAGAACTGTTACTTAGTTGTCTCTGCTCTAATTCATTAAGCACAATATTTCCTCTAAGGTGCATCCCTTTAAACTCACTGTGAGAGAGCTTCTTTCCAGAGTGTTTCAGTTGTTATAGAACACACTGAAAACAAATAGAATTCTTATTATTCTAAAGTAGACTGTAATTGTTTGAAATACATCAAAACACCACCTTGTAGTAGCAAACCAATTTTAAGAGAGAAAAAAAGTGAGGATTTCAGTCTTGCTCTATTTCTCTCAATGTTGGTGGTTTGGTTTTCAAGGCTCGCACTTCTTTTTAACTGGCCACTGTAATGGCTTATGTGCAGCCTCTTAATTGAAAGTGATAAAAAAAAAAAAAAGTCCTTCTACCACACATTAGGACATGGCTCAGCCTGGAACTAAAACTAAGGAATTATGCAAAGCTGTCCTAAAGTGAAATCCACAACTGTCAGACTTAAATACTAATCTCTCTTAAGATTAGTCTCTCTACACTAAAGAAATATAGTGCACTTACATGCTTGTTGCACTGGAAAAACACTTCATCTTCACACAGAGAAACCTTTCTAGCCTTCTACAAACATGGCTGTCATCATTACAAAGACACCAACTCTAAGTAAGTATTGACAATGGCTGTCTAAGCACTGATTCATTTGAAACTGATGCCGTACCACTGTGTTTTTCAGCCTCTCTTGATTCATCAGTATTCAGTGTTCCTACTCACAGGAACCGCTTGGAAAACATATTCAAGATGATCCTCACTGAACAGAGATGTCTTCATAAACACACATAGATAGCTACAGCAAACATCACGATCCATTTCTGCGATAACACACATTTGTAAGTGCCAACCAAAGCCACTACCTGAGCTGCGTATTATCAGCTGACACAAACAACTATCAAGCATCCACCAGGACAGAGAACAAATAAAAGCTGAGTTCAAGCTCACCACTACCATAAGGACCACCTTAACAATGACCCCACTTTGGCCTACACTTGAGTCTGTGTGCACAGAGCACATTTCCTGGTACAATGACCAAATTAGGAGCCAGAAAGTGTTTTTACTGAGAAGGCTATCCTGTCTGAAAGGTGAAGGGTATGAAATAAATAATACATTAATCACCTCTATGTCAAGCTGAAGTGATAGCTCTCAACATATGTCTCCCTTCAACTAGCAGCTACCAGAAGAACAGCAGTGGCACCGAAAACATTGAGGGAGCGCTTGATAAAAACACCAGAAGAGCTGACAGTACAGAGACTCTCTGGCCAACACTGAACAGTATTTGTCATAGCGATGCCATTGGGCATCATCTGGATGTAAGCTCTGTGACTGGAGAAGAAAATATTAATACACAGGCTATGGAGTTTATCCTTTTAATCCCCTGTGGCCATACCCCTCTGCTCAGGTATCAAGGCTTCCTCTAAGATCAAGGGAATCTGAACAGGAGCTTACTCAGAGACTAAGGGCACAGGTGGGGAGCAAGAGAAGCGCCTTCAAGCAGCTGGTTCTCATATTCTTAAGAGATTATTAGAGGTTCCAGCTAAAGGAAATACCTCCTCAACTTAAGATGTATATACACTTTGACTTTCAGCACCACAGTCCTCTGTGAGGACCCCACTATCATCCTGCTGAGGCACTGATACATAAGAAACCTCACATCATTTCCTAGCAACACAACTAGTACTACCAGCAGAAGCAAGACCTTTGTAGTCAGCTATGACCCTAACCATAAATATCTTTTCAGAGAGTTTATTTAGTGTCCTTCAAGTTACAGGATGCTGTTCTGCTTTCAGATACACAATCTGTCACCACTGCAATGGCAGCCACGCCTCTGATAAGATATTTTGGTCTCCAATTTTCAATACAATTTCCTGTTTTCAAAATTTCCTCTGTGTTCCCCAAACACCGGCCCCACTCCTCCCCATGCCCAATTTTAGAAAACATCTTTTAAATAGCAGTTTTCCAGCATAATCTTAAGCTCAGTGCGCTGAAAAAGAGACCATGCTTACTGAAGAAACCTAATTCATAAGCCAGACCTTTAACATACACTTGTGGTAGGATTTTTTCGTATGCTTTTATATTCAGAGAAGGAATATTGAAAATACTCAAATGGGAGGTAAATAAATGTAGTGGGGTGTTCTTAAGATGGCACAAACTGCAAATGGTAGACTAGCAAAGATCTTAACACTACAGTTTTAGGTCTTATTTTCTACAGTCTTTCTTCCATTATATTTACAGCTTTTACTTTACAGCCCCTTACTCCTACGAGTACTAAAACTATTTTAAAAGGTAGAAAGTGCCAAGTCCATGAACTTCTTTTTTAAGAACAAAACAAACAAACAAACAAAAAAAAAAAAAAAAAGAAAAGGAGATGACAAAACCACTTTTCTCCCACAAATCTTTGCTGACGAGAGGAAGCACATCCCAGATACCAAGAGACTGAAGCAGTACCTGGCACGAGCCCGTTACTTCAGTCAGAAGAAAGCAGTGGATCAGCCACCTGGCTTTATGCAGGTTTTCCTTGCTAAGATGAGCTGTGTTGTACATTATGGCACCATGACTTGGCAGGCAGCCTGCTGTGTGTCCAAGATAGGGCAGTGTGACAGACTACCAAAAACATCATACATATATATATATATATATATATATATATATATATATATATATATACATACCGGTATACAGTCCTGTGTACTGCATTAAAAAGAGGATCAAAGAGAAAGATCATTTGACTCCCTTCTCCTCAATACTTCTTCAGCTGAGCTTGTAGAAGAGCCACATAAGGAGACGGGAAGCTTTTTAGAGAGACTCATTAAGAGTCCATCATTATTCCATGTACAGTCTCCTTTTAAGCCTCCCCAAGAACCTGTTAATCTGTGATCTACTCTCCACTGTAATCCCAGCCAAAATACATCAGCAAAGCTAAACATCTGTGAAAAAAAAATTTGCAAGTCATATTCCCAAAACACCAAATTTAAATTCCTAAGAACCTAAAAAAAATACACAAATCATTCAGAAAGTCTTCTAATATACTTGCCCAATACAATAATTACAAGATTATATTCATGCATAACCAAACTAAGATAATTCTAATGCCTAACTAACTGAAACTGAACTAAAGGCACTGATTTTAATAGACCTTATGAAATAAAATCTCTACTTTCTTCATATTTGTCAACTGCCCGACCAATTTTAAGGACAGTGCAGGGTAAAATATTATTGCTTAAATTGTTTGAGCATGTCTAAGCAGAAGTCACTGAAATCATTGTATTAATTTTCCAGAAGATTCTAAAATAAAAAGTAATATCCCAGTTTTATCACCTCTATTATTACCCTCTTTCTTCATTCCATTTGTTTCTTTGCCCTGCAAATGGCTGTCTTCCTATCTTTGATAATTATAAGAACACATATTTCTATCTAGCAAAAAAATTTAGATAGCTGTGTAGCAACTTCATAATTTTTCAAAAATCTTAAAATGCATCATCATCATCTGTTTCAAAGCTTCCCAAGCACAAAAAGAAACAGTTCTCTACAAACAGGCATGCAAAACTCACAACTAAATGTAAATGCCTCCTTCTGTAAACATACATCTGCACATATAAACAAGAAACAATTTTAGTACAACTCCAACCCTGCAAAAAAAAAGGACAGAATAGGGGAGGAGCACACAGGGTAAGTTTTAGAGCGTGCATCAAAGACAAGACTGTCTTCTAACATATTTTGATAGCTGCTTTAAGGAGAGCACAACAATCAGGTTTTCTTCATCAACATGACAGATGGAACAAGTGGTTTGTTTCACAAATAAGGAAGTTGTAGTCTGCCTGCTAAAAACGAGGTAATCTATGGAAATATTTCAATAGTAGATAATTTTATTTTAGGCATGTCTATGCACTAGCTATTTCTTCCACTATGTGTTCACCTATTTACAGAGCAGCACTTATTTTTAGCTAAGGAGACTATTTACATGAGGCTGCAGCACATAATCACAAAATTAAGGGAGATCAAACAACTTGTTGAGCCATGAATGACTACACACTTGAGTTGTGAACCACGTGGAAGGAAACACTTGACAATGATGGCCTAGATACATCTGCTTCAGAGGCCAGTAGCATGCATCAGATTATCTCCTGGAGTATCAACCTGACCAGCATTTCTGAAGCTGCTCAAGTCTACAGAGGCAAAAAAAAGCAGTATTTACATGAAAGGTATATACAAACCTTGCACTTTCAGGCTGGACACTCTGTTCTGAAAATTTACCCTGACATTTATTTTGATTAAGCTCTCACAAACAGCTGGTTCTGCTTAACTTAATCTCATTAAAAGTCCCAAGCAGACGAATTTAAACAGGCCCTGTTCTACTGTAAGTCTAACCTGTAAAAACATGACAGTCCACAAGTTTCCAAACAACAAGCCTTCAGCATCATGTTCACTGGTGTATGCATCTCCTAACTGCAAGCTGCAGCTTTAGTAGTACTGAGTGAAAAGTGTTTCTCTCAGCCTGCATTATTCTATGCCTTCTTACTTCTCATTTGTAGCTTTAAGTAAGCAGACAGATTCCATTTTTTGTGGCTCACTTGAGAAATCAACAGAAATGATGAAGGGGAAAGGGGCTCTGTGTAGACCAGCCTTCCTGAAAGGGCTGTAGTTAGCAACTCAAGGTCTGTGTGCATTAAAGTGTGATGGATGGTTTCACAGGGCTGATAACTTGAACATATTAATTATATGATTCTATCTCATAACCTAAAAAGCCCTAAAAAACAGCTTCTGTCTGTCATGCTGTTTTCAGATTTAGCTGATTTTTACTGTGCTAAGCAGAGACAAAATAGCCAGGTAAGCTGCAGCCAGTAAATTTAGAAGGGAGTGAGAAAGATGATGAGTGCTGTTTATCAGTGCTGTTCTGGCAATACATTTCCAAGAACCCACTAACCTTTAAGGAAAGGGACAGGGGGTAAGTACAGCTAAATAGAACTCAGTTATATGAGCTTTAGAGACCTTTCAAGGAAAGAGATGCATATATTTCACAATTTAAGAAAGTCAACAAGAAAAAAAAAACCAAAACCCAATCACAGACACTACAAGCATTATTCCAGAAGTGAGCTTAACAGCCACTTCTCCCACTGCAACACTCACAGTACTTGAAGTGCTTTGACACTTGAGCAGTTTGAGATGGACCAGTGCCACACACAAGGAAGTCTAAGAACATAAGAACATATATAATATTAATCTCATATATTATAAGAACAGTTAATGCTGATAATTAAGCCTTCCTTCTAACATGCCTTGTTTGATGTAAGCGCACAAGTTTGAATTTATTCAACTCAAGTCATAGAAAAACCTTTTGTTAATAACACTTTTGCAGTCAAATCAACCTTTGCTACAGCACTGCTGAGATCAATAATATTACAAAAGAGAGAAATCTGGTGCAGTCTGCTGTCAATCAGTTCTCTTCTGAGCCACATTATGTTTCATTCATCGTGCTGCACACCCTACTTCCTTGCCCAGAGGGAAGGGAATTAAAAGGTCACCACTTAGCCAATAAAATATATATCTAGCTATTTTGTGGGGACGAAACAGTGTCTTTAAGTAGTCATCCAAAGAAGACAGACTACCCAGAAGGTCGCATGCTACTGCACATCAATAAACATCTTGATCTAGGAACCGAAATGAAAAATATCAGACCACTGCAGGTATGAAAGGGGGACTCAGAGACCTGTCAGAAAAATTACAAAATTAGAGCTGAGCACTGCATTCAGCAAACAGATGATATAGACACAGCAGAAATAAGTAGTGCTGGGAGCTAGGTTCAGATAGCACACTGAAATTTTCAGTAACAGGGAAAATATCACTTTGGATACTTTTTATATGTATCTGTATTTTCTCTTAGGTCTCGCTACTGGTAAACACATAAGTCAGCTTCTCTTTTCTTTCTTTACCTCTTCAGTCTTTCCAGGACTGTTTCACTGTAAGCATAATAAAAAAAAAAATTAAATCACCCTGCTGATACCTACTTCATGATTCTTTTAATCCCAAAAATTGCTTTCTCCTCCATTCTTTCAGACTCACTAATTGAAATGCTCCAGGGAACAGTCCTTGTGGAACATGTGGAAATAAGAAAGAGCACCTAAACTGTACTTCCACTGCATGTCAAAGCAAACATTAGATGCTTAAGACAACAAAAACAGCACTGGGATTCTAAGGAAATACACTGATTTTTGCCATCCATGCTGCTATCAAAACACATATAGCAGACTCATCATCTCACTGAAGAACTGTAGCTGTAGAACAGAGCTTCTGCACTAGAACTACTGTAACCAACCAAGAACAAGACCAACTGGTATGCTGTTTTCCCTCAAAAAAAAAAAATCCCTTGGCTTATGGAATTTCATCCTGAATTAACAGGTTTTTATGCACACAACTACACTGAAACGAACCTGATGGCAGCAAATTGCATAGTGAAATAGGAGGAACTTCAAATGCCAAACCATAAAGCTCTCTAGGACCGGAACAGAGAATCAAGATGACATGATTACAAAACCAGCACAAAATAGCTGGCTAAGAAAGAACGATGAGAGTGTCTCTGCCTGGAAAGGATTTGAAGCTACAGAAAGGGAAAGAGTCTATGAAGACACTGGAGTCACAGGAGGAAGAAAAATGTACATTTACTGATGGGAAAAATACAAGAGAAAGAACAAAGAAAGAAACATTACCTGTGGCACTGAAGAAAAAACCAAATTTGCAGTCAACTTTGACAGGTATCCAACACTGAAGTTCAGCTAATGTTCTGGGGAGGGAAAAAAACTCCAAAACAAATCTCAAAACCTACAGACCCCATAACTTCACATGCAAGTTATAGTAAACATACATACACAGTGTGTTGTATAGCTAGAGTTAAAAGACATCTCTTATGTAACTTACGCTTTGTCAATGCAGAATTAAAGAAATGTGTTCCTTTAAGGAATAAATTCACTATAAAGGTCTTCCTCAAAAGAGAAGAAGGAAAAAAATAAAGGTAATTGCTTCCTAAAACTAGTCAAAAGGGACATATAGAAGTGTACATAATCACCTGCCAGCCTTCCTGCTGAGAAAGCTTGAACTTCTTGTACTTCTAGATTTGATTCCTACTCCTGCCAAGATTATCTGACTCCAAAAGCAGGCTCTGAGGACCACTTACACAATGAGACACCACGGCACATGACCGCAAGTGTCAGAACTTGACCCTCACAACATATAAAGGATCAGATCACTAAAACATGTAAAATTATGTTCATTTTTGTTGAAGTCTACAGGTACATTCACATGTGAATGATTTTGGGAAGAGGAAAATCTGAAAGGATCTACAAAAAAGAAACTCCTTTAAATTCTGTTGAATTGGGAGTATCCCTGTGCTTTCTATATGTGTTACTCTTTCCACAACTGTGTATTTCTTGGCACATAGTAAGAGGTACCCAGCATGGTGCTTGACTGTTCCGCATAAGAGCTGATTATGCTCCCACAGCCACTTAGAGGAAGATTTAGAAGTATGAAATAAGTACCTACACATCTCCATCTTTAAAAGTAGAAAAACATTAACTTAAAATAAAAAATGCATCTGGCAAATGAAAATTAATTTATTAAGCCTAAAATTATTTTAGCTGCTCAATTTGTGCCCCCCAGTCCTATGTGCAGAAGGCCAACTACCAGCAGTGACTGCTGCACCAGTTAAAAGCACGAGATTTATACTGGCACTCTTATTAGAGCTGAGGTAATTTAAAAGGAATGTCAGCACAAATTTACTTTTCAAACTTTATTACTCTGCTTTAAGAGGAGAAAGAATGCCTGCTATTGTAATTTTTAAAATATTTACAAAATCTTTGGTATCTGGTTTTAGTCGCACAGAGTTAAAACCAAAACTCTTAAAATCACATCACATTACGTTTCTTTCATAAGAAAATAGGAAAAAAGAATAAGAAAAATCACATTTAGTGAAAACAAAGTTTTTAAAGAGAAATGTGATCACTCTTCACTCTAGATAGAATTCAAGGCTACTGCTGAATTAAAAGGAGGACATGCGGACTGCACTACAAGCTATGAGCTTGTGAAGCTGGCTTCCATAGGTATCTGAGCTATTCAAACCCACTTCCCTTTGAATGTGCAGGTTCCTACCATGGAGAGTCAAAAGGGGATGAAAAATCTCAAACTAATGACATCTACACCAGTTGCGCAACTTTAATCCTGAACCAGAGGCCACATTCTCACCCTCCTGTCTGCAGACTGAACTTCCTTCTCTTCTTCTGGTAGGGAACAATGTAACCTACTTTTTATATCATCTTTATTTCTCTTTAAAGAGAGGGATGCTGGAAACTGTCCTGGTGGCCATTCGGTGTGACCTTTTCTCACAGCATAGAGAGATTTCAAAAATCACCTCTGTACCATGAAGGCCTTCCAAAGTCATCTCTAACAGACATGTATTTTATTATTACAGAAACACAGGAAAGAAATGTGTAAGTTGAGCAGAATACAGAAACAAAAGGGAACCATGTGGGAAAGAGGCAATTTTCTCTTTGGCTTTGCAAATAGCAGGCAACAGAAAAACCACTGATGGACCATAATACTTTTCCTATTAAACCAAGTACCTTTTTGAACATAACTACTTGTAATAGCAGTGTTAAGGATTAAAACAAAAGCCCATCCTGTGCAGTCAAAATGGAATTCTAACAGAGGGAACCAAAGGAAGAAACAACAATTTATTTGCTCTGTCTCCTCCTGCTCTGCCTAATGCCCACAGTTAGGAGGGCACTGTCCTCAGGTGGTGGTGCCACTCAGCCCCTGCTCTCTCAGGCAAGGCTCCCAAGACAAAGCCATTTTGAGGTAGACACCTGTCCACTGGCAACAAGCATGAGAACATCAACCGCAAAATGAGGCTACCACATGGCAACATCTTTCAGTCACTACAAAACTTGCTTCCAAACTGAAACAGCTACCAAGAGGTGAAAAGCTCCGTATCAGATTTCTAATCCCTCCTCTTTACAACTTTTTTTTTTTTACTTTGTAATGATCCATGTAAGTTTTCCTGGTCTTACAAAACTTGCTCCCTCGAAAATGTTTCCCAAATCACTTTGACTTTCACATAGCAAGGATTTTTACAATGCATGTGAGAAATATTCTGTTGCTCATTATCTATTTGATAAAACATACTTTAAAAAAAGGTCAGATAAAAATTGGTATAATGTGGAGCTCTAGTGGTAGTGAAGAAGTAAAGCAGCACATAACACCAACCATGAAAAAGTAGATATTGACCTTTAGTAAGAAAACAGTAACATAATCATAACAGATGGATGTAAACAAGGAAGAAGGAAAAGGGGAAGAGCTTAGCATCAAATTCAACATCATTTCAGGCTCACAGAATGCATCTCTGCAAACAGCATGATGAGTAACTCACATTTCTGTGCACAAACTTGCATCTTGTAATTTATTGCAGTTAAGCAACAGAAAAAATAATGTCCGTTTGCTTATATTAGCCTTAAAAATATATATATATAATATATATACTACAACAGGAAACCAATGATCCTTACCAAAACTAGCTGGGAGTTGAGTAATTCTACGCACTCTTTTAGAACAGTCCTAGTCAGATATATTGTCCTTCTCACGATAGCCATGGCAACTCCTACATCAGCCAGTAAATACTCTGTTCTCAGCTGTATCAGTAGGCAGCTTTAACACTGAGGTTCGGAAGTCCCTTCAGACTGATGAGTTTGGCAGGAATTAAATCCTAAACTAGGAGAGCTCCTTCCTTATATATGAGTACTATCACACATCCTGCTGGCAAGCATATTCAGCTTAAGTCCTGTTGACAGTCAATATTCCACCTGTAAAGGAGATGGGTTTTCGAACAGAGTGAGAGGATATGTAAAGCATCCTCTGTATCTAGTGTGCCTCATGACAGAGGATGCTGGAATTCCTACATGCCCCTGTAAAACACTGGCATTATTTTCTTAACTTCCAAGGTGCGAAATGAATTTGGCTATACATTAGAGGAAGCTTCTGAAGCTAAAACAACATTGACAGTTATCAGACTACCAAAAAGGAGCACAGAAACTGACAACACTGCAGTGTGAATGTGCAAACAATTGATTGGAGTAGTAGAAGGGCCCATTTCCAAAGTCAAGCAGTATCCCTGGTTGCACAAATCGACAGTGTCAAACCTTCAGTAAGAAAACCCTGCAATTCCTTCCTAGAGAATCTGCTTTCCACCAAGACTACAGAAAAACAAGACTGAAAAAAGCTCATGTATATATTACTGCTAACTTGCAATAGACCCTCCACCTATTTCAATCCATGTTATAAATTGTTCAATATTTTTGCCAGGAACTTTTGCTCTACTTCCCAAGTTGAACACACAGTGCCTTGATTCAGTTCTATTCCATGTAAAACAGAACATATTTCATCTGCTAGAGTAGACCATTAACTTCTTCCTAAGTGTTACTGTTTGGCAACATCCAGCCTAATCGGGAGGGTTTATTAGCATTAATTCCAATATAGTGCTACAGTGAAAACAAATTATTCTGGGCTCAACACTTTTTCCACCTAAGGAACAGCTGCTGATTGAAGAGGCATCCCCTGGATCTGACTTAGGTGTATTTCAAAAACATGGGATACCAAACACCCCGGAGTTACAAGCCTCCGAGAGGAGATTTCCAAGCTGTGTCTGTTACCTGGTGGACAGTTGCACTCTGGAGCCGCTTCTCTCGCTACTCGTATTTTTGCCAAGTGCTCGTAGGATTTCTGGGGGCGAGAGAAGCAACATGAGGCCACTCAGCGAGCTCGCTCCGCCACAGGCAGCGCTCCCGACCGCGGCCGCAAACCGGAATTTACCGCTATGCCAGAAGCTGCGCAACCAGCGGTGGCTTCTTTGCTTGGACTCGGCCTAAGGTGTCTCGCTGACCTCACCACCCCCTCATCAACAGAGCCAAGCCCGACACCTCGGGGTCTCTCCCACCGCCGCCGCAAGTGACGCCCGTCTTTCTGCCTTGCCGACACGCGCGGTCGAGAAGCGCAGGCACGGCGGCAAGTTACAAATGAGAAAAGCGCCTCAGGGGCGGCAGACGCAGGGTCCCCCGCCACCCCCTATCCCGCCCGCTCCAGCAGCCCGGGGCGCCCCCGGCCCGCTCCTCCCCCGGCCCCGCCGGCCCCCGGGGATGCGGGCTCACTTTCCCCGCTTCCCTCTCCACCTCCCACCCGAGCAGCTCGCCCCGGCCGCCCCCCTTCATGGCCGCGGCCGCCCCCCCGCCCCGAACACCCCCCATGCCCGCCACACGCACACCGCACGACAGCGGCCACCCCGCCCCGCACACCTGGGCGAGAAGTCGCTCCACTTTCTCCTGCATCATCGCGTTCAGTTGCTCCAAGGAAAAGCCGGGCAGCGGCGGGAGCGGGGCGGCGGCAGAGAAGCCCCCTCGGGCGCCTTCGATGGCCGCGACCCTGGCCTGGAGGTCGCTGGTCCGCACCCCCAGGCAGACGCAGGAGGCCGCGGCCAGCGCCGAGAGGAGCGCGGCCAGCGCGGAGCCGACCGGCCCGGCCCGCCGCGGGCAGCGGTCCCCGCCGCAGCCGGGCTTCCCGGGGCCGGGCTTCCCGCTGCCGCCGGGCTTCCCGCTGCCATCCTGTCCTGCGGCTCCTCGGCTCTTCCCCAGCGTGCTCGCACACCCTTCAGCTGCGGCAGCTTTGATTTCCTTTCCTCCGCCCCCCATGGAGGCAATTAGTTTACAAACAACGATAACAAAAATAATAGCAACGAAGTAGGAGAAAATAAATAACAAAATGGCAAAATAATGATTTAAAAGAAGAAAAAAATGCGGTAAGTAGAAGCAAAGCCCGCAGCCGGCTCACACACTTTGAAGGCGAAGCGGCGGCGCGCTCCGCAGCCCGCACCGCACCGCGCACCGCCCGGCAGCGGGTCGCGACCCACCCCGCGGCAGGGGCGGCGGCGGCGGGGGGCGGGGGCGACGAGCCGCAAGCCGGCAGCGGGGCTGGGTGCGAGACGAGCCCCCGCGGCTTCCAGCCGCCCGTCGGAGGGAGCAACGTGCTCTGCGAGCGCTTTGCCACTTGTCAGAGAGGTTTTCAGGCGCGGGGCGGGAAGCGCCCCCCCTCCGCCTCCCGCTCCCCTCCCCGCCGCCGCCGGAGGACTTGTTGCTCCCGCTCCACCTGCCTGCCGGCGCCCAGCAGCCGCGCCGCGCCAGGCGGGGAAGCCCGCAGGCGGCAGGCAGCCCGCGCTGCCCCGCTGTCAACCGCGGAGCCGCCGCCCCGCATCCCCGCCCTCATCGGCATAATTTATTCACCTAGGCGGAGGGCGGCCTGCGGGCCGAGGGGGCTCTCTTTGCATAATGTATGCACGGCGTGCAGGACATCAGACCCGCAAATTAGGAGGACGAGGGTCGCAGTGGCCTCGGGAGGGGCGCCCGCGCCCGGTGGTAGCGGGGAGGGGGCTGCAAAGGGCGGGGGGAGCTCCGGAACACTGAGCAAATTTACAGCGGTTTATGGCTGGGCTGTCATGCCCACGGTGCGGGCATAAAGCACGGGAGCACTTCGTTGTCCCGTTCTTTTTTTAGAGTGTGGAGGATAAACGCGTATAACTCACCGTCGCAGGCAGGCGACACAAGGGCTCGCTTACAAAGAAGCAGCATGCACTAGCTTCCCAGGTTTAATTAAAAGTAAACCTTCCCAGGTATGAAGGTTTAATTTTAGCCAATTTGTTTATTTCTCAAGTTGCTTCTTCACTGTTCCATGCACACTAGCCAGTTTTCATTGTGTCTGGTTCGGTTGACTAGAGAAGGAGCATCACCATCCAAAGAACTGCAGGTGTGGCCTGATGGAAAGCTTGGTGGTTTCTGGTCCTTTCCTCTCTGCCTCTTACCTTCCAAATGCTGCATTGACCTGCTGTAGTTTGGTTCTCATCTCAGCATTACCACAGTGCATCTCCTATAAATCACTTTAATGTGACATTTCTTGTGTTTGATACACTTTTTGAACCAGAGAAACTTCTCAAAGCAGGACCAGATATTGAAAGAACACATAGCTCACTCTGTTTGGCATTTACTTGTGTGAACTCTGACTACTTACAAGATACGGGATGAAAAAGAGATTTGTCCAACTATGGCACTTCTCAGGCAAGACTAAGAATGTGGGTTTACACTGTGAATCAAGTTTTCTTATGGAATAGTATTTGTGAAGTTTTATTACCTATTGTTTCCCAAGTATTCAGTCACAACTGCCATGAAGACATGGATCCAAAAAGCTTTGCGGGTTTCAGTCTAATTACTTTGACTTTGAATAAAGTGTACCAGAAGTTCATAGCTAGTCATTTATTCTTCATAATTTGTCTCTTCTAGCCAGAGAGAAGAAACCGTGATTACATAGCCCTAGGTGATAGTTTCTTCACAATAAACAGTTAAGAGTTACAATGGAGAGTTTGCAAACAAATTCCACCAAGCAGCATGTAACTTCTGCTCAGGACTTGTGAATAACAACTGCACTTTTAAAAACAAGGACTTGCTCACAGGCTATCTGTTGGCAATAAGAAGTTGAAATAGTAGTTGGAATTAATAACTGACAGAAGAAAATGCTCTTATTTGGCGCACAGCATGGGCTCCCTGAGTATGGTATGAGCAGTGCCCAGGCTGCCTCGGAGTGGCTGGCAGCCATTGGCGCCAGCTCCAGCTCTTCGCATTACCCCGTGTTGTTAGTAGCCAGCACCATTACTCACCCCTGCTTGTGGTGACATCCAGCAAAGTAACCCTGCAAACCCTCGGGATATTGTTGCCATTTTCTGCAGGGCGTTAGTGAGGCTCCGCTGGGAGCAGGACGGCTGCCCGCACCCCGCTGCTGCCTCACAGCAGCGCTGCCTCACTTGTGGTGTGCTAGTGGGTGCTGCTCATCTCGGCCAGGGTGACATTTCCTCCTGACATCTGGTCTTCTTATTTCAGGGCAGATACAGACATCCTCTGGCTGCTTCAGTGCCCCACATGGGGCACAGACAGCCACGTACCCATAGGTCAGTGTGACCTGGCTCAGTGTTTTGCATGGCCAAATGATGCAATCTTTTGCCCAAGCATCTTTCTGTCTCAGCATCATGCCATCCGTTTGTTTTGGATAAGGCATATTCTACATCATAAATTAAATAGCTTGAGACAGAAGGTCCCTTGTTACATTAGATTTGCATGTACTTGCCATCATAAAGATTGCCAAATGAGCCAGATCACCATGTTTCTGTCGGCCATGGTGCAAAGCCATTTTCCTACTGAATAACAAATCTCAGGATAGATGTTTCTTATTCTGAAGAGATACGATGAGAAACCTTTCTTTTTTCTGTCTGGGACAAATAGAAAATTCTGCCATACTAGAATCAAAGCTGAAACTGGGAAAGCAGAACTGTAAAATATCCAAGAAATTGCTTTCATGCTCTTTTTCACAATGGGTAGCTATAAATCTACACAATTGGGAGAAATGCTAGCCCTGCCTGGTCGCACCTCTGAAAAGAGATGAGGCTCATGCTCATGTGTACATGGGTCTTCTCAAACATATCCTCAGACAAAGGGAAACATGATGAAGAAGAGTGAGAGGAGAAAGACCAGTGTCAAGTCTTCCTCCTTGCTCCAGCTTAAAGTTACATTTTTCTTTTTGCTAAAGCTTGGTTCTGGGAAAGATGTCAGCTAAAAGTTTTTTAAAATGCTTAGAAATTACTTGATAGTGGCAGAGTTTGAGAACAAATTATTTCCAATAGCTTTTTTCCTAATGTGTTTTCACCTAGAAACAGAAAACAGAGTCTTTAAAAATGCAGATTAGCAGTATCCTCTGCTTGCAGCAAAACCATGGTGATTTTCCCAATGGAGGCATTATTTATCCACTTCACAGCAAGGTTGGTCCAAACAGACTAAACTGGACTGTGGAATCTGAGCAGCAAGCTAAATTATGCACAGTGTGATTAAATCTAGCACAGGAGTTGTTTGTGTAGGCAAAGAACATAACACAGATGTTTTACCTGTTATAAAAATCTCCGGTCACGTCTGCCCGAGTCGAGAGCGTTAAGCAGCCATACCCTCCCATGCTCAGTTACTTGATACCATCAAGTGGACAACCGGCAGCTTTGCAGTACGCTTGTCCCATCTAAACACAATAAACCAGAGAAAAAAAACTGTTAAGACACAGCATTTGCTGCTTTTGCCAGCTTTCCACAAGCGGGAGGCAGAGCAAATCCAGGACATGCATATGTTCAGTGCCAGTGAGCCTGCTTCTTATTTTGCAGCCATGATGATGCCAGAGTCAAGAAGGCATCTACTTAGGATCATAACTAAGATTAAAAGCAGATTGTTGTAGCACTTTTGAGAATGCTATCCATGCAATGAAAGAACAGGGTTTCTTTTTTTCCTCTCGCTCTTAAAAAAAGCCACTATTTTTTTACCTTTTTTATTGGTGAGGATTTATAGGTCTTGAATTAGAGAGAGTAACTTGGTCTAAGGAGTTAAACTCCTATTCCGGGAGTAAACCAGATGGCAGTTTGTATGGGCAAGCAGTAATTTAACTGCTTGCTGCCAGGAACTACATCTTAGATGTTGCTAGTTGCATTTAACATGTTATGCCATGCAAGTTTAGGTTACAAAACACTTAAAATGCTTCAAATGCCTAGTGTGTATCTCATAGCCAGAATACAACAGCTTGAAATAACTGTACACCAGGTGTTTTGAGCTGGTCACTAACATGTACAGGTAGAGTATGAAAAATGGCAAATCTGCAGCACTCCAACTCAAACAGTAGCAAAAGGAGGAGAATTTTAAGTATGGTCTGCTGAAGTGCTCATGCACACAGACCTGAGGCAGCCACGCTTCCCACCAAGAGGGAAGTGCTCTCACTTTGAAGATGCGAATCTCTAAGGGCCACGTTTCAGCAGATTTTGTGTATGACCAGGCCAAAGGTATTGACACAAGATGCTACTGTTTGTATTTCATGGGTCTGTGTTTGAAGATGTGGATGGTGTTTGCAGATAACAATTTTCCACCAGACAGGACTAATGTCTGGAGTTCTTTCCATAGTTTAATGTCTGCAGCATGCTGTATTCTCGCTGACCAATCCACAGTCCACTACTGGATTTCTTTACCAGAGACAACATAAACTTGCGACTAAAATTATGCAAAAACAGATGAGTGAAAAATAAGCATCCATCTGCTGAAACAATGAGCCATGTTCAATTTTTGATATGTATGACCAGGAAAGGCAGAAGGCAGAGAATAAATATGAATAGGGATTTGAGTCTAGGACTTTGAGTTAGAGCTGAGACTATACACACAAAGATAAACGCTTGAATGGTTAATAATGGTTATGCAAACCCTTCTTTTGCAAAGGTTCCCACTTTCAAACAGAGCTTATATATTATTCATTCTCTGTGGAGTCGAATTGTATCTACATTCTGTTTCTTTCTCCATTCATCTCTCTCCTGCTCAGTTCAGCCTTCAAATTAGAGTGCATCTTGCACCTTAAATGAGATTTTACTCAACTTTTGTATACTTACATGGGAAAAATGCAAGGTGGAAGCAGAATCCAGCACTTCTCTCACTTCTCAGCTCCCTGGCAGCTTAGGTAGTATGGTATTTCTCATTGACCTGCTCATAATATCTGCCAAGATAGCTCAGAATCACCAGAAAAACAGCTTACTTCACTGTTTTGGGAAGAAAGTTGGAAAAGCCTTTTCCTTTCAACCATCCAAATTGATTGCCTTCTGTCACTTTAAATTTAATATAAGCACATTACAGTATACATGATGCAGTACATTAATATACTTAGCAGATGGATAACACTTGGTCATGATTTACTTAGATATACTCATTTCACATCTACTGTACAACCACTTCATATATTTGAATCTTTAAGTCAGACTTATCTTCAGACTAGAGGCAATTGAGTCACATGAGCATGGGATTTAGTTTATTAGTTTCATAACCTTACTGGTACTTTGGCAAACCTGATATTAAAAATAAAAAAATAAAATAAAATAAAATAACCCCTTACATCTGGATTTTAATATATTTCACAGGATTTCCTTTTCCAACATAATGAAACCAGCTCTCCTAGACCTAGAAACTGAATCAAGACAAAATTCAGACCCTGTATGTCATTCTTTACTAAAATTCACAAGTAATTTTCACATGAATGTGTTACAAAACACTTCATAACAGATAAACCAACTGTCTGACATTTTTCATAGGCTCAAATACTTGCTTTAAAATGCAGCTGATTCTTGGGAAACTCTGGCAAGAGTTTTACTGAATTTTACTGAATGGAGAGCCATCATCAGAAATTAGGATGAGAAGACCAGACCTGAGAACCTCAGATGGAAAAAAAAAGATATCCTTGCCCTGGCTCGAGGCCAGTTAATATCCCTTGGTTCCCTGGTCTGTTTATTTGTGTATGAATGAACACCACTGGAATTCCTGGGTCGTGGTGAAAGGCTGGGAGGACAGAATTTGGACTAAGAGTTTCTGAGCCTGCAAAGTCCTATATTAACACATAACTTCACTCACGTGTGTAGTCTGATCCAAATCAATAGGATTAGTCATGGAAGTAAACTTTCACATGTGCTGGAGTATTTGGAAGGTATAAAAATGCCAACACGAGGGTCAAGATGGATTCAGCACAGAAAGCTAATTACACAGCAGGGAAATTCTCTTCACCTTGTTAATTCCAAATTTTTGGTATGCAGAAGCAGTTACTTTCAAGGAGAGAATTCTTTTTTCTCAGAGAAATGATTACAATAAAGAGTATACTGCTGGGACATTTCAGTGGAAAGCACGTCTGAAAAAGATAGCAGTAACTCTGGGTATATTTTTATGCCCCAACACAATTACTAGAAATGTAAAGGTCCTGCAGGATATTGGCAAATATAGAATCATTGTAATGCAGATAAACTAACATTTCTGTAAGCACTGTCAACGATTTACATTCTTGAAACAGGTTGAAACTTCTGAAACCTACAGACATTGTGGGTCAAAGAAGGACAAGTTTATTGTGGAACAAACAATTAGGAATAAGAAAAGGCAGAAGACAGAAGGAGGAAGGTTTAAATACCAAATTAAAAGGAAGGAGCCAGGAAGCAAGCAGAATTAAAATCCCTGAATGGATTTTCAGAGGGTGTGGGAGATAGTTGCAGCAGGAATTCTTCCCTTGGTTCAGTGGACGGTGTCTTCCAAGTGACTCAAAGACAAAGTCTGGTGATCCCCCCCCACCCTCCCCCCTCCACCCCGCCACAATTTGGAATTAGTATCTTCTGAGTAATTTACCTGGAATAAAATTTCTTCTTATAAGAACTGCGCATCTGACTATCAGTGCGCCATTTTATACTGTCATCCACAATTCTACTCAGGGCCGTGTCCTTATCTCTCTTTAACCAAATTACTGTGGTGCAATCAAATGAAAATCCCTATCAGGATGTCCATGACACTTCTTGAGGTTTCTGTTTTGTGTTTCTAGGCCTGAAGGAGGCAGTGGTGGGCTCAGAAGACTTGTCTTTTCCAACAGGTAGTTGAATCTCTCATTATTTCAGTGAGATCTGGGAACCGATGTCTACATGCTCACTCCTACCTCCCCAGTCAGTCACATCACAGGAAAAATCATGGCTCAGCAAATTGTAAAAAAGTCAATGGGCTAAGCACAAATTCTCTGTCATAACTCTCAAAGCTGTTGTATCATAAAAGGGGAGTCTGAAAACTAATTTTAATTTCAGATTTGGTATCCTGTGTTACAGAATTCAATGAGATGTTGATATAAATTTTTAAATAAAGGGTGATTTACCTCGGGCAAATTTATCCTACTCTTCTGAGGACAAACAGAATTCTATCAGAAGATAGATTCTGGATAAAATGCAAAAAATTCAAACAGATCAAACTTGGATAAATATAAATCACAATTTTGTTACTTTTTTTTCTGAGCTAATCCCTAATTTGACTAATTCTATCAATGGTGGTCCCCGCCACAGTTATTCAAGTACATTTTCAAAATGCTCTGCCATTAGTAGCTGAAGATTTTAATGCACTTTCGAAGGACATAAAATTTGCTGAGAAATTGTTGTTTGCTCATGAAAAATTTCCAAAGAAAAACCTTTCTTTCCTGATCATGCTCAGATCAGTTGTATACGGTATCTCCTTTCTTAGGAAGAAAAAATGCCCAAGTGCATCATAGGGGGGAAAAATCCAACACAAAACCAACCAACAAACAAACAAACAGAAAACCCTTCTCTTAAAGGCTTATCAACATCTGCAAAATAAGTGCTTATTTCCTCTGGATCAGAACAAAAGATGTCTGCAAGTGCATGACAAAACCTACACAACAGGGTTACTACTACAAGGTGTAAAAGAAGTGTGTATTATGGATGTCACTTCTTTTTCAGAGGTTTTGAGGGGACATTCTGGTTTTCTCACACCTTTTATTGCCGCCAAACTGCCACCTGTCGGATGACCCACTTTCCCTCTCTGCAATGAGCTCCAGTCTGCCTCTGCAGAGTGGGGGAGCACATGGAGATGGTCAGCAGGCTTTCCAGAGCTCCTGCCTTGGTGATTCTCTAGGCTTCTCTTTCTCTCTACAGAAAGAAAGGAGGGGGGGGGGGGGGGGGGGGGGGGGGGTGGAAGCTTAATTCCTTGAAGGCTATAAAAAAGCTTTTAAAGGGTGTTTTGTAGGGAATGGGATGGTCAACCATTGAGGCTGGTTCCAAAAATCAGTGTCAGAGGTCTCCTTCTCATGTCTTTCCATCTATGAACAGCACTGTGATCTCTTCCACATGAAATTACCAGAGAAGGAGGATGGGATAAGACACCTGCAATATCTCGACAAAATTTAAGTTATTATGAAAATTACAGATCTAAGATATCTGATCACAGCCTCTGAGAGCTGCAGAGCTAAAAAATTAAGTTGGTGGTCAGAAAAGTGTCTGAAACCTTATCACAAACATTTAGGACATTTTTCTTTGCTGTGAGTAGAGAGATAAAGGAGGCCAGTCAGGAGATACCATCAGCTAAAGAATCCATAGATCTCCTGTAGATTTCACAAGAATAAGCACAATAAAATAGCCCGGCTGCTTGGGATTACAAGTCCCAGCCTTCTGTCTGCATCATCTCAGCTCCATCAGGCCGCCAGCTGCTAGAGACTTTACTGAATCTTTCAGGGGCATAGATTCCTCAAATTGCTGTCATAGACTTCTTGTAGCTGTCATAATCTTTACACTACTTATTTTTATGCCAAAGGTAAAGTAAAATTGTCTTCCCTGTTTTCCATGCGTGTTAGAAAATTTAAGTCTTTGATGATAATTCTGGCTATGGAGGCCTAACCCAGTCAGTACTGACATAAGGGAGAGAGGGACTACTAGATAACATCTCAATTTACCATCCTAGGTATTACTCATGCTCCTCAGTCCTGGAGCTCCTCTGCAGGGCTTCCATTTTCCACAGCCCTGCTATGCTTCTTTCTCACCCCGAGCCCTCCACACGTACGCTCTCCAGAAAGTTGCACTGCTGCATTGTAGATGTCTGTTTAGAGGTCAACACCAACTTTCCTTCTCCTCTAACTTTCCAGGATTGCACTGTCAAAAGCAACCAGCTGAAAGTTACATGTAAGTTAAATGCTCTCTCTGTCTCAGTCTCTCAGGGAGTTGTGAGACCCTGTCTTTATAGGTGAGCAGGAATAGATTGGCAACTGCCCATATGAGATCAATGGCAAATGTGAGTATTGGGGAGGGCTGATAAAGGAGGAAGCTGGAGGAGAGGGGTACATGCTACATTAGCATTGCAGAAAGCAACAATGAGGGAAATATGAAGAAAGGGAATTTACTATGGCCTCTTACAGTTGCTCCTAAAGGCTGTTTCTTGATGGAGCAGAAGTAGGACCAAGAGACAAGAATGGACAGGCTTTGGTGGTGGGGATGGTAGCATTACAGATGAAAAGGTTGAGGGGCAAAAAAGATGTATGATGGTGACACAAAAGACTCGATATTCATATGTACAGGGACTGTGATGAGATATAGGAATTTTAAAGTTCATATTTTACCAGCTAACTGGAGGACAGGATGAAGACCTCTTGTCTGGGCTCAGCAGATCTCAAGATGAAGAAGGTGCCTCTCACATTTGGAGAGACTGCCCTGCACACTGCGCTGGGAATGTCTTGTAGCAAGAAAGTGTTGTATGGACTTAAGGAAGAGTGTCTTCCAGCTGAAAGCTTTGTTTTGAGTTGGTTAAAACCTCTAAAAACATGTCCTTCTGATGTTTCTGGTTAACAAAAGCTTAAGTCTAAAATTAAAACAGTCCTTGTGTTAGAGGGACAGAAACAACCCCAGTGGGCTTTGGGAGCAGCATTCCCCCAGTGGAGCAGGAAAGGGAAAGCTTTTGATCACTGCAGCTAAAGTATTTTCTGCTTGATGTGGAAGGCCAGGTGGGTGAGCAGGGTTGCAGAGCACAGCAAGGCTCTCTGGAGAAGGATCTATTATTTTGGGGGTTTGGTCTCCTGAATCAAAGAGAGGAAAAAAGGGTTTGGGGAGAAGTCCTCTCCCAGGGTACTTACTGGTGTGTCTGCTTTCTGACACATACCTACTCAACATCAGCGCTCCAGTGGTTTTTGCCTGACATCATATTTAGATAAACTGTCCTCCTGAAACAGCAGGATGATTTGTGTATAATTCTTCATTTTTATTGAATGTGGACTTCTACTAATTTAAGAAATCTTGGGCTCTTAATTTTCCATTTCATCTTACCCTTGAGGATAGTTTGGTTCTGCTGTATTTTTCTGTACTTGTCTGTCCTCTGTGATTGTAAATGCTTGAGACTTATTAAATATAAAAGCTCTTTGATATCAGCTGGAGCACAGCTGAGGATTAAGCCTGCCCCTCAGTGCTCTCTTTGCCTGCTGCTGTCATGTGTAAATCCTATGTAGGAGTCACTCCCTTCCAAAGAAATCAGCTGTAGCCTGCATGAAACATAGCAGATGCTTTGCAAAACAGATCGGAAAGGAAGTGAAGATACCTTTTCCAATGAACTTTGTGATAAATATAAAATCCAGCATCAGAGCAGCCTCCCTCAGGAAACCAGCAAATAGGCATCTACAACTCACTCATCTATAAAATGCCTCCTGGAATCTTTAATGGCTGTGAGCAAGCATCTCTCAGCTCTGTGCCGTATGGGAAGAGCTGGAACCAGTGTGGTAGCAGCACTGCCCACAGGAGCAGTGCTGGCAGGCTGGCAGGCTGTGCTGCGTCTGACACATCACAACCACCCGGGCACATCTGGGAAACGCCCCAGTCAGGCATTGGGCTCAGCTAACCCCAGCTCAACCTGGTCTCACAGCATCACATTTCTACGTGTTACAACTGCAAGCAACAATACCTTAATCTCCAGAATGTAAGAAATACTTAAAAGTTTCTAAGACCAAAGCAAACTGGTAGTATTGGTCATTAAAAGGTAATGAAATTTGGCTGTAAGGTCAGAATCTACTTTTTCTGGCAAAGATCAAATATTTTGTTGCCAAGGTTTCCTCAGCTGTACTTTACGTTTTAGTTACTTGAGTCTCCATTAATGTGTCTGCTCTGGAACTAATTTTTAGGTGGTTTACCCACAGGAATACCAGCCCATATGCTTAAAATAAAATAGGGGATATATATAAATATATATACACACGTAAAGAGAGGGAATATAATTTTTTTTTTTTGCAAGTGATAGCATGCCTGTATGTGATTACAATGTGTAAAAAACACTCCAAAGCCTTCTTCTCAATCCGTATTTATAGGAAAAGTCCCATGCACTTATAAAAGAATGAAGAGTTCTGAAACCATACCGTAAATCAGCTGTAAAACTTCATTAGCAACAACCGTGATGTAAAGTTCCTTGGACCAATATGAGAGTCCAAGGGCCTTTGCAGCCTCTAGGTTAGGTAGCTGTGCTGCAGGCTAGTTGCTCCTCAACACTCAACCATAACCAAACTCCTGCTCTGCTTTCCAGGGGAGCTGCATGCTGCCCTGGTGCTTTCATCTGGAGGTTGGTTTGTTTGGATTTTGGTTTTTGTTCTTGTTTCTTCACTAGAAGCTGATTTGAAAAGATACGTTGACAAAGAAAGGCAGATAAGCTGTGGGCAGGTTTATTGCTGCTGCTGCCATTCATATCCCTGTGAATCAGGGCACGTTGGAGCAATCAGCTCTTCAAAGGAGTCTCCCCAAATGTTGCTTCTTCCAGATCTGATGTTAACATGTACTGATTTATTACAGTCAGGAGCTGGGACCCATCAAAATCACCCTTATAACACCCTGTGTTTATGTCACACCTTTACTGTTTCCTCTTGAAGCTCCCGTAATCCTCCCCCAATTAAAAGCTTGTCTCATCTTCTCCTTGGTTCAGAGACAGCATCCTTCTTTTCAGCAGTTTGTCCCCTTTCCGCCTGCAGCTGCACTGCCACCCCATCCAAGTTCTGTAGGTTTCTGTAGATCTCTACTGCCAAACACCCATTGAAGACAGACCTTTTACATCTTCCTGAACACTTTGAGAAGGATTGTAGCTCAGTACAAATGTTTGCAGTGCTGTCTCTTGAGTTATTTTGATGGTGGCTGTATGAAGCAGTGATGTGCTGATGGAAAGGGATATGTGTTTGCAGCTGTCTGTTGGCAGGAGCTCCTTGTGGGCCACATACCTGATGGCATTGCTACAGGTCAGTGAGACCTACCAAAGACAAAGAAGTTACCTGAATTTAGGGTAGGACTCTCACACCAAATATCTCTTTATTTCCTCTGTTTTATTGATCTTATTTTGTTTTCCCAGTGCCTTATTCTGTGCATCCAAAGCCTGCATTTTTTTTAGAACTTAAGCAACTTGTTTTGTCTACCTCTTGTGCTGCCGTGAATTTTGTAGGATCCTATTTAAGGCCACGAAGATCACTGTTCTTTCCCCATGAGCTGGCTGTGTATTCAAGTCCCATTAATATTAAACAGGATTTCAGGGAACACATTGAGGGAAAATAATCCTCTTTAACACCTCTTTTAACATACCTATTTTATTTCTTTGACATTTCTCACCTCTTGAAGCTATATTCTTATTTCCCTGTCTACACAAGCATAGACCACGTCTCACCCTTCTAACACAACTCTCTCCTTTCCCTCTTGAGGACTCTCAAGGATGCCAGGCATATGGTTCTTTGTGCTATTTTCTTTTTCACTTCCATTTAAGAGATGCTGTTTGCTTCCTCTCCAAACCAATTTTCATTCAGAGACCAAAACCGCTTCCCCTCTGTTTTGATCTGAAGACGAACATGTACTTGCCTGAAGCCATATGATGTTCTAAGACTCCTATAAAGATTCATTTATTTATTAGCCTTCTTTGAGCTTGATAAATACAACCCTTTTTTTCACTGTGTCTTTCACCCTTAAGTACTTCACAAGTTACAGCTCTAGCACTGACAGAGAAGTGCTGTGGGCTCTAGGGTTGGGCAGCCCTGTTAGAGTAGATGGCTTCATGTGGTCCTGTTGGGAAAGGAAGTGTTTTCCCACGAAATTCAGTCTCAGTCCATGGGCAGTGACACTGCTTGTGGCAGGCAGAATGAGGAGTTAATACCCAGCTTCACGTGCTGTTTCCTTCTTGAAATGATAGCATGAGCCACCAAGTGCCATTTCTACATATCTCCAAAATATAAAACAGCATTTCTGTACTCAGATGAGCCATTTAGCTCCAGCTTTTGATTCAATTGTTTTTCCATTATCCAAAAATGAACTGTTAAATGAGTTGGAAATCTGTTCTGGACTAAAGATGTCTTTTCTATAGTACTAATTGCTAACAAACTGAAACAGAATACTAAGGAGGAGGATAGGTCACTTGCCTGGAATTTAGTTTTAAAGGAAAATTATCTGGGCCTATATTAACCGTATCTTAGAAATCTTAGAATGAAGGCACTTAACACTTGAGATTTTGAGGATGTTGCGATTTGTCATATATGACTTCTTTAATTGCATGTAGCTAGCTTCCAGTAATGTCTGTATGGCTTCACAGTTACCTGGGTAGTATGCTGGTCACAATTTCTAGTTTTGTGTAAGGATTACAAGGCATCTCTAGCATAGTCATTGCCATTTTTTGCAATGATTGTTACTTAATCTTGGCTATCTCATGTGCCTGTGATATGAATCAGTAACAGCACACGGCCAATCAACCTTTATTTCCCAGACAGAGAAGTAGGTGATAGTGTAATGAATAAGTGCTTAAATAAAGTATCATTCCATCCGGAAAGTTACAGCACTAGAAGGTGAGAGAGAACATGGACCCTGTCTTTGAAGACAGCACTTCAAAGGTGTACATAATAAAGGGGCAGTATGAGCCATACACAGGGACACCAGTAACAGTCCCGGTGCTGCGGGGAAAATTACCACATTACTGTTTGCTTTTTCCTCTTTTTTTATTTTTCTCCCTTCTCCTGTTAACAGTGGCCTTGTGAGGACAAAGTGAGAGCTTTGGCTCACATTCACTGCGCAGCCACCACAGCTGTGCTGCGGGGCTGCCCTGGCTGGGCACTCTGCCGTAGGCAGCTCCTCTGCAGCAAGCAGGGCCCAGCAGCCCCCCAGCACCTCAGCCACCCGCACGCAGCGCGGCAGCCCACAGAAAACTGGCTCCAGGAGTAGCTGTCTGAGCCACCACCTCATGCCAACACACTGACTTGTCGCTGGCCTCTGCTATTCCTCCTGAAGTCAAAGGTAAACAATCATTCATACCATGGGCTTCCTCTTTAGGCTTCGTTCATGTCTTTACTTTTCTTCTGGGTGTGCTTTCTTCAGCTGTTGAGCAGGGCTGTGTAGCCAGGAATCTGGGAATGTCTCAGTGTGAAACGCTTTCCTCTGGTCTTTCTCTGCAAGACAGCACCACAGGTGGCAGCTCTTTGAGAGGGGAGAAAGAGAGTGAGAAAAGTTCTTGCCCTCCAGATTTCAGAAGAGTTTAAAAATGTGAATACTAAAGTCTCAGACCATAAGTGAATTTGAAACTAAATTCGTTTTATCTGCTGTGAAGATTTAGAACCAGTCTCATCACTTTTTAATGAAGACCTGACACATTTGTGCTTTTTGAGTTCTTCCCATTGGTTAAACAGGCAATTTACCTTCTAGTTTGCTCTCACTGCTGCTGATACCACAAACACATTTACTAAGGCAGGCAGACACCCCTTGCACATCAGGAGGCAGAGGGGTTGGGTTTGTCTGAACGTTACACAGAGTCTTGTCATTCCGGACCTGTTGGCCATTGTGAGGAGTTCAGACTAGGAAAAGGACATTCCTGGGGAGCAGCAGTGGGAGGAAACAAGATGACTTCTCCTCATTTACCAGGCTGGAATATTGGGGGATTATCTGCAACGTCCAGGGGAGTGCACTATTAAATAAAATGGCATAATTGTCAAAAAGGGCATGGAGCATTTCCATAATGCCTGCTGTGCTTCATAGGCACGTGCAGAGTTTCACTAACATGTCAGCATGTACAGTGGCACTGAGCACAGAGAAGGAAGGCAGGAACCAGCTAAGGTTTTACTGTGTTACTAGATCACCAGCAGAGAGGCAGAGAGGGAAAGGGGCACCTTTGGGCCATGCCCCTGCCTACAGCGACAAAAAGAGGTGCTCAGAAGCTGCTGCCACATCAGGCTGGGCAGACATTCATGGTCTAGCTCAGACCAGGAGAGTGCTTTTCAAGTGAATTGCCTGATTACCCACCATTATCCTGTTCCATTGGCAGTCTGGGTGCACAAGGCTGGATGCCTCCCAGCTGTAATGCACTGGGATGATGTGGCTGGGGATGAAGCTGAGGGGGAAGGCCCTGAGGCCTGTACAGTGCCAGTGCTGTGTCAGGAGCACCCAGGGTCCTGACCTGCATCTTTGAAGGGATCACAGCAAGGAAAGGGTCTCAAACGGGTAGGAGTTTCCAGGAACTGAGGAAGTGCTTGATAGCTCCTTGTGCTGTAGAATGCTTAATGTAGTGAAACCATTATGTTACTTTTAGGTCCAGTTTTCACAAGTGAGGCGTGAACACAGGCTTTGTTTTTTAAAGGTGTGACTCTTCCTCCGCAAGCTGTTCTAAATATGTGCCTCCATGTTCAGTGTGCCAAAATAAATGTTCTGCTACATTCTGACTCTGGTTTGGATTTTCATTCTGAGTTTTAAGCCAGTAATGTGCACAGTTACAAATTAGGTATCAATGCTCAACCATCAAGTACATGATACTTCATGTTGCTTTGCTCATCTTTCCTCTTCCCTTTAAGTTGTTGGCTCATACATTGCTAAGAAAATTATAGAGAAAAGAAAGTCTTAGAAATAATAATTAATTTAATTCCATTATATGAACACATTGATGCCAATTTTTTTAAATTTTTTAAAAATTTTTTTTAGGGAAAAGCCTATATTCCAGTTAGGTTTCAAAAATAAACCTGACTTCTTTTTTTCTTTTTAACAAGACTGCTGATCATGCTGGTAAAAGCCGAGCAAGCAGTACTGGCTTTGTTTAAAGCCTCAGCTGCTCAGGTAGCCACCAAATATAGCTGAGCTCTTACAGGAACTGCTTGTAGGATTCTAGTAGTGTTTAGTTTGAATATAAATCCTAGTTCTAGGGTTTCATACTGCAACTAGATTTAATGTAAGTGAGATTCTGATCTGGAGCCAAGCTCCACATCTGACCAAATCCAAATATGTCAGAATCCCAAAATGTATTTTAAGTATATCGCATAACAGACTCCCAGAACATCATGAAAAGTTATATGATAAATATAACCAAATAGGAATGTTTTCATAAGTAAATGAGTTCTTGTGCCATTGAGCCCTTCTGCCATGGTGTTGAGGGTGCAGGGTCAGGTCCGTATCCATCTGTGCAGAATAGGCTTTCGTTGTGCCGATGGGCTTGGACTGCTCCAAAGCCATGTTTGATGGGCATAACATCAATTGCAGAGATGAGAAAAGGAGCCAAACTTCTCCAATGCTACAACCAGATGGCCCAGCATGAAACTGCTGCGCAGGAGGGGCCCACGTTGAGCACTGCTGATCCTCAGGCCAGCTGCGAGGCACCCATTTGTCTGAGAGATGCGGCACCACGGGCTCCAGCGCCTGCTCTTCCATGCTCTCTGCAGGTGGTTACCAGGCAACACCGCAGCTTCAGACCCACGTTGTCCTCCCTGCCACGGGATGGATGCATCCGTCACTGCTGCTGCTATTGGAAGAGAGAGAATATGATTTTGGAGGAGGGTGGGAGGAAGGTAGCCATAAATGAAGGAGATTTATACATCCCCTACCCCCTAGATTGCTGTAGATCAGCTGGCTGGTACTTGTAGATAGTCTTCAAGGAAAATTCAGGGATCTGAATTCAATCATTTCACAGTAAATGAGATTACTGTGAAAGGAGAAAGATTCCAGATGCTTGCTCTCCTTGCAAAAGAGCTAATGCTCTTGCCTGATTTTTCAGAGTAAGCAGTTGTAGCACCTGCCTTTCCTGAGCTGTGCAGTGACGCAGCTCACCCTTACAGTGACCTTCAAAGGGGAAAACAAAAAAGAGGAAATAGCTTGTATGCAGAAATACCTATATCACATCTTGCAAGAAAAGACTCTGAAGAGCGCTTGCCTGCTGGCTATAGCTGATGTGATGGGGTGTGGGGCTGGAACTTCACCCTGGATTCTCACACCATTCCTCTTTTACAACCAAAGAAGGTGACTGGTTTCTGCTTTTTCTTGGCTATTTTTCCTGTGGCTGGGTTCATAGCCTGAATAGTTAGGATAGGAATCTGGTGCAGTACTTCATCCTGCTCCCTGCCATAGCACCACAAATATGCACAAGACAAGGAGGAGGAACAGCCTGGGTGAAAGCTGGGCGAAGTGCCCTGGAGAGAGCTTTCCATATGCTTGCTCTGCCAGGGTAGCCAGTACATATGCCCAGCCTGCTGACCCCAGCTTTATGCTTCTACAGAAACATCTCATCCTGGCCAGTAGCGCCAACTCCTCCCCTTGAGCTATGAAGAAACATTTCTACAGACCATGAGGGATGCAACATGAGGGAAAGAGAAGGAGTGGAGAGGAGATACTTTCCTCCCTAGCACATCCATGTAGTACAAAGTGTAATTTAGCCCTTTGCTTCACATCTAGTTGCCCTTAGGTGCCATGCAACCAAAAGAAGCCCAGTCTTGATTTGCTTTTGGGCTTTCTCAGTTGTGTTATACACCTATTCCTCAAAAGTGCTTCCTAATGTAGGCACACGAAGGATGCCTGTATCGAGGAATGCTCACTTTCTGGACTTACCTTGCTCACAGGCAGAATGGGCTTCAGAAGGACCCTTTTCACACTGCCTCCTGCAAAAACCGGTATAATATATTCCTATTAAAATCTCTGTTTAAGCAAACAAGGAAACATGATAAACTATGTTGAGCTTTCATTCCATTTCAAAACATGAAAATGTTTGCAAAAAGAGACCTGATTTCAGCAAGCCCCATTTTTTGCATATTCTTTGTTACAAGATCTGCTCACTGCCTGAAAATGCTCAGCATCTCTCCAGGTAAGGACCCCAGGCCCACATTCAGGGTAAATACGAGTATCAGAGGCTGCATCCAAGGGAGGCCTCACCTGATGAGCAGGATCAGCAGCCGTGCCTGTGCTGCAATGTGGCTGCGTGACGGGGCAGGGACGCAGCACATTCTTCTCCCTGCCACAGGCATTCCCGCAGAGGCAAGGAGGCTCAGGGGCTGCCAGCTGCTCGGCCCTTTGCTGCTGGAAGAATGCAGCTGAATGTAAAAACTTGTCACCAGGCTGAAGCCACAATACACCTGTCCCTCCTGTCAGTCTCCTGCAGCAAAGTCTCACAGGGACTTAAAAACTCAAGCCATAAAAGTGGGATTTAACAAGCCTTATTCTAGAATGCAGTATGTAACATCCATGCTCCATATGTCCCATGATGGGAATGTCCATTTAAACCATGCTATGTAAACAAGACAACAGCTGTGGAATGGCATGAGCCATCCTGAAGTAATTCAGAGAAGAGTTAGGCAAAACTTTAGATGAACATTCCTTTTTGTTAAATACCTATGCCCAGAGAAATGGGAAGAATGTGTGATGGGGATCAGTGCCATCTCCTTTTTTTATTCAGTGGTAGAGCAGTGAGAAACCTGTCAGAAGGAGGAAAATGAGTCCTCCAGTAATGAGAAAAAGGGAAACTATTTCCCTTTTTCATGTTGTTAACAGTCTTGCGTCTAGCCTGGAAAGATAACACCTTGAGAAGCTACTTGCACTCACCTTTTATAGGTCAGCAGTGTGGGAGCCCTGGAGGAATGTACTCTGCTAAATGTATGGAAACAGCTGGCTGCAGCTGAATCAGTTGTTTCCTCCCTGGAGATAAATGTTTGTCTGTCTTTTTTTCCGCCTGTTTTCTTAAAATCTAAATTAGACTGCCATAATATAGAGAAATTTCCTGATATGTCTAGTGAAATATAACAAATGCAGTAACAAGCAGTGCTCAGAGCATTACTTTTTCTGTTTGTTAGCTGAAGTGAGAGGAGAAGAATTGCGGTTTTCTTTTCATTCCTTCAGTGGCTTTTCTTCCACGTCCAAACAAATACATTAATCTGTGGTTAAACAAAATGTTTTATTCCACGATAAATCAAACATCTTGGCTGGTTCTTCTCCCTCTCCCCCCATGCTCTCCTTTATTAAACTTAGATAAATTGAAACTAAGCATCTCTAAATTGCAGGTCAAGATGCTTGACCACTCTTAAAAAAGCAGCCCAGTGGTTTGATTAATTTGACTTTAACCTGAAAATAATTAGTTTTACCAAACTCTTATTATTGGTTAATAAAACTTCTAGCACTGCAATTTTCCTCTGTTCTATTTACAATATATATACTGACATTTGTAAAAGACACTAAGATTTAATAACCTCCTAGGAAAATATTGACCAAGACAAGAGGTCAATGTTAAACTGTCAAATCAATAAATCCAAACATTCACACTGGCCGTAGTTAATCTGCTTACACTTATTTTTAAAATAAATAAATTAATTAAAAGCCAATATTATCAAAGAAGTTAAAGTTGCTGAAGCTCAGAAACACACTTATTTATCACATTGTTTACAATGTAATAAGTAATAAGTGTTTACACGAAACATGGAAATTAAAACTGAAGACCGTCATAAATCTTACCTACTTGACCTAATGAGAAACTAGGAATCATCATCACACACATACTTTTCACTTGGATATTTAAAAGCTGCATTTAACTAAGGTAGCTTGTAATCTTAGAGCTTGAGTGTAGGCTTGCAGGGTCAAAAGTGAGAATTAGGTGCACTCTCTTCAAAATATGTGCTGTGCTAAACATTCTGGCTAAACTTACTTGCATTGAGATACTGGTAGCTTTGGAAGGGAAAAAAACTCTCAGGGAGGGCAGGAGAGATTTTATAAGGGCAATTTCTTCAAAGCTCTGGGTAGGAAGCCAAAATCTACATTTAAGAAGGTTTTCAGGAAGGAAATCAGAACAAGGTGTCCATCTTAAAGAGCTTTCCATCTGTGGTTCTGGAGCAGTAAGCCTTCCTAGCAATGATTCCAACTTCCCCTAAAATCTGTTATTTATGATAGCCTTGCGATAAAAAGTTAGAACCCTGCCTGAGTTACAGGGAAGTGGGCATACACCTCGTCAAGCTTTCAGAGAGGATTTTGAGAAGAATTTCCCACTTACTGAATTAATAATCCTGTGTTTGAAAGAGGTACAGCACAGAAGCTGAGAGCAGAGGGGGAACAGTCTTTTTTCTCTTCTGCAAAGCACATCCTTGAATATAAAATTTAAGATCTCCAGACCTTTATTTTTTATTTCCAGAACTCAAGCAATTTCTTGGCCATTGATTATCTGCGAGCTGGAAGTGCAAATCACCACGCAAATGAGTACACCAAGGACACTTATTAACAGAAAGGCAGCAAAGACTCTTCAGGAAAAGACAGGGAAAGCAGGAAAGGAGAAAAGGTTCCCATGGGTCAGTTGTGGGGTTAGCAGAGGGAATTCAAGGCTTGGAGCTGAACCATCAACAACCTCTCTCCACCCTCACAATGGGGCATTGTTCAAGCATTTTGGTGATGTCCACTATTAATAATGGTGTATTCTCTTTGAGTAGCATGCCCTGGAAACTGTATGGATTAGACATAGAGTCCCACATACTTTAGCAAGGGAGAAAGAGAGAAAGTGTAGAAAAGCTAGGCTTACTCTTGCATTCCTTCACCATTGAGGGCAATGGAATAACGCAAAGCACGCAGGAAAATGTTCTTAATAAGGTGTGTCATCTGGTTGTGCAAAGGGGAGGGAAAATACAACTGTAACACTACCAGTTTCATCCAGCTTTCAACATTGGGATCATGGCTGTATTTTCTGCCCTTCATGTTAATGCAGCTGAAGTGGATGAGGTCTGCAGAGCACTGTTTATTTCAGTTGTCAGCTGTAATCACGATCACCATCACTCGTGCTGCGGCTGTGCCCCGTGTAACAGGATAGGGGTCCCCCATTCTCCCAGACCTTGATGAAGTATAAAGGACATCAATCCTGTCCCAAGCAGCTTACCATGCATCCACCAGGCAACAAGCCTGAGCAACAGCATAAAAGCAAGCAGTGGGGCGGAGCAGGTGCTAAAGGGAAGTTCGCAGCATTTCTGGGTTACAATGGTTAGCTTTATATCCAGCCGAAGGTGTCGGGACTATTTAGAATTGTTGAGCTTATTGTAAAATGAGCAATTAAATGATAACAGCTCTGCTCAGGCACAGTTTCATGTGGTCCCCTGAGCACGTTGCTCTCAGAATATGGGATCAGTGAATTCACGCTTAGATTGCATTAAGACTTTGGGTTTCTCACACAGCTCTAAAACAAGTCAGCTACAAAGAGCTGCAGAGGAGGCAGACAAAGATGATGTTGGTTGTGGAGGATGGAGGAGGATGGCCACAGAGGGAATACCAGCTGCAGTTGGAAATACGTGGAAATATGGCAGTGGGTTTAGGTTGAGTTTTCAGTCTACGGCATTCGCATTTTCCAACCTGGTGCTGAGAGCTCAGAGACCCTTGGTACTACATGTGAGAGCAGCTGCAGGAACTGAAGGTTTGCCTGGTGGGTAGCATGCAACAAATGACTCTCAAGGACAAAAAGGAAGATAGATCCACAATCATATTCAGAAATGAGGCCATTGAAGAAAAGTAGCATTGCAAGCCACACAAAATAAGTAGGTGGATAGACAGCAGGCTTGTCTACAGGGGAAATTTAGTACCAACTCAGCTAAGGTGTGAATTTATACAGCCCTAGCTACTCCACGCTAGCTTCCTGTGTGGATAGCCTTAATCTGTACTAAGAATGCTCCTGTGAGCACAATGACACATTTACTACTACGGGAGTTAATGGAGAGCAGCTAATGCGCTGCGAATTCACACCCTGGAGAGCACCATCCTGCCTGCCCCTGCTGACTGCACAGCAGTGCTTTTTTCAGCAAGGGGCTCTTCAAGCCAACTACAGTCAGGGAAAGCTATTCTAAATGCTGATGCCCTGTTGGGACTGGGCTGCCTGTGCGACCTCATGGACAGAAACATTAACAAGGATTGAATGGGAATGCATATAAAACAAATAAGTCTGGACTTTTTTATGAGGTTGGGAGAGTATCCTCAAGATTTTTTTTCTTTCTGAGGTATAATATTTTACATTATCAAATAACTCTTTGAATATAGATATGCTAATATGTTTTATGTATCCTACAGATATGATTCCATTTCACTGCACACAAAAGTTTGTTTAACCTCTGTTGGAAACATTGAAATCAAAATACAAGTGAAATTATGTACTTGAGAGTATATCTGGAAAAGGAGTCCTTATCTCCTGATACTAAGTCCTGTCCCTAGGGAGTCTGGCTGTCAGAAAACAAATTATTTTGTGTCTGTGAAGGGCAGAAGACCTGAGATTTTGGTCCAGCTATGAATCTAGATCCAGATTTTGCAGCTGAGGCACTGCAGTATGTGATGAACCTAATGTGCTTGTTGGAATGCATCAAAAATAACACTTTAAAGAATGAGGCTTTTAACAAATCCCAGTCACTTCTGAAAAATGTTTGCTTTAATCCTACTGACATTACTGAGACCCTTAATCCTGGAATTGTCTCACTTACTTGAGTACATGTGGGGGGAGAACTATCTGGTTCTATGGAAACAAACATACTCTTTTTATAAGTGATAGGTTAAGCATTCAAAATCTGTCATTATCATAATGACAAGAGTGATGCTCTGTGACGAATACTAATGCATCTGTACTCATTCCATCATGGAGGGCATGCCACTTTTTTTATTGAAAGCTGCTGATGTGAATAACATAGAAAGGTTTCTCAACATTTCCTGTTTTGCTGAATAGTATGTCACATTGTCACATCACACTGTTATATGATCTGGTAATGAAACACCATAATGCACTTGTGCATGGAAACGGACTTAAGGATATGGAGACTACATTAGCCCTCAATTATCTGGCCTTGGATGGCCTAAATCTCAGCCTTCTGGATGCTTTTACATAAATGCAAAAAGTAGCAATCAGAACTGACAACCATCACTGGCTGCAGGAATGTAACAGCATTTTCAGTGAAGGCAGACAAAACCAGTGTGCTGCTGTACATGGAAAGAGTGGGTGCTTATCAAGAGACATCCCACCTGCTCCTAGCTATCTGACTTTATCTTTAATGTTTTACAAGTAAACAAGCTTCCATAAACCCTCAGCTATGTTGTGTTACTCTGCAGTTATATATAGAAGCTGCAGTGTGCTGCTTTGCAGGGATGAAGCTGTTTTATAAGGGGATGCTCCAATAGGAAACATCTGTCCCTTTTTTATGGGCATGGTTTAAGCCATTGAAGTGATGCTTCTTTCCTCTTTCCTTTCCCCTCTCTCCTAGCAAGCTATTCCACAGTTTGCCAGATATTTACAGTCTATTCTAAATGTCCTTCTCCTATTTCCTGGCTTGAAACTAGCCATGATACTACTCAATATACTGACATTTTTGAAGCTTAGCATCTAAAGAGATGTTTGCTGATTCCCTTCCAGATTAGAGTAGATGGGTACAAAGTGAGTAAATTCCTCAGAACTCTGAGGCAGCCAGTTCAGTCAGGCAGGGAATGGTTGTGTGTTACCATATCCCATCTGCAGTGCTATCGTTACATGGTTGAATTGCAGTTTCCATTATAAGCCTCATTTTCTGGGGTTTGCAGCTCATCTGTAACTAGCCATTAAGGTTGCCAGCCTAGCAATGAATATTTTTCTCAGACTTTGTTAGAAAATTATCCTAGCTTGCCCTTTTTTTTCTCCTTTAAGAGCTGAAGTCTAAAAATAGATTTTAGATGTGGGCTGTGAAAATCTCAACAGATCGCAATGCCCTCACCAAAATATCATGGGTACTTTGACGCACACTCTCAGCCAGCAAAGCAGCACAGACTGAAACCTTGAATTTGAATTAAGGTTAATTGAATGTCTTTCTGCATCTTGTGTGCCATACTGCTCCATTCCTGGCCTTCCCACTCTGATTAGAGGCACTGTCTATATTTAGCTTTCCCACACTAACCCCAGTCGTTCTGCATATTAGACTGGACCTCACATATTCCGCATTCAGTTTAGTCTTGCTCAATTTCAAAGGCAGAAAATGGCACTGCTAAAATCTCTGTACACCTCCAAGGAATGCAAAATAAATTCCATGCTTAGGCAGCAGTTCAGAGCATTATGACTGTTGTGGGTCTCACCCCCTCTCTGCTACCTAACCTTATTTGCTTGCTCTTCTGTGCCTCCATGGACCAAAAGTGGGAAGGATTGCATGGAGGTACTTTCTGTCTTCTTCCTGAGGATGAAGGAAAAACAGTGCTCATTCTCTTTTGGAGTCTTCTGGGATCCCTAAAACTTTGTGAAACCTAGTACAAGAAATGCAAGCCATATTTTTGGTGATCTTTTGTCCTGCTCTGGCCTGGGGCCCTCTCTTTTTGCTGCATCTCTCAGACAATGTGTCATCAGACAGTTTTCTTGAAATGGTTAATCTGTAGTTTGGAAGGGTCAGATCATTCCTTCCTGAGCTTGCATGAGCTCCTCTCCAGCCACAGAATTTCTCATTCAGATGATGTGGTTGTGGCAAGCTGTCTACCATGCTGTTGAAAAAGACTTGCATCCATCCTTTGATTTAATTGTGAGTCATGGTCTGATTGTTTATTGCTCCCTTTGGAGCTAGGACCTGTATTTGGTATCCTTGCAAAATGCTGTGAATGCTTGTGATGAAGTCAAGCAAATGGCAAAGAGTCTGATAAATTAATAGCCTTGCCAGTTGCCTTTGGAAACCAACATTCAGGTGGCATTCCACTATAGAATTTCAAACTGTCAAGCTACAGTTCAAAGTCAAAGATAGTAGGGAACCTTGTCAAAATGTAAGACTGCTATAATATTCTAGTATGGTACTAATAGGGAATTTACATTTCACCTCTTCCCACAGTTTACATTTTCCCAGTTTAGTGCTATGGTACACAGTTCCCAGCATGTATAACAATGACATCCAAAAAGTTTGCTACCCCTTAAATCCTCTCTGTCCCTTTGTCAAAAGTTGCTGTCCCAAAGGCAGAGATAGCATAGCAGGCAGCACATCAGCTCCACTGACACCACAGTGCACAATATATCAATGTAAAGCACCACTGGTTTTAGTTTATGGTAAAATACTGAGCAGTGCACTGGTGCTGAGAGCAGGTACAGCAGCTCCATCACTTCTGCCACAGGAGCAGCAACCTTTAAAAAAACAGGGCAGGTCAGCCAGCTGGGGCAGCTAGGATTTAGCTGCCACTGTCAACTCTGACAGGGATCACAAACCAGAGACCTCAATTTCACCTACATTATTCACTCTTGCTGTATTAACTCATTCCTGTCGGCTTTTACTGCTTTGCCTAACATATGTGGATATCATACTGCCTATTGCTTAGCCAAGCTTGCTTCAGACCACAACTGAAGAGAATTCAGAGAAAAGCAATACAGTTTGCCACTGACTCATCTGGCAATTACATACCCAGGAACAGGGAACAATTACTCCAGGATCCTGCAGAGAGGTACCACTGCCTCCTTGCTCCTCATACATGAGTAAATCACTTTCTCTCAAGTAAAATCAAATGCACAGTAGAAAACTGAAGCTTTTCCCCAACTCTCCCTTTTGCTTGTTCAGTTTCTTAACTCTTATTTCTTTTTGGAATGCCACTGCTAACATAAAGGAAATTAAGTATCAACATTTCTTTCAGCACTTTTTAATCATATGCTTTGTGGTTAGAACTTACACTGATAGTAAATGCATATTAAACCTCGAGGAGATTACAGTGCAGCCCTGGGATCTCAAGAAACTTCAGGGAAATAGCCATTCATTGTCCTACTGTTGTGTTACAGCTACCTATGGTGCTAGGAAACAGAAACTTAGTACTGATTAATCCATTTCTCTGATTTATACTCAATACAAGAATGTGCTAACAAATTGAAATCTAAATTAATTTAGGTAGGAATTGTATTTATTCCATACAAAGATCTTATCTAAAGGTGATAAAAGTAATCTTGTAGGAAGAAATTAAGCAAAATATAGTATCTCTAAATCCATCTCATTCCTAGATTCACAAAAACCAATTTGGACTTGCCCTAACTGAGCCCAACTCCCTGAAAATAAGACATAAATTACTCCTTCTAACAGGTCTAAAATTTCAATGTATTTTGTTCTTGCTTAGATTTAAAACTGTTCCGATAGGGATGATAGTAACCCTTCTCTAAGGAAAAATTGTGGTCCTGGAGGGAATACAAATAGAAATGCCTCCAAGAGAGCAATTACCTGTACCAGAAAATGAAGCAGTGACCTACTAATAATGTGTCCTTGAACCCAACAGCAACCAGTATCCTGAACAATAGTTCTTCTCCAGGTACATTTTATTCAGGAGCCTTTTGGCGTTTTCACTCTTTGGGGCAAGGCTCTCAAATAATCGGTAGCCAACTGTGAATTTAAAATTGGCTTCAGCCAAATGTGTCTGCTGACTTGACACGAGTTTGTGCCTCAATAGTTCACCTTGCTCCTTGCACTGCTCTTCATTATGAGACAATCCAGTTTCCTATTTTTCTCCTACAACCTCTGGAATGATGAGTTTGGATTCCTTTCAAACACCAGCTAACAATTTAACAAGGTGGGAAACCACTACAGCTCTACCCAGCCAGCAAAAACCATCAGCCAACAGAATGCCTTCCCTTTCTTTTGCACTCCTGTCTTGTGAATATATGCACCTGAATCACATTAACAGAAATGTTCTACACTGGGATATGCATTCCTGCAAGATCCTTGTCTGTTTTCTGCATGTAGAGTGCCAAGAGTGGTGGGAACCTGCAACATCCACAACAATATTTGAACTGAAATAAATAGGGACAAAAAAGGGTTTGCTACTTTTAACTAAGCTGTAAATCAGTAGAATAGAAACAAACATGAAATTGTGAAATAAATTCAGATTTGATGTTTTGTGGATGCAAAAAACACCAAAATGGATTCGTATTTAATCAGAGGCTAGAAGAAAGGTTAAAAGTTAACAAAATAAGTTGTACGTGGGTCTGGAAGACCAATTTAATTGAAGGCAATATTTTATGGGATTTTCTTCTTAAACTCACCTATCCTTACAGAACAAAGTAATTTTTTTTTCACATGCACTACTGTAAAAATATGGTGCAAATAACACTGTTTTCGCACATACGTCTATTTTTTAAGATATTTTGCACCTGAGGTGCAATTTCTATCAGTACTGAAACTAATTGTTCACATTCTACTGGGGTTTTTTCTGTCTTTCAATGATTAGCACTAGAGGCTCATGGAGTATATATATATATATGAATATGCACCATACTGGTACTAAACTTCATTATCATGGGGTTTATTAAAGTTTTCTTTGTGTACCTACTTGTTTTCATTGATTATTTCTTCAGCATCAGCACCAAATACCAGTCATCTGACCCTCAACTTTTCCATCACAGGTTTTCTTTAATGTACACTTCCCATGCAGCAGTAAGGAAAAGGTCATGTAATGCCCCTCAACACTTAATACTAATGCCTCTGCATGATACTCATCAAAAAGCAAATAGTCCACTGCTGGTTTAAACCTTTTGGAAGATAAAGTTTAAATTTATATTTCAAGTTCTAATCCACAAAGATTACCACTTAACAAAATGGTAGAACTCTTCGTGACCCCTGAGAAACTAATATTGGTACATTCCCAACTGTGACCCACAAGAAGAGTCCCCAAACAGGGGAGGCTCAAGGCCAGCTGTTAGTTTTACTGAGGATTGGTTCCTGAAAAAGTACCACATGTCACCTCCACAGCTGGGGAGTGAGGCAGTGAACTGCATCTGCCCCCTGGGAGACCTGTAAGGTCTGGCAATAAATACCAATGATACCAAAAAATTTCCCACATGTCAGTTTGAGACCTCAGTGAGGTCTGGGCAAGCTGTGCTTAAAATCCTCACCCATGCCAGAGTGCTCACTGGAGTACCCCTGCTCTAAAGCATCAGAAACATCTGTACTGACAGTCATCCTGTGGGTTTGCTAAGAATTCAGTGCTCGTCTTCCTTCCATAAAACAAGGTAAGCAGCTCCCTGCTGTAACACAGAAGTCTAAATATCCTCTAAAAATATTTTTTCTTTCCACTGCAACTGAGATACACTGCTTTCCAAATTCTCTGTGCAGGGCCAGAATATATGTTATTGATTCTTTATTAATAGCTTTGCCTAGCAGAGCTTTACAGATCCTGCAGGATAAAGAATCCAAAAAGTAAGGCTTAAAGATGGTGGAAGATGTTTTCTTTCAAGAAAAAGGTTATAAACAAGCTGTATGCTATCTGTAACACCTTATTTTCTCATTTGTATCTGATTCCTTCCTCATGAGAAAATTCAGAGGGAACTTCGCTACCCTATTTGTGGTGAAGCCACAGTAAATCCAACCGGATATTCTGCTCAAGGGAGAGATCCAGGGGGGAATGATATAAATTGCCAGCAAAAGCAGAACTATTTCAGGGTGGTCTACTTAGGACTAGCTTCTCTGCTTGTTGATTAATCTGTTGACAGTTGGCCAAGATTTTTTTCAGAAGTACCTAAAGTTAGCTCAAAAGGTCATATTTGGGAATGCGAATAAATGGCCCAAATTACATCCATTCTGTGCTCCAGCAGCTCAGACAATTATGAAGAAAGCACACTGCTTATTCATCTTTCTTAACATTTTGAAAATCTTGATCTTTAATTTTCAACCGTGATGCAGTCCTTGCCTAATCAACAGCTCTTAATCTATTCCACCAAGAAAGAAAGTAAAACTCCATATACACGAGACTGTAAAAGGCATAAAAATTAAGAGAGGAAGATACTTTCTCCAGAATAGCCAATCCAAGCTGCCAACATTCCCTCTTTTCAGATACCAGCCTGCCAAGACAGGAGAGGCTCTTTCATGTCTTCCTTAAAAACCCCAGCATAGAGGGTGTTGGCTTCACTCCTTGGTATCATGTTGTTGAGAGAACTCGCTGGAAAGCAAGTGCATAGAATTAGATAACGAAGGAGAGACAGAGGGATCTGAAACACAAGTGATAGGATCACAGTGGGATAGCACTGAAGAAGCTGGCATGGACCCAGAGAGCTCTTTGCAGTAATAGAGGAGAGAATTATTACAAACCCTCATCCTCATTCCAGGAGAGCAGTTGGTAGCTGTTAACTACATGCAGACTATAAAAGGAGAATGAGAACTGCCTACCTTCAGCCAGAAGAAGAATGAATAAAATGCATTAGGCCTCCAACATATGAAGAATCAGAAACCTATACAAATAAACTATTTCTGCAACAAGGCACAGTGCCAGCAGCAAGTCTCAAGTACTAGTCTGCTCTGACAGCAATGAGAAATGGCAGCTACTCAGAGGACATCACCTTAAAATCATAACAGCAAAAAGTGCCACAAATCTGCATCAGTCTGGCTTTTTTTAGGAAGAGAAATACTTTGGCCATAGATAGTTTCTGGGTTTGGCTTTTGAGTAATTGAAGAAATCAGGCAGTGATTTAAGAGGAGTGGATCACCCAATGTCTATACACAACTTGGCTGTGTTAGCAGAGCTTACTGCTCTTATCTCATCTCTCTTTATTTTAAAAAAACTAGCAGGGTACATGCAGAGAACCAAAGGGCCCAGTCCCACAGCTCTGTTTGGATGAGCCTGCAGTAACTCACTTGGCTGAGTGGTCAGTAGAAAACTGATAGGAGACAAGGATCTGACCCCATCTGGAGAGTCTCAAGGCAATTAAAGGACAGAGAAGTAAGGCTTCCATTAATGTTAAAAGCGTTTGTAAGAACAAATTCCTCCTTCTTCTGTGAAAATGTGTTTAGATACATCTGTGTATTAAAAATAGAGAAGAGATTCCCTATAAATTTATACACACTGAACTGAACTTTGTGGTGGGGTGCAGTTAAAGTAAACAGTGGAGAATGGAAGAGTAGGGAAGAACAGATTTGACCAGAGTCTCCAGTTAACTGTTCCAGTTCCTTACTTCCTCTTATATTTTATTTTATTCCTTCAATCAGCCTGTGCATTTTTATTTTGCAAATTAATCCCCAGGGAAATATGCACATTTTAGAAAGTTTAAAGTGGTGCTGTCATACTTCTATAAGGCAAAGGAAAATTGTCCAATCTCAGCTTCAAGAAGCTCCTGATTGCTCTGATGAGCACTGGAAATACCATCATCGTCACATTAAAGGGGTCTCCATTTCCCCAGTACTGTCTTTGAAATTAATTTCGTACAAAAGGCTTCATAGAACTCGAATAATGGACCTGTCTGCAAGAAGAGCAGCATTGGCATCAACCACTATCTTTAGTTTCTTTCTCACTCTCTGTGACTGTAGACTGGTTAATCAAGATTCCTGTCCAACTGAGTATGTCTCCTACTTTGATACTCCTAGGAGCACTGTTAATCCTCCTTCCAAAGGAGGCCACACATTTAAGATTAACTTCTATAAGAATTCTCTGTGAAATTCTCACAAGCAGCCAAGGGACTTTTCAAGCTTCACACTTGCAGATCAAATATCCTATGATTTGTTTGGTGACACTGTTCTGAATGTTGTCCTGTCATTTATGGATCAAGTATAAACATTTCATCATAACCTCTCACGTGAAAAGCTCCTGCCACTTCCTCCTTCCAATCCCTCCTTAAATGCATTTCCTTTGAAAGGCTTCCAACGTACCTCTGCTCACCAATAACATCTGCACCCACTTTATGGTAAAGTAATATCAGGAACTTGAGCCTAAAGTAGACTTTGTGCTGCCTGTAGAAGGACCCAGTCGGTTTGCAAAGTCTATATGTATCTTAGGATCATTTCCGTTTCTTTCCCCCAAAAAGCAACCAGAAACTGATATAATCCAGGATGGAATTTTGATAGCAGACCTTCCAGCTGGGTCCTGCCAGTGGAACAGCTGAAGGAAACAGCACAATCTTCCAACCAGTTTCTAAAGAGAAAACAAAAAAGGAGAATTTATATTGCACATAGGAACACTTTGAAGCCTCGCAAGTACACTTCTCACACAAAGAATATCTGCAAAGCTTATAGAATAGAAATAGCAAAAATTAAACTATTCTTCATTATGCTCCCTGTTCTACAAGACCTACTTTTCCTGGAAGCTTAGTACTTATCATCATAAGCTTTCTGCTCAAGAATAAGTTTTTCAGCTTAGCCATTTAAATTTAAAGTTATTTTATCCTTTCAGTATATATTTAACTCCCTGTCTTTTCCCTGCAAAGCCCCACAGAATTACAGTTGGCTTATTGGAAAGGCTGACCTGGAGCTGTACTGTAACACCTGATTACTGCTGACCACGCAAAAATACCAAATGCATCATGCAGCGTGCATGTCTCTTTAACCAAATTCATTTCCATCTTCCTCGGAACTTCAGACCCCCACTCCCCACATCTCACCCCTGCTTCTCATGCTTCTAGTTTTGTCATGGACCAAAGCCTTGTTTCCCATAGATGCAGCTGCCAGAGAGTAGCTGCCAGGCCTGCCTTCAGCAGAGGCAACAAGTGGGATCTGGCAGCAGCAGTGATGGAAGCTGTGTGGAGGAAGTCACTGGAGAATGTCCCCTAAAATGGCACTGTATACATTTGTTTTAGGAGCACAATATGGTACATCCAGAGGGAGGGTGAGGGGAGAGCTAACCACACAGACAGTTGAGCCCGCCTGGGAATTGAGATACTTATTCATACACTGTTCTGGACTTTTAATTCTATATATTTAGATACACAAATAAATGGCCTCTTGTTCTGCAATACTGAGAACTGCATTTACTAAATATGGAAACAGGGTATCTAAATATAAACACAAAAGTATGAAGACATTAGCCTTATTCTATAAAACAGGGGCAAGAGAACTGCAGCAACTTAAATGTCAAAAATACTCCTAAAAGTAATCCCTTCTCCTACCCATTCTCAAAGAGCCCTGAGCAAAACTAAAGAAAACAAAAAAACCTTCACAAAAATTCCCAAAGTTGAGCAAACATGTCAAGAAAGGCCCAGAGAAAGATCGTTAGTGATAAGTGGGCTCCCTGCAGATGAGTAACCATTTATGTTGCCAAAGTACAATACAAATTTGACATTGTTTTACTAATTTTCACATTCTTCATTTTATGGCAGCAATCATCATAAGCCAGTAGAAAACAATACTGTCTGATGGCAAATGACCAACGTAAGCACTCATGGCATCCCCAGTCACTGTGCAGGGTGATAAAAGCCACACAGCAGCTGGAGTTTTGCTACAGTGACAAGAAAATACAAACACATAAATGGAGTTTTCAGTTAATCTTCGTATTTTGGAAGACCTTCAGCAGCGCTCCAGTAAAAGCTTTTCTGACACCTTCATTTTGAACTGGAATTACCATTAAACCTATCAGGTTTCTTCCTAGACATAGAAAATCCCCTTACTTGAATCCCAGGTGCATTTCTAATTTCTGAGTTTAATTACATCCCTGAATTTTAATTTCACTTTATCCTGGAAGGTTTTTGTCAATCTATGTTGAAGTCATATTATCGAGTGGGCTAAAGTCTTCCACATACAGAGACACAGACATTTTAGTTACCCAAATCCCAGTAGTCATTACTCTAGATCAGAGAAGTAAATTCCTGGGTTAGTAATTTATACCAAACTAAAAGGCAATGCCTTTTTTAAGTGCTAAAGTAGTCCTCGCAAATTACTGCAAACTGAGAGTTACTGTTTCACTCAACACAATAGTCTTGTACATATTTCTGTCTCAAATTTCCCCTGTAGATGCCTAAAAAAAAACCCCAAAAGTCCCATGGCTCAGTCTGGACTGAAGTATTTCTTCCTTCGCTTCTGTCTCCCGCGGCGCCGGATGCATTCCGCGTACAGCAGCATCTCCTAGTGGCCGTCCTGCCTTTGCTGCGTGGGAAAGGCAGCCGAGAGGGGAACTTGTGTTTCCCACCGTTTCGCTACGCTTCCGGGTGCTTGTGCAATAAAGGGAATCAGCAGGGACCAGTTGTTGGTAATAAAAAGCAGTATTTACCTTTGCTGAAGTGAGGGTTTCCCTCTGAGTTACAGGACCTGGCAATGCGAGGGTCATAATCCTTCCTGCCGAAAGAGGCAGGGTGGTCTTTGCCGAACAGCCCTGTCCAAGGGTACTCTGTGGGAAGAGTTTCTCCAAGGCTTGAATCTGCCATCAGATATAATTTTGTGCTAAGTTATACCAGTGAAACACTACTGAATTCCTGACAGATTAAATGAAAGAGGTGTCTGCTTGCTTTCTGAGCGGTGAATAATGAGTAGTGTATTCCCTGCTTTATCTGGAAAAAGTGCTGCATGAAGTTATAGAAGTCCTGAGGATAGTTTCCAGATAGACAACAATTTACAGAGAATTGGGGGAATGCTTTCTGTAGAAAAGACAGAGAGATGAATAGGATTTCAATACACTAAAAGTGGCAGAGAGATTAGAGATGCTGTTAACATTGCAGCTCTAATCTGTAGTAGCAGGCTGGAGCTGGGTTCATCAGTGTGTGCAGAACCAAGCACAGAGTGTCCAACACTGGCAAGATGGGGGTAATCCTCTGAGCCACTGGACACCCATGCATTCCCTGTGGCCTCTGCCACTGCTGGGACAGCACAGAAAGTCCATATTCAAGAGACAGTTGCTATTCACAGCAGCTTAAACACCTTCTTAACTCCTGTTGAAGTCAAGATTAAATGTCAGGCACATGTTTCAGGACTTTCCGGAGTCAAGTCGAGTCAATTATTTGGAAGGGAACTTGCCCACTGAATTCATTGCTAATCCTGGTCATTATATCCATGCTTGCAATACCCCAATCTGCAAATATTTAGAGCTTTGGTATTGTTTTCGCTGAAGCCTGCTGAAGAACATTAAAACAGACTAAGTATTCAATCTCCAGAGGTCAAAAAAGAAGCAAAGATGTAACACTGAAATTGTGCAGGAGTGCGATCTTGCACCATTTCCTGTTTTCTGCACGCATAAATCAGAGTACTTCTATTTTTTTCCACATGGGTTTTGATTCTTGGCTCCACTATAATATCTCTGGCAAGGGAAACATCATACAGCAGTAACAAAACCATCATTACTCATTTATTGAGCACTCCCTGTGTGATTGACATTTACAATACCTGGAGGGAGACATAGGCCCTGTCTCAAGAGTCTTGCAGCCTGGAAGAACAACACAGCTTAAAGTCATTGGCCAGACAATCAGAGCCAAGTATGTGAACCTCAAAAATTCACCATTTACATTTAAAAGCTGCTTCTTTTTTTTTTTTTTTTTTTTAATGGATAGCTATAAAAATTCTTAGAAGATGAAGAGAGTTGGAGGAAAAATGTAGACTGATTTCACCGCAAAGTAGAAAAGGCAGATAAAATGCTTTTTTCATTGCACCCAAAAAGACTAAGTACTCTTGAAGAACCGGGGGATGAAGTCTTCAAGAGGACTGGATGTTGGTGCTCCTTAATAAGTAGAATTCAAAAAAAGCCCTGAAAATAACTGAATATCTCATCAGTCTAAAGTAAGAATTAGAAACATGTTAAGTGTTAATATGTCAAAGCCACAAAAACTCTTCATCCTCTCTGCCTGTCTCCCTACCTGTATTGTATTCTCCCAGGTAAGTAAATCCCATCTAAATCTAAACTGGTTCTCTTGTTTTTCCTCAAAGCCCAAAGAATCCAGTGCAGCACAAAGGGATCAGGATTATCTCTGGAGTCTTTATGAAATGAAAGGAAGCTGCTGCAGAGATTGCAGGACAACCAAGTTTTTCTGAAGTGTTGTGCAGCCTGCCAAACTAGGCAAATAAAAGCCCCTATATACTATTAGTAACCAGTTTCACTGGTGATATTGCTTCAGTTCAAATATTATTTTAAATTGGGGACATCCTACTGATTGTCCTCATATGATTGTCAGTAATCCTGCCATATTGTACACTACTTCTGACATTCTATATGCTAATGGAAGGAAAAAAATAAATTCAGTAAACTGCACATTATCTTTTAAATTCTGAGAATAAACTATCCGTTTAAAACAATTAATTAAGAAAAATTTAGTATTATTCCCTGCACTTTGTTGAAAATCAATGCATTTTCTAATTTAAATCCTTAAGAAGTAATGACCTCAGCACATTAAATGTGAATCCTGGGGATAGATTAATGTCCAAAGCTACCAGAATCCTTGTTGGTAACAGCTCCTGCATCTGGGAAATGCAAATGCCTGGAACTATTCTCAGAGGGCAGTTTATTTATGGTCCCCACTGTGCTTGACCAGATCTCTTCATGAACACGTTTACTTGGGGAACAGTAAAATAAAATCTTTGAGCACACATTTCTCAGCTGCTCACGCGTCTCCAAGGAGCAGGGAAAAGATGTCCCTCAATTTTTCTGCTTTCTCCGCCCACATGTACGGAAAGGTTTTGGTCCTGTGACACAACACCAGTGTATAAAAAGTAAACACTGTGCAACAAGAGCAACAGAAGTTGTCACATCTATAGGAAGTTAACAGCACGAAATTTTGAACAGGAAATCTAAGTTTAACCCCAGTTTCCCTGTTCAAGTCTAGCCTAGAGCTGGAAAGAAAATAGCTGGAAAGAAAAAAACACTCTTGTATGATGGTATTTGCTGCTAAATAAACAGCTCCAGACTCAGGGGCAAATGTGTGATTAGTCCCACTTTCAGAGACCTCAAAATGTATCGGGTTAATTTATCTCCTAAAAACATAATCCCCCACTCTTAGGAACAAGCAAACTTGGGGAATGGGGCCTGTCCAGTTGATTTTTCTGGCAGTATTTTGTTCTCAGAAACTACACACGTACATATTTAGACATGTGCTTAACATTCGTAATCTAGAGGGCACTTAGACACAATGTTAACTTTGGACACACGTTTCTGAAGCAGAAGACTTGTTTAAATACTAAAAGAAATTCAAGAAAATGGCTGGTTTGATCATCCGGCCAAAAGGCAAATAAATAAACAGATCTTTTGAGTCACAATGATATGATAGAAAAAGGCTTTTTGACATCAAGGAGAAAAAGGGTGAGGTGACCTGAACTCATTATGAATCATTGAACTGCATTTCACATGCTACCATTCCTTTCATCACCTTTCCTTATACTGCATTATACAGCAGGAACAATGCTAAAGAAAGTGCTTTTGAAATGGAAAGTATTCAATCACATTTCTGAGCACTGTCAGGCCAGAGCTGTTTTGTTTGCAGCTAAGTAAATAATTTGTCGGCAAATGTTCATCTACTTGTAGAACCAATCCCAAACTGGGATCTCAGTTAAAATGAAAGCAATTTGATGGAGGTCAGATGAGGAGAAAAATAGACATGTTTCTCATGATGGACTAAGAAGCAGCAATATCTTGCTGTCCCAAGTCATAACCTTCCACAGAAAAATAATTTGCCTTTAAAATAATGTCCAAAAATTGTGCTACTTGTTCTTCTGTAAACAAAATGGCTCCCACAGATGTGACTTGAATCTGCACTATTTCTATCACAAAGTGAAACCACACAGCACAAGCTGCTCTTAAAAGATAAGGTAGCAGAGACCTACTTCCACTTCTTTTTAAAGCAAAAGCATCGCACCGAAAGCAAGTTGATCTTTGTGAAGGCAGATTTACATTCTATACTAGAAAAAATATTTATATGTAGGCACTTTATTACTGAAAGGAAGTCATTGGCTTTTATTGGTATTTTTATAATTTTGTGTTGTGTGGTCATAAATGTTGCAGTCTTAGCAAAAGATGTGCTAAACAGAGGTGCTCACTCCACTGCCTCCTGTTTCAGCAAATTTGAAATTAGAATGCCACCACTTATTTCAACAGAAGTTAGTCGTATAAAAATAAAATGTGAATTTCAGCCACTATGAAAAATGAAATTAAATTAGGAGGCAACAGCTGGGAACAAGCTACAAATAGTAAAAAACCACCATTCAAAAAAGCTCAAAGCAAGATTGAGTGGTAAGGTGGTCAGAGCAACTATAAGCACAGAGATACTTTTTCAGATGGGCTGTTTACATGTCTGAAAAGTTTCTAGATAAACATGTCTTTCTCCAGGAATGCTACTAATTACCTTGTGCTTGAAAATGAAACTAATCATTGCTGTTTAATTTTTTTTTTGTGCATATAATATTATATGAATCAATCCATTTTTTTTTTATTAATTTTATTTATTTATTTATTCTTCTGCACATTGAAAATCCCTCTCTGGGTTCCCTTGGCTGGAAACAACATACTGCTACTCATGAAAATAGTCTGACCTTAAATAACTAGTATGTGATGGGGTACTGCTGTAGAGGGAAAATATACCCCTTTATGTGATGCCTTTGAGCAATGTTTTTTCTAGCAATATGGAGCTTCATGTGCCTCCTCCAGCCGGTCTCGCAAGAGGGCAAGGCAGTCAGTGCAGAATCTGGCCTTGGTCGGCCACTGTCGATGATACTTAGTTGGCATGACAAGCTTCCGAAATACTGCCAAATATTGTGAGAGGAATTTTTCAATTAGTTTCAGAGGACAGCAGTCTCTTCAGATAAGGACAGACGCAATTCCAGCTCTTTATGTTGCTTCAAATGTAATGTACACAGAAACCCAGTGTTTATAAAGTGCTACTGCAAAGTCCTTGAGGTTTACAGCATGAAGCTGATAATCCACAGTGTGGGACTTTTAAGTGTACTTCAATGGTTTAATTATCTCCAATTTTAGTTTTGAATGGTTTGATCTACAGTTCACATGAGCCTATCTCATTGCCATTGTTCATATAAGAAACCCTTTGAAGCCAAGTGTGTTATGTGACTGAGCTCCTCAGGACCTGTGATGGACATAAACAGTGGAGCCTGTGCAGTCAGATAATGTAGAAGAGGAATTAAGTCTTCTGGTTTGGTCTGTTGGTTTCTTACTGATTATGTAAAGAAAGATACATTGGGGACCAGTGATGTACACATCCAGGAAAACTATTTTTGGAAACAAGTTCCCATATTTGGAGTGTGCTTCTCTTTTAGAAGTAACAGCAAGATTTGCTTTGGGAGCAAGTGGCACATCTGGAGCCAAAGGAAGGAGGGAGCTCCAGTGGTTTAGATGAGTCATTGTTCCCTCTTAATGGAAAACATATAAAATATCAAACTGCCAGAGAGTAAAAGATCTTTCAGGGGTTTATTAGTTTTACAGATCTTATAAAAATTACTGGAAAACCATAAAATTTTAATAGCTGAAAACGGAAAGGGTTTCATGAGCTAAAGCTCAACCTGTTTGGATCCCAGAATCACTATGCCTCTACAGCTGGGATGTGGCACATCAGCTGCAGAAATTTCTCAGACTGTCTTGCTTTTGTTTAGCTGTGCCCCAAAGTCATATGAAAGCTTGTGGCTAGAGTTTCCCTTTGAACATAATTTCATGAAAATATTTAGATCTCAGGATACAGCTGAGGTTCTTCCTTAGTGGTAGCTTGCCTTAGTGGTAGCTTACCATAGACTGAAGTTTGCAGCTGATGAAACCACCCAGGAATCTTACAAGTCTAGATATAGATGTATTTGTTTATTTACACTGTATACTCAAGAGGCTTACCAGGCATAATTGCCAATCAGGAGCACCAATTTAAGTGAGAATTTGTGTCATATATCCAGATTTAAAGAGGTATCACAGAAATTATGGACTAGAGTATGAGCAGAGACAACACCCATCATTAGGGGTTACAGAATGGAACAACTACTCTGACTTCTAGCCTCAGACACAGAGGCCATAATGATTAGCTATACCCAGCCACTATCAGCTGTAGCAGTTAGCAGAGCTCATTGCCTCGGTCCAGCAAAGAGCTAAATCATTCTTTTACATAATTCACAGCCACCCTATGATGATGACAATTAGACTGTTGTTGATGCCAAGGTAGTCAAAAGTAGCTGGGTCACCATCATTATGTTGGTATTTGCAGACCCCTTTATCCTATAATTTGTACAGCGATTGGTAAATGTGATGTGCAAATGTGTAAGGTTTTCCTTAGAGCTGGTGAAACCACAGCCAGGTAGATCCTGCTGCTTTTTGAGCCTTTTCCATTAGAAGTATAAATATCCCGGAGGGGGGAAAAAAATGGAAGGGAAAGGAAAAAAAACCCTCACGAAAATTTAGCACAGTTCAGGCTTGTGTACCCAGATAGAATACATGCCAAGTGCTTCAGGCAGACAAACAGAAGTCCTGCTCATTGCTGAGACACAAAACTCCTCTGGAGTTATCTGGATAATTACTAAAATAAACTACATGGAAAGTAAATCTGTACATGTGTAAGAAAACGGAGCAGCATCACAACTGGTATCTTGTTCTCTGGTATGTTTTAGAAGTTTGAAAGATCTTTATTTTAAGTGGAGCATAACTACCCTGGGGCCTCTTCTACTAATTAACCAGCTGCAAATGAAGTATAGCATGGAACTCACCCAGTGGATGCAGGGATTTATCCTTCATCCAGATGAAGAGGTCACCCAAGCAGAGGCACACTTCACAGTGACATCAAGAGTCTTGATTTGCCATTCTCATTCTGGAAAGTGATCCCACTGCAGTGACTAGAGGCAACTTATGCAAATACAGTGATGTTAACACAATTGGAGACTCTTATTGTGGAAATGTGAAGCCTTATTACTTTGTACTGAAGTGGCCCAGTTCCTGTTAGAAATACAGCACAATAATTAAAAATGTACTAGTGAGATAGAGTGACCTACAGCTATATTTTGTTGATGGAGGTTATAAAAGCACCTGATTTGTCATTCTCCTTCTGAAATGTGTGACAAAGTGGAAGAAACTTGGCTTAGTTACGCTAAAGTTCATTACTAACTCCATTTATAACAATTTGTTCCCAGGTTTTCCTCCTCATAAAAATAGCCTTTTTTTTTAAGTTTGGACATTTAATGCCTCATTTACCAGGTTATGGGTAACAAGATGCACTTTCACATTTGTTCTGCAAACCCAAATGGCAGAGAGACTTTTTCTATGTCACTGTTTCCTCCACCAAAGGTCAAAATAAATCTATTAGTAATTAAGTCTCATCAACTGGCCAAAGAATTTATTACTTCTGTAATAAGCTGGTTGCTAGACTAGGAGGAAGCAATGGCCCAGATGAGACAGCTCCTGTGTTATTTGTTGCATGGTAGCATAAAAAGCAGACATTAGTACTCATTCCTTGCTAACGCTTTCAGATTCATTATAAATGAGGAAAACAAAACTCATGGGTTTGAGTTTATGGTGAATTTCCATTAGGGGATTGTGTTCTAGCTGCCAACTTATCTGGATTTCCTAGGAATTAATGGGTTAAACCACAGTGTCATTGTTGTTTGTAGAAAATAATTGATTAAGCCGCGCAAAAGGTTTTGTAAAAGCATTCAAAAAATGGGAAAATTCCCAGTTGCCTCCTCTTGCTTTTAGCACAATGATCTAAAACTACTTCTGCTTGATCATAAATTGATGTGTAATTTTCAAAGACTGTGATATAGGATATATTTATGGTTTCACAGTACCAGGAGTTAGAGAAATGAGACTTAGAAAAGGAAAAGCCTTTGTCAAAATAGATTCATATGTGCTGCATGCTGTGACGAAATATAGTTGTAGTACAAGGAAGCAGTTACACGCCTTCTCAAACAGCATTGAGAATGAAAAGACAAATCAGCTGGTTGTCCATATTTCTGAATTATTTTGCTGTCATGCATTCATTTCTCAGAAGTGTTTTGTGTAGGATGGAGTATGGGTTACAAAGAAAGGAAAGCGTGGGTTACAAAGAAGGAAGAACAACTTTAACAGCAGAATTTGTTAACCCTGTCAGAGCAATACAGGCCTGGAAGAGACTTCAAGAGGTCACTTTCTGGCTGACAGTCTGATTCTCAAAATATTTGTGTAACCCCTGTGAAAACTCCTTCTATTATGGCAATGTCACACCATTCCCAAGCCACTTAGTCCTATAGTATCCTAAGATAATGTTTATTTCTTAATAGTTCACCTGAATGTTGCTGCATTTTGGACCCATTATTTCTTGCCCTAGCTTATTAGGTCATGGAGAAGAAACTGTTTCTTTCAGATATGGATCTACAATCTATCAAAGGAGGATGGACGCCTGCGCAAGACACCTCTACATTGTCTGATAGGGTGTGAAGGCTGAGAAACGTTCCAATACAAGCAGTTCCTGCAGTATTAAAAGATGCCCCTTTATTAACTGTAACAGTCAGAGGTGGGCCATATGCTAAGCATACAGGCAAAGTAATTTAAAAAGTATTTAAGGACAGACATGCATAATAACCAGTAGGAAGGACAGTATACAAACAGGGATGAGACTGGTCAAATGTATGCAACAAGTGAAGGTGACTCAGTGTTGTTGGATTTAGTGTTGATGATATAATCACCTGTATATTATAGTGCTCTTGACCTTTTAGTATAATTAATTAAATAACCTGAGCGATTAATTCAGTCTTGAGTAGTGTCTGAGTGAATAATAGGTGATAGACAGGTGATAGAGACAGACAAACAGTCAAAATTAATATGGTTTAGTGTGTGATTGACTGTGGAAAGTGTTAAACTGAATGGAACCTTTGTCAACGGCAGCCAACAGGGGAGGGTGTGCTGGTTTGGGCTGGGGATAGAGTTAATTTTTTTCACAGCAGCTGGTGTGGGCTATGTTTTGGATTTGAGCTGGAAACAGTGTCGATAAAACAGGAATGTTTTATTACTGCTGAGCAGTGCTTACATGGTGTCAAGGTCTCTTCTGCCTCTCATACCACCCCACCAGCGAGGGGGCTGGGCAAGCACAAGAAGGTGGGAGAGGACACAACTGAGGGAGCTGATCCCAACTCACCCAAGAGATATTACATACCATGTGGTGGTGTGCTCAGCATATAGAGCTGGGTGAGAGAGAAGAAGGAAGGGAGGGATGTTCAGAGTGATGGTGTTTGTCTTCCCAAATAACCATTCCATGTGATGGAGCCCTGCTTTCCTGGAGGTGGCTGAACACCTGCCTACCCACAGCAAGTGGTGAAGGAATTCCTTGTTTGGCTTTGCTTGTGTTTTTGCTTTAACTCTTAAACAGACTTTATCTCAACTCACGAGTTTTCTCACTTCTACAATTCTGATTCTCTTCCCCATTGCACCCGGATGGAGTGGGGTGGAGTGAGCGAGAGCCTGTGTGGTGCTCAGTAGCTGGTTGGGGTTGAACCATGGCAGAGGCTCTCCAACACTTGTCTTCCTGTTCAGAGAATATGTAGCATATATTCTGCACAGAGACTGGAAAGTCTTGCCTTATCTCACCTCATCGTTCCTTGTGAAGGCCTGTCTCTATAGATAGCATGTATCCACACTGGAGACAGACAGAATACAGTGTGCACTCCTAACACTGAACGAAAGGCCTTGCCTCAGCTCACCCCATCTCACTGAGGCTTTTCTGTTTGTACAAGAATAATTACAGCGGGAGAGCTTTCACCTCACCTCACCTTCTGAGGCCTTTTCCTCTGTGCAGAACATGCACATTACCTCTGTGTATTCTAGGGTACATTTAGACCTAAAGTAGCACATATTACCTATACATACAAAAATGTCTCAAGCAAAATGATGAGAGGTGTGTGTATTGTACATGTGTATATCTGTGTCATGAGGCAGGGACATGGAGCAACCTCACAGAATCTGTCGGATTGAAATAGACCACAGTGGCTCATCCGGTTCAAACTCCCTGCTCAAGCAGGGTCATCCTACAGCACATGGCATGGGATTGTATCCAGATGGTTCTTGAGTATCTCCTGATAGTCAAGTGAGGGAGACCCCACAACCTCTCTGGGCAATTTGCTCCAGTGCACAGTCACCCATGCTGTAAAGAAGTTAACGTGCATCAGTTTCTGCCAGTTGCCTTGTGTCCTGCTGTTTGGCACCAGTGAGAAGAGCCTGGCTCTATCCTCTTGGCAGCCCCACTTTAGATATTTATAGAGTATATGTGTATAGATATATATTTACATATATATAGATTAAATCCCCTCTCAGTTGTCTCTTCTCCAGGCTTAACAAGCCCAGCTCCCCCAGCCATTCCTGATAAGCAATGCTCTAGTCCCTCAAGCAACCTTGTTGCCCTCCACTGGACATGCTCCAGGAGCTCCATGTCTCTCTTGTGCTGAGGAGCCCAGAACAGAACCCAGCACTCCAGATGTGCCTCACTAGGGCCGAGTAGAGGGGCAGGATCACCTCCCCGAGCCTCTCCTCACCGTGCCCCGGCCTGCTCACAGAGTCACAGACACGGCATGCGGCCTCGCCACACACAGACTAAGCGGGCCGGGCCGGGCCGGGCGGTTTCTCCCCGCCACAGGGGCCGTGCCCGCCGGGAGCGGGTGAGCTGAGCCTCTCGCGGGGTGCGAGGGCCGGCCGCGCTGCTCAGCCCATCCTGCCTGCTCAGCCCGTCCTGCCTGCTCAGCCCATCCTGCCTGCTCAGCCCGTCCTGCCTGCTCAGCCCATCCTCGCTGCTCAGCCCATCCTCGCTGCTCAGCCCATCCTCCCTGCTCAGCCCATCCTCCCTGCTCAGCCCATCCTGCCGGGCCCGCGGCCGGGCAGTGCCGGGCGGGGCGCGGCCTCACGGCGGAACCGCCGCCAGGGGGCGCTGTGGGCGGCGGCGCTCAGGGCCGCGACGGCGCGCGCGGCTGCTCGGGCCCTCCCGCGGCTCCCGACCCTCGCTCGGCGCCCGGCTGTGGATCGGGCGGCGGAGGAGAAGGAGAGGAGGAGGAGGAGGAGGAAGAGGAGGAAGAGGGGCAGGCAGGAGTGGGACGCAGTGAAGAAGCGCTGCGAGGAGTCATGTCCGCGCCCGCGGGGCTACCGCCGCGGCCCGCCGCCGCGTTTTCCCCGGGCGGGCCTGGCAGCTCCCTGGAGGCCGCGGCCCCTGCGAGCGGCGCGCCGCGCTGCCAGAACGGTGAGGGGCCTACGCGGGGCTCGGGCGGGCGGGGAAGGGCCGCCCGCGGGGTCCCCCGGACGAGCTGCGCCGCTCCTGCGGCGGTGAGGCCCCTGTGGGTGCTGGGGGCCTGCGCGCTCTTCCTTCCTCCCGGGGGGGCGGGCGTGGGCCCGGCGGATCCGGCACGTAGCGAAGCCCTTTGGCTCAGAGGCAGCAGGACCCGCCGGAGCTGCTCGGGGAAGGTTTGGGCCCCCCGCGGCTGCGTGCGGAAAGAACTTGAGAAGGCGCAGCCTCTTCTCTCTTCGCTGAAGGGGCGAGGGAGGGGATATCCGCACCTTTCTCTCCTCGCGGATTTGGATCTGCCCGGTGCTGTGGCGCCTGCTTTGTGGCGTTTCACGAAGGCTCTGGAGGCCGAGGCACCTCCAGGCCTCGACGCTGGCTGTCGTGCGTGAGAATGGGCAGAAAATCGCGTATTGGGGGCGAGAGTACTCACTTTGTAGCAGTATATGAACTTAAAAGTATTAGGTGGGGTGAGCGTTCACACAACTGGATCTTGCGATCTGAGTTGAACAGGCAACATTGGACCAGTGAAATGTGGGTCACTGAAAAACAAAGGCAGAATAGTTTAAAGTCACAAAATATTGACTCCCATTTCAGGTGGAGAGGTAGTGAGACTGACTGTACTATGAATGAAAGTAGTGAGTGTACACTTCCGCATTTTTAAATTGCTGCACTATAAAATCAGTTCTTTATTGACACACCACATTAACTCTTCAAAATCCCTACATAATCATCTCCTCTATGTAATATTGGTGTGGTAAATAAATGTGGCCTCTTGCATAGAGTTCTAGCTTATACTGTTAAATCTTTTGTAGCAGACTATTTCCTGCACAGGTGTGTTTTCTGAACAGATCAGTATGCAGGGTAAGGACCTACAAAATATTTTACTTGAGAATTGTGAATTTTTCTCGTGTCCAAAAGGGAAATTAAGTGCTAAGCACTTAAATGCTTATAAAGTAGGTGTTGAGGCAGTCACCGAAGAAAATGAATATAATTAAACGGTAGGTTTTAAGGAGATAGTGATACCTCAGTTGTGTCCAAACTGGTATTGTAATGCTGGTGTTTGTAAAAATTGTGCAGAAAATGCCAATCGATATGGCTTTTAATCAAAAAACATGCCGTTATCGAGATACAACTGCTACAGCATGAGTAACCTGGAAGTGTTTCCAGAAACAAATAGAAACTGTCATCACATCTTCTCTTCATGTTCTTAGCTGAATGAAATACTAATTTTAAAGAGCCATCGTTTTTGTTGTTTTAATTAATTAACTCCTTGTTGCTGCTAATATTGTTAGAAACAGCTTGTGTAAAACAGGGCATAGGCCATTTATTTTCTGAAAAACACTTTAATTCTGAGAAATTTATACACCGTTCAATAACAGACTTGAATTGGTTTCTGTGTTCCTTTAGATGCTTTTGATGACATTAGTCAATAATTTTAGTCTCTGAATTTTTTATTTTGTGACATTTAGCAATAGCATTATAAAATGTTTCTGTTGGTCTATCTGTTGTGTTGTAGTGCTAATCTCCTGCAGTTACAACACAGGATTTGGGGCTTTTTTTTTAAATTGAAGTAGGAGGGGAAGTAGAGGGGAATAGTAACATAAAATGACTAGTGGAAATTTCTATTCTATCTCATAGAAACTAAACCTCACAAAGAGGACTGTCATTGCTTTTGAAATTTAATTTTATATCACTGTAATGGAATTTAAATGTAAGATTCTAAAGTGAATTGAGCTATTTCTATATTGGCTGAAGGAAAATACCAGTGTATCCTTTCAAGTGTTTAGAGTGCTCTGTGTTTTAATTTGATTAAATGTGAATTTTTCAGTTAAAACTTTGTAGTTGCTGCCATCTGATGAAAAAGAGTGTTTTTTGCAGAAGGCAAGCAGCCTGTTGTACATATGATGGTATTAAAAAGGATGTTTAAGTTTGTTATTAGTAAGTTTTGCTTGGTTCAATGACCAAGTCCGTTTGAGATCCTTGGAGACTTTAGTTTTTGTTAAATTTAGGGGTGATTGTTTTGTTGGGTTTTTAAAAGTAACTTCTTGTGTATATGGTATTATTTTCGAGAAGTTTTTTTTTGTAGTCTTACAAGTGGCTTTGTATCTAAGTGGAAAATGACCTATTTCCTAATTTCAGCATAACAAAATGGTTCTTGTTAAACCAGTACTGAAAGATAGTGTATTTCTTCAGTAGTGATGGAGGACTTCAGCGCTAACAATTTAATGTATTGAAATGCAGCACTGAGAGGATAATTGTATTGAATCCCCATGGCTCTTTAGAAGAGTTTTGTCTGGTGCTGTCTACAGCTGGTTTGTAAGGCTGCCATTGGTATCTCTACTGGCACTTTGGAAGCAAAATTTCCATTATTATGTTATTTAGCCTTGTTTTTCATCCCTCCTCAGACTTTGGATAGTTTCAGTCAATTTAACAAAGAGAATAGAGATGTGAAAGATGGGAAACCTCTGAATATTTTGTGAAAATGGGAAGCTGTGTGAATGAAGGAGGAGACATCAATTCTGTGACTGAGCTGTAGTGAGAGCTCAGCAGCACCTTGATCTGCTGGTTGGTTTGCCAGCAGTAAACAAGGGACAGTGGTGCTGCCCTCTGCCCACGGAGTGAAGGACATGTTTGGAAGCTGTGGGAGTCTTCTCTGGAGGTGGGTAAAGGGATGTTGCAAGTTTTGGAAAGCTCACAAGTGGTTTTGGATAGAAAGGAAGTTTGGTATTGTAGCATCTGTAGACTCCGTGTAGGTAGGGTATGTGGCAGATGGCTGAATTATGCTGCTGAGGGAATGCATGGACGTAAAAACCAAACATGGCATTAGCAAGCAAAACTTTACTAATTCACTTTGTGGTATAGTCATAGCACTGCTGCTTTTTTGTGTGGGAGTTTGGAGTTTTTTGCATGGTGGCTCTCCACCCCCCCCCCCCCCCCCCCCTCTTAAAAAGCATTAAGATTTTTGAGGTTTACTATCACAAGGGGGTCCGATGCTGGTCAGCACCAGTGTGCCACGACCTTCCTAGAGAGAGTGTCCTGCAAAGAACAGCTCTTCCGGGGGGATGGCAGGCCTCCCTGGGCAGCAGGGGATTTCAGCAAGTGCAGCGACTTCTCTGCTACAAGTAATATCAGCTCTTTGTGAAATCACCCAAGGCGAACTCGGGGACAGAGAGACAGGAGCCTCGTTTGGCAGTTCCACAGAGGCAGCTTTTGTTGTCCAGCAGCCCCTGTGAAGGGACGGCCAGGGACAAAGGCTCCCTAGTCTGGGGCAGAAACAGGGGCTTTTTATGGGAAAGGCAGGGGGTGGGGTAGAAACCAATGAGCCAACTGGGTACAGACTATTACCATATAGAAACAAGGCGTGCTGGGGGTGCTTCACTTTGTCACCATGACCCAGAGGAAGGTTGCTTATCTCTGGGAGAGTCTTTTTGCCCTCAGGCCTCTCTCCTCCAAGGGAGTGCAGAGGGCTCTTGTGCCAGGGGTCACAGCCCTCCACAACTTCCCCTTCTTTTTTTACCAAGAACGCCTCCCGAACACCCTTTTTAAAGCAGCTTAAAAAACATGAGAACATGGGCAATACAATAAGAATTACAATGAAAATCCACAGTTTACCTGTTAATGTCTGTGTAATTACACATTGTAACATTATATAAAATATTAGTTTGTTCATAGGAGAGGTTCATTGCTTTCATTATAGAGATGATGTGTTAGAAATACACCTGCTGTGTGCAGCTGGTGTGTGATTAATGAGATTTTGAAATGATACTGAAGATGTATTCTGATTTCCAGTGTTGTAAACTGTCCAGTTGTCTAGCCACCATTAGTAGCTTCGGCTACTAGTTGCAGTGCAAAAATTACTTTCTACTCACATTCTTTATAATCAAATGGAGAAAAAACTCACTTCAAATAATGAGATTTATCTTTCATCTCTAATTGTAAAACTTGCTTTCAAAGGACCTGCAGTTTGAAATCAAAAATATAATTTTTCAAATATTGTCTGTCTCAGTGAAATTTTCATGTGTGTATTTATAGATGTTTCTACTTAAAATGTGAATAAAAAGGACTCTGCATTTTATTATGTAGAGACTGAAATCTTGTATTGGTAATTTAATCTCTGTTTATGGTGTGTGCTTTTAAAAAAGAGCTAGGTACTGGAAGACTTCACAGTAGATGATTTGATATGCAACCTTTTATTTAGAAGTCAGGTGCTCCTAGACCAGTTTCTAAATTATACCTGCTCAGTTAGTTGAATCTGCATATATCAGTAGAACAGATGCACAGACTTTTCAAATAAAATATCTTTTCTTGACACCTTAAGTGACATAGCTGCTTAAAGCCATAAGCCTTGACACGTGTAAGTTATTGGTGTATTTTTGGGTTTGCTTTTTCAGACTTTAAAAAGCAGGTCAAAAGTCTGGCAAAGTTCATGTATCTGGTAATGACTTGCTAACTCAAAGTCATTTTCCTTTAAAGGAGAAAAAACTATGCAGCTCTATAAAGTAGTTCCCACTTTTTCAAGGAAAAGGTGAATCAGAAGCGTAGTTACATGCTCTCCTCAAAACTTGAGATAATTTTTTTTTTAAAGCTCTTTATGCTTTTCTCCAAAGTGCCTCTCTGTCTTTTACCCAGCCATCCAAGTTACTGCTCTGCATTTTTTTTAGCTCCTTTCTTGTCTGCTCAACTTCCTGTCAGTTATGAAAGGGCATTTTTAATTTCACCAGAAAGCAATTTTGGGCAGTATCTTCCTTATTTATAGGGGTCTGTTAACAAATTCATTATTAAAATTGCCTTGCAAGTTAATCATAGGACACCTAGAGGTTACTTGGAAAACAGTCGTTTTTCAGAATTTCAAGACAAGGGAATGAATGCTTAAGTTTTGTAATCATTGTAAATATAAGCAGGGGAATCAACTATTCATTATTACCTCAGCTGCCGTTTAATTTGTGAGTGGGCCAGTGCTGTGTTTGTGTTTTTATTGACCAAGGAGTGAGAAATAACACCACAGTCATTCTGCGTGGTGTAAGCAATAGGGTGTGGCAATTTTAAGAAAGTAAGTTATCCAGACACAGCATCTGTGGTTCACTAAAAATAAAAACAGGGTTAAGGAACAGAATGTGAGGAAGAACTTTGAGATTTTCCATTGAATAGTTGGTCCTGAGAAAATCAGTTTGGACATAGTTAACATTTGGTCTCTAGCAAGCAAGCACTTGTTTGACCCTTGCTGGGCCAGTGTGTAATTAACCTCTAATGTTGCATAGTCAGTTGCAGTGATACCAGAGGTCAGTTTCTCTGATATCAACATCTCTTACACGTGATGTAAGTATCAGGCAGTAAATTAAAATGACATGCCTTATCAAATACTCTGTAGTTCCATAAAAACATCAGTTTTCCTGAAAGCATAATACATAAGGACATAGAAGACAAATATAACTGCCCTGCAACTCTTTATCTTGGTCACTGTATTGAAGACTTGTAAAGAAGAAATACCTATATTGTTATGTAGTGACATACTGATTTGACTGCAGCTTTTCAGTTTCCATATTCAGGCAGTTTCTGTAAGGCAAACCCTTGTGTTCAAACACTTAGAAACACCAGTTTGGTGTTTATTGTTGCTCACTATTTTTTTTTAAGTATTAACCTCTTATAAACTGTTAAAAATATTCAAAATACAAACAAGAGGCCAACAGTCTTGGCATGGAATCCATTTTTCTGCTACTTCTGTGTGTGTTTACTAATTTCTTCAAATACTGTATTTGCATGTGTTATACTTGGTTTATCCTCTCTCTGCTGATGGGGATTGAACTCAAAAATAGTGACAGAAAAGAAGAAGAAAGTAATTGTTTGTTAGTTCAAGTGCAGAGTCCCTTTGGCACTACTAGCAGATGCTCATTTAATACATGTGATGTTTTCTCTTCATTTCAGGTCCTGTGCAGAGTCAGATGCAGTTCCCCTCTGGCTATGGCTCACATCTTCCAAACTACAGTGCGCCTTCAGGACACTATTCCCAAGTGCCCAATAAAGCTGCTGCTTCACATCTGGATAATCAGTACAGAGCCAGTTACTACCCTGGTTACTATTCAGCACCAGCACAAAACGTTATGACATCTGTGGGTAGCAATGTGTTGAATGCACAGGAATCACAGCAATTGTACAACAACACTCCTCCCCATTCAGGGGGGTCCAGTGACAGACCTGTTCAAGGAGCAATATCATCTGCATCCTACTTGCATATGAGTGCTCAGCAGTCATATTCAGCATTTGATAATCACTACAGCACTTCTGTCAGCTCTTCAGTTGCATCTCAGGGATTCCCCCTCAATTCTGATCACTATGCCATGCCTGTGGTTTCTGGTGCCATGTATCCTAATGTTTCCTATCCTCCCGTGGCTGCTGGCGGTGCGTATGGGCAGACATTTACCTCGCAGAGTCTACCTACTGTTGGACAGTTCAAAGACACAAATGCGTTTTCTAGCCAGAGTACATCAGTACCTCATTCTGTTCAACAGCACGTTCCCGTGGGATATAATACAACATTATCGACTGTTTCGTCTGCTCAGTCTGTGCAAGACAACCTCAGCAGGAATCTCACTGGATCAGTTGCTAAAGTAAACAACCAAATAAATACAGGTATGGTATTACTTGAAAGATCGTGAACTTCCAGATTTGTCTGGGAAGCATAAGTAATCATGTGCTCTTGTTGGCTGGGGCTTGTTCACTGTAGAATTCTGTAATGTAATTTTGAATTCTGTCACTCATTCTTGTAGCTTTTCTAATTTGGTTACCACAGTCCTCACAATAGCAGCTACTTGTTTCTATTGAGAGATACAGAAAAAATTCACTATTTAGGGGATGGTTTTAGTTTACTGGTGTGTTTTTCATGTGCATAGCCTTGGAAGGGAATTTTTTCATGCAGTTCTGCAGCAATGGGTAATTTCTGAAGTATATCTGTTAATCACAAAGATACTTTTTTCTGGCTAGAGAATTTTTCATGGTTTAAGTAATTTCTTTAAATTTTGCATTAGTGAACGCTATGAGAGACTGAAATGTTAGTTGTAATGACTCAAAACAATCAGCCATTTGTGGAGGCCACAGGGAGCTTTGCTGAGGCCAGGTGTGCACACCTTCTCCAGGGGGAGGAGTGTTTTTGGGAGTGTGGTGTGTGATGGGGAAGCCTTTGATCCACACAAGACAGGGAGGGTGAACACCCACCACCAGTGGCTAGAAGCTGGGTTTTGAGCTAGATAAGAAGCAGACCCTGTGGAGGCAGGGTGATATTTTATGTCATGCCAGTTGTCCTTCTTTACACAACTGTCACGCTTAGGCCAGAGGGTGTTCATCCCTTCTGATGGGGCATAACTGGCTCAGCTGCACTGACGTGAGAGGCAGCGTCATGTCTTAGAAGGGATCATAAACCATCAAAGACCCCCGAAGTGCCCCCAGACTCAATTTCTGAGGCCTTCCACCAAAGGACTGGGCATGATCCACAGTGTTGCAAAAGACAGTGTAAAACTCTCCCGCCTGCATGCAAAGGGAAGTGCTTGGACTTCCCTTGTACACCTGAACATGATTAACCCATTGAACTCTGTTGTGTTGGGCTCCCACCACCAAGAAGACCAGAAGAAGAGGACTAACAGGACACTGGATCCCCAGGTGGTGATATCTTTCTATTTATCAAACACATATAATTTATGTATATTCCTTTTCCAAGTTAAGTATAGGTGGCCTGTCCACTTCAGTGAAAATCAGTAGAATTTTGTCCCATTTGGATGGTATGAGGCACCTCATGATATGAGTCCATTCTCATCCCCACGTGCTGTCCATGCCTGTTATCAGCTGGCTTGTGGCTGCCCAGTGCCCATGCCATTTGCTGAAACCTCATTGGTGAGTTAAGGTGATGTAACAGCACGTGCTTTACTCCCAGACACATGTACAACACCTACAGAAGTGCAGAGCGCTCTGGAGGCCAGGCTGTCTTCTCCTTCATTGACTTGGAGAGACCCAGGGCCCTCAGAAGTTCGTGGTTTCTATGGTACCATTTCCCCCATGCTCCACAGGGAAAGCTCACAAATACGATGTCTACCACATTTGCGAGTTCCTGGATGTGTTTGTGATGATGTTGGTATTTCTTCACTTTTTCTATGGCCGCTGCTTCTAAAGATGTGTCAGTACACTCGTATCACACAGTCACATCCACCACGAATGTTTGGATTTCCTTCACAAAAATTAAGTCCGGTTTGTATAACCCATTGCTGTTATCTCTTCTATGTGGTTCCTGAAACACTGTCCAATCTTGCTTTTTTGCTTCCTTTGATAACATTTCACATAGGTAATTGTGCCTTTTAATTCTTGTATCCTGCACAATTGGGCAGTTCCCAGTGAAATGAGAGCATGTTTTATTCTCAGCCTGGGAGTGCCTGCAGGATTTGAGGTATTTTTCTTGTCTACCCCTTGCCACTCTCTTGATGGGTCTTAATCTGTCATCACTCTCTTTCTCTCCCCTCCCCTCTCCTCTCTTTTTAATTATTCTCTCATTACTTCACATTTACTGTTAAATAAAATTCATACCACTGAGTTTGGCATATGGTCTCATTTGCACCTTAATTCAGGCAGAATCATCTCTCTAGTAATAGTAATAATTGTATCTTAATAAACACACATGCATTTTCTCACAAATTTCAGGGAAAAAGGGGAGCCCTACATGGGTTTGGAGTCAGCTGGAGGCTTTTTAATCAATAGTTTTGATAAGCATTTGAAAGAGTTAGGAAGTTGTAGCTGATTTTTGTAGGCAACAACTTGATAGTTTTAGTATGGATGTAGCTATAAAGTTGTGAAGGTGCCAGTTGAGGGCAAGTATTTTCAGTCCTCACGGGTACTTTCAGCTTCTGTTTTGTAGGAAAACTGAGTCCCAGTTCATGGGATAGTACTTAGTACTACAGAAGCATGGAAGAGATTAGAGATGTGGGAGTTCTTTCACATTGAAACATCCTGCTCTGCAGATGAGAGAGCAATGGTCTGTGCAGGAAGATTCTGATTTTCTTTCTAAACTGGGAATTTTCAGACTTCATGGAGTTTTGACTTGTAAGCAGTGCCAGACTATGGCTTGCTTTCTCTACTGAGGACAGATATTAGATAGCTGTCGGTTTCCTTTTTAATGCTAAATATTTTGGATTATGGTGTAACATTGAAACCGTTTTAGGAGTCCTTGTAACTGAGGTTTTCTCAGACCAAGGACTTAAGACAGAATATGGCCTTGGTAAAGCTTTGGGAAAAGCAGTTAAGCTTAAATGAAGCTCATCCAATCCACAGTTTGAATTTAGTTTCAATATTGTTTCCCATGTGCCCAAGGCTAGGATGTAGTGTGTCATGCTCAGTTCAGTTTTATACTTTTAATATTAGTAGATTTGAATTCTGTGCTGAGGAGTGCTCTGTGTAATTTTCTCCAGTATTTCAAAACTATGAAACAAAATACCGTTTAAAAAAGAAAAATAGGGAGCTCCTTGAAAAGCTCCTGAAGTTACTGTCATTTCGTCTTTGAGCATAAAAATGAATTCTTTCAAGGACTGGCCAAAGAAGTTGACTCTGTGGAGTGCAGAATCTGCAGCTGGACTTGAAGGAGTGCAGGTATCTTTCCAGAATAGCACAATATGCAGTAGGCGTCCGAAAACAACTTATTGTTTGTTGACACTGGTAGTGTTTTATTTTAATTTCAATGCTTGTTGATTTTATTTCCTGTGGAGGTGTCTTGAGATGATTTGTTCATAGCAATTTTTTTTGTAATGAGCAGCTGTTTTAAGGGTGGAACAGTGGAGCTGACCAGATGGTGAAGAGCAATATGAGCAGTAGTTTTATTTTTGAACTGTTCAATGCTGCTCTTAAGGGTGTGATTGAATTAGTACATGGCCTCAAGAAGAAGTAGTAATATTACACTTGAATTTTGAAGAACTAATGATAGACTTGGCTGTGGCATGGATGCTCACTTTGCAGTTATGAAAACTAACACTGATCCACTGTTTCTGTTACACTTGGGTAATACTGCAGTCCTTGGTTGGTTTGCCAGACTGTAGGCATCAGTAGTTAAACCACATTAAAACTCTTTATGGGCTTGTGAAGCTGCTGATAGAAGCATGCCCTGTGCTTCATTGCACAGTGGACAGGTTTCTGGAAGTGAATTATCTGGAAAATAATTTCTTTTTCCTCTGAATTCTGGTTCAGCCTCAGCACATAAATGATTCTGTATTTGCTGACTAAGAAAAGCAGATAAAGATAGCAACTGATAGCAAGGCTGAAGGAAGAGCTGTATGATTTTATTACTAACTCTTGAACACTTTAAACCATTTTTGATGCCTGGGGCTAAACCAACTGCCTCCAATGATATCTGATTTCTTTTAATCTAGAACATCTTTGACTAAAATATATTAAAAATCCAATTGCTACAACACCTGGATAGTAAAATACATAAATAATTACAAATAAATGCATAATAATAAAATTGTAAAGTAATTACAGTAATTGTTTGATCCTGGCATAATTTGTTTGCTTTTGAGATGCTGAGATGCTTTCTAAATTTCCCAATGTAGTCTTACTGTTCTCAAAGGTGGTCATTTTATACATAGTATTCTATTTGTTTTCAGCCTTTAAGAAAAGGAGTTGGATTTTGAAAATTATTTGCCAGTTCTTGTACATCCTTGGAAAGTGTCTGGATACAATACATAAGGAGCACAGGGAAATAATGAAATATCTGTTGGGAGGAAATTTTCTGATTCTTTCATACTCCCTGCTTTCCCCAGGAAGAAACAACGATGGGAAACAGTTGTCATCTGTTCTGTGCATAGTTTTTAGCTAAACTACTTTAAAAAAAAATTAAGATACGCTGAAATTCGTAAGTGCTTTCTGTGACTGTTTGTGTAAAGAAACTTGGATACAGTATCCTCCTGTTAGTAACGGTGCCGATAAGACAGTTTGCTGTACTTGCTCCTGTGCTGTGAAAGATGACCCTTACAGTCTTTCAATTATAAGCAAATTGCAGAAAGACTGTCAGTCAGGATGCTACAGTTTTGATGTATTTTTCAAAAGCACTTTTGTACAGTCAGCCCTGAAAGCTCTCTGTGATGAAAATGAAAGCTTTATGTAGAGGAATGATGTGTTAATAAAGTCTGTGTGTTCAAATAGGACTTACTTAGGCTGGTAACTTAGGCTGGCAAGATTTTTCAGAAGTTGTTTGATTTTAATTGTTTTTTACTTGAATCAAAAAAGTTGTCACCACTGGACTTAAATTGGTTTCTTTAAAAATCCAATTTTATGTATAGCCCTGCAAAGCTTCCAGCATGTTAAATTTACTAAGGTCAACCCCCTGAACTTCTGTATGCTGTGTCCTAAGGACATAGAACTGCAACAAAGTCTTCCTGAAACTTTAGCAGCCCTTCTCTGAAACAGCTGAAGTATTTTCGGCGAGCTTGCTGAGATTTCACTAGAAAAAAACAAATTTATTTTAAGAGGGGGTTTTTTTGCTGGTAGTTGACTGCTCTTGATGAATAATAGCCACTGAGAATAATTTGCTTTGCAATTTGAGATTCTTCTTGGAAGTTTACACTAGTTTAACCCTGCAATATCACCCTCTTCTAGCTTTAAATTCTGCATTTCAGCAGAACAGTGTTGGTAAAAATCCGTCCAGGAGTGTTATGCTATTTAAATGACATACTCTGTATTATTTAGGCTCATTGTCTTTCTAGGTCAGTAGTTTTCTTTAATGTTTTTCCAGCTTATTTCAGCTGCAGTCGGAGCACTCTCATTATTCTTGGTGCTCTCCAAGTTAGCATGGATGTCAGCCAGGATGCCTGAATTTTACTGGACTCCTCCCTGAGGAGAGGGAGCTGGAGAACTCCTTCTGTGGATATATGGCAGGGGTTTCTTTGCATCCTGGTATGTATGGACAGTCTGCTTGAACAGGAGACACTCTAATTTCATTATCTCACGGACATAGTTCCCCTTATGTCAGATCAGGATGTAAAGTCCTTGCTGCCCCAGTTCCGTGGGAATGTAGGCTATAATCCTGTAAGCCTGCTAATATAGGTGTGGTTGAAAAAAGGGGAAGGACTGCAGCCAGTACTGAAAGTCAGGAGCAAAGGATGCTGTTGAAAAAACAAGCTGCAGGGAGGTGGTACCTCTCTCCTTAGAAATTGTATGTTATGTTGGGAGTGGGTGTGTGAGGGATTGCAAAGGTTGTGAGGGCAGGAAATCAAGATCACAGCTGGAGCAACTCAAGAAGGATAATTCTTGCATCTCTTCTAAAATTTTGAGGGGATGGTGTGGTGATACTTTTTAACTATGACCTCTAGGTCTCAAGTTAGAAATTAAATTATAACTTTGTGATGATGTATAGGGAAAAATGATGAATTACACTACTAATCTGCTCAGTTCTGATTCTTCCTGTAACATGCCTTTTAGCTGTAGATCTTTATGCTTGATCATTTTTAGTGCAAGAGGTGTTCATGGTTAAGACGCATGAAGTTTTGAAAACTTCAGTACACATTGAAGGTGAGAGGAGTTGAATGTGAAAACCAGAAAATACTGTGTCATTGAGAATGAGGTTTATATTTATCACTGCCTGAGACAACTCTTGACTTCTCATGACATCAGTTGATGGGACTATTATATGGCCTGATTGTGTTTGTCCTGGTTAAGTTGATGGGAAACTTGTACTCTAAACTGGTGTCAGTCCAGCTTTGTCTTGAGCTAAAATAAGCAATCCTAAAATGATCAGTACTTATATGACAGAATGCAATCTTCTCATTGGCCAGAGAAAAAAAAAGGTGATAGCATAATTTCTGTAACCATGGATTGTTTCATGTGGTGACAGTTACCAACAATGTGTTTTTAAATGTTAACTTTGTTCCAGTGTTTCCTTTGGTCTTGGTTGCTTACAGCTTTCAAAGCCTTTACAGAGTCACCAAATAAAGTTTAACATTTAATTTTGCAGGTTGAATTTTTATACAAAGAAAAAAATACATTTTATTTCTCAGAGTTTTAAAACTTTTTTTTTTTTTTTACAATGCATTTAAAGGATTCATGTAATTTTGAAGGTAATTGGATAACCTTTGTTTGAGAATAGATATTAGTACTTGGCAGGAAGGTATTACATCTTCAGCTAATCCAGGTGTAAATTGGTTTTGGCTTTGAGCATGTGACACTGACATTACAGCATTTAGCACTCTCTACACTGGTGCTTGATGCTGCCAGCATTGCTATATTGACTTTGAAATGTGGAAAATACCATCACCCTACAACAATTCTCTGCTACAAAACCTGGATAAGCATGTGAATGTGGCAAAGAACTTCCCTTATTGTCTTGCATATCTTACTTGAGGAAGCTACTGTAATAAGAGCATTCCTGCTGACAGGTTCTGAAGCTTCCATGGGGAATCTGCAAGACAGTGGGTAGAAGCAGAGGTTATAGCAAGTACATCTCAATAAAAATGCTCTGTATGTTCGTTGGAAAAGGACATAATTTTGATTTTGATAAGCCTTGGGAAAAAGCTGTATATATGCTCAACATCAGAATTGAAAATTGCAAAATATATAAAAGTTCCCTTAAGATAATAAAGATGTGTGCTGTTAATTTGACTGTAAATAAGAAAAACAGAAGGATCATTTTAAGCCACCTCTTCTTCTTCACCCTCTAAAGGAAACCTCAATTTGCTCATAAAGTTCTTTGAGATATCACCTCCCATTATTCAAGGAGAAGTCAAGGGACTCTATGAACTACACAGCTATATGTGCAGAAGAAGCAAAGTTAATATTACCTCTGCATCCTCTAGCAAATTCTGTAACTTAAACAAGTACTCTACAAATGGTGAATTTTGTTCTTGCTTAATTTCTGTGTTTACTCAGTATTTTTGGTAAAACAATTTCCTTCTTATTTTTAACGGCTTGGTCTGTCAGGGTTCTTTTAGAAAGAATCATAATACAAGTTTTCTCAATTTATAAGCAAAGAGCAACCCTTATGTTGTCCTTGTCTTTGAACTGGACTGTGTCAAATCTCTCAAAGCATTAATCTGACCTTTTTTAAAGCAGGTTATATCTAGTCCAGATGCCTAAAACACATCAGAAGTTTTGTGAAATACTCAGGGTTGATTGAAACAGATTGCTTGGAATATGAGTCTCATAACTGAGTACCCAAATTGCAAAGTGTGATCAGCACTGCAAGGGAGGCATAATATTGGTCTGCTGCACAAGGTTTCCTCTCGTGGGAGGAATGTTGAGGGGGGCCTGTTTCAGGTGAACTACATTCCACTTATGTGGGAAGAGTAACTTGTAAAAGCACAGAGTTGAGGGGATGTAGCAAAAATAAGCTTCAGCTTAGTCTTGCTTTCACTTTTTTGCTCTTAGTTGTCAGAGCAATTTGTTCGTTATAATGGAGTTTTAGCACTATAGGTATTTAATTTTTTAAAGCAACCAACCTTTCCATAGATACTCGTTTGAAGGCATCTCTCTTTGAAGTACTGTATTGTTTTTTGTAGATACTGTGAAATCAAATGCGATTGCTTGTGTTGTGTAATTGTCTGTGCAAGTACATACAAAGGGTTCCTGCTTTCTGCTGTTGTTTTCAGGTGGCATTGACTCTTCACAGCCCGGGCACTCAGTGAGCCAGAATGTTCCATTTACCAAGCCTGGAGCTGGAACATCTGCTTCCTCTGCTGTGATGTCGTCAGTAAGGTCGCCTGCTCCAAGCCTGTCTTCAAAGCCACCATCTTCACCATCTGTTACACAGTCACCAGAGCCGGCCCTTCAGGAAGGTACTAATAGGGAATGGGAAGTTACAGTACAGACTTCTGCTCTATTCCACATGCACACATGAATGCTGGAAGTTTTATTGCTGCTGTTCTGTGTTTGACTGGAGTACATGTCTGGCATCTCATCAGGCTCCCTTAGTGGTGGTGTTTTATGTCAGCTTGTGTTTGATTTCCTTTGTCCAGGTGTTGTCTTTGGCTTGTTTGTCTTGTTGGCAGTCTTACATGTCTCTTGCTCAAAAAAACCTTCTTTTAGTTCCCGTATTCTTCTAAAAAGCTGCTCCCTACTTTTATTTCATAGAAGAAGGTCTAAAATTTAGCTGTTATAATTAGTCTGTATTGAAAAATGAAGTGTAAACTAGAAATTTGCTAGTTTGTGTGCGGAAACAGTGGGTTTGAGGATTAAGTGCAAACTGGTATAATTCTTTTCTTAACTGTAAGTGCCTGTGGAAAGCTGCTGCAAGAATTGTGGGAAAACAGGAGTTTTTGTATAAGCTCCTTCCTGTTCTGATGTTGGCAGCATCTTAACAAAGAATCATTTGGCTCCTGAGCCTTCTTCTAAATTAAAATTTACACTGATGTTTTGAGTTGCCTCTTGATTGTTACATGTTTCTGTATATAGTATTCCAAATCTAATAGACTGCATGAATTTTTTTTTTTTTGGCCGTGTTTTCTCTTAGCAATTTCAGAATTTTAAATTCTTGCAGATAAAGAACTCTGCATGAGGGGTGGAAGTAGGCATTAATTTTGTCCAGAACAACGTGATATCTCTGGAGTTCAAAATGATTGTCAACTGCATGTTGTGTAATTGTTGCAGTGTATTTTTTTATTCTTAAATTGCAAAATCCTCTGTCGTAAATAACTAAATTACCCCTTTTCCTCCATTTCCTCCTTTTTCTGGTAGAATGCAGCCTACAGGTTGTCCATAAATTATTTCTATATATATTAGAGGCAAAAAAATAATTGTTCATTGCTATAAAGTCCTATGTATGGTGTATAATTTTAAGGAAAATATGTCAATTTTTGGAACTGTGGATCTTGCACAGTTTTATAGTTGATTTTGGTGCTAGATAGACTTTGTATTGTAGGTGTGCTTGCTAGAAAAAAGTGTTGCTGCTTCTTCCAACAAAATTGCAAACCATGTTTTTAATGAGAAAAAAGATCTTAGCTTTTTAACTGTGATTGCTTTGATGTGCAATGTGTGTGTTCTGGAAGTGATTCCTGTGGAATCTGTGAACCCCTGGTACGGCAGCTACAGATCAGTGAAGTGGCTGCTGAACTCTTTCCTACATTCAAATGCTTCCACTAAGTGAAGGTCTATGCAGTAAGTAGCTGAATGAGCACACTTTAAGAGCAATATGTTGGCAGTATAAAGATAAGTTGCCAGGAGTTTATATTGATCTAATTTTATCTGTTTACATGTCATCACACTTAAGTTTCTATGTTCAGATGATGGTTTTATGAGCATTGGAAGACTTCAAACTCTTAATTAGTTTCATTTGAGGAGTCTGAAATAAGCAATGTACTTTTGCTTTTTTTATCAACAACATTTTTGTCAACAATTTGTGGAAATGATCCTACTGAAAAAATAGAACACGTACTGAGTATTTGCCTGGGTTAGAATTCCAAGTAAGTTTCCCATGCAGAGATCAGATGGACGTTTTTTTTTTTTTTTTAATTTAATATTTTTCTAAATTATAGAATACCATTGTCTGCATGAAAGCATTGTGAAAAAAACAGTTGGAATTAATTTTTCAAGAGAATTTCATTGTTTTAGGCTCCTATTGGGGCATTCCTATAAAAACTAAAAAATTCTGATTGTTTATTTGGCTATGTTCTAACAGGACAAGAACCTTAAAATGTATTAAAGCCTATTTAATCTTACATAACTATCTGTAGAAATTTAATGTGCACTTTTTGTTTTAAAGGCTTTTATGGTATGGGTGATTGAACTTAAAATACCTAAAAAGTTGATTTATTTCACAGGCAAATGTGTCGTTATCCCAATTTATCTTCTGTGTCCTGCCACGTACATTTCTAGGTGTCTAAATTATACTGGGATAAAGCCTTGGGATGCAATATTATTATATCACAGGTACACTGGTTGCAGGCTTTAGAAATTTCCAGTCCAAGAGATTTGTGATGATTTAAGTTCTGTGATTGCATTTTAGGCCAGATTTATGAAATAATCTGACTCAAAATAAATAATGATTTCAAAATTATCTTTTGCAGTTTTAAAACTGGGAGATTTTAACATCATTATCAAATCTGTAAAAGATACTGAGTTGTCACAACAGAAAACATGATTATGCACATGATTGCACTTGGAACTGCTGTCTGCAGCCACCCATTGGCCTACTATTGGCATTGCTGGACAGTGAACTAGAATGGGAGACTTTTCCCCCTGAAAATGACTGTTTAAACTAGGTTATTTTTTAGCCAGATCTATTCTCAGGAGCGTTTTTTTGGCTGGCAGTGAAAATAAATCTACGCAAACTCATAAGGCTGGTAAGAGTCATACCAGCCCTGTCTTCACAGCATTCATAGTGACATAATTTAAAATTCCTAAACTTCTGTGTCACTATCATATTTTTTTAATCTCTTCTGTATTCTTTCTGAACACCTGCATCCTTAATGTATGTGACCAGTAACTGGAAAAGCGGGAATTTTAGCAGTAGAAGATTGTTTGTTTGGGGCTTTTTTAAAGTAGTCAAAAGGCTTCAAAGGAACATTGATAGAATGACTAATCCAGTCCTTTTCTCTCATCTGCACATGCTTGGAATTTTTGCGTTGGCATGCACTTTCCAGGTAGATATCCTTTCTTTCTTCTTCCTGTCCATGTACATGATGTTTATTAGAGGTCTGTCTTTGCACTCTCACACTGGGCACATCTACTTTTACTTTGGTTCTCGCTGTTACAGTGCAGCCTTTCTTGTCATCCTTTTTTCCCCTTTTACTTGCATGTTAATTTTTTTAAGGTAGGTTTTATTTTTTTCTCTTTCACAATAATGCCGTTGTCCTGTTTTATTCCTCAGCAGTTCTCCCAGGTGTGACGAAAGACACAGTCTATTAGCTCTACTCTGTTCTTGCCACAGATAATGATTTTCTTGTATTCTCCTGCTCAAGTACATCCAGTAAATTTATAAAAGATGGGACTAGAAATTACTCAAATTAGCCCTGTGTTTTATCAGTATGGAAAAACTGAAGCACTGCATCTACTCAGTTGCCCTTGGGATGATTTTTCAGTCATTGTTGTGACTATTTGAATTATAGAGAAATTTGATGGGAATTGTACAAGTGTTAATGCACTAGATAAAGGAGTATTATGCCAGTTTTCTTGCACCAGTCTCTCTATGAAAGTTCACCTCAAGAATGTTGTTACAAAGTTTTGCTTTGTTTTGTTTTTGCTTCCAATATTTGGGTAGATACTCTTCACCTTGATTCTGTTGGGGTTTTTTAAGTGAAATTAAAGTGCTCCTCTTGGGTTCACTTGCTAACCCTGTTTGAAAAAGCCATGAAACCAACAGCGTTTATAGGCCATGTTTTAAACAAAGGTTGATACAGTTGATTGAAGTCGTGGATGGGCATATTATTAGTTACCATCATGGTATCAGATTATGCATAACATAACACTTCTGTAGTGCTTTATAGTATTAAAATAAAGAATGCTACTCAGTGGTACAGTGGTGCCACAGTACTTGTATGGGGGAAGAAACCGCAAATTCCCCAAAATTTGAAGAGTTTTGAATACTTAGGATATTTTCTTGCCATAGCAATCCATTAGATTGATAAGAGAGAAACAGTGATCACTTGCATTTATTTAGGATGACACTGCCTGACTAAAAGCATATTTAAAATCCTTGCTAACCCTGCCGTGTAACAAGAGAAACGTAAGATTTCTTGGAGATGCTGAAAATTCATCAATAAGAAGTAATGTAGGAAATTAATTATAAGCCATTGCTGCATGCTTTACTCTGTTTTAAAGTGCTATGTTTATGTGTTGCTTTTGTGTATTGTTCACATATGTTTAGAGTAGATACTGTAAAAGCAAACAATTAAAAAACTAAAAAAACCCTGTTAGGTTGTACTGTGAAGGTGACAGCAGTAACAGTTGTTGCATTGGCACCAGATGCTAGAAGTGTATGGTGTAATCACATGCTTATGAGCCCAAATTTAGGCGCTCATGTAAACATAAAACAACCCAAATTTTCATGTTTACCTAGCTTTAATTTCACTGATTGTGTTGTGCTCTCTGTATGTGTGTTTGTACTCTCGCATGTGGCAACAGCAGTATATTTCAATCATTTCTGACAGAATTCCAACATGAATTGTTCTTGTCTTAAATGGGGCAGGTGTGCCAAGCAAAAGTAAATACTAAACATTTCCATAACATAATTTAAATTTATGTGGAAATAACTCCTTTATTTCCATGTATTAATTTATGAAAGCACTCCACTGGACAAACTGGTATTAAAAAGATACGTAGCAAGTCTGTGTGTTTAACTTCCTGATACACATGCACATACACACATATAAAATTATCTGCTAACTTCCATGTGCTACTAATATTTTGCTGAACTAGCCCACTAAAAACTGCTTTTAGGGTTGTAAATTTAACTTTTTGCATGTTGGGATTTTCTCTGGAAGAGCTAATTTCTCTCACTTTTAATGCAATGATTTGTGACTTTCGTTTCTTGTCTTTCCTGTCTGTCTGACTCTGATGTTTGTGCTTTCCACTTCACAGGCATGCAGTATGGTGGATATGTTAATAATCAAGCTAGCTCTGCACCAGCTCCCTTGTCATCAAGTTCAGATGATGAGGAAGAGGATGAGGAGGATGAGGAAGCAGGTTGGCTTTAGCTTTACACCAGTACCTTATTCTCTTTTCTACTCAAGGTCTTCTCCATATTTCCATCCCCTGAAACTTTTTCTTCCTTTAAAGAGAAAGCATTACTCTGACTCTTCAACTTGAAATTTCCCAGGTGTTACTAGTATAGTAAACAAAAAGGACTTCAACAGTGACCAACAAATAGGTCCTTTTTTTTGTCATGTTAATATCAGATGTTTTATGAATCTAAAAAAGTAATATTTACAACTTGCAAGACTCCCGTATTTTTAGTATTTTGATTTGCAGTGAGTTTTAACAGAAGATAACTAGCTGTAGAACTTAGACTGATTAATTGCTCAGGTTAAGCAACCAGATGCCATTTGTATCATTACACTAAACAGTGTTTACCTTGTTTCTCATTCTATGCATAAGGAAGTCTTACAATTAAGGTAGTAAACACTGAGAGGTAGTAAGTGTGCTTTTAAAGACAGTAAATTAATCTGTGCTGGTTTTTTTCTTCTTCTAAGGTATGTGTCTCAATGGTCAGGCACTTAAGTTCAGTTAATCTGCTTGCTTTGCAGGAAAACTTAAAAAGTTTGTGGATTTTTTTTTTAAAGAAGCAGTTTGTCCTGATTGGTTGAAGCGTTACATACTTGGTTGCAAGGATTTTGCATGTCTTTTGTCAGAATGACCTGGTTTTGTGAGTTTAATGTTTCTCACCAGTTTAGTTTCTTCAATTATGGTAACTTATTTTCTTGGAACTTAGAGAAGTCTTTACTGTCTGCATGAGTGGTAGCAGTATAAAAAGCTTTTTCAGATAAACATTAGACTACTACCCTTGTTGATAGATGGAGGTAACAGCGCATACCTTGTACAGCTGGCTTTTAGTATTGATTGGGAATAGGAAACCGTTGTAGCTTTTTCTTTAGTTTTATAATTCATGCTTTCAGAAAAAAATCACTGCCATATAGTTCAGAGTTTTATTAAAATAATTAAATCATCAACTAGAATACTGGGAAAATAGTGTAGTGTACTCATAATAATTCTGTGAAGAATGGAACAAACCAGTGATGACATCCAGGTCATAATTAAGAACAGTGTGTTGGGTTCACATGCTAAGGTTTCTTTCAAATGATGTTGGTTGGTTTTTTATCAATTGTAACCTTTCTCTCCTTTGTTCCCTAAACGAAGTTTCGTACTCCCTACCATCATTCTCTCTCAAGTTCTGTACTTCACTAAAACCTGTAGTCTTGGAGGTATCATTGCATTTAAATTTATCTTAAGGAAAAGAGTGAAAGGGCACCCAGATTCAATACAGAAGCTACCTGATTAATAAGCAACATCCTGTTCTGTGCCCTGTCACCAGGAGCTAATGCAAATCCTAAACAGATTTCAGTAGACAAATTTCTGGCTCAGACTGTCACAGTGGTTTTATGAAAAATAGGTTTTGGAGATCTGGTTGTTTGTGTAACTTCTCAATTATTTTGTTGACGTAACAAAAGTATATTTTAACTTTTCTGTAGTAAGACTTAGCTTTAAAAGCCTTAATCCTGATCAGGGTAGAAGTCATGAATCTTGTTTCCTTCAGGTTCTAGAATAGAAAATAAAATCTTGCAATTATGTTCTTTTGTAACTTCTAGGATTGAAAAAAAAGAAAATTTACAGTGAAAATCTGAAAACTAAGATTGTATGAGTGTGACAGCATTAAATTTTCCTTTAAGTAATATATTATTGTTAGTGTTACGGATTTTTTTTAATAGCTTTTCTATATCTTAGTTGAATGCTTTAAAGGCAAAATGCTCAAAAATTATGTATGCTGTCAGGATGGTGCCATGGTATTGCTTCGTCCCAAATGTTAGTGATGTTATCTTTTCATATGCAGGAGTCTCTTTACTTGGAAATTTCAAATATTCCACCATTGAAGTTCTCCCTTGAACTACTTCCAGCTTTGCAATGGGATGTGTGGTCGTGGTTGATCCTTCTGAGTAGAACAGTATCAGTGAATCTTTTGAGTCTGTTCTGCCACAAAAATTATAAATACAGGATTTTCATTTTTTTCTTAATTCTTAAATAGACACTTTCTTTTCTATCGCACTTCATGGCTTGGTGTGTTTTAAAGAGCAGATACCTTTAATCTTCTTGGCCCTTTTTTCTTCAGAAATAAATGGATGTGAAGTGGCATTGGAAGATATGGTTTAAAATAATTTTTTGTTTTGCAATATGTTTTACAATAAGATATTAAAGATCTGTGCATAGGTTGAACTGAAAATTAATCAATTGAGTCTCTTGAGCACTAACAACTAGCTATGTGCTCATTGTGCTTTTTTGTATCTGTCAAGTTAACATTTGGTACTTACTTTTACATAGTTACTTTTTACTTAGCTTCTCTTGGCTGAGCCCAAGTTTTTACCAACTGAAGCTGAGACCTCTTGTCCGTGATAATGAAAAGTAGAATCTTTAGCCTGAAAGGAAAGCAAGCTGTGAATTAGAACAGTACAGAAGGGAGGGAAGAATTAAATACGTGGCAGTTTGGCTTGAAGGTGGGGTGGTGGATAATCACTCTGAAGACCATGGGAATCTTCTGTTGTTTGCAGTTGTGATGAAAGTCATGAATGGACTGTTTTTAAAATAAGCATGGCTTCAGTTGGTGTATTCTAGAAGTAACTTTTGGTTTAATAGAAAAATATTTTTTTATTTCAAGAAACAACTTTTTTCATTGTTTCTGTCTTTTCCCCATTGATCTCTCTTGCTGTTTGTTGGGCATGTGCTTGTTTGTTTTTAGTATCATGTTGATTATACTTTCTCCCTTTCCTCTTTACAGTGGTAATAGTTTTCAAGTCTTAGAGCTGAAGTGGTGGGGTTTTTTTCCCAGGATCTTTCTTGACAGTTTCTTATCAAAGGTTTAAAAAAAACCACTCAGTCTCTTATTTATCAAAAATTTGCCGTTTCTGATGTACCTAAAGTTAAACTATTTTCCTCCCCCAGCACTTGATAGTTCCTCTACTACAAGCAGTGCCTCTCCTGTTCTGAACAATTATGATGCCCTGGAAGGAGGTGGCTATCCAGGTAAGATGTTTGTTTTGAATTATTTATTTAAGTACTTAAATGTGGGTTTTTTATTATTTCTGGTGTTGTTATTGTTAATTAACAAGTAGATGAAAGGTGATGCCTATAAAAGGAACAAGGGAAATCATCAGAGAAAACATACATGCCTATTTTAATAACTTTTCACATTTTTAACACTGAAGTTCATATAACCATTTAATAAAACTTCCTTGAATCATGTCATACTTTCCACTGTAGTATTGAGCGTAGTGCTGAATATATGCTAAGTGTGAAAGCGGCATCTTTTTCTAGATTATACTGTATGCCTGATTGTGCTGTTGACATTAGGAGCTGATAATAGTGGCTGACACATCACAGAAGTTTTGGGAGACCAACAATATCAGCTTGCAGAGATGCTTGGATCAGGTTATTTTCTTTTATTTTTCTTCATTTAAAGAAAATGGCTGCTATTTTGCTTACTCTTAGCTCTAAAAATATCAGGACTGTCTGGTTGGTTCTGAATGAACCCACTGGCTGACTACCTTGGTCTTGAAATCTGTAGAGCTGCCATATTATGAGCAAGTGGAAAAGATGCTATTCAAAGTATTTTATCCAGTATTTTAAATGATAATTGAATTAATTTGGACGGCCTACCCCTCCTGGCTCTTTTGCCTTGTTCTGGCCCCTGGGAGTGTCACAGTAGTTTGCCTTAGTTTGATGGGTTCCTGATTAAAGTGAGGTCTCTCTCAATTAGAAAGCTGATATTGTTATCCACATAGGGTCTAGCAGGATTAAAAATTCTAACTTCTTGCCTAATAACTAACTATTTTGGTTCTGCTGAAGGCATATTCTAAAAACAACTTGTTCCTTCTTTTTTTCCTTAAACAGAGTCAACATTACATTTCTTAAATCTGTTGATTTTTTAGTTTATTGGATTTTTTTCCCTCACGGAGTGTTCATTCCAAACATAGTTTCTTGGCAGTTGGTTTCTGGAGTGCTTTGTTTCTTTGCTTGCACTTTTCCCAGTGGACTTTAGCAAGCTTAAATTCTTCTGAAACTTAGCTCACATTTGTAGACATTTCTAAAGAGTAGTTTCATCTATTTACAACTGTTAACTTCACTATGGATTTAGGTCTATGTCTTACTTTCAGTTTGACTTCTAAAACTAATGGAACTAAACTGTACTGCAGTGATATACAAGAGAAACTTGTATCAGTTATTAACGTCAAGAGAGACCATGCTTAGTTTCTTCTCTGCCATTTGTGAATACTGTCAGAACATAAGATTAAGCCAACTGAACTATTCTCTAACTGTAGACACAGCTTTTCATTAACTAGAATCACAGAATGATTCTAGTCATGTTTTGACATTATTCAGAAGTGGTAGAGGGGAGACTTGGTCTCTTCTGTGGTTTATATCAAATGTATATGTTGGAATAAAATGTGGTTCTAAGGGGTTATTCTTTTTTTATTCAGTTGAAATAATTTTTTTTCAAGTTCCCTCTTTTTGTAAAGCAACATTTTGTTTGTAGTGACACAAGTCTCTGGTCATCTTCCCATATACACTGTCTTTGTCAGTATTCTTGAAATAATCTTCCTTGCTAATTTCTTTTTTCAGTGCAGAAAAATAACTTGATGGATAATGAAAAAACTTATAAATGGCAATGTTGTTTTAAAACATTTAGTTTACATTTAAATTTAGAAGGAAATAGTAAGTATATTGAATACCTGTGGGATTTCTTTTGTCCTTCCAGAGACACGTTCTGTGACCAGCAGCCCAGTTCCCGCTCCATCAGTCCTCCAAACATCAAAAGCTTCTAAGCCCTTTGGTTATGGATATCCAGCACTGCAGCCAGGCTACCAAAATGCAACACCACCTACTCCTGTGCAGCCCAGTAATCCAGGACACCATCCTGGTTTTCAGCACTATCCACAGGCTTGTATTTTTAATTTAAATATTACTTCATTAAGTACTTTGTGAGAAAACCGTTTTCTGTGTGATCTATTTCCCCTTTATTTTCATATTTTTATAATTTCTGAGACAATAAATATTAGGTATAATATTGATGTCATAGCTGTGGTTCTAAACTTACTAGCAGGCTTTTGAATGAAAATTTTAAGAGTGCCTCCAAGTAGTTAGACGAACAAGTTTGCTTCACCAGTTATGAGCAACCTCCACAGTGTTGAGGTTTGGTGTTTGAAAGAGCTGGACTTTATTGATAGGAAACCATGAAGAAGCATAAGGAAGTACTTGATCAGCATATATCAGAGCATAGGCTATGATCTCAAATGATCTTATGAGCAAGGCATGGCATAGGGTCCAGATAGAGAGCTCTATAGAGCTTGTGCTGGGCATGTGCAGTGGAGCAGGCTGCCTACATCTGATCTGTTTTCCTGGTAAAGAGAGCACCAAACACCCAAGAAATTGTGTACAATCACCTGATTCCTGTTGTACACTGAGAACAGTGACAGAAGAGCCAGACACTGGGGCAAGACACAACTGCTGAAGAAGTGCAGAGAAATGTATGTGTGAAGGGGTCTTGAAAAAGAAACATAATGATACACAAATCCTGCTCTCTGAATAAGAGCCAGTTGGCAAAACAGTGAAACTGCTGTGGTGGGTGACCAAAATTCCTTACTGCATATAACAACCAGGAGCGCTTTCACTGTCACAGCCATAATGTAAAATGTGATTTGGAATAAATGTTTAATTTAATTTTTTTTTTTTTAATTGAAAGGATTGGCTTCATCTTTAATGTAAGATGGAGTTAAGCTCTTTTCAGGAGCACACTGTAAAAGAACAGCAGTTGCTTCAAGTGAATTGTGGTTGGATCTATTAGGAGAAAATTCTTCAGGATGGGAGTGGGGAAGCACTGGAACAGATTGTGCTGTGAAATTGTCAATCCTTAGATATTTTCAAAACTTAGCTGGACAAGTCTATATGAGCAACCTAAATTAACTTTTAAGTTAGCCTTGCTCGAGCAAGGGGTTCGACTACCAGACCTCAAAGGTGCCTTCCAACCTAACTTTTTCTCCTCTTCTATGGTGTTTTGTTTCAATTTAAATATTTAAAGGCAGTGTCTGTAACTTGGAAAAGTTTATTGTAACATAAGTTAAATTGCAGCAGAGAGTGGGAGAGAAATTGTGTCAGCATTTTTAGTAACTTGTTTTCTTATGCCTGGAGAGATTGAAGGATTATGTGTGACTTCCAGTGTTGATTTGTGTAATGAATTTGAATTTTGTCCAATGATACACATTTGGAAGGTGTGTCACATTTGTCTTAGCATTTTTAAATTTCTGCAGTACAACTTTGTTTGTGTGGGTTTGTTACTAACTGCTGCTGTATCTTTTTTTAATACATGCCTGGGATGGAGGGAATTACAAGAAGATTGAAGGTTGTTATTTACACATCATTGTGTGTTTACCTGTTTGTCATGCTGTTACTTTTTTCAGCAATATCCAGGTGTGAACCAGCTGTCCTCTTCTTTAGGAGGGTTAAGTCTACAGCATTCTCAGCAGCCAGAAAGCTTGAGACCAGTAAACCTTACACATGATAGAAATATTTTACCGGTGTCTTCAGTTCCAGCACCTGTGCCTAACTTGAATTCTGATCTTAGGAAATTAAACTGCAGTCCAGAGTAAGTTTACTGGGTCTGGGACAGCATCTTATATTTTTTAGTGGGCAATAATTATTTAAAATGTCAAAAAATGTCTAAACCGACTCCTGACTTTAAATCTTAGTGATGAGCTAATAAAACCCCTTTCAATTGAAAATAAGTTTATCCTCTGAATACTTACACAAGTATTGAAACTGTCCTGCCATCAGAATACATAATATGCAGTGAGTGTAGCTTGTTTCCTAATACTTTAATAATTTTGTTTTATCTTCACCTTGTTTTATCCATTTAAAAAAAACCAGTCTTTTAATAAACACCTTAATGTTATGCAGTATGTTTAATAGAATATTTTCATAATATTGCATAGGATTTTCTTCACAAAAATATTATGATCATGCCTGAATACATGTAATAATGTATGAATATATTTTATTATGGTAATTCTGCAATCACATATCCTTTTACCTCTGATTAACATTAAGTAGTATTATCAACTATCCCAAGTCACGTGCAGCTAAGTACAATGGGAAGTGCTATTCCCCAGAGATTTTGTTTGTAATTCCAAAATAAATATTCTTCATTGCCCTAAAGTGACACAGCATCCTTATTGCTGTAGTGACAGTGCATGGTCCCACCAGAAAGCAGAAATCAGAAAACCGAAGGCCAGGAAGTCATTCTTATATGTGGAACACTTCGGACCACACTGTTTGTGCCTTGGGCTTTTTTAGTGTCCCTTCAGGTTACACAAAACAAGAGGTTTTTACTCTCTCAGTATTTGGGATTGTTTTCTGCTGTTTTCTTACATAAATATGACATCCTGAGAACTAGTCAAATACTCTATTACTTCTGTAGTTCCTTCACTGGAAAAGTCTTTATAATGAATAGAAAAATACGTAGTTTTCATTGAGTATTGTACCTAAAGGTTTTCTGTCTCTTAATTGCAAGTTAGTTTTGTTATACTTGTATTGCTGAACTACTAAACTGCGGAGCAGGGGAGTATTTTTTTGTTCATTTCCTTAGGAAGCCATTCTAAAAATCGGTTTGCATTTTTTAAAATTAAATTATCTTTGTAAAACATAGGGTTTCTTAAATTTCTAAGTTCTTTAAAATCAGGTGTTAACACAATGTTTTCAGCATCTTTTAAAATGTTGTTTTTAACATAATTTTTCTGTTTCCTTTCAGCTCATTTCGATGTACATTGACAAATATTCCACAGACACAGGCTTTGTTAAACAGAGCTAAGCTTCCTTTGGGTTTGTTGCTGCATCCCTTCAGGGACTTAACGGTAAAGTATCTTACTTTTTTTTCAGTGTGTTTATTTTATATATGCATTTGTTCTATTTTCATTCAAACAATAAAATATAATGACTCTTAAGTCCTAAGTTTAACAGAAGTACCAAAAAATTGTCTGTGACTTAGAGAGGAGGAGAGCAAAAAAAGCCTTGAAATTGCTACTTCATTGAAATTCATAGGGGAGAAGCTTTGGAGAAGTCCTTCAAGTTTCTTTTTGTGTTGATGGAAATCTTTGCTTTCCTGTGGTTCTCCAAAGAATCGCCGCTCTGTGTGTTGGGCTCACAACTGTCAGATACCTCTTGAAAAGGTGTTCACAGAGCTCTCCTGGAGAGAGGTGCTTGGTTTGAATGGGTGACTGGCCTGATACTTGCTGTCAATAGAATGTAAGCACAATGTAAGAGTGAAGCTATATTCATAATTGTTAAGCAACTCCTCTCAATATAATTTATTAGCACTTATGTAAAAATGTGAATAACTGTCTGGTATAACTTCCTTTTATAAAATGTGTGTTCTTTGTGTAAGGTTTGCTTTCTGTCATATTTCATACAGAGTCGCTCAGTTGTCCTATCTTTCATAATTCCTTTTGCTATAGTAGCTGTAATTTAAAGTAATTTCATTTAAGATCTTACTGCATCTTTGATTTTGAGATTAGATTAAGGCAATAATTAAATGTTACTTGTTTTGATTTTAAGTGGGCTATTGTTTCTAGTAGACATAATAATTACTCTGTGAAATTGAACTAAACAGCTAAAAGGAAAGATGATAGAAAATGTAGTCTTAGAAAGCTTTTATGAACTGTACTGCACAGTGATGTTTTCCATAAAATGTATTCTACACCTTTGTGACAGCTTTTCATTGTTTCTTTTTAGCAACTACCAGTAATAACATCAAGCACAATAGTGAGATGCAGATCCTGCAGGACTTATATCAACCCTTTTGTTTCTTTCATTGATCAAAGGCGGTGGAAATGCAACCTGTGCTATAGAGTTAATGATGGTAAGTGACTGTCGCGGGAGATGCTTGCATTTATAGAATCTCTTTCAAGTATTTGCATTGTATCAGTCCATGGGATACTTTAGATTAAAACATAGACTATACTGACAGTGTTCTTATGATCCAGAGAGTTTGAAAAACATCTTAAGTCAGATGTGTTGTGCATTTTCTCGAAGCAAAAGATTGTTTTGCAATCTTCGGGGAGATGAAGAAAATGTATTCATATTATGCTGATTACTTGTCTAATGAAATCAGCTAATCCCACTGACTGCAGTTGCAATATGCAAATGGAAACACAATAACAGCTACAACTGCAATCCAGGCCAGAGGTTATGAGAAACAGTACAGATTGCTGCTCGTTGTGAAATGCTCACTTGCATTGCTGTTTTATAGTTGGGAATATATTGTTGTTCAAAAAAAACCTTTCTGATTACTGAACTTTGATGTTAAAGATATGCTTGAGATATTTGAAATATTCCTTTGTTTTATGTATCCGTAATGTGAATTTTTTGCTGGTGCAATAATTGAAATGTGCCCACATTACTTTGGTTGTAGCTGCAATAATGGTTTTTATTTGCTGACAAAAATATAATCTATATTGGGGGGAATTTTTTTTTAATAGTTCCTGAAGAATTTATGTATAATCCTCTGACACGGTCTTATGGAGAGCCTCACAAACGGCCAGAGGTGCAAAATTCTACAGTGGAATTCATTGCTTCCTCAGACTATATGGTAAAAAAAGTTTTTGTGGTAGCTTCAACAGCAATTGCATATTAATATAATAGTGCTTGTAATTAATGTTGCATATTGCTCCTGTGATGTGTATTAATTTTCCCATGAAGCTCGTCTTAACATCAAGGAATAGTTAAATTCATATTTTGAGTTTTGGTTAATGTACACAGTCAGAAGATTTTCACTTAAAGGTAATTCAATGTGTGTTGTAATCCAGTGTAGTTTAATGTGGCACGGTCAGATTTGAATCTGATGCAGTGTAATTTCTGCCTTTCTCTCTCCTTTTGAGGAGGTTTTGAAAAACCAGTAATAGAATAATAAGCAAATTAATTCAGCTTCAAATTTCTAATTAGTAGTTGTGAAGAAATGATTCTTATTAGGAGTCAGCTTACAATTGCTGTGATAGTGGGAAAAAACCTAGTTCATAATGACATTATTAGCAGCAGCAAAAATAAATTGTTCTCTTGTCTTTGAATTGAAACACTGTGGCAGACACATTGAACAGTGAATAAACAGAGCTTGTTACACATCCTATTCTTGGGGGAAGGATGTAGGTAGGATACTTTAACCCTGTTTAATGGATCACATTGTCCATGTACTGAAAGAACAATGGAATTTAAAAGATGGGAGTCCGTATCTTTCATCATGTTTGACTGTTGGAAGGAGGGACTAAAACACCCTTTTTTTTCCTGAAGTATAGTATTTTATGTTAACTACAAATGGCAGTTACTAACCACTGGGGATTGTGGTTAAGTCTATGTGCACATTGCTTAGTAAATTACCTTTATTTCATAATGTATACCTTGCATTTTTCTAAGTATTCCCTTTTCCTACTTCCCTTTCTAATGACTAATCACTTTTAACATTTCTTTGAATATGATTTTTGAGTGTTTTTGTTTTGTTTTGTTTTTTTTTACTTTGTAGCTTCGTCCTCCTCAGCCTGCGGTATATTTATTTGTTTTAGATGTGTCTCATAATGCAGTGGAAGCTGGATATTTGACAATAGTCTGCCAGTCATTGCTGGAAAACCTAGACAAGTAAGAGTATAAATAACCTTTTCAAATCAGCTAACATGTTGTTATGAAGAATTGTCAATTAAAATTTTGAAGGAAGTTTCAAAGTGTCTAAACATTCTGTCCCTAAAGGGCAGAAGTTCCATTGCCTGGAATTTCTTCCCGGCATGTGTATCTGCATATAATTTACTTACTTATCTGCAAGGAATATTTAGCTGTAACTTCTAACAACATGTTGATTGTACAAAGATTTTTAAATTGCATTCTTTCCCCCGCCAAGAACAACAAAAAAAATAAATTACAGAGCTTAAATTGTCTGGTTCTTGTGCTGAAACATCTGAGGTGCTGCAAACTGGATTGAGAGTGAGACTGCCCAGGTGAATTCTGTTGTCAGTTTGGTTTTCTTAGATCACAGTTACCCAGATCTACCTGTGCCAGTTTCTGTGTGTTTTCATTTTTGCACTGGGACAGCGTGTATGGGACTGTTGCTCGTGCTTTTTGAGCGAGGATTAATGAGCTTCACTGTGTTCATGCCTTTTGACAGCTAATCCTGTGGAGGCCTTGCCTTGAAAATTCCTTTCTTCAAGTTTTTCTTGGGGAGCTTGGTTTTCTCATGAAGAAACCAACATATACATTAAAAATCTTCACTTCCATTTTTTGGTTCAGTCTTTCTTTGTTCAGTTTTTTACAGCTGTTTTGTCAACAGATTCTCAGAAACATGCTTAATTATTTTAGGAAAATTCATAAAATCCCATGCAAAGTCTACAAGAAAATCAGTGCATCCACCTCATTTATATACCCAGATGGTAACAACAATATTTGCCTCTATTGCTTTTGGTCACTGTCATGGTTTTCAGCACTTGATGATGTTTTTTATATTTTATTTGAGAAATCCCATGTAGTCTTTAATTTTGTATTATGCCTGCCATACACTGAAATATGGTCCACATGAGAAGTAAGTATGTTGCATTGTAGAGACATTGGATTTTGGTTTAGAGCTGTAAGTACTCTGCAACTACAGCTACACTAACTGCATTAGTGAATGGGGGCTCTGAATTAGGAAAGAGCACAATGCAATGTTTTCTATTAAAGAACTGAAAAGGCTGCCTTCTTTCATGTGTAATGTTTAAATGAACCTATAAAGTTCTCTTTTGAAACAAAACATCAATTAATAGTGAGTGCTTGTCTGTAACACTTGGTTTTATAAACTGTATTATTACCCCAGCTCTTCAGAAAATATTGAGGGGATATTGCTTGTATTCATGCTTCAGATCTCCCTTCTTATGTTCTCTCCCGTCACTTCTTTACACATGAACTGAGTTTCTGCTAACATCAGCAGGAGACCTGAGTATCTTTCTGCCTTGAGAGAGAGATTTAGGGCTTAATAGTTTATTTTTAATTGCTTCAGGCTGCCTGGAGATTCAAGAACAAGAATAGGGTTCATAACGTTTGACAGCACTGTTCAGTTTTACAACTTGCAAGAAGGTTTATCACAGCCTCAGATGCTGATTGTCTCAGATATTGATGGTAAGTAAAAAGAAAATGGAAGTTGAATTTTTGAGAACCTATTATTTATTTTTTTCCCAGAACGAAGGCTAGAATCTCTCAACTATTTGGTATTTTACAGAGTATTTTTTTGAAAAATAGTCTTGCACTAACTACAGAGTAGGCCATGTTTAAAATGTGAAATTCAAAGGTTAATTTTGCTTTGAATAGGACAAGCTTTGTATAGACTGTATTACTCTCTCTAACACATATTAGAAAAGTAGACTGTTTTGTGGTGTGTGTGTGTAGCAGTGGGCAATGAAATGTTTTGTTCTATTTTAGTGCTACCTTTTTCTTTAATAAAAAAGTTTTTTTCTTTTCTCTCTACAGATATTTTCCTACCTACACCAGATAGTTTACTTGTAAATCTCCATGAAAGCAAAGAGGTATGATTGCTCAAAATACATCATTAAATTTAAGGTGTTAAATGTTCAAAATAGATGCTCGTGTTAAACTTTGAATTCAAGCTTATCTTCATAATATGTGGTTCCAATGCTAAATTTTCATTATGGAAGTATTACATGTTGTTTCTTTGATACATCACAGCTTTTAAAATTACAACTTTGTTTTCCTTAGTGTATTAAAACTAAACTGAAATATTTGGTACTAATTCTTTCACTTTAGTCATGGCAATACAGCTTTTTAGAAACAGCAGAAAATGTCAAACTTACAAAATCTCGTTTGTTCTGCAGCTGATAAAAGATCTACTGAATGCATTACCAAATATGTTCACCAATACTAGAGAAACACACAGTGCATTGGGCCCTGCTCTTCAGGCTGCATTTAAACTGATGTCTCCAACGGGTGGTCGGATCTCTGTGTTTCAAACTCAGCTACCGTCTTTGGGAGCGGGGCTTTTGCATTCCAGAGAAGATCCCAATCAAAGGTCAAGCACAAAGGTAAAAACCTTACTACTAATTTCAAGAGACTAAGGACTGGCCATGTCTTTCTGACTTGCATAGTTCTGCAGATCAATGCTTGGTTTTATTTTATAACAATTCACTAAATTTTAATTATGTCTATGTTTATGCATTTAAGATCACTAGTTTATACATGTATGTGTGGTGTTGTTTTGAAGTGTGTGAGCTGTCTTTTGGCCTTTGGTGCATCATTTTTCTTGGCAAGCAAAAGAAGCTGCAAATATTTGTGATTGGTTTGTGATCAGTTACTCAGATGCTGCTGTATAGTACATCTTTTGTTCCATGAAGTCTAAAAACCGTGATTGTTGCCTTAACTCTTCCCTGTATGATTTATTCACTAAAGGTGGTCCAGCATCTTGGTCCAGCAACAGACTTTTATAAGAAGTTGGCACTGGACTGCTCCGGCCAGCAGACTGCTGTGGATTTATTTCTCTTAAGTTCACAATATTCTGATCTAGCTTCTCTTGGTAAGGAGTACCTCATTCCCTCTTTGTGCGCTGTTGTCTCTCTTCAGAAGCATAGGCTACCTCAGGAATTCTTACATCATGTAAATATTTTAGCACTTCTGTAATTGCAGCTCATGTTGCAAAGGAATTGACCTTGAAGTTGATAGAAGTAAAGAACAGAAGTATTACATTGGTGGTATCAGACAACTTATTCTAGGATTTCAAAGTTTTAAATGAGAAGTATTCTCCTGCTCAAGAACAGGAAACAGAAACGTGGCAAGGAATAAATGAAGTTTAATTATAGGGGTAGAACAGAGGTTTCATCTTTCAGTAATTATCCAAGATTTGTCTCTGCACACACACGTAATTTTGCCTCTACACTATTAGATGTTTTTGCAAGCACTTCAGTCTTAGCTGCCAAAGGTAGGATGCTTATTGAGCTTGGTGTATAATTAGGTCATTATGGTTCATTTCTGTTTTCAGTGGCCTGAGTCTGGGACAGTTCTCACTGTCTTACAGATGTGGGTGATATTGAGAAGATGAACATAGATGTGACTTGTGGAAATCTGGACACAATTTTTTGTCCTGATTTCACATTACAGTTTTACTTCTTAACTGTATCTTTCCTTCCTTCACAGCTTGCATGTCTAAGTATTCTGCTGGATGCATCTATTACTATCCATCTTTCCATCGTACCCATAATCCTGCTCAGGCTGAAAAGTTGCAAAAAGACCTGAAAAGATACCTTACAAGAAAGATTGGATTTGAAGCAGTTATGCGCATAAGATGTACGAAAGGTACGTCTTAAATACTGATTCATATGGAAAGGTTGGTGTAGGTGTGTTAGCAATCATTTTTATTGTGCTTAGTCTTAAGCAACATTAAATTGAATGTTATTTCTCTTTCTTTCAAGAATAAGATAGTTACCTTCTTTATGTCAAGTTAGCTTTTGGTGTTTGTTTTCTTGTTTTGTTTTTTAGTTGATGGTACCATCTCACTGTAAGTTGACATGTGTAATGTAAGGGCATCATTCACTTTGGAGTGTTCAGAATTGAACATGCACTCTACAGGATCATGCTGAAATGTCTAATGATTCATTTAATTGGTTCTACATGATAGAATTTTTACTGTTTTCTTAAACCTTAGCTTGAGGGCTGTGGGTTTTAGTTATTGATAAGAGTTTTCTATGCTGTTTTAACCTCACTCTGAATTATTGAATCTGCTTCTAGGTCTTTCAATACACACTTTCCATGGGAATTTTTTTGTACGATCTACTGATTTACTGTCCCTTGCCAATGTCAATCCTGATGCTGGATTTGCAGTACAAATGTCCATAGAGGAAAGTCTGACTGACACATCTTTGGTTTGTTTTCAAACAGCTCTTTTGTATACTTCCAGCAAAGGTAAATAAATTCAAATTAATTGGTCAGTGGGCTTTATGTTTCTTTTTATAATGTAATGTTTGTATAGTTAGTTACAAAGCCTTTTGTTGTGTTCTGTACCCTATGTGGATCTTGTCAGAGCTAGTAAGCCTACTTGGCAGTTAATCACACACTGGAAATCCTTACAAATTCTGTTTTAGTGTGACAATTTCATCTCCATCTGACATAGTACTGATTCAGCAAGACTCTTTTACTTAAAAGTCTGGCCATTGTTACCAGCAGTAGCATGTTTGGCAGGCACTTTGCCCAAATGCACAGACGGATGGATTGGAACAAGCTGCAGTTGCTACATTGGGTGGGCATAAAGAATAGCAGCTAATTTCTGTGGTGGAAGATGGCACAAAATTTTGGTATGGGTATCAGTGTATTTGTTTGTAGGATCAAGACACTTATTGTGAATGTTGCTAGTTTGTGTTATCAATTTGAGCTGCTTTAGAGTAGAATTTGAACAGATTGAGACAGGAATGGGAGACAGTGTTGCAGCAATTTCCTGACTGGTATGTTTTCTAGAATGGGTGCATCTTAGATGGGAGGACATACTGTAATGACTGAATTTGTTTACTTCTACCAGGAGAGAAGGCATAATGGTTTCCACTTATTTCTCTTAGGTGAGCGTCGGATTCGCGTGCACACACTTTGCTTGCCCGTAGTGAGTTCCCTGTCTGATGTGTATGCAGGAGCAGATGTACAAGCAGTCGTGTGCCTCTTAGCAAACATGGGTGAGTAGAGACCAGAGAGATTCACATGGTTTTTTGCATGTTCCTTATTTTGCCAGTCATTTAATTAAAGTAGTGAGCAAAGCCTGGATATTATAGAAAAGGTTGGAGTGCAGCACACTGAAGCCTGTGAGTGCAAAAGATGACAAACCCAAATTTATACTGAAACTGCAAACTGAAATATTACTTGTTCTGAATACTTAGATGACTTAAATCTTTTAAAAGGAGCCTTCTTTCTTTGTTCTCTGGATGTTAGTAAAGGACAAAGAATCATAACATACTTGGATCAAAACTCTTATTTTTGTATCGTCATTATCATTGTTGTTCACTCAAACTTCAGCATTCTAAGACTACTTAAGAAACAGAGATTCAGTTTAGTGAGTTGCTGGAGACTAAAAAGGAACTTCTGGCAGCAGTCTATCTGAGATACTGGTTTTCTATCCCTCTATCCTGTTGTTGCCAGGTTGAGGATTTTTACTTATCCCTTGCTTGTGAGTCATAAGTAGCTGTTTCATAGACATAGCTGTTAAATATGTAGGACTCTGTGCAGCATTTTAGTGTGCTATATTGTATATTAATAGTGAAATCAATTACAAGAAATAAATTGTAATTCTGTGTCTTTTGGGGTTGGAACTAGATGATCTCTAAGGTCCCTTCCAACCCAAACCATTCTGTGATCTCCTCTTAAATACACATTGAGTCCAGCAGGTGGCTTCCTCTAACCAAAGGATTTGCAGCCCTTGCTCAACAGAGAAAAATTTACATTTACATAGTGCATTTACACTAATCAGAATTATGCCACTGAAGTAATGGAAGAAATATCTTGGGGGGGGGGGGGCAAAAATAATCAAAATTAATTACTGCAAATCTTGTCTTGGAGGTTGGGCAACATTTCAACAATAGCTAAGTTGTTTGTATAAGGTTTAAAACAGGATTTATATTTAGACTCCACTATGTATGATTGCTTTAAAAATTTCTTTTAATTCTCCAAGAGTACAAACTATGGAGCCAAAATTAGCCACACTATCTTTTTTTGCATTGTGAAAGTGAGTTCCTTTATGGACAGTCATCTAATTTACTCCTAAAAAAAATAGGAACACAGATGTGGTTTGGGGGATTTTTAGTCTGAAAACATAATCCAGAAGCACTACTAAAATTTTCAAAATTCTAGGGAATGAGTGAAGCCATCTCTAGTAACTTCTTCCCTCCTTCTAACCCACCAGCTGTGGATCGCTCGGTTTCATCCAGCCTTGCAGATGCAAGAGATGCCTTAGTCAATGCCGTGGTGGACTCCTTGGCAGCATATATGTCAACTGCCTCAAATCTGCAGCAGTCCATGCTGATAGCACCAACTTCCCTCAAGCTCTTTCCACTCTATATTTTGGCTCTTCTCAAACAGGTATGTATAATCTAGTGGATTACTGTTTGATGTTTAGTTTGTTGTTCCATTTGAGGAATTCTTCAGTTCTAAGTCAAGCAATGTCTGCACTTCTCTAAAATTATGGAAATTGGATTATCATCTTCATGCAGACAGGAATTTAATGTGGAAGATGACTGTAGTAGCTTATTTTAAATTATTAATGTCTGAACCATTTATTAGTTTTCTTAATTTTGAATTTTTTATGTTTTGTTTTAAATTGTTTTAGAATGAAAATATATATATAATTTACAACTAGCATTTCTCAGATTTTGACAGCTAATTAGTGTAGCCCATTAAGATTGTTGGAAACTTCTTATTAGTACTTCTTCATTTTTATTTTATGACGCAAAAAACAAGTCAAGTACTTTTCAATACATATTTTTTGTAGTTTAAAGTTCCAAGAAGAAAAATGAGTTTCCATGGAAATACAGTGAAATTTATTACAGAAACTGAAGTGATATAGTTGAAAGTTCACATAGAAGTATTTACTACTTTTTTTTTTTTTTAATATCTTTGTTTGGCTTACTGAACATCATACTTAAAAAGAGAGAGCTTCCTGTAGGATTTTGTTACAAATAAATCTCACATCTTTAAGCTTTTCATGTCTGACAGTTCTTGGTTCTCTTATGATGAATAAACCTTTATATAAGTTTTGTAAGAGATCTAACCATAGTAATATATTTTCTTCAGCTCAGTGATTTCTTCAGTCTCTAGTATACTGAGTATGATCTTTTGATACTTGCATAACAAATGCAGTTAATGGTGGGGAAAAAGCAGACCATTTATTATCAAGAAAATCTGTGTAAAAGATAGAAATTAGAGTGGTTGAGAAAAGTTGTTTAGGTTTGGAGTTTTTTTTATCTTTACCAACAATAGTAAAACATAGAGAAACCAAAATCAAAATGCTTGTGGCAACCAAGGAGGAGTGGTGTCCTTAGTTTTGTTGTAGAAGTGAATATGAATTTTAATCATAGGAATGTTCTCCATTGAGTCAGAATGTGATGTTTACTTCATTGTATTGCTTCTCACAGCAATTGTGTAGCAGTTGCTTCTAAAGGAAATCTGAAAAATTCATTAGGAAAGAGTTAAAAAAAATATTTTATCTATGAGTCTAGTTTCTCCTATGAAACGTGAAAGTATGTTTCCCTTCCAAAGCTTTTCCTTAACACTGAATTCTCACTACTGTAAATTGAGTTAATCTTGTGCACGTATGTACCTTGCCTGAACTCTGCTTGTCTCATATCTTTCATTATGATAGCTTGCATTGGTGAGTTTCACAGGCCAGTATCATTTGTCAAGAATAAAAATGAGAAATGCTGGTCCAATTGCATGCAAATTTTAGACAAACTGAGGGAGAAATTTATTCTCCTTCATCAGTAAGAAGGGACAGTGGATTATGTTTTAAACATATTCTGCTCAAGGTGTATGATTAAGATTCTATCAATAAGGTACATTTTTATACAAAAGCTTTGCCACCTTTGACAGTTTCAGAAATCTGAAATGCACTTTTACATGGGACATAAAATACAGGATTTGTTTGAGTAGTGATGTTGTTCTCCTGCAGAAAGCCTTCAGAACAGGCACAAGTACACGCTTGGATGATCGTGTCTATGCAATGTGCCAGATGAAGAGCCAGCCTCTTGTTCATTTGATGAAGATGATACATCCCAACTTGTACAGAATAGACAAGTTGACTGATGAGGTAATGTATGAAGCCTGGTTATAGCATTTTCTAGTTTTAATGGCCCGTTAGACTTGGTGTTGTGCTGCAGTAATTTTATGTTGTTATTGTAATATAAACAGCATTTTCATGAAGTTATAAAAAAAATCAAAAGCATTCTTTTCAAGTTTTGAGTTCCAAGTACGGTAGTGTGGTATAAGCAGAACTGTGGTTTTACTTCATCTTGTTTCAATGACCACAGTAATTCCATAATTTTTTATTATACAAAGAAAGTAAAGAAAACTTTATGCATTGCAAACATCTTCAGTGTGTTTTTATTATTTAGAACTGTTTGTGGTAAATGGGTGTAGTAGATCTGATGGATGATTCAGGGTTTTACATACAGAAATCAGATACAGTTGCCTGCAATAACAACCTTTCAGTGGTTTCTGACTGAAGTGGATAAAACAGAATTGTACTGGTTATGATCAGACTGAGAAAGTATTCCGTGTACAAAACCAGGTTTTATTAATTCATCTTCTATAGACATAGCCTAGGAAATGGATGCATTTTTTTAATAGCAAGAAGCAAGATGGAATTTTATTTAAGGTCAAAATTAGTTATAATTGCAAAAATAAGGGGTTTTATAAGTAAGATTTTATGAGATTTTTAGTCCCTAGTTTTGGAAAAGAATAGGTAGGAGTTTGTTTCTAAGTGATTCAAGATTATATGGTAAACTGAATAGTTTCTCTTGTGGTGATATTGTATTGTTCAGCACAACCTCTGAGCTATTTGTAGTCTTAAAGCTTCTTTTAAGGTATTTCATAAACTCAAATAGGTGAGTCTAAACTCAGTGTTCTTCAGTGGAGTTAGTCTTCTTATACTTCACCCCTCACAGTCTTTGAGATGCCAACTTCAACTGGCCTTGTAAAGTTCTTTTTGTGGCACTTAAATTGAAACAATGTGTTCAGTGTGCTTGTGTTGTAAAGAATCAGCAGTGTCTTTAGAAGATCCAGTTTTATTAGCAAAGGCTTTTAGATCAGTTATTTTGAGAACAATAATACAAAAAATAAGGCTTGTTTTACCTACTGGAATTAATTGACAAATCACATTCTAAGTCATAACAGAATGCTAATCTGCCATTTAGTACTACTTCAGTTTAAAGTATTTGTAACAAAGGCTGCTCTTCAATTTCTTGTTTCTTTAAAAAATTCTGTGTGATATATTACAGTATTCTTTTTAAATGTTTTTGTTGGTTTTCTCTTAACATGTGATTCTTGAGAGTATTGAGTAAAGACTGGAACTTTCCCAAGTGGAATTCAGTAGCTTGATTTTCATAATTTTGTATAAATCCCCAAAAGCTGCTAATCTGTGGCATTATAGTATGAATTTTTTTAAATACTGATTGCTTTTTAATAATCTTTTACTACATGGACAGTGGTTAGTTGGTAGAGTATTTTTTCCCTGTACTATTTGCAGAATGATTCAGAGATACTTGACATACCTGGCCAGTTTTTGTATTGGAGGGGAAAGCGGCTTTAATCTGAAAATACTGGGGTGTTGGGTTCATTTTTTTTTTTATTTATTATTGGTTTTGTTTGGTTTATTGCTGGGAAGGAAGGCGGGGTATTTTTTAATAATGTCAGTGCAAACAGCCAGATTCTTTAATCAGATCAGTCATAGTGCTCTGGGGACAAACCCAAGGATCACTTGAGGGAGGATGTTAAATCAGGGGACTTCCTGTTAAATGAATGCAGTTAAATACTGAACCCTTCTGTATAGGGAGTAGAATGTGATGGTCTTCTGCTCTTGCAACATTTCTAGTGAAATTGAATGCAATGGGAAAAAAACAGAAGTTGTTTGAGAAAAACTTAAGTGTCAACGCCAGAAATTCTTTTGAAATTTTGACATTTGTAGCATCAAAAATGTTACATAAGCAACTTAAATTAACTTGCATTATTATGTTTTAGGTATTAAAGTAGCCTTTCGAATAAGTAACATTCTAGAGCTCTTTGATGCACATAATCATTTTAGGCTTAATGTAGTACTTTGTTATATGAGAATCCTCAAAATTTTACTAGAGATTAAAGGTGCTTTTCCTGTTTTGTTTTACCTTTCAAGGTAAAATTCTAGTGTTATTGGGTTTTTTGTTACAGACTACAATACATGTAAATGACAGAGTTGTTCCTCAGCCGCCTCTTCAGAAGTTGTCTGCAGAGAAGTTGACAAGAGAAGGAGCTTTTCTTATGGATTGTGGTTCAGTAAGTTAAAATTTTACACATTCATTCTTAAAAAATTTTTTAAGGAGGAAAAAAAAATGCAATGCCTGCTGTGTTATTAAAACCAGTCAGCTCTCAGCAATAACAGTGTTGTGAATCAGCATTCCAGGTAACCTGACAGAAGTCTGTGTTCCAGTGAAAAGCTTTCATATTTTGATCTGAGAAGTATCTTTGAGGCTATAGAGGTTAATTTTTTTTCATGCAAGACTGATCACAATATACCAAGAGTTCACACTGAGGTGTTTTTTCTGGAATTTAAGATTTTTATTTTCCAGAATTTCTTTTAATGGCTATAAAATTGCATATACTAAGAGTATTTAAAAAAACACTTGTCACAGGAATGTTCTCAGTTACCCACAAAAAGTGGGTTTATGATTTGTGGCCTGTGTTATGTAAGAGTTGCGAGTGAGAGGGAATTGGAGAGTGAACAAAATCTGTAGATACAGCTTAAGGTATTTGTAGCAGTTGCACTGAAACACACTCAATGGGATAAAGCATTATGCTACTCCAGTGGCAGTCTAGAAGGTGTTTTTAACCTTGAATCACTTCAGGGCTGAGTGTGAAGGTAAAACTTTTGTCTCCAGGCCTCTGAAATAATTACTACAATAAGCTTTGATAATTGGTGCTTTACTACGACATGTTTAGATTGGGAAGCCAGTGTGCAGTAACCAACAGAGTGGTGTGACTTCAAATAATTTGAGGGCTTTTATTTAAGGAGGTAACATGGGAAGTTACTGCATTAACTGTTCCATTATAAATGTGTCCTGCAATCTCATTCTTTCAGTATTTGAATTCTACCTATATATTTTTTTTTATATTTAATGACCTTTCTCTAAGTGTTACCAATTTACTGATTATTTTCATGCTTACTTATGAATATAGACATGTATGTATGAATTGCAACTGGAACACTTAAGTGATTCATTTGCATGGAAGTTACTATTCTGGTATTATTCCTATTGCAGCACTACTTACTTGCCTGTTTCTCTAAAATGTTTGCAGGGCCTTTACTAAATCTGATTCTGACATCTTACAGGTTTTTTACCTTTGGATTGGAAAAAACTGTGATAACAACTTCATAAAAGATGTCCTCGGATACCCAAACTATGCATCAGTGCCACAGAAAATGGTAGGCATTTTAATGAGTTGAGCTCTATAGTGCTTACAGTTGGAATGTGCATTTAATCTATTTATTTCTGCATTTTCAGTTTTTAATTATGTAACTATGAGTTAGGTTGGTTTTTTTCTAGTTAGGTACCTTCTAACCTCTTGTCAGCTTCATAGGAGCCAGATAGGAGTTCTCAGATGCTTTCAAGGAGAGAATGTCAACATGTAAATTTTAGCATTCATGAAATGCCAAACAGTTGCTCTATAATATAACTGCTTTTATTATTTTAATGGAAGCTTTCACACTTTTAATGTGTGCTTTCACAAGAATAGGAAGTAATTTCACAGGATGAATACAAAAATTATCTATTCAGATGTGCTAATGATTAAGACTGGAGTTACCATAGTTTTCAGAAGCCTTGTGTTCTTTGAACCTGGTGTAAGATACCAAATCTGTCGTATGACACAATAGGTTTGTAATTAATGGTAAGAGTTAAGTTTTGCTCAGCTTCCAAGACTTGACTCAATGTTAAAAAGAGAAAATTTTAGCTATTAGAACATCAAAGACCCTTGGATGTGTGTTTTGGTGGAGCGCTTTTTATGTTATAAACTGTACCTATAGTCTAGTGCATGAAACAGAGCAGCAATTAAAGAGAAGTCTCCTCTTAAGTGAGTAGTGATTCCATAATGTCAACAATTGGCAGGTAAGGATGGACCCTTTTAAGACACTCTAGGAAAGTTCAGAATCAAATGGTTGTATCCAGATAGTAGCAAAAATATGTTAGTATAGAAACACATAGGTAGATATTTTCTGTTTATAGTTGCATAGTATCAAGGAGGAAAATGAAGAACAGGTTAAGAGTGGTAAGCTGTAAGACTACTGTAAAACTGGACTGCTGGTTCAGAGTTTTGCATTTTGCATGTATTAGCTATTTAAAACTGTCCCCTATGACCAGCTGGTGGTAAGTATTAGTTAATAGAGCTTCCAGGAAAAACTTGGATAACGGAAGGAGGAGAATTTTTTTCTAATGGTTATATAGCATCTATTATAATGAAAATGAGACAAAAACTTACATAAAATTATCTTTTCTTTTAAATTATGCCCTCATTCTACAAAGGTAGCAGTGGAACTACTTTAACTGAAATAAATTCCTTTATGCCATGTTAATTGTCTTAGTGTCAAATTGGCTGAAGAGTTGGTATATTTAGCTCAGTGAATTGCTCACATCTTTTTAAGTCTATTTTTTTCAGCTTATTCCCTAACCAGATAGTCCAGTAGCATCTTTCCATTGATATTTACATAAAATTGAGATTTCACTTCTTGTTTCTTCAGTAATGCAAAGTGCAATATGTAGAAACTTGACAGAGGAAGATACAGGCAAAAAGACTGCAAAAGCAGCATTTTGAGAAGATGACCTTGCTGTCTAAAATCTTTTGCACTTAAAACACAGTGTAAGATGTACTCTTACCTAGATAGCAGCGCACCACAGATATTATGAGGTGTTGTCCTTTAAACTGAAGAAAAACATCTGTGTATGTTAATCCATGGCTGGTAATTTCTTGATAGAAATTGTGGCTTGAGTCATGTTACAACTTCCAGGATCAGGTTTTTTTTAATAGTTTTGATCATAAAAGGTGATGGTTTCTTTCAATTACCTTCAACCAGACACAGCTTCCTGAGGTGGATGCACCTTCTTCAGAAAGGACACGATCTTTTATATCTTGGCTTAGAGATAGTAGACCTTTAAGTCCAGTTCTTCAAGTAATAAAGTAAGTATTCCTGTTATGTACTGACTTGTTACTAGAAACTTGTATTTACAATTTCTAATTAAAACTGATGAAAAGTGAGTATATCTGTCTAGAAGAAACTGAATAACATCATCTTCCCAGCTGATACAGTGCTGTTTCTAAAACTGTCTAGTGACAAAGGTTGTCTTTGAATCTAGTGCAAATTCAGATGTTAATAGTTGTATTGGTAGGAATTAGTTCCGTATTTTTATATTAGGAATACTAAACTGCAGTGGATGTCCTTATGATCAATGGTGTTAACCAGGTTAGTTTCCAGTATAGCTTTTATAATTTCATTATATGCATATAAAAAAGATTCAAGTAAAGTTAGTAATCTGTAGATGGTTTAATAATTGTATGTGTTACTGAAATCTATAGGACAGCAGTTGATTTATGATAGATGAGGCAAGTTCTGAAGCCTTTTCAAGCCATGACCTGCTTAAGGATGTTCAAATTCTCTAAAGTGGTTATACTTGAGATTACATTTCACTTGTAAAGTACTCATTTTACTGAGCCAGATGGGAGATCACTTTTTAGAGAGTATCATAATTTGCACAGAGAAATGATGCTGAAATACAGGACTGAAGATCCTGAGCTGTTGGCATTGTGGCTGCTGCTTGACTTGCAAGAAGTTCTGAGAGACCATAATAGATAGGAGAGCTCTGCTGCGTGCTGCACAATACCAGATCAGAGGACTGTGTCCCAGCAAATTTTTATGGGGGCAATAATTTTGGATACTAGGTCTTTGACATGTTTACCTTTTCTATTCTGTTGCCAAGAAAGTCTGGGGAGGGGATTGAGATTACATGTAAACAGAGGTGGAATTTTTGCATTTTTTCATTGCCACCAGCATATTTGTTAGCTTCAAAAACAAAAGAATTTTTACATTTCCTGTTTTGTGTTTCTACAAGATATTTTAAGTGCTGTATTTCACCTGCTTTTCTACCATTTTATATACTTAAAAAGATGTTGTTTGATAGTGTATTGCAAATTTCAAGTGTTTTTCTAGGCTTTGGATTATTTGCAAATGACAGTAAGCAATTTATTAGAACTTATCCTTCTGTTTGAATTTGTAGTGGATTTTTTTGCTCAAAGTTTGATTTTGCTCAATACCTTCCCTTCTTCTTTCAGAGACGAGAATCCTGCCAAAACAGATTTTTTTCAGCATTTAATTGAGGATCGGACAGAAGCAGCTTTCTCATATTATGAATTCCTACTTAATATTCAACAGCAGATTTGTAAGTGACCAAGGAACACGTAGAGGAAAAAGTCAGACAGAAGCATGGGCCAAGAGAAGCATATGGGAAGTTACAGAAGTGGATGCTTGTTCTTCACAATATACAGTGACCAGCACTGTTTTGGAAGCTTTACAGTTAAAGGAGTATACATTTCCAAAAGAATTTTGCAGATTTCCTTCAGTCTAAAAGTGCTACAAGTGATGAAGCTGTTTCACTAGTAAACTTTAAAATTGGTTTGTACACGTTTCCAGTTGTGCAGCGGTATGGTGCTCTGTTTATTGCAAGCTGGTGAATTTATGTAGCTATGTGGGATGATATTTCTTAACAAAATGTACAATTAGGTAAAGCCTTTTTTCTTACATTTATTATAGTAGCCCTTCCAGATCCAAATCCTTAACAGAGATATCAAAGGGCAGTAATGTATGTTGGTTGTTTATATGAATTTCTTTTTAAAAGGAATGACTCATATTTGCTAAAGACTTCAGCAAATTCCCTGTGAAAGTTGTAGAGTTTCAGTAAAGTAAATCGATTGTAGAAATAAAATATATAATGTACATAAGTATTACATTTGTAAAGAAAATGTAAAAAATGTAACTAAAAAAAAGACCTAGCTCATTGTGCAGAATTGTTGAGTGCTCGATGATGATGAATTGTTTTGTCCCAGGCTAGACAATGAAGTTGACTATTAAAACATGATAAAAAAAGTATCAATGTAGAAGGAATACAGCTGCTGCTTCTGTTAATTTTAGGTGAATTTATTTATGATTGGCTTACTAATTAAAATATTTTGCTTTATCGTGTCGTTTTATATTTATGCAACTATAATCATTTTGCAGCTAAACTCTTACTGAACTGAATATTGAAGAGAACATGTTTACCACCTTACTTCACAGACCTATGGAAGGGAGGAGAAAACACTACATAATCTGAAATGAATTTTGATACAGAAGGCATATCTGTTAACCTTGTTTTGCGTTTTGTAACTACTGTAGTCTTGGTCCAGGTTTCTGTAACTTGTGTTGTCTGCCATTTAGAGTAAGCGTGGATAATCACTCACACTTGAAGATATGAATTCTTCTGTGATCTAAAGAAAAGAAGGGATGTAAAAATTAATTGCATTACATCAGTGAAAGTAAAGGCTTTAAAATGACAAAATTCAAAATGTAATCACATTTGCATATTTCAGAAGCTTTGTTCTTGCTAATGTTTTGGTAACTCAAGGGTTTGGGCTTTTTGATAGATTTATGACAGATTTTTTTTAATTTGTTTAAGTTGGGATGGTTTTGTTTGGCTTTTTTTTTTTTAGAGACACATTAGAATTAATGCATATAGCACAATCACTCATACTTAGTCTTCTGAACTTTGTTTATCTGTTTGGTTTAATGAAATGTGACTACGATGGAATAATTAGGTACAAAAAAGTAAATGATGATTAGTATGATTACATTTTAATTTAATGTAGCCTTGAAAATGCTAACATTGTATTTTAACTGCTATAGCCCCTGAATCAAATAGTCGAGGAAAAAATGTACTAGCTATGGTTTGCAAATGCTTTAAAAGCTACAACAGTTAAATTGCGCAAGTAGTGTTACTCTGCATGTTAGCACAAACTCATTGTTTGGAGAAGATAAGTTATATTTGTGTGTTGTCTTTAACTAAATGTGTTTAAGTTACCCAAAGAACTACATAAGAGAAACTTTCCATTTAGTAAATTAATTTATCATGTAATAAATATCTGAGGCAATGCTGAATGTTGTCCCGAGATCAGACCTTCAGGATTTCAGTGCTTGTTTGTAAAGTAATGTTCATTGGGTGAAAGCTAAGTGCTGCTGAAGAGTGGGGCATCTTAAAAATTGTTTGTATTTGTGAAGATGAGAAGAGCATGATAACATTTTAAATGCTCCGTGAAGATGCTTCTGATTTGTGTGTTTGGTATTGATATCTGGGAACACGTTATGCCATGATTAATTGCAACATATTCTGTAAAATCATTTCTTAAAGCTTTATTCTTCTAGTATAGTTTTTGTATATAAAAATTATGAAAAGTACATCTTGAGAGCTATTTGTTCAGTAAAATTATTACACAGCACAGAGAATATAGTTATTTTTCTTATTAATTATAGAGCACATCTCCATTCTGACTGATCTTTGGTTTAAATTTTAAAAAGACAGTCTCATGGAAATATCTTGAATGTGAAGCATCTCAGGATTCAGGGTACTGATATTAGTCTTTTGATCAATAGAATATCTGTAGGCATGGCAAGAGTATCTTTCTGAAAAGGACCTGGGAGTTCTGGTGGACAACAAGGTGTCCATGAGCCAGCAGTGCCCTTGTGGCCAAGAAGGCCAGTGGTATCCTGAGGTGCACTAGGAAGAGCATTGCCAGCAGGTTGAGGGAGGTGATCCTGCCCCTCTACTCAGCCCTGGTGGGGCACATCTGGAATGCTGTGTCCAGTTCTGGGTCCTCAGCGCAAGAGAGACATGGAGCTCCTGGGGCAGGTCCAGCAGAGGCCACAAGGGGCGATGAGGGGACTGGAGCATCTCTTACGAGGAAAGGCTGAGGGAGCTGGGCCTGTTCAGCCTCGAGAGGAGACAACAGAGAGGGGAACTCATCAATGTCTCTTAAGTGTCTGAAGGGAGGGTGTCAGGAGGACAGAACCACGCTCTGCTCAGTGGTTCCAGGCAATAGGACAAGAGGCAACAGGCAGAAACTGATGCACAGGAAGTTCCACCTAAACATGAGGAAGAACTTTACCGTGCAGGTGACCAAGCCCTGCCACAGATTGCCCAGAATGGCTGTGGAGTCTCCCTCATTGGAGATAACTCAAAAACCATCTGGACGCAATCCTGTGCAACGTGCTTTGGGATGGCCCTCCTTGAGCAAGGATGTCAGACTGGATGAGCCCACTGGTGGTCCCTCCCAAGTCAAAGCATTCTGTGATCTAAAAGACAGTTTTTCTTACAATGGCTTGGATCACACCACTGTAGCAGAAGATACACATCAAAAGATTAATCCCACCAGGGGAAGTACTGTGCAGCTCAACAAGCTTGTTGCCTAGTAAGGTTTTGGAGAAGAGATAAAAGACATGCTTTCGTATCTGCTTAAATAAAGTGCTGAACTGTCCAAAGTAGTTTTCTAGCCATTCTAGGGATTGAACTTTTCCCAAAGTGTCTTCCACACTGCATAATATAAATCATGTGTGTTTCATTAGAAATTTAAGATTTTGCAGGAAAGATGTTTCCCAGCCCCAGCTAAGTAAGTCTTTGGGCGATCAGTTCAAATGCTCAGTATTTTAAATACTGACAGTGGGGATCCCTTTCATGTCTTTGTTCCACGCACAACATCTTGTACCTCTTTTACCAAGGACGTAGTATGGAATTTCCTGTGGGAGAAATTAGAGCCCATGAAGCTCTTACAACTGTAGGACATGTGATGCAGCTCCCCGAGAAGAGTTATTGAGCTTGATTCTTTATTTTGTTCTTAAGCTTATTAAAAATAAACCCATTTATTAATCTTGGTGTAGAGCTTCATGGCAATGGAGGAAAGATGACTAGGGGCAGGTAATTTTGTTTTGCCTTGGCTTTGTGTAAATTTTATCAGATACTGAAAAGATAGGTTTTTTATGGCTGGTGTTTGTAAAAAGCCAAAATCAGTTGTTAGTAATCCTGAGAGTCTAAGAGCTCTTCAGTAGTTTTAAATGTGGAGTCAAGTTTTTTCAGACCAGAGGACACAAGTAGGTTAATGAATTACAACCTCAGTCACTGACTTCTGTAGTTAGAAGTATTAATTTAAGCATTAGAGTCTGGAAAGATCTTGTTTTGATTTTAGTTTTGATCTGTATTTTGTCTCCAGGTTGTATTCTGATAGCGTGCAGGATGTAATCCTCCAGAAATTCAGCATCCAGTGCGAGGAGTGGGGAGGTCTGAGGCTTAGCTGGCAATGAATTTATGCAATACCCCAAATAAGTGTCTGTTACTATGTAAAAATCACTTAAATGATATATAGTTTAAAAGCAGTTTTTCATATTTTAATACATGTTAAATTTTTTTATAGTATTTTTTGGTCGTTTATTAAGTTCTAAAAAAGGGTGGAGAGGGTTTTACATACCCTATTGCATCTCAGATTTTCATAAAGGAGGTAGAATATAATTAGAATCACGAGATACTTCTGATTTTTAGCATACCAGGATCTTTGGTAGACTTGTGTTGCGAATTTTAAAGGGAATGGGCAAACTGTAATGATTTTTTGATGCAATTTCTTTACCTGTCAGCCTCTAGAATTAAAAAAAGAAAACCATTTCTAGCAGTCTTGCATGTCTTTACTTAAACTGATGTTATGTTATATTCAAATTCAGGAATCTGGAAAAGTGTGGTTACAACTTTTGCTAATAACTGGCATTGAAGTCTCTTTTGAGAACATTTTCTTTTTCCTCACAAGATACTGATGATTCCTCTCCATGGAAAAATCCAAAGGGATTTCTACTTTTTTGAGTGTATCAAGAGAATTCTCACATGATTAGCATCGTGTAAAAGATTATTACAACAACAATGACAATTCAAGTAACTATATAATAGATCTTTCTTCATTTTGTGCTTCAATCCACTTGCAGGACCTTTGATGTCTTTTCCTTTACAGTTTTGATAACTAGAAAAAATACATATTACACAGTCTTTCTTCTTACTTTCCTTTGGCAGACTTTAGCAAAAGGAGCTGCCTAATTAGGAGTACCAGTCATGCACAGGATTTTAGTCCGTGCACGGTTCCACAGAAGAGAAATAGGGGAGGTGGCAGAACTCCTGGAAATATTTCACAACCTATTTTTAAAAAAACTTTTTGAAAAGGAGGAAGGATTAAAATTTCATTTTCTTGCACCCGTTTACCTTTATGATTTTCTGGTTTATATTTACTTAAAGCTACGTGTGAGGCTTTTATTTGATTTTTTTCAGATGTTAAGAGAACCCTACCCTAGAGGCATCATCAAATACAGATCTCCAATTACACCCTTAATCATGTTACCATTAAAAGAAAAGTGTCAATTTTACAAAGGTCAGGAGTGTTGGAAGGAAGTACTGTTTGGTTAGCAAGTAGTATACTACTTCTTTTATCAATGTGAGTAGAAAGTCTACACTTGCAAGACACTGAGGCCTCGGGGGATTCTCAGGTAAAGTGTTTATTGGCATAAGAATCCTCAAGTATGAGAAATAGTTGGTGATAATTAGCCATCTTGGTAATCTGCTAGCCATACGAAATGTTCTCATATTGTTTAAAATACGTTTTAAAAATTAACAGATTATCTCATGTTAGAATAATTAGGGTGGAGAAAGTAATATTTAGGAAAATACTTAATTCTGTTAATAACTTATATAGATACAATGCTTTCAAAAAGTTCTGCAGGCTTTAAATCTCAGCTTCTATGAATACAAAATATTACTAAAAATTATCTGATGACCTAATGCTGAAGGAAAGAAAAAAGGAATAAAATATGTAGCAGTCGTCTGTAGCTAAGGAACTCTTTATGCTCTTTTCTTTTTGGCAGCAGAATACGATGCCTTCATTATCTGAAATAGTGCTTAGGAGAAGCTGGAAGTAAAACTGGAATCACTGGTATATGTGCTGGATGTCTTCATCCAGCTTGCTGAGCTTCTGCAAGATTGGTGCTTTTCTATCCAGGTGCTCAATTTTAGGAATTTCTTACAATATGGCTGTATTTCAAAGTGCCTTATATGTTTATTCAAAATAAAAAGCCATTTGAGTTTCCAAGCTTTCCCTTTTCCCTTATCCAAGTTATTATATCTAATTACCAAAACCATGTATGTAAAAGTTTGATTTACTCTTGGAGAGCAAGTATGAGATCTTTCAGCCTTCTGAACATGTTTTGAAAGTTCTTAAGTTCCTGGAAGGAGAGTGGAAGCTGCCTGTGCAACGCGGACTCTGGCATCTCCAGCAGTGCGTCTGAATCGGTTCTGCAGGAGCGATGCGGCCATTGGGAAAAGCAGTGCACGAGGGGTCTGTCTGCTGCTCCAACACTGTCAGGCTGCAGCTGGATCATCGAGCAGTGCTGCCCATCCACCTGCTCCAGCATCCTGTCTCCTTTAAGAGTGACTGGTGTCCGATGGTCGGGGTGAAACATGAGAAATCCCTCGTGTGTAAGTTGTCCTACCCTGAGATGCATCTCTACCTTATGTATTTAGAGATCAGCTGGATGTGTAAAGCCCTGTCAGCATTTTTGCTTATCGGAGTAACTGAGTATTGTTGACCTTAGACTGAGTGATTTCTTCTAATGAAAGGTTTTGCAATCTAATTATACCTGTGGAGAAAAGTATAATTTTTTTCTTCTCTCTGAAAATTTCTAAATGTTCTGTAGCTTCCTGAACTGGGGGGAACAGGAGGTAGCAAGCTGCTCTCTACCCTTCTTTTTTTAGTACAGTGTTAGGTCATCTCCTTAATTTGCTTTCTATGGCTTTCAGTTTCTCAGTGTGTTTAAATTTCTGATGGGATGTTCATTTGTCTTTCCACACCACCTCTTAGGATTATACTTGACATAAGGTGCCTGCTACTATGCAAGCTATCACAAACAGTGTTACATGAACTGATTTACGTGAAGGTGGGTATCTCCAGCCTTCTCCAATTTCTACCCTTCTTCATCCTAACTTCTTGCTACCAGAAACTTTGTTAACCAGTAATACCCACATCTTCAAAGAAGTAAGTGTGTGTGTGTTATAAAAAATAAGTTCTGTGTTACAGCTTAATGGAGAAGTTTAAAAAAAAAAAAAAACCAAAACCCCAGAAACCTGTGAACTGTTGGCCTTCAGTGGCAGTTCCCTAAAACTGGAGAAAGAATTTTTCAGCTCCTTAAAAATTTAGCACTTGCCTTAAAAAAAACAACTGGAAGTAACTGAAATCTTGTAGATACTTGTAGAAACTGCATGTTGTGGAGAAGGTCTAGGTATGACTGCAAGACTTCTTGAAGCAGGAATTAAAACTTACAGGAATGTCCTTCAGCTTCAGCTTATGAATTTTACATTAATCAAATGTAAAATGGCTTAGGAACCAACCTTTTCTCAAACATTGCTTTGCTTCTGGCAGCCTTTCTTTCTTAGCCTAAAACAGTAACAGGGCAGACAACATGATACCACCTTGAAGGGGGGGGGGGCTATTACCCAAACAAAGAATATTACCACAAAAACCCTTGAAACCCTTGCACAAACATGCTCTGCAGAACAGACAGATGGAGTACAATGGCCTGGGAAGGGATGGGGGTTGGAGCAGATGCTCAGATCCCTGAGTATTTGCATAAAACGGGATATCAGAATTTTTAGAGTGAATATGGTTGTGATTCATGGAGTCTGTGCTCAGCTCTGGTGGTCATTTGCAAAGACTAGTGTGAAAGGACTTAATGCAAACTAACAAAAAGAATGTTCCTTTGTGGGTGTGCATTACTTTAGTATAATGAACGTTTGTGTTTGCTCAAGGAGTCATTTGTTATTGCTATTTGCAGGTTTGGACTGTATTTATTTCAGTTCCCCTCCTTCCCCTTGCTTCCACATTCTGTGTATTTGAGTGAAGTGTGTCGAACTGTGCCTAACCACTACTCACTCTCAGTTACTAGCACTGAATGCTTAGGCAGAGGTTTCACTGAGGAGCACTAACCATAAGGGTCGTGCTCTGTTCTGAACAGTTGTTGCTTCCTATCCAGCACCTATGACATTAAATTTGCATGTTCTCACAGCCATCAGTCTTTCAGGTGTAGTGTAGGTCATTAAGGCTGCCTGAGTGGGAAAAACCACTTTCTACACTCTTTAATACGGCAGGTGCCAAGCTAAAGACTTGAGTTCTGTCTCTGTGGCAGAGTGGTGCAGAAGGAACCAGAGCCAGAAAATGGCCCAAGCTCTGCTCTGTGGTTTATCCAGGGTAAAAGAAACAGCTGAACTGTTCCATCGTGCTACTGCTGTCTGATGACAACATGCCTTGAGCACAAGCTGGGCCTGGAGTGGCTCCAGAATTGAAACTCTAAATGGGAGATCTCCACCCATATCTTTCTGGCATGTTTGTTGTGTATTTCTCCCTGGAGCTGTGGCTCCCTAAGCAGATGAGGCTGATTTCCCTGTGCAGTGGTGGCCAGAGGGGAAGTTCTGCGCTGTCCCCACACTGTCAGAAGTCACTGGACTTCTACAGCAGTTCCCTCCATCCACAGTCGTGCAACTACTTAAAAGATATATTTACAAGCCAGAGGAAACATACAAGAAAGCCTAAGCAAAAGAGAACACACAGTAAAAAGAAGAGGGAGGAAAAAGCAATGCCTGTACATTATGCCATCTCCCTTTAATTGTGACTCAGGTCTCTGCTTAATACTCCACTACAATTTAGACAGCTTGGCAACTCTGTAATAAGGGTGTAATTTATGAGCCTCCACCTCTAAGCATTTCTGCCTTGAGTAAGAATTTCTCTCTGTAATTGGAGTCTAGGTATTTTCCCATGTGATACCATGCTGTCCAGCAGTTTATTTAGGAAGTCCTACTGGCATGATCCCCTGCTCTATAAAAAATACAGACCTTTTGTTTGTGTTCTATGCCAGGCGGTGATAGGTCTCATCTCACTCTGTCTTTACTAGAGCAGGAGGATTAGTATATTACTACTGGCCGAGCTAATATTTTGCAATGAGCTCTTCTTTTATACCTTGAAGAGAGATTTTTTGCTCTGTGCCATGGGAGAGAACATAGTTTTCCCTGGTGAAAAAGTTTGTCTTTCCACTGAATGGCATGTTGCTGATACCATGTCCAGAAGTGCTCCCCTCTTCATGAAAACATAGGAGTTTGGGTTTCCTTCTTGTGACTTTTGGGAAAATTCAGGCTGTTTGTTAATGACTTGGAAAGACCTTACCTGAAGTTCTGCAAGCAAGGCTTGGGATCTTAGCTCATATTTGCTGCTGAAATGGGGAGATTTTGCAGCAGTTTTCATCACCAGATGCAAGATAAATCTGAGTATAAACATGGTTTTTGGAAGATATCTCAGAATTTTATTCCATGTCATTACATTTTCTGTTTTGAACTGTAGTGTGCAAGAGTTAAAAGAAAAACCTGTAGTTTTGTTGGTTTTCAAATAAGGTTCATTGGAAAACTTTGTCCCAGGAGCATGCTGAATCCTGCTCAAGGAAGGAGGACACCATAGAACTGCCTTAGAGGGAGAACTTCAAGCTGTCTGCTGTGGGTTTGGTATTGTTGGGGGACTTCCCAGTTTTGTCATCAGATATTTTCTGCTCTCTCTCTCCCTTACCTGCCAGCTCTGGAAAGGTACCTGTGAATAAAAAAGGAAGCATTTAAAGAACTGTGATGAACAAAACAAGTCAGAGGATGAGGAAAAGGGCTCTGGCTTCTCTGTAATCATGGCTGAAGTTACATCTAAGCATATTTGTTTCCTTGAGTGGTGAGAACATCATCCTATAATTGGGGTCCTGATTAAATTTGTCACTGGACTTCTATAGCTGACTAATGAAGGTGATCACCCTGTAATAAGTCTGTGTGCCTTTCCTTTTTGTACATATTTGAAATATAATGCACATCACGTTCAGTCACATTCCTCCCTGGGGTGAGGGTAGAGATCTCTGCTCTTGCAGGTGTGTTATGCTGGCAGTCCAGTTGGTGAGACATGTTAGGAGTTAGGGTGCTCTTCTTGGCTTGATATTTGGCCCAGGGAAAACCTTTTTTAGTTTAGAAGGTTATTTGTGTCCTTTTGTCCGATCTTAAAGTTTCTTTTGAAATGAGTGAAAGTTACGAGACAGACCCCTCACCACTTGGAAGCACTGTAGCCAGGGTCCCTCTTATTCCCCCTAATTTCATGCTTCCCTAGAACTCCCTCTGGCTTTATTTTAGTAAATAGTTTTTTCTTTAAAAAATGCCGCTGAAAATATAACTTGAAACATAACTCTTAAGTCTGTAATAATCTGCTTGTTTTCCTAGTAATTTTCTTGTTGGATCTGGGGTCAGTCATGTCTGTGTGATATGAAGAGAACACTGATGCTGTGCACACACACCTAAGTCCCTTCCCCTGAAGTGCCATTTCCCATTGACAGAGCACATAGATACCAGAAGGGAAGAGATGAATCTGCATCTCATAGAACAAGAAAACTCATACAAAGATAGTTGCAAGTTAATATAACTTGTTTCCAGCTACACTGTAAGCATGGGAGGGGAAGTGGGGAAGAGGCAAAAATTTGGGAACTAGCAAGTTGTTCTAAAAGTTGTCCCACTTGAATACACTTCAAGTTGAGAACCCTGTTCTAGCAGTTATACTCAAGAAACTTTGTCTTTCACTCAATTTTATAGGCATTTTAATGGTATCTGTAACCACAGTGATGTTTCACAGCATTTTTTTGTATTTACAGTGTTCAGTGGCTAAATACAGGGAAATACAATGACAGTTTTATGTAGAGTTTTCTTTGTCCAATGCTTGTTATATGTGACATTAATTTAGGCATGAACAACAAGAAAATGCATTTTGAGGTATCATTTGAAAAAACCCAACTAAGTTACAGTGAACAGGGAGTACTTAGAGTGGAAACTGTAAGACACAAAACATGTTGCTTAGCCAGCAAAGCAGGAGTTGCCTCTGGCCACCACTGTACATGTGTGAAAGGTAAATTTAGGACAGGTTTTTCAAAGAGTCAAAGTCACCTTTTTTAAACTTGGCAGTGACTAATGTTCTCTTATTTCCCCTGCCTGTATATAAAAACATGAGTTTTGATTCCCAGTCCCGTGCATAAATTAACATCCACAAGTTGCTGTGAGCATCAGTGCTTCTTTGCTCCTTATCAACATTTTAAAATAAAGTACAAAAAATAAATACAGCATTGAACAATGACCAAAATTAAATTATCTGTTTTCTAACATTGTGTTTTCCTCCCCAAAGAAGGTAATTTTGATAAAGCCATCACTGTGTGGTAGAAGTAATAAAACAAACAAACAAACCAAAAAAAGAAGCCCGTTGCCATGACCTTATTACCTCTGCTTGATAAAACCATAAATATTACACCTTGAATTAATATAGTTAACCATTAAATCCTTATTTCACCTCTGGGAACTTTGTGAATCTTAATATAATTTACATAATAAGGTACACAAGGTTGAGAAATTACCTCTTACTTTTGTTAAAGGAAAAGTACTCCCAATAAACTTTGAAGAATTTTTGCTGTGGTAAATACTAATAGTGATTGTATCAGGAATTGTTGTCTCTGCGAGTCATTGCCTGCTAACAGTGCAACTGCTCTTCTACTGTTTCCTGGGATCACATTCACTTTAATAGATCACAGTGACCCTGAAATGTGAGCGAATGTCTAAGTGACCTAAGGTCTAAGATGCTGAAGGTTTCCATTCCAGAGCTCAGACTATGAACACAAATAGTAAGTAAGTGGGGTATTTTTTAGTTGCCCTGAGCCATCAAGTGTGCAGTTGCAGAGTTTTTCCCATGACGGTGACACTTTCAGATCTACAACAGCCCATTTTCTAAGATCCTTTTCTCATCATCAGGCAAAGTTTTGTTTTGTGCATCATTGCTTTGGAGCAACGTCATAAAGGGTGGGGAAAGCAGAGGAATACAACAAGGCTTCCCCATATGTTTCTTGATGGAGCGCCGCGGGTCTGATGTGCTTCTGTGGTTTGTACTGAAGAAGAAAACCTGTGTTTGTGGGCGTAGAGATGATACCCAACAAATGACTGAATAGGAAAGGGTTAAGCCTTGCTAATTGCTCTACTGCTGCAAACAAAACTCTCAAACAAAACTGACGAACTCCAAGAGTGTCTTTGTTCCTTTGCCGTTCATTTCTGTGGTAACTGAATGTGTTTATTTCACTGAAACCCAGGAGCAGCGATAGTCCCGTTCCTCGAAAAAAGGCGATACTCAGCGACGGAGAAGCCAGGTGTTCTGATAAAACAGCCATTAATGGCTATTTTAATTTTTTTTTAATAGAAATCCTGTTTCAACTACAAGAAGAAGAAGGACGCAGAGGAGGGGGGCCAGCACCTGTAACCAAAGGGCGGTGGGTTGGGCACGGCGGGGCGAGAGCAGCTCCCGCCGGGCACCGGCGCATCGCCGCCGCCGGGGATCGCCCGAGCAGCGGGACGGAGGGAGCGGCACAGCCCGGCCCGGCCCCTCCGGCGGCGGGCGGGCAGGGGCCGAGGGAAGGCGCACACACCGCCCCGGCCGCCGGCGGAGACGCCCTCCGTGCGCTCGGACTCGCCCACGCCCAGCGCGGCAGCGGCGCTGCCCGGCCCAAGGCTGAGGCCGCAGCGGCCAGAGCCCGCCGGGGCAGCCGGAGGCGGAGGTGCCGGACCATGCTGGCGGGACTGGGGAGGGCGGTGCGCGGCGGCAGGCGGCAGCTCCCGGTGCTGCTGGCCAGGCGGGCCGGCTGCCCGCCGCCCTCGGCGCCTCAGGTAAGACGGGGAGCGGGCGGGGATCCCCGCGGGACAGCGGCGGGAAGAGGCGGAATGGCCCCTCAGGGCTGCGGCGCCTCGCCCGCCTCTGCCCGCGGGGCGCGGCCCTGGCGCGCGGCGGGGGCGCAGGGGGACAAAGTTTGGGACAAGTGTCATCCCGGCCGGGCTGCGGCCCCACAGGCTCCGGGGTGCCGCCGCTCCCCTCGCTTGCCCGGGGCGGCTGCGGGCGGGGCGGCGGTGACTCACGGGCGGCAGCAGCCGCAGCGCCGGCCGGGCCGGGGGCTCTGCCCCGGGTGACTCACGGGCTGCTCTTGGAAGCAGCGAGGAGTAAAACGTGAGTGCAAAAAGGAGTTTCCCTTACGGGCTGTCGTGGTGCTGCTGCCCTGTACGTGCAGTGCTAAAGTCCGCCTGCCTCTGAGCTTCTCCAGGCTTTCAGAAGTCCCAGAGATTCTGTGATTCGGAACAATAAAGGCAAACATGAACGCACAATGAATTTAAAGATCTGCTGGCGCGTAGGACAGTGTGATATTAAGAGTCCTGAGAGACTTCAAACTGCTGGGAGAGTAGGCAGTTTAATCCTTTTTTATTGTTCTTACTAGTAGAGAAGCCATGTGTGTGCTTGGAAACATTGCGGTGATGGAACACGACAAAACCCCGTCCCTGCGTCCAGGACCCACCCATAGCAAGGAAGTTGCTGGGGTGTGTGGTGACATCCCAGAAGGAAGTCCGGGGCGATCTGGCGCTTGTTACTGAGCAGCTTCCACAACCCGTGTCTCGAAACCTGCGGCAGCGGGTGGAGTTGAGGAGTTGTGGAAAATTAACTTTCTACTTTTTCCCACTATTTTTTTCTCAAACTATTCGGAAAGCCTTTTGCAACATTCCATTGCATTAATTTGCCCCACATCCCTTAATGGAAGTAGCCCTTCTTTGCTTTCTCATGCGTGTAGATGAGGACATCTGAGTAGGGAATTTAAGATAAATATTGACTTAGCCTCCTTAATCTTCTGAGGTTCTAGTGCTGCATGCTGAAAACATCTTGCACCTCACTGAGAGGGTTTACACTGTCACTCAGCACACACATTACCTATTCAGTTTGCCACCTCTGACTTCTCCAGGGTACTGCTTTGCAGACAAGCTTCGTGCTTTTCTAACTCTCTAAATCGAGACTGAAAGCTGATAAAGCTTTAAGAAGAGACACCAAAAATGAGATGGGGAGGAGGAGGAGGAGGAGAAGCTCTTACTTTGGCAGCACTGTCATAATAAGAAAGAGCAGAAAAATGATCATCTCTCTTAGTTTGTGGGATGGAATGACAGTGGCATGCATTGGGAATTAAATTCTTGCACCAAATAGGTGAAGGAGAGAGGTGTTGTAATGTTGAGGAAAAATCTAATTGGGAAAAGTGTTTAATACAAGATGTTATTTATTAAGTGGAAAGTTTTGGAATAATTAATATACAATACTTTTTATATATGCAGTTGATAGATACAGTTTTCCTACAGAGTTGATAGTGTGATAGTTAATGAAGCATGTTTACTGATATCCTCATTTCTGTTTTTATCTTTGGGTTCCTTTCAGTTTTTTGACTGTGTGTCTGCAGAACAGTTCAGGCAGTTAAATATTTATTCTCATAAACTTTAAATGAATGGCCTGTAGCTGTAATTTCAAGTTAGTAACATTTAAAAAAGCCCCAGTTGTTATTGCAGTCTCTTTAGCTCTTTATTTTTTGATGTAATGTGAACATGAGATTGCACACACCTCGTCCAGTGCAAATGTTGTGATTATTTCATTTTTTCCCACCATTACTGTTCCGTGTTCCTAGCTCTGTTGTTTGCCACTGCAGGTTGGTTGAACAAATGCTGTGGCTCTAGCTCAGCCTCAGGAAGGGAAGGTTGGAGTGCTTGTGTGGGGCTGAAGAAAGCAGGTCTTGCTGGCCTCTTGCCTTGGTGCTCAGTGTGGTCTCTGCAGCTTGTTTCATGCTGTGTTTGGTGATGGGAATCGGTCTGCCCATGTGTCTTTTGGGGCCTTGGCTGGAGTTTCCCTGTGTAAAACTGGAGGTGGTACTTCAGTGGCCACACAGGGTTGTAGGATGTGCACTTGGTCATCACATACTGCAAGATATTCAGGTGTTGGTGGGCAGGTGTGTGAATGCACAGTGTGTTTGTGTACTGTGTTTTTGACTAATAAATACACAGCTGTGGGGAGAAATGAGCCGTTGTTGCAATTTTGCTGTAAATTTTTTCAGGATTACAGAATTCCAGCAGGGATTGTGTTGTAAAGAGCTGTATCCTTAATCATTAGCTTCTCAGCTCCGCTTTAAACAAGAACTACAACTCTTCCTATGGCTGTGGTTAGCTGCTTTGCCTTCGGAGTCATGCTTATACAAATTCTGCATTTTGTAAAATTGAGATTTTTCTTAGGTGGGTCTTTCTGTATTTAAAGTGGTTAGTGCTTAGACAGACTCAGGCTGCCTGGGATGTCCTGGGATTGCTGCTTTGATAAGAATGTGTTAGAAATCTGGACAGCAGGCTATGTGCAAAAGAGAAAAGGGTTTAGCAGTGTAGGCAGCTTTTCAAACTAAGTGAAGCATATGATAGTGTATTCTTTGGACAAGCATTCTTATTACACATAATTTCATTCCCCAAAGGCTGCAGTTCATTTTGCTAGAGTCCCAGATTTGTAATTCTGCAGTTATTTTGCATGTGGTAAAACCTAAAGGTTGCCAGCTCTTTTGCTTCCTCTTCACCTGCACGTTTTAACTCTTGCAGCTTGTGTTGAAAGAAATGCCCTGCTTGCACTGTTTTCCATGAGGAACATCTCCCCTCACCATATCTCAGTGGAGAATACATTTATTAACACAGAATCAAGACTTTCATTTGCTGGAGGTTTTTTTTTTAAATTCATAAACCTTCTAAGCCAGGAAACATTGAAGGGACTGGATTTAATTTTTTTTTTCAGATGGTCCTAGTTAGTTTCTCTATAGTGCTGAATCCTACTGATCTAAAACTGTGTTTCTTTATATGGCCATACATGTAAGTGAGATTTCTAGTTTTGTCTGTACTATGGAGGTCTCTATCAGCATGCCTGCATTGCTTGGCATGGATGACAACGGTGGAAAATGAAGAAGTCTGGGTTGCATGGTTTCTCTTAGCTTAAAACCAGGTTTCTTTGCAGTTGCGCAGCCCTGCGTCTTGCTAAAACTGTTTCTATTCTGTGTGAAGGTGTTGGAATAGTGACATTTCCTCTGCAAAAGGGAGGGCTTCCTTTGAACAAGTATTAGTGAGGGAAATAAAATGGGAAAACTTGCATTGATTTCAAAATGTAAGCTTATTTAGCATCATTAATTTGGAATGCATTCCATTTCTACGTGCAAAATTCTCTTAAAACTGTGCCTGTAGAATACATTGGCAAGGGGAAAGATCGTGTGTAAGCTGACAAGAGCAAATTGCAAAGATTTCTGTGAAAAACATTATGGATTTATTTTCTTCCTTGATTGGGATATTGCATATGCTTGTTGCTGAGGGAAATTTTCTTCCTAGCTGCAAACTGCAGCCAGTAGGAGAGTCATTGGGTTTATCTGCAGTAAGCAGAGTAGTGAGGGTTTTGTTTTGGGGCTTCTTTTTGGTCAGTTCCCAGTGTCATCCATATCTGTCAAAAATATTTCTTCCAGTGCTTTCAGCTGATAAGTTTTTGACTACCCAGTTCCTCAGACTGCCTTGAACTTTTTTCCTGTCCTTCCTGTTAGTTTTTATAGTAATTCTTACTCCCAAATTACCATAATTCCCCAGCATTACACCTATCCAGTTCGTCCTTCAGTTTTATAGAATCTTATAAGCAAGGATCTAAATGTGTCCTATTAGCCATGGGATAATTCCATGGAGGTTTTTAATTTTGCCTCTTTCTCTCTTGCACATGACCTGCTGCAGGGATTTCTGAGATGTTCTTACAAAGCAGCAACCCCAGGACATCCCAGGCAACTACAGAGAAGCAGATTGTCATTGAGTGTCTTATGCAGCCAAATATTTCACATAAATGTGGCTTAAGTCCCTGCTTTGTATTTTCAGCCCACTCAAGTCCTTTAGAAATTGATACCTGATTGGAGCCAAGAACTGGGAGTAATTTGTGGCTGCTGGGCATTTTTTCCCTTGTCTTTCCTCCACTTTGAAAGCCCTGCACAACAGAAGTTACCTTGTAGATCCAAATCTTCTCTTCTAAACAGAAACCTCCTGCTTATGCTGGCATATATCAACAAAAACACAGAAAACTGCTAAACTTTTTAATGGAAGTACTATTCACTCTTGCATATACTAATTTCTAAGCCTTAATAAAACCTATTTAGAGGATCTCTGGTGCCTCTGCTGCAAAAATATTTCCTGTCTCAGCACGTTTGTTTATTTGACTTTGATGCTGTGTCTGTGCCAGAATAACAGCGTGGCATCGGGAATGGCTGCTAGTCATTTGCTGTAGTGTCTTCTCACCTGGCAGCTGAGAGATGGCTATGTTTTCCCTGATAAATACACTTTTGGGGAGAGATGTGATATAGAGCACAGAAATTCATCCTTCTTTGTACTTCTGCAGATACTCCCATGAACTGTTTTTCTGTGTCTTCTCTCTCCAGTACAGATGCTGTAGTAACTTAGTGGGCTGTGAGATACTCTTGTATGTGCATGTACAGTTACCTGCAAGACACTCATTCCCTTGGACGTTTGGGAAATTTCTAATAACCAGCCTCACTCAGGGTTTGAAACATGCATCAACAGTGAGACTTCACAAAATTCTTGGTGTTGTTTTCCAGTGGGGCAATTGACACAACAGCAGTTAATTGAGATGTGTAGACCAAGTCAGCTTTTCTTGCATAGTGTGTTGCTTTTTGCCTGCTCTGAGTGTCAGCAGATGCGTATCTTTGGTGGTTGTGTGTGAATATGGCAATTCCTAAGGAAAAGAAATGAAAGCCAGCTCCTGCAAGGCTGGAAAGAGTGCAGTCATTCTCTTCAGGATCACAGGCTTAAGGAAGTTGGAGCTTTTGTGTGCTACGTCAAGGCTGTGTGGTGCTGCAGGAAATGTAAAGAAAACTGAAATGCTGGTCTAACATTATTGTCTGTAGCAAAACCTGTGTAATATTACAGCAAACTTCTTGAAGAGCTTTCTCATGGGATATAGGAGTAACAGACTGTGCTTCCCAAAGTTTTAGAAGTACTCCAAACATATTCAACAGGTTTATTGTAAAGGAAAGGAAAAATTTATATAACTTCCTGTTGATAGTGACATTTTTTTAATATATAATTTAGAATGGGGATAGAAATAGTCATATCATAAGGTGATCCATGTATTGGGGGCTCTGTGATTAATAAAGTAGATGACAGAAAATGATGCTGTAATTTCATTTGCAGTGGATGCTGTGGTCATACAAACAATGCTGTAACTGTAACTTGTTTGTTGCTCATGAGATGAAGCTAAGTCTGGCACTGTTCTTTCTAGCACTCTTAGCAAGGTCTTTACTCTCAGTCTTTATGTACCTGCAAAAAAAATAATACTAAGCCTCTAGAGGATGTCTGAGAGAATTGCTTTGCAAGTGTCTTAGATGCTCTGAAGATTTACCACAAATCACTGAAGTGCTGAGCACTTAAGGCTGTTGACAAACCTTGTTTTAAGTATATGAGTCTCCTCTGATTTTTTTTTTTTTTTTATTTTTACATTTTTATGTTTGGAAGCTTATAGGGCAAAAATGTAGACCTTTTCCTAGAGTTCATAGTATCTTAATTTCTGAAGGGATAGGAGAAGAGGGAAAGGGAAATAGAGATGATTGTTTGTTTGGGTTTTGTTTACTTGTACTGAGGGCTTTCCCTCCTGAAGTGCTTCTTACACAAGTAAGATTTTTGGCATCAGAGAGGAAGCAAGCAGCACACCTGTTCTCAACATCTAGTTAAACAGCAAAATTTTCATTTCCCCCTACCCCTTGAAGCAAAATGAGCTGAAGGAAAATGAATGGAGTAGCTGTGCTTGAGTTGGGCTTGCTCTCTTTAGGATCGTTTTTACCCTGAAGACATTCTTAGAAATCAGCATCAAAGGTGAATTTCTCATTGGGTGGCTCATGGTGAGGAAGTTCCTACATCCTTATGAGAAGGCAGTAAACTCTTCTGAGCCTAGAGGTGTTTTATGGTCACTTGATATGATGTTAACTAAGTGTCAGTTAAGGGCATGTATCAGCAGCTCTTGCTTTGGGTTGGTTTCTTACCTCCTTTGCTCTTTTCCAGAAAGATGAAAGGGAGAGGCAGGTTCTGTGTGTTGCTGTCTCATTCTCTGTCTTGCGGTCAAGAAGCTGAGTAATAACCTGGTTTGCATAGGAAAGAGGTGGCTTTTTATACGGTCACTTCTGTCATTCATATGACTACTCACTCTGTTGTTTCTGTATCCCAGACTAATCTAAGGAGCTCAACAAAAAATTAAATGTAACTGTTTGTTCCATGAACTTGCATAGGAAGAATGGGAGGAGGACAATTTTCAGTCCTGCAGGTTATTTGTTGTGACATTTTCCATTCTCAGCTCATGCGTGAGTCCTGGATCACTAGAAATACACATCCAGGTGTCAGGAAAGTGTGGATCTATACTCTGAAGGTCAGGTCCATCTCTAGGGAAAGAAATCCCTCATGTTAGCATGACTCTGTGGCACAGCAGCTGGAGAAGTTAAAATGAACATCGTTTGGTTGCCTGCCTACTAAGGATGGTAGCTTTTGTCCATAAACTAATTCTCCTTTGTTCAAGTGAGGCTGGGCGTAAGCAGGCGGCACTGTCAGCTGTCAGCAGTCAGGGCATGGATAAACAAATGGCTTCGTGCTTGTGTGATGAGGACTGGAAAGCACAACCTCGCCTTAGTGATCAGGAAATACTCAGTACTCCCTCAAATGGAAATGAAAAAAAGATGTTTACTCTATAAATGTGACATTTATACCTTTAAAAAAGCTGGATTTATCATCACGAGCACAGGCAGTGCATCTTCAAAAGGACAGAAAAATTGAGTACATTATACACAGGCAAGATACAATTTACTTTTTTCTTCAGATTTTGAACAACTTTGAAAACAGTTTTGAAGCAGTTGTTTTCACATTTACTATCTGGTCATTTTAGATAAAAGTTCCTTCAGTCCTCACATTCTAGTCAGATGAGAGAAATAAATTGTCTTTTTTTAAGAAATATTTTGTTTATCTGCAAAGTAGGCAGCAATTTCAGCTTCCCAGCATCTCCCCATTGTTACCTAAAACTGCTGAGACCACAAATTGATTTAGAGATCACAAAAGCATCCTTAAATGTATTGTATGTTTGCCAGAGTGGAGGAAAAATTACATTGCTTTTCTTCCTGGCAAATCAAACTCCATATACGATGAGGATATTACTTTGGCCAGAGTGCTGTGGTAAAGAAAAGATCACAGGCTCGCAGAATGGTTGAGGTTGGAAGGTACCATGGAGGGTCATCTGGTCCAACCTCCCTGCTCAAGCAGGGACATCCTTGAGCCCATGGCACAGAATTGCATCCAGATGGTTCTTGAATAACTGCAGTCAGGGAGACTCCACAGCCTCTGTGAGCAACCTGTTCCAGTCTTCCACTCCAAGATGAGTGTTATTTGTATGGTGTAGTCATTGATTGTACTTGAAGTGCTTATGCCGTACTGTTCACAGAACAATGTTCCTATGGGTTTGAGTTTCTTTTTTCTAGGGCCTGACCTGACCCTCTCTGTAGCTTCTCATGCAACCTGTTTGTTATTTATACTCTGTACTTGCTGTTTGAACCAGCCACTCTCTGCCTGTGACAGCACAGCTGCGAGCATATTCCACTGTGCTATCTGTGGAAGGAAGACTTTCGCAAAACACCTTTATGTGTTTGCTCTAAATAGAAGCATAAAGGTGCCCGGCCCCTCAGGTGCAGCAGCATCCAGGCTTCTAGGGGCCCTTGTGGCCTCAGCTGCTCCTCAGCCATCCCCTCTAGGCTGGAGTCCCTCGCGTGAGACATGGTCACAACAGGGTTTCTGGTCCAGGGGGCAAACCTAGCACAAGTGTGGGTTTGCAGCTGTGGCCCCTATGAGGGATGCACTGACAGGGATGGAGAGAGGGTTGCTGTAGCAGTGGGATAATCTCCAGGCTGAGCTAGGTAGAGGCTGGGAGCTGAAGTGGTGATTTGTCTGGGAGTGGGGCAGAGGTTTTGGCTAGCCTGAGGTATGTGGTTTTAACAGGTTAATTGCAATAAAGATGGGTTAAACTGTCTAAAAGTGGTATGAGAAGGTGGGAAACCCAGTGCATAACCACAAAGTAGCTCAGCTTCCTTTTCTACAGATAACTGTCTCTGCCTTTCCTTAGACAAGGAAATAAGCTTAAAGAATTACTTGCAGTACAAAATATAAGCCAAATAGAAGAAATGTATCTGTAATAAAAGAAATGCTGTGTGAGAAGTTGAAGTTAGTGGTCTTGCTGACCTGAATGCTGGACCCAAGGCTGGTGATACTGAGTCAGCTGAGTGTTGGAAGTCAAGGATCTTGACCAGTGGCTCAGGTAAATACTTGACACTTTTAACATAGATAAAACAGTTGAAACTTAAAGGCAGGTGCTTTTCACAGCTGTATTTTAAGAGCTGTGTATCTGATCTGCATAGCTAACATGTTTTAGGTAGAAGGGATATTTGTGAAATGGCAAGGTGAGGAGATTATCTTTGCTTCTCAGTGGATAAACTTCAATTTACTGGCCCCTCTCCTCCCTCTCCCTGCAACTTTTCAGAATTTTAAAATTCCAGGTAAAACTACCAGGTAGATGTTAACAATATGCCAGTTTCTTAAAAGACAAAATCAGTTTTTAAAGTTTACACTGAGATCGTGACTTTCCCCAGCTCTGTAAATACTTTTCCGGAGCCATACATATGCTAGTATTTTTTTTTAACTAAAGGCAGGAAGTCTCATAAATTTGGGAAAGGAGGGAATGCAGGCACAGCAAATAGCGATCTTGAACAATCACTTTTATTCTGCAGCCAGAGGGTGAGTATGTCTTTCCTGCCTTCCTGTTTTGATTTGTCTGCTGGATGGCCACAGCTGTGTTGAAACAGGAAAACTTAATCAAGTCCCTGGAGCTCTTTTGTGAGGAGCTTTTGTGCTCAGTAACCAAATACAGTGTAGGATTGAATCATGGCATCTCCATTAGATGGGACTTTGCCTTTCATTTACACGCTCTCTTTTAATCTTACATGTTGCTGGCAATATCCTGGATTCCTAGTAGTGCTTTCCCAAAAACTGCTTTTAAATAGGGCCTGAACTATTAAGGCATCAGGTTACATATGTTTGTGGCACACCTTTTGGCAGTTTGCCTGTTGGTTTGGAAAAGATTTTTAAAGCCATAAGGTGTTTCCTGTAATATTGCAAGGCCTAAGCCTTGCTAAAGGTGCCACACGAAGAGGCTGTGAGGGTTCAAAATGGGGAGGTTCCTGGGGATTCTGCCGTTGGTTGACTTGGGAAACGACCTGCTGCAGGATGAGTTGAAGCTCATTTAAATGAAGACAATTATAATAAAAATCTTGAGACAAGATTCCTGCCAGAATTGTTCCCAGGCATTGGCACCACAGCAGTGTCTTTTGCAGTCAGTTCTGACTGGTACACTTCCTCAGGGAGCTGCAGTGGATTTCAGTCAAAAGGAGCTTTTTGTGAGGCTGATAACACTATTATTTTTTGCAGAGCTGCGGCTAGTCTCAATTTAATATGCAGGGACTGAAATTTTCTGTACTGAATTGTCTGCCATTTTTTTCCATTTTAATCTGTTGGGTGTGAAGTCATTCTTCAGTATTCTTTATTGTAGTGATTTTCAATAACATTATTTATCTGAAGCCATCGTGTTTGATAGGCTGTAGGATATGAAACTATAATTCATATTTGCACCTGTGTGCTTTAATCAGAAGCCAAAGGTGTGTACTCAGTGTTTGTAGCCTTTCTGGTAAAATAAAATCAGGCATGCTTAGAAGATCGCAGTTTGAAGGCTGATGTTTCAGGCTTGGTCTTGCAATGCCCTGTGGCTTTAAGCACACTGGAAATATGACTGAACTGGAGTAATTTGAAGAGATGTCAAATAACCCAGGCCCTAAAACTGAGTTATACCTATTAAACCATGCATGCTCCTTGGAGTCCTGACCCCAAGCTGTTCTTCATGGCAGTGGAAGTGTAAAGTGAATATATTTTGCTATAGATCAGACCCTGATACGACTTTAATCTGTGCAAACCCTCACAGTGGTGCCATTCTTCAGCATTTCATAATGCTGCACAGTCTGCAGCTTGTTTCCTTGTGAGTTCCTGGTTACTTCTCCTTCTGCAATGGCCATGTTAACTTTTCTCATGAACAGGGATGCAACTATTTTTGGAGATTCTGCTGAGCCAGCAGATGAAAACTATGATCTCACTGGCATTGTAATACAAGTACAGCTTTGGGTTGTTGGGAAGTAAGACCTTTTAACTGCACACTCTACCACTAACAATTACAGCTCATCTTGTCTCACTTGGCATTAAGCTTCAGTAGTTAATACTTTTCTTGACATATGACAAAAGATTTTGTGGAAGCTAGGAATACTAATGAAAGAAGTAACTGCATAAAGGTACATAACAAGGTAGAAGCTATCAGAAGCTATTAACAAGTTAAAAAATGCTGATGTATTCATATGCTGCTAAAAACTTTGAATGTCATAAAACATTTAGAATCCAAATCCCTAGATACTGCTTTTGGCCTTTGTGGTGTCCCTAACAGTTTCTAGATTTTGGGTGAGTCTCTGCAATAATGTGTAATCCTGCAACTCAAGCACTTGAGCTCTGAGAAAATTACACAGCACCTTGTGGCAGCAGTCAGACCAGTGAGACCCACTAGAAGGAACCAGGAGCAGTGTGTTGGTTCTCAGGTCAGTGCATGCTGCTGTGGCACAAGTTAATCTTGCAAGCATGCAAGAGAAGAATAATGTATTTCCATGACACAAATTTGAAATACTCCATATGCACAGGCAATGCAAAGTTCTGGGAGTGGCCATCATAAAAAACAGTCAGCCAGCAGCTATTCCTAGGCCTGGAACCACCTTATCTGCCACTTTTTTATTTTATCTGCAGTCAGACTCAAAACTGGGGTGGCAGGTCACACATTCTGTTTAAATCAGTTTGCTGCTGGTGTCATAGGGGCTCCTTTGCTGCTGTAGGAGTTAGAATGTGTGTCATTTAAAATTAAAAAAACCCCAACCCAGTTTATCCCACTTACTGTTGCTGACCACAGAAATAGCCCAGCCCAATGCAGTTGGCCCTCAGTGTGCCTCTAGCTCCTGCTCCAGGCACCTCACTGCTCTTTCATTGCAGAGCAGCTCAAAGCCTTGCAGAGGTGTGAGGGTCACACTCCTGCAGTGCTGCTTTCTCAGCCTCTGTGGGGTCATGGTGTGGCTTTTGGTGTTCTCAAGGGATCCACTTCAGGGGGAAGCTGTAGTTGGAGGAACTTGTTTTGTTCCCTGCTTTTGTGCTCTTTCCCTGTCTGCCCTCCACTGATGGAAGCAGAAAAATCCAGTATGTCTGACTTCAGGGAAATGTGTTTGAAGCCCAATGGCAGATATTCAGAGAGAGAAAAATGTGGAAGAACACTTATTCCAAGGCAGTGGTGAAAGCACAGAGTTGATGGGCTCTTGTATTTACCCCAGACTATCAATTTACTGAACAGTTTGCCTCCGTTTTTGCTGGTTGGTTGTAGCATGCTCTGTCTAGTGTAACATGCACTCTGTGGTATGTATAACACCTGATCAGTGCAGAACTAACTCTTCAGACTATTCCTTCTTGTTTAAGTTATTGTTTGATAGTGTTACTTAATGCCTTTGTTTAAATTTCAGTAGTGTTTGCATGTTGCCTCAGAGCCTGCAGCTGCAACAGGTAAATATGGAACTAGGATTTAAACTGAGCTTCACTCATTCAGAGAGTGAAAGAAAATAAACATAAGGGGGAAACAACCTACAGAGGTTCATTAGTCTCAAGTGAGGAAAGAGTTTTTTCATTATGTTTATTTATCCATGTCAAATCCGCACTCTTGGGACTGGAAGACTGAGAAAGCGTATCCCAGTGAAATCCTGTGGTATCAAAGAGATTGTGCCTGTATTTTCCCTTGTACTTTCTTCCAGGATGACATGTTGCAAAGATGGTTATGAGTCTCTATTCCTTACTTGTTGATCAGGTATTTTTTCTCGTTTTCTAGACTTTTAATAAGCCATCCAGACACTATTTTGCACTCCGGGAGAACACTCATAATAAAGACCTTTAGGACTCAATAAGTTGCTGTAGCTTCTGCAGACTGCATTCTTCTCAAGGAGTTTTATAATGCGAAGAAGATTTACAGGAATCATTTTACTGTGTCGTGGTGGGGAGCTCAGGTCAGCTCCCACTGTCTTTCTTCCTGAGAGCAAAGCAACAAGACAGCCTGAGAGCCTGGCTGATCGTGTTTTCTCTATTTCGCTAAGAAGGATGGTGAGATGGAATAGTCCTGGGTATCTGCTTTCATACTGCAGATGGTCTTGGATATGCAGATTGGGCTCTGTGGGCATGATTATGCTTTTCTCTGTGTCTCGTTCTGAGTGGGCTGCTATATCCAGAAAAAGCTGTCCATATGGAGAGGTTAGCTGGGAACCTGGAAGCAGTGTATGGCTGCTCAGTGTGATGGTGCACCTGGACCAGAAAGCCCTTCTGTATTGTGTGGGGAGCATGGAGTGGGCACCCTCTCACCGGCTGGGGAAGAGAGCAGTGAGCCAGAGCTTGTTTGAGGCTCTTGCCTCAGGATGCAGCTTTTTGTCCAAATGTCAAATTCACAAGGTAACAGAAACAAAAAAAAATTTCTTAACCAAACCAGGATATAGGGTACAGAAAACTTTTTCCTCTCTGTATTTCTAGCAATGAATGTCCTCCGTATCCACGTCAGTCACTTGATGGCAAGCAGCTCCTGGAATATTTCCTGTGTGTGTATTTTCTTTTAATGTCATAACTTCTCAGAAACATTAGGCACTTACCTGCTAAACAAAATATTATGGTTCTCTGTACTTGCCTTCCACTGATATTTGAGCCTTTGAGATAGATTTGAATAGTGAGGTTTTTCAAGCTCTTTCACAAGCAAGAGGATAGTACATTCTCTTATAAAAACTGAGATTCTTATCCTGTACACAAGCAATGACAGAAGGTCTGACATAAATAGCACAAGGATTTGGAGCGTGTGTGTTTGTGTGTGTGAATGAATTGCTGATGGATATATTTTACTCTCTGGGATTGGACTTTTTAATTTGATTTTTTTTAACTTGGTCAGCAGTAGTGTCCTAAGTTAAAGGCTGACTTGACTGAATGTGAGTGCTGTTCTCTCAGAAGGGAATGGGTTTCAGCATCAAATAGATTTTACAACAAAGGAAGTTTGATTATTGCTTTGATATTTTTTCAGGTATTTTCTGTCAAAGTATTTTTGGTCTCATTCAATGTAGGTTTTGGGGGTTCTGGGGTCCTGTCGGGACGGCCGGACGTAGACGGTGACGGATGGAGACGAGAGATCTCTATAGGCAGGTCTTGGGACACAGCCGGTTTATTGTAAAGGGCGTGGGTATTGGGGCACTGCTCAGAGCTGGTAGACTCAGCTCTGAGCAGGCTCAAGAGAGCAAGAGAGTGAACGGGTGAGAGAGAGAGTGTAAGAGCAAGAGTGGAAGAGAGAGCAGGAGAATAGAGTGGAAGAGAGAATGAGAATGAGAGAATGAGAATGTGAATGTCTGAAGTCCTGGTTACAATACAATAAATCATCTTCTGCACTGAATATTCTAATTGTCACTAACCAATCTAATACAAGATACAAATCCTATAGCATTTACATACAGCCTATAAGAGTTCTTATATTACCATAGAGTGTTACATCTTAACTTCTAAAAACTACTCTTTGGACCCCTTCTGCTGAGCTAGTAGGGTCTGCTCTGACCCTTGGACCTGTTTGCAAGCAGAGGGTATTGTTCCATCAAGAGGGGATTACTTCAGTCGGCCATACCATTGTTTTCTAGTTGTTCAGTAACTAAGACCTGGTATTTCAAAAGTGGCTTTCATTTCGATGTTGCCTGTAGTTTTCATATTCCCAAAATCTTTTGTCAGGCAATCATATTTCCAAGGCTTTCCTGTTTCATCTTCCCCAACAATTCAAAAACTAGAAATACTTTCAATTTTAGTGTTCAGCCTGTCCTATATAACAGAAGTCAATAAATTGTACTAGCATGATTTAATATAAATTAAAAAATGTGAAATTTATACCTTTTGAAAATGATAACAAACAGCCAAAATCCTAGATTTGGTAAAAGCCAAGGAACTGGTGTTAATCTTAGTTTGAAGGAAAAGCAATCAGTGTAATTATTTACCTGTTTTGCACATATGAGATGTTGCTATACTGAGATGCTTTGCTGCTATAACCATACTATAAATATTTTTCATGGCCACTTTGACAAGCAGGAGACATGTATTTATTTACTTTGAAAGTTCTAAGCTTAAAATACTTAGAATAACATATTATCATAGAATCATAGAATGGTATGGGTTGGAAGGGACCTTAAGATCATCTAGTTCCAACTCCCCTGACATGGGCGGGGACACCTTCCACTAGACCAGAATACTCAAAGTCCCATCCAGTCTGGCCTTGAACACTTCCAGGGATGGGGCATCCACAACTTCTCTGGGAAACCTATTCCGTACCTAGTCATTGATAATTTTCTATATTGCAGCTGATGACTTTAATTAATGGGGAAGAGAAGTTGAGAGGATTTTTTTTTAAAATTAGGTACTTCAGCACCAGTAGTAATAACTAAAGTACTTGCCTAGAAATATATGCTGTGTCTTTGTAGAGATGTTTCTTGATGATGGCTGTATCAGTAAGTGCTTTTTAATGCTTACAGTGTCTTAGCAGAGCACTGTGAGCAATGTGAAAACATTTTAAAAATATCTAACTACATCTCTAAGCTCTTAATTACAGAGGCAAGAGCTAAGTCCAGTGTTGAACCACATCTATTCAGCGATGCTGTGAATCAAGCTGAGCAGCTTGTCAAGAATAACACGTCAGGTTTCCTTTTGACAAGTCAAATTGTCTTTTTCTTTTCTAAAGCAGAGGTTAAGAATTCTGATGGGTATTTAGTGGAAGCCAGAGGTGCTGTCTCTCAAAGAAGAAGGATGCTGCCAGCCAGATAATTGGCGATACCTTGCCTCTACGTGCGGCAGTGGCTCTCCGTTTCTGTTCAGTGCAGAGCTCTGTGAGAGTCAGGAGCTGGGAGCTGATGAGGACTCTGGATGCACTGGGATGCTGGCCCTGTGCCGGCCTGCCAGCATGGCCTTCAGCACTAGCCACAGCACTTCTTTTTGCACCAGCATCATGGGATGCTGATGTCTACTTTGTAGAAAGGAGAGAGGTCAAACTGGAAGCTATTTTTCCTTGCCCACTGCCAAATGCAACATAATAATCTGTTTTGTTGTTACTAATGCTAAAGCAAATTTAACTCATGCTCATAAAATGCCTGCTGTGCGAGTCCAGTATATTTAGTGGAATACAGAAGTGAAACAGCTGGTGTAATAATGAGACCTGCTGCTTGCCATGGATCTGAAGGTATATTTGGGAGTGCAGTCCTGGAATTACTCTTATAATGGTGCTGGTGACAGTTGGGCTGGAATTACAGAAATAAATGATGTTTGAAATCCTCATTAAAAAAACCAAAACGATCAACATTTCCTCTGCTGAAAACCAACTAGAGTTTTTTGCTGCAAATCAGAGATACGAAAGAAAGCTGCTTTGTCCTATCTTTGCAGTGGCACATTAAAGGCATAAAAAGAAATTGCAATGTTGCTTAGACCCACAGATGTGTCCAGAACTGTACTTTATATTGGCCCTTTGGATCTGATGCCTTTGTAGCATTCTAATCCTTACAAATGTAGTAGATTTTCTTAGCAAATAGATTTACATATTAGGACCCTGTGACTCCAGCTTTAGGGATTTTTAGTGCCTGTTCTTTTCTGCAAGCTGCTCCAGTGATCTTCTTTCAGTTTTGAATGCTGACCTGAGGACCAGAGCTTCAAAGGATTTGACTGACTCTTTTTCCTAAGGACATCCTAATATGCTGGATATGCCAAGTGTAATTTTAACAGGCTGAAGAGATGATAAAGGGGAAGAGGGAGAAGTGATAGTTTTAATGACAGCCACTCCCTCAAACTCCTCAGAGAAGGAGATGCCTTGTTCCTGTAGTTCTTGCTGTATGGAGGACCTGTGGGCACTGGAACAGAGAGTGGCCAGGACTTGTCTTGCATCCTCAGAAGGGTGCAAAGGTTGGGGCTGCTCTACACTTGATACTGGCCTTTTCCTCTAGCTGCTGGGGCCTGGAATTATCTGATGACTTTTTCCACATCTGCTCTTCCTCACCCTGGTCTATACTTAATCCAGAACTGTGAAATTCCACCCCTCTTATTTCCTTCAAACAATTTCAGTGGCTAAGCATTGTTCTCTCCCTCTGTTATTAGTTGGGAAAAGTTCTTCTAATCTGTGAAGCTGAAGCTCATAAAGCAACAAGTGTAGAGCAAACATTCAGGTGATTCTTTATCTGAAGAGGTAAGTGTCTGAAGTTCATTTTGGAGTAAATGCTATCATAATGTATTAGTATGATCCATTCACATCCTAGAGGAGGAGTGTTCTTACGTTGCTAAATATGATACACTCTCAGCTTTGGGCCGTCAGGGATGAGGAAAGCAAGATTCTGAAGTAAAGGAGAATCAAGCTGAGAAGTATGTTGGCATGGTTCTAGTAGTTAAATGTTTACCAGAAGCAGACAGCTCTTAAGAGTCTCATTTTTCCTCAGCCATCGGTATGATAAGGTAATAAACCGTGCATAGATCATAATTTTTCAGGGAAGTGGCTGCAAAGGGTCCTGCTTCTTGAGCAAGGACAGTTAATATCCAGTTCCTTTAAAAAAGAAACTAGAATACATTGAGCATTTACTGAGAGTGACCAGAAAACAAAGTTTCTGCTAATACTGTGGAGTTGGTGTAGCACAGTGGGTTTCAGGTGGGGTAGAGTTAATTTTCTTCACAGTACCTGGTATAGGGCTAAGTTTTGGATTTGTGCTGATCACTCAGGGCCTCTCTCCATATCATACATCACTTTTGCAGGTATGGTCATGAGTTTGCCAGCCTGATTTGGTGTTGTCCTCCTTCCCAGCTCCACTCATGGTCACTCTGACTTCTCCCTCTGGACTGCAATCCTTAATGTGCCTGCAGAGGTCCAGAATCTGTGTTGCATGGAAGGGGAAGAGCTGCAGCAGCAGAGCAACACCTGCTGTGTCTTAACACAGCTGTCAGCACCACCCTGCAGCTGCTGGTACTGAATGGAGAGACGGTGCTTATGTGTACCTTATGTTTTGCATAGGTGGAACACAAGATGAATTTCTGCAGTGGCTGATTCTTTTGCTTTTTTTCCAGGTCGTGCTGTCTTATTGGTGCTGAAAACAGAGCCCTTTGATAAAAGGGATTAATAACTGTAAATTCCTCATGTCCCAGTGAAATCCAATGGCTTAGATGTTGAAAGAGAATCTGAAAGGCACCTGAAAAGAAACGTAAAAGTGAGAGGCTTTATTGAGATTAGCATAGGGCCTATTTAGTAATTTTTGTTGTAATAAATTAAACTTGAAGTCACTTGATATTCCATTTTACTTGGCATTATCTCAGTGCTAGACAGAATTGCTGATCAAAAGAAAAAGAGCGAATGCAATACCTTTGTCATGCTCTTCCTCATCTCCCTGTGAGGAAACCCACTGAATTTTGGCACTCATGAAAAAAGGTTTTAAATGAGGAATCCCTGTGAATATGCCAGGGTGATAGGAAATGTCAGTGTAGTTGTGTTGCATGTGTAGGAGTTGTTTCAGGGGACAAGAGAATAAGAGCACTGGTACAACAGTACTTGATCTATTATATTAGGGTTCCTGTTATAAAGATAGTGGTCATTGAAGGGATTGCTGAAGCAGTAAATGGGTAGAAGTTGTATAGATGAATTTATGAGGAAAAAAGTAAGAATTAAATATGTATAACTTGCCTAAGCAGTGACTGCTGGAGTTCATAAATCTAACAAGCATGAGAGGTCTAAGCACAGAAAAAAAAAAAAGAACTCTGCATATAGTTGGGGCTATGTCTGAAGTGGAAACTTCGGGTATCCTGTGTGCTATGTGTGACTTCCTAGATGGATATCTAGTAAATATACAGCAATGAATATCTTGTCTTTTTAGGATGATTAGAGGTATCTATTGAGCCTGGCTTCATTCCATGACATTAGTCACGTGAACTGTCAGCATTATTTGAATCCAGTTTTCATCTAGAGTTAACTGTGCTGTCTTAGGTCCTACAGACAAATGCTGATATGTAAACCTGACAAACTCCTCACTCTCTTCTCATCCTTGAACACCAGGGTGGTGGAAGGAATGTCACAATCCTTTTCAATCTCTCAAATTTACAGGACAATGTACTCTATAAACTAAACTGTGTTTAATGAGCTTATTGTGAATGAAAGCAAATGAATATGTCAAATGAGCTCAATCTCCTTTGTACACTGTACACCACTACATACAGACTAGTCTAACATGACTTCACTAATTCATCACTTCATTCATGAGTGATTATCTTTTAGAACCCTTCCAACTAATTTGATTGTAAGTCTCAATCCTCACAGTATCTTCCTCACAGTATAATTGAAGCACCTCTGTCTGTGATCCTCAGACAACTGCTGCAGGCAGAGAAGAGCAATTACTTCTTTATGTACTTTGAAAAACCAGCACAGTTTAGATAGTCTTACTTACTTAAAGGTAACATAGATAACATTCCCAAGTTCTCTGATTTGTAACTTGTGCAGCAGTGAGCAAAGCAGTGACCTCACTGATAGTGCTGATCCTTCCTTCGCCCACACAGTGCAGGCATCCTGGTGTCTCGCTGAGATGCACAGAAGCCTCAGCAGTCCAGCTGCTGCTGGATCTGCTTCAAAAGCTTTTTGGGTCAGCTGAGGAAGTTGGGTCTATACCATTTCCCACAGATTCTGAAAAAAATGCTGGGCAATCATAATGTGAAGGTGGTGGCTGCAGGAGACAGCAAGCTACAGGTGATAACAGCTCCTCCTCCTTTGCCAGGGAATCTTTCTTAGACTTTTGCTGCTCTTCCTTGGTGTTCTTTGAGATTGTGCCAGTTGCATTTTCTGGTGCTTATGGTCACTGAAGCATGCAGGAATGACAGAAGTCTACCTGAAGCAGGCCAGAGTCTGGAGCAGAGCTGGCTGCAGTGTACGCAGCCCCGCTGCGCTGCACTTGTTGCTTCTGTTCGTTGCAGCTGTTTTCTACGTTTGGCAAAATAGCTGAAGCCTATGAAATTGAATCTCCTGAAAGCAAGTTGCTGAACATCTTTAATACATGTGATCTTTACAGTGATAGCTGTGAGACAAAGCAGAATTAGAGTGTGGCAGGGATGTCAAGCTGCTGCATTCCGTGAAACCCACTTTAAAGGTATTTGTATTTCACTCTTTCAGAGTGGAGATCTGTAAAATGGTCTGTGAAAGGGAATGAAAACACTCTCTCCTTGTTCTCATTGTTCCTTGGGCACCCCTAAGGGATTTGCCCACCCACAGCTGGGTGGGAGGATGTTGAGCTAGCTGGATTTTGTTGGACTATGAGGGCCATTCGAAGGGTTTAGGAGCAGTCCTTGGATTCAGTGTGGTTCTTTTTTCTTGACAGCTGATCTGCTGCACCCTCAAAATACAGGCAGCAGATGTGAAAGCACTCTGAAAAAACCAAGGGCCCTTGATAAAAAATAGATAAGTCAATAAATATAGGCACTTACAAAGAACAGATTTAAAATTAAAAAGTTATATGTGGATAGTTTAAAATGTAATGTTTATCTTGGTAGGGTTTTTTTTCTGCTGAGTCTTAGGACAGGGAAGCACACAGCCCTCTTTCACATGTGATGCAGAGATGATACTCAGATAGAAAGGGCTTGTTCTTTGCTCTACCATAAGTTTTCTATGTTACCTTTAAGTAACTTAAATTATTTAAACTCTGTTGGTGTTTCAAAGTTGATAAAGAAGTTGATTGTTCTTCTCTGCCTGCAGCAGTTGTCTGAGATTCAGAGACAGGCAATTATACTGTGAAGAAGAGACTTACAATCAAATTAGCTGGGAGGGCTCTAAAAGATACGAACATACTTCCAGCCTCCAACCTTTCTGTCTTCTGCAAAGCAATTTTTTCTAAAACATCTTTTGGCAGGCTCGCTACTCTGCTGTTGAGCTGCAGATACTGGCAGCTGTTATGTTCTGGGCAGAGGTGCTCTTTGCTGTCTGTGCCTGAACACCCAGCAGTTGCAAATAAAGCACTGGAAGGGACCAAGATGCCAGGTCTCATATTTTGGATGCCAGCTGTGATTACTGCATAGGGTCAGGCTGTTGAAGCAGAGGCATCTTTCAGAGAACGTGGAGTGAGGAGCTGCAAAGGGCTGTCTTGGGGCACTCCTTTATCCTTCCTTGGCAGGTGTCAATCACCTCTCTGTCACAGGCTGAAAGAGTAGGACCTGTCAGAGCAGCTGCTCCTCAGGCGTCACCTGTACTGAGACAGGAGCGTGACTTTTTCCATGACAGGAGCTAAACAGGAACATGGACTAAAGCTAATGGTTTGGTGTAAAGAAACAGCACTCCATGGAGACCTGGGAAACCTGCAGCCCTGTAAGAATTTTTGCTCTTGTTCCAGTTTAATTTTTAGAAATCTCTTCTTCTTTTCTGCATTTGAGCTGTTTCCTTTTTGTTTAAATGCAGATCATGAAGGACATTGTTAATTTAGTCAGATAGTTTACAGTTATTTTATAAAATCCAAATGAACTACACAGTGCAAAGTAAATACAGATTTTCAGCACTTTGACTCATACAGGTTTGCAATTAGCTATTGGAGCATGGCTCAATCTTCATGCTCCTAGCTGATGGATATTGTTGGTAGTTTTTCCAGTTCAGTCATCCATGAAATATTCACAGATTTACAGTCAACACAGAAGTGAAACTGTCATAACAACTTGCCTGATAATGACAAAGAAATAGTTATCAGAGAAGTGGCAGGCAGCTTCTGGGCTGAAGTGTTTCAGTTCAGACATTTCAGTACCTTTTGCATTTTGTATCATTTCAGAGCAATGTATAATGTGCAAAATGCATTTGTGTTTTTTTAAGAATTTTGATATGTCCAAATCTGTCATCTGGCTATTGCTTTTCATGGTATTTTTCTTTGGGGGAAAAAAAAAAGAAAAAGTAAATAGGTGAATTACTACATGTGTTATAAAAGATACATGATGATGGGTGAATTTATAGAGCTTAACTGCTTGACCCCATGGTCTGCAGGCAAGTGGTTGAATCTAATTTTTTTAAGTTTTCAAAAGAGACTGTCATATTAATAATAAAATTGAGTAAGTACCAACAAGTAGAAATACAACAGTTGAGGTCAGCTGTTTCCTATCTGATTTCTTAAACTCAGGTCTACTTTTCAGATAGAGAAAATGAAGGGAAATGGTGCTATTGTACTTATCTCCTTGGCTCCATGTGGAAGATCTTCCTTTCACGATCCTGGTAATAGGAACATGATGTGAAAATGGTCTCATCTGGGATTATAAGTATTATGAGAGAGTTTAGAGAGATGGAAATATGTTTGTGAGCACCACTGGGCGAGCTAAGAGAATTGCAGGAGTATTGAAGATTGACAGCAGTGTTCCCAAAAGCTTCCTTGAAGCCTTTCTTTTCCTGCCCCAGGTGTCTGTCCTTCCTGCCCTGCAGAGCTCCAGCAGAAAGGTTGCTTACACTTATTATGGAGGGTTTGCCCATGCTGGATTGCTCTTAAGAGTCAAATTTTAAGTCTAGAAACAAAGGAATTAACCCCATAATTTGCAGTTTATTTTTGGTGACATCCCAGGCACTGTTAGAGAAAATTCAGGCTGTACAGAATACCTGTAAAATTCAGGTGGTCGTAGCAAAATACATGTGAGATCTCTGGGTTATTAAAATGCAAATTTAGAGTGAGAGGGAGGTGTCCCTGTAGGCATGGTGGACTGGTGTAGGAGGCAAGGCTAAGGTACATAAAGAGTGGCAGAGAGAAAAGGAGCAAGTCAGTAGTGCTATAGCTTGGTGGTGTGATGCTGGTCACATCTGCCCTGGTGAACTCTCTCTGACAGACTTAAACAGTAGAGAAAATCCAAACATCGTTGCTCGAACAATGTAATTCAATTTTGTGCCTTTAGACCTGTAACATGTTGTGAAGGTTTGAGCCATGTTACAGCTACAGCAGCCCCTTTCCCTTCCCTGTCTGCTATAGTCTCATTGAAGTATCGCCTTGTTTTGGGCTGAATTGCTGTGGAACACCAGAAAATGTGGGTCTTGCCTTGTGGGAGCTCTCTGCTCTGTGTAAATGGAAGGTATGTGCAAAACTGATGCAGAGCTAAAAGATCCCTTAACAGCTTTTTTAGATGTTTATATTCAGGTAGCCTCTAATGATGTGATTTTAGGTTGCGTAGGACAAGCCATTGAAGTTAGATGGCTCATAGACCTAACAAGTAGGTATGTGACAAGTATTTGCCTAGTCACCCTTGCCCTTGCCTGCAGGATATGCCATGTTGAGCTGAGGGTGGCAAGTGTCAGTGGGTCCCCAGCTGGTAATGCAAGGACTGTCTGTGTGCCTGCTCTGGGAGTGGGTGACCCATTGCCTTTCCCTCCCTGGGGGTGTCAATTTGCATCTCTCTCATCCACCCAGCCTCAGATTTTTCCATGCAATATGCAAGAGCATCATAACCTTCAGACCTTACCATCTCTCAAGACTGAGTTGGAATTTGCTAGCAGGTTCAGGAGCTCTGAGGGTAATGCTATGTTGAGATTATTTTCTTCCTTTTGTCAGTTTAGTATTTGGATGACCTTGGTCAGGTGGATTTGGGTGAGTGGTGGGATATGTGATGGATCTCTCCCGGTATGCATTTGTCCAGCATGCTGGTAAGTGTGTAAGAGACTTCCTTTAAAGAAAAAAAACAATCTTTAGGTTACGATAGCCCTTTGGGAGCTCCATGAATGTGGTCTTGATGCCTGTATTTGTATTCCTGGTTGGTATGAATAAATGCTGTGCTACTTTTGGAAAACTGGATGCCACATTTCCAGGAGTTAAGAGATTCCAGATAGTGAGGATGCAATGCAAATGTTAATGTTCTGAAAATAACGAGCACGGTTTAGGAGCTAAACAGAAATAGATCAAGTTGAATCAAGCCAAAATAATATTTTTCTTCCTTACCAGAAGAGAATTCTGAAATGAACTGGGGAGTACACTGACCAAAATCTGCCTGGTTCTCAAGCTTTTCTAATTTAAGCTAAGGACAAGAAGGCTATATATCTATCTGTCTATATATATATATATTTATATATAAATAGATATAGGTATCTATCTATATATATATAGGTATGAAGTAGCTGTTGAAGTGCTTCTGATATCATTTTCCCGTAGCTCAGTGTTTGGATTGGCTTATCTTGGCTCTAGGCAGAACAGGAGACTGAATCTCTGCAGTGTGACCCATCATTTACCTTTGACAGTTAACATGAAGCTCTGGATAATAATAAAGAATAAGTATTCTTTGATTTGTTGCTTTAATCTTCTAGAGATAACACTGAGCTTTAGACTTTGCCTGCCTTTCCTTGGAAAAATAACCGAGTCATTAAGTCCCTTAAAGAGAGTAAATGGTTTTCTTCTGATTCTTTTCATGTACAGGTGATTGCACTGCTTTTACTTGTAGGACATTAATTATGAAACAAAAGTGAGATTTTTTTTTTTTTTAAATTATGGTGCTAGAGACATTTTACTGATTAGCTTGGAGATTGCCTGTGGCTGGCACCTTGGGATTTCAAAACAGAAAGGAAAGAAATTCAGCTATTCACTGTGTGACAAAAGCTGGACTCTGACTGGTGTGCAATTTTGTAAGGACATGGGTAATCACACATAATGAACAGAGGTATGAGATGGCAGGTTAGCTTGACTGCAAGAAAGAAGTGGGGTTTTTTTCTTTCTGATTGCAAGGGATTCTTGAGGAGTCATTATGTTTGTGTGGTGTGAAACCTTTTGCTGTTGCGTCTATTGCATTTCATCTTTAATTTATATCCTTGAAGCCAGTTTTCCTTGCAAAATTCACTTGAAAACTGTCTTTCCCCTTGTTGTAAAGGAGTATCTCTGACAGATACTCAGATATATCTATATACTCAGATATACTCAGATAGATATATCTGTGAAAGCTGCAGTAATCCATTTCACATTCTGAAGTTTCACAAACTGGAGGTGAGAACAAGTAAGGCCTAACTGGGCTCCCAGCATGCCAATTACTAACACGTCCTAAAATGTACACCTTTAATTTGTAAATAAGATGGGAATAAAATGAGAGCACAAAATAAACAGTGAATGCAGTGATGGCACATGTTTGGTGAGGCTGTGTAAGAGCTCTTACCTGCTGATGTTTATATTTTAGTATCCTGAGCATCTAGAGCAAAATACAGTTACTGGTAAAATACACAGATTACCCAAACAATATATTTTACCAGTTGCTATGCTGATTATTGAATATGTTTAAAAAAAAAAAAAGGGAAATTATAGTATGTAAAAAATAAGGTACACATTCTGGAAACAGAGAACATAAATGATAGAGTATGCCTTGTAAAGTGGCTGTTGTGAAAGGGGCATGAGGGTAGTGATGGCTGTATTTGAACCCCATCGTATGGTTGTAGTCAAAAGATTTTGGGGCAGGTGAGTATGGGGAGGGTACTGTGAGTTAGGGGTATTATTCTCCCCATGTAACATTAGTGAGTCTGGAATTCTTAATCCTGGAAAACTGGAAAGTTTTGAGTTTTCTTTAAAGAAACTACAAGAATTGTTTCCAGAGTGAAAAAAAAATATTTTACAACAAAAACCTGAAGATTTTCAATTTCAGTAGCTTCTTGTAGTCTACAGGTACCTACAAACGAGACATTTCTGAGGCTAGAGAGTTGTTAATCTAAGCAGGTTAAACTCTACACATTAAGTGGCTCAACTCATTGAAGAAAAGTACAGCACCTAGGCTTTTTTGATTATGCTAGTTTATAATTGTCATGTCTGATTTATGGAGAATCCGTAACATCCCTCTATTAAAATCTTTTCAATCAAGGCAAAGATGCTTTCTGGGGAAAAAAATGGCATTTCAGCTTAAGGTGAGCTTTGTGAAGAAATTGCCATGCTGTACATGTGTAGCACATCAGATAGGATCAACCTCTCTGGTCCATTCTGGTCTTAATATCTTGGGGTCTGTTCATCTGTGCTGCTGTTTTGACTGCTGAGCTACGTTTAATAGCTGCCTAGGACACCAGAATGTCCCCAAACTAAACAGAAACCCTAAGGGGTCTTCCTCTTCAACTAGTACATTTTTGTGGACGTAAATGTCCCTGCCTTTCTGTTCTTGCTTTGGTTGCTTGTGAGAATCCTAAGCTGAAATAGTGTTAAGGCAGTTTAAATAAGCTTTTGTCCTGAGTAGTCTTGGCTGCAGTTGTGTACTGGAAATATATAAATGGTATTAATGTATTGTGACACTTCTTCACAATTATTTTTCTAATAAAAATGTGGGAAGATAAAAACTGACAACAACCAGAGCTCTTTGCTGTCCTCATGTGTTGTTAAGCTGATCAGATCAGATATTTGATTACATTCAGTTTTTATTACTGCAAAGACATGGGTTGAGGTTTTTTTGGGCACTACTGGAACAAATTAATTTGTGTACCTGTTGGCTGCTGAGGTTTCAACCTTAAGTGAAAAAGTAAGTTTTATTCATGCCATTTTAAATGTGGGGTAAAAAAAGAGAAAGAATTAATTCAGATGTTGCTAGTGGTGTTGTGGCACTCTCAGTCATACTGAGGAGTACCAGTACATCTGTATGCCGTTTGTCCTCTGCTCCCTGGTTTATCCTCTAAAGTCACCAACATTTTGTTTGCGGTAGGTATTTATAACTAGACCTTGCATTGTTTTGCATCCTGCAGTTCCCCTCAGCTAGCCATTAGCAATGTATGAAGTACTGTACATGTACATCTCACTGATAGGAAAACATGATGCACCAATGTATACTTGCAACTGAGTCTTTTCATCCCGTGAGTTCTACGTGCCCTAATGAAACAGAATTGTTGTAGGTGACGAATGTAGTACAACTTCCTGTAAGGGTCCATATGGAAATCTCGTTCTGATTGCTACAGCCTGCTCTGTGCTAAGCCAAAACCTGTCAGACAGATCTTGTTGAATCTCATCCTCACAGAATCACAGAATCATTCAGGTCGGAAAAGACCTCCTAAGATCATCATGCCCAACCATTCAGTGGATGTTTGTTACAGGTTATGGCAAGTTTTGGATGGCTCCATGGTCTGCTGACAGCCTTACAGCTGTATTTCAGTGAGAAAGCTGAAGTTCAGAAACTGAAAACCCCAACATTTTGTGATGTGCATGCAGATTTGGGGTGCTCAGTTGGAAGGCATGTGTGCCTGAGGTTGAAGTCTGTTGTAACTTTAGGGTGCTTGATGCCAGGCTTAAGCACCTCAAGTGTGAAACACCTTGAGTGTACTGCTCTACCTTAAAACTTGGATGTGAATGCCTTTGCCAAGTCTAGAGAGTGAGACAAAACCAGAATTACCACTTGGTCTGACTTCCAGCTCACCTGCTTACATTGCCAGCAGGAAGAAAATTGCTGCACTATAAAATGGCAGAGAATACGTCAGCATGGTTCTTTCGCTTTTATGGATGTTAAAATTGGTACCTTTGCTGAGAGAAGAAAGATACACTTCTATAATAGACTCCTGGAACAGTCTGTGCTATCCTTGTCTGAGGGCAGATTAGACTGGGAAGAGATTGCAAAAGGACTCTTGGAAAAAAGACTGAAAAGTGCAGCAAAGATGAAGAATACATTAAGCAGTTTATGAAGCCATTTTCCTATGGAAAGAGTGGTTTCTCACTGTAGGTTGCACATCTTTTCCATGCTCCTGTCAACACCTTTGTTCTAACTTGATTATTTCAAGAAGGGCACATCTTTGAGTATGGTGTCCACAGTACACTTATCCTACTAGCACTCAGGCTTTGTGAGACCATGGACTCTGCACAGCGATATCTGCACTGCTCCAGTGCCCATTCTGCAGGCCAGGCTGCTGCTGACCTTTGTGGAAGATGACAGTCTTTCCACATTGATAGGGATATACAGGTGGAAAGTGGTTTTTTGTTTGGTTGGGGGCACTTTTGTCCATATGCACAGAAAAACATGTTAGAACTTTTTTACATACAAATTAATTGTTGTTAGAAGGTACTGGGTAAGTACACTCAGGAAAAACAGCTCAGTCATGCTCCTGAACAGCATTGCTCCTTCCTCTTGTTTTGGTGGTGTGGGGTGACACGTGTGCTGTCAGGAGTGAGCAGATGTTAAATGTCAGTTTTGAATAACCTCTCTAATCATATTTAATTCAAAATTAACATCCCTAATGCGCTAAAGTATCGTGTGTCCTAGTAGAGGCCATGCAGGCTGTTGGATCTTTGGGCACTTGTTAAATGTTTCTGACCAAAAAAACCCAAACCAGATCATTCATTACTCTGCATAATAGTCCTACCTTCAAGTGGGATGTAAATGATAGGGGGTTTTCCCTGTTCTTCTTTTGGCAGAGTTAGTAAGGCTTTGAGTTGCCCCTGATGAACTGAGAAACTTCATCTGGAAAATACTAGATCATATGGAAATTCAGCAGTGCCAGTTAATGAGATAGATAATTTTAAACTCATTATCAAGGAGCTGCCTTGATAATGAGTTCTTATAGTGCTGTGAAGACACTTTAGATTTCTTCAGAACAAGGAGTTCTTGCAACTGCTGATACAAACCTGTACTCTACATCTTCCTTAAGATCAAGGCTGATACAAGGCAGAAACAGGATCCATAATGGACTAAGTGTAATTTTGAATTCTATTTTATATACTTTTCTCATTTTACAATTAATAGCTTTCCAGTAAGTGGTCTGGTTGATCTATCAAACATACAGAGTGTGTCTCTGTGTTAGTGTTTTAAGGATGAATTTCTCTGTTATTTCAAGAGAAATTTGATGCAACATGTCAGAACACCTGTTGGCTTCCCCCAAACTTTTTTTCCTTCATAAACTGGATATATGTAATGCTTTACAAAGTAAGACAAACTTGATACTCTTTGATACTTAATGTCAAAATATAGTGGCAGAATATTCTGCTGGTGGGAAGTCTCTTTGCATATACACATTTATGTAACAGAGGGAAGGAGTAACTTCAGTTTTCCAATGAACCTGTGTTAAAATTCCAAGATTAGGAACTGAGCAGTTTTCAGGCCTTTAAATGCAAGTATGTTCTACTGCTTGCTCTGAGTAGTAAAGCATTAATGACAAAACCCACAATTCTAAGTTACTTGAAATTGGACTTTACATGGAATTCCTGTGTGAGTTTGGGTGCATGTCAGGAGTGAGGTCAAAATAAATAGAGTGACCACAGACCATTCATTTTCTAGGACAGTGTTGTGGCTTGCTCTGGAGTACAGGCTTTCAACATTTCAACCTGATGAAGAGCATTCTGGGGGATTCATTTAGCTTATATTAGAGTTTTCCTCTAGTATTTTCCCTGAATAAGAACTCAATTAGGAGCAAGTGTAGGGACAAAACTGGGCTTTAACTTTATTAATTAACAACCCGAGAGGATTTATTTGGAGTAGCTTAGAGAAAACGTGCCACGTTAGAAGAGACTTCTGTCAGTGCTGCAGGCTAGAGATTCTGCTCTCTGCAGGAGTCTGATTCATAGATGGCACTTTCATTTAAATGTATCCCAAAGATGGAGCTGGGTAAGAGGTTCTGCCTTACAATCACTGTGGTACAGCAATCTGCTTGTGTTGGAAGACAAGATGACTATATCCAATGTAAATATTGATTTTACTATAGGCTTGAGGAGAAAAAGACCAACAGCTTTTGGCTACTGCTTGCTTGTTCTGTGTGGCATTAGCATTAAAGTCCTAAAAATACATGGTAAACCTTGCACTTAGAAGATCCAGATTCTTGCCCTGTCTATTCCATCAGTCTTTCAGATACATGTCCTGACTGAATTAATAGTGGAAGAAGAAATAGAACAACTCCTAATTGGCTGGAGTTCAAAGGTTTTGGGGTGAAAAGAAAGCACCTAACATGCAGTTCTGCTCACTTCCCCCCTGTGAGGCACGGCAGGCACATCAGAACACAGGTTCTGGTCCATCCGGGGCACACAGAGACTTTCATCTTCCTGTACTGGTTGTAATTGTTTTTCTTGTGATAATAAGCTTTAGAAAAAACCTCTAGAAATCTCTACAGGAAAACTTCATTTTTTGTTTGCTTTACCTGCTCTGTAGAAAGGGATAAATGTGCAGACATGTTGTACAGAGTAAAACTCAGCAATAGCTCAGTGTGTCACAGCCAGTACTGGTTACTGATTTCAAAATTTCATTGCTGTCTGTATGCTTTGTGCTTTTACTCCTGCAGGAAGAAGGTAAAAATCTGTCTACAATGGATTTGATGTTGCAAATGAGTTCACTTGAGTCGCTGGTTCAGCTAAGTTATGTTTTTAAAACACTGATGCCAACAGATGAAACACGGAAGTGGATGGTATCACCAAAGCCACAGCCATTTGACAGTTTTAGATTAAAATAGCTTCTTGAACAGTAGTGGGAGAACATAGATTTCCAAAAGAAAAATTAAAAATAAAGCAAAAATGTTTTCTTTTTGACATCTGACAGCATTTTGGTATGTCTCTTTGGGAATGGCAATGTTGAGACCTCTGTCCACAAGTGTTTGGGAGTGATGGGTCCTTAGACACAAGTCATGAAGCACTAGGAACATACATGCTCATTGGGACCTTTGCTGAGCTATTGGGCTAGCGAGGCCTCTGCACTCTTGGCAGCACATTTGTGTTTCATACCAGAGTGGTTGGATTTTCTAAGTACCTCTGCTGCAGCTACTTCTCCCAGCAGAGCTCTCTTTCAAGAAAGCAAATAGATGGTTTTAAGCTTGCCTGCTAGATGAATTTCACCATTTAAAAATTATTGATGTACATCTCTGATAAGGACTTTGAATGAAGTTGTCTTCTCCAGTAAAGTGTTGGTCTTGCTGTGACAATCTTGCTAAACCCAGTTCATTGTAACTGCTCTGCAAAGTGTGCATGAAGGCTGGAAGCTCTTGAAACTGGTGTATTTGTAGATGCCTCTTTGATCTTATTCCTTAGAAATGTTTACTTCCTTTGGTCTTGTCTGATTTTTTCGTTTGTTAAGTTTCTACTGTCAGGCTCTATTAAATGACAGCTCTGTGGTTTCTCACGACAGCTCACATGTTGAAGTTTCTATGAAGTTGTGATTTTGAGTTTGCAGTTGGTTGCTCACTATGGATGTTCTCATAGTGTCTGCCCTAGACATTTTTAAAAAACATTATTAACTAGAAACTATCGAAAGGGAAAGTATTAGGATTCTCTGTTTACTTCAGTTCCCGTGCCTTTGTTTTCTTTGGTTACTTTATAACAAGGGTAAAAAGTGTGTTCTGTATTCCCTCCAAGTAATTTGAGCATCCATGGGAGTGTAGCAGCATAAAAGCTGGAATATAAACTAAGTTCCATTTTGGATTTGATTTATAACTATCTGTTATAAAGGATACAGATCATTTTATCTACATCCTAATGCCAGCTCGTAATAGAGAAAAGCATTTGATTTGATCTAGTCTGTCAGTTGTTTTGTTGTTCTGTTCCTACTTTTTCTTTTTTTTTTTATTTTGTAAGCAGTCAGGAGAAAATACGTGTTTTCTCTTTGGAAAGGCACCTGTTTACAGCTGCCTGCAAAAAAAACCAGATTCTTAAGTGTTTGGTCTGGTCTAATTGCAGACCTTTAAAGAAAAAAAATGGAAATATGATGGTGTTGCTAAAAACATCAATTTATGATGTGCTATTTTAGAATAATGATATAGACAACTCATTTCTGGAATTGTTGCTGCAAGAGAAAAAGGAGAAACCTCTCTAATAGTGCAGCAACAGATAGTCCCAATATAATTTAGAGCAAATCTAGGTGTGACTAAGCCAGACATGGGCTGTTACTGTCCTCTGTGGTTTTAGATTCAATCCCATTTTCCTGCCCCTCCGAATAATAATTAACAGTCTGCATTGCCAAGGAAAGTTCTGCCTTAGGTGTGATGGCGTTTAGGTAGGAGAAATTGCTAGCTGTGGGAAATGCTCTTCAAGAGAGCAAAGTTTCACTGCTATTACATAGAATAGTGCAGCTAAGTTTTCAGGGAGGGTAAGAAAAGAAGTGGTACAATTGAACAGGGGAGATGGTTGCTTTGATTTTGCAGAGTATTGTGGCTTCTCATGGCTTGTGGTTGGACCCTGGGGAGGCCTGGGGGAGGGGACTAGATGGGAAACATCCCCAGCAGGGGAGAGATAGAAACCCTTTGCTGGGGAGGTGGCTGGGTCGTGAAGGGAGGGGATGCAGTGCAGAGCCGGCTTTCCCTGCCTGGAGTGTTTCAGCAGCTGCACAGCTGGTTCCCTTTCCAAGATCTGTTTGATGGAGGGATTCTGCAGTGTGTTAGCTGCTAAAAAGCTTGCTGAAAAGCTGGGTGAGAGCTGTCGGGAATTTCTCCACTGCTGATAATTCTGACTGACTTTTTCACACATATCTGTCAGGTACTAATTCTAAGCCTTGAGTCAGACAAATTTTCCAAGCAGTCTCTTCTTTATTAGCCAAGCTGTAAATGCCTTAAGGCTTTTGAAATCTGCAGTTGAGTAAAGAAAAGCCTGGGGAAAGAATGCCCCTAAAAGAGAAGTACATCTTTGTGGGTATATGGAAACCTGTTTCTGTTGTGTTGGGGGGAGGAGGGGCAGGGTTATTTATATTGGAAATAGAAATGTCCATTATAAATAAAGACATTGACAAGCAGTTCAGTTTTCTGAGCTACATCATCTTTTTCCTACGTGCTACAACCTGCTCGGTGCTTTCAATCTGAAAAGTTCTGTGGGTGAAAAGGAAGACTTGTCTGTAACTTTGATAAACATGTAAGTGCATTCATCTTGACTTTGCATCCTTGTATCTCTTGTTACCTCATTTCAGCTGAAATTTAAACAAGCTCTATCTTGGTTGGCAATTTGAAGAACTAATGTTATTCCCAGAGATGAGTTTGAGCACATTTTTTTTCCTTTTAAGAAACACATGAAAGCAGTGTACATTAAGATACAGTCTTTCTAAGACCTTTGTAGAAAAATGTGCAGCAAGCCCTTTTTCTTATCTAATGAAATATAACTATTTTTGAGAACAAAGTCACTCTTGTTACCTGTAAACACTTCCCAGATCAGCATGCTGTCCCAAAAGGCACAGTGCAAGAGCAAAGATCTATTCTGTGGGACAAATTAAAAATCCTGTCTGTGCTGACAGATTGCTCTTTTGACCTAGACTATTTTTGGGAACAGGTGGTACAGCTCTTGGATGTAGGCTTGCTTTTGCTTTTGATAAAGAACAAATACATTTTCACTCTATAATCCCTTCCTCTCAAATTCTTAGGTCTGTCTGATTTGCAAATTTCCTTGCAGGTGTTGCATCCTATCTTTCCTTCTGAAAATAAAGGAGATTGGGAACAATGGCAACTTTCAGACAGGCAGACTTCATTGAAACTGGATGAAGATGCAAAATTTCCAGTAATGTAGAACTTTAGACTGGGAAGAGATTTAAGATCTGCTTTTTTGTTTTTTTTGGTAGGAAGAGAAGAAAAAAGGTTTATAAGATAGAAGGACAAAATTCTTGGTGTTGCTCCTAAAAACTCACTTGGCCTGCATTACATTAGTCTTGTTTTTAGGGCTGTTCTTACACTGGCTTGGAGGTCAACTTGTTTGGAAAAGGAGGGATTATCTGTACCTTCAGAGCAGTCCCCAGAAGACGCTGCAGGCAGATGCTGTCAGCTGGTGTTCATCCTTCTCATCTCAGCACCTGTGGTGTTGCCCCTTTGCAGTGGGGAGTCACTGTTACTGAAACCATACTTTCGGTTAGAGAGGGCGAGGCTTACTTTCAGCCTGCTTTAAATGTCAGTGTTTTCAGTATCTGTTTTTATGGGTTGTAAAACCGATGTGAATGCAAATCCTGGTGCTTCCCTAGAGCTCTGCGTCTGCAGGTGTCTGGTGGAGAGTCAGATGACCTCAGTGAGATGCAATTCAAGAACAGGGACTTTTCCTCCTGTAGTCGTGCATGACTTGCAGGGGCTGCACAATGGATTCTCTCCCCTATGTACATGTGCCCGGTGGAGTGGGGTGTGCCTGTGGGGAGGGGGAGTTTGGGCAGGGAGTGGGTGAGAGAGCACAAGGAACAGTGAGGAAGCAGAAGGCAGCTGGAGGTTGTATACCTGCCCAGCAGAAGATTAGGTGGAAGGTCTCCCTGGCAAAACCCCTCTGCAGTGGTGGATTTCACCAGCTGGAACTTCATAAAAGAGGTTCTTAGTGGCCAGTTGCCTCAGTGCTCTTCCTATCATAGCTGTAATTTTGGTCATTGGTAATGTTTGGCTGATTCAATCTGGTGGCAGCTGTTCTTGGAATCTGAGCAGAGGCAGGAAATGAAAGATTAGCAGGGATGATAAAGGCACAAAGAATAACAGGCACATGAAACCAAAATTTTGATTGCTTGGGCTCTTTTATTGGGTTTTAACAGTGCTGTAAGGTTAGTGAGTTTTGAGGAAAAGCCATATGAATCCTGTATTGTTCCTGCTTCTTCAAGATCACTGGAACATACATACTCACATTGAAACTACTGCTTTGCTGAAAGAGACCTGCTGGTTACTTCTTTTAAAGTTGATTTGTACTGAGGAAGGGGCTAAAAATATGCAAATTTGGAATTAGTTGCATTGAAAGGATTGAAATATAAATGTTGCAGTGTGTTCCTTCAGTGCCTTGTAGAACAGCTGGGAGGAGGTATTCACTGCATGGCCCATTTGAGACAGGAAGGCTGTCTCTCGGGGGGAAAAAAAAATCTGTTCTCTTTTTTGTTTGTTTTTTTTTGTCCTAGGAAAGAGAAATATATCTTGAATTCTCCCAGGTGTCAGAAGTATCTTCCCTGGATGCAACTGGTGTATTGGTATAGGGGTGTTACGGCAGAATGAGTGATGTGTCTGTTGCAGGGATTTTGTTTGTTTAATTTAAGTTGGACTTCCAGAAATCTGAGTGATGGCTAAATCTGAGCGCTGTGCTCTGAAGCTGCTGTATGCATCGAGGCTGTTGTTGCATGATCATCTAAATCAGTTCTGGACCCAGTGAAGAAACAATGGCAATCCTTTCAGTGTAAGAAAAGACAAATGAAAAGTTACTAAGAGTGAAGATGTTTCTGTAGCTCAAATGGGCACTTGTAAGATGATTGTAGGTGGTTGTTAGGGCTCCTTATGTCTTATTTTCCTGATCATGTAGGATTGCTTACAAAATCAGCACAGAAATTTAACAGCAGATATCTCCAAAATGGCCTTAGTGACTCATTTTAAAAAGGGAAATATGTACTTCTTGTAAACTTGATCTGAACGATGATTCATTTTTGGTTAGCTTGGTTATGCATGATCTGCAAACTCAGTAGACTGTGGCAGCACTTGCTGTTTTTCCTCCTTTCTCTTGGTTTAAACCATTCTGAAAAGTCTGTAGATTATTCTGAAATTGCAGATTGTTAGTCCATATTTAATTAATCTTGGTTTTCCTTGGAGAACCAAATGGGAGCCAACATCATTCTTCTAAGAGAACTTCTAAGGGTGTTTATCAGAAATAGAAAAACATGTAAGTCAGTATGAAAATATACATAGCTATTTATAGCACATGCCTTCACTGAACAGTGGCTAACACGTACCTGCCCTCATTTTTCTCCTGCCCATACAAGCAGGCAGCATCCAGGGAGGTGACTTGTCCTGCTTCTGCTTCACGGACTGGGCAAGATCAGCACATGAGGAGAACGATGGATACCGGGGATGTTGGCTTGGCTGGTGACACTCAGAAAAAGAGGCTCCAGAATTAATTCTTAGGCATTGCAACAACTAGCTTCCCCCATGAATTGTCTCCTCCTGCTCCTTTCCCCCAGTCCTCCTTCAGTAGCTGTGTGGAGGGAGCTGTACCAGGTGTTGGACAAGGACTCCAGGAGATAACCGAGCTCTCCTCTTGTGCCTGTAACACTGTATTACTATGGAAAAGCACTCTGCAAGATATGTTTTAATTAGAATGAGTTTTGCTGCAGTGTAATTAAGGTTAAATCATTTGTCCCTTGTTGAGTAGGGCATTTTATTATTGTGCTTTTCTATATTAGATTCTTATCATTGCCTCAGAGAGAAGGAAATGAGAATATGGGAGTCCATTCACATAACAGCCTGCATTATTTTTTGTGAAGACTACTCATGAGTTTGACTTGAGGCAGTCTTGAAAGAACCTCACACTGAAGGAATATATTTCAGTTTGGAGTACTGCATGTCCCTTCAAGAAGAAGGCAGACTGAGTTGAGCTGACTCTTTTTTTGGTTGCTTTCTCTAATAAATGCAAATTATTGGGGACTCAAATGTTGAAGGAGTGTTACACTATTTTTGCTGTTGAAATAAGAAACATAAACCACTGCATCTTCCAAGATGCATATAAGCAAAGACAAAAATTGCAAAAATATGATTGCTGGCTAACTGCATTTTGATTCAGATTTGTTACAATATTTTGGTGTGGTAAGTGAAAATTAAGTAAACAATAATTCATAATGTTCTCAGAAAATGTCCTAAGAACATAGTTTTTTAGAATTCTGTTTTCAAGATCACTTTTTCCTGTGAAAAATATTTTTATTTCTATGCTCTCTCTCTTCCCACCCACATTACAATTTTCTACAGAACAGAAGTTATGGTTCCTGATGAGGTTACTATTTGCATATGCAGTACTGAGGAAGATCAGAGGCTTTCATGTCACCTCATATACTGGTAATGATACTGACTTCTTAGACATAACTGGTCACAAGTAAATTTGAGCTTAAGTTTGCAGGAACAATCACTCAGCATCGTAAGAGGTAGATTATTTGGAAGAGCTAGCTCCAGAAACTGCAGTGTAGGTAGGTTCAGTCATTTGCCATGCTTAAAAGTGAAAAATACAGTATTTCTATTCCAGTCTCTCCCACTCGTTGTGTCTGGCTGCCTGGTTTTCTAGCTCAGTTATGCTGCTGCATTAGTCCCTTAAGCTTTGCTGTAAACCACCAGATTGTTGAAATTTCCATTCTTGACTTTAACCGTGGCAACTTCTCTGCTGTTAGAGAGCGGAGGCGCCCTTAACAGAGGAAGTACTTCTTTAAACTCCGTATGTATTTTCTGTTTTATACCAACTTGTATTTTTAACAGAGTATTTCATTACAATTAACACTCTATGCCTTAAATTCTCATGAGTTTTCACTCCCAGGAGAGTCCATGCCTTGAACTGAGTCAAGAGATGTGGCTGACTGCTGCTCCCAGGTATTTTGCATTAGGAAGCAGGTATAGCTGAGGGAGAAGGGGTATTTCACAGCTAATTGCTGTTCACCAGCCTTTGACTCCTGAACATAGTTGTGGTTGTATTAGAGGTGTTTTAGCCAGATGTCCTGCCACATGTGTGTTCAAATTGCAGAAAGATGTAGAATAGCTTTTGTAGCCTTTGTGTGGTTGGAGGAAGTAGCCAAGAGGGGCATGCACTGACTTACAGAAGAGTTGTCAGTAGTATGCTGGGCTCTTTACAGTATCTCAGAGTTAAAAGTTACGATGCAGTTAATTCAGGGTACACATTCCTGTTTCAGCTCTCACTGATGTTGTTGTGAGGGCAGTCTCCTTGTTTTGGTCCCACAGTTCAAGTCTTCCATGTAGCTGCAATGCTTGCAGATGTTTCTTTTCCAGGGGTAGGATAGGGGTCATTCCAAGCATCTCAGAAAGATGATTTGGCTGTAGGGCACAAGCTAATGGTTTAATAACTTCACTGAAAGTGGAGATTTAAATCTGGAAAGAGAGGGAGAAAATTAGCCCAGCCCTTCACACTTCTCAATTCATCAACCTAGAGCTAATATGGAAAGAGTTAATTATTTGGATATTAGTTCAATGCCGTGGCTCTGTGGCTTTTGCTTTTCTTATTCTTTGCAGGTGATTTTAATGGGTAGTCTGCATTAAAGGACAATCTAAAATAGAAAAAAAAAAGCTCCAGTATATAGAGACTCTTTCAGTGGATCATGAATGGTAATGTCAAAATCTAAAGAAGAATAGAATGAACTACCTTAAAGATCATATTTAAATAAATGTAATTTAATAAGTGTATTAAATTAATATATTCATATATTTAATTTGTATTAATTGTTGAGTGCGTTGATTCTTCTATAAATAAAGTAGATAATTCATTTCTTTTGTTGTGAGTTTGGGCAGCCTTCCAATACAGGCAGGGTGCAGTTCATTGCCTGGGGCGTGTTAGATGATCGGTATGTAAATATTGATTGCAAAGTTACACATTGAGTGTCTGTAATAAAATTAGTTCCTTATTATCCCTTGTATATCCCCCCGAAGAAACAACAGTTGCTGTTGTGTTCAAAACTATTGGGTTTTCCTGCGCACCATTCCAGAGCGGGTCCTGTGTTGAGGGTTGTGTCCCTGCTCCAGGCTGTGTGTTCCGAAATGTTTTGCGGGTGCAGGTGCTCCCTGTAAATGGGGTGAGAACTGGTGAGCCGGGCTGTGTCCTGCCGTGCTCCAGGGAAAGTCTCTTGCTCTGCTGAAGAAACAGACAAGTTACCAGATGCATCCTAGTTCTGGGTGGCTGTCAGCATTCCTGTGCTCCTACTGTCTACCTTTCTTTGAACAATACTCTTGTGTTTAAGGTAGTCTGCTATTTGGTCTAGATTTCTGTCTTTGATACCTGAAGATTACAACGAACAAATTTCTCAGCGTTGAAAACTCCCAGAATTAATTACTTTCTTTAAATCCTGAAAAATGCTTGTTCCAGGTAAAAAGTTAGGGTAGCGTGAGCATCTTTGAAACACACAGATTCAGTTATAGATGATCTTTTAATTCAACCTAGTAGCATATTCCTATCCAGGCAGCCAAGCTTATGTTCCTTTAAAAACAAATAAATCATGTGAATGTGGTGAGCACTGTTTGGCATATTGAATGGCCAGGGCCTCTTGTGTTTGTAGCTTTGTTTTCCTGCCTTGTCAAAGAATATTATCTTGCAGACTCTGAAATGTTTTGGCCTTCAGAAAGATGAGCTATAAAGCTCACCAGAGGGAGAATCGATCCTTATCATTTCTCTCCACATAGTCTTCCACCTTCCCTAGCTATCATATTTCAAATCCCAGGCCTTGGTCCAGCCTGTGTGCGGTTTTTTAACTGGCTTAGTCAGGGATGTGATTTCCCTTCTTTTACCTGTTACACTTAGTTTATAGCAATAATGTCTGCTGTGTGGAATTGCTGCAATAAAATTGTCCCTCTCCTTGTGCAGGGGGCTTAGCTGTAGCAAAGGACATTGCACCTTCCACAGCATGGCTGGACATCTCTAAGTAATGGGTCTAATCAGAGCAGTTTGTCTTCATGTTTTGGTATGACTGTGTTGAAGTGTATTGATGGTTCTCACCAGTGTCCCTGGAAGGTGCAAGCTTTGGCTTGTAACCATGCAGGTTCAAAAACCCAGTGTCATCCCTGTCCCAGGGCTGCATTTGGCTGTGCCTCCTTCAATGTGGTACCAGAGCATAGTGGTGATAGTAGTTGCAGCAGCATCTCTCAGCAAGGAGTTGAAACAGCGATTCATATTTAAAACATAAAAGATCTTCAAGCTGTATTGTTGTTCTTGTCTTTTAGCAGCACAAATCTCAACAGCTAGCTTTTGGTATATGGTATGTAATTACGGAGCAACAGGTAGTGACCTTAGTCCCTTGTTATTTTATTTGTGATTGTTGTTCATGATTCAGCAGGGAAAGTCTTCACTGAAGCCATGCCCTCTGTTGGAAGTTACACTGTGAAGTTCTGCCCTCAGGCACCACGAGGTAGAGGTTTTCCAAACGGCTGTTTTGGGGGGAGAGGAGAGGTTGTGCTGTAAGAGTTACGTAAAGCACTTCAGAAACATTGCTTTTTTTTTCCCCCTCTCTTTCCTTCCCCTTCCTTTTTTTCCTTGAGTTAAACCACACCAGACAAAAAATTTTTCTACGGGCAATACCGTAATACCTTTGGCAGCGATTGTGCTTTCTATAAGGATGGTTTCACCTTTTATGTAGAATTGCCAAGCAAGGGGTTTTTCTTCAGGCAGACACACCTGATGTCAGATCCCACGGAAGCAGACCACCGTGACAGGCTGGGTGCTGCCTTTAACCAGGTACACTTTGCATCGTAACCATTTTAAGGCATTCCTAACCATTCCAACCCATTCTGTTGTGTCCGTGCTGCAGGTGGGGCTCTGGAGGCACACCGGAGCTTGGAGAGGCCGGGAAGGAGCACCTTACAGCACGCTGGTGCCATCTGATGGTAAGCTTTCACAGCAACTTTTCCCTCTTCCCATCGGTGTCAACAAGCTTTTTATTTACTTCGAGAGAGTCTGTGAGATAACATTAGTTGCATGGTTTTACTTGTATCTTCCAGAAATACAAGTACTGTATTCATATTTAAACCTCTAGAAGTGTTTTGTGTAATTTTTCCTTATTCATCCTGTGTTTTAAAAACAGCTTTAAACTGAACTACAACCTACAGTATGACTTTTTCCGCTTAGTTTTCTTTTTTTACCCCCCAGAAGTCACTATTAATTACAGACATGGTCTTCCTGTGATAACTCTTATGCTGCCCACAAGAAGTGAACGCTGTCAGTTCACTGTCAAGCCGGTGGTGACCACTGTAGGAGCATTCCTGCAGGATGTGCAAAGAGAAGATAAAGGAATTGAGAGAGCAGAAGTCTTTGCAACAGGTATCTTGTATTTCTGTTATTCCCCAAAATAAACACATTCCTTTTCAAATGAACTGTACTTCTCTTCTGGAGCATGAGTTCAGTCCTCCATCAGATTTAGCACTCTTGCTGTTGGAGCAGCTCTTGAATGCTTCTAGGGTTTATTGGTGTTTCAGAGTTAATAACTGAGTCCTCTTGAAAAGGCTGCTGAAAAATGCAGAATTGGATCTATTACTGTAACTCTCCTTTTATCCCCGTAGTGTCCTCTGTTATCTTTTTCAGTGAGCTTCTCTTTGTAACGCTGTCTTTAAATTAAGTGTCTCTCTTCTGATTTCCTTGATGTCTCTTTCTTTCCTTGTCCTCCATGATCATTCTTAAAAGACAATCTGTCGAGCTATTGAATGTGATGCCTGCCACTTGTGCAGTGTTACCGAGAGCTAAAAGAATCCTTTTGCCTTACTACAAACTTGTGTATGAAAAACTCAAGAGCTAAGCAACCACATAATGTGTGCCATAGTAAAGGATGGCTTTTTGAGACTTTGAGGAGGTTTCATTTATCAGCTGGAGTACAATATTGCAGGACCCTTGGGTTGAAAGGAAACTGATTGCTAGGGTTGAATGGTAACTGATATTTTAGCATTGGTGTGGACTTTCCTCCTTGTAACATCCTATTTATCCCATTGTCCCAAGTCTTCAGATAATTTTCTCAAGCTCTGCTCACCATTTTCTTCTATTTTTTGTCTTTGGTTTGCCCATTGCAAACATTGAGTTAACCTCATTTACATTTTATTTTTAAGAAAACTTGGTTTGTATTTTGGCAGTGCTTTGTAGTTTTTCCACAGCAATTCTGAAAAGTCTTGCAACCCCTGTCCTGGTATTAGAGAAGGATTCAATCTTAAAAATAGAACTGGGATGTAGCTTTTTTTGTCTGAATCTGGTAGAATAGGTACTTGAATTTGGCTAACTAAAAGCATCTGTTTCTCCCCCTCCCCACTCACACCCCTAAAATGAAAGAAAGAAAAAATAAGGATAGCTACATACCTATGTAAAGATTTATTTAACAGCAGATAACACATAAGCAGAAGAAAGGATGGTGTGAATGAAAGCTGGTCCAGTTTCATAGCTGAGGGCATTCATAACATTCTTTTCTTTCTGGTTGATATTACAGAGGACTGCAGGGGCTTTTAAAAGAACTGAAAATAGATTGATGTTCCCAGAAGGTCAGGAAGCCACAGACCTAAGAGAAGCTGCTTTAGTTTCCTTCACGGGCACATTAATAAAACAGGAAAATACCCCACAGAGCAATTTATTTATATCCTCTGGAGCAATGGAGATGTGATCTGTGTGGATCTCAGTGAGTGCATGGGCTTCGGGAGCTTTGTGTACATGGGAAGTTTGGTGTTGGGTTTTTTTGGTTTTGTTTTGCTTTGTTTTGACAGTGTCTACTAGGGAGCAAAAGCAGAAAATTCTCTTGAGGAAGATAATTTCCTAAAAGACTCTTTATCTTCAGAAGCCACTGTTAAAAACGGTCGTTGTGTGCAGCTGGCCTTCCCCTTAACACAGTTTTTCCCTACAAAGGATTTCTTAGTGGGGTGAGGCAGAACTTGTGCTGGCAGCAGTTAACCTTTGGGTACTGCTGTTGTGCAGAGACATCCAGGACAGGAGTGTTTGGGATTCACTGCCAAATTGCTTTCCTTCTCTGGTATGTCAGCAAAAGCTAACTACTCCTCTGCTTCAGTGCAAATGTGGGTCACTCGTGAAGCATAAGGTAATTTCTGTAGGAAACCTACGAGTCTGGCATTTTTGGCATGGACAGGCAGCAGATTCCAAAGTGGAGAGGAATTTGGGTTGTTTTCACCTTGTCTCATCTGTTTAAACACACACCCATCACCTCTGATTTGGAAATACTTTGATTAAAACAGTGACTGTTAAAATAGTTCTCTGCTCTGTATTTGTCAAGTGCCAGGCAATTGTAATGTTATAGAACAGCTGAGATGTTTAATTTATTAGGAAAGTGATACTGTAAAGAAAAACTATTTGTCAGGTACTGAGAGTTGAACTTAAACATTAATTATTAAAGAAAAATTATTAAGACTTGATTTAATGTAGACACTTCTGTGTCATTTAACCATTAAATGAAACCTAACCTTAACTGAAATTATCAGTGCTGTGTATGATGACTCGCTTTCATTTTCTGCAGATCTGATTTTGGTCCTGCAAAACTTTTGTAGACAAAATTGGCTCTTTGTTTACATTGAAACACTTGTGTTTAGGTACTGGATTGAAAGTAGCCTTTTCTCCTTTAAAGCCTGTGGGGGATTTTCTAAAATAAAATACCTCCCTTTCCTCAATACTTTTCTTCTTTTCAGTTTGCAAAAAGTTGCACAGGTCAGTAAGTCAGTGGTGTATTCAGAACATCCAGAACAAAGAGCCTGTCTGGCACTTCTTTTGAAAAGCATTTTCCCCTTAAATGTCTCTTCATAAATGTCACCTTAATAACGTACATGCATATGAGCCTTGATGTTTTATTACACTGGAAAAGAAAAAAGAAATGAGTGGATGGGCACATGACAATTTTGGCTTGAAAGTGATAGGCTTCTGGGTTTGCTTTGCTACCCACACAGAGTGGGCAGGAGAGCCAGCTGGGGCGTTTGCCTGCAGAGTTCAGCAGTCACAGCCTCAGCAGATGCGGCCTGAGGACAGGGTTCTGGTGCACAAATAATTGCAGATGTGAGGTTGTCTGTGGTGCCTTTCTGTGGTGGATGTGTGAGGACAGATGGAGGAGCTGGGGCAGTAGCGCTGTGACAAATACCTACATACAAAAATCTTGGTATTTTGTAACCTGTTTGGTTATTCACCTTGGGAGTAAGGCTGCCTAGCTCTTGGCAAGGGTAGGGGAAGGTGCCCTTTTTATGTATATGAAATGCAAATCACCTCAAAGAGGTACTGTGAGGCAGCTGCTCTGTGGCTTTTCAAACCCCCATGCCACAGTGGTGGCAGCAGTGGTGTGTGGCTGTGGGGGCTCTAGGGCCTTCTGAACCCCAGTGTGCTCCTGGCAGCCACTGTTAAATGTTCCTGCTAATGAATCCAGAGCTCCTTTTTGGTAGGAGCTGTAAAATTGCATGTAAAATTCATGGGGTACCATTCATGTAAATTTCTGCATTTAAAAAAAAATGTAGGAAAGGGTTCTCCCGAGCATCAAAGTTCAACTCCATTCCCTGCACAGGACAGCCCCAAGAATCACACTATGTGTTCCTCCTGACTGTTTAGTATTAGCTACCAGTTCTAAAAGTAGAGTTCACTTCCAAACATTGTTAGTGAAGAACCCCAGCACTTTTCTGCAGGGTTATCTGCTAATGTTTAAGACTCCTTGTGATAAGTGATCTAGAACTGAAATCTTTCTTCTGCAGATGGTAGCAAGATCTCTGATGCAACCTTGATGGAGGTCTTATTGATGAATGACTTTAAACTTGTTATCAACAACACAGCATACAGTGTGTCACCTCCTGTAAAAGGTAAGAGCAGTCCTTAATAACTGATCATCTCACTTCATCTAGTGAAAGGCATGGGAAGTCTCAGAAACCTGGGACCTGGGAGAAAGGTGTTTCTCTTTGGTTTTGTCTTTTTACCACTGGATGGTCCTGCTTTTGGGGTTGGAGGTGGGGAGGGAATAAAGAAGGGTGTGTTCTTGAAATGGTTTATATGACAAATACTTTCTTTTCAGATAAGCTGAATAGTGAGCATGCTACTGAAATGGAAGATATCAAATCCTTGGTTCACAGACTGTTTGTGGCTCTACATTTAGAAGATCACCAGATCAGGAAAGAGAGAGAATTGCTGCAGAAACTCGACCATCTGAAAGGAGAGCTTCTGCCTCTTGAACAGGTTGGAAAGTGGGGTACTTCTTTTTAAAAACTCAAAAGCATTTCCTTTCATCGAAAGCAAGTCCTGTGACAGAAGAAAATCAGCATGAATGGCTAGAGTGTGTCTGTTTTGTTTGTTATGTAAATGAGGTCAACTCAAATAGAATGCAGATTATTTTCAATTCGGTTCTTTTTCTTCCTGTTATAGACATTAATGCAGTAGAAATCACACCTGGAGAAAGCTGTCAAGGCTCAGCATGACTAGTATTGAGATTGAAAGGCCATTTAGTCACCTGTTGCTTTATGAGTTTTGAGTACCCATGACAGAAAAAACCCACAATAGTGGGGTTGACATAACCTGTGGCTTAGGACAGTGGACAACAGGACTCCTGCTTTATGAGGGCCAGCCTCAGTGTTACCCAGAACTGCCTTGAATAGTAAATGGAAATCCAAAAGACATAGATCCCTAGGAGTGGGAAGGGGAGATTAAAAGCAGGATTTCTTGGTGCATCATGGCAAGAAGATCTGGTTGCCCTTGGACTTCAGTGCTTTTATTTTCTCACCAGGGTAAGTCGGTAAGAGCTGTTGGTAAGAGATCCTGAGAAAGGATCTAGCCCAAGGGGAGAAAACATAGTTGAGGAACTGCTCATCAGAGGAGCACTCATGTTTGTCTGAACAGGTTTCTGCTTTTGTTTTCCGTAGATGAGAGCCAGAATCATGAACAGTGCAGATGCAAAAACCTCCAGGCTTTTATGGGTTGGCCTAGCTCTGATGTCAACTCAGGGGGGAGCGCTGGCCTGGCTCACGTGGTGGGTCTACTCGTGGGACATCATGGAGCCAGTGACGTACTTCATCACCTACGGGAGTGCCATGGCTTTCTATGCCTACTTCGTTCTTACTAAGCAGGTAAGTCCTTGTCTTCTAAATGTCTGGAATATTGAAAAGGAGAAAAACTGACTGTGAATCACAATGTTTGAGCTCTGAAGAAAACAGAATTCAGTAAGTGGCCTTGCCATCAGACAGGGACTTGTTTGATCCCTAATGTGACTGGATACAAACATTGCATCATGCAGAATCAAGCAGGTACTGTTGCACATGAACTGCAGGCCAGCTACTGAGCATAACTACTGTCAGTAAGATTTCATAGCCTAGGGAATGAAAAGTGAGGAAAAAAGTCTCTCGTTTAAAATGTTTGTAGATCACTTTGCATAGCAAATGGCACCTTGCTCACTGCAGTAACGGGAGAGCAACTGGTAGTGCTGTGCCAGTTCATGAATGCTGCCTTACAGGAGCAAATCACCCAACAGTAGCTTTTGTTTGCTGGAGTTTATGTATATACAGTGCAGGGTACCAAACTGTTTGGAACTCTGGCAGTTGCATTACTGAAATATATGGAAATACATTTAGTGCCTGAAAAAATGTTACTGCTCTGCTCTTCATGATCTGACTGCTTTTCCATGACTTAGAATGAATGGAGGTAAATCTAAGCTGAAATGCAACAGAAGTAGGCATTGTGTAGAATTAGAAAGTTTGCTCAGATCTCAACTTACCTTCACAATACAGACTTGTTCTGAAATCCTGTAAGACTTTGAAAAGTGTTTCTTTCTCCTGTTTTAGCTCTGTACTTTACTCTCAAAGTGATCATCTTGATGTTGAACTTTCTATGATGCAAAGCTCTTTTTGTTGTGGAGGTATGTGGAAGAGTACCCAACACTTTCTTCCATTATACCGATGGACTACAGACCTTGTGAGACATTAGGTTCCTTCAGTGAAAAGGGGAGACATGTCTGTTTTTATGAAGAGATGGCTCAGAATGTGAGTTTTACTCCTTCTGACTCGTTTTTAAGAAGGGCTAGGGCATTCTTACTTTTTGTGAGTAAATAAAGAGATTACTTTTTTGAACAGCTGCTGGTGCCATTGCTTAAGACTTTCAAATAAGTCCTCAAGAAATAGTTCCTGAACTTTCTCTGACTCCTTGGAAGTAGACTCCATTGACTGAGGTGGCTCCAGTCATGAAGATCATGCTGTGTCTTTATTATAACTGAAAATTCCTTCAGACATGATAGAAATTACTCCTACCATGTGTTTAAAAGCCCTTACGACCTGTAAGGGCATTAACTTCATACGTAGCCTCTTTACAAAACATGCGTGTGTGTTGAACAAGGTAAGTCTTCCTGAAACAGGCTAAACTTCTAATGTGCTGACCTCTACTCAGCTTCCTTGCTAACCACAAATCCCTGTCCTCCTTCCTTCCCTAGGACTACATTTACCCTCACGCTAAAGACAGGCAGTTCCTCCACTACTTCTACCGCAAATCCAAAAAGCAGCATTTTAATGTGGAACAATACAACAAGCTCAAAGACGACCTAGCAGAGGTATTTAAGTGCAGTCCTTCAATAATCACGTAGCTTCTGGCTTAAGACTTTTTCAGTAAACTCTCAGCTAAAAAAAAGTTGATCTCAAGGCTTGCTATCAAAACACTGTATTGCTTATCAGCCAGTTTCAGCTGTTCAGAAAACCATACAATGTTTGGCTTTGACGTATAAACTACTTTTGTAGGTCATCAGAAAGGGAGACCTTAATTAATTTAATTTAAAAAAAATAAGTCAGTTTATCAGCATGACATCTATTTTTTGCATATGCTAATTAATGTTGCAGTTTTGGCCATTTAATGTAATAGCTGCATTTATTTTGGGCACAGTATATTTGCTGCACTGCTGTGGTAAACCAATCACCTCCCTTCCTTGGAAGGAGATTGCCCTGCAGAGTTCAGTATTTAACAACCTTGGTCCTTAGGTAAAAGACCTAGATTTACAGAATATGGGTGGCTGGATAGAAAAGGTGCTATGTGCGCACCCAGGAGAAATTTAGTGGCCTTCATGAAATATTTGTAGCAGATCTCCCACTCCTCAATTATCACTCCTCCATCCCACCTTGACAGCTCTGTGTTCAATGTCTCAGAAAAGAAAATGGAAAGAAACTACCCTTAATTTTAGTTCAAATCCTGCAGCTCAAGGTAGAATTTCATGAGCCACATTTGACAAAATGTTAAGAGTTTGATGCTTTTTTCAGTGGCCTGTGAGTTTGAATTTTGTAATTGTAATTTCAGGAAAATAATTTTGTAATTTTCAGGAAAATTGGGGTGTGGGTTGATGGGCAGGGTTCATGCTTCTCTCTGGAGACCGAGTGACTTGAGCAGATCTGTCAGTATTCAGCATCCTCCATTTGATCGGTTTGGTTCCTTGCCTAAGACCAGTGCCTTCTGAGAAAAGGAAGACAGTGCATGTGTGAAAGAGGGGAAGACAGAGGCTGCAGAAGGATGATCTCTCCCTCTTGCATTGGCAGGCAGAAGAATCCCTGAGGCGTCTGCGCCAACCTCTGCACCTGAGGCTTCCCATCCAGGAAATCAGTGACAAGTACTGACTTTGGTTTTGTGTATATTGGAGATGCCCTTTCAAAGCTGATATGAATATTTAGTTACTCCATACCACCTTGGTATTTTTGACCACTAAAGTTTTAAAAGTTGCAATAAATAGCTATAAAAATGATTTGGTCACTTGATGGTTTGGGGGTTTTTTTGCTTGGTTTTTTTTTTTTTTTAACCCTATGAAGAAACTTCTGAAGCAAAGTTCTTCACAATATTTGTCAAGTCTCATTAGTACAATGGAGGCATTCTCACTGCTGGCAAAATGACAGACAGAATGTTCTATAAACAAGGACCATCGTTTTAGTATTATTTACTGTAACAGCAGTAGCTCACAGGGTAATTAACTTCTGCATGGAGCAGTAAGGATTCTTTCCCTGCAATTACTGTTTCCTTTTCCCTAGTCTATGCATTGACTCTGTGTAACACCACAGGTGAAGTTTCGATTAGCATGACAATTAAGCTTTCTTAGTAAATAGTGCTGGAAAAGTCAGGTATCTCAAACTTGCTATAAAATCATTTATGTTTCACTGTTGCATTTTATTTAAAGAATTTATCAAAACATTCAAACATACATGATTTATACAAAGTTTAAAAGTAGCCACAGTAAGGTAAGACATTTATGACTCAGAACATAGTATATGGAAAGACTTAACTAAAGCAGAACCAGTAAACCGATTATTTTTTCCCCCAGGAAAGTGGACTAAGACACTTTGCTCAGTTTGAGTTCTCTGTTGTCCCTCAGAGGAACAATTAACAATGTTTAAAAAAACCCCAAAAACAAAGAAATATTTGCTTCAAGTCAGTACCACTGCAATTACTGATGCTGCAGCAGCAACAATCCTGTGGCAACCGTGCACTGCCACTTTTATGTACACAGTGACAGAGGTATGGCTGATCTTCTCCAGGGCCAAGAGGGGACCTGATTAAACTCCAAGGCCTGAAGGATGAAGGTTTGCCTATGTTGTATTTTGTAGAGCTGCCTAGAGATGTCCAGCAACTTTAGCTTTAGAGAGATGGACAAGGCAAGCTCACCCTAAGCAAGCTGCACATGGTCTCATCTCACTACTGCTGTTTTTATCCTGAGGATGCAAAGCACCAGCAAGCTGTAATTGTGCCCCAAACATAAATGATACCCAAGCAAAAGGAAGCCCTTTATTAATCAACCCTATTTGATTAATCCTATATTAATGCTACAATTGTACTCAAGGAATTAATTTCCTTTTTAGTGTTGCAAGAAAATAAAAGAAAAGTCTAAAAAGCCCAATAAAGCCACAAAAATTGCAAGGTGGATACAGCTGTCCACAAATTTAAAAAGATGCTCTACGAACATATTCCCTGTAAACTGTGCTCTTGGAGCAAGACAAGTTAATCTAACAGAACATTAGAAATGTTTTGGAAATAGTAAAATGTACCATAGTTAGATGGCAATCAAGCAAAAAGCTTTTAAGAAAAAGTAGTCTTGAGCATCAGTTTCAATAAAATCTGAGCACCTTCTAATAGTTTTGCACCAGTAAACTGTTCCCAAATTCCCTGAGATTAATTCCCTGGTGTAATTCCAGCTTTGAAATTGCTTTAAGATTTTAGAAACTAATTAGGTACACAAACGGTAATGTTTGATCCCAGTGATTTTGTTGACAATCTTGTAGAATATTAAGTCTCCTCAACTAAGATGGTGTTTTTTACTTCTGCAGCAAGTAATAGTAATGGTCATCACTGCTAAATAATCTACTTAGATTTTGGATGAAAATACAATTTTTTAGTTAACATTGAGGCAAAACAAGGAATCTGTTTTTTCCCCAGAGCATTAACATCTCTGCACACATCCACTCTGCGATATGATACTTTCCTGTTAACAACAGTAAGAAGTTCTGTGAACTCCAAGGAAGATCCGTGCTTCCTAAGTGTCTCACACAAATCTTGGATGTACCAGGAGCCATTTACAGTGTCACGATGAGAATAGTAGCCTAGTGTAGAACAAGAACATAAAATTACATCCAAATGTAAGTAGTGATAGCTTCTTGGAAAAATACGTATCAGAGTCACTGTTTGCCAGCTACCATCTGTAAGGAATTACTAATGGGTGTAAATCTTACTTTACCAATTATCTAATTTCACTAGAAATTGTAGATGGGAAATGGCTTTGATATCACGTGTAGTACTCAGCTAAGAGGAACCTGATTCAGGGATTGGTAGCTTACACAGGACTGCATCTCCACTTCGTAAGAGAGCAGATGGGACTGAGGACAACAGACATGGGGGAACGGGGGAGAACAGCCACGTAGTGCAGGGAAATTTATAAGCCCCCAGAATCCTGGAAAAAAGAGGGATGCTTGCTGTCAGGAGGCAGCTCAGCAGCAAGACTGATGAGAATGCTTCTGTTTGGCAAGTGTAATGCACCTTGATAATTTCACTTTTTCTTCAGCACATAAGGTTCTTTCCCAGACAAGTTGCTACTTATCAGCCATGTAAATCAGATGACCTGGAACTGTTCCTGTTTTTCTGACTGCAAAATGAAGACGTGTTCATGGTTATTACAGTGAAGTATCAGACACTAGGTGTAAAATATTAGAACTTACCTTGTGCCACAGAGTAGCACATGATAAAGTCCGCACCAGCAGGCAGAGTATAGACACCAGCTGCATCCACTTCTGTCTCATTGACCAGGGCTTCACTGCTGCTGTCTGTTGAATCATGAGCAATGACTGGATCATCATGTTTATCACCTCGACAGGCCTGTTGGTGAGAAGTATTGTTATGCTTGCACGCCTGCCAAGCTCACTGTTAATATGATAATTCTGACACTAACCAGAGGCACTTCTGTTCAGCTAGGTGTGCCACATTACCATGACTCTGCCTTCAGAAAGACATATTTACTTCTCTGTTGCTTAAAACATTGGGGACAAAGTCAAATGAAAGCTCCAAGGTGATCTCAGAATCACTAAGACTGGAAGGGATCTCTTAAGGTCATCTAGTCCAGCCCCCTGACTCAAGCAGTGTTAGCAGCAGCAGGTTGTCCAAGACTATGTCCAGTCAGCTTTTGAGGATCTTCATAGATGGAGACTTCACAATCTGTCTGGTTGACCTCTTCCAGTGTTTGACCAACGTCACAGTAAAAAAAAAAAAAAAGTGTTTTCTTGTGTTGAGGTGAAATTTTGTGTGTTTTAATTTGTTCCACTTGCCTCTTATCTTGTCACTTGGGTACCACTGAAAAGAGCCTGTGTCCCTCTTACTCCCTCCCACCAGATGTTTAGAGCATTGGTAAGATTCCCCTGAGCCATCTCCTCCAAGCTGAGCAGTCCCAGCTCTCTCAGCCTCTCCTCGTATCAAACATGCTCCAGAGTCCCTTAACCATCTTTGTGGCCCTTTGCAGGACTCACTCCACTAAGTCTGTATTTTTCTTGTACTGAGGAACTCAGAACTGGACACAATACTTCAGATGCAGCCTCACCAGTGCTGAGTCGAGAGGAGGAACTGCCTTCCTTGGACCTTTTGGCAACACAGTGTTGAATTACTGTTCTGAAGCACAGCCATCATTACATGCTGTTACACTTCGCTCTTAGTGCAGTCTCAAATGTGTGTGTTGAGCGAGATTTTTTTGTGAGAAGTCAGAAGTGATCCCAGTATTGTCAGTGATGCAGAAAGGCTACACGTGGAGGATAACAAGGTGAGAACACACTTAAAAGACACAAAGGAGCATTACTTAAGAACTACCACTAAAAAAAGAAAACACAAAGAATCTTCTTTACGGTGATAGAAAGTTTCATCTTGATGTTTCTTCTGATTTCCAGAGGTAAATGCTATGCCAATTGTGCTGGAAAAGAACTTAGCTGATGAACTAAGTTAATTAGCTTTTTGATGAGTATATCTTATAAATGTCTCCAAGTATTACTTGGAACTTAAAATTGAAATATGAAAGTATTTTTCAATCTTTGGCACCAGGTTGAAAAAAAAAGTCCTAGTGAAAGGTAAATTAGGTGAATTAACAATATGCTGCTTCTTGCAGCAGCCCTGTGCCCTAAGGAAGCTTTCATTTGGAAAAAAAAAAAAGGTAATACTTAGAATTACTCTGTAAACTACTACCATTACAATCTGCTGAAGGCCAGGTTCATATATGAGTTTGCTAATTGTAATCTGGATAAAGACAGGATAAAGCCCTGAATGACCTGGTTTGACCCCGTGACTCTGCTTTGAACAGGAGGCTGGACCAGAGACCTCCTGAGGTACCTCCCAACTTGCATTCTCCTGTGAACCAAGGAAAGAAATAGGACGTTACATATGGTCTTTTTATGACCACTTAGCACAAACAGTACTCCTGAGACAATAAAGCCTTCATTTTATTCTTTAGATTCTACAGAGATGCCAAGTTAGGTCATAGACAAAAAACCAACCAACCAACAGCAACAAAAGGAAATCACTACTACCACAAAAACCAACCAACAAAAAAGGCTCACAAAAAAAGAAAACAAACAAACAAAAAACCCAAACACAAAACCCAACTTCACTAAGGAGCAAGTAAAGGGACGTGCCTGGAAGGAAGCAATGAAGATACAAAGGTTTGATACCTTATCAGCTTAGCCTAGGGCTGTGGAGTGTGAGCAATAGGAACTGAGCTGCGGCTGCACAGAACTTTCTCAAAAAAGCCCTGGTAACTGCCTTCTCTGCTATTAAATACACACTGACAGTCAATCTGACGGGCTTAATTTGTGTTTCTTTTCATAAAATTACTTACTAAATAGAGCTAGAATAATAATATTAACACTAGTATACATTAGTATACATTTCTAAGAAAAAGAGAAGAATCCTTGTCTTAAATGCCTTGTGGAAAGACTGCATCAGGAGAACTGACATCTGTATTGCAGGAAGACACGGGTCAATGTTAACTCCACTGAATTCAGAAACTGACATCTTACCTGAAGGATAAATATCTTTGGTTTTCCTACCAAACTCCGGCACTTGTCTCCTCTGAACATGTCTGTGATCGTCTGAATTTTGATTTTGTCATCATATGCATAAATGTGATCATCCACACCGTGACTCAGGAACACACACACAAAGCAGTCAGCATTACTGTGGTCATCCATGGAGGCTGAAATAGTCAAGTGGTGTTTAGATGGCCAAACAGTCATATTCAGGTCTAAAAAACATTGTACATTTGTATCATATAATTAAATCCCCAATCAGTCCTTTTTCAAATAGATGCCGTTTTCAGATAGAGCCATACAAGGTGCATTGAATTCAACCTGGCTGACGGGCCACTAACCATAGAAGGATGAATGTCATTACTTTCTCCCAGCTGCATGTACCATTTTTCAGCTTTTTGTGACTTAATTAGTTCTCTCCACAGAAGCTTCACTTATACTGCAATAAAATAATCTTCGGTCTAACCTTTAAGTCCTTCTGATGTTAAATTCCTTGTGCACAGAAATCTATTTTAAGTTAGATGACCAGAGAGATTGGAAGAAAAGATATCTGGGAATTCTGCGGCAATAATTTAGACATAACCAATATATAGTCTCCTACCTTCATAAATTTTCTGCTGCACATCTTCTGCTTTCAGATCATCAAAAAGTCTGACTTCAAACCCAAGGTCTGTCAAACTATTGTTAGAACAGATCAGTATTAGTAAAAATCTTGCTCAAATTATATATCAATTGCTACCAACTCAATTTCTTTGCCTGTGGGGGAATTAATATTCTTATGCGTTATTTATGAACAAAACTACTAAAGTTGATTTTGAATTTAAACTGGTGTCAAGTACAGGTCTAACACCTAAAGTTACTTCGAAGAGTTTGTCCAAAGAAAGCTCTGGACTCACTGAAATCATAGGACTTGTGCCAGCAGTTTCTGTGAGCTAAAAAAACGTGCCTTGAAGCTTTTTTATTATGGCTTTCTTCACCCAAGTAGCATAGGTGCTATGTCTGCAAAATCTTCTGGTCTCTACTTAAACAAAAGATGAAGGTAACTCCTTAACTTGACCACAATTTCTAAAGTTTAGATTTTTTTAAGGGTTAGTAGAGCAACCAAGTTTCTTACCTGCGTTTCAGATTGTTTCTGTCTGCCATAGTCCCACGTCTGTCTGGCAGCATTAATTGCCAGAAAAAGTGCTCATGGTTGAAGATTAATGCAACTCCTCTTCTTTGATGGTTCATTTTGTATTCCACTGCAGGGTCATGTGATTGTCTGCTGCCACAGATGGAAAACATTCTTGGTAAACGAGGCTGTTTCATTAGTTAAGGTACATAATGGTGTGTTTCAGACATGGCTCCAACTCACCATGTTATGTGTTTAGCTAAATATTAACATAATTGGATAGTACACATGTACTTATTGGAATTGTAGTTGTCTGTGATTTATTTCAAGTTCTTCTAAGTAAATCAAGTGCTGCCTTGTAATCAATAGATTACAAACTGGGGATGAGGTGCTAAGTGTAGTGTATCTTGCAAAAGGAGAACAAATGTTTATACCCTTATGAAATGGAAGCTATGACAATACAATTGTTCAAGTTTTTAGCAACCAGCCTACAAAATCCTAAAGCTGAAGGACAGAGGTCTTTTTAAGGACAGAATAAATGACCTTCCTAGCTTCTAAGCAGAGGACTTTAAACTATCATGGCAGCAAACACATAGAATACCTTGCAATTTTATTGGTTTATGAGCAAAACACAACACAGGAATGTGTGACAGCACACTCTGGACTTGGACCCACAGTCATGCCAACACTTGGATCCCAAGTGTTGACATGGCTGGAACTGGAAAAATAAAGCAGACCATCTTTCTGCAGTGCAGAAAACAGAAACTAAAACACTTGTGGCAACAGCGCTGGCAATAGACACGTTGAGAGTTCCAGGTACATGGAATGACAGTCCAGGTCACGCTGCCCTAGGACTGGCTCTAGTCAGAGCTGTCATTTTTGCTATATTAAGGTTTTATTTAATGCTATGGAATATTCGGGTTTGGTGCAATTATTGGAGAAAGTAACTTAGAATCTTTGCCTGCAGATGTTCAAGATCAGAATTCATCAGCAAATGCTTTTGTTTCACAACAAAATTACCATCGTTACCCGTAGCCTACCTCTGCTTCTTCATTTTGTTTTGAGAATCCCCTTAATGAAACATCTTTATGTAATGTCTACATAAGAATTCAGACAGAGAACAGGAATTCAGGATGACTGTTCAAAGTTGGGGAGGTTCTACAACATTGGCTGGATAACCAATAAGAGAAGGTGGGTGCCTTATCACATTCTTCCCAGTATGAGTACCTAACATGATAAAATGGAAAGATTATAAATTTTAGCCATGTAATTATGAACAATTTTCAGATTTTGGGAATTTTGCTTCCTTAGGATTTGGCTAGGTGCATGGCTCGTAGGGATTTTGGAGAGTTAGGTCCCTGGATCCTGTGAATGACCATGAAAGGATGATTCCCTCAATAGTTATTTCTCTATTCAGCTGTATGGATGAAGCAAACAAAGTTATCAGGGCAGGTAGTTTACTGTTTTCAGGGCTTTCATGGAATCACTATTCTGTGGTCCATTGCCCCTCCTTCCAGAGGAATACATTCCTGTGCTACAGTCAACTACTTAGTCTGTCCAGTGGCTCCTCAGATTGTGATGGTCTCTCACATTGCCTAAATTAAAAAGAGAACTCCTGATAGTCCCTTCCACATGCCTTCCCAATAAGGGTGCTTCTGCATCTGGTGTAGCTAAAACTAGAAACATGTTTTGTAAGTGGATGGAGTTCAATTGAATAATTCTGTTAAATTCTTAACAAAAATCAGAAAACCCTGCACTGACCTCAGTCCCTGGGGACATGTCTGTCACTGCCACCAGAACTTTACCTTATATTGAATGCATCTGCTTCTGTGATGTTCTCATTTCCATCTGTTAAGAGAGATCAAAAAGTGATTCAGCCACAAAATCATTCTTAAAAAAAACCCAACTTGACCTTATGCATCCAGCTTTAAACTTTAGCTGTTAATGTGAACCAAAAGTTCATTCACACATCAGGTAAGTAGGCATGCAGTTAAACAGCCTCATTAGCATTTGCCTGCACCCACAGCTTTTGGAGTTTGTTCTGGAAGTTCTGACTCCAACAGTCGATTTTTAGGTGGTCAAGACATGCGGATTTTCTATGTGTCTGTGTATCTGTACCTATATAAACATATTCAAAGATCATGATTTTATATAACTAACTAGCTGGCTGTATTTTTTTGAAGAGACTCTAACTCAACAGTTAGAATTTTACATAACTTAAAAATACGCTGGTGTTTCTTTTATTTCAGTAATGCTGCTAATACAAAGCTGAGCATTCTCGTTGAGGTTGGATGCAGCACATGAGTCACAGCAGGTAGTGTAACAGCTATTGACAACTGAGAAGATGCAAGATTTAAACCTTTTCTTCTGATGAACTATACAGACATTAAGTACCTCCAGTAACAGAATGGACTTAAAAGTAACAATGTGGGAACAACAAGGAATGTGCACATCTTGGGAATGTGCTTAACTACAGACTAGCAAATGGTTAGGCCGAAACACTGGTTACTTTCACTTAAACATCTCAATGGGCTATTAAATAACTACTACTACTGGTTATTAAATAACTACTACTACTGGTTATTAAATAACTACTACTACTGGTAGAGACTAACTACCACATTATGAGAACTATATATGGCACTGTACCTGTGGTGGGTAATATAGGTCTGCTATCCAGCTGGACATGGCCTGCAATTATAAGAGAAGAGTCACGTGTACATGTATTTTACAAACTACTTTGCACATACAATGCTAGCTTTTCACATCTATTTTTCACATGTTAGTAATGCTTTTTGCAAAACTAACATAGCTATGTATTGATAGAGGACAAAAGTTCTTGCAATCCACCCCCCCCCAAAAAGAGATTGTAAAATTTTATAGTCACCAAACTTTAAGATGGAAAATACTGTCATATAGACACAGTAGGAATAGAATTCCTGGGCCAAAGAAAACTAGGAAAAGATGATTTTCCTGTTAATTTAATCCTGTTTAGTCACTTCCTAGTCTTCAGCTTTTCATTGCCACTCTCCTATCGCAGCTTCATTCAGGTAAACACTGTTTGAATTGTTACGATTTATGAAAAGTTTTCTGCTTGTCTTACACAGGCACAGGCTTGTTCTAAAATCTGATTGAGACCAACGGGACTACTTGTCTTTAATTTCGTGAAGCTGGATTGCTTCAGAGGAATCAAAAATCAGGTATGCACGAGGTTACACTGGAATCTCACAGCATCTTTCCCTGGATACGTTTCAGGCTCAACAGGTCTACCACCAAAGGGCAAGACACTTAAAAAACACAACGGCACTCAAAAAAGTCCCTTTAAGCTTAGCTGCATCTCCGGGAACCCAACTCAGTTCTGCTGCCCTGACTTCTCCTGCCCTCCTGTTACCCGCCGGGGACCTTCCCCACTTCCGTGTCCCGCGGCCGTGCCAGGCGTTGCGGAGGGATTTTCCCCTGGGCAGGGTGTGCTGGATTTAGGTGCAAATCCACTTCCTCGTCGGCCGCCGCAATCCTTCGCCTCGCACCTTCTCCGGAAGGAAGGAAGGAAGGAGGCAAGGGTCCGGCTGCCCCCGAGCCCCGGCAGCGCTCTCCGGGCAGCGCTCCCACTCTGCGGGAAGCTGGGGCGCTTCGGGTGGGCGGCCCCTGTGCCCACGGCCCCTCGCAGACATTCCCCATCCCGCTCCTGCTCCGCGCTGGCTCCGGCAGGAGCCCAGCCAGCGGCGCGCCCCCGCCCTTCCCCGCCGCGTCCCCTCCGCACACGCACCCGCCCGCGGCCGCCGCTCCGAGCCCGACATCGCCGCGGACCGAGGCACCGGCTGCACACCGAGATAAACCGAGACAAACCGAGCCGTGCCGCGCCGAACCTTCCCCTCTCTTCCTCTGCCGTGCCTTCCGGGGGTCGGCCCGCCCCCTCAGCCCGGGGGCGGGCGCTTGTCGCCCTTTGCTCCGCCGGCGGCCGCCTCTGCCAGGAACGGGGCGAGGGACGGAGCCGGGAAAGCCGAGGGGGGAGGTGTTAAAGTGCGCCGTGTGTTACCTGTGCTCCTGTGGTGGTACTGCAGCGACTGTGGTCGAGTAAATGCGCCGTCTTATACAAAACCCTCGTCCTGAAATAGGTGAGAGGCTCCCATATTCACTTAGCTGAAATTTTTCAAAACGGCACTGAAATTTCCATTACAGGCACATACTGTTTCCTGTCCTGTTCCTCAAAATGCGTTTTCATTCGGGCACCACACAACCCTTGAGAGGTTTGGATGCGTGGATCATTTTGCAGCTTCTCGCGTCAGTTCTCCCTGATGATTTCAGAACTGTGAGGCGAGTGACAAGGTATTGGAGAGAGTGCCCAGGTATCTTAACGAGGGCTGCTATTCCCAGCCGGGAATTACGCGACACTTACCGGTCACTGGTCAATTGCGTAACAAACAAGTTTCTAAACCAAAGCCAATGACAAAAACCCGTTCTTCTGTATAAGAGCTTTACAGATTGTACGCTAGCGGGATCTGAATTTTCTAACCAGCCTACTTTTAGAGAGATAAACTCAGATATGAATGTGCGCTTACAAGCACAAAAAGAAGCATATTTAGAGTGGAATTATGGGCATTTTTACCCAGTCTGGTCTTACACAGGCTTCTTGCATGGGTGAAGATTTTAGACCAGATGTCTCCCTTTGGTTAAAGGAGTCATGGGTATTGTTAATTACCTTTGCTTGTTTTTCCCTTGTTCAGACTTGTTACCCTCAGACTGCCAGAAGGCAACTGGATCAAGATATAACTTTGTTTCAATTGTCTTTGTGCATACTTTAGTTACAACATGACACTATCGCAAGTTTTGCATCTTATACTGGGTGACATTCAGACTTCTATAAAACAGATTCCTTTTTCTGCAACTGCAAACCCCAGCTCTCACAGCTCACGCTAGAGCTGCCCGTGAATCCACTGGCAGCAAGACTCCTGTGTGAAGGAGCAGCTGTAGAACCAAAATCTAGGACTCTGCCGTGTTCCTCAGTCCAACAGTTCGCTTAGATCCTCGTAAGACAGACATTTTTTCTGCTTTGTTTTGCTGTAGGCTAAGAGCAGACTCAGCCGCTGTGTTCAGATGAGTCACAGTGTGTAACTTGATCGCAGTGCGTGCAGCCTCAGGTAGCGTTGGGCTGGTGAGCGTTTCCAGCTCATTGTAATACTTGAAAGGCTTTTTGTGAGACATGCCTATACGTTTAGAAACACTTTCAGATTGTTGCAGTGGCTCCCCGGGAGGTAGGAATTTTTTGGAAAAAGCATTATGGATGGATCAGAACTGCAGTCTGAAGAAGGAAGTTTGATTGTGGACACACCGCTGTACAGTATTACCGAACACAAAAACATGCGGTGTTGAGTTAAATGAGCCACTATATATAGTATTGCTATGCTTTAATCCAGCATGAAGCTAAACACCACAGAGCTGTTTACTCACTCCTCCCAGTGGGATGGGGGAGAAAATCAGAAAAAAAGGTAAAGACAGTTTAACGGGACAGAAAAGGAGGTGAAAATAGTAATAAAAGAATATACAAGACAAGTGACACACAGTACAGTTGTTCACCACCCCCTGTCCAGTCCCCAAGCAGTGGTTGGTGCCTCCTGGCTGATAAGGATATAAACTGCCCCCTATTTATATACTGGGCATGATGCTCTATGGTGTGAACTATTCATCTGGGCAGTTTGGGTCAGCTGTCCTGGCCATGCTTCCTTCCAGCTTCTTGTGCACCTCCTCACTGGCAGAATATGGGAAACTGAGAAGTCCCAGATTTAAGGTAAGCCCGGCTCAGCAACAACTAAATCATCAGTGTGTTACCAACATTATTCTCAACTACATCCAAAACACAGCAGTGCACCAGCTACTTAGGAAGAAAATTAACTCTCTCCCATCCAAACCCAAGGACATGCATTCATTTAAGCACTTAGTTTAAGCCCACTTGTACCCAACTCAACAAGCCATCTAGTTGAATTATAGTGGTTTGGACTCATTGTGGTACTTTCGTCATTTTAAACAAACAGTGCCATTACCGTTCCCTGCTTTAAACTTAAAAAGATTTTTAGGGTTACAACCATGGAATTCCAGGGTAATTCAGAATTGTTTCAATTCTGTGGTAGAAAATGAATGTCACCAAATTAGGGGAACTACACATTAATCTAGCAAAGTTTTGTAAAGCTTTACAGTAATACTTCTCTTGTAGTGCTATTTCATATCCACAAATAAGAAACCTAGAAGCATGACTAAGGAACTTTAGCAGAAACTTTTTTTTATTAGGCCCTTACATTCACTGTCATGTACAGTAAGTTCTAGTGACAAACAAACCAAAAACACAACTGGCAAAGAAAAAACACACAAAATTATATCACATTATAGTCCATGAGTCCAGTGAATTTTATGCATTTAGTTTCTATTACTTGTTCACAGATGCAATATTTTAATTTTCATTCCTCTCCTGTACATATCTAAAGCAGAATTGCTTTTTAACAAAAGCAAACATTATCTTTCTAACAGAGGACCTAATGCAGAAGTTAACTGACTGACTGACACCTGTAGATAAGCAATGAAAGCTGAGTACAGAGAGAAAACCCCAGATAATTCAGACATCAGGTGATTTTAGCTAGAGAAGTCAGAGAGGGAACAGGTGACAGAAGTACAGGCTCATATATCCATCAGCCTCACAGAGGGCATCTTAAATAAAGAAGTTTGTTGGACATACTGATCTTAACTGTGGAACTTGCTTTTAGTTTTCATCAGAACAGACTAAATGAGAGCAAAGATGAATACAGTAGCCAAGTTGTGCCACAACAGAAATATAAATCAACATATTTGTACATATATCCTTTCCGTGCGTATAATACACAACACAAAATGTTCTATTCAAAAATAGACATTTGATGAACTTTTTAAAAATAACACAGAAACTACATTTCACCATTTTCTCAAATCAAGACTATATCCTTATGCTGCAAACTGTTCATTTTACTGGACAGCCCTTAAAAGGATCAACGTACTTGATCTGAAAAGTGCTGCAGAAGTAAGGCATTGATATAGAATCAGGTAGAAATATGTAGTGCACGTACATGGGCTTGGGGTATTTTCCTTCTTTTTTTAACAACAAACCTGCCAGACCACATACACTGGAGAGAACTGAAGGCAATTGCAGCAGGAACATGCAAGTACAGGCTGTGTGAGATGTCATACTGGTACACACAATGCACTCTTTCCTGTTGAACCCATCAGATGCTTCAACTGCCAGTAAACCTAAAATCTGACCTGTATTAAAAATCACCTGAGAATTCAATGTAACTCTTCGGTGCCTCTGATGTCCCCACTATGGAGTTTTCTTGGGAAGATTAAAAGGGCAGCAGTGTTTTACAACAGCATGCCCTAGGTGGATATACACCAAAGGAAAGCAATTTCAGTTCCCAAGCTTCTGGCATAAAATGGAGAGAAGGACGACTTGTTTCTTTTTTACATGAATATTGTAGTGATCTTCAAATCAGTAAATTCATGTCAGTGTTTAATGTATTACTGTCTGAAAAGCATAAAGGTTTGTAACCAAAGCTTTGCTTCTTTTCAGCTGAATCTTTAGCTTTATTCTACATGGTGAGATCTCAGTGTCTTCTTTCAGAGATCTGTCTTGCCCTCATAATGACACATACAGGCAGCTCTCTGGCTATCCAGGTAGGGTTTGCATCCTAAATGGATAACTGCATCAAACAGCAGCTGAACAGTTGATTCACAAGCTGCAAGCAAAGAAGAGTTCAGTTAAAAGTATTCTTTGAGTGGAATATGAAACTAACAAGAGAATACTCTGGCAAACTGAGAATGATTCTAAGGAAGGAGCAATCTTCTCTGGGCATAGCAAATATATTGTCAAATGAAAGACTCAACCAACAGAGAGTCATTTAAGTTTTGAGTAAAGATTTTTTTATATGCCAAACAAAATGCAAATTCATTGCATGTGGAACGTTACCTCTGTTAAAAACATACTGAGTCTCGGAAAGATCAAAGAACTGGTTTATCTCCTCGCTCTTTGCATCCCAGTTTATGCAGAAGTTGCTATCTTTAACATCAGCTCAACAGAACTGAACAAATATTCACCAGTTCTGACACTAAAGACCAATACAATGATTTATTTACAGTTAAATAAATTGGAAAAGTTCAAACACAGGGTTGTTCTAAAAACTTAACTGCTCTCAGTGGGAGTATTTACTGTGAAAGTGACATTGCCAAGTTAAAAAGTGGTTATGTCATGTATCCATCAGATGCAGGCCAATGACCAGAAGGAATATCATATGGCCTGTTACTAAGAAACCTAACATTTATTCACTAGGGGACAGCATTAACTACTTCCACTATGACAGTAATTAATATCTTATTTCATAACAGGAAAAGATTCTGTGTTTTCCTACAGTTTACTAGCAATCACATAGTAGATATTTAGGAATCACCCAGCAGAACAGTCATATTACAGCTATGTTACAGTAAATGCAAGAATTATACATGCATTTTGATCCAGTTGTATTCCCATATTCATACTCCCAGATGGGCAGCATTATTTTTTCCCCTAAAGTTAAAATTAACCTTAACTCAAAGTTGGTTTTAACCCTGATCATTTTCCTATGCTGTGTCACTGCTCTGCTGTACATGTGGGCTGCATAGCAGAGGGACAGAACAAAGCACCTTTCATCAGCTTATGAAAATGTGGCCTTGCTGCACTGCACTAAGATTCTTTGCCAAGTTAAGCTTGGGTTGAAACTGAAAAAAAATAAAGGCTTTTTCACAGTTACCCTGGACACTCTCTGAGATTCCAAGCGTTTTCTGCACATCTCTGCAAATTTTTGAGAGGCAGGTCTGAAACTGCTCATCACAATCATTTTTTTTATTGCCACAAGTATCATAGCATCTGTCGTGGTGATTGCAGCACCTTGTCATTGAAGGGATACCGATGTCAAACTGTGAAGAAAACACATAGACACACACTCCGTTGGTATTCCAGTTAAGAAAAATATAACCTATGGACAGACTGTAACAGTTAGAAATCAAAAACTAACGTGATGGGTTGAGATAAAGACAGTTTAATAGATGAATAAAAGACGAAAAAAAGGTCCCAAAATAAGCAGTGTAAAAAGCATCCACCACATCTCACAAGCAGAGGGGACACTAAGCCAGTCTCTGACCAACAGCCACCTGGAAGTCATACACAGCTCTACCACCACCCCCTCCCCACCTTCTCCCACTGCTCCAGTTTTTATTGCTGAGCACCACTATGTACTACGGAATACCCCTCTGTTCGGTGTGGGTCTGCTGCCCTAGCCTCTCCCAACCTCTTGCCTAGCCCCAGCTTATGCTCTGAGGTGGTGGATGGGCAGAGTGGGGGGGGGGGAAGAGAAAGTCCCAAAGCTGAAGGACAACAAGCTAACTCATCTTTTCTTTCTAGCATTAAGGAAAATGGGTTAGTGTCAGTAAGGACAGCAAGAGTCAGAGCCAAACCCTCCACTCTTACAGGGCCACAGCTGTGGTTACTCAATGCTTTCAAGACTGTGCAAACAAAATATGAAACCAACCACTCAAAACCCAAGAAATTAATCACCAACATTACATTTCATGCTTGTAATATTTGAAAATGTTTATGCTGTGTTCTTTTACAATACTAACACTTCCCGTATGTTGTTACCAGAGCATGTGTTAGGAGCTGATAAGAACAGGGACCTTGTATACGGATCTGTGTCAGAAGGGGGGGATGGAAAAAATCATCTACACTGAAGAAAGCTGATGTATGGAAGATGCACAAAGAAGCCTCACAATGGAAATACCTGAACTCCAAACAGAGGGGATCCACAGCCATTTGGTGGTGATGGTTTATATCCATAGCGAGGTACAGGCCTTGATCCTGAAAAAGGTAATTTATCATGTCTCAAATAGGTGTTTTTTTGCACAGGATTTTAGTAGTTTTAAAACTCACCACAGACATTTGTTTGGCTCAAGATAGTATCAGTTACAGTTTTAACTTCAAATATATTCAGGCATGCACTTATCAACAATTCTTTCCAAATTACAACTTAGGGGTACTAAGTAATTTTTTTTAGAAAGAGGGACAAGACACCTGAGCAAGTGTCAATGTTTGCTTCCCAAGTTTAAAAAAAAAAAAAAGGAATTACTAAAATTGACGTGTTGGTTAAGTATGCAATATGTACGAGTATATTAACAGAGTACTTTAGTGTAAGTTCATTAATACTTCTATGCTTTATATGCAATCAACAGTAGTTCTCTGATTTTTTTATCTTAACTAGAATGAAACTTAATTTTTATTTCTACAGCTGTAGCATTAATAGAATTTAAATTAGTAGAGACTGCTAAACTCACATCTCCCTTAACACTCGCTAGTGCAGCAAGCCAAGGAATTCTGCATCCCAAGTTAAGGAAGACTGTGGAGTTAATTTCAAAAACGACCCTCCAGCTCATTTCGGTATTGGAAGCAAATGAGTCCACAATTAAAAGTAATGGAGAATTAAAAAAACCCCCACATTTGAAAGATGCATATTCTAGTACAGAGTGTAAATGTCACAGTGTCCTGGCCACTGTTGTGGAGCCAAGCCAGGGTGTCACCATGAGACTCACTTTAACAAATAATCCAACAGAGTAAACTGGGTGTGACATGGTTCCACCATGACAGGCTATGGGAGCCTCCCATTTTGGAGTGCTCTTGAAGCGCCAGTGAAAAGCCTGGAAAGAAATCCCCTTTCTGGAGCATTGCCTGCCCTGGCACCCAGGATGGGCATGGTAGGGGAGGTGATCACAGAAGAGGACAGGTTGGAAGGCACTACAGTGAATCATCTGGTCCAAACGCCTTGCTCAAGCAGGCTTCTCCTAACAATAATAGTCTAATATAATAATGATGATGATAATAATAATAACCATCATCATCTACCGGGTCATGCCAACTTGAGCTGCCTCAATTATTGCTCAGGTAAACCAGGCAGCTGAAACGCAGGCAAGAAGCACAGATGTCCTCTGCTGGTAGCAGCAGGATTTACAAATAGCAGGACACATTCCTTGCACTGGCAACCGCGGCTGCCATTAAAACCAGTTACTCAAGCGTGACTTTGGAACAACATATTCCATAGCTCAGATTTAAGCTTTTCTGTCCCAAACCGAAATGCTCGGGCGTGCTCGTAAATAACCAGCTGGAAGGAAGCAATTCTTCCCACTCCAGGGTTTTTCCCCATACACATCAGCTATATGTTTGACAGTAATACGCCTTTCTTCAAGACAAACGTCTTGGAGACGTTTAAAAGGAGCTATTTAAAAGTCACGTCAGGAGAACTGCTTACGTGTATGCATGCTCCGTACCCGTTATACACGTATTTAAACACACATACACGTACAAGAGCTTTCTTGCCGAGGCCCACACATGTATTTACAACTACGTACACCGCCAAGAACTCGATAGCGAGGTTTGCCCCGGCAGCGGCGCTGGGCCGCGGCGGGAGCGCAGCCCCGGCCGCCCTGCCCGGGACAAGGGTCGCGCCGCCAGCCCCGCTCACCGTCGCTGCACTTGTACTGGCAGAGCCCGTCCTCGCCGCCCAGCAGGTCGAGGGCGGCGTTCAGGTACATGTCGATCTTGTGCACGCCATTGCGGATCGTCTTCAGCGTCATCCGCCAGTCCGGGGTCTCCGGCGCCTCCTGGCCCCGCGCCGGCCGCCAGGCGCAGGCCGCGACCACCAGCAGCAGCAGCAGCGGGGGCAGCCGCGACAGCCGGCCGCGGGCCATGCCGAGCCCGCTAAGCAGCCTCCTCCTTCTCCTCCACCGCCCGCCCGGCCCGTCCCGCTGCCACCACCGTCACCGCCGCCATGGTCCCCGCGGCCCCGCCCGTGCGCCCGCCCCGCCGGGTGGGGCCTCCCCGTGCGCCCGCCCGATGGCAGCGCCGCGGAGCGCACCGTGTCCGCTCTGCCGTGTCCCCAGTGTCCTGTCCCCAGTGCCGTGTCCGCTCTGCCGTGTCCCCAGTGTCCTGTCCCCAGTGCCGTGTCCCCAGTGCCGTGTCCGCTCTGCCGTGTCCCCTGTGCCCTGTCCGCTCTGCCGTGCCCCTGTGCCGTGTCCCCTGTGCCGTGCCCCTGTGCCGTGTCCGCTCTGCCGTGCGGGGCCTTCCAAACCTGGGCAAGCGGGGCCTGCCCTTGTACCTTGGCACCGTGGCGCTGGCTGAGCAGGGCCCCGGGAGGTACCGAATTTCGTGATGATGTTCGGTGGGAAGGAAACTGACCCGGTCATGTTTACACGTGTGAGTGGTTCTCATGACATCGTCAGAAGTGCAAGGCGAGGTTGCAAAACAGAGCAAAATGAAAGTGTATCCGTTAAACGGTAAAAGTCCTGTCTTGATTTGTTCAAAAGAAAAATCAGACCAAAATGAACTTGCTTGGTAAATATCGTGTTTGGTTTTGAGATTTTAAAAAAAATGTATATTTAAATGCTAGATGCATCACAGATGAGCTGAAGTGGAAGCACGTGAAAATTGTTCTAATTTTGTAATGAAAACTCTGATTGATGTTGTGTAGAATTCCTCAGAAAAAAGCAATACTTGGCTTCAGGTCAAAAGTAACATGTAAAGAAGAACAGGAAATGGAAGGAGAACCAAGAGACTTTCAGATCAGACAGAGCATAAAGATACATATTCTACTGTGTTGGGGGTTTTTTATTTGCAGTCTCAGTATTTAATATTATATGTAGTTAACTGAAGAAATCGGTGGAAATAGTTCTTCAGAGAAAAATTAAGTCAAACAAAAGAGGGAGCTCTTTGTACACCTGTTCAGCTTTTTCCTATTTAGGATTTCTTTACCAAGACCCTAATTCAGCAAAATAATTTCTGTGTAGCAATATACTTAAATGCTTTCCTAAACAGGAAACCTTGCTGGGGGGGGGGGGGGGGGGGGGTGTCCAGAGAAGCAATTCATACTCTTAGTTTAATTATTTTGGTGCCTGACAGTGCCTTTACATGACAAATTCATGCTGATGTGGGGTTTTTACAAGTCTGGAAGATGGAGAAAAGTCAATGAAAATGTAAAAATTTTTGTTGTCTGACTGTGGTGAATTATAGAAAAAATACTATCACAACAACTGTGTTGTGTAAACATATGCCATTTACTCAACAGGATAATTAATTTAGAGGAATAAAGTAAAATAGATATTAGAAGTATTTGTCATTAGAATACGGTGAAGAATGTTCTAAAGCTATTGAAAATTTTCATACAACTGGCTGGAGTTATGTGAGTTTTGTGTTGATGGCACCAATCCACAAATCAAATTCTACTGCTTCAAAAAGAATTTTTGCACACTTTTTGTGTGGAGCTCTTACTGAATGTGAGGGTATTATGTATAGTCTGATGTTTTCTTTATGACAGCAAAGAGCCTAATTTTAGATCTCCTACTTGGTTTTGTAGAATTAAGTCTGTATGTTTAAGGTACTGACTTTTTATATATTTGTATTGTTATATAAAATGTGTGTGGGTATAAATATATATATGCACATACAGTGTGTGATAGTGTGTAGAGTAAAACTCTACTTGGTGTTAAGAGTTTGCTGGATACCTGAAATATATATACATACACAGGGATCTTAAGATAGTAAAGATGCTTTTTATTTAAGTTGGAGATTTAAGTTTTAAAATTCCTTTGTTGTGACCAGCTGCTGTTAAATTAATAAAACTTAGAGCTACAAAAATTGCCCCAGGCTAGATGATCAGATGATGTATATGAACTAGATATGAATTGTCTAAGTTTGTAGCTGCAAAAACTAGCAAGCAGATTTATTATTTGAGTAACTGTTGCATTGCAACAAATCTCATGGTCATAGCCAATCTGTGGATTAATAGATGGTCCGAAGTCTACTTCTGCAATAAGCCTGAGGAATCAAGTGCCAAGCAAGGCAGCCTCCTGAGGCTTTCTGGTGACTTAGACCTTGAGATGATGTGAGTTCTTTAAAGCAGCCTGGCTGCTGTCCTTTCTGTGAAGTTCACATATTGCCAGTGCAGTCATTTTCCAACCACTGCTTCCAGTATTATTGTCTCTTTTAGCTAGATAAACAACAGCAACTGAAATGCAATGTGAAAAGTGGAAAAAAATCCAAAATAACAAGAAAAAGATATTTTAACGTCTGCTTTTATTAGAGACTTTTGCTGTGGACTTGTGCCTGTAAAATTCTCTTCCCACAGGCTCTGCAAAATTGTGATATTCATAGAGGGTTAAGAATTTTCAAAATACATTCCTTAAAGATTTGTACTGCTTGTTGCTAAGTTACATGACTGCTGATTGTGAAAAAGGACTATTTTTGCATGGGTGATTTGAAGGAAGCATTTCATTTTCCAAGCTTCAGACATTGTACCGTGAGATGAGACCCCTTGTCACATGGTGGCTAATCCAGTCATAATAGCTGGCAACCTGCGTGTACACGCCAGGGTGACCAGCCTCCCCACAGTTCTCACCCCAGCTCACAACACCCCAGACATAGGCCACGTTTTCTGCATCAAAACAGACCAGGGGGCCTCCTGAATCACCTTTACAACTGTCTGTGGAGCCATCATAAGTACCTGAAGAGGAAATAAAAAGCAAAATTGAGTTAAGATACAAGCTGGCACACAAGGCAGAGCTCAGGAGATTTTTCAGGTTTGTCGCTTCCTGACAGGTGTCTGTCTAATGGTCACCAGTAAAGGAGATTCGGAATCTCTTCAAGTCTGTTACTTACTTCTCATTTCAAGTGCAGGGCCTCTCTTTATACTTGTGGCTGGCCCAAATTCTCATTTGCTTTTTCATCAGTCTTGTTTTACCCAGTGCAATAGGGAACAATTCAGCCACATTGCCAGCTATAAGAAGTAGCCCATAAAGATGGAACAATGTAAAAAGATTTGTAGACTGATTCCTTTGGAAGTGAAGATATAATAATATGTGTACGCCTCTGTGTCTGCCTTTGGTGTCCTCTCTACCCAGTAAGCCATTGTGCAGTCTCATCTGTACAATTATTTTCTTTACCAGCTTTATGAAAACAGATGGGCAGGCATGAGAAGGAGAGCACATGAATCCTGGGATGAGAGGGAGAGCAACTGTCTGTAAGTGCCCTCACTGCATGGTTGGTCCCAGGGCTGCTACCTGGTGCTCCTTTAGGAACACCAGGTAGCAGCCCTGAGGCACAAGTGTGCAGGATCCAGTGCCCTTTATGCTTCAGTGCTCACAAACTTACTCATTTGCAGGTCAGCAAATAAGGAAAATTATTTCCAAAAAAATGAAGCAAGATGGATATGATATAAACAGAAATGCTGCTACAGAGCTAGAATGTGATTTTTGCTTTTTTCCTATATACTCAGTAAAAGTTTATGGATTTCTAACACCCTTACTATACTTTTCTGCTTGGTTGACTGTCCTAGTATGAAGGAGTCCATACAAAGCATGACTCCCCAAGCTTTTAAAAATGTAACCTCTTTTTTGAATCTCTACATTTCTGAGAAAGAGTTACGTGAACTTTTCAGAGTTGGGATTACTAATCCTATGAAACAAGATTTTATTGCCTTTAATCAGTTTAATTAATGCTTGGATTACTAACTCCTGTGGATACCAGCCCTTAAAGTTTTTATTTGCATCAGGGATGGAAAGTTAACCCCTGATATCCCCTTTCTGAATGTGTCTCATGTGGTATTGTCATTATCCCCTTGTAGTAAAGTATGATCACTTGAAATATACTGAAGAAAAAAGAGATAAGTTACAGAATTGGTGCAGTAAATAAGCCCCGTATCTTACAGATGACATGCTGAATTTATCATGAATGATTTTGCTTTCATATATGGTTTTTATTTTCTTGTTGAGTAGTTTGTTTAAATAGTGCCTTTACTTTTTGATTTAACAGTTGAAACCATCTGCCCTGTAAGTTGAATACTCACTGCTCTTTTAGTCATGTATTTGGCAACATTTTTTGTCACTTGAGAAGCAAAAATGTGTATTCAAAATCCTCATTTTAATACTACGAGTGGCAACCAGTTTCCTGGCCAGACTACTCTAAGTTTGCAAAGTTAACTGTATTTTCCTGGGATGCAGTGTGGTAGTGGCAAATGTCTAAGCAGATGAATAGTTACATTCTAGTCAACAGGCTGTGTGTTCCAGGACAGGCATTAGCTTAAACATGTTGCTGAATCAGAATCAAATAGAGTAAAGGTAGGAGGTTCAGTAGGCTGTAGAGTGCTTGTGTATTTAGAAAACATAACTCAAATTACATGCAAAAATTTGCCCATATAATCATAGAAACTTGTCATGCTGTCATCTGAACTCTGTTTATGAATACGTATATAATGGTGGATGCCACAGGCTCCAGTGGCTGACATTTTGCCAACAGTGGTGTTGTGGTAGTTGGTTTATTGTCTTCCTTAAGTCTGGAAGATTCCCACCCAGTATATCTGGCCTAAACTGAGACCTTGATGGTAGAAATTATAGTAATAAAATTGATGCTTACCTGCACATGCCATTTTTTTAAAAAATCGTCCTGGATACAATTCAGAACAATTGTGAAATAAATTAACATTTCCCCACTTGAGGATAAATTGTTTTTTGTAATCTAGAAAAGAAAAAAATATTTTCAAAATTTAAAATTGTAAGTACACATTAGACACATTTAATATAATAATTTGAAAGTTAGTTATTTACTTATTTAGAGAATATTATCTTCAGTATTATAAACCAGAAACCTTAAACTGCCACTAACATTTACCCAATATATTGGCCATATATTTCAAAATAAAAGCAGAGTGGTGTAATTGCAGTGTTAACTACAGTACTTTCATGTGACATTTTCACCCTTTCCATTTCCTTGTATCCCTCAGGGTTTTTTTTCCTGTGTTTTCCATATCAAGGTTTCCAGGCACTTGGAAACTGGTATATTGCTTTCTGTGAAATGGAGATGTGGCTGTGATTCATCCTTATTACCTTTTTTCCAACTTGGCTCTATCTTTGTGGAGTACTTACTGTAGATACAGGTGAATTATGTATTCACAAGTCTAAAGAGATGCTCTATTTTGGTCTGTCTGTTTGCTAGCAATTCCCAACTTTGCATTTGCTGGGTGGATGCCACTGAGTATGGAGAGGAGGAACCTCAAAACCAGGCTGGAACGCTGTGATACAAAACAAATGCTTCCCAAATCTTTGAAAGCATGATTATACTTGGCTTATGTGTCTCTGTGCAAGCTTCTCTGGGCTAAACCCAACCATGGCAGTGACAACATGTGCTGAGTTTCATGACTGCTGGCTGCAGCTCAGATCCTGTTGGGAAGGGGACAGAGGACAAGCTGTGACTGTGGGCCCCCGTGAGCTACCAAACACCATCTGTTACATGTTGTTAACAGGTCTCAACAGCTAATACAATTATTAGATGGACAAAAGGAAAATTTCTTACTGTTGGGGTAGTTTTCATCCAGAGATGTCCTCCATATCAATCTACTAAGTGGCTGAAACAGCAGAGGAAGCAGTACAGAAAAGAGAACCCAACAATGATACCTGAGTGCCAAACCACAGCCTACATTTTCTGTACTCAGCCTCTTCTGACTGCTTTGTGCACAACTATTCTTCAGCCTTTTCAAAATAAAAGCTCATCGCAATTAGAAAATGAGTTATACAAATAATACATTCCTGTAGCAAGCACTAAACCAAATACCTTTCTCTAGTCCCCATCCAGAAACCTTGCATGTGTCACCAGTCTTGAACATGTACTCTGACCAGGGGACACAGGCAGGCATGCTGTTGTCTTCCAGGAAGCATTCTCCATGCTGAGAACTTTTCAGCTCCAGCAGAGCAATGTCATTTTCATAAGTTGATGCATTGTAATTTTCATGAATTATCACTTGTTTTAGTTTCAAAGTATTTGTCTCTTTGTCGTGGTCTATTGTATGCAGCATTCCAACCCAGACAAGGTAGAGATGGACTCGATTTGCCCTGGAAAAAACCAGCCAAATAAACACAAGAACTTACATTTCAACTGTTTTAAAGCTGTAAACTGTTGCATTTTATCAAAGTTTCTGTAGAATAAAAATTCACATTAGAGACATATATTTTCTTTCTGGACTTAATGCCCAAGTTTTTCTGAAGTGTAGCAAATTCAAGACAGGTGACACATGCTGAGTACTGCAACTAATGCAGAAAATGATGTTAAAGCCAGGCTCTGTTTAGTGTTGTGACAAAAAGAAACCAGGTGTTTATGCTGCTCTGATAATAGAGTAAGCAGATGTGGATGGGACTGGCAAATCTTACATGTCTGCTCTTGGCTTGTTCTGGGGAATATATGACCCCAGGGACATTCTCTGGGAACAGATCTTGGACTTCCCCAAGGTAGAGACGGAGAAGAGGTCCCTTGTATTTAATTTCAAGCAGAGTGGCTACAGTGGACCTTTCCTGCCTGTCTGCTATCTGACTAAAGTATGCCATGTCTCTTCAAACTCATTGTTACTTTTTATCTTTCTATTCACTGCCAAAACACTCTATTTTCCCTGAATCTTCCTCATTGTTCATGTGGGTGAGTCGGTATTTTAAACTGTTCTGTTCAACAGACAAATAGAAATTAACAAACATGTAGCTGAGAATATCCAAAACAATCTTTTTGCCTTGCAGTAAGAAAATAATTCCCGAGTTTGTTTTTACCTGACACAGTGAGCAGCAGTCAGAACCCAACAGCCACCAATATAAACCCCTCCACAGTACACTGTTGAACCTTCATTGCTGGTGTCTTTAATTGCCACTTGCCAAGGGAATTCACCCTATTCAATCAACAAACACAAATAATGAGAAGTCATTGCAGTTGTACAACTTTTAGTGCATAAAGGGAAAAACATCTCTTGGTATCACCTAATCTCCTTGACTATGTCTGATTTTAAATAAAAGATCTGCTATCCAGAAGTTGTAAATTGGGCTCCATGAGATATAAAGGATTTATATACTAAAATTCAGTAATTTTATTCAATCTTCTGACTTGGTGCAATGCCTCCTTCCCTCCAGCTTTCAGTCATGAAACCCCTTGTAGTCAGAGAAACAGATGTAGGGTCTGACCCTACACTTTTGCTGTATTGTCTTTTAAAGACGCAAATTTTAATTCCATTTTGCCAGAATTGTTATTTTTAGCTGTAGTATTAATTGTTTTTCTGAGTAATTTTCAGTGTCTAATTGTACTATAATGCTCAGTTTTGTAACTCCATATTTTACTTTATAAATTGTGCTTCTCTTTACTTTCATTCAGGGCAACGCCACTACTGCTGCAAAACATGGCATAAGCTGATTTTGTTATTTCCTTAAGTTTAACAGAAGGCAAATAATGCCCATTTAAAGCAATGCTGAATGAACTCATATCTGGTAAGGTTATTTTTTTACCTTTCCTGCAATCTCTCCACCTATGATTCTTTTCCGTCGAGTTAGTGTGTGATTTCTAACACCGCAGTGCACTTGGGGAAGAAGTGTCTTTATCATTTTTCTTTCTTTAACAAAAAGGAAAAATGTATCTCAGAATTCAGGTATATATTCTCTCTATTTGGAGACAGGCTTATCTTTATCTTGAAAATCTGAGTGCTGCAAATATGCCAGCAGCTGAAATAGGAGGAAAACAAAGATGAAAAATTTTGGCATCTGTCTTTGCTTTGAAAATTGTTTGTGTCTTAGCATCACATTACTTCTCTCCCTTTTCCAATGCTGCTTGCATTCCGGTAAATAATTTTAAGGATGTTCCCCTAGGTTTGCTGAGAGTTTACCTCAGCTGGGAGTTCACCAGTTGCCAAAACATGCAGATGTAGGTCCTCAGCCAGGATGAATTATTACCGCGTTCTTGAAATCAGTGAAAAGTGAGACCAACAGTAAATCCCACAGTGTACATTAGTAAATCACAAAGTCAAAATATCTGAGTGTTCTGGATCTGAGGAGCTGGCTGGCAGCTAGAAAGTCACTAATAAGAGGGTATGCTGTTGATTTTGGAGGGCTAATTACACTCACCTTCATCCATACTGTCATTTTCAGCAACTTCTTCTTTGCCTATAGTAGAATAACAAAACACTAAAATTATTGGCAGACATTTACTTAAATCTATGTCTGTGTGCCAAAATTGTGGAACACATTTTAAATGCATAAGGGCATACTGTTCTCATGGAGAGCAATACTCTCCAGCCTGGTGCCTGCTGTTTCCTTTCCTGCTAGGCACTGTTTGGCTGCCTCAGCCTAAAAATGACCTACAGCCAGCAGATACTCATTTATAACTACACAACATCTACTCACTTTCCAAGCCTAGGGAGCCCTTCTTCCAGGAAACCCTGAGAAACTGCCTTTTTTTCGTTTGTGATCTCTAAAGAGATGTCCCATTCTTCTCTACCAAAAACCACCTAAATTTCTCCTGCCCCATCAACCTTTGAAACTTTCTAAAAACCAAAGGAGCATTAGGTAACAGGTTTTTGTTTGATTTTTTCCCCCCCAATTTAGATTATGCTGTGTGCCTCCTTTAACGGGGTAAGGGAGGATATTCAACACAAGAGGTAAATTAAATGCTTGCTGAATCTGGTTTGTCAGCTTTTATTCAAACGAAGTGCCCACTGAATTCAGTCCTTAAATGGGGGCTGAGCATTGTGTCTGTTCTCATGTCACTGACAGTAATGTTTACATTTAGAGTTCACTTTACCTGTAGTAATTACCATTTACCAATAGTTTTTACTTTTTTGGCCTTAGACTTTCTCTTATGAGAGCAAGGAAAACATTCTGATTTTAAAACAAAGCATAATCTTTTCAACAGAGAGGGGAACAGCACAGAAGAATTATTATATTGACAAACTAGTTGAATACCTCATTTGTGAGGAAAGTATTCCTGCTCACCCTCTCTACACTTTCTTAAGGGATACCAGTTTGATAGCTGGCCACTTAAACAAAAGACATAATCTGCCTTAAGCTTCCAAAACCATCATCTGTTTTCTTCCTTCCTTTAGTTTTCTTGTCATTCTTTTCCAGAAAGAAAGGAAATAAAATTGTATGACCTTTTCTTCCTCCTGTGCATAACATAACATAGGGAAGACTGATTCTTGCATAATAAATAGTGTAATAATATGCATTGTGCAGCCTCTAGCTTAGGGCTGAATGAAAGGAAAGAAACAAAAACATCTTTCAGAAAAAAACCTGCACAGAGAACTCCAGCTTCATCCTCTCCTGTGAGGCAGTCGATATCTTTGTTGCAGACATTCTTATTTGGAATACAGATATTTGACCGACAGTGGAAACTGTTGCTTCCGCACTCTGTAACACAGGAGAATTACAAATGTAAATCACAGGATCATTTGGTTCAGCAACCTCACACTGTCAGAGAGCTTTTTAAAATATAAACCAAATGTATATCCATATTACATGGGACCTGGCTGTTCATAAAGAGATTACAAAAGCAAGCTCTGTGCATGTAAACAAAATGAATACTTGGCTCTCCTCACTTTAAATCTTGAAGTTATAAGACTTGAAAAATGTGGATCCCTGTTACCACTGCAGTACTGTACTGCTAGACTTGGTGTCAGTCCATACCAGTTTCATTCCATAACACGTCCACACTCAACCTCAGCCAAAAGACTTCCAATTTCACCAGTGTTACTGATCACCTCAAATGAGGAACTGATGATGCTTGTGCCAAATCTCACCCTCCCAAATCAGAGACCAAGCTGAGTTTTGGTTGCATGCGCTAAATGCCTAAATGCAGGGTTAGGAATCAAGAGTCCTTTTAGGAAGAGACTGGATGTAATAATTTACTTCTTCTAAAACTCTTGGTTATATGAAAAGGTATTATAAACCTGAGAACCCCTTCCCTTTTAAATCTTGTGATCCCTTTGAATGTTATCAAAAGCAAAGCAGTGCTTGAATTCATGGCAGGGTCTTCTGAGCTAATTTAAAATCTCATGTCAATCTACTATTTAAGGTATTTGTCTTTAATAGAAAATAAGATAGTTCTCTAAAAGTATCCAGATATCCCAATATGATCCAAAGACCACTGAACTCAACTGAAATACTTATTTTGATTTCAGGAAGCATTGTTTTCAGCCCATTCAGCTGAAACAGCACTATTTTTGTCATGTGGAATCCAAATAAATGTCTACTAGATGTATGAAATCACATGTATTTATTTTTTTTTCTAAAATTTCTGTGACCATGTTTCCACAATTATAAGATTAATCTTACTTACAATTGTAACACTACAAAACTAAGGTTATGGAGGGATAATGATGGGATTTGTAATCCACCTTAGCATTGGGCACTGGAAACCCAAATTTTGGAAGTATTCTCCTGCATTCAGGTCATGCTAGATCCATTCCTCATTTCTAATCAGAATTTTTACAGCTGGAATTGCAGATGCTGAAAGAGTGACTTCTCATGAACAAGCAATGTGCCAGGAACTCTTCACAGATGTTCCATGGATGATCTTGCATTAGTAATAAATTTAAGAGAGATCTTCCTTTGGTTTAAAGATAGTTCATTAGAAAACCAGTGTCGTTTAATTACTATTGATTTTTTCCAAGTAAAAATACATTTTCATTCTAACAGGACTCATTTTTTGTATCAATTTTTAACGGCTTCCTAAATAATTTCATTTTATTTCCTCATCCTCTGAGGAAATCCAGATTCTCAAGAGATCACTTGCCTGCTTCAAAACTGTATTTTATGCCTTTTTTTTGCCCTTCCTTATACATAAACTATGGTTTGATTGCTTTGATGTAGTGACTTACTGGACAACAGAATTTAGCTGTTACATCACTGTAAAAATTCTTTGTGGGTGGTTTTCTGCTGAAATTAGTACGAAACACCTGACAAAGGAAATTCTTACCTCTACAGCACAGTTCATCACTCAGGTCTCCACAGTCATTGATTCCATCACAGGTTTTATTCAGAGAAATGCACTTCTTGTTGACACATTGAAACTCCCCATCTGAACAAACTGTGCAGCAAGATGAAAATGAAGTTAGTGTGGAATTGACTGTAGGTTCATAATTGCCCAGGGAAATACTCTGCCTGCATATTTGATTCTGTCAGCAGTTTGGCCTATCAGCAGTAGGTATGCTGGGGCCCAGTCAGGTAAATAGGAATATTTTTTTAGTGTTTTGTTTGCCTTTTCATGAGGGTTTCAGTGTGACCATTTATTTTCTTCCTCCAAATTCCAGTAGTCTGGCAAAAGGGAATTTAATTTCTTCTAATGAAAGGACTGGCAAGGACTAAACCAGAAATGACCAGTTCAAACCCACTGCAAATGATTCAAGGAACTAGGATGATGGAGGTTCCTCCTCTAGAAAGAACTCATCAAGAACCTGTGAATAACTACTTTTATAAGAGAAACCTGAGATGATTCATAGCTTTTCTAGTCAGCAGCATCTCAGGCTGATCCTCACCAGTCCCAGAGAAAGCTCACTGCAGAGAATGAAAAGCTGTTAGAATTCTAAACAAGGCCTTGATTCCCCTTTTATCAGTGAGAAACTGAGGAGTCCTAAACCCCCCATGAGACACCAGCAGTTTCACCATAGCCATGTTTGTGTGGCTGCAGTGCTCCTGGTGTGCTAATGGACCTCCCTCAGTGAGCACGACAGTGTCACCTGGCTGCCCACCAGTTAACCCGGGAGAGATAAGACTTGTGGGATACAATATACCTTGGTACCCTTGGAAGGGATGGTGGAACAAACAGAACCATGTGTAAAATAATTTTCCTTTGGGGAAATACCTGTAAAAACACTTCAGGAGCAACAGTGATTTTTCAAACTTGCAAACTCAAGACTGTCTTGACTCCAGATTGCCTCAATTATCTTAAAGTATGCAAAATTATGATTTAAAATAATCAAAGGGTTTCAGTGCAGGTTTTCTGTGGCTGAGAGTTCAGCAAACTAGGTCCTCATTATTTAAAATAAACTTAAAATGTAAAAACACCGAAGAGATATTAAACTAAAAGAACTACTAACCTCTGAGATTTTCTTGGCACTGCAGGCTAACAAGTCCCTCATTACTATCTCTTGATTTCATCTCTGTGTGACATTCAGCAAGACTTGTCTCCAGGCCCCTGCAACTTATTTGCAGACAGTGCAATGAATTTAAGGCAGATTCTGTGATGCTGGAATTGGTTTGGTAATATTCAGCACCTCTGTGAAGATACAAATAATAATAATAATAACAAATTATATCATTTCACCATGGATTGTGCACTGCTTTTATTGTTTAGAATTTATATGATTTCCCTCAATGTCAAAGAATTTTGGTCATGGCTAAGAAAAAGAGCAGATTTCCCATGGAGTTGTCTAGGGGTAAATGGGAGATGTTTACTTTGGAAGAAAAAGTGCTAATTTTTGCAGGTTGCTACCTAGAACTGTCCCCAAATCCATATGTAGCTCTATGAAAGACACTGTGTATCATGATGGATAGAAAAGTCTCCTTATGCAGCAAAACTTGTAAGCTCAGATCTCTATCTCTGTGTGGACATGGGTGAGCCATAACCAGGAAACCATCCTGCATGGGGTCAGCTATCCTTGGTGCCATCAAAACCAGTGAATATTGAGGAAGCTCAGGCCACTGCACGGCTGGGATTGATAAATTTTCATCTTTCTTGGTTTTACCTGAGCAGTATTCTCCTAACAGTGTATGTATGCCCTACCTTAAAGAAATATGGATCGAGTAAATAAGTAACTAGAGAGGCTTTCAGTGAGACTCCAGGGCTCAGTGCTCTGTCCCAGGGCAAACCTTTATCTGCTATTTAAAGCTACACTGATCAGGACTAGGAAATACTTCCTTTTCACCCAGAGAGGCACTGCAATAGCAGTTTCAGATTTTTGGGGACATTTTTAGGGTTTTTTTTCCGTAAGGTTGGGGAAGCAAGTCTACCTAAGTTAAATTAGTTGTACAGGTGTAAAGTTATTATGTACAGGATACAGAGGTGACTCTATGAGGAGCTGAATATGCAACTTGGGTCATCAGTGTGGTCACAGGAAAAAAAACAAGTTCTGTGGGGCTTCAGCCATCCCTGGGGCCAGGGCAAGCAGTGGCAGCAGGGTAAGGGGTGAAGGGAAAAACCCCATGTTCAGGTTCTTGTTCGTCTGGCTGGTGTAAGTGGCAAAACAGAGCTGTACTCTATTGTCAGCTGTCCTGAGAAACCTTTCTCTGCACACAGATTGTTGCTCAGAGCTACCTGGGGATGCTCCATCCATGCACTTTCCCTAACACAGGCCTGAGAGAACACCTCCAATTGGTCTTCATCTTTATTTTAAAGTAAAACAATTATGGTTTGCATAGTTGTAACCTGTAACAGAACACAAAAATTGTTTTGGCTCTCACTCTCAGGTGTCAGTTTAAGAAGTTTTATCAGAATATTGTAGCCAATACACTGTTCATGAGTTTTCTGTTTTAACAGTTGGCTGTGACTGACACTTCTGTAAGCATCACTACTTTTTCAGATCCCTTGCAGTTATCCAGAGATAAATTCCCCAGACTTACAATTCAAAGCCAAGGTGCCTGCAAGCCACATTTGCTTCATTCATAGTCCACTCACTAGCGCATACAAAACTTTCTTCCTTGTGATTCACAGGTTTTACTCGAAGCAAACTTGAATCTTCATGACCCAGAGAGACTGAAAATGTTTCTTAAAACATAAAAAAAAGAGAGAAATGAAAAAAATCCCGAAACAAAATCATATTATATAGATGTATCTAGTAGAAAGACAGCACAATACCAAATCAGGACTGATTTTGTATTTACAGCTGAAGTTCATATGGAAAGAACACTAGATTGGGAATCTGAAGTTTCAGGTATTATTCCTGAATTTTCTGAGTATTGACTTTGTGTCTTTGAGCCTGCTACTTTTTCAGAATATGCCAGTTTAAGGACAAATGAGGGTAATGGGTACATAAGAGTACCTGAAAGTCTACCAAGAACAGGTTGCATTTTAGTATAATAACCTTCTTTAGGGGACTTTTGGTAACCAACCAATAATACTTGAAGTGAGAGGGCCAGATCCTGCTTCTATGACCTGTGTAGCAAAATGCCTGCAGCAATCTGTGTAACAAAATCAGCAGGAGGATGACCTGGGCCTGTCAATCACTTTATTTTTTTATGAAAATCAACAGATACTGCCCATTTTCAGTGACTTTTCATTTTCTGTTTGATTTGTTACTAGTGCAAGAAAATGAACAGACTTTCTGAGCTGTAAACAGTGTAAGCATCTCCTTAGCCACCCATGACTGATAAATTCTGGAAAAGGAGGTGTTAATACCTTTAGGCATGCATGTTCCCTTGTGCAGGAACTTTGCTTTGGGCTGTTGACACTCATAGCTCTTCAGCTGACAGTAGGTACGGAAGTTCTTTCCACTGGTGGAACAAACTACAGAGCCATTCTTTGGGCACTGGTAGGGAAGCTTACAAAGGCATTTTCCCTCCACACATCGTTCCCATGGCTGACAAAAAACTTTTTTACAGGACTTGTGGGTGTATTGGTTGCTTAAGCATTCTCTTATGAGGTAGGTGTCTTGCTCAGCTGGCTGGGCAGGCTTAACCTGTCGAAAGGGGGTTTTTTCAGCATTAAATGCTGCATTCTGCAAGGCACAAAAAAAAAAAAAAATTAAAATAAAAGCAAGATTAGGGACTGCATCAAGAGTTTTGCAGATCTCTTCACTGACCTCAGCAAGTGTCCATTCGTAAGCCTTTCCAATCTAACCAAAAGTTGCTAAATGCCATTTATAGTGTTTATCCCCTTGTCTTGGCCACCTTGTCTTCCTGTTTTCCTGAACACTTTTTTTTCTTTTTGGGTCATTTACCTGGTGTGATGTTCACTCTCACTGATCTCCCCCAAACTTTATACTCTTTACTTTTCAAACATCAACTGAAGTGCAGAGCAGATTATAAACATTTAGGAATTTAAGCACCAGAAAGTGAAAAAAATAGCAATTTGGGTTTTTTTTTTCCTAAGATTTGTTTTATTGGCCTGGTTGACTTTGGATTTAAATATCACCAGTAAGTATTTATGAACTACTTACTAGCAAATAAATCTATAATTAATGATTTGTTTTGCAGAGTCCATATGAGTGCTCAAATAACAAGTACCTCAAGTATCTGAAAGCAATTTGAAAATTGAATGCTCTTCCTTATCAACTTTTTTCCTGTATCTTGCACAGCAGTGGATTTGCAGGGTGGTTGCTGGCCATCACTGGACTGCAGATACAGATTCTGACCCCCTCCCTCTGACAGCCTCTGGGTGAGTGGCTCTGCACCTGTGTTTGTGCAGCTCTCTGGTGACTTCAGTGCTGGCTGGATGCTTTTGCTTACTAAGATCTGTGGGTAGTATGAATGATGAAACATGAAAAATATATATGGATGGGCTCTGTGTGAAAATGGGAGAGAAACGTTAGTCCTCGAATGTGATTTATCAGCTTTGACTGAGTCAACTGAATCAATAGAGCTGAAGTTTAAAGTTCTCATGAGGAAATCCTGGCCACAGTAAAGTCAGTGAGGATGTTGTTGGGGCAGAATTTAATCCAATACCTCTCCTTTTCACGGTTGTATAATGTAATTAAATTCGTCCTGCTGTTCTGGGGTCAGTAGGATCCAAACTGCGAGCCAGATCCGGCTTGGCATAACTCCCATACTGTGTTAGGTGTTCCTCCTCACCGGGAACAACAGGTGCTGATTTTTATCTCAGGACTTCTCTGAAAGACTTGGGTTGTGCTGAATGCTCAGCCCAGACCGGCTTTCCTGGGCACTTCTGCCCGAAGACAACCCGCAGCAAACCTTCTGGCAGTGGGACATACCACGCTGCCGTGTTACAAGGCTGCAATCCCGCTTCTCAAAAAAGGGAGGCAGGGAAAATTGCAGCACCTTTCTCTGGTCAGCCTTGCTTGCAAATTTGATTTAGGATAGGCTCATGATTAAAATATTTTCCAGAAACCTGTTAGCATAAGCCCCGGATAGAATCAAAACATGAAAGAGAAATAGCAAACTTCACACATTCAGGCTGGGCTAAAACAAATGTATGAAACACAAATACTATGAAAGGAAACTTTTTTAAAAAACTCAACTGGTTTTGCTTTTATAACAATAAACTGTTTATTAAAGGTTTTAATAAATTACTGCTAACACAATAAAACGTATCTTACCTCTGATCCACAAAGACAAAAGAGACACAAGAAAACCAAGCAAACTGGGAGCATTCGCATGATGAGATTTTTATCTCCCTTCCTAGACAAATTCCTGTGGCTGGGAGTCTTTTGAGTGTCAGCTGTTAGATTTGTGTTTAATTTTTAGCCACTAGAAAAATATTTTGAAGCGTGTTTAGAAATAAAGTACAGGAGCCTCAACTATTAACTGATAAATCTGTTCAAAAGATCCTGCCTTAACTGGTTTTATGTACACGTAAGTGTATGGCGAGATAACCAAAGTAAAGCCTTTGAAGTAAATGATTAAAAGGAAGCGCTTGTGAGGGTTACACTTTTCTTTTCTTTGCCCAGAGGAGTGCGATCGATCCGTCCCACGGGCTCGCCGCGCTGCTGTGTGCCCGGTTCCTGTGCCAGACGGATGTTCCCCGCAGGGTACCCACGCCAGGCGCTCCCGCCGCTCCCACACGGCACGCTGCCATTGCCTCCCTCGGCAATTTAAAGCCCTTCGCGACAGTGTCGGCCGGCAGGTGCCCTTTCATTTACGGCAGGCAGCCTCGCTTGCGGCAGCGCGGGAGTTTCCGGGCGGGGCCGGCGCGCACGTGCAGGTACGTCCCGCGCGGGAGGGGATGGACGCTGCCGTGGCCGTCTGTCCGTCCCTCCGTCTGTCCGCCAGCCCTCGGGGAATAGCCCCGGGAACCGGCGTCCCCGCGCGTCCCGAGGGCCCCATGAGGCACCGCGGGTGCGCCCCCCGTGCGGCCGAGCCCGAGGAGTGCGGCCCGTGGGAACCTCCTGAGGTTTAACGGGGACGAGTGGAAGGGTCGGGGCGACCCCCGGCATCACCACAGGCTGGGGGGATGGACAGAGGAAGAGCAGCCCTGCCGGGAAGGACATGGGGGTGCTGGTGGGTGAGAGGCTGGACATGACCCAGCAATGGGCACTCAGCCCGGAGAGCCAAACGTGTCCTGGGCTGCATCCAAAGCAGTGTGGGCAGCAGGGCCAGGGAGGGGATTCTGCCCCTCTGCTCTGCTCTGCTCTGGTGAGACCCCACCTGCAGTGCTGCATCCAGCTCTGGGGCCCCCAGCACAGGAAAGACGTGGAGTTTTTGGAGCAGAGCCAGAGGAGGCCACGAAGATGGTCACAGGGCTGGAGCACCTCTACTCTGCAGTCAGGCAGAGAGTGGGGATTGTTCAACCTGGAGAAGAGAAGGCTCTGGGGAGATTTTACAGCAGCCTTCCAGTGCCTGAAGGAGGCTACAGCAGAGCTCGAGAGGGACTTTTTGCAAGGGCACTTTGGGATAGAATAAGAGAAAGTAGTTTTAAACTGAAAGGGGATAGTTGAGAAGGGTATTGGGAAGGAATATTGGGAAGGAATTCTTTACTGTGAAGGTGATGAGATACTGGAACAGGTTGCCCAGAAAAGTTATGGATGCCCCATCCCAGGGAGTGTTCAAGGCCAGGCTGGGTGGGGCCCTGAGCAACCTGTGGAAGATCTCCCTGCATGTAGCAGGGGGATTGGAAGTAGGTGATCTTTAGGATCCCTTCCAACCCAAACCATTCTATGATGTTCTCACTTTGTGCCATTTACTTGTGGGGCTGGAGAGTGTCACCAGCCTTTGTACAGATGAGTGAAAAAGATGCTGGTCACTGCTAGTCACTTGTTGCAGGTGGATGTTGCAGGGGATGACATCTTAGGTGTAAACTTGATTTTTTCATAGGCCAGCATGTTTTAAGTGAGGATTGAAAAGGACTAATCATTAGATTAACAAACAAGGCTGACAGGAGACTGTAATTTGTACAGCAAATCAAATGTGACACATCTTTTATATCTTAAACAACTGATTTTTGTGCACAATGTAGGAAACAGTAGAGAATGTCTTTTCGTGGAAGAGGAGGTGGAGGAGGAAGAGGAGGTGGCTTCAATCGTGGAGGAGGTGGTGGTGACAGAGGTGGCTTTAACCGTGGCGGACGAGGTGGCTTTGGACGGGGAGGTGGAAGAGGAGGCTTCAACAGAGGAGGATATGACCAGGGCCCTCCAGAAAGGGTAGTTTGTAAGTTACGTGGAGAAACTTCATTTATTTAATTTAGAATGACTGCTCCAGATCTTTAGCTTATTTGTTCTTTATTTCAGTATTGGGAGAGTTCATGCATCCCTGTGAAGATGACATTGTTTGTAAATGTAAAACAGAAGAAAACAAGGTGCCTTATTTCAATGCCCCAGTGTACTTGGATAATAAGGAGCAGATTGGCAAAGTGGATGAAATCTTTGGACAGCTGAGAGACTTTGTATCCTTCAAAAAAAAAAAAGTGTGACCTACAATATTTGTTTTTTAAAAATTGATTGGATATTAAATGGGATTTCTCTAGGATTTTAAAATCATTCAGTATTTGGCTGCCAGTTATATGTGAACAGACGCAAGTGTAGCTGCAACTGTTGGTGTCAACAGGTGCTTCATTCACATTAAGTGCCTGTCTTAGAGCTTTTTTGATATGACAGAGTACTTTAAGTCAATCAGAGTTTTTCACTCCGTACCAGTAGTGATGATGTGTTTTGGATCCATGCTGGTTCGAGTTGTTACTTTCTCTGGCCAACTTACCAAATTTTCTTCTATAGGTTACTAAGCCATAGCAGGATTGGATCAAGGGACTGGGGATTTTTTTTGTGCATTAGGGGACCTTGGTCGTGCTCCAGCTCATTATTTAATTATAGTGAGTTTGTACTAAGATGTCCTGTTGCTCATCATCCAGTTTATTACTTAACCTGCCCATAAAAGTGGGGTGTGCCAGGACATTTTCTGGAAAAGCCAGCTTGACACAGAGATATTCTGTGTCTCTGCCAGATGGACAGAATCCATGACAAACGCAGGATACCTGGGAGAGTAACCCTGTAACATGTCAGTAAGACTCAGCCTGTGTTGGTTGGTTGAGCATCAGTCACTAACTGCATGCATTTTCCTCTCCCACATTAAATGTGAAGTAAAATATGCAGGTTTAAATCACTTTCATGCTCTGAATGTATTGATTTGCAGATTTATTTTTTTGTACCAGAATTATTTGAATTGCAGAGCCTTGTTTTCTTCCTGCAGTAGCATTTGAAGAAAATATGTTATGGATTTTGCAGCTCCTTGCTTCCCCATTTCATTTAGACTATAAGTAAGCAGAGTTGGCCAGCAGCTTTTTTGATCTTGGGAACTGCATAGCAAAGTCCTTCCACACTGGAGGGCCAAAGGATTTGCACAAGGCTGCACGTGGGGTCACAGAGTGTCTGCCAGTTCCCTGTAGGATGAGGCTGGGCATGTGGTGTCCAGCAGTCCCTGCTGGCTCATGCCTTTGCACAGCCAGGCACTCAGCAGCAGCAGCAGCAGCAGAGCCCCTGCAGCATGTGAATTGTTCCAGATGAGCCTTGAGGTCACCCTGGGGCTAAAGAGGTCATCACTTGCTATGCAAGTGTGTTTCTTTACAGTTATGCTTTTGCACTGGTATGTTCTTCCTTATGCCTTCGTGCATAGAAGGAAAAAGTTTTTTACCACAAAATACCACATTTGTCACTGTGAAAAAACCAAAGAAATTAGAAATAGTTTCTGTTGATCTTTTAATTGCAATTGTGATGAAATTTAGCTGAATTTATAAAATACTAACTTAGAAAATGTCTGAATGTTCCTTCCATATACGGATCAAAATCACAGTTTTTACCGTTTTATTACTGCAATGCTCCTTAAATAAACTAACAGTATTTTTCAGTGAAGCTGTCTGAGAACATGAAAGCCTCTTCATTTAAAAAGATGCAAAAGGTTAGCCAATCTCAATAACAGAATTTTACTGTATGTCATCAGTTAGATAATTCTACTCTGTCAGCAGATAATAAAAAGCTTTATTAAGCTTTTAAGCTGACTGTCCTTTGTCAACATAGGCAATAATGTCCCCTTCCTTTTCAGTTTTGTATTTGCCATGTTATTCCTTCTCCCTTCCCCACAAGAAAAGATGTAACCAATGAAAATCACACAAATATCACCTACATTTTAGCAGCTTTTTAATTCTGTGATTTACTACTTGTGTACTTTATTTGGCTGTTTGCAGAGGACAGTTTGGCATAATGGGGTAAGACCAAATTGTGGGTATTTGTAAAGGGAGATACTAATGTGCTTTTTAGTCTTGGTATTCTGAAAGCCTAATGGAAATCTCTTCCTGCAGTTTTACATTGATCCAGCAAAGCTGCTACCCCTTCAGAGATTTTTGCCAAGGCCCCCTGGAGAAAAAGGTGCTCCCAGGGGAGGTGGTAGAGGAGGACGTGGTGGTGGACGTGGGGGAGGAAGAGGCGGTGGTAGAGGTAAGATCACAAGAATGAAAACTGCAGAATGTTGGATTTATTTGAGGTGCCATGGGTTATTCTGGTCATTTGTTTTGTGGACTCTTTGTGTTGGTGGTTTTTTTTTTTTTTAAAGCTGCTGGTAAGTACTTGAATATCAACAGCTGTATTGCAAAGAAAAACGTTATTTATGTTTCTGTTTGACTTAATAGAAAAGGCAGTGATACGTCAAGACCTAGGCTTCTGAGCTGCCTAAGTAACGGCTCCAAAGCACAGGGAGGAGAGAATGCTGATTTGTAACAAAGGCAGAAAGCTTTTTGAACATCCCCTGTGATGTACTCTTCAATTAAAACTGAAGTTTATTTTTTCTTACATCGCAGTATCTGGCCTCTTTTCCATACCCTGCCCCATTGCAGCAAGGTGTAAGTGTTTCAAAGTGGTTTGGTTTGTTTGTTTTAATACTCTGTTGAGTTGTAATTAATAAATAATAATTACTAATAGTTGTAATCAATTGCTGGTTAATATATGTAATTAATTTTTTGCCCTTGTGAAAGAAGGTCTCTTCAGTATTTTGGACATGGTGTATCAGATATTTAAAAATGCTTAACATGCTGCAGATGGTCCCTAGAAGAGACAAGGTACTAGTAGTTGACTTGGTAACTGCGCAGCAGTTGACAGTTTCTGGTTTTTTGTTGTTGTTCATTTCATTTCAGATGCTGTCAATGAAATAAATTGTTGTGCATAATCAAGAATTTATATGCTCCTCAAAGGGTAATTTCTTTCTTCTGTTTAGGAGGATTTGGAGGAGGCAGAGGTGGAGGAAGAGGAGGAGGATTCAGAGGAGGTAGAGGTGGTGGAGGAGGATTCAGAGGAGGAAGAGGTGGTGGAGGAGGCTTTCGGGGTGAGTGTGTGGTTTTATCTTTCAGGAATAAGAATAGCTCCTGATTTCTAAAGCTTGTAAATATTAAACAGAATGTTGTTTTTTTTAATGTCTTGTAGATGTTTGTAGTTCTGTGCAAGAGATTTCTGTGCATCCCAGTAGCTTGGACTGAAGCACAGTACTCTGCATTTGTTGATATGTGTATAAAACCATGTTAGATTTTTGCATTTTATTCCATCAGCTCATTCAGTGTTGTGTAAAGAATTTGCTTTAAATGCAACTAAGATATAAATTGTTTGATGTATTTTTCTTTTCTCTTAAAATAGGAAGAGGACATTAAAAATGGAGCCATGAAGTATCTCCTCATTCATATCATGCCATCTGCAGTAGCAAAGAACCTTGAAAAATTCTTGTAAAGGACCCTGAAAATCTTTTTTATAAAGAACTTGAAGCTACAAATGACAATTATTTTTACACTTCATGACTGTTGATGGATGCATGAGGAGAGTGTAGCCCCAGGCGAAGAGCTGAAGACTGCTCAGAATATCTGTAAACTAAGCCAGGATTCGATGTTATTCTTAAACTGTTTGTTTCTGACAAGCAGTGCAGTCAATGCTTGACTCCATGTTGGAGTTTGGAGTAAACAATCAATTGAAATGGGTTCTCCAAAGACCTTACAGGTTCACTGCATGCACATACTTCAGTGTGAGCCTGTGCATGACTGATCCCTGGTCCTCATCCTCCTTCTACATCGAATCTTCCGGGCTGCTCTGAAATGGACATGCTGTTTTAACAACCTTTGTGAACCTTTTTGTATAAATTAAATTTCGAACTTCCGTGTTGATAATTTCTTTTAAATGCATAGTAATGTACAGAAGAAAAGACAGCAAAGTATATTTTGTTAATTTTTCTATATAAATATTAATGAAAGCCGAAGGCATTAAGACACAGTCTTCTTTGAAGCTGCTGTCTAATGAACAAGACAAGGTTAATACTATACGTCAGTCATCTAATGGTATCTAATTACACTGATATTAAAATGCTAAGGGTTTTTAACTGGCCCTGCATCCCCCCTTAGCCTGTTCCTCTTGAGGTTTTGATGTCCTGGTGCTGTACCTCTGTGGTGCTCTGGGCTTGTGTAGGGTTAGAGTAAATAGCCCATCATAGGGCTCCTCTGCACACAATGCTTTCAGTTTATGTGTTGCTTAGAAAGGCATGAAAAAGTCTGCATGAGTATTTGGTCTCTTTAAATGGGTGCATAATGAGGGTTGTTGAAAAGATAGTGACTGTGCCTTCCTAAGGATGGAGGAGACCAGGGTGCCTCTGTACTCTGGAGCTTTGGAAATAAAATAGGTGAAAACTAGAACATCTCTGAATTTCAGCTGGAGCCAGGAATCTGTTCATAGACTCTTCTACCAAGCACTTTTGAAAAGGGATGTGTAGAATAACGTATGTGCAAGTATTTTGAACATCTTGTTCAAGGTGAAACAAGTTCCTTTCAGAACTGATTGCACTGTTAACACTAATTGATGAATGTAGTAACTGATTAATTATGTTAGCCTTCTGCTTAACAAAAGGCAACAGGTAATTTTTCAGTACCAGGATTGGACTGTTACTGGATGTCTTAACCAATGTGACCATTACTTTTAATAATCTCTGAAACAAAACTTGAAAGAGAGGAAAACAAAAGTTTAAGAATTCACTTTAATGTGAATAGATGCTGCATGGGATAACAGATAAAAATGTTCTTCAGCTTAAGAAAACAAAACACAGAACACTGAATTTCTGCTAGGTCTGCTTTTGTGAGAAGAAGCTGAGTCTACTGTTAACCCCAGTACATTCAGGAAGTGAGGGATTCCAGTTTTTTCCTGATATTGCTACAGGCCTAGCTTTAACCAGGTCAGTTAAATTCAGAACTCTGAGAATGATTAGGCTTGTTTTGCTATGTGTTGCTAGGCCATAGTGCCTCAGGGCTTTGACTTAAAATTGCCTTTTATCTAAATTCTGTGCAAGTAATTGCATTTTGTGCATTCCACATTGCAGCTGAACAGCATGACCCAAGTGCAGCTGCAATGTCAGTGCTTCTGTCATGTTTGCGGCTGGATCCTCTGCTGTGCTGTGTTTCTTCACTGATGTTTCAGTAGTGGGCAGCTGGCTTGGATCTTCTTTCCTTATTGTTCTGTCTTTGGAAGGCTAACATGACACAGTCCTCACTCTTACACTCAAATTCCTGCTGCTGTTTGCTATTTTTTAGGGACATGCTTTTCACCAGGGTGTCAGGAGGCTCCTGCCATGACCTGGAAGTTGCATGGTGTGACAGGCGGCGTTTGGCTGCAGGCAGTGCCGCCTGGCAGCCCAGGAGCAGATGTGTGTGCTGAGTCTCTCAGCAGATGGAGCAGTGAGTCAGCCTAAGGCACTGCCTGGCCAAAGCAAGGGCTTTGACCTCTGTGTGCAGAGGACCTAAACAGCAATGTCCATTGCAGCTCTGGAGGAAAGATCGGCCTCTTGGCTGTAGGGAAGGGATTTCAGTCCCAGTGGAGAAATGCGCGAGGAGCATTATGGCATGGCCTATGCATACAAACAGTGCTGGATGGATTTTATGCAAATATCCAGAGAAAATTTGTAGTCTTAGATCTCCACGGAGATTGTAGGATATTCTTAGGATGGAAGAACATGAGGAAACTGTCTGGATGTGTTTGCCATACAATAATGTGGTTTTTTTCCTTCATTCTGGGGAAGGGTGATATTTGCAAGGCACATTCAGTCCCTGTTCTGCCTTGTTTTCTCTGTGCAATGGTGTGACCCTGCCCTCTTAATATAAGTAAGGTGCTGACTGTTATAGATGAAAACTCAGCCTCAAAAAAACTTAAGATGTCTTGTCTGCAGTGTAATGCTGTAATGAGCTAAGATGTTTTCTAATTTTATATGACATCTTTCTCTCAGTCTTGAACTTTTAATTCAAATTCTATCTGTGAGTCTGTCATGGTGCTCCCAATCCTAGTAAGTGAAATGTTGCAGTTTTATTTATGTGTGTAATTACAGATACTCTGTGCTGCTGCTGCAGAGAATAGGAAAGGGGCTCACAGGTACCATGACAGAAATAGGTATGTTGGCAGAAATGGCAAATTTCAAGTAGTTGTAGTGTCTAGGGAAGAAAGGTCACAGTGCTGTCTGCAGTGAGGGGAGTGGGGGTAAGGGGTTAGTGTAGACTCTTGATGACAGTTTGGTGTTCCCTGTATTCTCCTTACTGGCAGCCTTTGGAGCAAATAGCTGGACCATCTAAATAGCTTCTCACCTGCTACCTGCTCCAGCAGCACAAGGGGGGTTGCTGTCCTAGAATATTCCTCTGAAGCTCAGGTAGGCTTCAGAGCACCCCACAGTGCACAGTGGTACTGGTGTCACCTACCTGTGTCCTCCTCCATTACCGTGGCAGTGTTTGGCCCGGGTGTGGGCTCTGACTTCCAGCTGATTTTGAAACTGACACCTGGTACATCACTAGGATCAGGTTGCTTACAAGTATTTAGAAGACCTGGAGCCTTTTGCCCATGCCACAGCAAAATTTTGGGTTTATATTTTTTTCTATTTGGGATCTAAATCCTCATTAAACAGGGGGTAATATGTGGAGGTGTATTATAAAGCTTAACTTGTTACCTTTTGAGAATGGCTGTAGTGCCCCTGCATTCCTTGCAGAGTTGTTTATTTTCCTTGTGTTTTCTGCAGTTGCTGGGATAGGATGGCTCAGTGTACTTAATGTAGTTAATAGATTTTCTGTGTTACTTTGTCAGAGAAATTTGATGAAGTGTGGAAAATAATTGGGATATTCTAATGTAAGTGTGCAGCACTGGCAGATGTAGAACAGGAAGGATTTTCTCTGGCACTGATTCGTAGATGTGCGTGTTTGCCTGAAGAAATGCTGGACCGTCACACACGTACTGGTGCAAAGTAATTTGCAGTTGTGTAAAGCATTGTCTTGGCAAGAAAAAGTATTGTTTATTAAAAAAAAAAAAGCATAGCTATTGTGTGATGTAAGGCAAGTAAAAATCTTTGTAGAGTCACACATTTTTCAGGGCTTTTTCTTCTGTCAGCTGAAAATCTCTATAGAGCGAAACTTTTCTAAGCAACAGTTTAAATCTAGTAAAAGTCTCTGTGAACGAGGAGAAAGAGGTAAATTATTAATTTGTTTTCCCTGGGGTTCGAACCATTCCCAAGCCTCCGTTTGGGAAAAGATTAAAGGGACGTTTTGCCTTAGAGAGCCCTCCAGCGGTGGGGGCCGTAATAAACGTGGGAGGGGTTTGGGTTTGCCGTGGGTTTGTAGCGGGGTTACTGCTGGAAATAGGAAAGGAAGAGATTTGGGGGTGGTTTTGGGTTTTTTATTTATTTTTAATGCAAAAGGTACATTTCTGTACCCACATCATTCGTGCATTGGTATATATTTTAGACATAACTGAAAGCAGCTTGCATTGCCCCACATACATATAGAGATACATGCGAACTGAAGAATGGGTTTCAATAGAAGTTGCATTTTGCTACTGATCTGGGACAAGTGGGAAGGAAAAGCATCACCTGGCTTTATAAAGTGCCCCTCTGACACCAGTAATACTGTGTTATTGGAGGAGAAAAACAGCCTGAGGTTTTGGATTTTATATTCTTATACCAGTATTAATAAGCAATGTGGTAAGACGTATTTTATCTGGCTTAGAAGCTGTGGTTCCATCTTCCTGGACTATTTGTATACTTCAATGTTTAATTTCTTGTTTTATCTTTTTGGCTTTATTTTATGAACTACAGTGTTGCAGAAAAAAAATATTTTGATGATGTCTGCCTTTAGTTTTGCCTTTTTTTTTTGTCAATTCCAGTTGCTGTAAAATAAGTCAAATTTAAGAAGAGACAATGTGGTGGTACATAGGAGGGACTGCACATACTGGAAAGTTGCATTTTAATCAACAAGTATAAAATTTCTTTTGTTAATTGCTACTGTACATCTGGAATCCTATCTGAGTAAAAATAGTAATGGTTTGCTTTTCTGAGACATTCAGCATTGCAAGCTCTGACTTCTTTGGAAGGTGCAATATCTGAGGTGCTTTTGAAAATCTTGCCAAAGTGTCAGAGGAGGAAAGCAAAGATATCAAATTATTGCCATGCCTTTATCTTTCAGGGCAGGACAGTGTTGCACGAGGAAAGTGGCTTCATTGCCAAACAGGTCATCTTTCCTTTCAGAACCCTTCCACCCTGTTCCTGCCTAATCCTCTTCTGACAGGAAAAATACTGTAATAATACAAATACCCAGAGCTGTGAGTGTAGATGTGGGGCATTAAAGAAAACGTTTGCTCGTGGCACTGTGACTCGAGATCGTGTGTAGTAATGATGACTAAATATTGTGACTGCACAAGTTTTATATAAGAATTTTCTTACCATTATATTCAAATGGGTGAAAGATGCAGGATATCTGTTTTGGTGAGCTGAGGAGTGGGAGGGAATGCTCTATGAGTGTTTCACAGGTTAGAGAAGAGAGAGGTCTTCACGTATACTTTGTATGGGATGACTGTATTTTTGTGTCACTGCACTCCTATTGCTGCTCAGAAGGCACAGCCCTAGCCTGGGACCTGCTTGACCTACCTATGAACCACTTACAGCTGAAAAACCACTGCTGCTTATCCTTGTCACTTTTATACCCAGTATGAATACTGACTGAAGGCAAAAACGGTATGAAGCAGGAGTGAGAGGAAGCAGCTGCTTTCTGATACTGCGTATAAACTCTTTGGGCAAGGGCTTATTGCAGCTAATGTTTATGCAGGGTTTTTAAAAAGATCTGTACTTTGGTGTGCTGGTACTTCATCCCTGAAGGGAAGAAAACATGAGCTTTTGCAGCTCAGGTCTTTGAAAAATGCCCAGTAATTTCCTGCCCAGCAACATGCTTTGGAAAATTTGCCCGAAGTAAGCTGACAAGTATTGTGTTTAGGAGAGGGAAGATGTTCAGGCTTTTAAGGCATATTCAACAGCCATTTTCTATAGACCAGGCTGTTTTAGAAATGTAGCGACTGAGCTTTCTGAAAGTCATGCTGCTTCACTTTGAAAAATACTGGAATGTGTTTTTCTTGTGTCTTTATCGGAGAGTTTAACTCAAACAAAGAATCTTGAAGAAGTAGGTCTGTAAAGATTTGAAGGGATGGGCTTTAGAGTAAATGTATCCTGTTTTTAAGGAAGCTGACATTTGTCTATTCATGTTGAACTGCAGGTTTTTGCACTCTGCATGATGATGGGAATTAGTTCCAAGCCAGGCTGATGATTGATTGAACTGAGTCAACTTTTGTTGAGGTTTCCAGAGCATTGCACAAGAGGTTTGAGGGGAAAAAGTTTGGGGGCATGTGACAGTTAATCTCATTAGCAGTAAGAATGAAGTTTAAGCATACTGTTCAAAATTTACTCAGTTCTGTGCTGCTCTTTGTTTTAATTAACAATCTCCTGCATAAACTGCATAAACTTCTTTCAACTTTAGTCCAATTAAATCATGCTTGGAAGCTGTCAATGGCAGGGGGAACTCCTCCCTACCCCCCTTCTTTTAATTGTTCAGTGAGTCTATTGAATAATGAAAGAATTTGCCTGACAGGGTTTTGTAGAGTTTCGTCTTCTTGATGAATTGTTGCAGAAGATAGACGACACTCTTTTGTCGAAAATGCATTGGAATGACTCATCCAATTCCTCAGAAAGTGACAATGAAGCTCATTCAGCCTTCACGCAGACTGAGCACAACATAGTTGCAGCTTACTTAATAACAGCAGGTATGGGCATTGGCAAATTGTTGCGTAGCTTTTTAAAATAGAACTTATAGATCTGAATGCTCATTTTGTATAGTAACAGTGATGGTATTTTGGTATTTCATTTTGTATTAGACAGCTGTCTGATGGCTTTTCCCCATATTTACTGGCAAGTTAGCAATCAGCTGCCTGACTGAAATGTGCAGAAACATCTGAAGTGTGCAGAAACATCTAAGTTTTCTGCTCTATATTTGAAGGCAGCGTTGTGTCTCAAAAAATACATTTTGCTGATGTGTAATTATAGAAGAGAGTGAGAATTAATTTCTGCCAGCTTGCAGAAGAGATAAAAATAGGTCATAGCTGTCACATCTTGCATTTTTCTGTGATGTGCTCGAAGCTATCTTCAGATTTCTCGTGGGCTACATGTTTGTAGTAATATATGTGTAGTCTGAGCATGTGAGCGGGTGTCTGTTAGGGGGATGTAAGGGGAAGGGTTGGAATGTGACTTAGAGGGAGGGAGCTGGTCATTAATCAGAGAAGAGCAGATTCCAGTTGCAGCTGTATTTTTCACCAATGACACGTGTTAGAAAAGCACGCTGTGAGGCTTCACTTCGTGTTTGTTCCCTGTGACTGCAGTGGTCTTTGCCTAAACTTGAATGATTATAGAATTATTTTTTTTCTCCCTTAAACACTTCCTCATTGTATAACCACAAGTGCTTCAGTAGTGCTTTTCTGAAGCATTGAGTGCCATAGTAATGAAATATCCACCTAACCAAAACTGAAACCTACTGTGTTTAAAAACAGGCCTTTTATACCTTTATTATGGAAAATCAAATCTGTTTTGTCTTTATTCATTGACTGTACCACAATTTTTTCCATGTTGTAGTTAGATTTTAAAATACTTTAAAATATTAATGTATTTTACATTTATATGAAATAGTATCGCCGGTGGTCACAGTTTATTTAACATACATGTCTGAAGTGGTGAGTATCAAATTGCTGTTCTGGAAAAGTGGGTATTTTTGGATGCAAAGACAATAATTTATTTAAGGTCTTTAAAGAAATTAATAGAACAGCTACACTGATCAGTAAGCTTCTTAAGAAGCTTTAGAGATAGTGGTCAAGTATTGCAAGCCTAGGTATACCTATTATTTTTATTAAAATTGATTATGTTGTATGTAACAAGGTGATATTTTCAGATAGTTTTGACCAGCTGGTGTTCGGGATCAAAGCTATCATTGGTGATCATAAGGTATCAATGGAACTAGCCAGAATCAACCCAGCTCTTCTTCCTTAATCTTGCATGGAAATTATATGTCTTGGGGGAAAAAAAAAAAAAAAAGAAGTTGTATTACTTTGTGGTTTTAGTTTTCTTTCATTTTTTATTTCTAATTAGAGTTGGGGGAGTCTAGTAAATCTTTACTTTCTTAATGAGAAATGTTTTTGACAATGAAGTCCATAAAATATTTGAAAGTATGATTGATTGCTTTGCCTTACTGCAGCAAATTTCACATCTGGAAGATTTAAGCCTTGTTAATAAGCAGATGTATAAGAATAAGAATGAAGTCTGGGTACAGTGTTCATCATTATGCCACTCTTCAAAAGGTTTAAGTGTTTCTCTCTTGTTTTCTGAGAAGGAAGTAATTGTTAAGCATTACACTGGTCAGTGTATTCATTTTTGTGATGACAACAGGGGTACTCAGGCTGCAGCAAGCTATGCTGCCTCGTGGATGTCTTTCTGCTTATGGTGGTGAAATGCTCTGGTATCATTTTAAAATGCTTGCTGGAAAGGTAAATTCCATATTATACATGTACCTGATTTTTTTTTTTTATTTTGATGCTACTACCCAACATTGCCATGTCCAACTCTATGCTATGTCCCTAAGCACCATATCTGCACATTCCAAGGGATGGCAACTCATCCACTTTCCTGGGCAGCCTGTTCCAATGCTTGATAACCCTTCCAGTGAAGAAATTTTTCCTAATACCCAGAAGTACTCTTCCCTGGTGCAACTTGAGACCGTTTCCTCTCACCCTGTCTCTTGTTCCTTGGGAAAAGAGACCGACCCCCACCTGGCTACACTCTCCTTTCAGGTGGTTGTAGAGAACAATAAGGTCACCCCTGAGCCTCATTTTCTCCAGGCTGAACAACCCCGGCTCCCTCAGCCACTCCTCATAAGATTTGTGCTCCAGCACTTCAACCAGCTTTGTTGCCCTTTTAATGGCCACTGCTTAACTGCTGCCTGGAGAAACTTTGTTCATCTGCTTGACCTGATCCTCAGAAACAGAAAAAAGAGCATTTCTTGTTTCTACATCTTTTTTTCTCAGTTTGTTCAAGATGGAATCCCTCTTCTGTCTTATCTTTTGTTCTTCAAAACATTCTTTTTTTTTTGCTCTATTATTACTTTATTTTAGTGATACTAACATTTTTAATGAATATAGGTTCCACTTTTTCTTCCCTGTTTTTTGTTGCCTCCCCTCCCCCCCCCTTAAATTTAAGACTGGACTCTGAATTATTAAATTTAAGTGCGTCTAGAAGGATCTTTCCTTCACCCTGAGGATATGAGTTTACAGTCCTGTTGTATGTCTGATTTCATTCTTGGTAGCTGTAATATCTGTTAAAACATGCCTCATAAGAAGCCTGTATTATTAAACTTGTAATTCTCTTTTGCCACCTCTCTCCCAAGAGATGACATGCTATCTGTCAACAGGAGAGCTGACAGAACTGGCACTGCACATGGTTTTTTTGATATGGTGTTCATTTCAGATCATATCCTCAGCTCCTTGTTTTTGATAATTTTAGGAGCACATAGGATCAGTGTCATTCCTGAAATGTGTGAATATATGAATATGATAGCTGATGGCATCTGTGTGGCCAAAAGATGTTGGACCTCCAGCAGGAAACCTGCACCTGAGAACAGACATCCCTGGCAGTGTTAAAAGTGAGATAGCCGAGGGTTAATTATGATTTTGCCTCATTTGATTTTAAAATTACTGAATATGATAAGAGAATTTCTTTAATGTAGGAGATGGATCAGTTTAATAAAATGTTGCAGTGAAAATCCTTATGTGAGTTCTAGGTATAACAAAAAAGATATCAGGGTGACTGAAGGAAGAGGGTTCTGCTTGTGGAAGTCCACATTCGGTATGATAGTCATTCACTCAAGCTCCTTACAGAATTATTCCTCAGATCTGTGATGACAAAAACTGTAGTGTTTCAATTCATAGGTGAAATTTATATAAACAAAGCAAAACAAGCAAAAAGCCAAACCAAAAATTCTGAGGGGCATTTCCATGGATAATGTGGTTTTTTACCAAAAAAAATTCCACTATCCACTTGTAGTTTAAAGTGCCCAGGCTATACAAATGTTTGTAAGTTTAGGATTTGGTTCAGTGATACTGTAGCAGCTGTGCCAGACTAAGGAATCTATGAAAAACTTATAAATTCCTCTTATTACTCGCAAGTTACTTTTTTAATGTCTGTCTTTGCTTGAACATTTGAATTCTCCCTTATATTGATAAGGGCTGTAAGTCTTGTCTCTGCTGAGGTGCAAGGTGGAGTTTTTAACCTTGCTAACTGTTTATTGATAGTTTGTGTTAATAGTGGGTTAATGGAAGTTTGGAAGGTGAGTTTGCTCTGGATACCTCTACAATAGGCTGGAGTCTGAAGAAAATAAAACCACCACAACAACAAAAAAAATTATTTTTAGGAATGCCATGTAAACTCACTCCAAGAGTGAGTAGTAGGATTTGGCTAGGAAAGGGGAATAGCTGGAGAAAAGAAGGATAAGGAGGACACCAGGATCAGAAAAAGCTTCCTGATGCACAATGTCCTGAAGAATGTCCTGGGCATCTTGAGGAGCTTTAAGTCCAAAGCAAAGTTCAGAGGGATCGGATGTGAAGGGAGGAGAGTGTACATCTTAGCTTTAGTTTGTTCCAACTCTTTGAGTCCTGGCAATTACTTGGGTTGCCTGATAATAGATTTCAGATGCTGAGTCAAGCCAGACCAAAAAGGATGAAAACACATGGGTTAGTGAGGCAGGAGCAAGTTCAGAGCAGAGCTGGACTTTTCCCGTGGCTGTGACACAGCCCTAAAGCTTGTCATGTGGAGGAGATGGCTCTGGTGCAGGCCATGCTTCTGTGCAAATCATCCAGACTGCTTGACAAGGCTTAGAAAATACAATTTGCAGCAACCTGAAACAACTCTGATGCTGGCAAAGCTTTGGGACCTCATGAGCAGAGAGCAGACATTTTTGGTTTGGCTTTTTGTTTGTTTTGCTTTGTTTATATTTTATAAGTTTCATCTATGAATTGAAACACTACAGTTTTTGTCATCACAGATCTGAGGAATAATTCTGTAAGGAGCTTGAGTGAATGACTGTCATACCGAATGTGGACTTCCAAGTCTGTTTAGAATAGTGATATCAAAGTCAAAGTTTCTGTATCCCTTTTGCCCAGGGTTATTGTCTGAATGAACAGTGGAAACTATCGGCCCAGAATGGAAACCCTCAGGTATTGGCTGGGGCCTTCTGCTAGATCAGGTGCATAAGTTTTTTTTCCAACACTGTTCTGTTGCCTGTCACCAGCTCGCATTCTTCTTTACCATGGAGGTCAGCACTGTACTTGGTGGCTGGAGTGTTTGAAGTGTAATCCTAGATGCATTTGAATTTCTGCTATGCTTGTCATTGCATTGAAAGTCCCAGGTGTGGCAAATGCTCCAGTGTTGGCACTTACTGAATCCAGGTGAAAGCTGCCTAATTGGAAAAGCTTTTTTCTCCTTTTCTGGTGTCTATCCTCTTTGCAAAATTGCACTTGACTGAAAATAAAGCTTGTTTGGGACTTACATATTACAATAGGCTGCATTTATTCTGCCTGTGTATTACTGGCTGGTGTGTATCTTTTGTAAAGTTTTCCTTTTTGTGTTTTTACAGGAGTGATAAGCATTTTCAGTAACATTGTTGTGTTAGGCATCTTTGTTAAGTACAAAGACCTTCGGACAGCAACCAACACAATTATTATCAACTTGGCTTTTACTGACATTGGTGTTAGTGGCATTGGATACCCCATGTCTGCTGCCTCAGACCTGCATGGAAGCTGGAAATTTGGATATACTGGATGCCAGGTATTGCAATTCAGTTAAAGAGAATGTTTTGAGTACTTAAAAGCAAACTGAGAAATAAGTAATGGCTCTAGCTCATGTTATTTTAAGAGATAAAGAGGAGATGCAGAATTCGACTTTGGACCTGAAGCTGATGTTCTGTGATGTCAGCAATACCTGGAGACAGTATTTCATGTGAATTTCGCTTTAAGCATATATTTACAATCTGAAAACATTGAAGTGTAACCTTATATCTGTCAACTAGACTTTTTAAAGTAGCTTTAAGAAGGCTTACAAAATCAAATCCTGAAATGAAGATGGTTATCATAGCACATGCACATTTTATGACTTAGCTGATAGTTAAAGACTTTGATTGTGGCTGCTGATTTGATGATGAGCTTGACAGATCTTGGTGAGTTCTGCTTGGCAACTGCATGCCCTTTTTGGATGGAACTAATAGGATATCCAAAGCAAAGGCCTCTAAAGCTCTTGGTCTCCATTAAAGATTTAGCCTAATTTTAATAGCTGTCTATTTTTAAGAATAGACTGACTGAAAAACATACACTTCCATAGCAGAGAGATGGTGGCCTTTGCTCACTGTGTACAGTGATTTTAATTTACATTATTGATAGACTGTTGGGTTTAAGTGCCTGGGAAAATGAGTAGTAATGTGAAGCGATATACTGAAAATGTGTCATAAGGCAAACATTTTGGACATTTCTATAACGGATGCTTATCACAATCTGACATCACTTGCCTCAGTAGACAGTTACTTCAAGCTCATAATTCAGACACGGTTTGGCAGTCAGCCTCACTTCTAACATCTTTGGATCTGGATCGTCTTGTGGTGTGTTCATTTTGATGTGAGATCTCACTACCAAGGCTTTGAGAGTTAAAACCACTTGAAGCACAACTCATGTCAACCTAAACCAAATGAATCCTGTGATCTGAGATGGCTGAATGCCATGTGGCTCTAGCATAACTGCTTGTGCTGTGTGCTCTGGCTCAGTGCTCTGTGTTTCTGGGGTGCCAGTGGTAACAGAGCCCTCCCAGTCATCCTTCATGGTCAGGCTTCCCATGGGATGATGGGGCAGATGCATTTGGAGCATGCTGGGATTGCAGCATGTGTCACTCTGTGCAAAAGATCTGACACACATAAAAATGGAGCCTGAGGAGGTAAAGCAGCGGGCCATAGCTGTGAAATAAGTGTAGTTATACAACAGATGAGAGAGTGATAATTCAGAACCTCACATTTGCTAAATGTGAGACCAAATCCTCTTCAGGTTTCCAATATTTCATGTATTGAAAATATGAAATAAACCCCTCCAAACTCTGAACTTCAAAATTTCCTTATTGAAGGACAGTGTTTCTTTTATTTTGAGACTATTGTCTTTATGATTTCTAATGTGCATGCAAGCATGTGCTTTTGAAATGTTTGCTTTTTAATGAGGCAGCTTCAAATTGCCTGCATTGAATTAGTTCCTTCAGGACCTTGCTTATGGAAGACAGCTCCAGCTGAATTCTGTTGATTCAGTACACAGATTCGTTCTTGTACATTTGGAAGATTTCTCAGAAATGATTTTCTTGTTTGTTTATTTTCATTTCAGATCTATGCTGCCTTAAATATCTTTTTTGGGATGGCAAGTATTGGTTTGCTGACTGTTGTTGCAGTTGACCGTTACCTGACCATCTGCAGGCCTAATATAGGTACTGTACTTAGGGTCAAAAATCAGTCCCTATTGGGAGGAATAAAAGTCTGATTTGATTGTATTGTTTTCTCATGAATGACTCCATAATTACAGCACTGGGCATAACTTGAACATACAGTACTTGGTTTAGTAAATTATCTAGTTGGCATGCTGCTCATTAAAGTGAAAACTTAATCATTAGGCTGTTACTCTGTTTATAAATTGTGTTTTCATGGCTATTTTCAGTCTTTAGAGGGTCACATCCATACAGAGAAGCACACAAAAAGCCTCTGGCTGTGTGAGGTGTTGACCTGTGTCAAGCAGGTGTGTGCCTCTGTTGCTGTGTTAACACCACCCTGGGTGTTTTTCTCTCCTCTGTTACAGCTGTGTTGTAACAGTTAATTCCTCCCCTGCAATCTTCCAAGGATGTACTTGAATGCACTGTTGCATAATAAGCTTTTGGCGTGGGGTTGGGATCAGGTATTGCCTGTCTGCTGGGAGCTGGAATGGCTGATGGTGTTCAAGTGGCTTTAAAGGCTGCAAGGACTGAGATGTCAGTCAGCAGAATGAAACAGGGGTGCTACAGTGTTTGGGAGTGCAAGCCTTGGAAAGGGTCTTTATTAACCCATCATGTGCTTGCTGGAAGCCACTTGTCACTCAAGTTTGTCACTCAAGTTTGTCACTGGAAGGAAGCAGCAGATGAGAACCGTTTGTGACTGTCTGTGCTTGGCCGCAGGAAGAAGAATGACCACCCGTAGCTATGCCGCTCTCATCCTTGCTGCTTGGATAAATGCAGTCTTCTGGGCTTCCATGCCTATTGCAGGCTGGGCCAGCTACGCTCCAGATCCCACTGGAGCAACGTGCACAGTAAATTGGAGGAAAAATGATGCGTAAGATTCCCCCTCACGCTTTCTTTTAACTTTGCTAGCTCACAGAAGTCTAAGATTGTTTAATTCACCACTGTATGAGCATAACTTCTTTCTGAAGTATGTAGCAAAATTTTTAAAAATAATTTAAAACAATAGAAATAACATAGAGCAAGTCTAGAAAAAAACCCATAGGAACTGAGCCATGCTTCAAAACTGAAATACTTGTAGTTTCTGATAAAAAAAAAAAAAAAGCTAAAGAAAAATTTCCATTTTATTTTAGAGCTTGTTGTAAAATCTCATAATCAAATCAAAATACCAGATTCTTTGGTAACTTTTCCTGGATGGCTATTTGTAAGTTACTCTGTTTTGTTTTTCTGTCTTATCAGGTCCTTTATTTCCTACACAATGAGTGTAATTGCTGTTAATTTTGTTGTACCCTTAACAGTCATGTTTTACTGTTATTACAATGTTTCCCGGACGATGAAACAATGTGCCAGCAGTAACTGCCTGGAGAGTATTAACATAGATTGGTCTGACCAAGTAGATGTGACAAAGGTAAATGAGTGCATGTTTTGTTTTAAGCAAGTTCTTTTGTGTTAAAGTCCTAATGGCAAAGGAACGGTGCAACCTTTTAAGGATTTTGGTTTCCTACATTCCCCTTTTTCTTTCATACTAAATATTAGCTGATACTGAGCCTTGGTGAAAACTCTTGGCTTGACTTATCACACTAGATTGTTTAATTTTGGTCTGATACTCTTTCCAGATGAACAGCTGCTTTGAAGGCTGGGAACACTGTGAATTTTCCTTGCCTCTCTCCTCTGTCATTACCTAGAAATGTACCTCTGAGGTGCTCTAGGAGAGCTTTTACTCTGTGTCTGCAGAGTTCTTAGGCTTTGTGCTTGGTTCACAGCTATGTCTGGTCTGAAATGCATTGGTCAAGTCTCATTTGAACTCATGGCCTAGGAAGGAGAGTGCATTTCCAGCTCCAATCCCTTGTTCTTTTCGGTCTGTTGAGCTTATCTCTTATGTAAGCAGTAGCAAATGTGAGTTATGGCATGAAATGATATATCCTGCCTGGAAGGTTGACATTCTTTTAATGTATAAAAGTCCTTGAGAAATCTTGAAGTTCACCAGCTCCTTTGATTTTGTGTAAAGATGTGATTTATGATTGGGCATGATGAAAAAGTGAGAGAGAATTGGACAGAAGAGTATGTACCTATGTTTTTGAATTACTTACCAGTGAAAACAGCATTCCTTGGAAAACTTTCTCATTGCTAAGTTCTGAAGAATAGTATTTTTACCTAAAAAGACTAATTTGAGTGTCTTATTTTTGTGAAGAACTTTCAGAATACTTGAAACTGAGGATTCAGTTAAAAATTTAGACTCATGTTTATTAAGAAAACGCATTTTTTCTATTTTGCAGTTGAAGACACTAAATTACAATTAAAAAGGAGAGAAAAAAAGTAATGTTTTGGAGTTAAACAATATCCTTCTTTAGAACTGCTTTTTGCAAATTAGCATCCTCTCAGTTTTCTATGCACCAAACTTCTAAATGAACGGGTTCTTTCTTACATTTTGATATTGTGTTTGGTATTGTGTTTGCATTTAAACAGGGATCTTCTGTGACAGTCACTGCTTGTGTGTTGGTTGTGCTCTAGAGCAGCTCATACAAAGCAGCTGTTTACTTCTTCTCATTGTGTTCATCTCTGAAAGACTAACTAGGGGTGTAGTGAGCAGCACTGGGGAATCCTTTGTGTATGCAGCCCTGCAGTTTTGGTTGGTTTTCCAGTGCTTTGTTTTGTCCTCTTGATTCATTTGGGATTTCCATCCCAGTTTCCGCCACTGATTCATGTCCCTGACAGAAGCCAGAAAAGTCTGTCTCAGTTGATACCTCTCCTACTTTCACTACCCCCAGTTTGTCACTGTCCAGGTCTGGCTGTGGCATGGCATGTCCTGGGGCGTGAGCCCCAACATGCCCAGGTTGTTCTCTCTGGCAGGCAGGCAGAGAAGACATGACTGCTCAGATACCTCCTCTGTATGCTACTTGAACATGTCTATAATGCTTCATTAAACCAAGAAGACACTTCTGGATTCCTTAACTATATGTCCTAGAACATTTACTTTCTTTTATTTAATGGTACCATAATTAAGCCTTATGAAACATTTTTATTAAGGCCTAATTAAATATGTGGCTTAAATTTTTGTCTCTGTTCATATTTATTGTTTGTAAGAGCATCCCAGAGTGACTTGTTATGGCGGTCATAATTCATGTGTGAAGTCCTCTCCAGTAATTTAAACTCTCGATGGACAGATTTAACATAATGAGTAGTGCTGACTTTGAAGGAATATTGTATGTAATGAAATGACACCATGCCAAACACATGGCAGTGAGGTGTGCTATTAAATCCCCAAAGTGAGATTTCAGTGTAAACTGTCAAAATGTGTCAGATATGCTTGTTTATGTATTATTTCATTCAGGATAGCTCTATTTTCACCAAGGTGCATGTGCTTTATTATGAGGTTTTGTTGTGAGGTCTTCATCCTGAGGTAATACTAGTTATGTGTCTGTTCCTCTTGTTTTACAGATGTCTGTTGTGATGATTTTAATGTTCTTGGTGGCATGGTCTCCATATTCCATTGTGTGTTTGTGGTCTTCCTTTGGAGACCCAAAGAAAATTTCTCCTGCAATGGCCATCATAGCTCCTCTCTTTGCAAAATCTTCCACATTCTATAATCCCTGCATTTATGTCATTGCAAACAAAAAGTAAGTGTTCCGAATTTAGTACCGGTCCATTTCATGATTTTAGCATATCATCTGAACATTGAAGGATCTCCTGTAAAATATGGCAAGCTGATTAGCAAAGAGCAAAGGGTACACCACAGTTAATTTACCAAGATGACTTTTTGGACAGGAAAGCCTGAAATAAATTGTTTTAATCATCATCAAAACATACAGAATGGATACATGTATTTGAGACATTAACATAGCTTTTGAAAGTCCTATTTGCATTTTCTCAGTATGGAATTTGGGTTGCATCAGTAGTAAACTGGTTTTAATGACTGTGGCCAAAGTGTGTGCATCTTAGTGACGTGTAACTTGTGTCGATTTTCTTGGTTTTTATTTGGGATGTATCTTATTCTGACTGATTAGGATGGATTGACCCTTTTCATGGAAGTAAATAGGTTAAGCCTATTCTGATTTGAGCAAGCATAACAAATGCCCTAATCAAGCCAGTGCCTCTGACTGAGGACTGTGTTTTGCAAAGAGGCATTCTTCCTGTCTCTGCTACCAACCTTCAAGCAGAGCCTGTGATCTCTGCCTAGGTGAACATACCTGATCCTGCTGAGTCGATGGAATAACATCTGGGTTTCTTCCCATTCAGTTCATCTTTGTTGTGGCTGTACTGTCTCCTGGGATAAACAAAAGCTGCTGCAATCCCTGTTGAAGAAATGAAATTAGAAATGAAAGACATTCTTGTACCTGGAAGTGGAAAAGACCCAGGTCCTTTTGAATTCCAAGTACATGGTTTTTTATTAAGTGCATTCTACTAAAATTGAAAACTATTGTAATAGTTAAGACCATCTTACCAAATTTTTCCTTCTATTTGGTTCTCCTGCTAATGATCTTTCTGTTTTCCCTTTCTTGCCCTTTGCAGGTTTCGGAGGGCAATCCTGGCAATGGTGCGATGTCAGACAAGACAAGAGATAACCATAAACAATGCTTTGCCCATGAGTGTATCTCAACGTGCACTGACATCGCAGAACTCCAGTCATTTGCCTGCATAAGTTACATGGAAAGGAGTGAAATCTGGGTTCAAGTTAATTAATCTTTTGGACAATTAATCTTTTTGAATAATAATCTTTCCCAGCCAGCTGTTTTGTGTTAGTCACTGTAATCTTTTTAGAGAAGTTAAGGAGACAAAACCTGCCAAGACTGTTTTTTGAGTGGTTTATTGGCCCAGTATGTCTGTCCCAAACAAAAAGGGTAACAAAGTGGCCACTGTGGCTCTTACAGAGTTAGACAAGGTGGCAGAGGGGTCAGTAAAGACAAAAGTGCGAAGTGCTTGGGTTCAGTAACCCTAGATTTTCCATGTGTATTGATTCTTTTCATGAAGCACTTTCCACCGACTTCCCTTGAAAGTTTTCCAGACTTGAAATATTCTGGATACTCCCTGTCGCTCTATATTTCCTTACCGAGTGTCCATGTTGATATGCTTTGCAAAGTTCTGTTTCTGTGAATATGTTAGGGTGTCAAAATATTTACCCTGACCCCATAGGATCTTTTATTAAGTTTTAGGATTTTGAAGGAATTTCAACATATTTAAAGTATTTTTAAAATTTTGACTGGCAGAACCAAATTAATTTGTAGGAAAGACAGCTTTTGTTTTGTAAGTAGCATGTTTCTAGTGCTTGTGACTGCATATCCTGAAAATGTGGAAAAATGTACCTTCAAGCTCCACACTTGGGAGGCACATAAAACTGAGTAAATATTTATGGTAATTTCTCATCACTTCTAAGTCAATCCTATGTTTATATAGGTCTGATGTTTAATTTTCAAGAGATATCTTTGGCAGTCTGAGCAATGGATTTATTCAGGTTGAAAAAGATGACTTTGTATAGATCTATCTCCAATTGTTATGGGTGTGTGCATATGCAGTTTGGCTTTGCAGTGTAAAACTTATTTAAAGCATATGTGTATTTTTGGCAAAAGTCTGGTTTTACAAGATTTTTTAAAAGCTCTGCAATCTAGGGTTCCTCTTAATTTGTCATTTTCAGTATTAAAGAAAATGCCATGCAATATCCTCATGGTGTACTAGATTTCCTTCAGGAACCTTGGAACACTTTATGGACAGTAACTGATGCGCTGTCTCTTAGGAGAAGAAAAGAGATATTTTATTACACACTAGCTCTACAATCTACATATTAAAACAGCCTTGGAACACGGTTGGATGTGATTCGAAGCAGAGTGTGTTCTGACAGAGTAAAGAATGAGCTGGTTTAACTGATGCCACTCAGGATACATCTGAAGGTTAAGCAACTACAGATCTCGGCTAATCTGCTGTAATCTGCTGTTGCTAAAAGGATGGCTGCATTCACATTCGTAGCACACTGCACATGAGTGCCTAGGAATAAAGCTTTCACATTTCTTCATGTCAGTTCTTCTGGGAGGAAGCCATGTATCTGTTTATTTACTTCTACCTCCTAGTGAGTTTTTTTGAAGAAGTTCATGGCTTTTGTCCCTCACAATGCACTTGCGTTTACCATGGCAGAAGCGATGGCACTGGAACAAGGTATCTATTTTATTATTTGTTATATAGGGCAATTTATAAGGAAAAGGGTAGAAGAAATTGGAGATAACATTCTCAGAGATTGCAAATTAGTTCTAGCATATTTGAAACGAAGGCATATTTTGCATTAGTGTTCTATGGCTAGCAGCATTCCTGAGCAGGAGCAGATGGTGATTATGGCTTTGTACTTAGCAAATAGCTACTCTATATCTTCATTTTTTTCAGGAGGCAATTTATTTCTGCTCCATGACATTCCTGCTATTGCAATGTCATTTCTATTTCTACAAACTAGTTAACTACTGTAAGGTGATTCTGGTTTAAATAAATACAGTAGTTTCTTTTTTTTTTTATTATTTTTTAATCTGCAGTAAATCATGTAATTTTTGATAGTAAGGAGGTTAATTTGAAATGTGGTGACCTGGTATTGTCATGTCAATTTTAGGAGATACTCTTTGTCATTGCTATTTATTGTCACAGCCTATCTGGTATAAAGCTGCACGAGGAAAAAGTAAAATAAAGGAATAATCTAGAGAAAAGGAGGAGAAAATTAAGGGTAGACTTATAGAGGGTAAGGGAATCCTCAAGCTAGTATGTACAAACAATATATGCCAAAAAAATTGATTCCTGAAATCAAATAAGTGAAAATGCTGAGAAATCCCATTTCACTGAAATCATCGTGAGCAGAAAGTTCCTGTCATCTCTATAAAGCAAGTAATTTGTACATAGGCATCAGAAAGAGGGCTAGAAAGCTCTTCTTTACTGAGTTTTCATTGGTATATTTTCAATTTTCAGTCTATTCTGAAAGGTAAGTATGGAAAATACTTTGAATCTTCATCATACAGAAAAATTAGAGATTAGTAATCTTCGTTTTGAATTTTAATAATTTTAATAAGGGGGCATGCAGTTCACACTTGAGATACCTGCATGTATTATTCCTTGTACAATGGCTTCTGTCTTTCATTTGCCAATAGAGTGAGGGGTGGATAGATGGTGGTGCTTACATACTTTAGGATCAAGGAAATCTAGGTTTAATGTGAAAGGATCAGTTCTGCTTTGTATTCTTTTTGTCTTTAGAGACTCCATGTTTGTGGAGTTTGTTCAACTTTTAAATGCAGAGGACTGTTCTTGATTTCAGTGTTCTTTGTTCTGGTAGTAAACATTTCTGATAAATAAATGCAAATATGTCTCTCCTTTTTTTTTTTTTTTTCCCCCTTATGCTAGGTCTGTACTCTGTAATGACCCTGACATGTATGAGATCCCTGTGAATATTCCTGTGGATACTGTAAAACTTCGTATAGAGAAAACTGTCATACGAAGGATTCCAACTGAAGCCTTTTACTACCTGGTAGATCTCAAATACCTGTGGGTCACTTACAACTGTGTGGCCAGCATTGATATCAGCAGCTTCTATAACTTGAAACAACTGCATGAGCTGAGGCTGGATGGTAATCTGCTTTCAACTTTCCCTTGGGAATCCCTGGCAGAGATGCCCAACTTACGGACTCTTGATCTGCACAACAACAAAGTGACCAGCATTCCCGCTGATGCTGGCCGCTACCTGAGAAACCTCACCTACCTGGACCTATCCAGCAACAAGCTGACCACCTTGCCATCAGACCTCATGGACATTTGGCCCCCCTTCTCAGGAGCTGTCATGTCCAAGAACACAGGCATTCTGGTGACGCAGAGAATAATTTTGGGTATGTTAAACAGCCCGTCTCATTCCTTATTGAAATATACCTAAACATTAAATTGAAAGTGAGAGTTGTTAGGGCACCAGCCTTGGATGCAGGAGAAGGGGTTTTTACCAAGGTCAGACTTCTGGTTTGCTCTGTTATTATTTGTTTATTTTCTGTTGGTAACAGAAAACCATGAATTAAGATAGTGACCTCCATGTGTGTTGTTACCTCAAAGTTACAAAACTGAAGTAAAAGCTATGAGAATCCAGTCTGCAGGAATGCAGGCCATTGGGAGTATTCAGTAGCTATATAAATGCATAACTTAAATTGTGTTTCTGGTGACATTTCCCTCATCTCTGTATGTGTTTGCAACTGTAAGCATGTCCATTTGCAATAGCTTTTTCTAGAGGCTCACAGGCCAAGCAAGTAGCTAGAGCTGATCCTCATATAAAGCCTGTCCTGTGGAATAATGCTGCAGGTGGTGTTGGTGGCTCAAAATAGGGCAACTCTGCTCTTCCCGGGACCTCTGTTGACCTTGCATTACTCTAAAGCTGACTAACTATCCTGAAGGTTTTTGCCCAATTTACATATTGAATATGAGAGAACAGGAATGTGATCCCTACATATCCACAGTACTTTTTATAGTGTTTGAGGTAAATATTTAAGAATAATTTGATCAGACTCTGATTTTTTTCATCATTTGATCCCTTTCTCTAGTATGCAATTGCATCAGTTCTGTTTGTGGCATTGTGCTTTATCTTAACCTTATCTCCACTTCCTAGTCTTGCCAGCGTAACTCCTTTCTCTTCTTCAGTCTCAGGCTGGAACAGTTCTATCAGTAGTGTTCTTTTCTGTCTTTTCTAGTGTTTACACGTAAATGCATGTTTTGATGTTTTTGTAGTGCAGCAGGTGGAAGGGAGGAAAACCAGCTGGCTGTCTCTACTGCAGCAATTCTTTAAGGACTGGTAAAGATCTGTCCTGCATTGTACTGCCCCGTATTTCCAATTTCTTGGTCTAAACCCCCACAATCCACTGTTCATTTGTTCAGCTGCTTTGTTTCACAGCAGAAGCTGCAGCTTGAAACTCTCATTCAGATCATATTTTTTATGAGTAACTTAATAGATGAAAGTAGGCTTCATGGCTTCATAAGCCTGATAACTGTAGGCTTGCATCATTAAAGGGTTTTCTTTTATTCAGGATTGAAAAAAAAAAGAGCAAAAGCTGTAAAAGTAATTCCATCTCAGTACTCCTTTCCCTGTCCCCGCACTGAAGACTACAGGAGGCTGTAAAGTGGGAGCTGACTGTGCTAGATCTAATCATCATGATCTCCTGTGGGAGTCCATGAGGTTAATTGGTTTTCTTGTCTTATATAGTCCTCACCACTTGAAAGACACAACAAAAGGAACTAAAAAAAAAAAGAAAAAGAAAAAGAAGCTAAGAAAAAACCCCAAACACAAGTCAAAAAAACAAACACCAAAAAAATCCTGAAACCTCACACACTCTTCTCTCCCCTTAACTCTGGAACCATCTGCAGGCTTCCTTGGTGCAGGCACTCTTCCAGCCTCCTGTAGTCCTGGCAAACCCTCTGGTGCCAGCATTGAGTTCTTTGGGGGCTTGGGATGTGACCTTTGGACCATTTTCTGTTATGAAATACAATCGGGTTTTAACACAGATCTCCAGAGGGTAACACACACTGGGTTTAAACAGAACCTTGCTTCTCTTTTTTTTTTTTTTTTTTAATGTTAGGTGTTAAGGGAGGCTCTGTGCAGCTATTATAGATTTGCACCTGAGAATACATAATGCCAGGTAGTACTTTCCTTGTGTTACATTGAGTAAATCTACCTTAGATAAGCTGTGAAGGAATTAGGTGGATTTTTTTTTCATTGACATCATAGTTTTCTGAGGAGTGTATCCCAAAGCAGACGGACAGTGCTTGCTACATAAGGAACTCTGTAGTGAATAAGAAAACATCCCCTTTCTCTGGAGATTAGAAAGTGCAATGCTCTTTGTGTCATGGGTTATTTTGACAAGTTTATTTAGACTCCACTGAGTATTAGTGCTTCTTTTCTGACACCCCTCCTGTCTCTATTGGGCTTGCTGGAGCCTGAGGAAGAAGAAGCGCATCCCATAGATACTCTCCTCCTGCTCTGAGCTACAGATAGGGATCACAGAGGTATGTGGTCAGGAAGGACCTAGCCTGCTGGGATACAGATCCAGAGAAACTGAGCCATTCTGGTAAAGCCAGTGCTGTTCTTAAAGCCTGTGGCCAGACCACCCCAGAGCCTTCCGTAGTAACCTCCTCCAGTGCTTATCTATCAGGATAGTGAGAAAGTTTCTCTTAATATCTAACCTCAATCTCCCTTACTGCAAACTAAGCTGATTACCTCTTGTCCTATAGGGCATGGGCATACAGAAAGACTAACCACCATCTCTTGTAGTAGTCTTTCATAGGTTTTCCTTCCCTGTTTGCCATCCTAACTAACCACACCATTTCTTTCACCAGCTTCTAATATAATATGAAGGTTTTTGGGGGTTTTTTGGTTGATTTTGTTGTTGTTGTTGTTGTTTTGGTTTTTTGTTTGTTTGTTTGTTTTGTGGGCTTTTTAATTTTGTTGTTTTTGTTTGGTTTTTGTTTGGATGGGATTTTTTTGCTTCGTTTTGGTTTTGTTGGGGTTTTTTGTTTGTTTGTTTTTGGTTTGGTTCGGCTTTTTTTTTTGCTGTGTGTGGTATTTTTTTTTTTTCATTTTCTACTATAGTTACTGGTTCCATTTGGACTCCTTTAGGTTTAAAAAAATGTTTCTCTTAAAATGTGATGACCACAATTGCATGGTTTGATGCTCAAGAGTGTCCTATGTGCTCCAGCCACTCTCTGTGGGAGCATTCAGCCTGACCTATGTACCTACATGGAATGGTCACAGCAGCCAGAACTCTGCTGGAAGCTGGGACCCAGAGTAAATAAATGCTGTTTTTGTCTAGTCAGGAAAACAGCAGTCAGATTCTAATTAGTGTAATCAATTATGGCTTGAGCTGTCTTTTGTCCTGGTTCTGTCAAAACAGGATTGTCACTTGTGTGTAATTAACAAGATCAAAACTAACAAGACCCTAATCTCTAATGTTTGTGCAAATGTATTTTTTAACACCAAGAGGCAATTTTATCTTCAGTGTCTTGACTGAACACCAAGATGGTTGCACATATGAGAAATTTCAAGTTCCCCATGTTTGCTTCAAGGACTCTTGGAGGAGCCAAAGACTACTTTTGCCAGAGGACTGGTGTGTTAGCATCCCCGTATTCCAGTTCATCATCTCTGTACTAAGAGGTTTGGGTTTTTTAACTACCTCCCACTGTATGATGTTCCTCTGTGTGTGCATGGTGCTAAATGAAAGAAGGTTAGGGAATATGGCCAAGTGGCTCACTCTGGCTCTCATCCACACAGTTTAGGGCCAGCTCTCTTTAAAGCTGACTGTCTGTTCCACACTTCGTAAGATTTAGCCCTTGGTTCTCTGTGAGCTCTACAGGATTCTAGAGTGACTCTAAAATGTAATTCTGGGGTTGGGGATGTTTTTCCTTCAGTCTAACCTGCCTGAATTTATGTGAGAATTGCACTGGAAACTGTTCAACTGGGCTTTTGTAATATGAAACAGCAGGGGTATGTTGTATGCCTGAAGGGCTGACAGACATGCAGAATCGTTTGGAGGTACAAAGCCTGCTGCACTTGCATTGGGGGCAGGACAGAGGGGAGCCACCCTTGGTGTGCTCTCATCCATAAGCCTATCAGGGAGCAATCCCTGGAGTGTAAACTGTCCCTGGACCCATGTCTGGCTTTGCCTTGGAAAGTGCTCTTTGGAACAGCTCAAAACAAAGCTGTGGAGTGAGCTGAAAATTAAACAGGGCAAATGATTGGGGGACCAGTGTGTAAATTCATCTGGCCCTCTTGGTTACCTCTGGAGCCATAGCCTAATACTTTGATCCAAATCACAGCTATGTTTCAGCACTGGCTGCTGTACAGAGATTTACATTTCTGGCAGGAACGATGGCAGTAGCGTTTTCCGTATGGTGGGCTCTGGTGAGTCACTGAGAGGAACAGAAGAGTCCAGCATTTGACAGAGTGGCAGTTATGTGAGATCTTGCCTCTGTTATGTGCAGAGGTGGCAGAAATTTGGAATGCTGCAGGTCCGTCAGGCTCCCAGCTGTTATGCTGAGCCATTGGGTAGATACTGCTTTTCCTGAAACTACTCCCTAACCATTGCCATGTGACACAGTGTTGGATATGGAATTTGCTGTTTAGAACTATGGATCAAAATGTGTAGGTTCAGTTGGAAAGAGCCTGGGGTAGGCTGGCCCAAGCTGTGGTGAATATTTCTATCAGCCCGAAACTTGAATATTTTACATCTTGCTATTTTGCAGCAACTGAAAAAGCAGTGTGCTACACAAGTTATCGTCCGAGTCTGGTTACTGATTTACAAAGGAAATTTTGCTCGTAGCTAAAGTCCATATTGACACAGCACAGGGAAACCCTGCTACAAAAGACTACAAAAATGTGCATGCACAGACACACATACACGTAAGTTTGCCGTTGTACATGCAAGCACACATACAAATGTGTGAGAGTAAATATAAAATATGCTAAATCTAGAATAAAGGGTTAGAAATATTCTAGAAAAAGAGTAATTAATATTAAAATAACACTGCATTGGTATATCACAATGTATAAATATTTATCAATGTTTGTTTTCTTGGGCTAGTATTTCTTTCTCAGATCAACAAGCTGCCTTGATATTTCTACAAATAATCCAGGGTTTATAAAGACTTTCTCTTTCCTCAGACACATGTGCCATCAGAGATTTATCATTATTTTCATTTTTGCTTCTTAAGAAATTATTTTTTTATTAAAGCTCCCTAATCTTTTCCATTTTCCTATTTTTCCCCCCTTTTTAACCTTTTCCTTATTTTTTAACGTGTTTGTTTTCACTTCTAACATCCTGTCAACACAAGCTGTTAAAGTTCAAAATGCCCCTTGTAGTTTGGAAACTAGGTTTACATTCACATTTCTGTTCTCTTCAACACTAACTGAAGTACAATGAAATTCAGTGTTTTGTCTTGCTTCCAACTCAATAGTGCTTTCATCTTTTCACTTTGGGAATTCACACGACTTGACAATTTACAATGGCTAGAAATAATGTGAATTCTGTCAGATATTGGCAAGACACAGATAAACAGAAGGGTTGTGCCATGGAGGCAAGGAAGGAACTCCTGTAGCTGTATATATTTTGTGTATTTGTATAAGTCCTGCTTCTTTAGGCAGTTGCACAGGAATCATAATGGATGGGGAAGATGAGGTGACTGACTGACATAACTTTTCCTTCGCCCTACACACAAATGGTCAAACCTGTGTCCCAGGCTGGACTAACAACCATCCAGTCTAGGGACTGTTCATCGTTGCTTCATCATTCCTTTTATTTTGTCAATTTCTGATACCTATTTTACTGACTTTGGCTTTTCTCCAGGACACTGGGAGGATATGAGAGCTATGTAGGTATACATATTAGGCAAAGTTCCTTCACTGAAAGTGGGGTCAGGGAAGTGGTGAAATCAGCGTTCCTGGAGGTATTTAAAAGATGTGTAGATGTGGCACTCAGGGACATGGCTCAATGCTGGACTTGGCAGGGCTGGGTTAACAGTTGGACTTGATGGTCTTAAAGGTCTTTTCTAATGTAACCATTTTTTTGGTCTATTTCAAAGGCTTTTGAGTGCTTTGAGTAGGTTAGAAACAATAATAAACCCCTTCCTTTCCTGCCGTAAATTTCTTAACATAGTGAGAAAAATCGACCCCTTACAAGCGAGAAGAAAAAGAAAATGACAGGAGTATTGTCTATAACTACAAAGCTTCCCTAATTGAAAAGATGAGCACAAATAGTTGCATACATGTGCTTGATTGAGCAGAATTTTCATAAGCACAAACAGTTGATGTGTCTAGATATGGAAAACATTTGGATAGTATCTTTTCTCCTTATGAATATATGTGTGAAGTTTGCAGACAAATTTTTATATTTTGGAGATTTTTTTGAGGAAAAGCAGTTGCTGATGCACTTTCCTTTGACTTCTTCTCTGTTCCAGCAAATAATAAGCAGTGAATAGATGTAAAATCTCTTCTGTCTGCAAGGGGTGAAATTGGATTGTGATGTCAAAGTCATGGAATCTCTTCAGGTCAAGTCTTGTTTTAAAGAGCAGGGATTAATTGGGGTTTACCACAGTTTTAACCAATCACTACCATTATGCTCAAAATAACCTAATCTTGGTCTGGTGATAAAAGGAAGAAGTAGTAAAATATTCATGTATTGTTTCATCGGCAGTTTTTTTCCAGAACAAACCCATGATTTTTCCAAGAGCTGTTTCGATAATTCTTAACAATACACACTGAACAATATTAGCAGGTGTTTAAGGCTCTTTCTTTCTTTTAATACTGGTTCGACTTATATGACTTGTCTATTGTACTGATCAGTAAATTGAGTAGTGAGAGGTCCTTGCATACCATCTTTATTTCAGGCCATAAGTTTTGTTTATTATTAGTACTCGGAAAAAATAAGAAAGGCATACCCAAAAGTGTAAGTCCAGTAAGAAAATACTTGAACTCCTGAGTGATATGCTGGGTTGTATTTTACCTGGTGAAGCCATTGTTGCTCTGTGAAAGTCAACATAGTGGAGTAATCAATAGCAGCTGAGGATTTAGACTGATAATCCTCAGAAATGGCTATTGTCTTTCAATATAATAAGTTCACGAGGAGGGAAAAGCTTCTAATTCATAGACTGGAACCAAGAAGCAAATGTTTTTGTCCCTGACAGAAGAGAGAGAGCGTTCCTATATGCCATCATAAAAATATTGCAGTCATCATGGTGTTTTGTGATCCTTCCTATTTTCTACTCTTCTGTTATTCTTCTTGAATATATTTCAGAGGCTGTACTAAATTGAAGCCAGGCTTGTAACAATATTGGTGTAGTTCAGAGCCAGATAAGAATTTTGTTGGCATAAACCTTTTTCTCCTTAGTCTTTATCCCTTCTTTTCAAGGGGTAGAGATGTTGGTGTAAGCTCTAAACCCTAAAACATCGTGTTCTCCTCAAGCATTGAAAAAGAGGGTCAGGGAAGGTTAAGCTGTAAGAGCCCAAAGAAGGACTTATAGCGGAGGAGAGTGACCTGAAGTAATATCCCTGAGAAGCTGTCTTTCCAGTAGGCACAGGCAGGTGAAAATATATCATCAGTCTTAAGACATCTTTTCAAAGTGTTTCTTTCCTAGATAAATAGCAAAGTTAAGCACAGGTAGTGCCAGCACATCACTATGCTCCTGTAAACTTCTGTGAAGATGATATTTAGCTTAATAAACTTTGATACTGTTCTCCCTAACCTCTGAAAATACTCCCCCACCAATCATCTGAACAAAAAACACAAGTTGAAAGAGAAAAGATTAACTCAGAATAGGTCCAGGACTGTCCTTGATTGTATTTGGTGGTAGTCATGTGTCATACTGTAATCACAATATCCATATATTGACTGACAATGTTTTTTTTCCTTTCCTCTCTTCTCTCCCTGCCTCAGGTTTTCAGGACAACCCATGGTTTTGCGACTGTCGCATTTCAAAGCTAATTGAATTTTCCAAAATTGTGGACACCTCTGTTGTACTTCTTGATCCATTGGTTTCATGTAGTGGTCCTGAGAACCTGGCAGGAATCTTGTTCCAGAGAGCTGAGTTAGAGCAGTGTCTTAAACCATCTGTGATGACCTCAGCAACAAAAATCACCTCACCACTGGGCAGCAATGTCCTGCTACGCTGTGACGCCACGGGGTACCCAACACCACAGCTCACTTGGACTAGGTCAGACAATATTCCAGTGAACTATACAGGTACAACTGCTCTTTTATAGGAAATGGGAGAACCAAAAACTGTTGGGTTGCTTGTACTTTGAGATCATTGTAGTGAGTAACAGTGGACCATGTATTGCACCAAGCTGGTAGTCATATCTGTGCAATGGTTGTTATGAAATTCTTTGTCTAGTTCTCAGTCTTAACAGGTCCAGCAGAGTGTTTTGATTCTGGATGTGGTCTGTTACAAGAGCAATGTGTGTGGAAGGCAGAAATGGTTGAAGTGGGAGAAGGATAAAGGAAAATGGAGGTTGGGTTAGCTGAACCCTAACTCAGAAGCTGGAAAGCAGAAAGGAGAATTTGTTGCTGGAACGTCTGTTCGAAAATGTTAATGTTGAAAAAGCCAGTGAGGCCATAACTGAACCAGTTAAAACTCAGCATTGTAAACACAAGATTTTCCAAATTCATGTTTTCTATGTTATTTGCAAATGTTGCAAGGCTGTCATTGTCTGATATCATTCTAGCTGCTATGACAGATACTTACGTAGTAACTTAAATGTAAAAAATGCTACTTGCTAATGCCAAGGAGTTAGCAGTTATCATGGGTCTGATGAAGGTAAGAGTACTGAAATATCTTAGGACAAAGGTAATTTCCAATAGTGTTTTAAATGGGTTGCACGATCAGTGTCACGTGAAGTCAGTGGGTCTTGTATTTGAGAGTCAATAGCAACTTTAAGACATTTGATTTCACTTTATGTGGTTTTGTTTTTCGTAGTGAAACTGCAAACTATATTCTAATTACCAGACATTTGTTTCCATTTTGACCGAAGCTGAGCACTTTTATTAATAATAGAGTATGGCTGGGAATTCCACAGTTTGTTTTGGAAATGTGGTTTAGTTTTGGGGTTTTTTTGTTGTTGTTGGGTTTTTTTGACGGCTTGTTTTTAATTTTTAAAATTTTCATACATGTGATTCCTTCTGGCAGAAAGGGAAGAAGTAGTCTAATAATGTTTACTTCCTCTTTACTTCCCATTCATAATGTTTTACTTTCTGCATTTTCCCATAGTAATTCAAGAAACTCCTGGAGAGGGTGTCAGATGGTCCATAATAAGCTTGACAGGAATTTCATACAAGGATGCAGGAGAATACAGATGTAAAGCCAAGAACTTGGCAGGAATGTCAGAAGCTGCTGTGACTGTCACAGTGGTTGGTGTAGTTACTACAACTCTGTCACCACAGAAGTATGGAAGGAAGCCAGAGGCTGAGAGGCAGAATACAACTCAGGAGGAATCCAAGCAGGAACCCGAGAGGACAACCACACCTCTTCCCACCACACCAACCACCACGGCTCTGGTTAGCACTGAAAGATCAACCAGCATGACATTTACTGACAAAAAGCAATCCAGGCTCATGTTAGATGGAAGGAAAATTTCAAAGGCAGTGACAAATGGGAACAAAAAGCAGACTGGAGATTTAAGCAAGAAAGGTGAGGATACTTCATTGAATACAGCAGGTGTGGCTGAGCAAAATGTTACTGTGAAGGACCTAAGAGTAATCAGTGAAACTGATGAAAGGGTGACCTTAACTTGGAACACTCTCAGTGCCACAGGCAATTCTGCTGTGACTGTATTATACTCCAAGTATGGTGAGAAAGATATGTTGCCTCTCAGCACTGATTCTAACAAAAACAAAGTCACAATTGATGGTTTGCAACCTAGTACTCAGTATATGGCATGTGTCTCACCCAAAGGGGTGCCACCTACAAAAGAGCAGTGTGTTGTTTTCTCCACTGATGGGTTAACTGATGAAAGCAGCTCTCAGTTTTCTATTCTGATAGTGGCCAGCAGTGCAGCATGCGTGGTTATTTTACCTCTGATATTTTTCTTACTCTACAAAGTTTTAAAACTTCATTTAAGACCAAAATCTGCAAAGGAAGCTGAACTTGCAAAAGAGACCTATGTGCAATTTGAAACAGTGTCGCTGAAGCCTCGAACGCTGAGTGCAGGAGACCAGCTCTGGGCACGAAGGTACACAGATGAGTCAGAAAGACTTCTCCTTTGCTCTAGGTCAAGCATGGATTCTCAAATGACCTTCAAAAGTGAGGGCTCCAGGTCTGAGTATCTGTGTTGAAGGGTGAGGGTGGAGATGAAATAAATAATAGGTAAAATTACTTCAAAATGATGATACTGCATGTGGAAGCAGGTTGATGCTAGATGATGGTCAGAATACATTATCTGATGTAGAGTTTTACTGGATGGTGGTGGGTAAGAGGGAGAATAGATGAAAAATATTGCCTGTTTATTTTCTTTGTTTTCATGTTTGTGATTTTGGATGTGAAGAAATGATGTTCTTCTAAAGAAAAATACAGCATGAAATGGTTCCCTGGGTAAAGATATTCTATGTTTTTATTAAAACATTCTGTTTTCTCTTCCCTCATTTCATCACATGGTGTGCTAGTTGCATGTATCAAACATGAATCTCAATTTTCTTGAAAGCTATGTACTTCAAAATTTTAGAAAAACAGTTTTAGCTACTTCTATTGGGGTCAAAACTTTATGTGAATATACAAGTTTTCTTCTGATGTTAGCTTGTGCTTTGAGGTGTTATACAGCTGTTTGTACAGTATCTTGTGTTGAAAGTATTCTCATGATGGTTGAGACTGAAGTCACAGTTTATGGACTCTTGAGAGGTACAAAACACATTGTATTGTCATTTTGCAGACGTTATTGCAAAGGGCAAAGAAGCTGCTTTAGTGTCCTGAAGCTCAGGTAAGATACAGTAAGATACTCAGAGAGACACTAGATAATAATGTTAATTTACATCAAATGATCTTATTGCAAAATCTCAGCCTTAGAATTTACTTGGATGTGTCTGTCCGTATACCTCAATTTCAGAAATCTCTGTACAGAAAATTCTGTGGTACTGTGTAATACCACACACAGTCTTAAATCTATATATTACACAGATATTGCACAACATTATGTACTACACTGCATTAATATAATACATTTCGAGATACAGCAAGAGGAGTTTTTTCCTCAGGTCATGTTGGATGTGAAGTTTAATGAGCATAGTGAAAGTTAATTGTGAGTATGCTTCCCGATGTTTAAAAATCAGGAATTAATAGTAACAATGAATTCAGAATGGCCTATTAATCTTAATAATGAATAGTCTATTCTGGGGCTAATTTTTTTGATGCCTGAAGTAAATAAGAGAACTTTCGTTGTTCTAGGTTCAGATATTTTGTTTCGAAGTATGTATGAATTGTGAGCCACAGTTTTTCCTTAAAATTACAGCTGTGTTCTTTTCTTGGACCTTTCTATGCCTAGAGGAACTGGGGGTTTTTTGCTAGGAAATTGGAAATCTACACATTCCAGAAGGAGAAATATTACTCAAAGCTACAAACCAAAGCTTAGTTTGTCAGCTTCAAAACAGTGGCATTTCTCAGTGTCACTAATGTAGGATGAAATTTTGCCTGCTGGAATGCTGATGAGCCTATCTTGTAAGGCCTGGCTTCGTGAGAGGAAAACATTTTGCCCAAAAGCCACCAACATAAAATCATGGTGGGAAAGGAGCACACTGAAAAATCTCTGTAGTACCTACACCATGGTGTTCAGTGACCAGGATTAGTAGAATGAGTATTTGAGACTATGGGAGCTGTAATAAAGAAGCATGTGAGGTGTTCAAAAGTGCAAAATTAGCTTGCCCGCTTAGAATTAGCCTTGGTATTCCTTTCTGTGTTACAATTATGTGCGGTTACAAATCAGTCTTTCTTCTTTTTCCATGAATTATTTGGATTGCAATGAAAATGGTTTTAGCTTTTTAAGAGGAATATTTTACTTTGGCAGGGTTGTTTTTTTTTTTTTTAATTTAGGATTTTTTAGGGAAAACAGATTCTTTTTGTGTCAAAACCAAGGTTCATCTGACAAGTTAATGGCAAACCAAGTTTTTAACAGGACCTGAAGCGTTACAATATCTGCCTTCTATTTTCCTGATAGACAGTATGGTTGGTAGTTGTTGAAGGTGTTTCCAATTAAAACCACCATGTTTGTTAATGAGAATGATTGTTTTAACTTTTCTTTTTTTCCTGGAAAGTATTTGATTTCAGGTTTCAAAGCTCTAAATCTAGTTCTGAAGATCAAAAGTGGTATCACCTGACTTGTAGGTGATACATCAATATGTTGAACTGAGGTGGTGCACAGTTTGCTTGAGAGAGCTCACTTGTGAATGTTAAACCTTTTGGTTTGACTAATCCTTGTGGAATTAGCATGTCCTAAAGTTAGAAATTAATCTCTGGCCCCATGGGCTATCAGTATATCAAAGATGGAATTTACTATAAAGAGAATGTTCCTTCAAGAAAACATGTTATACATAATTTTTTCCACAGTTCTTGAGGCAAAAGTTACGTAATTGAGACATGCTTCTGTAACTCACGTCAAAACACCAAATGTGCTGGGGAATTTTGGTAGGAATTTGACACAAAGGGCAAATGACACAATAAAGATGTTTGCACTGTATCACGCAGGATTGGTTTATTTAAAGAGCTGAAGAAATACTTTGCTAACAGATGTAATTTTTTATTTTGTCAATTGCTAATGATGGAATCATTGTGAGATAGATTTTGTCACCAATGATCATTTGTACAATGTCTTCTGAAATACAGTGCTGGATCAATCATCAGTATGAACAATGATGACTTTAATCTGTGCTTGCTTGGTAGGAGCATTTGGAGAGGATTTAACCCATGTTTATGTATCACCTTTCATATATTTTGCACTTTGTTTTCTGAATTCATCCTGCTTTTCACCAAAAAGGTTAGACCTCTTTTTATACATTACCTACAATCAAAATTGGATGACTAATGAAATAACTGAGTAATGCGAGCTGAATTCTAAGTAAACCTAATTTTTACTGAGAGCTTCAGTGGGCCTTAGTACTTATGATAGTAAACCATGATCTTGGCTTCAATGTGCACTTACTAAGCCAAACTTAAGGCATCCATGCATCTATTTTAGTTCTTGCTTGCCATTGCTCACAGTGGACTTTCTATTCCTTGCACCACATCAGATTCTCATACTGTTTTCAGGCAGGGAATTAAGAGAGAAAACTCTTTCATGTGTAACATGGAAATGTCTGTAATAGCAAAACCATCAGACTTGGACTGTACCTAGGAGGCTAAACAAAGGACATTTTAAACTCAATACCTTTTCAAAGAAGTAAGTAAAATAGAAGTTGTTTTGATGTGAAAATAAAAAATTGTTTTTATACAAGACAATGTGTTTTCCTGACCCTTTTGTCTTTGTTTATAGCTTTAGACAATATGTGATGAGTGTAGCTGTGGGGGCAAAAGGAAATCTGAAAAGGAATGAGAGAGAATACAGGAAGAAAGCTGAGAAACAACAGAAGAAGGGTGATATCCTAAAGAATTCTGGGACTGTGTGCCACAAAGTATTTTGCTTGAAATTTTGCCATGACAAGGGTACTGGGGCATCTGCAGCCAGGTAAAATGATGGGTGAAGATACTGTCCTTATTGCAATGATTGGAGCACTACACATGCCCCGTTTTGACAAGGCGGGGGCAGCTATGAAATCAGAGTGTGGAACAATGGTACCGGGGAAATTTGAAGAATGCACTTGAAGCTGGCCTTGAAGTCTGCCTGTGTCCCAGTCAAAGTTGGGAGAGGTTTTTGGAGAGCATTGCCTTTGAACTGAAAAGGGGGGAGCAAGTCGCTTGTGAGTTTATTGCTAGAAAGAGAGGCAACTGTTCTGGAGAGGCTCTGAAACCAAGATGTAATATACTACAATCATCCTTCTTGATCTATGATTTTCTTTTCAAAACAACCAGTTTGTTAGATTTGTGGCTGGTAGGTAAACACAAACTTGAATCTTCTTCATGACCACAGATGAGATTTCAAAATGAATCTTTTTTTAATTATCTAACTGCATGTAGATTAGAAACCTGCTGACCTGGATTCATTGTCTCACAGAATTCATTGCATTTTTCTAGGTGTTACAGAAAGCCACAGAAGCTCCAGGTCAGCACTGTCATGTTCCTTTGTTGAAAATGAGAAGTTCTCAATAGAACAGATACTTTATCTTTTATTTATAAATCGCAGAAATTTTTTTACTCTGAATTTCGAAAGATCAGCATTCCCTTCAGAGTAAAGGCCCTATTAATGTGTCATTTTGATATATCTGAACAACTCCCTTACTAAAAAGTGGAAAATCAAGCTGAAATATCAGTCTGAAACAGCCTGTATTGAGGAGATTTTTTTTACAAAGCTGTATTATTCATCAGTGTTCAAGATGGGAATCTTTTCAATCAAAAAGGCAGAAAGCAGTTATGAACAAAAGGATACAATATTTCCCACTATAGAAGTAACTGCGCTTTTCTCCAGCTTTCTATTTTTTCTGAAATAACATCCTAACCTTTTGTTTAGAAAAGAATGTGGAATTGCTGCAGCAAGATCAATAGCACCTGCCAGGTATATATTTTAAGTATATTTGTTCTAACTTCAGGTCTGGTATTTTTAAAAGACCTTGATTGATTTAAGAGTATTATGAAAGGAGCTGACTGTGCAAACAACTACAACTAACCTCTGATAATAACAGAATACCAGTTCACTGACAGTGTATGAATGTCTACATTTTGCAGAAGAGGCTCTGGCAAGAAAATACCTTATTCTAAAATATGGTGAGCTATCAAATATTCAACACACCTTTTTTGAGGAAGAGTCAAAGGAATTTGGTAGTGGTGTGGTTTCTTGGGTTTTTTTTGGTTGGTTGGTTGGTTTTTTGTTTGTTTGCGGGGTTTTTTTTGGTTTGTTTTTGTTTTGTTTTTGGTTTTTTGTTATTATCCTTAACTAAGATCTGGAACTAAGGTGAGAGAGACTTGGTGAAATGCTTATGCCCAGAGAAGGGCGAAATGGAATGTGTTTTCTTACTCGCTTTAATACAGGAGAAAGGAGCTTTATATGTGTGTGTGTTGAGGGCAGGAATAGAGTATTCCAAGGTTGTCGCCTCAGACAAAGTTCACGCAGTTTCTTCTAAGGCCTCTGGTATGGGCTGCTGACACTTGAGAATGCTGCTGGGCTAGATGGAAAGTAAGAACAATCCAAAATGACGATTACTAGCAGTTTCGGTGCAATTCTAATTTAAATTCAATGGGTTGCTTGTTCAGTCAAATAAATGAACGCTTTGTTGATTTTTTTTTTTTTAGTATTTTCATTCATTTAGGCACACAGTTGAGGGAAACCTCTAGCATCCTCAAAAAAACTTCTCTAATACTTCAAAAAGTAAATTAATGAACAAATCTCTAGATCAGATTCTTGCTTGACTCTCCTTTATGCTTTCTACTTTAGTATTGTTTTAGAAAACCAGAACAAAACAATATGTATAGTCTACTTTGTATTATTTCCCAGTCTCTAAAACAGTCATACCTTTGTTGAAGAAAAAGAAAATTAAATCCAATACTGGTAAGTACTGTTTTTTGTAAGAACTAATTAATTGATTTAATTAATGATGATGAAATCCAATGCCATGGGCTGATCAGATGGACTACTGAGTCATGTGTCTCGAATTTTTTCCTGCTAATATTTGACCAAATGTTTGAGACTCCAAAAATAGTTTGTACCAATTATTTTTTTTGTTTTCTAGCTCAGTCCCTTGTGTTTAAGTTCATGTGGAAGTTAAATCACAGAGAGAGAAAGAAGAAAAGACAAGCGTACAGTAAGCAGGCAGCTATATAGCGTGGCAAACTAAATTCAGAATAATATTACTCTCTTTAAATGTTACTTTTCTCTTTGGATAGAGCCTTCTTCACTGTTAGACTAATCCTGCAGCGTATTGCTCGCTTCAAATTGCACATGAATGGCATCATCCATGGGTATTTTTCCAGAGCATGCTCTCAGGTCCTGAGTGACCTGTTCTGGTTTCTCACTGATTCTCCAAAAAAGAATCCTCCTTGGCATTTCTTGTTCTCTGGTGTAGAAGTGACATGATGGAGTGACTTCCTCCCTGCTGAAGCAGGAATGTGAGAACAGGAATCATAACACTCCTGCTTGTTCTGAGCATAATGTTTCATAGCTGAGGATCAGAGAAAGTAATATTATTCTGAATTCAATTTGCCATTGTCTGTAGCTGGCTGCTTACTGTAGTCTTATATTGTCCTCTTTCTCCCTCTGTGATTTAACTTCCATATGAATTTGGGCACTGCACCTTGCAATTGTAGTGTTTGCTGTTGTGTCTGGATCAATATCTCCAAAGCTCTCAATTCCTGGAGTTCTGTGTCAATTATTTTGAGTTCAGCCTAAAATCTGAGCATAGCATTTTTCAGTAGAAGATTGTGCTAAATTACTTCTCAGCACCAGGAAGAGAACTCTCTAGAATGGCGGAGGCATATTTTCATACACAGAAGTGCTGTTTATTTGTTCCTTGCTTGAGCATTTTTTACTCTCTGACAGAGGAGCAGACATTCCCTTTGGATAAAGTAATCAGCAGCAAAAACAAGGAAAGAAACATTTTTCACAAACCAGAAAAATAATGGTCTTTGTTCTGATCAGGCAAAATGATTGAATAGACATATCCAGTAGCTATATGAACTATTTCTTTCAAACTGTAACAGGAATTAATGAGGAGAGGTAAGTAATAAAGTCCCTTGTTTATTGATAGAAAAGTGACATTTTCTTGTGTCTTTGACAATGACTTAACACTAGAGAATGCCTGAATGTGGACTGGCAGAGATAAGAGTTTGTCTGGTCACAAGGTGATTATGTTTTTGGTTTGTCACTACTGAAGATTCAGAGATTTAGAAATGAAATCTGAATCAAATGGTATGAGAGAAAAAAGGGTGATTCTTAAAGCTCATTGACCTTCATAAAGAACTAGAAGAATGGTAATGAAAATTCTTTTAAGGGGTGATCAGCCAAAAGTTGTGCCAAAAAAAGGAATAATGTTAAACAATTGCTCTTTTTAAAATAAAAGACTGGAAAAGCCCAGAATCGGTGGATGAACATTTAGAAAGGTGCTCAGTACAAGCAGAACACATAAATGATAGTTTTGTGGCTGTAACATGAAACATGAATTCTTATTATAACTATCTATGTACAAGTCTGCCTTGAGGTTGAGCACTAAATTGGCACCTAATCAAACACAGATTCTAAACTAATAAAAAGGCTGTGGTGGAGGGGTATGCATAAGAAACAAGGGAGATTCCTACAGAAAACACACAAGTAAGATTAAATAAAGAATAAAAACACTCTGCTGAACAATATGCAGTTCCCCGAGTGGAAGGATCTCATCCTCCAGTTGTTTGGCTTGTAAAGATATGGGCAAGAACTGAGAGGAGAAAGAATAGTAGCAATTCACCAGTTCCAATAATGGATCCAGGAAAGATCTTCAGTAGAGTTTAGACAAATCTGACCTGGGGGACAAAAGACCCTACTGTTGTACATGATTTCTTCATTATATTTGGTATCAATTCTGAAGCTGAGGTAACTGCCTTGCAACAAGACTTGTGGATGGGGAAAGCATAGGCTGAAGGACAGAAAAAGAATCTGCGTAGGAAAGGAGCTGCAGGATTGACACCTTTGTCATCAGTAGAATCTAATTGAACTGTAAAAATTAGATGGGCCACATGTTAAGTGGGAAAAGCTAGACCAGTGTTTGGTAACAACTGGCAGCTAGAAAGATAGTTGAAGTGAACTTGGGCAGTGCTGCCTGAATGATTTTCAGTCTTACTGAGTAGAATACTGAAACTGAAGAGAGAAATAAGCTATGTAGGTGATGTACTTTTATTGGATCTGTTATACTCCGAACATACCTTGCATATCTTTCTGATCCTTCCTGGTTATATTTCTGGGCAGAATGAATTGACAGAACTTTAACTGTAGGAAGCCCATTACAGTACAAATAACTTGTGATTCATCAAAAGGGCAGGGGGACAGGCCTGGAGGAAGTTGAAATCAAATGTCACCACCTAAAAATATAGCTGAAATGATGAGATTTCTTCCTCTGATGAATGTTTGGAGTAAATTCCACAAAAGGCCATGTTCTTTGTGAACTGTATGATGCCAGCCTTGTGTGGGCTGGGGAGAAAACACAGGAATAGGTTCTGAAAAGATGTTCTAAATGATTTATTGACAACATCCTGGGAACTGACATTTGACAATGTTTCTGAGCCCACAGCCATTTCAGCAAATGCCAGTAGTGCAAGATTTAGGGCGGTGGTACTCCAGTTACAGTGAGATGAATCCTGTCCCACGTTGCTTCAGGCAGTGTTCAGACACCAAGAATAAGTAGGCATAAATAGCAGGAGTGTCTGGCGAGAGGTTGGGACACGCGAGAGATTCAGAAGATGCTTCCACATCTTAATAACTTCAGCAATGTGTCAGGTAAAGGGTATGCCACTTGCAGTATTGATAAAAAAGTAATGGAAAAATGTCACTTACTAATGTGTTTTGAACCTCTCCCCAAAAATGTTGCACCAAAAATTTCTCTGAGGCTGACTGACTGTTTATGGAGGAGACCACAGATGACTGAGATTTTGAGCAGGGTAAAGGAGCCTGTGGAGGTGTAACTGAAGGGTTTCCTTTAGTCACTGTACAAACCTCGTGTGGATAAATAATCACCGATGACAACAGACAAATAAAAACTCTCCATGTGTTTTTGAATTGGCCTTACCAGCCATCCGCAACCTGTGTTCTGCCCAGCACTTTTATGCAAGAGAGCTTTATTCGTTTATGTGCAGGTGCTCCATAGCAGTTCCACCATCCTCAAAGTTCAGCAGTTTATGAGGAGCAGCCCTTCCACCTTCCATTAAGTTGCCACTCACAGAATTTAACACATGCACTGCGTAAGTAATGATGCTGCAGAAAGGAAAAGTGACTGCCATTCACAGCGTAGCACACCGAGTCCTTCTTTAGTGTTGGCTGATTACTTTTTGTAGTTTTGTGGAAATGCTGCTTATTGGTAACTCTGCAATTCACCTGGTCACAGAATATTGCTTTGAGTTCAGCACTCCAATCTCCAGAGTATTATTTCAAGTCCTAATAATGTTGTCTGAGCACTGACTGCCAAGAGCTTTGCTGCATCGAAAAGACTTATTTTCCCCCTAAGCTACTGAATAGGTACTACAGTACTTCTATGAAAAGTCTAGCTGGTTAGTGAGGGGAAATCCTGGCAGTTTTGGAGGTAAGTTTTCATGGTAAATCAGTCTATATTAAACAAATGAATCTAACATATGGCAGTATTTTCCTGTCTGTACATTAGTCTGCACAATATGTTTAATCTGATGAGTCCCGGTAAAACCAGAGTGATGTGGAAGATGAGTGTTGTCATTTATTCATTGTGGATGCAGCTGTAGCAAACTGAATCAAGTATCAGTACAGGCAAACCACTGAGCATTAAATGCTTATAACACTTTCCTCTCTTGAACTGTTCTGCACTTAATAGATAATAGATAGTTCTTCTTCATGTTATTACAAAAGTATTAGTAGTAGCTGAATACTCGATCCACAGAACACTACACCTTGAAGAATTTTTAATAAATGATAATTTTTGAAGGTATTATTTCTTTATTGATATTAGTGAAGAGGTGCCTGGTTTTGGCAGTAGGGAAAAAGGAATATTGATGCCAACAGCTAGATAGTGTTTCCTGCTGCCATCTCCTGTAGACTTTGGATTGGGAAAAAAATGTCCATGTCGTATGCTCGCACAGTGGCAACTTGTGTTTGGGACAGGCGTAAAAGGGCATGACATGAAAACCATATGCTGAAGTCTTAATCAGATTGTCCTCTTTTTGCTGTTATGCTTGCTAATATTTTCTAAAATATTAGAAATAATTTTCAGTTTTTCTTTTATTTCTCAGTATCATGCCTAAGTTAAATTACACATATTAAAAAAAAAAAAAATTAAGTAGGCCCTGGAGAGCATATGACAGTGATACTCTCTTACCAAAGGACCTAATCTCTTTTGATTTCCGAGGGATAAAACAGAAATGTACTTCTTTAAGCTGTGTTGATGACTAAGACAAGAACCTGTCATTTCCACAAGATAGGCCCGGTCCAATGTTTTTTATGTAATCAATGGAAGTTTGATGTCAGTGAACTCAGGATCAGTTTCTCCTTCATGTCTGAAAGCACAGAGCTGTCACTCTGGGTATTTCATCCTGGAATGTGAAGGTAAGCCTGAGATCCAGCAACATTTGAGGAGAGTCCCTGCCCTTGGTCCGTGCGTTTTGCAGCAATGAGTGGCTGTGAGCATTGGCAATGTAAGCACGAATGAGTGTCTGACTTCTGTGCCAACACACATAAGGTAGGTCCTTCTGTAAGTCTCTCTCTTGATATATAGATTGCAATAGAATTTTAGTGTTTGCCCCAGATATTTTAGGTGCTTGAGTTTCTTCTGACATGTCCTGCCTTGCCTGCCAGCCCAGCTCTAAATAAGGCAGCCAAACACAAACATGCAAATGGAGAAGGCTCTTTACCATTGGGAACACAGACTCCCAGAATAGATTTCCTGTGCCCCTCTCCACTTACTGGAGTCTTATTTCATTTTGGAAAGCTGGGCACCTATGGCTAATTTTCAAAGCACTGCCCAAGAGGAACACCAAACCTTCTCCATGATCATTGCTGAGGAGGATTTGAAGGGGGGTTCGTTTTTAGAATCTTGTCCTAATGCCCTGTTGTAATATTATATAGAATGGCCCTGAAACACTCTGCTTTTTAATAAAGATGCTATAATATGTTGGGTTGCATCTTATAGGTGGTGATTGTGGGTAAGATACTCTGTTCATTGTTATAACAATTTTAGTTTGGTAACTTGTGAAGTGACTTGAGAGTGTGGAGCATTTTTTTTATACAGTGTACGGGGCAGTGGCTCTCAGAAATGCTCTCATAGCACTAATAGGAATTTTATTATGATAAACTTAGCTTGCACTTTGAAAAAGAAAAGTTTCTACAGTACAGTGCAATCATTTTTGATACAAAAGCACTACAAAAATTAACATATCTCATTTGAAGGAAGTGTACTTTTACTGTGTTTTTCCATATAGAAATAAACGTATACTGCATTCTGAGAAAAACAAGTGATATTTAAAAGTTTTCAGTGCTTTGCACCACCACATTATGTACAAATTATTATGTACAAATTATGTACGTAATTCATGTACAAATTATGTACAAATCCAAATTAATTTTCTCTTTTTCCTTGTATTTTATGGCCTAATTTGTTCTCCCTATGTGATTTTAGCAGGAGTAAATTAACAACTACTTTGCAATTTTGAGTACAACCTTACATCCAAGAGTCTTAGTGCACTTTATAACAGCTATTACATTAAAATACATTTCTTCATGTAAAAGGAAGTATTGGACCATTTGCAAAGTATGCCAAGATCACTCAGGAAGCCTGTGGCAGGGATGTAGGTGGAATGAAGGAGCCTTTTAATACGCTGTGCATATGGTTATAGCATCCACAGAATTTCTCTGTGCATCTACAGACCTTTTATTTTGCAAAGTCTAACTGTGACTGATTTCACTGTTGCTTTTCCTAGCCTAGTGTAAGGCCAAGGCTACACTAGCCAATACGTGCTGGCAGTTCTAAAGGGGGTAGCTGTAACTTCCAGGAATCTGTTCATTCACCCTTCAGCTAGACAGACACTGCTTGTTGTGTGCAGCCAAGGAGACATTCTGTGAGAATGTGTGCGAGTGTTAGTGAGCACCTTGCTCGGTGTTTGATGGTTACACATTTTATGCTGCTCTATTGAAAAGTGATTTTCCCCTGTCCCCCATGTTTAACGCAGCTCTTAGTACTTGCCTGATCAGTCCCTGATACCAAGCCTTTGTTAAGTTGTTTCAATTTCTTCAGAACTGCCATAGAAATAAAACTATTTCTGACTCCTGCAGGCAGTCTCAGGGGACTCCTGTAGTGCAGTTTTAAAATGCTCCAGAGGGAAAATGACTACTGCAAGGAACTGTTTCTCCCCTTTCTGAAATGACCATTGTCAGTGGAGTCTGACCTGGATCTTCCATATTTACACTCCAACCAGCAATATGGGATCTGTTCAAATCTTTGAAGTGCAGAACCCTTATCTGAAAGCTAAATATAATGTGTGTTATTGCTTGTGCTCAATGCCCCAGCCCTTTTTCCCCACTGCTCTTCTCTCCTTGTCCCTGTTTAGATGGAGAATTGACAGCTGTGGCCTCAAGCAGGGTGTGTTTGATAGCTGCAGGATTTGGATGCCAAGTCCTGGGATATCATGCTCACAGAGGCATTTGGGTCTGTGATAGGCTCTGGCACTGCACTGCCTGCAGCTGTGAGGCTCCCTGAGGTGGTGTCAGGTCAAGCTGCCTCCTGCATGGCGGAGCCCTTGCTGATCACTTGCCACTTTCTGTGCCTACTGCTTCCCAGCAGGGTATAAGAGATCCACTCTGGCCACTGTGGGTAGGGTCTGACCCCCAAACATTATTTTGCTTTTATTCTATATTGCACCTGTCAAATTGTCTCACACAAGAAATGACATTGCATCAAAAGCTTCTACTTCCAGTGCAAGTTTACTTTCAGTGGGCTCTGTGTAAATACTTCAGGAGATGCTCAATGCTCAAATATATTCTAATCAGGACAAAGTTTCTTCCAGAGATCTCTTGAATCTGTTCTATGAATTGTGAAAAACGGAACATTCCCAGCAGCTAGAAGCGTATTTTATTACACCTGCTCTTGTTTGCCCAGCAATTCACCGACAAAACCCTCTGGCACCAGCTGCATGGCCACGTATAGGAAAATAATAAACTTGCACAAAGAGGATGTGGCTTGCAACATGCTCAGGATGTCATTGCCTCCTCCAGAGTGTTTGAGTATGGCAGCAACTGGGAGCATCCTACAGCCTGCTTGCAGGAGCTCAGTACTGGGCACTGGCAACATCTCTGGTAATTCCAGTCTTGGATTCACCTCAGGTGCTTTTGCTGTGTAAGGCTGTCTATAAAAATGCCTGTTTCTACTTCTACTCCTATTTATTGTCCATATTGTTTGATTCTGTCTTTGAGATGTGCTAGACAGATGTAAGCTTACGCAGATGTGGGTTTGTTGAGATATGCCAGACTGGTGTTATAGATGCGCCAGGTGAAACGGGGTTAATGGGACAAAGTGAATTGGATTGGTAAATGCAGTGATTCTGTTCCACAGACCCAGCAAAGCAGCCATAAAATAAAACCATAAATTGTTCCCTGCTTTATACTCTCTATAGTCACAAGATGAATAAACTGTCTGACAAGGTCTGTAATGAGGAGGAAAAAGTTGACTAAAAAAGTAAATTTAATTGTTCACCTTCCCAGGCCAGAACTTAAGGGATAAAAAGAGTAAAAGTAACAATATCTGTGGTAGATGGACTTCAAATAAGAACCTATGGGCTGACAGATGAATTCCTAATCTCTTAGTGGTATCAGTGTAAATGGTGAGTGCTCAGGAATTCTAAAAATTAGTGAAATTAGATTTCAGCCAGTGCCTTTGTTCTGAGAGATCTGTTAGAGCAGCTGTTCTAGTGTGTGTACTAGAAACCATTTTGCTGGGAGGGAAACAGAGCTATCTTTGGGATGAAAACAGCAAAAAACACAGAGAGGATACATTTTTTCACTCTGATAGTGAAGTAATGCCATACCTGTTACTAAGAGCCTTTCTTAAATGTTCTCACATAGCAAGCTGCAGAGATCTTATTCATGGTGAAAAATTACTTGCTTTCTCTTCAGTTTTTTTCCACTTCAGAGAGCCAACTGATTGTTTCAACATGCTATTTTAACTACTCCTTTATGTCTGTTAGCATAGAGGCCTAAAGTAGTCATCTAACATTGATAAATGTCATAAGTCAGTAATGTGCTATGTGGATTCCCCAGAATGTTTCCCTCTTGCTCTGGCTGTTGGGATAGGAGAGAGAGAATATTTAATTTTCTTTCTGGATCCTTCTGTGAATTCCAATGTGGTCTAGGTGATGAAATAAGTATTTATAGCAGCTGGTGAAAGGTGCCTGTTAAAATGTTAAATGTAAAACTGCTTTGAAAAAGATAGTATCAGCTATAATTAACAGTATGCTTTAAACACAGATTATTTAAGTTTTTTCTTTTGCTTAAGATCAGTTTGTAGTAGGAAAAAAATGTAACTATAGCAGAAAAATTATGGTACTCAAACTTCCAAAAAAACCCAGTGGACGTTTGTCATAATTGCTGCTGTGCAAGAGATAAGTGGAAAGAGATTACTTACAATAACACTTGGTTTTCAAAAAGCTTTCACGATTTAAAGCCCCACTCTTTAATTAATTTTATTAGTAAATTAAATTAAAATATCCTGCCAGCCAAATATAATCTTCAAACTGTTGAAGTGGTGAGTGACATGCTTGAGGACAAAGCCAGAATGGCCATCATACCTCAGGAGGAGATTTCAGGCATTCCTGCTTTTAGAGATCACTGGAAAATGCCAGTCTCTCATGCTGTGCCTCTCCCTGCTCTGTCTGACAGGCAATTTAGTATTGCATAATGTCCCTTTTGTCAGAATTACAGATGATGCAGGCTGAACCTGCTGAAATGACATTAACAGTACTGAATTAAGCACTGCCATGTCAGAGAAAGTGTAGTGATCAGTCAGCTATCCCCACACTGGCCCTGAGATCAGGCTTTGGCAAGTAGGTGTAAGGCATAGCTTAGGCAAGTGTTGGGTGTTTTTTCCTGAAGACTGTGAGAAATCCCCAGTATCATCACCAAAGCTGCTTGTGTTAATCAGCTGCCTTTCCGGTGGCAATACCTTTTCTGACAGAATGAAACATACATGAGCATCTTGTTCCAGGGGCTGGCAGATTTTCTGGAGCCATTAGAGAGGTTCTGGAATCTGTTTTGTGGGATCTGAATGTTCCTTGCTGCTCTGTGCTATTTGTACTAGAGGTAGCTGCTACACATTTCCTATGCTACATCAGTGAACTCGCATTTAATAATCAACCTGTGTTGGTGGTAGTTTGGATTATGATTACTATAAAATACAATTGTAGCCACATTAGAATATGCCTAAGGCCAGAATTAGGCGCTCAGAGGCTGACAGAAAAAGAAGTCCAACTGCTGACAAGGTAGTGTAATGTGTAGTGAGCAAGAATAAAAGCCAATATAAGATTTAAACAATGTGCTTATTAATACAATGTAGATACTGAAAGCACTGGGAAGCTGAGGGAGGGCTGTTGCCTCCACAGTTTAGAAACAGTCAGAATATACTGTCCTTGAACTAGAGCAGCTGTTTGCCAAGAAGCCAAGAAGCTGTTTGAATCGCTGGCTGATCTTTACCAACTTTGGTAAAAAAAGCCTTCCAAAGCCAACCAAGGTAGTGAGAACTCCAAGAGAAAAGGATAAAATGTTTATTTGCTGTTAGTTCTGGTGTGTCTTGAGTCAGCAGGTCAAATTCGACTAAGTTCTTCACATTTGATGAACGGGGATGATTTTGAGTTTATTGGGACTGATTCTGCAGTGAGCCCTACAAAATGAGACTGCTGAGCTATTTTGGTCTAATTTATCATATGAGTGCCAAACTAATGCAGATTGCTGGACTTAATACCTGAAAGTGAGCACAATAGTATGCTTTTCAGAAACTCATTTGAACAACTTCTGAAACGCTAAATGACTTCAGGTGTAAAGGAATTACTGTGAGCAGTATGCTGAACCACTTGGTGAAAAATAGTATGATTTAAAAGTGTAGGTGTACCACAGCCTAATGCATTTCAAACTTTATTGACAACTTTCTGGTTTGTTGTAAGGGGAGGTGATTGGTTCTATCCATTTTCAGATGCATAGTTACCTCCATTGGCCTAGATCTTATCATATTATCGGTTTGGTAGTTGGTTCTGGGCCAAGTTAAATTTGGGGTTTAAGGGTAAAAAAAGTAATTCCACTATTAAGATGTTTTTCTTCCTGTTGTTAAGCCATTCCTATACTTCTAAGATGGTAAAATTAATTACTTTATTAACTGTTCTCTACTGAGGTGAAGTGAAGGGTTTTCTTTCTTCAGAAAACGTCATTTGGTATTGGCATGTCAGAGAGTTATGTATTTATTTTTAATTTAGAGGGAAAAACCCACAAATTCTTGGATGTGCCTCTGACTGTGCTTTATGTAAAGGCAAATGTGTAAAGGAAATGGAGAAGTGGGGGAAGATTGAGGGAGATGTTCAGGAAAGACAATGTGTATAAATGAGAGACAGAAAGAATGTGAGACAGAAATTGTTTCTGGATTTTAAAAGGAAAGGGAGGGCTTATTCATTTTGTCTCCTTCAGTGAGTTTGTCTGAGTCTGCCCTGGAGGAGGTCAGGGATGTGCTGGGATGGCCACCCTCACAGTCTGGCAAACACTGCTGGTGGCTGTTCACAAAGAAGTGACACATTCCTTTTAAACTATTAAGGTTGCCTGCTCCCAGTTGAACAGTGAAGACAATTGCGTGAGGAGGAACTGATGACTGTAGAATTAGTAAAAGAGGTTCATATGGAACATACCACAGTTCCTGGGCAGGATCCTGTAATCCTAGATGGGATGGCATTATACTGTGCTTTCACATTGTTTGCCCTTTTGTATTCCCGGGGACTATTTGGAGAAGCAAATGCTCTTTGGCATGAGTCTGGCCCTGCATAATTTACATTACTCTTATTGTGTTTTATAGCATAGCATGTGGGATAAAGACTCGATTCTGAACAGAGTATATGGAAATGTGGCTGCCATTTGTCAGGCTGGATTTAACTAGTTGCAGTGGCTGTAGCAGTGAAGATTGAGAGACCAGAATGTGCCTGCACACAGACAAAAACATCAAGAAACAGTTACTTTTAATGGAGAGTGGCCCAATTTATAACCAGGTTATAATCCCATTTTCTGACAGTGCAAGTCTGGACTCTTATTGATCCAGACAAATATGGGGAGGGGAGGGGAGAGGAGAGGGAGAATTCCCAGAGGCAGAACTCATACAGTCGTGGGTAGCTTTCTGGTGCTGCTGCTGTATTCAGCTGTTGTGTTAGTATTCATTCCAGCACAACACTCCAGAAAAAAAAATTTAAAAAATCAAAGGAAAGAAAAAAGTGACAAGACCAGATTGCCTCACATTAGTTAGCTCAACAAAGCCTGGCACAGTCAACCATTTAAACACATGCTTAAATCTCAGCACTTTCAAATTCAGTAAATCTTAGCAGCACAAACTTATGCTTGTGCTCTAGAGCTTTGCTGGTCTAGGCTGATAGACTGGAAAAAGGAGGTTTTTTTCAATACTGAAGAATTATGAGCTTAATGCACCTGGAATTTGTCTAGTTTTTATGCCTCAGTGGAACAGGTGTAAAAGAGCATTGCATCCTGACAGTAGCCTTGTGCAGCACCAGTGTACATATAAATAACTGCAACATCTGTGGGTGATGCAGGCTCAGAAATCATTACCCCAGTCTCTAACAACAGGTATTATCCTGTAGATGCATAGGGGCCAAATTCAGACCTGAGAGAGATAGTTTCAATTTCAAAATTGCAAACACATGCCCTAGATATGAACTTAACCTTAAGGTGATTTGAATTTCCAGTCAAAATATAGCAGAGAAACCAGAGGGATTTTTTCCCTGATTTTTGCATGAAATGTTTTGATGATAAAATTTGTTTCTGTTGTTAAATCACAGGACGATATTAACAGAAATGCGACTAATCATGATTGAACAGGAATTAAATAAACTTGCCTACAATCTCTGTGGAAAAAAACTTAGCTACAAGCTGCAGGTACTTCTCAAGCAGGAGGCGTTGCTTTTCTAAAGAGACTGTATTTATTATGGGTGGCTGGATATCTGCATGCTGGCTCAGTTCCCTGTAGTAAGGAACTGACTACATTACTATTTGCAAACACAGGGTTCACTCAAGTGGTACTAAAAAGAGAAGAGGTGGGGCAAGCAGAGCTTTAAAAAGAAAAGAGGAGCCCATCCAAGTCTGAATGTAAAAAACAACCGTGTTTCGGAGAAGGACGGTACCTGGAGATTTCGCTCCCTGCACTCCACTGAGAGCTGTGGTGAAGAGTTTTCTGAATTCTCTGCTTTTAAGATTTTAATGGCAGCTTTGTTGCAAGGAAATTTGCAGTGATCCTTGCTAGCATTGCTCTTAAGCTGTGTTAAATTTGTGGCAAGAGTGTCAGGCATTTCATACTTGCCTTCCAAAAGAAAAAAAAAGAAACGAGAGAGAGAGAGAGAAAAAGCCCTGATGCATGTGGGGAAGAAATCTCCCAGGAATTTCTTCAAGGTTGTAGTCAGACACAGTAAGGTCTAAAGTGACAAGAAAAGCAAGGCAAAGATAAAACTTGAAATTGTGATAAGATGTCTGAGTCTAAAGTGGCAGATTGCAGAAACCTTTTGGGATTACACATGCTCATCTTGTCCTGGATATGACTGAATACAAGCTAGTTTTTCTCTAGTGACAGCACAAAAAACCCCTCAGGATTATGTTTCTCTTCCTTGTTGCTTTTTTGCCAGTGGTTTTTAAAATTGGTTTTGTCAGCCTCTCAGCTCTGCAGCACTGGAACTGTCCTAATGGATATAGATTAAAGCCTGAAAACTCTGCTTGTATAGGTAAGTTGCTGAACTTTCCCAGATTAAGAAAAGTACATTTGTATTCTCTTAATTTCACTTCATAATTTTCAAAGAGTTTTTTTGCAGATTGCTTTTGTGCTGTACTGGGAGAACTGGTAAGTCAGCTTCTCAATGTCTGTTGCATTTCAAAATGAATATAACTCTTTTTTTTCTTCAGAAATCTGCACGTTTCTGTTCGTTTAACTAGCAGAAAGCAGAATAAATTTTCATATGATCATTAAGAGATATGAACTGTTCTTCAGTTACCAAAACTCCTTGCCACAGCTTTAGTGTCTCCATAGTTTCAGTACATGAGCATGCATGTGTTGGTGCTTCAATATATGTAAAGTTTGAGTATAGGTGTGGTTTTTTTATTTCTATATACATATAGAAAGAGTGTTTTAATGATTATGCACTAGTGCATATTTAGATGTGGGCTAGATAAATTTAAAACTTGTTTTTTCTATGCTTACTGTTACATGTAGATGAGTGTGCTCATATTAATAATGCATCTCATACAATACATGAATAGCAGGTGTGCTTAATACTGTAGTAGGGAGGTCTGGGAGAAATGTGCAACACTAACATTACTGTAATAATCTCCAGAGAACTGGAGCATGTAAAATGGAGGTTCCAATTCTTTAAAGAGTGTAAGAAAAAGGATGACAGAACCCTTCTCCCTCCCCTGCTACCGTGAGGTCCAATTCTTTCAAGAAATCCAGAGCCATTGAAGTTGTGGGCATTGCAGTTAGGAGATGAGGAAATGCTCTGCAAGGATTCAAGCAAACAGACCTCATACTTGGAGTTAATTCTTTTTGCCTTAGATTCCTTGGGCTTCAGAGGCCCTGAGTCAGTTCTTGTCATGATTCTAGTGATGTAATAACAGGTGCTTCCTCTGTGCTTTCTGCCAAGAAATACCATCTCGTAAGCGGAAAATAGAAGCCTGCATGTCAAATGCTGTCATATTGAGGGGGGAGGAGCTGGGCATTTTTTGTGTACAAATTGTAAACCTGACTGAAGGTTTATCTGAGAGACAAACACACCTAGAGAGTTCCAACCCTGATGCTTCAGTTCAAATGAGAAGCAGGCTTCTGAAATTAATCTCCTTATTACCACCTCTTACTATGTTTGCTTTACGTTGGAAAGAACTCTCAAAGTGCACAGACTGGACTCCCTTTAGGCCAACTTAAACCAGAGGGTGTCCCTGTAGGGATCATCTTCCCTCTCTGCTGTTGATGGCCATTTGGTCCCTGGGACCAGCCTAGGCCTGGTTTTCTGTAAGCCCAGGCTGGAATACATACAGTGTGTGTGCCATACCCCTAGCAACTGTTGCACTTTACACAGCCTCTCCTATAGATCCATACTATTTGCTAACATGTACTTGGCTTGCACAAGCTGATTAGGGTGTTCATTAATTATGGCTTCTGCATTACTGGGTAGCTCAATTAAGAGCTTGTGTATAATGGGGGAATCCTACTGAGATGAAGGGAATTGCTTGGCTGTTGTTTAATGAGTCAAAACCCCACTCTAAATACTAACATGCAAAAGGCTGCAAAGATTTTTTTTTCCTAGTGGACATATTTTGCATATTGATGCATATTGCTCTTCCATTAATGAAGATGTAACCTGCCCTGCATTAAGTCTTTTCTGTTGATAATCAGCTGCTGTATGAATGGAGGGCTCTAGATAAAACACTGAAACAGATTGGCTAGTGCCTCAGCAAAATCTCCAAGAAATAGCAGCAAAAGAAATCTTCCGCATAAGAGCTGATGTTACTGTGACATACTCTGAGCAATTCCATATGACATAAAATAAGTAAAAAATGCGATGCATTACAGTGATTTTTCAATTACCGACCACTGGATTACAGGGGATTAAGCAAAGATGAAGTTTTGACATGAAATGTAAGACTGAAGGATGCTTCAGTGTAAGGGATTTCCCTGTCTCCTTCCTCTGTGTACTGGATGCACAACTGGTGTTCTGACCAGGACTGGACATGTGATATTCTAGTTCAGTCATTATGTGAGACAGAGGGTGCGGTGGAAGCAAGTGGCAGGAAGCTGGAGGCAGGCTTTGAAGGTAATACTGGGGATAAAAGGGGTGAGTGGGAGACATGATTCATACCATTGAACTGTGAACAATGACAGCAAGCTGAATCGTGGCTTGGCGACCATTCTTGGCGAGCTGTAATAGATACACCAATTGTAAAATGCTCTTAATCATCTGAGGCTGTGGTGGCAACCTGCCAGCCATAAGGACTCCCCTGAACTGAGAAGGTGTCTGCTCTTTGTTAGTGAACTCTTACAAGTGATGCTTGCCAGAATGTGTGTAGGCTTTTCTAGATCTGTTTGCCACACTGCCGCTTCTGACGAAGGTCTAGGTCATCTTCTTCTTACATTGCTAAATAGCTCACTCCTTAATTAGTTCCTTTTATTTCTATGGATATTCAAAGATCAAAGGCCTCCTCATCCTGTGGAATTATAATGAAATCTAGCCCTAAATGTCTCACATAATTTTATACAGTTATTTTTAGAGAAATTATTTGAATCCTGACTTGGTATGACAAGAGAGAAGAGGCCTTTCTGAGGGGCTGTTAGTCCCAAAAGAGCAAAGCTTATAGGAAAGAAAGTGTGGGAGAAGAGATCACAAGGTCAGAGCAAAACTAGTCTGATGAATGAATGCATTGATGTATTGACAAGTTATGGCAGAATTGGAGGCACTTCTGCAATTTTTGACATGCCATCTTGAATTAATAGCTTATTTTAAGATGCTGTTAGGACTGTGGACTCAGTCACCTTTAATAACTCATCTTTCTTAAACCCCAGTGGAAACATAGAACCTTCTACCTCTGAAGAAAACTGGTCTGGCCTCCAAAGGAGCTATTATTCCTACAAAGAAAAAACATGTGCATATTTGGTCCCAGGAGAGCTTTGATTTGTAACATATTTGACAACGTAAGCATACATGGGACACCAGAGGATGGGCCTATGTCTGTTGGAATCAGTTGCCTGTGCCCTCCTGAAACACCACATTAACAACAGTATTTTTTATTCTCCCACGCTGTATAATCCTTTCCCTACTCAAGACTGAAAACGTTTTCCATGTTTGTCTGGAGCAGCGCCTAGGGCAGCCCCTTGAATTATCAATTTTAGAGTAGAGATTAATGCCTGTTAGTCTTGGGCTACCCTAGGTAAATATATTATCTTCTGGATACTGCAAGACTGGAGGTGTACTTTGGTTTCAGGACTGACTTTAAATACTCGCTTTGTAAGTTTTAAAAATGAAGAAAGATAGTAATTTTTAAGATACCCAACAGTATTGTAAAAAAAGTCTTGGAAGAAGGCAAAAAAACCCCCACATTATTGAAGTTTTGCCTAATCATAGGTTCTTAAACTCAGCACATCTCTGCCAGATTCTGACATTAACTGCTCAGCACTTGTCACTTCTTCAGGGCTAACATGCTGCACATTCCTACAGAGCTACAGCCTGCAATTGAAGTTGACAACTGCAGCTATCTAGGTCAGCTCTTTTGGTCAGATGCTTCTTTCTGTGTGTCAGGCTTTACACTTTGCTTCCTTTCTGTTCACCTCTCTCCTACCACAGAGCACTGGAGCTGTAGTTGAGGTGTGTTTTTTCCTTGCTTTCAGTAGCTGTCTTCCAGCTAGCTCACTTCTTATTATACTGACTTGGGGAAAGAAGCTTGTAAATATTTTTAGCAAATAGTAGGCAGGAATTCTTCAACATGGGTCTGAAGCCACAGACCAATTCATGAGAAGATTCACATTCAGCTGGATTCAGCTGAATGTGGACAAATACTATCTTCAGCTGTAAAAACTTGGATCAAAACAGGAAGGAGGCAAATATGTTACAAGAGACTACAGAAATGGCATCACACATCCCATGATACTTAATCCTAAAGAGGGTTACAGGGCAGACTCCCAAGCCAGTGACTAATATTGAAAAACTCATTGTTTTGCTCAGTGTAAAATAGCAGTTATTAATTTTGTGTTCTGTTTCTAAAAACTGACTACTTTTTAGGATCTAATTTGAAATCTGATTTTAAAAGGAGCTGGATGACAGTATTTGATGATGCCTCATGACTTTCATCTTTGAAAGGCAAGCCAGTAATAATACATTGAAAGTTGCATGATCCAGGTAGTAGAGGTCCATTTTGTAGTTACTAATTAACACATAGACTTTATTTCACATAGAATTTTTTCAAAGATAGGGTTTTGTTTTCCATTCTAGTGAGGAAACACTTGAGATCTGAGTCCAGAAAGGAAGAATAAAAGATATTGTAGTTCCTGGGGATCTTTTTTGACCTTTTTCTTCAAGATGTCTACAACTGGTTTCTTAATTGTATTTCAATCCTAAATTTGATTCTATGTTATACTTGATAAATCATATGTTCACACTTGCTGTCATATCTGTGAATGATCATCTCTGTGGCTCTGGGATGGAAGACACCAGGACTGGTAACCTTCTCATTGTATTCAGATTGTATTTCTTATCATAGAACTTGAGCATTTCACAAACTCTCTCCTCTCAAAAATTGTGAGTGATCAGGTTGTATTTTAAGCCTCATTTAAAATTGGACAGAAAAGATACTGAATTGTGCATCATCTATTTCACTGTGGCCTGCTGACAGCTGGGGTGTTTTTTCCATTTCTAGCTATCTTCTGTTCTTGGAGCTGGATGCTTTAAACAAAAGAGATAAAAGCGATGGGCTGCTTTCTTTGTCAGCCAGATGAAATTTCATGTTCAACCTTGTTGAAAAGATTATGGTGGTGGCTGAATACAGCGGATTGAATTAATCAAAAGTCCAGCTGAACAGGAACTATGTTTGCATGAGGTTATTTGAGTGTATGTATCTGCACGTACACTTTATGTATATAATGTATGTATTTGGGGCCATAATGAAATTCAGGTTCTGGCTCACTGTGGTTTCTCTGTGTCCCTGCCAGGCATACTAATGCTTCAACATTCTGCAACCAGAGCCTTTCTCAGGACTCTCAATAAAGTAGTATATTTGTATGCAAAGTCATTGAGAGCTGCCAACATCGTGATGACATGATTCATCGTTTTTGCTGATTCTCAAGGCATTTTTTTGCATAAAGAAGTCTTTGAGAACTAAGCAGAAGCTCATTCTTCCTTTCAGGGCTGGCTGTCAGGGCACTGCAGACAGCTTTTGTGTTCACTAAGCTGATTTCTTTCACAGGGTAAAGTTCCCACTGGGGGATGTGGTTGCCAGGACACGTAAAACAGCTACAACAGGATGCAACTCCATGCTTTCCTTTGGCACTAAAAGTGCAGATGAAGGCAGTGCTCGTTACACCTGATGGATGGTTTTGTGATGAGCTCTCCTAAACCTTAAAAACCAGCTTTTTTCATTTGTTTGTTTTGTTTTTGGGTTGGTGATTTGATTGCTTGATTGGTTTGTTCGATTTGGGTTTTTTGGTTGGACTTTTTTTTTTTTTTACTTAAAACAAAGAAGAGAGGGTTTTAAGCATAGGATCCTCTTCCACTGTTAATGCCATAAGAGCCAAACATTCAGTGCTGTGGCCTGTTTCACAATAGCATTGTGTCTCTGGCCTCTTCCTGCTTACTGCTGGAAGGGCACTCTGCAGTGGCCAAGCTGCCTGTGGCCACTGTGCCCCTGCTCTTTTGTTGGGCAGTGTTTCTTCCATGAGAGCCATTCTTCAGCTGAAGCCATGGCTTGCTTTACAGTCCGTGTGGGATTTGCTATACTATGTGAATTTTGGTGGTGATGAAAATGGACAGGCTGATAACCCTGAAATCTTCTCTTCAAGTGCAATTACTGAGGAAAGAGTGCAACTTCCTGTAGCCTGACCAGTCGGTGTTCTTGTTCTTGGAAAGTCAGTTTTTACCCTCATATAAAGCTGGAAAATCTACCCTGGAAATAAAGGGTCATTGCCCTTTTACCTTGGTATGTTGCTCAGTAACCTGTGCTTGGTTAAAGCATGTCTTCCCAGTATGACCTTGACTTTAGAATATTCACTGATGTTTTTCATGCCCTTCATGCCTTGGTAGCTAGTTCCCTTAGTGATTCACCCTTCCTGTTAAAATGTGAATTTAATGCCTGAATTTGAATTCCCTGGCTTCAGTTGTCATATATCAGCCCTTGTTAAACTGCTCCTGGAAAAGATTACAGTGTCTTTTAGAAAATCTACTACTTTTTCTTTGTGAAGGTATTAATTTGTGGTGCTCAGTCCTTCTTACAAGCTTCTTTCTGATAATCTAAGCATTCTGAGCTGTTTAATTTTCTCACAGAAAGGCACTTTTCTTTGCTGTCAAATCAGGCTTTCTATCCTTGCTGTATACACTTCCTAATTTTTCCTGGTCCTTTAACAACCTTTATCTGAGAAATACAAACAGCATGCCAATGTAGTCTGACCACTGCCATATAGAGAAGCAAATCTTTTCCTCACAGTCATTATTTTATTCTGTGTTGTGATTTGAATTTTCTTACCCAGTAACATGCTTAGAGGTCAGCTTTCTGTCCAGTATGAACACAAGTCCTTCTCAGAGAAAGCAGTCTTTTAGATCCAATCTATAGGCCAGGCCTATCTTTTTTATTCTTATTTTATGTGCTCTTTATAGTGATTGAATAATAGCTCAGCAGTGCTTCACACTGCTTAATCAAACAACCTCTCTCTTTAACAATCCTGTATCTACACAGCTGCCTTTTTCACCCATACTTGTGATTTCCACAGAGAAATAGCATCAGGTTCATTTTGCAAGCTACTACTGTCATAAAAGTATTTTGAGAAACATAAACTACATTATCAACAGAGTCTCACACCTGCTGTGGTGCTGGTGGCTGGATCAGGTTGTGTCCAGCTTAATCGTTCAGTTACTTGATTTAAAAACCAGTGCATTGGGGAGATAGCTTCAAACAGTGGTCATGTCTGACACTGACAGCAGCTGGACAAGGACCTGAGGTCTCCAAAGCCCTCCCTTTTGGGCTATCAAAGAGCCCTTTAGCGTCAGTGACATCCAGGCAGCGTTTTCCAGGAGTATCTAGTTTTAGTGGTGACCTGGAGCCCATTAATACACTTCTAAGCCAGTAAAACCTTCCTAGAGCGGATTTTTAATAGTTTCTCTTTTAATGCTGTGAAGAATGGAATGTACAATCCTAGTACATGTGGGAAAATATGCTCTTGCAAGCTGATTTTTTGAAGAAAAGTGTGGGTTGGAATTAGAGTCCTTGATGGAATTACGTTGCTGAAAATGCTTCTGCTTTACCTTTGTAATCTGTTAAACAGAAATCCATTGCATGTGCTCTGATTACATTTCATACATTGTCAAATTAGCTCTTCTGCTCTTCGGAACATGAACTTGTGGGAAAACTCTGTAAACAATAAGGAAGCTTTCTCTAGTCTATACAGACACGTTAGGCGGCCGTAAAGAATTGACATTCTTTTTAAACACCTTTGATACTTGGACACAGAAAAAACTCCTTGGAACACTTCTGCTACACATAATTTCTAAAAGCAGTTAAGGAGACTGGTTCCCAGAACCATGGGATATCAGAGATCTGGTTACTTAGCTCTTCCTAAGTTACTGAGAAAGTTTCTTTCAAAGTCTTTTAGGAGTTAGCTAAATTGCTGTTCCTTGTAGTTAATGTTCCCTTCTTTAAACTAAGGGAATTCTCACATGATACACACAGACCTAGTTTTGGTTGTGAATCGATGTCCTTTAGTGACTTAATCAAATGTGTTGCTTTAAAACAAAGTATGTTGGTTCCTTTATTCCTGCATGTGCCAAGTCACATGATAAAATACAGAACAAAACCCACTGACATCAAAAAGAACTTGGGCAAGAAAAGAGCTGCTCCTTAGAGCAATGCTCACACAGTAGTTGAAGAAGGAAAGTATACAAGAAATATACCAGCATATGGTACCACCAGATGCCAAGTACCTTGGGAAGTTACTATCAGACGTGTTTGTTTTCAGAAGGAACTAAAATTTATCTCAATGTTGTGGGACAATTATCCATGGTACTGCCAATTTCTTTTCCCCTTAGTGTAAACTGCGCTCCTCAGTGGTAATCTTTTTCCTTTTGAAAAATAGATTCCTTAATTTAGGACTTAAGTAATAGTTACTTCCTCAAGTCCTGATAAAACACCATAAATACACCAAATATCTTTCAAATCCAAAAGGTTATAGCCTAACCTACCAGTTAAAAGCCTAGTTTCTAATTAATTTGCTTGTTGCCTTGGTTTGGGCTTGTTGCTGTCAGAATATTGTGGGAATTTTAGTGTTTTTTATGTCTGTTTGAGATCTGACTCAAACCAAAATGAGCTCAGTGTTGAACTCAGTGCTGTAACAGTCTGTTTGCTGCCTTGCTGTTTCACAAAGTCTGTTAATTTCTTGGCAAAATTTTTACTGTTGAAAAGGGGATAAAGATAGAAAGAAGTAGCTGTAAGCAGCATTTGCATAGCAAATAATAACACAAATCAAGACAAGTCTGTTCGCTGTGTTTGGGTAATTAGAGACCAGAGTACCCAGATAGTAGGGAGAAGGGTAATTTCCCTTGACAGTAAAAAAAACCCCAAAACAAAACTACAATGCCCTCCAAAATCACTGTGAATGTGACAATGATAAATTTTAAAAAGTCCAAATAATTCTGAAACCAATGCATGAAGGAATACAGCCATCCTCATCTCGTTTTTTAAAAATGGGATACTAAATTTTGTGACGATTTATTATTAGATAAGTATGTCAAAGGTATTGTTCTTTGCTGCTATTGCTAGCTGAGTTTTCCTGATCTTTTTCAAATACTTATTTCAGATATTGATGAGTGCCTTGAAGGTGGTCTGGGAACCTGTGGCCAAACCTGTATCAATATTCCAGGGTCATACATCTGTTCCTGTTTGCCTGGCTACTCCTTGGGTATTGACAAGTGGTCTTGCAATGTGAACGGTAAGGAGATTTTTGTTTTGGATAATTGAAACAGGGCTTTAGAGATTTAGTTAGCATTGCTTCCCAAAGCGAACTATGCCTGCTGGTCCCTACTGGTCAGTGACTGGTGTTCTCTGGTTTGCTGACCAGAGGCAAAAAAAATGCCTCTCCTGCTGTGTGGGTAAGTGGCAAAGCCAAAAGTGGGTGCCACAGAGGAGTGACGGTGAAGAATGTAAACTATGGTGGTGGAAAGATGAATGAATATATGAAAACAAAAAACTAAATTAAACAATTACCTCCTGTTTGCCTTCTCTGCCAGTTTAAAAGTGTAAATTCTCTTATCCCATCCTTACTTCCAAGAAGACATGGCAGTACACAAGATTCTGCTACCTTTGCTGCTTTCAGTCTCTTGGCCTTGATGTCATTCCAATATGTTTAGGTTCTAGGGACAGTGCTGTAAAATTAGAAGGAGGAGGCCCACATTTTTTGTTTCATCCATTAGCAGTTAAAAGACTTGAGTGCTTCTGTGAGTAATTTCTCTCATTTCCTCTGTCCTGAGTATATAAATTGATTTTTAAGTGTGGGAGATGCATTTAAATTTCAAAGTTTTTAGCTTTTTTAAGAGGAAAATATTCACAGTTGCAGCCTTTGGTTAACCTTCATTTTGTCTTCAACTGACACTATCCAGGGGAAAAAAATTGAGTTGGATTTTATTGATTGGCTTAACCCTATATTGCATCTAGAGTATGAGGTGGAAGTGCTCTGAAGCTCATCTCTCACCTCTCCACTTCGAATTCTGAATGCCTGGCTTTGGTTTCTGTCTGGGATACACCATAGCTTCCTTCTGATCCAGTACCTCAAGTTGGATTTTTTTTGACTAGTATTTACCTGGGGCCCTTGCTAACGCAGAGATGGGATGTGACAAGGCATGTTTCTGACCCGAGAAGTAGGAGATGTACTTGAGTCGCTATGCATGCAGCCTTTGGGACCACGAACATAACCAAAAGCATTCTGTATAGATCCCAAATTGCCACCAACGCAATTACTTTAGACCAGCCCCCCTAGAATCTCATAATTATCAGCAAAATGTAACTCACAAAGACCCAGTCTGGATTTTTTCTGGTCCTGCCTACAAATGCCTAGTTCCTTTGCAAACTTTCCACTTCTGAACTGAAGTGAAAACGAACATGTTGCTTCCCAGCAAGTTTTGCACAGGTATCTTTCAAAGAACAATCTTACCTTCATACTGGAGTACTACAACTTTTTAGCATGTTATTACTAACATTTATAGTAACTGTAGAAAGGGACTGATAGAGCTACCGTGATGGATATGGAATCTTTGTCAGGTATAAACCCTTCTGTGGGGGATGCACTAGGTTAAATACCCTCAAGTTTTCAAGTTTTCGGGAAGATCTTTGGTGCAGATACGGTTTGCCTGGTAGTTAATCCCCTGACAAAACTGAGTCCCAAATCTGACTGGTGCCTCTGCAGTAAAAGTTAGATTTGTTCAGTTCCTGTTCCATTTAGAGTCCTCATTCACAGGCACCTGGTAGGAAACTCAGAGAGTGGAAAGGACAAAACCAAAGTGTATAAATAGTCTTGGTCAACAAATTGGCAAAAATGCAGGTGGTAGCTGTCAAATCCCTTAGATAAATCAGCCTGGCTACTCTTCAGCATTCATTTGTCATTTACATGAAGCAAGTCTTCATTGTTCAAATATGCTCACATGGGGTTGCTCAGTGCAAGTAGCAGCAGGAAAAGGGAGTAATTAAAATCTTGTAAGTGGCTGCTATAATTAGGTGATGGCTTTAAAACTTGAGATACAAAACATTCTGTTAGTACAGAAACAGTGTTCTGGCCATCTTGCCATCTTCCCTGTGAACAGGACAAAATTACATCTTGGGTGCTCATCAGAACTTTCTTCATGTTGGGAAATCAAAATTTGTCTCATTCCTCTGTTTTGAGAGGAAAATTAACCTTGCAACTATGATGAAGGTGGAGCACCTGTCTAAAATTTTTAGAAGTGCTTTTTGTTGAGTTTGAAGCCTTGGGTATCATGCTAATAGCAAAGATATTTAGTTAAAAAAAGATGTGAACCTTGTCAATAAAACCAATTTAATTTTCAGAAGTATATGTGTAAGAAAACTGGTGGTAGTGCGTCTTTAATGGCATCCATTCTTGATAAATGGAGAGTTGCTTCTTCAGTGCAGAATAATTCAGCTGCTGATTATACAGGCTTGAAAGCTGTTATTCTGTTGGATCTACATCAATAACTGCATTTCAAAATAATTTGGTTAGAGCATTACTCATATGTCAGAATCTGTTGTTTCAGGCAACCATGTTATAAATCCCCACCATTACTAACACAAATGGGATTTATGTTTTGGGGTTTTTTTAGTGGTAAATTAAAGAATAGAGTTAATGCCCACAAATATGTATATATATAAACAAATCCAAATGCAAACAACAAACCCATGTTTATTTTTAAAATGAAAGTTAAAGTGTGTTGGTTACGTAAGAACTCCTTTCCTTTATGCACTTGACAGACAGCCATAATATTCAAATAGCCTAAATGAAAACCCTTGTGGTTTGGAAATGTAGTTAAGGCTCCTTGGGCAATCTTAATTGTCCTCTACAGTGATACCCTAAAAATAACAAAGAGGACTTGATAAAACTGGGGCAGCCCCAATCATTATGCCCTACTAATTGTACTTCCATACTTATCACCTGGTTTTAAGGCTGCATCAAGGTTATTTGGGACCATCAGCTGCTCATCACTTTCAGCCTTAACTGGTTTTCTACAGTTTGGGACATAATTGGAACACCTTTGATTTTAACACATTTTATGTTCAGGTACTGCTATACTCTTACCCTTCGCTCAGTACAAATACAGTTTTTGTCTGGAAGAAGTTGTGGCTTTTGAGCTGTAGGAGTTTTAAGTACAGGTCTTTTGTTTTCCTTCAGCCTTCTGCAGCACAAGAAACCTTCCCAGTCTCCAGCTTCTTCTTTTTCCCTGTCTTGGGATATTCTATTTCCCTTTTTGGATAGTTAAAGAGAGACCCCAGCATAGCTCTCTGTGATAAATTCTTGCTATGGCTCAATAGTTTGAAGTGGTCTTCAACTAGGAGACACATCCATGGCAAACTTCTTTCAACCTCAGCTGGCAAGCATGCAGCAGTTGTTCTGACCTCTGACTGGGCTGTAGGATTTGGGAGTAGTGATAACAACCATTGCAGCTTCAGTTTCCTAACTCAGATTTTTGCTATAATTTTCAGCATTAAATGTGAAAGGACCATTACAACTATATCTTACTGGTTCTCTGTGGTACACCTAGAAAGTTATCATTAAGAAATAAGACCACTATATCCTGAACTTTCTCTTTGACTTGTATACTACTAATGAGAACTCAATGCAGCAAAAATGCAATGATTATCAATTAATTGGTCTCATTTTGTTTTCTCCACACCAGACCCAGCACCATTCTTACTTTTTAGCCACGGAAATGCCATCTTTAGAATTGACACTGAAGGGACCAATCATGAAAGATTGGTTGCGGATACTGGTCCATCAACCCTTATGGATTTCCACTATATAGAAGAGAAAGTGTATTGGGTAGACTCTGAAAGGCGACTACTTCAAAGAATTCACCTAAATGGCACAAAACGAGAGGTAGTGTAATCAGTTCTTTGGAATTCTCCAAGTTAATAGGTGCAAACCCCTCTGTGGAAACCACCTGCTCCTTGGGTACAATTCTGCTGTTACTGTTCATCGATTAGCGCTTTACTTTTGCTGCTGTAATAGTTCTGATCCTGAGTCCAGGCTCTTTTACTGGTATCCACGTACATTTCTGTGGACCAAGTAAAGGGGAGTTAAAAATGAAGGATAGGAAATTCAGACAAACTAAGGCTTTGTAGACAATAATGTTTGTATCAGTTATAGATTAATCTCTGGCATTACAACTTTGTCTTCAAGATTGTTGTAACAGAAGCTGACACAAATGCTACGAGAAGAATGTACTCAAATTCCTACTCATTTTTTCTCTAACCTTTTATTGACTTCAGTGGTTGCATAACTGCTTTTAGCGCAGAAAAAAGCTCTGCAGTTCATTGCATGTGGCTGATTAAAAAGGGTAGACAGGCTGTTTTGGCTGAACTTCATTTCTGTGAGAGCGTTCTTTCGTTTGAGAGAGATTGCCAGGATCATTTACCCGTGTGGAGTTTTCACTGATGCATTTTCACTGATTTTGAAGGATCATAGTCCTGTAACAGTGTGTTAGGAGACTTCCATCTGTAACAGTACAGGCCTGGGTGCTTCACAGTGTGTCAAATGCAAAAAGTTGTAGCTAAATATAAATCCAGTGTATTTCTTGTGCAGAACAGTTTCTCCTTTTGCAGGGAGTAACTCAGTTCAGAGGAGGTATGTGTAAGTACAAAGAACAAATGAAAGTGATGGAAGAAAAAGAAAGAGAAATAGCTACAGGTCTGAAAAAAAAATGAAGCAGGCAAAGGAATGAACTGGAAAGTTTCAATTGGGTATTCTATTCCCTGTAACGAAAGCCAAGTTTAGAGCAGTCATCAGGATTCTTCTTGTCAACTCTTTTTATCTTGCTTACAGAGACTATGTTACATAGACAAAGGCATTTCAGGGTTTGCTATTGACTGGATAAATCAAGACATTCTCTGGGCCAACAGACAGAAGGGAACCGTAGAAGCAACAGACATGAATGGGAAGAAACGCCGAGTTCTTCTAAGAGCTGTTGGTCGTCCCACAAGGATTACCATTGATGCTGAACAAAGGTAATTTTAAATGGGTTCGTAATTTCATTGAAATGGACTCCAAATATGTAAAGTACTATGACTGTGGTTTCATGTAATCATATAAATGGATTAGAAGAGACTATAAAGATCATCCAGTTCCAACCCACCCACCACGGGTAGGGAGACCTTCCACTTGATCAGGTTGCACAAAGCCCCATCTGACCTTTCTTGAACAATTCCAGAGCTGGGGCATCTACAACTTCTCTGGGCAACCTATTCCAGTGCCTCACCATCCTCACAGTAAAGAATTTATTTCTCACATCCTTTCTAAAACAAACTTTGCTCTTTCAGCAAAGTTTCTGGGTAGGAAAACAGTATTGGAGAGGCAAAGGGAATGATGCCTGCAAATGCTGGGAGCCCCTTGTGCTCCAAACCCAGCCACACTTAGAATATAAATTGGTATGTTTTAGAAAAAAAAAAGGCTGAACTGACAGTTTGCTGCTGTTTCCCTTGTTTCTTTACCCATGTCTCTGAATATTGGTTGTGAATCTACTGCTGCTGCTTAGCATCACTGGTAGTTTGGCCTTCATAGAAATGCTCCTTTCAGCTTCAAGTCATTTACATTGAGAACCATGCTCGCATGAGAGGCCTGGCTCCTCAAGGGTTACCACTATGAATTACCACCACAGTGGTCTGCTAACTTCTCTTTACACAAAAAACTCTTGCATTAAAGTCACGAAAAAAGAAGCTTGAGCAGACTTTGAAATGCTCCTGTTTTGCTTAGCAAGAGCATGTCCTTGCCTCCAGTTTTGATTTGCATTAAAGTTCCTCAGCAGTGTGTGAAACTACTTTAATATTAAGGCTCATGTGTCCTTTCCTAGTAAATTTGTACATAAACCAATCTTATGGTGACAGCAGCATTGCTAATATTCTCTGGAGTTTTGCCATTTCAGTGGGGTTCATGGCCTGGACACCAGCCTGTGCATTTTTTTCCCTGATTTCCTTTTCAATGTAGCTTTTATCAGTCTTGGAGATATTCACAATTCCTCAGACCCAATCTCAAATGCCATTGAAACACATCTTACAAATGGCAATGTAGGGGTGTGTTTGCTGAATGTATGGGAAAGTTTGGGGAGACTCAAGAGTGGATATTCACCTAGGTGTGCTTCACTGTGCCTAAAATCTGTACTCATGTGCTTAGAGCAAGGCCATTAAGCCACTAAAAAAGTGTAAAGAAACTAGACTCCAAGAAGTCTAACATAATTTTTATGTCCTAACTTTTATGGCAATTTGCTTGTATGAAAACTCTTGAGGGCTCTATTTTTAATGTGAAGTGAATCAAAACCCCCAGTATGTTTACATGCACAGGCATAAATACATGCACATGGACTAAATCTGACATTAACAATGTCTTTCTCTGAACAAGTGCAACTCTTAAGTAATGAAGGTTGATGTGATACCCTAATAACAGAGTTTTTCCCATAGTATGTGCCTGGATATTAGCAGTGATAGGATTTTTTTAGAAGCAGTAATATAACTATTGCAATAGATTACTTTGAATTTTTAATGGTGTTTAGAAATGCCAAAAAATTAGGTTTTAGTGTGAAGAAAAATAGAAGGAAAATACAGTAAAGGCTGGCAATTACTCAGGGTGGTATCTAATCATAGTTTTTCTTCTGTCTTTCTGTTCATATCATATTCTATCCCTACAATGATTTGCAAAGCCCGGGCATAGACTATAACTTCCTTTGTTTCTTAGTTTCCTTGTGTGTAAAAAGCGAATCCTCACATTTGTCTGAAGTTTGAGAGTAGTGACATTTCTTGAATAACAGGTATACTAGAGAAAGGCAAGTAAATATTAATAACTTTTTAAAAATGAAGAATAGAATTTGGCTGTCCTTCTGGAAACGTGTTTTTGCCTATACACCAACACTCATGATTACTGTAGACTGTGTAACAGTGAGGAAAAGCTGTGAGGCAGAGGCTGAGTCTTTCTACTGGTTTAGTACAGTCCCTTGCCAGTGATATCTAAGACATTTGGGGCCTTTAACAAATTATTAACATAATCCCGAAAAGGTGACTTTATGCTACATGATCTTGTGCATATAAACCCTGCACTTCTGTGATGACAGGTCAAAATAATGATTCTTCTTGGAATTTTTGTCCATAAGTAACCCAAGGAAAGAACTAAACCCAAACATTGACAAATAAAATATATGTAGATTAGGGATAACTTACTATTTTGGAAGAACTGCTCTTTCTCTTAATCACATCAGTAAATCTGGATTCTGATCCATGAATAACTTGGCATGCAAGTAGTTCAGTGCATAACTGGTTTGAATATTGGAGCTGTGTTTTGACTGTCTTCATTTAATAACAGCATAGTCTGGCTGCCATAACCAGCAGGAAGATATTAATGAGAACTATAGCAGAAATGGCGTTTCTAAGTTCATCACTTAAGTGGCGTGTTCAACTAGAAATTCTGGAGATAAATTCCTTCCCAAAGGCAGAGGGCAATGCAGATCTGCCTCAAGGACCTGCCTTTCCTCAAGTTTGCAGAAGCTCCCCGTAGATCTGAGAAATTATTCCAGTTTCCTTGTCTGACTGCACGGCTGAACAGAGCAGAGAGACAGACAATAGTGCTTTGTGGTTAAGCTGGGCTGATTCCTGCTTGACCTACTTGAGGGAAATTGCTAGTACCTCCAGTAATACTGGTTTCTGGGATCCCCAGCAGTACCAGTAGTTCTAGAGCCATACTGAGAAATGTTGTATACAGGAGCAACTAAATAACTAAATAAAGCATGTGTAGCTGTGATGTGATTTTGCAAACGTGGGGTTTGTTTGTTGTGGGGTTTTTTGTTTTGTTTTGTTCTTTAAACACGCCTCTCTTGCCTGCAGGCTGTTATTTGTATCTTCAGATGGTACAGTTTCCAGCATACACCGAGTGTCCCTCAGTGGAAGTGATATGATAAATATTTTAAAAACCACAGAGAAAATAAAGGCCATCTCACTAGATTTTGTTGACACAAGGCTCTACTGGATCCAACATGACCACGGAAAAGAGATTTCCCATATTGGATCATGTGACTATGATGGTGGGGCTGTTCGTTTCCTCAGGAGTTCTGTCCGGTGAGTTTTCCTCAGCTTGTCAGAAATAAAGCACTCATTTCAGGGATGCAGTTAAGCTCTCTTCCTCATTCTCCCTTTTATTGGGTCAGTTGACAACATGAAGAGTATAAAATGTAGTGCAAATGGCCTGTGACTGTAAATAGAACATTAAAGATAGGAAAATGGAAAAGTATCACTGTTGTAAGGATAATACTGCCACTCAGTACTCTCCATCTCCCAAACTTTTAGCAAATGATAACTAATTAATCCTTAGAATTCCTCCCTAAGTGTTTATTAGTGACCTTTTTCTACAGATAGGGAAGCCAAAAGGAGAGATTAAATGATTTACCCAAGGTCACAGTGGGTGAGCTCAGGTGTCTGAGCTGTGCTCAAGAGACTGAACTCCATCCTCATCTAAGCCTGTTGTCCTCCTTAGCTGCTGGGTGGGGAGGCTTGGCCCTGTGCTCAGGCTCTCCAAGAAGCATCAGCAGATGTGGTGAAAACTGTACTGTGCAAGAGAATTGTTCCCCAGTGCCAGGGCTAAGCATGGCTGGGGGGGCTCTTAGACCACTGAGCTTTTGGCCTTCATGACGTGCAGGGGCACAGGAACCCGGTGGTGGTCATGGGGCCAGTGAGGGGATCAGGAAAAGGTTGTCACTGAAGTGTCTTTCAGTATGATTGGGTCACCATGTGTGGAAAAGGGATTTCCAACACAAAACTGAGAAAAATACACGGTTTTTCTGGCCTGCTGATTTAAATATGTGGCACATCATTTGCATATGATGAACACAAAGGTGGCTTCTCCCTACACTGCCAGTAGTAACACTGGATTTTTCATTACTTTTTTTCCATTTCTCCCTTGAGCTGGTTGTTGTTCACTGGGGCATTAATCCTTTGGACTGGATGATCTGGATTCTTAGTTTTCCACCTGGATTATGTGCTGGAAAGTGGAAGACAAAAATACCTCTTTCAGTATTTTTTCTGCTCTCTCTCTTATTTAAAACTTGGTCCTTTTGTGATTTCTGCTAGCTGCTATAACTGACCAGTGAATGGAAACTACGTTCCTGAGATAGGAGAAGCAACAGAAAATGGATTTTAGGAATTCCCTACTCCTACCACTTCATCTCCACCCTGATTTCCTCAGACAGTCTGAATTGTCAGAGGAGGCACTGGATATTGGGAAATGGTGGAGCTTGTCTGACCTACATCCTTCAATAAACCAAATTTCCATTTTGGTTGCTGGGTTCACCAGAAGCAGGGTGATGCCTTCCAGTGAAGTCAGTCCTGAACAGTAGATCATTAACCCTGTGAGAAATGCAGTTTATCCATTTTGTGTCTATTTCTTCCAAATTTTCAGGATTATGATTGCTGAATTATTTTGGGAATGTCTCTGCACCTCTTCTGATTCTCATATATAGAAGATAATATAGTGTGTGTATACATACATATATATATATATATATATATATATATATATATATAAACCAATATGTTTGAGTGAGTAAATATATAGGGATCAGGTAACGTGCCACTTCATTATCTTCTCTTGTTGTAGACATCAATTGCTTGGTATGTCTCTTTTTGCTGAGCACCTGTACTACTCAGACTTGAAGTCCGGCATGATATGGAGAGCCAACAAATATACTGGAAAAGTTGTAGTCACAATTAGCCTGAAGCCATCATTTTTCCCACCAGTGGAGATAAAAATAGTACATCCATTTAAACAGCCAGGTGCAAGGATTGATTCTCAGGATTTGGGTAAGTAAATGTAATGCTGCGGTTTTATGTGTGAGAATAATAATGTCATACACCCTGATTCTCTGCAGTAAGAATTTTCTTTGGCAAAATTCCAGGCCTCAGTGAAATAAAGGAAAAAGTTTTTTTTACTTCAGTGGTCTACAGTTCCTCTTGGTGTGTGTAGCTCCAGCTGAGTATCAGGCTAGAAGCATGCTGAGCATGAGCTGCTTATTTCATTAATCTGAATACACATGCAGATAAATGTGACTTTCTCCTTCTCTTGCCTTTCTTTACACAAGGATATTTTTATGCATTCCTGAGAAATGCACAAAGCATCCAGCTTTCTAATCCTCTGCCTACATTATCTTCATCAAATGTGTGCTTCGTTCTGGAAGTTTTACTCTAGGGTGCATCTTAACACCTCTGATTATTATGGCACCAAAGGATTTTTAGCACACACTATGTTCTACAAATGGATGTCTCAGCTTTGCTGGGAAATGATTCAATTAAAAGTCAGCAGGTCTTAGGCAATCTTGAAGCTGCCATGATAAGTATAGAATAAGAGTCTCCTGTGCCTTTAATTGATACCAATTGCAGCCCACAGTGTGAGTTGGTCATCTTGCTGCCTTTCACAGTGGATCAAAAAATGAAGGTAATTGGCTATCAATAGTTCACCTTCCTTGAGGATTCCTGCTGAGGAAGTAGGAAGTGGGGGATATCCAGGGAAATAATATCTTGTCCTCTAGTCTCTGGGGAGCAGAGCATTCTTGCTTTAATGGAATAGCTTCTGTCACCAGTTTTGCTTGGATAAGAGCAACAGAGCAAACAGCGTGGAGGCATTTGTGTGTCAAGCAAAGGTTGCACAACCCCCAAGGGAAGATGGCCATGGATTCCCAGAGGTATAGACAGTATAAAGACATGGGGAGAATATAGTGTTTGTTCTAGTTTGTATGAGCAAAAATGAAACTGTAAATACCTCTGAACTATTCCTATATAGTTACTATAAAATAGGCTTTGTCTTTCTTCATGCCATCCAACAGCTCTGTGCAGTACCATGCAGTCTCTGCTCTCTGAAGACTGGTCTGAGTGGGAAAACCAAAACCTTCAAAGGATCTTTCCCCTTCAAATGCTTTGTTTGCAGTGCCAAGATGTGTTGAGATGCAGAAGATAAAGTGTTCCTGGAAATCCAGCTTACACTTGTAAGCACAGGGAGTCTCTATTCAGAGACAATACTTGATCTGTCCTTACTTTGGGGAAAATGGGTGTCCTGGAAAATGGAAGCACTTTTTTCTACTGGCACATTTGGTGCCCTCACACAGAGGAACTAAGCCAAGGGCGTGCAGCTTGATTTCAGTGGCTGTGGGCACTTAGATTTTATTCTTCTCTCAGAAGACTAACTCCACTTCTTCCGCCAGAGCATTCTGCTTTCTGGCATTTCTCTTTCCATGGAAAAAAGGCTTTCCCTGCTTTTATTAATATATAAACTACAAATGTTTTCAAATGTATGTATATTTCCAACATGTTTAGTAAATTTTTATGTGATAGTAAATGTTGTCAAGAGTAGCCTTTTTTTTTTTAAATTCAAAATAACTTCTTGTAAAAATGTCTGGGAAGTGATGGAGTAGAAAGAAGCTTAGCGGGCTGAATCCAGATGAATCTTTTGGACTTTGTATGTACATTACTTGGCTTATCCAATGCAAGAACAGGGATGAAAGGAGGACTAATGAGCCTGGAGTTCAAATGAGATTTATAGCTGATTTTACAAGGGAGAAACCTGGAGATAAAAGCATACCTAGACTAATTGGATGCTCTGTACCGGCTAAGAAAATGTACATTGCAACGTCATGTCAGCTGTGAATTATCAAGCTTTCTTTAAAGCAGATAACTGGCGAGTTCCTTCAGATGGAAAGGGAACTTAGGATAAGTGTGCAACTGATATGATCTGATTTTTTTTTACTGGAATTTGAATTATTTACTTTGCTACTTAAATTCCTCATGTCCTCTTCCCTTTCTCTTTCAAATGGCTTGGTCAGGGCCAAAAAGTAAAGAGAAGAGCATTAATTCATCTATGGATCTGTCATAACCCCACAGAACAACTTCGGTATGGCACTTCCAACAATGGCTCATAAAATACTTGAATTACTTTAACATCTCAAATACTGCCTCTGACATTTTTAAAGAATCTTTCCTAACAGATTAATGATATTCAGTACACTTGGTTTGGGGTTTTTTTTTGAGGAATTATGTTTTTTTTCTTTCCAGTGTAAGATACTAACATCAGTCTAATATCTGAGTACACATATTTCCATATAAGACAGGTGATGGGAGGGAAAAAATCCCACAGAACACAAGAAAGTTAGAAAATATGGTTTGTAATGGTGTTCTTCCAGAAAATACTGCGTTATAAATTTCTTGATTCCTAATTTAATCACCATTCTCTTCAAGCTTTGAAATGTGATTGGTTTTTTAAGTATTGATATGGCTACATAGACTTCTAATACTTACTCAGTTAAAAATTATTATCTTCTTGAGATTGTCCAGATGGCAAAACTATTGGTTCTGTTACTTATTCCATAACTCCCAGGTGTCTTAGGTCTTTTTAGACCACTTAGATCAATAATGGTACAAACATGGGGAGGAAAACAGAAACAGTGATAAACATATGATGCAGTCTTGAATGCAGTCTTGTTTCTGGCTTCTACTGTTTTGTGGCTGCACGCACTTGCACTTTTGTCATTCTAATGGGTTCTTTATTTGAAGATTAGACTCTCTACTACTGTATGTTCCCTATTCAGTTGCAGTAGAAAAAGATTGTGTCCAATTCAAAATTAATTATACAAAACGAGAGGCTTAGCTAAAACCACACAAAATTCAAGTCTTTTAAAGGATAACATGCTAAATAGCATAGATAATATCCATCAAGTCATCCATTCATCATTTTTCGTTTACTGATACAACATTTGTTAGAGAAGAATTAACCAGTTTGATGCAAATATGTGCAAGGTATCTGTGTCTGCAGCCAGGCTGCAGTGTCTGTCTGGGAAATCATACATTATTACTTTTATAGATGTGATCTGTCATTCCACCAAGGGGCCAACATTTTCTCTGTTGTGGCTAGCAGAAGAATAAACTTGGAGCTTAAATATTATGCAGTTTTCCATCTCTTGGAATTTATATTTTGAATTGGCAACAGCACAAGAACATTGGTTACATATGCATTTCTTTGCCTGTATGAACTAGTGATTTCTTATACGTTACACACACAGCCAAGGCAAAGACAGAGTTTTGTGTGGCTGCATACCCATATTCAGTAGCATCAGTTCAGCTATTGTTGGCTTGGGAAAGGGGCAAGAAACTCCACAGGAAGATTATGAAGATTAAAACACAAATAATAATTTTGGAGACAAAATCATGAGTGCCGCATATCTGTAAAAGCACCAGTCCTGAAAGACAGCTGAGCCCAGACATGAGGCTCTGCAAATCCTTCCCATGAAAAAGCATACTGGAGTAGCTTTTTCCATGAAGCAGGAGAAGTAGGAAGGCTCCTGGGGACCTGTTTGGCACTTTTTGCTTCTTCCTTTGAAGAAAGGTTCAACATTTATAATGCTTGTATTTCTCATAGATCCATTCCAATACAGTTCTCTAGGATGTGCTAATACTCTTCAAATGAAATGAAGTGTGCAAATGAAGCACATGGTCATTATGACCTGCCCAGCTTTTTTGTTAAATAATATAAGTAATTATGAGGTAATAATACTCCAATATAATCTTCAGTAGTAATAATAGCAGTCTTAGCATGTTGTGTTTTAAAAATCTCTCTTCTCTCTCTTTTCTGCATGTGTGCTTCCTCTCTGTTATTCTTATTTCAGAGTGTTTTACAGGGTAATATATAATACTGTGCAGGACGTGGGGGCATGTGAAACCTGAATTTTCCATTTCATAGTTGCTATAGGAATGGACCCAAATCAAACCATCCCCTAGTTCAGGCTCTCTCTAAATCTGCTTGTGCTGACACAGAGCTCGAAATGATTGTTTGCACACATCTACTCCTAGTATTCCAAGTACTTTGATTTTTACAGTGATTGGTTTTTTGCCTGATTTTACAAATGGAAAAAAATAGAAGTTATTTTGTACTAATAAGAAGTTCCTCAGGGTGAGCAAGCAGATGTTGAGGAGAAAATACACCTCTTATCATCTTTCTCCTGGAAGGTTAATATGGTACTTCGCCCCATTTACACTGTAATCGTTCTTCCAGAAAAAGGAATCTGTGATTTGAACAGAGAGAAGTGCAGAAGAAGAATCTGCAGGCCAGACTCAAGGACTCATCGGTGTAAATGTTCTAGTGGCTTTATTTTAAGTCGAAATAAACAGTTTTGTGAAGGTAATGCATTAATTTCTCATAAGCTTTATTCCTTACATGAAAAAATTTATATTTATATTCAATTTATTATCTTGAGTATGAAAAATCATAATGAAGTTCTAAAAATTTCACTGTGCCATTTTGGTTTTGTGTCCTTCCAAGTTCTGAAGTAGTTTAAAAAGAGACCTATGAAAGCGTCACAGGTGCTATTCTTGTGAGAAACTTTGGTCTTAGTCTCAGCAGGTAAAGGAGCTTCAGATAAGTCGAAATGTTTACGTGTGCTAGTTTAATTTTTAAATAAAAATGAAATCAGAGGTATCACCAAAGGTGAAACATTGAATAACCCAGCAACAAGATGTCTGTCTTAAGTATCACTTTCAAAAAAGACAGAAATTCTTAACATTCTTCTAAATGTTTTTATCTGGATTGTTTTATTTAAAAACTAATTTTACTATTATTAATAGATAGCATGATGCTTTTTAATGCATCTTTTTCACAACATGACCAGTTTTTATAAGATATAATGGCATCAGAATTCCTAGCTTACAGGATTTACAAACCTGCCTGAGCACCAGTGTTCCAGTTCTCAGGAAATTCACCAGGTTTGATTTCTGAATTTTGACTTCTAATGCACTTGTGTTTTGAGGCTTTTACTTAAGTCATGTTGAAGCCAAATTTTTAAAAAGAATTTTTGTTTGAAGAAGGTGTCTAGTGTGAACTTTTTGGATGTGCACAGGATTTAAATGGCACTGGAATCTGTATGGAAAGGCATATTTTTGAAAGTCCTCTAGGCACCTATGCTGGACACATGCAGCCTGAGAATGTTTTGCTAGAAGGTTTTTAACACTGATTTATATGAGGTCTGAAAACCTTTTTTCTTACAATTCATTAGGAAAAACATATTTTTGAAAAATGAATGCAAAAAAAGGGAGACACTTTTTCAGACTTTGTTTCATTAATCAATTCCCCAGCATTGGCTGATGATGTTATTCTGACTCAACAAGCCCTTCTTTTTGCAGACATTAATGAATGTGGCTTCTGGAATCACGGCTGCACTTTAGGCTGTGTGAACATCCCTGGTTCCTATTACTGCACCTGCCCAAGAGGCTTTGTTCTGCTGCCTGATAGGAAAACATGTCATGGTAAGGAGCTGTAATAGATAAACCCTTGGAGTATCGTGTTGGAGAGTCCTCATTTAACACTGGAACTGCTGAAAGTTCTGTGTGTTGAGTTGCTTGCTTCCAATCCCTTATTAAGTAAGCAGGATCAGCTTAAACTGAGTGAACTGATTTCTGGTGTCGTGTTTGAGGAAGCGTATGTTACACGTGAGAAATTGTATCCGCTTCTTCAGAGGAGGAAGAAAAAAGCCATGTCTCCAGAGAGACCTCTTCTCAGACGAGGCCCGGTGACACATTCCAGGTGGATAAGCAGTTCTGTATTTTTAAATGTGGTGTCTGAATTTGGCTCACTCTGCCAGAATTTGCCTGGTCTCTGAATGAGCAGCTCAAAGCATCATGTATTTTCTTTTCAGATCAGGGCTGATAGCATTGTTAATATGTATGACATTAGTGGAATTAAATGTGTATGTTCAGTCTAGAAATGAATGAAGCCTTTCTAAAGTAAGTCTAGAACATAAAATGTGAAAAGATTCCAGGTTTTGAGGTCTTGGGATATTGCCAGTCACTTTTGAAGTGAAACTTATGCATAGACAAAGGTCATTCTACTTTGCTTCTACGGAAATAAAACATTGGAGTAAGCCCCAGGCAGGAGTGCCCATGCACGCCAATGAGTTCAGTGCGGATCATGGCAGGATCAGGATCTAGGGTATATTAAATATCACTATTGGAGAGTAAATATAGCCATAGAATCTATCAGACTCTAGCAGTCAGTCTATTTTAGACTCCAAGAGTCCTGGGCAGGGCTGGATGACCTCTGTGGGTCCCTTACAACTGAGGATATTCTATGGTTCTGTAAGAGCCACTTCTTCCTTTTTATTAAGAGGGAGCCAGGAGCAGGATTCAGTGACCCAAATGTGGGTATTCAGGGTGTGTGTGACAGCTGCAGAAGGTAGCTAGCTGTGGCAGAAGACCTATGGGAGTGCTGCAGCCAGAGGTTATTGGGAGGTGGGATATAATTTTGCCTTCAAAACAACACTTAGGCACTCTACAACTCAGTCCTACTTTGGATGACCAGCTTGAACTGTATGCCTGCATTTTGAGTGGCTCAAATTAGATAGAAAATAATGTTTTTCTAGCACAGGCTAGGGGATGCAGCATGGACTGTGTAACTCCTCAACTACCGCAGCACAAGGCAGATGTTCACTAACTATGCAGCTTGAGAGAGACACACACACGAGATGAGAAGTCCAAATGCTGGCCAGAGATCTTGATGCTCTGTCGTCCAAGTCCTTTATGAAGGTCTTCATCTAAAGCCACAAGTTCTGGTCAGAAAGAAACTTGAATTTTCTGGACCCTATTCTCTGTGCTGAAGTCATTAGCACAGTCCAGTCCAGAATGCAGTTGCCCTGGAAAAGTAATATTTGCAAGAATTATACACCCTTTAAGCCAGTGTGTGCAACTGATGCATAGAGGCAGCTGTGGGAATCTTGCATTAGTTCCAGTCTTCCAGCATGTGTTGCCATATGGCACTGGAACTGGGACTGCAATACAGAAGGTAGAAGGAGCCTATCTTGTGAAATTGCACTAAAGAAATACTCAAAAAAAGGAAAAATGCTGGCACTGCAATGTTTCCAACAGCAAGTAAAGGAAAGCCATTGCCAGGTCCTCATATGATTTTGCCCTTATAACTTGTAAAATTGACACTAAGGAACATAGTTTTGTTTCTGGAAGGTTCATCTGCTGTTTTCATTGATCCTTTCTACTTGGAGTAGTAGGAAAGTAGTTCTTCCTCATTCTCTTTGTCTTTCATACTTATTCTTTCAGCATAGAGTCCTTGTAGTTTTTAAAACCTGATCTGTTTTTGATGAAATGTAAGAAAGAAAGTTTTCAAAATGACTTATATATTGATAACATGTCTGCAGAGAATTTTGGAACATTTAAAGCTTATAAATATAATGGCTTCAGGACTTAGCAATTTTGGCTTTCTCCTGGGCTGTAATAAGGTGAAAGTGTGAAAAAAAAGTTTTGAAAAACAGAAACAAAGCAAAACAAACCGCAGAAAGACTGCAGAAGTGTTGCAGTCTCAACACCACACTTTTATTTATTCATATATTTAATTTATCTTTTTTCTCCCTTCTTTTGCTGTGTAAGAAGGTGTTAACATCTCTGTTGGGGGCTTAGTAAAAATTTTTATCATCATTTAGGATTTTTTTTTTTTCTCCTTAAATTACTGTAGAGCTAATTATGTGCACAAGTAATGACACTGAATGTAGCCATGGCTGCCTTCAAACATCTAAAGGCCCTGTTTGCTTTTGTCCGGAAGGATCTGTACTTAAAGTGGACGGCAAAACATGCACAGGTAAGTTCCATTTTTCTAGCTGAAGTGACTGCCAGGCTCTGTTTATTCTTGGCACCAAGAGCCAGAAGTGAATGAAGGCATTTTACACTCATTTTGAAGAGCTGTAAATGTTTGTACAAGATAAAAGGCAAGAGAATGTAAGGTGCTTTGAGTGCTGACATGAGCAGTACTCATCTTCATCTTTTAGTGGACTTTTAATAGCAGCAACATCCAATATTTGCAGGCCAAATTCTTTTGTTGTCGGCACAGATCAAGGCATGTTACAGATTTTTGTTGTGGGAGACATGTAAAATTTATACTCAAGGGGAAATATATGTACAAAATTAAGGCTTGGGTGAAACCTGAAGATAGTTTTATTGACATCATGCAGCCCATGTTCAGAGTCACTCTAACTTACTCACAAATGGAATTTTTTGCAGTCAGAATTCTTGAAGCTGCTACACTCACTAATCTGCCGTTCCCCATTTCAGCAATTTTTCAAATTCAGGGGACCATAGCTTCTCAGCTGCATCTTTTCAGTCTGAGGGACCAAGAAAACTCCATTACTGACAGCCTTATGCTGTGAAAAAAATTCTCTTTCCCTTTTAATCCCTTTCATATTTTGGACTGTACTTTATGCATAGATTCAGTCATTATTTCTGTTTTGCTATCTCATGTTGCTATTTAGAATATAACAGAAAGAATAACAAAAGAATGGTTTCTTTTTACATGAAATCTTGGTTTGTTTTATTAGAAAGTATCAATTTGCCATCCCAGGCTAACTAATTTCTGGGGAGAAGATTGCATAAATATGCTGTTTCTTTGCATGGAGTGCGAAGTCTGATAAAATTTATTACTCTGTTGCAGATGGGATGAGATTTGTATGGGAAAAGAGTTCTCTGAAACATGTGGAAGACACTCTATGTATCCCACCCTCCTATCTCCCATCTTGTGTTGTAAATTTTCAGGAAAACTCTGAAACAAATTCCTACTAACTTGTTTTCACTTCACTAGGCTTCTGCTTTCAGCAGGAAGCCTTTTGCTAAATCTAGCAGTCGCTGAGAAGATTTGCACTGTAGAAATCCTGAGCAGAGTGAATCATTCTCTTATACCTCTGATTTTGTTGTATTTCATTTTTTTTTAGAACGGCACAGTAAAATTTTACAAATGCTCTGTTTAAGGTTGTACATCTCCAGATAATGGTGGCTGCAGTCAGATATGCTCTTCTTTAAGCCCATCCTCCTGGGAGTGTGCTTGTTTTCCTGGATATAAGCTTCAGCGAGACAGAAAGCACTGCACTGCTATAGGTCAGTGTCTTGGTATGCCTGCATATTTCTGCCAATAAAAGCAAAACCTTTATTGAGTCCTTTAAGGTGGATGACACAACTGGGATCCCTTTTTGCACTGATTTCAGGTTACTTTGTGAAACTTGGGAAGTATTAGTTGTTAGGAGAGAGAACCTATTTTGGGAATAAACCAGAACAAGCACCAATATATGGTTGAGTCTCCTTCACAGAAAGCTCAGGTTTTGATCCCTCTTCAACATTTCACTCTGGGATCCCATACTGTGGAGGTCTGTCCTGCAGTATGCAGGCTTTTGTGCCTTCATATATATGTGGGCATAGTTTCTGCGCAGTGTTGCAGACCTGGGGCTGAGGTGTCTATGTTTGGAGAGCAGAGTAGGAAATAGTCTGTTGAAGGACTTTCCATACAGGGATATTTCTCCCCCAGTGGCCCCAGGAAGCTGAGGTGTTTGATGTGCATGTTTGGATTCCAGACCCTTCTGTTCCTTCTGAGAAAAGGGCAGACCCTGGTGATCTGCAAGGTATAAGCAGTTGCCAAAGAGAGAGGAGGAAAGAGAAGATTTTGATTTGTACCTGAAATAAGGGGAAAGCTATATTCTTTTTGGAGGACAGTATTTTTCTTGCTTTTACTACACAAGGCTTCTCCATATGCAAAACTCAAGTGAAAAGTCAAGTTCATGTGAAATGTAGAGAGATTATTGCCTTGAGACTAAGGCACTCAGTGTGAAATGCGGCAGGACTAGTGACTGCTTTTGTCAGAAATGTTGAGGCTGATGCTGTAAACTTGTATTCACATTTATCTTTAATTTCCTGAGGCAAGTGGAATTTAGGAAAATTGCCATAATATCTTTGTGTTCCTCATTTTATCTTTTCCTGTTACTTATTTACAATGCTAGTTAGGTAATAATGCAAGTTAGAGATCACTTTGAACTTAGTGCAATAAACATACTGGCAAATTTTCATCAACAGGTCCTAAGCCATTTTTGTTATTTGCAAATGGCCAAGATATCCGTCAGATCAGTTTTGATGGGACAGATTATACAAGTTTACTTGACTGGCAGATGGGAGTAGTCTTAGCACTGGACTCTGACCCAGTGGAAAATAAGGTAAGGCATTGAAAATGAGAGAATTCAGGAGTGTTTCAAGGCCAAAAGGATTGAGCTTTCATGTGCCTTAACCTTTCCTCTCTCAGTGATCTGGATTACACGTTATGCTGCTTGCTGTTCTGTTGCCTGTCTAGGAGCACAACTGATACAGGCTGCCGAACAGTAGCTGAGGAGTTTCATTCTTCAATTACTTATTTTTTGTACATTGAAAATAATTCACAGAGAATTTGGATTTCTAAACTCACTTCAGGCATGATTTCAATTTCAAAGAATTTTTGTGTGGCTCCATTAAGTTTTCTCCATTAAGACTGCAGTATTTTCTGGAAATATATTGTGGGTTTTTTTCACTGTGTAGTGGTATGAGCAAAGGTATCTTTTCTTCTGTACAGCTAAATCTGTATGATCCCTACTAAATGTAGTAGTAACGGTAACAAGAATTATTTCCCATGTTCTTATATTATTGAGCAAAACTGCTGAAAGCTCACAGAGTTTATTGCTCTTCCAGAATGTCTTCCTCACGTTCGAGATAGTGCTGTTGGAAACAGGAGTCTTCTCTGTGTAAAGAGCTGTTTTTCTGTCTGGCCACATCCTAATGTCCTACTCCTTGTCTGCAGAGTTAGGAAGAATAGGAGTTCAGCTGTGCTTTGCTAAACCTTCTGTTGCAGATAGTTGTGTTTTCCCATGGAGAGACTTATTTACACTGTAGAAGTGTTGCAAAGGAATCCTGGATGGTACAGTGAAAGCTGATGAGGAGCTCGGTTAAATTGTTGGAAGCATCTCAAGGCCCAGATGGACACAGCCAAACAAATGTGAATGTTACCAGATCTGCATTTACAGGAGGAGCACTTCAGGCGCTTCTGGAACATTGCCACCTGCTCCTGAAATAGGGCGCTGCTGGAGAGGTAGCAGTTGTCCTGGGCTGTGCCAAGTGTAGATGAGCTGTGCCAGGGACTCTGGTGTGCTCTCGGGATCCCCTCCTGCTGTGTTAGGGTGGGCAGTACATAGGTGAGGGGACATGCAGGGGCCATCCAGGCTGCGGGAGTCCGGTCTTGTCAGCACGGAGCTGAGTGGCAAGGCAGCACCCATTTGTGTTCCCAGGATATTGAATTAGCTGGTCTAAGCTAGAGGCTCCCTCCTGTTTTGTTTGACCTCATGGTTAGCATCAAAGCAAGTTATTTGTTTTGCTGTTACCATTTCCAGAGAAAGCCTCAGCATTGCTTTTCACGTGGGTCTGCCATACAGTGTTTGGCTCCCTCTGGTACTGAATACAAGACAAAATTTACACGTCCTTGGAAAATGCAAACCTACTTTCCCTACCAGCAAAGAACTTTTCTTTTGACCCCAAACTAAAAAACCTCTCCTAGAAATGTTAGAGTGTTACAGAATAGACACCCAGTAAAAATTAAGATAGCTGCAAGATGAAGGAGGGGAAAAAATAGAAACAAATTTTTTTACTCCTTTTCCCCTTCCCAGCTCCTTGATATGCATAGAGCTCTACTCTCTTCTCCATGCTTCTCTGTTTTCAACATAAGCAGCCAGTGAAATGACAAGGTCCTTCTTTTTGCCTTCTCCAACTTTTGCTTCCTCAGCTGTGCTTCATGTGAAGTAGCTGCTGGCTGAAACAAAACCACAGGATATGTAGAGGGCTGTATATAGGGCAACCAGGATTTACAGCTAAGCACAAGCTGCCTGTAGAAGTCATCCTGGTTGAAGGATAAGTGCTTTTTTACTTGATCAGGGATCACGGGTTACCTGTGCAGCCTTTTGTGAATAAGCGGTTTAGGGAATTTCCAAGATGAAAAAGGTATTTTAGAAATGGAGATACTAGACAGGGGGGGAGAGTAGAAAGTGAGATGGGAACTAATTACACCTCATCTGTTATTTATTTACAGATTTACTTTGCCCATACCGCCTTGAAATGGATAGAACGAGCTAATCTGGATGGTTCAGATCGTGAAAAGGTTATTCATGAAGCTATAGATACACCCGAAGGCCTTGCTGTGGACTGGATTAACCGTAAATTGTATTGGACAGACAGAGGGTACATGCTCCACAGTGCATTTATGTTGAAGCATGCCATAAAATATTTGGAATAAATGACTGCTGATACAGAAATAGCTGAGATATCACTCTAATTCGGGAGTGCTTCACATTCTGACTGGGTAGTTGTAGTCTCAAGTATATACAGTAGGAAGGATCTTTAAAACTAAAATGCTGGAAGTTCACTTTCAGCCTGCTATTGTATTTTTGTCTTTCCAGAAAGCAAGGGTTTGGACTCAGTTGCAAGGAATCTAAAGCATGCACTGCATATATACAAACACGTATGTGCACATGTGGGTGTGAATATATTTGCTTACCCTCTTCTTTATATACATACACTGCATGTGTGTGTGTATAGGTATTTATATATTCATATAAAAAAGAATATTACTGTACTGAGCACGTCTTGGACAGAAATCAGTGTTGTTGGCAGCTAGAACCATGCTATTGGGGAGCCTTTTTTTATTATCTCTGATAAAAGAGGAATGACCACTGCCAGACAATATGACCACCTTTCAGCTGATACCTAACCTTATGTGCAGAGGGAAACAAAACTGACCTTTGATGAAAAGGCAGTGTCAGATCACAACAAGTAATGAAGACTCCTTGGAGAGTGGTCATGAGCTTTCAGTATGATCCATAATTCATTAGTCAATAAAAAATAATTTCAACCTCCTTCTCCATTTTAAACATTCTGCTAGTCTACTTCCTTGCTTCGAGGTACAATCTTGTCACATGACTGTGCTGCTGTAGAAATATGCCCACGTTTCTTGTGAAATGGGAGATTATGGTGCTTCTCTCCATAGGACAAGAGTTCAGGGAGAATGTGAGAATTTGAACCTGCAACTTCCTTCTCACCCACTGCATTTACCTGCTTGTATTTCACATTTCCAGGAATATATTTCTCCTTCCATCTCTGTGGAGCCTTTCTTTGAAGGTTCAAAGAGGCATGGAAGGCTGTAGGCTTGCTTGCAGGTAGATGCTGGTATTTCTTTGGCAAGGTGAATATTGCAGCAATAAAATCAGTTTTCGGGAAAAAAGGTGAATTGGAAGATTGCCAGTGTAGATTCTATACTTGGCTTGGCCACTGATTTTATGAGCAATCTTAAGACTCTTAGCCTCATTCTTTCCTGCAAAATAGATGTAATATGTAAAATGACCAGTGATTTCTGGATGAAAAATGCTATGTAAATGTACTAATTTAAAAAAATTCTTTATACATTTGGTAATGGTATTCAGTTAGGAGCTGGTTTTCCTCCTGACTCCCTTCAAAGCTAGCATTTCTCTATTAGTAATCATACTTGCAATTCATTATTCGCCCAAAGAAGGAGAACTTCATGTCTTCTGCAGAGCAGCAGGTATTTTATCATCATGCCCTGGACCAGATAATGAAGCTGTAACATGAATTACTTGTTGATAAAACAACTAGACATCCCACATCAGGAGGATTACTTCCTGTCGCTGGGAAATTATTTATTACAACTAAACTAAAGCAATGCAAAATCTTAGTACATTCAGCCCAAGAAGATAATTAAAAAAGATAGCAGGGAGGGCCTAACAGTGCTCTGTGTTGCAGGAAGGTGTGCATTGAAAGGAGCAATCTGAATGGAATGCAAAGAAAGATGATCATCTGGGAGGATCTCTCCCAGCCCCGAGGGATTGCCATTCACCCATTTGCTAAGTAAGGAGTGATAAACACAGTAAATCATGCAATACTTGTGGAGGATTTTTTAAAATGAGCATGCAAGCCTTGCCCTTTTTGGCAGTCAAAACGTGCATTAGTCTTGTGCTGGGTTGGTCATTGCCTTGCAGAGTTGTGTGAACTGTAATGTTTTATTGCAGGGTTTCTGTCATGAGTTGAGACATGTTCATTTCTCATATAGATTTTAGAAGAAAATAATAGAAGCATTAATGATACTGTATGCAGTTTAAGCTAAAGAAAAGCATGAGCAACTGAGGTCACTGACAGCTGTAGGTACCACACTAGAAACTTTGATAGTTCCATATCTATTAGTGTGAAGAAAGTAATCACTTTTAACCAGTAGTGCTTACAAAACAGCCATTTTTTTGGTTCACGTTTCAGTTTCAGAGGAAACTAAACCTAATTTACTGTTCTGGAGATTTCTTGTTTAAAATGCACCTTATATCTTCTTAATTAGTGTTGAAATGATCACAGGAGTTTTAGCCATTCAAATTCCTGATGAAATTCTGGCTATTTCAATCAATGGCAAAGTCCCATGGATTTCAGTCAATATGCTTGTAGTAGGAGCATTTTAAATCTGGTCTTTCAAATTTTGTTTTGATGCTCATATCCTGCTGTAACTAAGTGCCAATTAATCAAATAAAGAAGCAGGGTTGGGAGGATGTTTTTTTAGCTTGCCTCTGGACATAAAAGACCTGAAAGAATCATTCAGTAGAGGTTGAATGCTATAGAGACATTTTTCAGGAAAACTTTGAAGAAAGCTAGCTTCTGAAAGATTGTTTATTAAAATTATTTGTAGAGGAAAAAAGTGCAAAGGGAAAAGGAGGAGGAAACATCACTAAAACCTTTCTTTTTAGAAAGTTAATGGTGGAAGGATGAACAGGCATTATGACAATGTCCATAGCTGTAAATATTTAAGAGGGATGTGAAACACAATTAAGGCTCTTAAAAATACTGATCCCTGCATGACTGGAGCAAAACTGCTTCTGTAATTAAATCTAAGTGAATCCCTTATAATAATAATAATTTCAGTAAACCTGACAGAGGCAGCTGATGCCTGGGAAGATGAGCCCAAACTTCAGAAATTATTTACAATTTTAGCTGTCCCCATTTTGAGTTACCTTCTAGCATAGTCATTGAAAATCACTAAACACTCAGTGAGTAACACACAGGAGTCTAGAGGGAGACCCTGAGAGTCACGATTTTATTAAAAAGAGAAAGACTCTGGGTCTGATACTCTGGTCTGTTTTTTTTTAAAACAACCTGCCTACTCTTGCTTGTTTTCCATGGGTAATGGGTAATTTTGGTTTCAGTTGTGTATTGTTACATCTTTGTTTAGGCAAGGGTCTGGCTAATGCATCATTTTCTGTGGTCTAAACCACCATCAGCTGTCACATGGAAAATACAAAAGCAGATATGAACAGCTGGCAGTTAGCATAGTCAGGAGCTGTTTTCCAAAGGTTTCATGCCAGTGAACAGAGTAAGGATTCTGCATAAGTCCCAGTGTAATCACCTGGAGTCTTATGGCAAGTATGAAAAGATCAGCAGCCAATATGTTTGCTTGAAGTGTGCCCTTTTTCTCCTGTGACTCAGGGCTGTATTGCTCTGATCTGACCTTTCTGCTTTGAAAGAACTCCATGGAGAGGAGGACAAACATTTACTTACTGACTTCCTGTATTCATTTTGTTTTCTGAAGGAGATTATTCTGGACTGACATGGGGGTCAACCCGCGGATTGACAGCTCTTCATTAGAAGGCTTCGATCGCTGGGTCATAGCCAGCACTGGCCTGGTGTGGCCCAGTGGAATTGCTCTTGACTACCTGGCTGACAAGTTGTACTGGTGTGATGCTAAACAGGCTGTGGTTGAGAGCGCAAACCTGGATGGTTCTGGTCGTCGAATTCTTGCACAGAATGATGTAGGTGAGGCTTTGGGGTTGATAATTATCTACTGCTGCTTGTCCATGTGCATCTACATCTGCATATGTGCATGTAAATTACTGGCCAGCTGCTGTGCTGTATATCCCATGCAACTCTCTGTTGGGGTTAATGACAGCACTTAAGTTCTTCACTCTGTTACCCAGCTGACTTCTATTCATTTTAGCAAAAGTATGTCTTTCTAACACTCACTGATTTTATTAATGAGTCACTTTGAAGGACTTCTCTGCCTTCACAAAAGAATGAAAAGAATCAAAACATTAAAAATGTCATTTGTTTTTCCCATGCGTGGCTGCTTAGTTTAACTCAGGTTTTGCTGTGCTTATTGCATCAGGGAGTTATATTGACATAAGAAGAAATGGAATTAACCTGGATCGCTAAGGTCCTTGAGCAACAAACCGGCATCTGCAATGTTGAACACTGGAATGAGTCTAAACACACAATTGATAGCAAATGAAAAATGATTTTACAAAATGCTGGTGGTTTTTATGACTGAGATTTCTACTGCATGACACATAACTGTGTTGTCCTGGAGGAAGAGAACAGAAGTGTTGGCAACAAGGAGCTGATGTTGTACCACTCCTAAAGTAAACCATGTGTTTAAGAATCTTGTACACAGCAAAACAGTTTCTGAAGAGGGCAATTCCTTTTGATCATGGCATCTCTCTGGGGACCATTTTGTAGGTGTGCATACAAAACATGGGCAGACTGAGGACTTGTAGCTCAATACCATGACTGCCGTGGGTAACTTTATGGTTACTCTGTTGAGCAGCCTCTGTTCGAGTCTGTGCTCTGGGAAGGCTTGTGTTCATCACCTAAGCCAGATACCCTCCCACTCCTTTGAAGGTGAGGAGAGTGAGTTCCTCGAGGAATCAGTGTTCTCCAGTTTATAAGACATCAAAAAGCCTGAGAGAGTTTCCAGCCTTCCTCTGTCTTCCCCTGCTGTGCATATTCTGCTGTATGCTCCACCTTGCAGCAGATCTGAAAAGGAGAACCTTGAAGTCTGATCAAAGTTTCATTTTGTTTCCCCACAAGGAGTAAGACAGTGTCTTACAGGGAGAAAACAAAGAAGGAGAGCTAGGAGCACTATAGAAACATGGACTATGAGAAAGGAGCAGTGATACGGCTGTTTGGAGGTGAGAGAAAAGGACATCAACCTCTGTATGCAAGGAAGTGAAAGAGATGAAGACCTGTAGGGGTATGAATTTAGAGAAGCATGTCCTGATGTTTTGCTAATGCTGTTAGTGAGACCAGAATTCAGTTTTTGTTCTGAACAGCCGTACACTGGAGGACGGGAAGGTGGCATGTTGGGCTGTAACATGAGTTTTTATTACAGCAGCTCCCTCTAGTGCCCCTGTACTGAGAGCTCATTCAGTAGAGCTGCATTCAAAAATAGGTAAATTATTTCTGCTCTTCCGCCTAACCCCGTTTTCAGCTGTGAGTAAACCAGCCTGTAATAACCTGCCCAAGGCAACGAAGAACACAAGCATCCCTTTTGTTTATGCAGTGGGTTGCATTTGCACTGTTCCTGCTATCTCCACTGACTGACACTACGCTTCTAATTTTAATCCTTAATGTATTTGCAAAATAAGAGGTTAATAAATTGCTGGTCAAAGCAGGGTGCTGTTTGGGAATAGTGCAAAAATTGTGAGCAAATGTTTGGGTGAGAACAGTATCTAGATCTTGGTCTAGTTGTCCAAATTTAGTGGAATGAAAAGGTAAGAACCAAGGTCAGTGATTGAGAATGGGTCAGTGGAGGCAGTGAGGTGCCAACAATACACTCTTCAATGTAACACTTAAGAACACTTAAAAAGGGTCTTATAAATTTCTTTTTAAAGGAGTGGTTTTTTCAGTTCATTTGAGGTGAATTTAAGATATAGTAACACATACTCCTTCCCCAAGGTTCTAATTTATCTGACCTTTTGTTTGCTTCTTTGCTTGTCTTTGATTCAAAAAATTTTTTTAAGGCAATATATATTGGGATCCCAATTTCTTTACTGAAATTAAACATCACCTAATTGAGGTCTTACATTAAGAAGCAAAAGCACAGATCATAAAAACCATGTGCTTACAAAACATACTTTTCAGAGGGGCTCAGACTGCAGTGCACACTGAGGCTCTAAGGACCAGAACAAAGCAAACCTGCTTCAGCCAGGAAGCATCCAGTCTGAAGCCAGGTGTACATCCATGGAAGAACAGCATGTGTTCTTACCTTCCATTGCAAATATCTTGCCCAAAGGCTGCCTTGAAAGCAGGAGATTTCTGAGTGTATAGAAAAAATGCATCATCCCATATGGACTAATGACAATTTTCTATCATGAAGGATTAGAAAGAGTCAGAATCATTTTGTAAAAACCTTTATGTCTGCCATTATATATATGAAATTTTCCTGTGGATTCTGAATTGCTGAGCTTATCTCTGAAAGTCAAACTGAGGATCTGAGTTTTCCTAGTGCACATAATGCTGTGCCACCAAGGAAAAGTTCCTGTGCTCTGAACTTGGGGTGGAATTTCTCACATTGTTAGTCATGTAATTGTTAGATGCCTGGTTAAAGCTGGTGTCTAGGATCTTGTTGTCATCAGTGAAAAGAGAGGAAGCTACCTGGATGACCTATTGCCTCCCATGGTTTATGTTGGCTGGTTATATGCATGTGTGGCCCCCTGCATTGCACTTGTGTGTACTTTTGGCACTTGCAGAGACCACACACTGGCTTTGGGGCCCTACCACGAGTCTGTGGCTGCAGTATCTGTAGCTCCCAGGCTGCCTCATGCCAGGTTGCTTATGCAGGATGACACACGCCCTGAGCTCCTTTCCTCCTTGTTATGTGAAGACCACAGAAGGAACTGTGTACCTCAGCAGCTCTGTGCTGGGCCACTTGGAGACAGAGGAGGGAGGTACCCCAATTCTGAAAGGCTGGTCCCAATGCTGCCTCAAGAAATGATGATGTATGAGGTAGAAGCATCCTGTGAACTAGATCTGGTTGGAAGTCAGCAGAAGTGTAGAGACTGTACTGAGTCAGGCAAGTGTCATAGCCTCCTTTGCTAAGAGCACAAGTAACATGTACCCGTGGTCCCCTGCTCACAGCCACTTATCCCTCTCCATGAGAAATCAAAGTGGAGCACTGGCTATGGCTAGGCCCCTGTGTTAGAAGTTGACCTATATGCAGATAATGCTTTCCTTTACAGGGTTTCTTGTGTATGTCCTACAGATGTGGAAATGATAAACCTCGTGTCTTTGTAGGCCACCCTTTTGCTGTAGCGGTGTTTGAGGACCACCTGTGGTTTTCTGACTGGGCTAGGCCATCACTAGTGAGGGTGGACAAGAAGACCGGCCAAAACAGGGTACGTCTTCGAGGCAGCATGCTGAGACCCTCATCAATGGTTGTAGTTCATCCTTTGGCGAAACCAGGTATACTGCAAAAATTAAGCAGTCATTCCCTTCCAGCCTCCTCCTGTTCACTGATATCAGTAGAATAGATGTCCCTGGGGAAAGGATTATCTTCTCAGAAACAGACTCTTTAAAAAGCCTTGCATAGTCAGATTGGCATTTATTGAAAGTATCATCTGGGCATGTGTCCAAGGAATGCTGGCAGATTTATGTTCATGCCCAAGAATAGATGCTGATCAATTGCCATGAGTCTACCACAGTCTTTCAATTCCTATTTATCCTAGTCTATTAGCACCCTGCACACACCAATAATAATAAATGACATGGAGAAAGATTTTGTGAGATTTATTAGTTTTTGATCAAGTAATTTGATTTTCTGTTGGAAACAATCTCCCCGTAAGCAGAAAAGAGTATTTCAATAGACCAGGATTGAGAGAAGGTAAGGTTCCTTATGTCCTTGTAAAATTAGGACTCTAAATATTAAAGGAGAAATAAAGGAAATAAACTAATAAAAAAATGTGTTACATGTATTAGATACAGAGTGCATGAATCTCTTCTCCTGCCAGGGGCTAGGTGATAACTTCTGTGCTTTACTATATGAGTCTGTTAAATAAAAATAATAAAATTTAAAAAATCTTAGCTTTTGTCAGTCCTTACTCTTTTCCAACTGCTTCAACTCTGCATGTCTAAACAGCGATGTTGACTGAAGAAGCAGCTTGTTAAGTTTCCTGTTTTTCCTCATTAGGGACAAATCCTTGCCTTTATGAGAATGGAGGCTGTGATCAGATCTGTGAAAACAGTTTTGGAATTGTCCATTGCAAGTGCCATCCAGGATTTGGGAAAACTCAAGATGGGAAAACCTGTCATGCTCTAGGTTCTTCCAACTCAACAGCAGGTACAGTCCTCCAGCTCCCAAAAAGACCCCCCTCAAACCCCTGAGGATCCTGACAGATAGCACTGGAAAAATTCACCTTACTCTAATGTAAGGAATGATGGTTTCTCTGAAGAATGAAAATGCTGGAATTTTGTCCTTGGGACAATAACATGTTGTCTGACCACTGTAATTTTTCCCTTGGCACTTTAGCAGTGAAAAAGATGTGTGCAGTGCTGACAAGTATTGTGAGGAATGAGTCACATGTCTTCTCTTTTGTATTTGAGAAAAATCACCAGTGAGTGAATAATTTGAAATGGTTAGTCTGGGAGGATACCAATTTTTATTTCAAAAGGAAACCACCATGATTATTGGAAAGTAGACAAGTGTTCGAAAATCAGAAGGCTATTTCAGTAGATTTAAATAGTCCATGTCACTTTTTTCTTGTCTTTTTCAGGAAGTGTCTCTGTGCACAAGGAGGTAATGCCAATGCCACCACCAGAGACTGTGCTCCAGAGCACACGGAGCACTGGGATTTTTAAGGATACAGACAATGGGGAAAAGCAGAAAATAATTTTTTTTATGGCTGAAATCATGATATCAGGTAGAGTCTGATAGTTATCTTCCCTATAGTTACTCTGAGGCTCTGAACAGGTTTATAGAGCAGAAAGAAGTCATAGACTTTAAAGAAAGAAAGGCTTATTGTCAAGACTGGTGGTATTGATGCTCTTAACCTTCTTACAAGAATTTGAGTCTGTGCAATTATTCCAGGGAGGACTGCTTTTTTGTTTTTGTCTATATTCCTTGGCTATATCAACACACATTGATAATATTATCCTGGTCTAGAGAACAAACTTTTCCAATTTGGAACACTTGGGGAAATCTCTCCCTTAGATTTTTAAGTATATTGCATTCCTCTAAACTAAGTTAAAGTAAACCCATTGAATTCTATGTATCTTTGATGACAGTAGATCATTAAACTTTACAATAGGTTTTGGAGAAAGTTTTCAAAAATCCTGATACTAAACGACATATCAACTCCATCTAGACAAAGAGAGCAGCTGTAATAATTGTATTGGCTTGTCATTATTAATCCTGGACAGCTGTTTCAAACCTTGACAGTAGGTTCTGGTTTTCTTAGTTAGCCAGTTAGTTAGTTAGCTTGTTTGTTTTTCTTTAATATAAACATACAGTACCTCCTTTGATATTTCCAAATACATCCAGTTTTTTTTTTGTTTTTCTTATGCTGTAGATGAAGACGACTGCACTGCACTAGAATGTTATGTCAATGCAGAGTGTGTTTTGCTGGAAGATGGTGCTATGTGCCAGTGTTTGAAAGGATTTACCAGGAAGGGGAAATCATGCCATGGTAATAAAAACATTATTATAACTTTTGAAAAATTGTACATTGGGAGAGAGGAAGAAAATCTATCTCCTTTCACATTGGCAGCTCTGCTGTGCAAGCCATCAGAGAAAGGTCAATAGTATGAAAGGGATGATGAGCAGAGAGCATGTGAGATGAAATGGCTGATTATCACATGCCTTTTTTTCCCCTCAAGCCATGAGTGTTAATCCTATTAATATTAAGAAGCAATAAACAGGGATAATAAAAGTATAATGTATTTATTTGTTAAAATTGACTAATTATAAAATCTCAGTCCATAGACATGATAGTTGATGTATAATGTAGACATAAGGAATCTCTTCAAAATTAGTATTCCTGATGTAATGTTTATATAAAAGTGCTGCTCTAGTTTCTTTCTAGCACTAGAGAAAGACTCTAACAGCCATGCAAAACATTGCTCAGGGTGGTCTTTAAACTTTTGGACTTGTTTGCAACATAAATGGAAGAACTTCTTTTCTCTCATAAAGGCCAAGAGGAAGGTTTAGAAATCGAAAAAATACCATTTGGTGGCTAAGCATGAAGACTCAGAAGAATCTGTGTTGCTATAGAAAGCGAAAAACCTTGTAAACTGAAATGGGCATACGTTTCTTTCACTGTAGTACTTTTTCTTTTTTTAAGCCTATGTGTTCTTTTGCAAAACAAAGATTCCAAATGCTCTCAGAGGTCTTCTCCAACTTAATGGAAACTTATGGTTCTATAATATAAAGCTTTTTTGGAATGAGATCATTTCCTCTGAACAGGTTTTTTTTGAGCAAACGGTATTTGTGATCTCCAGTTGATAGTACCTGGTTGACTCTCTTGGATTTTAGAACGCCCCCATCAAATTTCATACCAAAAAAGACCACCAAGTCCTTCTCTCCTTCTCTTCCCATTTGCTTCAGATGCACAAATGCCAAGTGACAGCATAGTCTGAGGGAGACCCATGGTGTAGATGTTTCTGTTCATTGACTGATGTGATGGTTCCATGACCCGCGTGCCCTGTCCTTTGTTTTGTCTCACAGATGTTGATGAGTGTGCTGTAAATATGGACCGCTGCAATCGAAACGTGTCCGACTGTATCAATACGGAAGGGGGCTACGTCTGCAAATGCCTGGAAGGCTACACTGGAGATGGAGTCCATTGCTATGGTATGGGCACGTGTGAGGGCTCTGCTCTGCCTGAAGGGCTGGGGCATTTCTGCCTTTTTGATTCCTTCCTCCCTGTTTGAAGTGTGGTAACCTCAGCAACTCATCAATATACAAAGCCTGTAGTTGTCAGTGAATATCTCCTCTCAGTGTTTGCACTCTTTTTAGTGGCTATAGAAGGAGAGAGAGGAAGAGTGAAGGGGAGGAGGGAAGTGGAGGTGAAGGAGTAGAGCTTTATTGGAAATCGTTGCCATGAATATAAACGAAAGCAGGTATTGAGTGTGTCATAATACTCATCAAATAATTCCAGGTCTGTTTAATAGGCATGAGGTTCAAGGTGTGGAACTGACAACTTGAGTACATTTAGAGTCTTGTTAATAATCAGACCCACTGATTTGCCCATCTAGTTCTAATGCCAGGTCTTTAGTTCATTCCTTACGTCTCTTAAATTCTTAATCCATTTTAGTGGTAAATACGAACAGGAAGGTTTTTCTCTCCAGTATTTGACTAGCACAGTTTGTTCGGAGCTTTATGAGAGTCTTGGCTTCTCTTTTGTCCTTTTCTTTTTCGTTTTTTACTTTATAGCCTAATTCAAAGCCCATTAAGTTAGAACCAATTCTTACATAATCTTTACTGGACTTTGGTTCTTCAATGCTGATTAGGATGACTGAAAAATTAAGAACAGTATCATTATTATGGGTAGAGTGTGGAAACTATCAGAGGTAGAGGAATCGAGAGGGCCTTCTGCCTGCAGGGGTCAGAGACAGAGCTCATGCCTTTGAGGGTGTCTGGAAGTGCACACAGGAGTGACAAGGTCCTCTTGCCTTCCCAGCACCACCTAGAAGGCAAGTCCTTAGGCAGCCCTGGGCTCTTACTGTCTTATTTACCACTATACTGTGGTATGGCTGTTCAGGATGCAGTACCTTCCACTGTTACTGAAAAGTAGTCTATTATCTTCCTGCAGTCTTTAAGTCCAGAAAACAGATTCTCAGCATTTTATAGAAGATGCAGCATTATTATGAAGTAAACATAACCAAAATTAATTTTGTGTTCGATGACTTGAAATGTACTATGAAAACCAGAAACTGGCAAGCGATTTTGTGGTTCAGTTGTAAATGCCTGCACAGTGTCCAGGAATGTGACAGTGTGTTCAGTGATAACACACAGTGAGTGTATGTTGTCTTAGTGAAATCACATTTCTTGAAATATGCTGCAGCAGTTGTGTTCCCCCTTTTCATTTTTTTTTTGTTTTTGTTTCTTTTTTCTTTTTGTATTTAAAAGTGTTCTGAATTTTCTAGACTGTTTTGAGCCAGAGCCTGTTAATTTTACTGTAGAAAAATTCCCAGCAGCTTAAGCAATCGTTTCACAGAAATTGGGGTAACAGATCTGTGATTCCCTGAAGTAGATCTGGCACATGTACTCTGCTGACAGTTCATAAAATGAATCAGAGGTTCCCAAACTCTGCCATATAAACCAAAGGTTTCACCTTTGAGGGGAGTGCTTTGGCACTTAGCAGTGTGCAGGTGCCAGCCTGGCAGGAGCTGCTGCTGTGGGCTTTGCAGAGGAGTGGAGGCAGGAGGAGGGTGTGCAGCAGGATGGGAGTGAGAGATAAATACAAGCCTAACATGGGCTCTGAGCCTGCAAACTCTTGTAGTCAGGGAGCCTCTTCACAGTCATTCAAACCCTCACTCATAGAAGTGTTTACACAAACTGAATAAACCTGGAGGTTTCTAGACACTTTTCTTCTACCCAAACTTTTTGCTCAGGCTGAACTAGGTGGGTGGTGCAGGGGTGGGCAGCTCCCCACTCCCAAACCCTTCTGCTGTGTTACTGCAGGCATATGGATCCAGGCTGCAAGCTATGACTAGCAATGCCAGGAGAATTCATCTGGTACAAATAATTCTCTTCTTCAACTCTACTGTATTTGTTCCACTTCGTGGGGAAGCCTTTCCCTCCTTCTCCCTGTGGAGAGTTTCTGCAGCAGCACAGCATGCTCTTGCTATAGAAAGTATGCTGGTTGCTTTTCCATTGGGTTTTCCATGAAGGCATACTTGCAGAGGGAGAGATCTTTGGTGTTTTTCCCCACTGCCTGGGGACCGCAGTGCTGCAACTGCTGCCCTTTTAACTGATGCTCTGAGCCATTTCGTTCTTCTAACTGCAGACTCTTTGGGTGACAGATATTGATGAGTGCAAGATGGGGTCCCACACCTGTGGAGAGAACATGACCTGCACAAATACAGAAGGAAACTTCACTTGCTCGTGTGCTGATCATGCCTCTGGAACTGGCATCGGCTGCAGTGAGTAAATAGAATGAGTAAATAAAACAAAGTGGCCCTAAATTAAGAACTGTGTTCTTGGATAAATTGTTGTACCTGGAAACTAAAGGATCCCTGCACAGTAACACTCTGACCAGCTTGTGGATCCATTTAGCATTGCCTTTAGGAGGCTGTTTTGTAGTGGACCAAGGAAAACAGATCCGAGTTTAGTTAGGAAATATCTACATTAAGATTCAATGTGAATTTTTACTGTCTAAATGTAACAACAGATCTATCAAGTGTCATTTACAATCAACAGCAGAAGTAAATACTCCTTGGAAGTAATATTTTTGGGGGGTAATTTCAGCCTGTGCCATTTTTCAAACTCCCTGTGCCTTCTGTTACTCTGCAGAAGGCTAGCACAGGAAATGCACATGATTTAAGTGCCATTTGATTCCTCAGTATAAGCTTGTCTCTCAGTTACAGGCACTAGTTGTTCAGAAGGGCTCTGAAACTCCTTAGAAAATCTGATTACCAATTTACTGAAGGAACTCCTGACGGTTCAGCACTAGTGACTATCCGACCCTCATTTTAGTGCCTCAATGTGGTAGCTGCAATCCTTGAAAATGAGAGTGACTCATTGTTTTATTCTGTGTCACCCTTCTTGGTCAGGGTGAATTTTACTGCAGATTGAGTAACTTTCTGATGATGGAGGGACATTGTGTGGCTGTCACAAAGCTGTTTCTTCAGAAAAACAAGGAAATTGTGGCTTTCTTAAATAGAACACCCATCAGGATTCCCACTCCCATTTCAGTTACTTAATTGTTCAATAGTTTCAGGTGTCACTCAGGAAATTATGATTTTAAATGATGCATGACTTGGAAGCAATGTTTCCTAGGTCCCTCATCTGTCAGTCTGATCCCAGGTCTTCACAGGTGTTAATAAACTGTTTTAGTTCTTTTAGCAAGATGAAATTTTCTTTTCTGAATGCACACACACCTGGGGTTCACTATAATCACTCATCCCTTTCCATTCAGGCTCTTTGCCATGGCAGTTCTCCTGCTAATGAAATTTTAAGACCCAAATGTCATTGAAGGTCATGTTGCAATAAAACTAGTGTGAGTCATAGAACTGATCCCACAATTGTATGAGAATGATTAGGCATGTCTCTGCTAATCCATACTGCTGGAAATTCTTTGCCATGTAGCTGTTTTGTTCTGACCTATAGACTTGTTGTAGCATCAAAGTAGGCATGAAAACACTCCTTTTCTGTAAGGGCATGTCTGCACTGTGGTCATGCTGTGCAGAGAGATATTAGTGCTACCTTTAAAACTAGCTAGTTTGGATAGCTGTGTGGGTGGCAGCACGTGTGATTCAGAGCAGGCTACAGAACCCTTTGAAGAACTGGGTCAATAGGGTTGCCTGCACCCCAGGGTTCCTTGCTCCCCCAGTGATGCTGTCATCTGTACCCGAGCTAGCCTGAAACAATAAAAATGTGTTCTGCCATCACACAGAGATGCAATCGACTGGATGGTAGCAGAGTAGAAATAATCTGCATAAGAATGGCAAGTTGCTTGTGAAAACTTCTGAGTCTGAGATCCAAGTGCATGAAATAAAGTCACCCTTCACCTCTACCTCTGACTCTGGTAATTTATGTGTGGTAGACATTCACCGTATGCCAAAGCTGCATAAATTGCAAAAATTATTTCAGAGTAAGCACCTAGACAGTTGGTGCAGTTTTTCTTCAGAGCTGGACTCACACATCTAAATAGACAGAACTCAGTCAATTACTGCAGGTCTTTCACTGTAAATCTAAAAATCAAGCATATCTAACAATTTGATCTAAATTTCCGTTTGCCTAAATTTGATAACAACACAAGCAAAAAAGGTGAAACACTAGTAATTAATAGAAATTAGATATTTTTACCTAGTTTTGTACCTTGAAGTTCTTTCATAAGATTATGTTGCCAATGAGGCCAAACGTTTGCGATGTCCTTGTGAAACCCTCTGTTTCAGAATCTACCATTGCCCCAACTGCTGTCAGCAATGGATACACTACAAATGCTGTGCAAGGCGATCCTGTAGGATGCCCTCCTTCGTACGAGTCATACTGCCTCCATGGGGGAGTGTGCAATTATGTTTCTGATCTGCAAGACTATGCCTGCACGTAAGTCCAGAAATTTGTATTTTCTCTGCTGAAGAGTGGCACTCTTGGAATGCTGCCCTTGGTTAACTGCAGGCAGTGAAGAGTTTGTCCACAAATGATGTTCGTGTCACTCATTAGCGTTAGAATCTCTTCTTTCCTGTAAGTTATCAGTGTAATTTTCAGGGCATGGCCACTCTATTCACACCCGTTGAAATTAACGGTAGGATTGGATCTGTTCCCTAAGCACTTGATTCTTTGCTTTGGAAATGGAAGGTAAGTTGTTAAATGACTTAGTGCTTATGGCTTTATGGAAGAGATGCTTGCTCTCTTTCCAGTACGTGTTGCACTGACTTGCACCTCCTTGTTGGCCTCGCTGTTCAGGTGTAGCAGTCACTGGGATGCAAGAGGACATCTCTGTCTTGTCTTCTCTGACTGGGGCCAGGGAGCAGTCTGGTGTCAGCATCTTCCATTTCAGAAAGGCAGAAAAGGATAAGATATAATTGCCCCCTTAAAAACAGGGAGAGTTGCAACGAGACCTCAAAATCGAGACCTGCTTCTCCTGTCAATATTTTTAACCCTGTCAATATTTTTGTGAAGCCTATTTCTGGGTTCCCCAAGTGCAGGGGAATACTGATAAAATCAATGTCTCGGTTTTGAAAGACAGGTGTCTGCTAAGGAAGGCAGAGGCCCCCCTTGAAGTGGCAGATATAACCCCTTTTCCCTCCAAGTTATTATATTTTGAAATCAAGAGCCTTTAGGCGAAGATGTGGGAAATAGGAATAACAGTTCTTTACTCTATATATATATGTATATAACCAGTCAAACAAAACAACAACAACTCTGGCAGTAACAGCAATCACAAACCCAGTCCCAGCCTTCTCGGCTGTCAGGCCCTTTCCCCTCGGGTGCAGTTCCGCTCGCAGCCGGCAGGGGCGCTGGCGGCTCCCGGTGAGCAGGGCAGGTGCGATGGTTCCCCCGCGGCTGCAGGGGGCGCTCCGGAGCGAGCTCGGGAAACCCGCGGCTCTGGTGCCCTGGGATCCCGGGAAGGGATGGAACAAAGGCTTCACAAACCGCTGGGCAGCTGATCCCGGGCTCTCAGGAACAGCAGGCTGAAACGGCAGGCTGGAACGGCAGGGACGGACGCAAATCCCGGGTGGCAGGCGAGATGTATCCAGATGGGAGAACCCCACGGAGGCCCAGGCAGGCAGGGCGAGCAGGGCTACAGCGTAGCGAAAGCTCGAAGCAGCAGCGGGGCAGGGCAGCCACAGCTCGGTCTCCAGCAGGGCAGGGAAAGCGGCTTTTGGGGTCCCGGCGTTGCTTCCAGCAGGAAGAAAGAACGGCCAAAAAGAAAGAAGCAGCAGCTCCTTTCTCTGCAGCTTCTCTCTCCGGACGCTCAGAGCGAACTGACCCCACACCCAGGTGTAGACAAAAGAGTAGCCAGGCCCGCCCCACTCCCCTTTTTGTCTTTCTTAAGTACAGCTATTTGTCCCCTAGCAACATGCATATGGGAGAAAATTCCTTTAACAGGAAAAAAAACTAAGACTAAACTAAAACCCCAACAATCAAGGAGAATCTCATCTCTCCAGAGGTCAGCCTTGGCTTGGTCAATGTGACAACCTAGTCCCATGGAGTAATAATCTCCTCAAAACATTTAGTGTTGGCATTTAAGTGTGTAACCTGATTATAATTGAATCTGTACTCCTAATCTTTCTTCAAAATCAAGCATAAAATCTTTACAGTGGGACAAATCCGCCTGCCTCCTCCCCTGGGGTCTCAGGTGGTAAGTGAGGACCTGTGCAGGGGGTGGATGCTGTTCCAGGGTAGGCAAATCTCCCTATGTGCCTCAGGCTTTCCTATTTTGAAATTTGAGTGGTCTCCCCTGCCTACAGATCTCTGTACCTGCAAGAATATGAAAGGAATGTGTCTCATGTACACATATGGGAATGAAGTGGGTGCTTTGTGCTGTGGATTTCTTGAGATCAGCAAAGCCCTTGGGCAAAGACATTACAGGAGACAAACTCATAGTCATCTCTGGTGCTTGTTTTGAATTTTTAGTGTAACTTTTAGAGGCATTGTAAACTATCTATTTTCACCTCCGAAGTTTCCTCTCTTGAAATTAAAGAGTCTAAACCTGCAGAATTTTCAAATTGGATCACATAATTCTTTTTTTCTTTTATCTGTTAGGCGTTACTGCATAATGAGAATTCAAATATACATATTTTAAAGTTTTGGAAGTGGAAGCAGTTAAAAAATTTAAGAGCAACCATGCTTAGCTGTTGGGGTTTGTGTGTGGACGTTGCTGGATTCCATGCCTGCTGAATTCTCACTAGATGGCAGCATTCATTCATGTAGGCTCTAATCTATTAACTACCAAAGGGCAGGAATGGAAAAATGTTATCTAGCAAAAATCACATGCCAGATGTGATTTGTATTTTAAGTAATAAAAGATCTTACACTAGAAAGTAGATCTTCCAGCATGATTGAAATTCATTGTAATCTAACATTAAAAAATTAGCATTTTTACTGCCTTCCAGCACACATGCATTCTAAATTGTGACAGAACGAAAGTGATTGTGCCTGATTTAATAATGAATGCTGATACAATGTTTTCATGATATTAGGTAAAAGCTGCTGCAGGTCAAATCCTGTTTCTTTTTCTCACTTGACTAGCTCTTGGACTTGAGTAAAATCTGACTAATTAGAATTGTGAGGAGTTGAGCCTACATTGCTGAGGGATTGTTATGAATTGAGTAGACTTCAATTTTTCCATCTACTATTTATGTGTCTTGCCTTGCACAGTAAAACTAGGCTGGGATTATTTTTGATGTATTTCTCAGTTTCTAGTAATTTTGATTTGAGGGTTTCATGCATTGACAAGATATTTCTATGCTGGGTTTTATAATGGTAAAACCAAACAAATCAACAAAAACTGCCTACAGAAGAAGCTTATATTAAAATTAAGTTTTGAATATATTTCTAACCCTTATCATGGGGTTTTTTAAAACACTTTCATTCATCATTAATTTTAAAGTAAAGATTCAGATTAAAATTTGATTCTCTTAGCCAAATTGCTCTGAAAATATGAGTCAGTCCTGTACTGCTTCCTTTAAAGGAAGGGAAGCTTGCTGCTGAAAGAAGTTAAATGGAAAATCCTGGAGAAACACTAATCACACAGCAGGATTTACAGGATTTAAGAAACTTTTTTTTTCTACTTTTTACCCATAGTAATCTAGTAATTACAATCTCTCTGTGTAACTCTACAGGCGATTCAATACCAGCAAAAATTACAGCGCAAAAAAAATTAAAGTACTTCTAATACTGGATTCTACATGTTCCAACAGCATTCCTTTAAAATAATTTTGTCTTCCCCACTGCAAAATTCAAGCAGATGTTTCTGTAGTGGTGATCAATGGCGAACCAAGGCGCAAGGCGACAGGAGTGGCGGTGTGGGGCTGTGTCCTGCCACCCGCTGCAGCGTGTGCCCTCTTTCCTTGGCAGATGTGTGACGGGCTACGTGGGGGAGCGCTGCCAGTTCAGCGACCTGGAGTGGTGGGAGCAGCAGCGCGCCGGGCGGGCCAAGGTGCGGAACATCACCATCACCGTGTGCGCCGCCGTGCTGGCCCTGCTGCTGCTGCTGGGCGTCCTGGCTGCCTACTGCCGCAGGTACTGCTTCCAAACGGGGCTGCCGCCCTCCTGTGCTGCTTGCACAGAGTGCTCGTGGCTGGCAATGTGAGCTGGTCCTCAGCTGACGGAAATTCCTATTCTTTTCAGTAACTGGATCTGTGAATAATACAGAAAGTTCTGGCACGTCCCCTGCCCACAGAACTCACATTGGTGTTAGTGAGCAGACGTGTCTGGAGGGAAGAAGAATAGACCTTATTAGGTTTGAGGAGGAGCCATAATTCATATTGAGGAGAGAGCTCAGGAACATGCCATTTACTTCTTCCTTGGTTTCCTTTCACAGCTGTAGATGTCTGGAACTGTCATGGTAGAGGTTGGCTCTTCTCCACCAGCTATTCAATGAGTTTGCCTTCGTTTGCCTTTCAGTGTAGAATTCCACCCGAAAACTTCCTTGCCATTGAGAAAAGCAGCCTACTAACCTTCCCAAGGCAAACTTCCAGAGTGATGTTTCCAGCAACAAACATGGAAACAGTTTTCCTGGCAGTAGAAAGAGTAAAATCAGGGATGTGAGTCTAAGCACATCTGTTGTAAAAGTACTCCCTGGCATTTTCCATGGATGTAATGAATTGCACAGATTTGGGATTCTTCTTGTGGCAAAAAGAATTCCTACAGTCACTATTTAAGAACGCAGTCTGATGTGAAATTAAATGTCATCGCTGTCCCTTAGACTGGAAAGTATTAAGCATTTAAGCTAGAGTCTTTTGGCCGTGACCTTGGCAGACAGCTGTTCTCAGAGGCTGATTTAAATGCAGGATTTTTGTTTGTGGTTTAGGTCAATTTTAAAATTAGACTCTCCTAGACACAAAAAGTTAAGCTACAAAAGAAGTTAACTGTGTAACCTAATATTATCCATTCTTATTTAATGGTTCTTGGCATATTTAGTCCATAAAAGTAGAGAAGCTGCAACATTTCTTATTTTCTATTAATTAGTGATAGGGGTCCAGAATTGAAGCTAAGTGTAGCCTGTTTTTTTATCATAACTTGGGGTTCAGATTTTGATCAGTGGATATATAAAGAACAGAAAAATTGTGAGATTCTTATATTTCCCATATATTTCATGCATTCTCTTATGAAAAATAGACAGAATATGATTTGTTTAAAGGTATGAAGATATTAAATTTCTTCCCTTCCTCTCTCTTTTGTAATTTCTCCCAGATTTATGTTTCTTTCTTGCCAAGTGCTTGTGATCAATATAACTGCTTACCACAACAACAGGTTTTCAATTACATGCTTGACTGAATTTGAACTGCAGCAATTACTAGTATAACTAGATCAAAAATTAAACCACTGATCTAAAATCCCTATTTAACTGGAGTCTGGAAACCAGTAAGTGGGTTGAAATTGCTATACCACTTTTTCAGATAATCTACTGTATTGCAAAATGTCCCGATTAAGTCTGTAATAGTCCTGTTCCTTCTACTGCAAAATGGAGATGCCTATCTCCTTTCAATTGAAGGAAATGAAGCTGGAGGTCTACACCTGCCAATTTGAAAATGTGTGAACTGAAGGCCAAGCATGCTGAAGTATTGTGTTGGTTTGTTCAATGACTATTGTCTGCTGAAGAGCACAGTGTTATTCTTAAAGTTAGGTTTATGCAGTCTGACTGTATACTGTGCCAAGTTTTATCTTCCATGGGAAGCAAGGAAACAACTCTTTTCCACAAAAAACCCCAAACCTGTATCATAGATTCAACACCTCAGTCATAGATTCCTCCACCCCAATTGGCCAAGGTCACACAAAGTAAAATTTAATTATGTTGTATTTTCACGAAGGGAGCAATACATGGTAATTATGGCATGTGACCTTTCCTACTTCGTATATAAAGGTTATGCAGAAATAAAAGTAAAGTTCCAAAATAAAAGGAAAATACCTATTTTCTTTGGTAAATATCTACTAAATTTTATTTAAAATAGGTCAGGTAAAAAGATGTTATAACCTCAGACTTCCAGAATTTGAAGAGTGCAACATTAATTTTGTTAGCTGATGCTTAGGAGGGCAAAAACATGTATGCAAAGTGAAAGAAGATGTACTGATTTGGATCTCAAGTGATGCAAAATAAAATTTAATGTTTGGGCCTATAAGGGCTTTTAATACTGCCTTTTAACTGTTTAACTGTTTAATTGCTGTTTAACTATAAAAATAACAAGCTTTGAATTTATGGAACTAGCCTCTTAGAGCTGATTATTCATACCTTTTCCATCTTCAGATTGTACTCTTGGCTTTTTCTCCTTAAGCCGATTCTGTACGTCATGAGTATTTCCTGAAAGAACTTATTTCCAAGCTTTTTGAGACTTTCAGTTCATTTATTTCATAATAACTTCTGAAATTGTTGCTTTGTATAAATGATGCAGATGAATACAAAAGTGACTTTCATAATTGTAACTACCGATAGTGTACAAAAATACAGTCAGACTTTTATTTCTGAGCTTCACCCACAGACACGCTTCATTGCATTGCTTGAAACAAATTTTTATAAGAGAAATGTATTATAAATAGAATAATATAAGAAAATGGAAGGGTCTAGTTAAAATTACGAGGCCTATTGTTCATTCTAATGAATGACCCTTTAGAGATGGCACATTGGGACAAGCATTTGTACACTTCTTACTGATTTCTTTTTCTGACAAGCTATTTGTCTCAACTACTGTGTGGTAATGGATAGCAATACACAAACCAGTGAGAGAAAACAAAATATACATACTTCTGTGAATACTGATAGAATAACATGTGAAAAAGGCAGCATCTGTTCCTCTCAAAGCAAAATAACTTGCGTCAGCTTTTGTTCTGTTGCAGAAGTCAGAATTTGTATAAGAAGAATCTTTATGCAGACACGATAAGAGCCGCCAGCAGCCGCGCTGACAATCAGAAGGTAACACCTACTGGCAACAAGCCTCTGGTAACTATATTAATGTGGAGTGGAGAAGGAATCAGGAAGGATCAAAGAGTGTTAGGGATCCACTTGAGATTATCCATCAAATAATTCACATCTTAAATACATTAAATAACTGCTAGAGTCATCAAGTGCTTTGCTGTGAACCCTAGTTCATCTTACCTCATTGTTATCCCTCAAAGTTCACAGCTGCCTGGATATATTGCAACCATTAGCCAGTGTTATTGTTAGCTTTGAACACAACAGTTGGGGAGCTGTGTTCTAAATTAAGGAAATGGCAATGTGATGACATGGCATATCACACAGCTATTTTCACAGGAAAGTATGCCCGCTGTAAAAAAGGCTTCTTGGGAGCCAAGTATTGTGTGTGCTACATGAGATGTTGAACTCTATTTTGGGGCTTGATGAAATTAAATGTCTTGTATTAGAAGCTGCTGCCTTGTAAAGAAAAACAACCAGGATTCTATCAGGCTGCTTGGTAGGGTATATAAAGTTCCAGTTTTACACTGGTGTAGGTAAAAATGCAGACACGGTCTGGTTGTCCAGGCCTGTGGCTGTTGTCATTTTTGAAGCTGCATTTAGCCCCATAAAATCTGGTCTTAGGATCTGATTCTGACTGGCATTAGAATGACATTACACTGCTGGATGGTTGCAGTTGGATCTTGAAGTTGTCAAGTGACATAACTGGCGTCTGTGGCTACTTCTGTGCTCAGTCTGAGACTCAGACTGGCCTTGCAAATGATTCAGTGAGAGTGTCTGGCAGGATCTGTGAGTGGGTAGCCACTGAAGCACACTGTCAAACATATGTTGGTAGTACTGAATTAACTCAACCCTGGTTATGGCATATGGTTCCTTAGCTGCTCAACTGCATACTCTTATGCATGTTTTATCATCAGCACCTTTCCTTCAGGTAGTGGACAGCAAATGAGCTGAATCATGGCAATGCCATAATTTGTTCACAGCAGAAGTAAAATCCACAGTTTGCAAAATACCTGAGGTTGGGAAAAGCAGAAACATTTGTTGGGACTGAGAACAGTTTGTTGCCTGGGAGCGGTGCTCTAGGAGGCCTGCAGCCCATCAGCTCTGTCTCCACCTTCTGCTGACCCTGCAGTTAACGCTGGTCACCAGTGACATTTTTGCTGAGTATAAGGTAACTAAACAGCTAAGCAATGGACTGAATCAACAAAAACAAATCCAGCTTTTAAATCTATTACACATTTGTGTTACATTTCACTATGCACCGGGAGACATCGAACACATTAATAAAGTAATTTATTGCAATGGCTTGTTGCACACTGGAAGAGCAAATCACTGACCCTTTGCTAATTATTGGTGCTTACTCAGTAATGGATTGCTGTGGTTTCATGCATGTGATTTTCTCTGTGCTGATGTAGCCATTGATCATTAAGTTCACCAGGGCTTCATGCATCCCTGCACTCAGGTTAGAAGCTCTAGAGTTGCCAAAAAGCTGTGGGAAGTTGTCCATTTCTACTATTCACTTCAAGTGGATTGTTGGAGAGCTTTATGTAAAAAAAGAGATTATACTACATCAGGGACAGAAAGCAATAGCTGCTCAACTCTTAAGGAGCTGGAATAGGTTTTTGGGTACTATTGATGTACACAACATTAATGATCTTAACAAAGGACTTCATATTGGGACTGTATGCTGTGTATGCAGTAACTGTAAGGAGCTCATGAGTTTCATTCATTTGGTAGTCCACACTGCCATTTCTCAGTTGTGAGGATGACGAGAGAGAGTGCGAAGACTTTCTTGTTGTTGCCTGTCTAGGTTGATAAAGAGGATACCTAACTTTTGCGCTATCACACACATCAAAAGTTAGGTATCACAATACTGAAACTATACCTATAAATTGTCCAAGCATTATTCACTTTTCCCTTTACTTCTGCTCTGACAGGTGAGGGTACAATTAGCTAAGGGTACATTTAGCTGAGGGTATACCTGCATATTTTTTGACATTCATATTAGAGTTCTGTGAGCAAGGCCAGGTTAGTCCTACTGGTATGTAAGCCTTGGTAAACTTCTGCACGTGCCTGGATTTTGATGCTGTTCTGAGACTTTTCATCCACCAAGTGTTTTGCTTTGCCCACTCAGAGATATTTTGCAGAACTGTGTGTAGCTGAATCTCTGCTGGGGGTCTGTCACATGTGGGTTAGCAGCTGTGAGAGTACAGATTTTTCATAAATGAACTGATGCCTAAATAGGTGCACCTGCTACATGTGTGTTCTATTCACATAAATCCACTGGCTATCCACCTGGAGCCCTGAATCTGTCAGTCCTTTTGTTGGAACATCTTATTTACAGATGTTTTCTTGTCTTCCCTGTCTCTGCTCTTTGAGCCTTCCCCCTTTACTGGCTTTTCCTCTTTCCCTCTGTACAATTTCATCATAGTGCTTCACATTGCTTCTTCTACCCCTGTTTTTTCTGTTTTCCCTCTCGTCTTTTCAGCATGTTCCCCCAGAGGGTCTCATCTTCTGACTTCCACTGTCACTGTGGCATGATGGAACCGTACCCTGCAGGAGATGCTGAGAGCCAGGAAAGGAGGCTTGCTTCCTTCCCCATGTTTGACACAGTTTCCTGCTATCTGGATTCCTGCAGATATCTTTAACACTTTAAAAATAGCCCTCAGTACTATGGAGAGGGTTGATTTTCATGAACTTTTGTTCTTGCCCTTGGAAATTTTGATTTTCAAGGCAAGGGCATTGGTAGTTCTTTACTAGACTGGGACTGTGAGCTTTCCAAGGAAAGACTGGGGCTGTCATCAACCCAACTGTTTAATTACCTGCAGGGGAAGGGTCATCCCAGAAGCCAGGATGATCTTTTTCCCTGTTCAGTGGTTGGTGTGTGTGGCCCTTTTAGTTTGCCTCTAGGGTTTCAGAAAACCAATTCATTTTATGTTAATTTGGGCTCTGCATATTTTGTGCACATTGTATGTATTTGCAGTTTGCGGTTTTTAAGGAGGGTAACAGTTCTCTGGAGACTAAAGCAGTTGATCTAATTGAGTGTGAGACAGCAGATCCTCATCCTGCCTGTCCTTCAGAATCTGGTGAGTAGGATGTCCTTCCTTATTAGATCTCTTCTCACCTTGTACCAGCAGGAGCAGTGGCTGATAGAGGAGACAGAGAAACCCAGATTTTACTTCTGGCAGAACCCATATTTGTATTGCTGTGAAGAGACTATTCAGTCCTTTGTTTTGCAGACTAGTCATGAGAAACTATACTACAACAGTGCTTTCACACTCATAAGAAGCCAGAGGCTTCTTGCAATGAAATAATATCAGATTTTTGCATTCATATAGACCTCCAGAGCTTTGCAAGTGAAGTTATGCCCATCATACTGTTGGGGAAGGGATACCCATGGAACAGTACACTTTGACAGTCCTTATTCATTCAGGCAAGATAACTGGAAAGGTGTGAGAAGTCCCCATGGCAGCAACTGCAGTTCTGCTTTTTGTGTTAAACAAGCTGTTTGACTGCTTGGGGAGTGTTTGCTGCTTGAACAAAGATGAGATAAATAGAGGAGATGTGCCTTTCGTCACTGGTCCAAAGGCAGCAGGCAGCACAGAAGCACGCAGCAGGCTTCCGTGGCTCTCAAGTTACCACTCTGAATTTTAGGAAATATGGCCTTCTAGGTGGCATCTGAATCTCTTAATTGGTCAGATGGTGAGAACTGATGGAGAAAGACTAATATCCTTAGACATTTGTTTTATTTACCATGTATACTTCCTAACTGCAGAAGTTACTAGAGAAGCCAGTTTGCCTCAGTCACTAAGAAATATGCAAAGGCAAATGTTTGAGGATACAAATAGGCAGTCATCTTGCAAGATTTTCAAAATTGCCTGTCATGTCCTTAGACATACATTGAGAAGTCACTTTATTCATCAGTAGAAAATGTGCCTCACATTTACTTAGATGGACTAATATTGGGAACATGTGTAGAACTTTACTGTCCGGCAAAGGAAGACTGATGTTTCCCATTAGGAGACTCTGTTTTCATTTACAGCTTTATCAGATGCAGGTATTGGAACAGAAATTTCTCATGACAGGTGTCTGACTTTTTCCCGAAAATTTTAGCAGAAGTGGTTCTGCCATCTTAGACAAAAAGAACAATAAATAATCTGGTATTTTCTTTAATGTATTAAGGGAAGTTCTTATACCATGCCAGTGAATGATTCTAAGATCTTTTGACTTTGAAGCAGGGATCTTAATTTTCCAGGCAGGTAATCTTCCTGTTATGGGCATGCCTTTTCCTGTTATGTATTAAAAGAGAAAACCATGGATCTAGGACAAGTAATTTCTTAAAATCTGAAGCAAGTTCTTGATTTTGCCTGGTTTTTTGTTCTTGCATCATGAGTTGGTATTGAACCTGATTCTGTGCATTCTTTCATAGCTTTCATCTCTCAAAGCTGCCACTACATTTCTTTAAGCTTAGCTGTTGTGAATCTTTTCACACGGCTTTCAGTAATACATATCCATTTTCTCCAGTGGAAGAACAGCCTATAACGTATGACAAAGCAGCAGAGACTTTGGCTGAAGAGGAGAAAGAACAAGGCCATCAAAAAGAGGTTCCCGTTGGTGAGAAAGCACATCAACCCATGGGAGTGGTGAGGGGCCCTCCCCAGGCTCCCTGGAGCATCCATCCCAACCCCCTGCCAGAAAGAGAGACCTACAATCTTGTCCCAGCCAGCCTGCTGATGCAGCCAGACTAGAAGCAGTCTGTGTTTGAATGGGAAAAGGAGGAAGTCATCAGAGAATGGGAACTCGCAAAACACTGAAGCAACGCTCATTTTTTCATTAAAATCTGCTTTAGAAAAAAGCCACCATTACTCAAAACAAAACAGAGAAGTCCTCGCCACTCCTTCCCTGTCATCTCTGCTTGGAAGAATTACTGTGAGCAACGTGTTGGCAATGACTACTCCATAAGTATCACTGCTGCTAACCTCATTAGCTGCCTGCTGAAAGGTCACTGAGGGGGAAATAGACGAGTGGATGATTTATCGGTGATAAGTATTTTCTAAGGGAGCTTGTTGCAAGTAGTGATCTTTACACACACACAGAGTCTGGAAACTGCCTAGAAAATGGCACACAAGAACAGCTGCAGAGAAACAGGAATGGAGGATAACGCAGAAAAATTAGTTCAAATTACTACTAAAATATTTTTCATGGACACTATATGCCTCTCCCCAGTGCTGCTGACAGACCAGTGTGACTTAGTGGATTTCACCTGAGATGTTCTTGCATCTGGTTCTGTGAGCAAGCTCCAAATAGGATCTTGTATTTCTCAGGTTTGGTGTACTGGAGGATGATTTGTGGGCATATGTTATTAATGATGGGCAGCATTTGAGGGGAAAGGTGATGCCTCCATTTTATATCCAGTCTACACTGATCCTTCAGAGCATAACAGGATTATTTCTGGACTGGGGAAGCAGGCTTGTGTTTGTTTTCAGCCCTGCAGAGGGGCACGTACTGGAGCTGTACTTGCCTTACAAAGGTGTGCCTGGCACCAAAACCTGGCCCATTATATAGGGCTCAGTGTGAGGACAGAAGTCCAGCCAGTTTTTATTCCAAAAGAACAGGAGGAGTGGGACAAAACCACAAAAAAGCCATCCCAGTTTGGACTGATTTCCACTCAACTGATTTGTGTTGCCTGTTAAATCTGAGGGAACAACTGGAAAACTAAACCAATTTTTCTTGCAACTGGATTTCTAGCACCTAGCAGGTTCCCTTTCAGTTATTTACTCTCTTATAAAGCCCTGTTATATGCAGAGATGAGGTCAGTTGTTTATTGTGAGATTATCTCAGTTGGTGAGAGCATGGTGCTGATAACACCAAGGTTGTGGGTTCGGTCCCTGTATGGGCCTTTCACTTAAGAGCTGGACTTAGTGACCCTCATGGGTCCCTTCCAACTCAGAACATTCTGTGATTCTGTGATATCAACTGATTTTCACCAACTTGTCTTGACTTCCTGAGGCTGTTTTCAGAATGTTTTGGAAGACACCTGGAAATCAGCTAAATTACTAATAATGTTTTTATTATTGGTAGGGGATCTCTCAGTCCTCTGTTTTTGAAGCCTGCTGTTGTAACCTTTAAGCTCTGCTACAGTGCCCACAACTAGTGTTCCTTGTAATTCATAAGCTGGATAATAGTGGCAAATATGACTAATTTGTGTGCTTACTATTCTGCTTTTCTGGGTTCTTTTTGAATCCTGCCAGAAAGGTATGGAATGATGTAATTTTTTTTTTTAACGAGCTCTATAGGCTGATATAGGAAAGAGTATTGAAAAGTTCTTACCTCTTATCCAAACTAGTTGCACACTGGAGTAACTTTCTGAAGTCAGTTTTATTTTATGTTGGTGAAACAGTAAGAACACTGAGTCCAAGTTGTCCAAGAGTTACAAAAATTATAATGCTGTGTTTTGTAGAGGGTTGTCACTTATTTAACTTCTAAAGTGATTTTTGCTGGTGGTTGTGAATTGTTGAGTCTGTTTTCTAACCACATCAGTTCTGAATTCAGAATAAACTTGCAAAATAATGCTTTTCCAAAGCTTGGTTGAAACTACTAGCAGTGAAGACTCCTTCTCTTGTGCGAATGGCAACAAGGCTACTTCCACAGAAAGAGAAATAGTTGAGAGGTGTTGGCATACTAAACTGCGTTCAGGAACAGGCAACTACAATTGTGTTGAATCTTTTGGATTTGGTAGATTTGATTTTAATTTCATTAACATTGTTAAAAGCATCTAGTTTGGATTCCCTGGTCTTTCAGATCGTTACTGATCTTCTGTATTTTAATGGGAAGAGAGTCCAGGTCTAAAGGCCCCAGTTCAAAAAAGCATTTTGTTTCCATAAGAGCTACTCAGTAAAAAGACTTTGATCCCTTCGAGTTTCTCTGGTGAAGTATGTTTATGTGCTTAAAATGCAAGTGTTGTGTTGAATAACAGTCAACATTTCACTGGAAGCTTCCCCAGTCAAAAGAAATAAAGATTTGTAACTTTGAACCTTGCCTAAATAAAGATGTTTCAGACTTCTTAAAAATTGGTTTGCTATTCTATCCTGGTTTTTTTGTTTACTTGGCTGTCCTTCCAAGGATCTGATTTTAAATTTGGTAGTATTCTTTACAGAATAAGATAGGGAAACCAAGCAGATGTATTTTTGTAATTAGGGTGTTAGGAGTTTTAAACGTTTCCTAAACTCAGCTCTAAACTCAAAATAATCTTCAGTGTAAAAACTTGACATGAATTTTCAATTCAAATATAATATATTTGGTTTATTTGTTGTTTATAAAGTTATTGATTTATAAAATAAAAAAAAAACAGACAAAAATCCCTGGTGTCCCTCTTGTTTTAAGAGAAGAGAATGCACAATTCTGGTTTCAGTGAACCCATGTCAGGTAAGTTGAAAGCTCCACTGGTTTCACACAGGCACAGTCTGTAATGTGTTGGTGCGGCATGTGCGGGCATGATGGGTTTCTCATTCTCCACCCAGAGAATCTATACTAGTGAGGATTATCTGCTGCAGCTCGCAGGTATCCCACCTTGAATATGGTAAGTTTTTATTTATATTTTATTTATACCTTTCCATACACCAATCAAATCCATATAAACCTCTGTGTCCACAATTAAATGATTCTTACGAATGCTGCTACTTATTTGTCCAGAAATATTATCCATGGATTCACAATATGTTTTCAAATTGGTTGCCAAGATGTTCTGTTCAGGCTTTACATGGAGGTCAGTTGAAGTAAAACAGTTGAATCCTGGAGGTTCCTCAGTTTTTCTGGCTAAACTTTCTTCACCAAAAATGCTTTTTAAATTATTAGAATTTCTGTGTATGTAACAAACTTAGTGTTGATCTTCAATCCTACTGGTGTACTCTGACTTCTAAAAATGAAATGTCCTCTGTTATATTAAGCTGTAAAAGAGGAATTTAGAAACATATTGGGAGAAAATCTTGACAAGTCCAAAGTGACAAAACCACGGACCATTTTAAAGAGCAAAGTGACTCTGTTTAGTTTAGTAAATCTTGACTTTATTGAAATCAGCATTTCAATTGGCTAAAGCTGTATTTTCATTGTAAAGAAAGTGAGGAATGGTTCATGCTCATTCATATGGGACACGGGGGATGCAATGGTTCCTAGTCATAGAACTGCATGACACATCTAATTTTACATCCCTTTTGCAGTCACTTGCAGCTTTGCAGAGATTTATCTGTTCATCTGAAAAAATTTTTCATCTTGGTGATCTCTTTCAGGATGAAAACCTTTCCACCCCCAAAAAAATTCTATGGAAAAAGTGAAAAGTTATTCAGAATGGGATTAATTAGGGGAAGGTTATGCCTTCTCAATATATATTGTGGTTTTGTCTTATTGAGAGTAATTTTATCTTATGTTTTTTCAGGGTGATGCCTACAGAGTTCCATTAGTCTTCAGGACACACTTGGTGTTATTGCTTCATTCTCTGATAACTGGCCATCTTTATCTCTGTGCATGTGAAAAGGAAAGAAGTTAGTGGCATTAGAAACCTCCTCCAGAGCCCAGGAATGCACCCCAAACACAATCTGCAAGGGTGATAGCCTAATTTGGCTTATGTTCCTCTGATCTTTTATTGAGACTGCTGTTTAATGCCAGTTTTGATGTGCACCAGAACCAGCTAACTTTGTGAAGACCATTCATCATGGGATTAACTTTCAGGCACTCCTCAGTACTGAGGTGGACTAGATTCAGACCCGTGAGAAGCCTTTGTCTCTTCTAGCCAGACTTAGGGATCCTTAATATCCTTCAACTTCAAGATTTTGGAGCTTGACTTTTGAGGCAACTGCTGCAATAATCGTGCATAAAGATGCAGAAGCCCTTTTGTAGTGGGTCCCTGGCCACCATCACCTCTTCTTCCTCAAGGTTAACACCTGTAGGTGTTACAACCAAAATGTTTTCTCCTTGCCCACTTTCTCTTTGGAGGGAATGGTTATGGCTCTTCCATTCTATTAGGTGCAAGCTGAAGCTAGCCCAAAGACTACAAGGAATTTCTACACTTCATAGAACAAGACCCTGTAGTCTGGCAGCTTTGTGTTTTCCAGGTAAGAATTTAGGATATAATCTCCAAGGATAATTTTAAGAACATCTGAGTCCTAGAACTGTTTTTGCTCTCACTCACTGCTGCATGACACAGTTACCTTTCCAAGTATCTGGTTTTATACCACATACATTGCTGGAGCTTCAGTTCACCGATACTCTTGTCCATGTTACCCCTAATCTGTCCCTGTCAGCCTGACCCTCACTGTATGCTCATTGTGGATTTTAGGATCCTGTCTGACAGCCAGTTTTCAGCCCATGTTGCAATGTTGGCCTCACCCGTGTGGTCTTTATCCAAACCGATTTGGATTGGTTTTAAAAGAAAGTCAAAAGACACCATGTAAGGGAATTACTCACTTTTATGTGAGCAGATACTGGAAACAGAACAGCTGGAGTCTTGGTCCATTAATAAGTTCCCTAGGTATTAATAGGATGCAAAGAATGAAAAGAATACTTAATAATTTATAAAATAATTAGCTGCTCTGGGATCTCTATCGATTAAAGACAAAAATTTTTATGTGCTACATTCAGTCTACTAAACAGTGTGCACACTTAAATGGACATGATCTTTTAATATTGATTGAACAAAATAATACATTTGATTGTGATGTAATAAATTGAAAGAATGCACAGTTGATATTTCATTAGTCTATTAACAGTAGTTAATCATAATGCAGTAAAAGTACTTAAAGTGTGCTATGTATAAATTTATAATTTCTTCTCTCAAGAAAGAAATGGAAATATTTACACTAAGACTACAAGGACCATTTTACTGTTTACAAAAGAAAGCTGGGCCCAGTTCCATGCAGCCTTTGTTCAGTGTTTGTGCCTGTAAGTAAGTTAAGAAGAAGAAACATGTATTTTAAATGGCTGTTGAAAGGCAACCATTTAAAAAAGAAATCAATAAACTAATACAACCAGATGCCGAACATCTCACTGGAGACCAAAATAACTAATAACTATGGGAGATTCAAGGATCCCTACAGCATTTGTATGAAATAATAATAAAGCTCAAACATTTCTGCTGACCTTAGAGTTGCTCATTAAAGCTTTTAGCGGAGACCTGGATACAGTCGCATTTAAGCGAGGTGTTTGGAATTAAAATACAGATAAAAGGAAAAAGGTTAATCCAGGTCAGGGGAACAGACCAAAACTGGGATTGCATAAGATTATAGTATCTTTCCTCATTTCTCCAATGGTCAACAGCAGTTAGTTTTAAGTAACACTCTTCTCTGCAAAGTCTGCTAAATGAGAACCTAAACAAGGTATTAACTGTCCATTTTTGGGGGGTTGTCAGTGTTTTTAATCACTACACAATGATTTTTTACCTCTAAGAGAGTTTTGTTGGCCTAAACGCAGAAATGTGTTAAACACCACCCTCAGTAGACAGATATATAACAAGACATCCCCTATGGCTTATTATATGGTATAATCATAATAGTTCTTTTCTCTTTTCTCATACCTAAAAATCTGTATGAATTGTAGGAAGTACATCAAAACACACTCTGAACCCATTTTCATAACAGAGAGGGAACCTTGACTCCAGAGCTGAACACTACCAAATGTTGAGGCAGCTGGGTCTGGATCTGAACTGCCTTGTGGCTGAATGTAATAATAAACCAAACCTAAAGTCTTCGCCCAGACAGTGGTTCACTACTCTTCTTCTGCATCCCATATGATGTTGCCTCAAAATACAAATTCATGGCTTTGTGGCTGAGGATACTGCTACTTTAGAGAGTGGTTGTGAGCACTCAGGTGCTCTTGGTTCTCTTCCTCACTGCACTGCTCATGGGATGACATCAGGCAAAAAACTCAGCAGGTCCTTGCAAGCTTCCTCTGCACGAGAAGAAAAAAAGAGCTGGGAGGAGAAAGAGAGGAAGCAAGAGAGGGGAGGGATGGTGGGAGGAAGGGAGAGAAAGCAGGGCACAAGAATTGTTGCCTATATTGTAATAGCTCTTGGTATGATGGGGGTTTTTTATCTTTGAAAGAAGTTCCAACAGAAGGGCTATTCTTATAAACAAAGCTAACATTAAAATCAGTGGACTTGAAATCAAGCTGATTGAGATTTGTATTTCTTTCTGCTCCAGAGGCGGACTAAAAGCTGTTTGAAGAGGATGCAGCTTCAGCAATGTTTTTTGGCACATTTTACATCAAATTTGAATTTCACCCCATTATTATATGCAAAGAATGAGTACTGTATACCCTAACCTACTCAATATTTTATTTTTTAATTATGTTAATTAATCTCTCTTGGTAAAAACTCAGCCCTTTGTTTAGAGCCTTAGAGTCCAGCTTAAATCTTAAAACAATTACAACTGTGCTAAACAGTAGTGTAGAGGTGAATCCACCCTCTGGTTATATGTGTAATGATAAGCAGGTCCAGATCTAAGATTTTAGAAATGCTTTACAGAACAGAAGTGCTGAAGCCCTGCACGAGCAGCTTCAATAAGCAAAGCACAGGAATGCTTGCCTCAGTGTGTACTTTAGGACAAAGGGAGCATTAGAAGCATTTGGATGTATTGGTGCAAGGTCTTCTGATCTCCAGTAACACAAGGCATGCACTGTGAAGTCTCTTTAGGAGTCTTTTCAATCAGAGGTCCCAGCCAAAGCCAAGTGTGTAAGCCGGGGTATGTGCATGCCTGTGAGCCACCCAGCTTGCTCCAAGCAAAGGAGGGAAGGGTGGCTGGACGCTTTAAACAGTTGGACCTAACAAACGACTCGTTTTGAAGTCTTAGGAAAGAATGTGTGCTAGAGTGCACTAATACTGGCAAACAACAGAAGAGAAATGGATATGGCCAAAAGTTGGCAGATCTTCTCTTGGAATGTAAGGGAGGTGGTGGGGGGAAGCCAAGAATAAAAAGGCTAGGTGTTATTCTTTCCACATGTGTTTATAGAAAAGGGATAGATTTCACATTTCACCTTTTTCCAGTTTAATGTGTATTTTTTCTTCTGGCTTGGTTTTTGCTACTTTTTTCACCATCTATTGTTCTGTTACAGGTCATTCAGCCTTACATTTAGATGGCTTAGTAACCTGGGTAGTATTCCTCTGCTTCTCATGTGCAAAATCAAAGGGTCATATTTGGTACACCACTAAGTATTTGCATTTATCCTGCATGCTGTGCATAGATAACAGACGTCCACAGTCTGCTTTTTTGAAAATATAAAAGCCAGACAAATGCCCACAAGGACAGGAAACAAATGGCAATGGCTGGCAGATTTTGAATCTCCTCATCATAAAAATTAAATAGGAGTTTATTTGTTCTGTAAGTGCTCTAGAAGAGACAGAGGGAATGAAGAGACAGTGGTTAAAGGCAGTGGTTCATCAGAACAGCGTTTCCTGAAGACAAATCTAGATCATATATCGCGTGACATAAATTAATGTAAACTCTTCTTTGCAGATCTCTCCTATTACCTCCATTTGTGAAACTACCATTTCTAGTGCAATGTTTTGAGGCTCTTCTGTATGCATGTTTGTGTGTTTCTATCTTTACATTACCACACTGTGAATTAGTTTAAATATGTAACTTTAAATTTTCTGTCCTATCAGGTGAAAGGGACGCAGCAGTGAACTGCTTCTGTGTTTCAGACATTAGATGAAAGCAGTGTCCAACTATTGGTACCCTGAGCAGTATGATACATTGTTCTTTAAAACACCAAGAGGTAAATATAATTGTGAGTATGTGATTTGCCTTCTTGGCTGCTGGATAGAGAAACGATAGCGAGCCTGAGGTAGCAGCTCCCTCTTGATAAACACGTTTAATCAGTGTTACAAAAATGGAGAGGCTGGTTAATTTTCTGCAAGATTTCCAGTCACAGCTCCAGTCCTGCAGCGTATGAGATGTGCAGGGATGTTTTGCAGGGGGGTTTTTGCACCCTTCAGGCTTTTCTAAAAAGTTTTTTCTTGCTGAACTTTGCAGATCACAAGAGTTTGGCTAAGCTTCAGAGAAGAGTTTTGTGAATGTGTAGCATCACAGCTGAAAGGAACCTCTGAAGGTTCAACTATACTTAGATACTCCATTTATTTGCTTGGGAAGGGTTTTGGGACCCAATTTTTAATTGACTTGTAGCTGACAGCATGACTTAGCTATAGGAGCAGAGAAAAGCCTCAAGAACAAGGACTGAAATGAATGAGATATATTGTATTATATCAGATATATTGTAGAACACTTACAAAAACCCCATAAATGAAAATTCCTTTATTTGCTAGAAAAGCTGATCAATTGAAAATTATTAAATGGTGCAGACAAAACTCTTTGTCCAACATTATTTCCACCTCTTCGTTTATGTGCATTAGACTCATTTATTTTCTTTCCTTCTATGGATTTTTGATTCACTCATGAACAAAATGATTTAGAATAGATTTGCACTAAAAAAAGATTATTTTGGCTCTCAATCCTGATTGTATTTTATTGGCAAAATCCCTAATGAGGTTTTAGAGAAAGGAAGCATTAAATTAATTTAAACAGAATCTTTGAAAGTATTAAACCATTTTTAGATAGAGCTTAGATTTGAAAATTGACTTCAAATGTGCCTGCTTCTGAACATTAATACGTTGTGTGGACTATTAGCAGTGATGTTCTGTGTGATCTCTTTGTCCTGCTTTACTGCCACTGTTCAAGCTGCTCCATCAGAGAGACCCAGAAAGCAGAAATGTCCCTGATAATGTCACTTAATTCCAAACCCCTATGTGAGTGGTGCTTATCTTTCAGTAGGGGCAGTGAGACTTTAAAGAACCCGTTCACATCTGAGTTGCAGAAGTTAAACACAGTGAGTTTAGGAGAGGATGGAGTTCCAGCTTGAACAGTGAATTTCCTGACTTCTGATTAAAACCAGATGCTCAATACTGTTACAACGTAGAGTTTTATGGGTGAATACAGAAATATTTTGTTTCATAAATGTGTGCTTTACAACAAATCTAATGGGAATTGTAAAGTAGTACCTCACAATATCAATGTTTAAATGTCCCAGTGTAGCATAGTAAAACAATAGCAATTCTTTGCTCATGACACAGCTGAGGTGCAAATCCATATGCTGATACCCTCTGTAAAATGTGTCAGATGGAAGACAGAAACAGTCTCCCAGGACAGTATTTCAGGGCCAAATGCAGTCTCTCCTGGGATGTCCTTAAAAATCGATTTCTTGGGGCTATGAAAAATAAATGTAAACATTCTTGCAAATGTCTGTCAGCATTTAGGGCTTTGCATTATGCATAACTTCTGTCCATTTATGTCAGGAAGAAACACCACAGTGTGTTATACAGACTTTCTTATATTGCATGCTAAATGTTGTATTGGTGTTTTAATCGGCTTCTGAAGAAAGTCTTGTCTAGCTCAGTGTGTGCCTTCTTGGAAAGAATTAGTTGCACATCCACATCCCTCTCTAATGGAAAAATTCCACGTAAAGCACTGCCCCCCCCCCGCCCCCCCCACTATTTCCTTGCTCTGTAAGGCTGTCCAGCCTTGTAGCAATAAAAGCAAAGGTACTGAGAGATGCACTTCCAGCCAGGGAGTGGTGAAGCCAACTGGGCAGCTGTCAATCCAGTTGCTATTTCCCCTGCCTGACCTGCTCATGCCACTGCCAGACCCAATAGCTCATACTGGAAACAAGGAGGCTTTGGTTGCATCCAGGCTGCCTGAGCTTGGTTCTTCAAATTTTCACCCTGTGTTATATTTTACAGGACAGGAAACTGTTGCCTCTAGGGTAAGGCAAGGGCTGGACCTACTGTATAAACAGTGGCCAGAGTGCCAAGAGGTATAATTTGTGACTGAAATGGCTCTACCAGCAAAAATTCCTCATGTGAATGCATATACACAGACTAAACTTTCTTTTAATTGGGAATGGAAGTGTGGTGAGGTGCAAACACGGCTTTCTATGTCTATCTTTTTGCTCTTTTGCTGGAGCCACTCCCTCAGCTTTCATTGGTATTTCCCCAAATCCTGTATGAACACAAGTGCATGAAGGCAGACTTCAAACCCACAAGGTTTCATGTAAGCAGGAGATGTTAGAGCTATAGTATTTACTCTATAATGCTTACTCTAAAATATTGAAGGAAGAGAGCTGACACAAAACATTAAACACCATTTTTCTTTAGGAATGAGAAAGGACAAAAAAACAGCAGTGTCTACCTCATTTCAGAGTTACAGTCATCAAAATGTTGCAGTGCTTCACCTGCAAAGATCAATTCCTAAACTGGGCATAACTTTTGTTCCAGTTGTTGCTGAAACGGCTGAGATCAGTAATGCTGGAATGGGTTGGTGCCTTCAATCCTTCTCCTAATTTCTGTGCCAGGGAGTCCGTACTTCCACAGGGAGTGAAAATGAAGGCATTATAGGAAAGAAAGTCTGGATCATCCTGGGCAAGGTCCATCACTTTAACCTTTTGATCTATGGAGGAAAAAACCTGTCCTTTTACTTTAGATCTATTTGGTGTTTGTGAAGACATATGGAGTGAGAGTACTGGAAACCACATGCCCACATTTATCTGAAGGTTGGGGATTACCTTCCTGACAGGTGAGAAAGAAGTTGTCTCAAATCTCATTCAAATGTTTCCTTTGTTTCAGTAAATCTTGGAAGAGCGACAAAGCATAGCAAACATGTAATTTTGATATGAAAAACAGTCCAAAAGGGCCTGAAATGAAACCACAAATTCCTTTCAGCTAGGCACAGAGATTGAGTGTGACTCCTTTGCAAATGATCTTTTCTCAGGTGCTGAAATTCTAGAGGTTGGTCTCACTCCTTCTTTTTCTCTTCTTAATTTAAAAAAAGGATCATTGCTCCCCCATCTCATTATCTTTGCTAGTCTCCAAGGGTATTAGGTCTATCTTCCTAGTAATTTAAAGCAACCTTTTTACATTAACTTAAACATATACCAATGTCAACTTTTTGAGGTATCCTTCATCCAGGTATCAAGCTGGGGTGGTGTTAAGAGCAGGACCTGAAGGAGAGGATCTTCATGTATGACTTTGACCTTAACAGAGTAAATATGACTTGAGGGACTGCATGAATCAATATGGTCTAGCAACTTTCTCTTCTGATTCCAGGTTCACCGCTGAACTGCTCTATGATGTTGGTCAATGAGGTGCTTTATTTCTGTGTCTCTGGTTTGTACCTCTCAAGATAATCAGATCTTGTGCAAAGCCTGCCTATGCCATGCCCTGCAGTCCTGTGCCCAGAGACTTGCTCATGTCCACCCAAGCCAGGGCCTCAGGGAGATCACCCTGCTGCTGTGGCAAGCAGGGCATGAGGCTGGACCACACCTTCTCTGGGCTGAAAGCATAACAGAAGGATCTGAATGCAGCATGGTATGGCCTAATAATGCCCTTGCTGATCCACAAATGGTAACAGTAAAAAGTATGGGGTTGGTGTAGGGCGCAGCACTAGCGTTTGTGGAGAAAAGAGATCATGTGGGGTTTGTTATCCACTCATCTCTCACCAAAACTGATCTATGTGTTCATGCTAGGAAAGAAGTGTACCACTGAAATATCGATAAACAGATAATTTGCACCAGCTTGCCAGTCATTTTGCAAGTTCTAATGTCAAACATTAATATGTTTTGGTGAGTGTCAGCTGCCAGCATATTTTTCATTAGGATATAGACTGTCACGTTACTGCACTCAACACTACAAAGTGATGGCGTTCTGAGACACATAGAAAGCTGCTGTTACTTTTTCACCCTATCCTTCCCCACAGAAGGTCCTGTTCCAGTACATTGTACCGTTTAAACTTGAGTGTTTTACCTTGCTATGGATTTACTTAAAGCAGATATTGGTGTGATGGGGATCAGTGACAGACTTTCTGCTCACAACTGTGATGTCACAGCAACTTTGTCACCACTTCACTTCTGTTTTCAACTTCTCTGGCATCACCCTTTAGGATATACTGAGAAAAAATAAACCAAACCCAACCATAAAGTTCTTGTGTAAGTAAAATAAGATGCTGGGTTAAACTGTCTGCTAGAGCCAATGGAAAGCTCTGCAATAAGGGTCAAGCTGCTTATTAGAGGGGGTTGGAAATGGTGCGAGGAGGAATTTGCAAAACAAGACTGTACATCTGTGAGCTCTGTGCAGGCCTCTAGAGGGAGGGAGGGAGGTCTCCTCTTTTATTATCTGATGAACATCAGTCCCTTTGGTCAGACTGCTAGGCGCCTCCTGGAGCTTAACCTCAGATTAACATCTGCTTCATTTCAGTGTCTGTCTGATAGTGATATCAATAAACATCATCATCTTACAGTAAAAACTGATAATTAAATATGTGCCTGCTGACTCACTATCTATTGTTCCCTGGGGAATGATTACAGATAGTGAAGATTTAATAGATAAAGAAATATATTTTATACATCACTGAGTAAAGAGTTTGAAGCTCTTGTAAGCACGATTAACTGCATATAATGTGTATCTATAGATCATGTGAAATGCAGCCAGAGATATTTCCCTGTGCTGGTGTAGACCTGCTGTAAGGGGGTAATTCATGTTAACCAGATTTGTACCTGGTACACCAGGATGGTACTTGCAGGTCTGATCCATCTCCTTTCTGCTTTGCAAAGATCTGTGGCAACCGAAAGGAGTGTATTGGAGAAAAACCACAGGTGAATCTTGTCTCATTGCATGCATATTTGCAATGAAGGACTCTTGCCCTCTCTAGTAGGGCAAATCTAGCATCAGGCTTTAGTTGGACAGACCTGGTTTTGAGCTACAAAAATCAATTTTTCATGATTTTCCTCTAGACTGCCCCATGGTGTCTGGAAAACAGTTTCTTGAAGTGATGTGGCTGCACCTCCCACCAGTGACAAGGAGTAAGAAACATCCTGAAGGCAAGTGTGAGGCACCAAGGGCTGTGAGCAAGGAGAGGGCTGACAGGCACTTTCTAGTATTACATGGGAGGCCCTGTTAAGAAGCAAGCATGGTTCAGCTGGGAGACTCCTCGCTGGCAGGAAAAGCTCTCCAAGGGCCTCATGCACAGTAGTGGCTGAGCATCCTGCTGAAACCAGTGCTCAGCCCCCAGGAGAATGACGGGGCCATGCTCCTGTCAGCCTCCATCCATCACTTGCTGTCCCTCCTACGGCCAGTGCCAGGCTGAACTGAGGAAGACCAGGAGCTGGAGAGGGCTCAGCCCCCAGCCTGGCAGAGGTTTATGTGGGTGTTCAACTCTGTGTGCTGCCAGCAGCTTCTTCAGTGGTGCTGCAGGCAGGTTCAGAGTCTAAGATGAGGGGTTTTGGTTGGCCTATTGAGAAGAAAGAATGGGGAAAAGAGAGTGAAAGGCAAAAACTGATTCCAGCTCAGTATATTCTATGGTTCTATGATTTTGTTTCTCTAAGCAGACATATTTGTACATTCAGAAAAAGTCACTCCCAAGAAATGAAAATGTGAAGAGTGAATTGGAAGAAGAATAAAACCATGTAACTCTGCCATAAGCAAGAGAAAATGAAACTTCTTTCTTGTCTTTTAAATCAAGTTCTTTCCTGCTGATTTGGGAAGGGAATGTAAAACTCTTTGCATAAGCACTAATTTAGAAAGAAATATATAGTAAGTAAAAGAGTAAAACCCTGTTAAAATATTTCAATAGAGTGCACATTTATCTTCAGTCTACCAGTTCAAGAGCAGTTGGTGTAACTCACCTCAGCTCATTTCTTCTCAGGGTGGACCAGGGGACACAATTTAATCCTTCTGTGACTGGGACACCATGTCATCAAACCTACATGAGGATTTGGCTCATTCTGAAGTAGTATGTGCAGGGTATTTGGGGTGCAGCTACCAGCTGGTGTGCTGGGATATGCAGAACCTGTACCTCTGAGTTTGGGATCTGCTCTGCAGAACAGGTCACAGAGCCAGTCAGAACTGAAACTCTCCCTAGAAACTTGCAGGATTTAATCTGAAGTTCTGAATTTAGTGCAGCTTGAGATGTTTATGAGCAAGGCTATTTAAATAACTTTTTTAGACATTCCTAGATTGTAATACATTTAAAGTTTATTTAGATTTAATTAAAAAGCCTGAACACTGACAACCCACTCACCCCAAAACCTCACAGTACTACACTACACTGACTGTCAGAAGATTAAAGCAGAGGGAAGTGAAATAGCACAGTGCTCTAATGTGAGAACACACAAAACAGGGATCTGGGGACCCGTATTTAAGGAATCTTTACAGAACTGAGATAAGCTGTTACTACTTTAGCTGATCTCTTTCATTAAAACATGCACCTTTATCACAGATTAACATATATCTTATCATGAAGGCATGATCCTGTTAATATCAAAGGTAATTTGGCCCTTGATGGGCTATCAATTCAGTTATTGAAATAACTTCTATTAAAAAAAAAATCTGCAGGTCTTTGTGTGTATTTAATGCAGGGATACAACCAGAGATCAGTGACTTGCACCAATATTTTATTCAGTGCTTCAAACTGATGCCCATTTGACAGCGAAATGAGGGACTGAGGGAAGACAGGAGGACACAATTAAAGTTTCCACTGGCAGGACAAACCTCCTTAGCCAAGGTTTATGCTAGAAGCTTTTGCTTTCACTTTTCCCATGTGGATGGTCCCTGTGGTTCAGCCATGCACTTTAACCCACTTAGCTGTCCAAAGATGTCTGTTTGATGAGAGGAGGGAGAAACTTGTACCCTCTCCACAGAGGAGAGGGGGGACACTTGAAATTTGTTTGGCTTAACCTCTTCATCATTTTTGTATTAGGAAAAGAAACTTTGTGTTTAGTGGTAGGTGGGAGTGGCAAAAGATTTGGAGAGACTTTGGGTAGTCTCCAAGGGTCTGAATTTTGAATCAGGCCTTACTGCATGTTCATCCCACAGCAAGGCCCCAGGCAACTTGGAGGGAACTAAGAGTTCCTCCAGTGTTTTGAGCACATGGAGGCACCTTCCAGTGTCAGCTCTCAGGGGCATCCTCACCTATAATCTGGGGTTAGGGCACCATGGGACACACAACCCCATCCTGCCCTATTGGCTGAGTTTGAGGCTTGGACAAGGGTTTTCCCTTTCTCTGGGTTCTACAAGCTGCTCTTGAGTTTTGCTACAGAGCTGCTTTGCAGCCCAGAGAAGGACAACTTCTGGTAAATGGCCATGCTTGGAGAAACCTGCTAGGAAAGGTTGTCTGTGGTGTGGTGGAACACCATGGGTGGCCAGGTGGGCTCAAGGCAGCTGGGCAGCATATTCAGGGTTGTACCATACATTCTCTTCCTGGCAGGGGCTGCTGAGCCATGCAGGCAGGCATGGAGCTGGCCAGTGTAGTTGAGCAAGAGAATCCCAAGGAGCTGGGATTATTTGGGTAACTTGTGCAAGTTGCTTTGAAGATATGAAGAGCTGTAGAATCTTAATTATTACTATGAGGTGTCTAACAGCTCTTTTAAATTTCCTGGTTGCTGTTTTCTGTAGTGTGCATTTATAAAGGGCTCCTGGCAAAAGGGACTTTTATTGTTAAAATTCAGAAAGTAAAATTTTGGGTTACATGTCCAGTGCTGTCTTGGATAAATTATATAATTTGCCCAACAAAAGTGAGACCAAAATTAATGGAGGAGGACTTAACATTAATGGAGCAGAGCCATCTCTTAGCCTTTGCTCTCTGAGCCATTCTGAAATTCCTGGAAGTATACAGATCCCCCAGAAACCTTTCTACATCACTAAATGTATTTTAGTTGTGTTTCTTAAGGAATAATAGCTCACTGTGTAATACTATTGGCCATATTTATAGAGAAAACGCTTCCACCCTAAGTCTTAAGTGCTTCACTGATCTTAATGAATCCTAGCTGGAAAGAAACATGATTTGTATTTATGAACAGGGCACCTGAGGCATTCAGAGAGTGAGTAATTTTTGTGAGTGCAGAAAGGCACTTACACCCACCTGTGCAACATGTTCTCCTCTGTGGCTGCATTTAATAAAGCTGGGTGGGTTCTGATACTTGGGGCTCAATACCATCCTCATGGATGGTGCCAGCATTAGCCCTCCTCTGTCCTTCTCTCCTTGTGCTCAGTGTCCTCACATTTAAAGATAAAATGCAAACACTTTCAAAGCTCTTGCTGCTTGTGCAGATTTCCTGGTGCATTTTTTCGTTGCTTTCCATAGTTTCTGGTTGTGTGGAAGCTCCCACAAATTGACACAGTAGAAAAATATAACTCATGATCCCAGGATTTGTGTCTAAACTGGGATCAATTCCCAGCTGCCAGGTCACCTGCTTGCCTTTGCCAAACCTGTCACCATCACTCAATGACACCTGCATGTATTGCTACTGCTGGCACCTCGTTTCCAAGTGATGGAAACCTCAATGCACAGGAGAGAAAGGAGCTGTGACAGCCTCCACCACGTCCTTGCATGAATCACCAGGACAACATGATCCTGGACCACTCCAGGGGCACATGTTCCAGAGAGCACAAGCAAAGTCAGAGAGTTCAGCAGCCGCTTCCTGAATCTGAGCAGAATCCTCCTGGTGTCCGACTCTTTTCAGCTCCTCAAGGTGCTGAAAGGAGCTGATTGGGGTGTAATGGCAGGATCACAGCCTGTGGGGAGCTGTTTGCCAGGGGAATGGTACAGGCTCTTTTCCAGCAGGTGGTTTTCCATGACCGTGGGGAATCAGATGAGAAGGTGTCTATTTGTTTCCTAGCTCCTGGTACACAGCTCAAGCATGAGAAACATTGTTCCGAGGCAGCAGATGAATGGATCACTATTAAAGATGTGGCATCTCAGGTGAGTTCCCCATTGGCTTTACACTACACACTGTAGTCACTTATTTTTTACTTTCACTTTTCCCAGTTCCTGGTATTGGCAGCTATCATGTCAAAATGCACAAGTGCTTACTTTTCCTTTGGAGCTGTAAAATAAGATGTTATTAAAAGCTGTACTGCTGCCAGACAGTGCCACTAAACAAAGATGTGAACTAATTTGTATGCACTTAAAAACCTATTCAGTATTTCTCCTAAAGCTCATATCAAACCTTTTGGGGATGTGTTGGGAGGATTTGACAATAATGACTATATATTAGAGAAAATGCATAGCAACATCCTTGGATGTGTTAGGGAATTTACACAGATCTTTTTTCTTTTTGGGAAAGGAAGAATCTACAGTAAATTGCTTTGCTTTATATTCTCCCCAAACTATCAATTGGGAAGAAGTTTGATAAAATATGCTCTTGAGGAATAAAAACTAGAACTATTGTTTTAATGTGGCAGGCTTGAAGGTAAAGAGATAAAAAACTGATTTAATTTCTGTCCAGAAATGTGTAACTGGAGGGAAAAAAGGGGGATTTGGAGAGTTTGGTTTAGAAAGAAGTTCTTTTTCCTGCAGGAAAAGTTGAAGATTCATGCTGGGCTCTGTATGGTAGTCAAAGATTTTTTTTGGGAAAGCAGGAGCCCACTGAGCTGCAACATGGATAATCTGCCCATGAACAGCCAGAAGTTAACTGTAACTCTGATAAAACTAGATTTTAAAATTGCCAAGGGGTTCAGTGTCCCTGGTTTTTAGAGTGAGTATCTTGCAGAAAGATCAGGAATTGGGCTCTATACTCCATAGGAGGCTTGTCATGTAGTTTTTATTTGCCAGATAATTGTATGCTGGAGTCTGGTTTTGGGCGTTAGTACTCAGTGTTAACACCTCCTTTCATTTTATTGTCCAACCCTTTTAGATGTGATGTTTTACACAGATTAAATTAGGATTTAAAAGTTGTTTAGTCTTCTGTTCAAAATAAGTGCATTTAAAGAAAAGAAGCTGTAGCATTTAAATGAAGGACAGTAAGGAGTGTATACCCAGAGGGGCTGTCACTTCAGATAAGTGTGAAAGCAAGTTCTCTATCAAGCTAATACAGAGAGCTGGTTTCTTCATGTGTTAGTTTTGCCCACGACTCAGTATAATCAGGAATCCAGGAACTGTTCAACCAGGCTCAGGAGAATAAAAGCTCCATTCAAGTAGAATGCTGATAGGTTTTCAGGATCTATTATACATCCCATAGTATAAATGGAAAAGATGAGTTTAATCTGCATTCAGCACATAACAGTAAACATTAATTTTGTTATTTACCATATTCTAAAAACATATATATTCAGTAATGACGTACAGGCCTGGATGACTGGGCTAATCTTTACACCTGGATTTATGAACCTGTTTACAAGCCTTCCTATTCTCTCAGAAGGAGGGGGGCATAAACACTGTAATTTAATCATAAAGCTTTTGACCTTAGCACTATCAATGGGACTCCTTGTTGCTGGCTGAGGGTGTATAGGAGTACACTTGAAAGCTGGTATTGCAAAAATATGTTTGCTATGAATTAACATTTGAGTGAATTCTGGCAGCTACTTTATGTCTGGTTTTGTCTGTTCCCTGGTACAAAACTTTTTCTAGAATATCTGAGAGAAGTTACATTCAAACTCTAAATGCAAAAGTATTCAGTGAAACAGAAATATACATAAGCTGCACAGTTATTTTTGCTCTCTCAGCCAAGGGCTCGAAGCAGTCCCAATCATGGCCAATAATAGCTGAGCAAACCTCAGTCTGGAACATTAAATATTTCTTTACAATCTGGCTTAGTAGATAATTATAAATTTACTTATTGCAGTAATGGGTAAATTAAGCAGTTGCATAGATGTTTGCAGAATGATGCTTGCAACTAGAGTTTTACAGAACAAAATAATTCTTTCGGCAGTGGTAGAAAACAAAATACATTTGAGAAAATTACAATTGGTCTCAGATATCCTGCAGATGGAAAGAGACTCTTACATCGTGGGATATGTTATTTGCTGAGAATCAGTTTTTCCAGCTCCAGTTGTGGATGAAAAAGAAAATTTAAACTGATCAAAAATTACACAGAGCCGTGACTGTGAGGTTTAAACTTCAAGTAGGTAGGAGCACAGAAATGAAAAAGAGCCATTTCCACACAGCTGAATTGAGATAATGGCTAGGGATGAGATCCCTTTGACACAACATTGGTCCAAGCAAGGAATTGCTTGGAGGGTTGAAAGACCCAAATTTGTGGAGTGCATAGGGAGAAGACAAAAGGGTAAAGTTAACTGCACTGTTTCAAACCTCAGCAAAACCTCTGGATGTCAAGGAGGTACATTGTGAAAGCTTTGGCCATACCCTCTTCTGCCAGATTTTTCTTCAGTCTCCTGTTTTAAGAAATTTAGAGGAAACTTTGGAACTGTGTTAGCTAACACTGCTGATCAAGAATTGTGGGGTTTTTTGGTCAAAAAGTTGGTGAACTTTAAAAGTACACTTTGAAATGGGTTGTACTGATCTGTTTGATTTCCACATAGGTTCAAAGATCGACCATCAGGGAGAGTCCGTGACTACAATGGCAAAGCCACAAACACTGCCTCTATTTTTGTTTCAGAGGGGTAGGATGTTCATGTTTGGCACAGAAGGCCTGCTAAGGCTGCTCTGTGTTCATCATCTCTTTCAGGATACCACTGTGTCCGAGCCCTTGCAATATCAGAGCCTTTATCTTTGAGAAGGTCTGATAGAGCAGGATAGTACTATTATTCTCATTTTACAGGTGGTGGAATCAGGAAGAGAATGTAGTATGGCAGAAGCATGTTTGAGGCAGGAAGCTGAGTCTCATTATCTCAGTTTGCCCACATGGAACACATATTTCAGAAAATAAGTAATTTGAGGACTCAGATTAATATACTGATTTACAAAGTGTTTTCCAAAAGAAAGGAATATTATTTATTTTCATTGCTTTCCAGGTGTGCTGGTTCACAGTGAACAGTTTGGACAGCTTTATGGACTGCTCCTTCTCCAAACCTGTGATACTCTTCCATGAAACTATGCCACCTCTTCCACACTAATGTCTCTCTCTTCTCCCACCTCTTAATGCCTCACTGCCATTTTTACCTGCACTGAAAATGCTGGTTACATTTATTGATCTACTAATTGCTCCATTTCCAAAAATACAATTGTAAGCCTTTCCTTGAGTATTTTGCCTCACATGCTTTTCACTTGAGTCCTCACAAAATTACAGGGCTCCCTTCTCCTCAGTCATGTGTTTCAGCTGCTTTTTACTCTCACGCCTCAATGCTTTGTGGACCTTTCCCCTCTGGTTCTTCCCTCTCCATGCTGGGGATGTTTTCTCTTTTGTCTTTGTGAGATGCTGTCACACAGCTCCAGCAAGCCATGTGTGAGAGAGATTCATTGCAAACTAATGATAGTCCCCATGTTTATTTGAGTTGCTGTCATGTTCAGTCTCCATCAAGGCAGAGTGAGTGACTGCATCACTGCCTCTCACTTACAAGCTTGTGTTAAGTGTCATTTTCCGCATGTGTTATAAAACACCGCGTGGTGAAGAGAATCCATTTTGTTCTGAAACTTGAAACCCCTGTCGCCAGACACCAGAAATAACCCCATGTAAGTTGTATAAATGACTTTATTATGGCCAGCCTAGATGCTGAACCCACATTTGTGCCGTTGCTAACTGCTTAAGCAGAAGAGCCTGGCCGGAAAATTCACACCGGCAGCATACCACAGCTTGGTTTATTATGAAGTCAGGTGGTAACAGCATCCAGTTTTGTCCAGCAAGCACCCACAGCTCTTCCACCTCCTGCATGCTAAAAGGTACTCCTGCTGTAGACAGCAGCTCATTGACAAAAGCCATATTGACTGATGTCCTAATGCATTATTGAGCAGCTGCACAGGGGTCATCCCTGTGTGCAGCTTAGATATTGGGTGTGACAATAGACAGGAGAAGGGGCAATTGGGAAGCTTTCATTGGAGTCAAGATCCAGCTGAAATTGGGCAGCTTGTAATGATGGCGCTTGTCTAAAGAATCAGAGAGTCATGAGAACATATCAAGGGTATCTGTGTAGTTGCTTTGTCTTCAGCAGCTCATGAGTGAAAGGGACATAAACAACACTCAGCCAAATCAGAGCAAGGAAGCTGGAGTGCTACCCATTCATTTCTTTGTAGCTCTCTCTGAATGGAGTAAATAACTCTTTAACATCATGTTTAGGAAAATAATAATCTTTACATTTGCTCCAGGACTTCTCTGATGCTGAGTGATTTCCAGGTGTCAGAGTAGCCTGCTCAACTCACTGGGACACTTTGGTTTCACTCCTCTACTTTCCGACATCTCATCCAGTTTAGATACTCCTCAGTATTAAGAAGATCCTCTCCATAAAGTTGAAAGGATTGGCAGTACAAGACGTCTCTAGGGGAATGGCATTGCCCTCTGTCAGGTAAGAACTGCCTTGGCAGGACATCAGGAGACAGCCTGAAACTTGGGAGTCCTTCATGCTTTGGAGAAAAGGCCTTCTGTCCATCTCACATGTGGGACAGGTAAGGTGTGTGTTCTTCCAAGCATGATGTGTTTTAGAAAACCACTCCTGTGACTCACATTGCATCAGTCTGGAAAAGGGCTTCCTATAGAAGGGCCAGCTGGTGGAGAATTACTTTGCTGACTAGTTCATTTTTGGGGGGGAGGTGGGATGATCTGCTGTTTTTATGTTGCGTTGTTTCCATGTCAGGCTGGTCCAGCAGAGGGGGCTTTTACACAGAGGAGAGGCAGCCTTGCGTGTGCAGTTCCCAACACGCAGGTGCAAGTGCTCCTGCAGCAGGAAACAGCAGTCTGACCAGAATCCACTTACAGTATCTAGTATTTAAACACAGGCATGGGTTTATTGCATTAAATTCGTGATGCAGGAGATATTTCCCATTTTTATTTGTGCCTGGACCAGTCATCTGGTGCAGTATTGTTATGTCTGTTAACAAAATGTTCCCCTGTTTTCACTCCACCTTCCCAATCATAGGATGTTTCAACAACTGCTATAAAATATGCTCACACTGTTGAAATGCAGCAGCACTGATATGACCTGGGATGAAGCATTATATAAAATCTCAAAATGTTTTAGAATTACATTTATGCAGCACCTAGAATTGACCCTTTATAACAAAGCAAAAGCTCTATTTATGGCTCTGACATGTCTTGTTTGATTGTTAAGTTAGATTCGTACACATGGAAAATTAAAACCCCAGTAAATAAAAATTGGTCATTTGTGCAAGCAGGGCCTCAGTGAATACGAGAAGCTTGTGACCTCATTTTTGACCACTAAGCCCTAGTCCTTGCAGCCAGCCCCACTATGGGTGCATTACTGTCCTCAGATTTCATTTATACATCCTGAAATCACGCTTTACAGCAGCTCCTAGTTCCCTCTCTAGTCAGATAGTATCTGTGCAGAGCCATGACCAAGCTCTTCCTTGGATGTGACTTGCCTTTAGACATTCACCCATTAACAAATTTGTTTAAAAAGTTGGTTATTTTCTTTAATGCAGAGGCATATCTGAGTTATGACCAAAAAAAAAAAAAAAAAAATATATATATATATATATTCAGATATTTCCAGCATGGTTGAAGGTTTGATATAGCTAATTTTAGGTGCAGAGTGAGAAATGAAATTTCTGCTAAGGTGGCTTCTACTGTGGAGCAGCCCTGGCTGTTGAAATCCAGACGTGACATCCGCTGGCTTTGTCTGTCCCTGTGCAATGTGTATTTTAATCTACTGCTGCTTGTAAATGATTCATCTCCCAAGATTTCTATATGCTGCTGCGTATGCAGCAGTTAGCATTGTGGGTAGACTGATCTCAACATCCTACTCTTAACTTTTTTGCACTTGATAGTTTAGATTTGTGGGGTTTTTTGCCTTGCCGTAAATGCAGATTTTTCACTTGAACTGTTTTGCAACTTGCACTGATTCCTCAAATAGAATATTGTCAAATAACATTCAAGAAAAAGAAAGTACGATTTAAGAAACAAGTGTTAAGAAAAATATACTTTGGTGACCAAATAGGAGGAAAAGAAGGAGAAAAGTGTGGGACATCCTTAAAGCTGTATCAAGAGCATTGTAGGAAGGCCATGGCTCCTGCAATGTCTAAGAGTTGATAGGGAGGTGAAATCTGCATTTCATGAGAACCTCCCCCTGCAACTCCCTTTCGGAGTGACCATTTTTTTCCTGAACATTTCTGTGAAATTGATTTATTATCAGTTTGGCAAAAATTTTGATCATAAATTCTATATACTGATGGAAAAATCCAGGAAACTACCTGGGACTTTGGACCCAGGATTCTGCAAGGCAGAGGGATTGATACAAGGGAATGCAGGTGAAATAGGTTAAGTCTGTGATGTTCTTACAGTGGAGAAAGGATATGATGTCGGAACTGAGGGGGAATATGCTTGCTTGGGAAAAACACTTGAGCAATTTGAATTTTTTTGAACACTTTTAAGCGTTTGACTCCCTGTGACAGAGTGGAATCCCTATTTGTACGTGAATTATAGCCCAGCCACAAAGAAACACAAGTTAGCACAGCACAGTTTGTTCAAGTAATCCAAATCCAGCAGTGCTTCTCTCAGCACTCACATTTTCCTCTCCTACTCAGGCATGTCCAATATCAGTAGCAAAACTCCAAGACTTCCTGTGTGAGTAAATAAGTAACTGAGCTTTATTCATTAAGCATGTTTCTTTAATATAGCAAGTTTTCAGTGATGAACAAAGACCATGCATGGTAATTCAACATTGGAACCAATTCTTCAGGTGTAGTCCCATGCCATCTAAATTGTGATAGTGGCTCATTCCTTTATTTATTTTATTTGTCGTCTTTATTTATTATTTTATTTATCTTTATTTTATTTATCATCTCCACGATAATTCTCAGTGGGAAGACACAAGATACACCATTTTATTAAAAAAAAAGAAAAATAGACACTAATCTTAAACTTTAACACTTGCTATTGGAAATCCATATAAATTCTGCCACCATCATTGGCCAAGGGTGACCACTGGAAAAATACCAGTTGATTTTTAGAGAGCTACAGTTTTTCTATAATTTGCTCTATATGACAGATTGATTGATTATGCTTCTAATACCATTTTGCCTAGTACCTGCTTGAGGGCTTCTTTTGGCTTTTTTCTGCAAGTTAAGTACACTTTCTTGGTCATATCTAATCCTCTGGAATAAAATCCATCTGTTCCTTTTTAGAAAGCAAACTTTTACAGCTTTATTACAGACCATACAACTTGGTAATTGTGAGTTTTATGTTTCTTAGCAAATACTGTGTACAGCTCTAGCTTGGAAAAAATAATTGAGGAAAACCCATTGAGAGCTGCAATAAAAATCATAGCAGAACAGAGCTGAAAAGCAATCCAGTAGCTTCCCTGATTCTTTCTGCTCCAGGATAAGAACAACTACCTTTATAAAAAATATTGTATTCTATTATCATGTTATATCTTCCTAATACATTCTTCAATGCTTCCAGTGATGGAAGAACCACACCACTGCCTTGCCTGCAGTACACACTGCAGTACTTGTCTCCTGTTCTCACCACCCTACGTCTCACCTTGAGACAGTGTGTGCTGTAAATCCTTCACTCAGTCTGTGGATGCTTTGGAATATTACAGATGAGCCCCAAAAGGTCAAACCACACGTCTGTTTTAGAACAAAGCTTTCTGAAAGACCTTCCTCAAAATGGTGGGTTTGCAAACCGGCATCACTGAAACGGTGGGGGCTTTCTGATTTATGAATAATCGGGAGTATAATCAAGAAACATGATTTCATTGTAGCATATGATATGAGTGTGAGTAGAGAAAAATGTCCCCCAAAAAATGCTTTTGTACATGCCATGAAATGAATAGCAAAATTGCAACTTGCATAGATGTGCATGTTTATGTCTGAAAACAGGATTAGTTTCCTATTCATCTCCAGAGAAGGAGATGCTCTGTGGTTTGCATGCTTCAGAAAAAGCTCTGTGAGTGATATTTCACTAAGTTTTGAAATTACTTCACAGCACAGAACAAGATGTCCCGCCGTGCCCAACTATTTTGACTGAAAGACACTGCAATATTAAAAATTATTGCTGCCCCTGAAAATTTCTGCCTATCCCCAGAACAAGTTTGTAAAGAGTTAAAGGAAAGGGATCACTATGGAAAAAGAATCAAATCTCAGCTGATACATAAATAGTTAATCATACAGAGCTAATCAGTAACCTAGGAAGAGCAGCAAACCACTGATCCTTGTTTGCTCTTTATCGCACTGAGGAGTGACTGTGCTTGGACAAATGGGAATAACTTTGCCAAGATTTCCTATAAACTGTTTTTGTGGTTTGATACTTTAAGGGAAGAATTATACCACAGTGAATTAACAGAAGAACTCAGGCTGTGTTGTGTCCTGGTATGCTGACAAGGGGTAAAAAAAAAATGTGTTGAAAGGATACAACTGTGAGAATGGCCTACCCTAAAAATTTTCTGTAAAACCAGACAGCCTACATTTGGGCAACTAAAGACCTGACCACCTTGTAGCAAAGCCCAACCAGCCCTACAGCTTAGGTGAAGCTTGCAAATGCTACTTCAGTGCAGGCACGAGGTATCTTCAGCACCTCAAGGTTTTCTGGGCAGAGTGTGCCTAGGGCCAGAAAGTCCCTTCTGACTAAACCATCCCCGCCAGCCTGGCACTGAGAACAAAGAAACTGGCAGAGGAAGACCTGCCAAATGCTGGCTCAGAGCCTGGCTGAGGTGGTGCAGCCCTGCAGTGTGGTGTTGCTGTTCATGCACTGCCTGGCTGGATTAAAACCGAAGAGAAATGCCCATTCCCACTGCCCCAGATTACCCACCCAGCTCCCACACCAGTGTGCTGCAATACCCATGTGCTAGGAGTAATAGCAGTGGAGTGGACAGGCCTAGGAGTCAGATCTCCATCTCTTTCTCACTCTTCTTCTCTGGATTAAAAATAAAAGGTTAAAAAAACACATCTAATTTGCTGTGGTTTACACACAGATACTGTAGTTAATGTTGGGAAATTAATTCTTGTGATGCTCTTTGATCTTTCTCCATTGGCAAGATTTTTACAGTCCAAACTGCAATTGAGTGAATTGTAATAGAATAAGGATTCCTTTTTAATTTTTTAGCATTGCTATTTTAAGAAATTTGTTGGATCAATAACATAGCGCTTTTTTTTTTTTAATGTAGCCGCTGAAAATCCCTGTAGTAGTCAGGCTGTTAGGAAAGATGTATTTGCTTCAATACACTTTATGTCAGATTCCTGGAAAATAAGTAACTGCATCATGAAAAAGAAAAAGAGTGGCTTCTATTCCCAAACAAGAGTCTGTCTTGTTGAAACCTCTGAGCAACCACTTTGCTTTGATTATGTATGTTCATTCTTTCTTTGATCACATCATTAAAGATGGAGAAAGGATTGATTTGCTTTACTTTGTTCTGGCCTTAACAACTTTGCAAGCTGTGTGAGACAAACAAAGACTCCTCAGAAAGAAGAAGAAGGAAAATGGGGAGGAAAGAAAATGCTGAAAGGTCTCCTGGCTTTGTGAGCTGAAGCAAAAAAAAAATTGATTATGACAGTTCTTCTTGTGGCAAAGCATAGACCCACAGAAATCAAGAGTTTAACTTCTCAGGAGGCTGGTCTCCTGGCTGATATATTGCTTGACAGCAATGAAAGCCATTCATGCCACTCCACGTGCTCACCATGCTTGTACAGATCCTTTCTGCAGAGGGAAAAAATCAAAGATTACTCTCTCAATTCAGAAAAAAAATTACTTAATCCTGCTAAAACTCCTTACATCTCTGCATAACTGCTCATCTCTGCTATGGAAAGCAATGGAAACACTGGATAGCAATTTGTGCTCGTGGTTCCCTGCTGTGAGATGAACTCATGCTCACTTGAAGGCCAAGTCCTAGTCAGAGCCTTTGTTTGCTCCTCACACCACCCACCCTCACATTTATTCCAGACTCAGTGTATCTGTCTTCCCACTGGGTGTGCAGGATTACAGTCCTAGAGGATTAGGCCACTTCAGTCTTCACCCTTTCCTAAGGGCTAGTCTGTCCCTTTGGGCTGCTGACTTTCTGCATGGCTCCTTCAACAACAAAGTTTCACAAGGCCTTATTAACAGCAGCATGTAATATTGATTTATGAAATATCAAGAAGTCTTGCTTTAAAAAAATTTTAAGAGAGAAAGTTACACTGGAGCACTTTGTCCCTAGTGAATGGAAAGAAGATCAGCTTTTTGCCTCAATTTAATTTTCTGATTCTTCTCAAGGGGATGCTGCCATCTTTGCCAATTTGCATTGAATGAGTAGTTCCCCACGGACTTTGTGGCTGTATTATTTATGTGAACACCTCCTACTCTGTCAAACATTCCCCCAAATCACATAAACACCACATTTAATGTAGCGAAAACCCTGGGGATAGTTCACTGTAGGCTTGGAAGATTAACTCAAAAGCACATGCAATGTCTGAAATGCTGTTTCGTGCATCAGATGAAAGAAGAGAACCACTGAGTTGACCCATTTACCACATATGTGCAATCATCCCCGGGTCTGCATGCCTGGGGCAATGGATAGGAGGAGTGAGAAGGGAGCTAGGAGGAAAGGGACAACAGGTGGGAGTGAGGATGTGCATCTGAAATGCACAGATTTAGTAGGAGTCATACAGGGACCTGACTGACACACCTGAGAATGTTTTACCATGCTGCCAGCTCTTAGCTGATACAGGTTGCAGTTGTCCCTCTGGTGCTCTGAATGCTGCCAAAGAAATCTAAGAGCCATGTTTGTCTCTGGAGAATGGTTTTACCCACCCCCTTATGGACAAGAAGGCCACATTTTCTCCCATGTCCGACTGCCCTTTTCCTTAATAGGCCAAGGATGCTGGTTGGACTGGTTGGCACCAGGGGCGCTTTCCACTGCCAGAGCGCTGCTGGGTGATCCAGCTCCTCAGGGGCACCAGCAGAGAGGAACTCCTGGTACTCCCATCTGTCTGGTCCATCTGTCAAAGAAAGGCAACACAGGGCTGTTGGTGTGACTGAGCAGGGTGAGAGCATGGCTGTTGGGCAGGGCTTTCCCAGAGGTATGGGAAATTCTGCTTCCGCACCCTGCTCTGCTTGATTTATACCAGGTTTGATAAGAGAAGGCCCCTGTAATTATCTGTTCATCAATCAGACAAAGTCTATGTAGCGGGTTCAGTTCGTAAACCAGGCAGAAACACCAATAAGTGTAGTGGTTTGGTTCAAAATATCCATTACTTACTTATTTTCCTTCTGTGAGATAAGAATTAGGAGAAAGCAAAGCAGGCACAAAACTTAAAAGAATATAAAGAAGTTTATTAACAGACCTAAAAGAAAGAAAAAAAGTCAGACTAAACCTTCAGAACGCTTCCCCCCACCTTTCTCCCTTCACCCAGTGACAACATAAAAAGACAGCCCTGGAGATTTTCAGTCAGTTTGCCACCTCTATAATAATCTCTTTTTCAGTTCACTTAGGGAGAGGAGTCTCTCTTGCTCATGCTATGGAGACATCTCCACAAGAAACAGTTCTCTCATGGCTTCAATGTCACAGTGAGACAGCCGCCCAGGTTGGTTCTCAGCTCGCATGTGAGAGTCCCTTCCCTTGTCTTACAGCTTTTCCCACAACTGTTTTCAAGGCTCCAATCTTGAGCTAATGGGGTACCATTTTAAGGTTGAGCTGTTCAGAAGCAAAAGGTTCTCTTCACCTATCTCTGGGAGCATCTTCATCTCTAGGAACAGAGGTCTTCTTCTCCCCTGGGAGCAAGGGTCTTCATCACTTTCATCTCTCCTTGTCCAAGCTTCTCATCAAATCACAGCTACTTCAACATTTGCTTATTTCAGCACAGATACTTTTGCCCACAATTGCGGTTTGAACGCTCCACCCCCCCATGCTTTCATGATATTACAGGTACTCTGGTGTATCATAGTCCATCACCATAGCTTTACAACAGAATTCAGCTTCTAAGTTTGAAACATCTCCTCTTTCTCCTCTCTCGGGGTTTTAGCTCTTCCTTCTTCACTGACTTTGGTGTCTTTATGGTGTTTTCTTCACGTGCCTTCACCTTTCCTCTTCCTCTGACTCGGGAGCAGATTGACATCTGCAGGCTTCATCTATTCTGGAGAATTTTACAGCACTAAGAGAGTTAATCTCACCCGGGCCTTGCAGCTGGAATTCGCCTTTTGCTGTTGGTCACCTAATTTCTGCCGGGTGGCGGCCGGAGCTCATTTCGGTGCAGCATTTTATGTCAGCAGCTGCACTGGAGGGGCTGGCTGAGCCACGGGGCCGCCTGCACGGAGCAGGGCCGTGGATGGAACAGGGCCGCACGGCTCCGGGGTGGCTGTGTCCCGGCCGGCCCGGCCTGCACTGATGGGGCTGCGCCGGGTGTCCAGCGAGCAGAAGCGGCTGAGATCTCAGCCAAGCCGCACCGTGGCCAACCCAACCAGGCCGCACCGGGCAGGGCCTGGCCCAGCCCCCTGGGGCGCACCACAGGCCCCCAGTTACCTGTCCGAAAGCCGGCAGCAAGAGAGCTTTCCCAGGGTTTGTTCGTTCTGAACTGTGGATCACAGAGGCGTGTCAAGCTTCTTAAGTGGCTTTAAAAAGTTGCCAATATTCAAACTAGCCAGCCAATTGGTTCTGTTGGGTCTAGAGGATGGTGTAAGCACCTCTTTGCAAAAGAATCACTTCCGTGGCTGATGGAGCCCTCTTTAACTAAAAACCCAAACGATGCTAAACCATGACAGTCTAATTGAAGACACAGTGAAGAGAACAGGTTTTCTTCTCAGATCCTGAATTCCCTTTTATATACAAAATATTTGTGTGGGAGCAGGAATGTGAACTATGGCCACTTACCCAGGAAAACCAGATCCACCAGGCTACTGAGTGAGCTGCTCTGTAGCAAATTCTCTGCGGTTCTCCTGGAAGCAAATTTTAACTATCCAGCAGGAAGCAGCTAGTTTGTGTATGTAAAAAAATGGAAATCAAAGTGCTTAGGGAAACTGTGGGACAAGTGGCATTGAGCCAGCCCTTACCTGGTTCTGTTCTCTGGATTTGTCATGTTCAGTGCTCATCATCTTGTACGGTTACATAAGGATTTAGGGAGGAAAATACGTTTAGTTAACCATTTTTTCCAGCAGAACATCTGAAAACTCCATTAAGAGAAGTCTGCAGACAGGAGGAGAAGAAACATGACTTTTTTTTTAATTTGAAGGCTGTAAATTTGTATTCAAGGGTCTGTCATTTTACTAGGTAGTGAAGCAGCCTGATTAGCAAATTCAGGAGTCTTTCACTTGTGGGAAACAACAACAACAGAGCAGCTGTCACTTTTCAGATCCACATTACTTTTAGCAGGATCTCCACACTCAGGCTGGTGTCCCATGGAGCATCCAAATTACTGTTGTGATTTCTTTTGCATTTGACCAGCTGTGCTGCTGTAACAGAGCAGGGCTGCGGCTGCACTGCAGCTCATATGGGTTCTTCCCACCTTTCTTGGGAAGAGCGTTCAGGTGGCCACCAGGCTGTGTAAGGCAGGGGTCCAGAACTGCAGCATACGTCATCCACTGGTTTTCATTTTTAATTTCCAAGGCAAAGTAAAATAGAGATTCCTTCTCTCTTGAAATATCTGCTGTGCTCCTCTTGAGGGCTACATATGTGGATGATTAAAGACAGCCCTGGAGACGTTCGCTTTCTTCCCATGATATATGTCTTGGCACATATGTTTGTTATTCACTCATTTGCAGTCACTTCCTATTTCCCCCCTAATTTCAGCTCTCTTGTTTAGAAAGCGGGAATTTTTGGGAATGGGAGGCTTTTCCCCCTATTAGACCAGCTGAGAGGGTTGTCAAACAGGTGTTTTTCCCCTGGAAGGGGAAATTAATTCACATTAAGCAGTGAGGTACCCTCCCAATCATCTTCTCTCCCAGTTTTTGCACACACCTAACAGGAGGCTTTGCTCATGGATCACTGACAGCCATGGCTGCACAGTGGACACGTGCTTAGAATTACATCTCACCCACACCCTCCACAAGACAGGTTCATCCAAACACAGTCCTGATGGAAACTTGTTTCTTTTCCTTTCCTTCAGATTGTATCCTGAAAACCTCAGGTAGGCTTACATGTGAAGGAAAAAAGGAACATATAAGAGAAAACACTCCATCTTCCCTGCTGTTTTCCCAGGGAGTATCCATGTGTTCTTCCATCAGGGCTGACTTTTCACATGAATATCCCTTCCCATACTTGAAAGCTTATGCAAATGCAAACATACAACAGTCCCTTTCCGGAGCCTGAGGAAGTCTTGTTTCCTCCATCCTGTAACTGAGTATCATGAGACAGAGCAAGAAATTACAAGGGCAGGCAAACTAAAGCCCATTTGATCCCTACTCCAGAGGCTTCTGCACGCACTTCCTTGGTCTCCCCTCACAGGCTGGCCTGCCCAAGCTACTCATTTCCCCCTCTATCTGCAAAGTCTGGCCTCCTGACTTCTGCAAAGTAACTACCTCCAGAGTTTGGCTGGAGCACTTTCTTCCTCTCCTCCTGAGCTGCAATAGCAAAAGCCTAGGCACATTGTGATTTTAGGATTGGTGCTCTTTGATTTTAGCCTGGAGTTTAGCAACAAAATGTATTTCTAGGGAGAAAAAGTACTGGCTGTTAAAAACCGGGGCTGCTGTTCCAGGCCACAGCAATCCTCACAGCTGAGAGGTGCCCAGCTGCTCCTGTTCCTGCTCCTCCCTGCTCAGGGACTCGGTGACACAGGCTCTGCTTGCAGGCAGTGGACCAAAAAGCAAAGATTTCCAAGCACCAACTCACGTAATCATGTTGACCTGCTCATCCAGGTCAACACAATCCATATGCTGCCAACAGATGATGGAAGGCTGGCACAGAGGTTTCACCTTCGTGCTGTGTGGCAAAAAGGAAGGTGATGCTGGGAAGGGCACGGTATTTCTCAGTTGGAAAGCAACTCAGAAAAAAAATCTTGGAGGCCAACTTCTTCCACATACTTTGTGTTTGAAGTGAGTCCTTTGTCTACAGATCTGTCATCCCTCTGGTTAGCTGATCACCCAGTCATGCTCTCATTTGGCAAGGAAATCCCAGGAGCTACTTGATGGCTTCCTTCATGGGAATAAAATTTGTTCCAAGCAGGAGCAGTTTTCCCTTCAATTCTAAACAAAGATAATTTTTTCAAAGTTTCCTTTAAATCCTGGGGCCAGAGGAATGAGGAGTTAGCACAAGAACAGGAAGAGCACAAGAACAAAACGAAACTTCTCGTAAAGTTCAAGCTGAGAAAGTTGAAAACCTATTAGCTTAGGAGCCAAGCTTGTGATGAAAGCTGTGAAGTATTTTTCCTGAAATAGCAGATATCAGAAATTTTTAAGGGGAAAATAATTTTTTGATGTTTTCCCGGTTGAGCTGGTAGAAGGAAGGTAAGTAACCCCTCATCCCCCAAAATACCATCTCGGGAGAGAAGGAACTTGTGAACAGCAAGAGTTACTGGTCAGCCAGGTGCAATCCAGCTGTAGGATCACAGGCCATTGCGGCACTCTCTCTCCCCTTTGCTAAGCCTGCTGGACAGGCAGATTGCAACATATACAGTGCCTTTGCCTCTCAAATCCCATCTTTGGGAGGACTGGAAGAAACAGAGAAAGGTAGGTCAGTAGAGACTCTGCACATGGACTGTGCATCTGTGGTAATTTTGTACTGCAGAGCAGAGACTGGTAATAGAGAGGTTCTTTGAGGCATTTCTCGTGCACATCTTCTAACTCCCCTCCAAACGGAGAGCTGTCAGGCTAAGTGAGGGCATTCTTATCCACATGAAACATGAGTCAAGTAATGAGTGCCAAGAACTTTGTTAAAAGATGGTTCATGCCTAGAGAGTAGGTCACACAAATCCCATAATTATGTACTACCCTCTAATTATGACATCAAGATTTTAATTTTGTGTCTCTGAAAATGTTTTCAAAGTTCAAGGGTCCTGATGCAATAATTGCCCAAAAGTGTAGAATTCGTAACACTCCTGCTGGTGAAATATCTATTTTTAAGAAAAATATTGGCTCCCATTCTACCATTGACATGACCAATGGAGAGATCAGCTTTAGCTAAAATACAAAAATATATTTGTCTGGATCTTTCTTTATATTTGTTTTGGAAGCTTTCCTGGTTAATTATAGCAGTACTCAGCTCAAGCTGCAAATACGGACTTAAAGAAAGAACTGATGAGTCATTCTTTACTGAATGACACTTTCTAAAGGTAAAGATCTATAGTTTAACTTTATTTTTTTATTCTAACTCTTTCACCCTCTACAGAGCTGTAATCCCTGTAAGGTCGATATTGCTTAACAGCACAAATAGTCTTTGTGAATTCAAGAACTATTTGTACTCCTCTTGCACAATTTATGACTATTGCTATGGAATAGCTCAACCAAAAAGCAAGCAGGACTGGAAATTTCACGCTTGCAGCTCTTGTAAAAAATTGTGAAAGGTGGTGGATAATATTATCTCACTTTTTGGAACCAGAAAAAGTCATGTAATTGGAGTTTGCCAACAAAAAGAGTAACAAATAATGAAACAAAGAGGTATCTTGTAGATGCCTGAGCAGAACTTTGAGGACAAGTTAAATAAGTAGCTTAAGCTCTGGAGACACATAGAATGACTACCACTGCCTTACCCAGATGGTGTCTGTCTTATCTAGGCAATCTCAGTAAAAAATAGAAGTTTAACCTGTCTAATTAACACTGATTGTGAGGGTAAAGATAACTGGGTTCAGAGCACAGATACAAACAGGACCATCAGTGTTGAGAGCTCATCAGTAGCTGCACTTAAGCCCAGTGTTATCAGGAGGAAAACTAGAAAGGAAATAAATTACCAACAAACATATTGTGGCTAACAGCAGGTTCACAACTGACCAGCCACGAGTATTTACAGGCATCTCACCAAGCAGTCAGTAATTAAGCAGTGGATATAAATAATCCTAAATGAAGGGTTTGGTAAATGAATTGCTTCAGTATATCACAATACCACAGTCACAGCTCTGTAGGCTACTGCATGTGCAAAGCCTTTCCTTGTTGTTATTAGTGCTCCCATTTCTGTGATTTGTTTGGGGACATGCCTGTAACTCAGATTTTCTAACTCTTGCAGCAGAGAGGACACAAGTGCCCAGCCAGCCCGAGCCTTTGGCTGTCCTGGCATTGGTAGCAACAAAGTGACCATGAGCATCTCCTCAGTTCAGGTTTCACTATTTCACCAGGCATCATTCTGAAAAAACAATCCATGTCCTTTCCCTCTTTTCCTCTCTTTTAGACTTGCCAGTGTGTTAGAGAGGAACTACACAAGGAGAAGGATTTGCTCAAAGTAATGGACTCAAAGCCAGATGTAACCTGTGTGCTTCACTCCAACTCAGGAGGGGATGTCTCAGGAAAAGGAGGCCATGTGTAGAATTACAGCAGGTAAGTGCTTACTAAAAAAGGTCTACAAAAATACAGTACAGATCTTAAACCCAGAGTGTCTGCTGTACTGAAGGATTAAGCTTATCAGTAGGAGTGGAGAACAGTTTACTTCAAGCATTATTGCTTAATTTCAAAATTAAAAAGTGACAGCTGCAGAATTACCAACTTGTTGGTGTCTGATATACACACTTCAATCTGCAGGCAGCTGACCAGCACTGTGGGGTTTTAACTGCTGAGAAATTTCCCACTGAAGAATGAATTCATGAAGGACTGGTAAGTGCATGCTGCACACGGAATTATACAAGCCCTTTTCGAAGTCAACATCAGGAGCAAGACTGTATTCTCTAAATTTACTTTATAGCTGGTTGCCGTTTCACAGCACTGCTTGTAACACTGCAAGTTCTAAGTTTGCATGGGATTCTTTCAAGCAGTGAGCTGTTATTCATAATGAAAGTTATAAATTCCTTTAAAGATCTCCTGACTTTAAGAACAAGCTCAGTTGCTGCCTTTTAAGAAAATAACTCCAGGAAGCTCCATACATCAAACATATGAGACCTATGAGACCTTTGCAGTTAAAATATTGGTATTTTATACATATAAATGCACACATACTTTTGATGAGTTTTCTAGATTTCTACAGAATTTGAGCAGCAAAGTTAGCTCCTGATTCCTCTTACTGCCAGTATCATCCACAGAGGAGTGTGAGAAAGCAAAAAAAAAGAAAAAAAATTTAAAAGATCCCTCAGAGTTGAGAGCAATTGAATTTTCTAGAGACACTTGTACAGTTTGGACTTACTGAAGCTGTACATGACTGAGGTTCACTCCTTTAAAAGAGGGGAAAGCTCTCCCTGCCAAGGAGCGATGTGTGTCCACCAGCCCTGGGCAGGTACAGCCCAGCTCAGGAGCTGCTCAGCCTCCCCGGGGCTCACGGGTGAGCAGGTGGCTCTGGCTGTGCTGATGTACCAGAGACATCACAGCGTGTCCTGGTTTGCCAAGCTGTGGCAGAGGCTTTTGGTCAGATGTGCAGTATCTGTAGTTATAAAAAGACAGGCTTAGGAAGGTCTGTCTGGGTAATGATGACAACCAGTTTGTCCTCTTTCAAACACCAGCAACTTTTTCTTTCTGTTTTACATCTGAAGTTGTTTAATTTTTTAGAAGTTTAGTGCTTTTATTTTCTGGCATAAGACCCTCAAGCTCATTAGCATTGCCCTATTGAGGGAGGTGGAAGGGAAAGGAGACTTTTTGTTGTCCAATTTTTGCTGGCTCCTTCACTCAATCCTCCCTGTGGTGTTGTACGATTTTAGAAGACAGAGATGTCTTTGTTCCTGAGGCTCCCATGCAGTGTTGCTTTGCCAAGCTTGCACTCTCTGAGCCACGCCGTTTTGTGTGGTGACCTGGAGCCCATACCAGTCCCATGGGCAGCATGCAGGACCTGCCAGTGGCACTCCTGCTGCCCTCCAGGACAGCACACAGCTTTAACACAGCAGCTGCCTCATTCCCTGCTACAAAGGGATCATTTCCTTTGCTCAGGGAAGAGTCCCTTGCCTCACTCACTGATGCACAGACTGAGGCCACACTATGGGGTGGCAGAGCAGGGAGTAAGCAGTATTTTGTCAAGGCAGTGCAAGAAGTGAGCAGCCCCTGAGTGCCAGAGTGCTGCTGCATGTTGCTGCAGAGTGCTGCTGCCCACCACCTCCTACGGCACCAGGGGTGGGCAGTTAAGTAAAGGAAGGTCAAAAGTGCTTACAGCTGCATGGAAGAGAGAAACCCAGTGCCGTGGCTGTGTATGTCCATGGTAGCTGTCTATTTGGGATTTCTATGTGGTTTCCTCACTCTGAGCAAGCCAGGTGTTCCCAGCCTCTGGATGCAAATCCATACAAACCACCAACATTTTATAGTGCATGCAGTGGTGCTGGCCAGCTGCCATGTCTCATTTCTTGTGTTCTCCTTTCGCTTGAAGGAACAGGTGTCCTGATTTAATTCAAACAAGTCTAGGATAAACCAGAGAAAATAGCAGCTCAGAGGTGTTCTCTCCAAGAGACATGTATTGCATAGGACCAGATATTCTGGAATTTTGTTCCCTGGGTATAGCACATACTTAAAACTCTTTAACTCATGCAAATTTTTCTTCTGGCCCACGCGATGTATTGCAGTGGGTGGTTTTGTACTGACAAGGCTGGCTGCAAAAGTGGGGTGGAAGTTCACAGAGGACTTCAGATAGGACCAAGACCTTATTAAGCTGGAGTCTTTGAGGTTTTTCCAGTTTTCTCTTGGATGTTCCATCAGCTAAAAGCAGCACATGTTTTTGAGAAGCCAAGTTTCCTGTATATTTCATACTTTTCTGTTTGAAATTAGCCCTGTGAAGTTCTTAGGCATCCTTGTACGACTTTCTATACTATGCTCAACTTACTACCAGAAATAACAGCCACACATCTCAAATTGCATCTACTAACTCCAGGCACTCTCCATGGCTGGGTCAAGGTCCTCTTCTGCCAACCTAAAAGAAAAGCTGCCTGGGGCAAGCCAAGGGGCAGAAATCCCACCAAGAGTAGCCCCCAGACTGCATCTTGTGGTCAGCCTACTGTCCAAGGCTGACTAGCCCTTCTCCAAGCTCCCTGGGAGCACCGGCACCCCCTCTGCGGGAGACTCACTGCCCGCAGACAGGGCCAGGGACCCCCTGGGATGGGTATTTCTCACAGCAGCAGAATGCCAGGCCCAGCACACCTGCAGATGCCCTCTCCAGCTGCTGTGTGTGAGTTCAGGTCCCATGCCTGCATCATGCTGATTGCCATGTGGGACAAAGGAGTTCAGCTCTGCTTGGGGCTTGCAAAAGCTCCACCTGAAGCAACAGTTTCATGAGATATGCTTGAAGTGATTTAACATCCTTCCAGCCTAAAACTCTATGGATATCAACAGCCGTGAATTAAATTCTGACATGGGATAGAGTTGCCATCATGAAATGCATAACCCTCTTAAGTGATAACAGGCCTGAACAGCTTTTCTCTCTCTAGAGAAAGACTCTGTTACGCAATGGAAAAAACATTCCCAAGCAGACAGCACACCCCCAAAAACTGTGATCTTACCTGTCTTATAGACAGATACCCTTAATTCTCATCTGCCTCCCTGGGCTCAGCTTATCTTATATGGATAAAGCCATGTTGAAAGAAAAGCTGTAGTGAGAAAGCAGAAGAGATGAACAGCAAAGCCTTTGTTAACTGTATTTTGCTGTCTGTTGAAGAAATACTTAGGAAAAAGCTTTTAAATGCTCTTAGCAGTTCTAGTGTCACCATATGTATGCAAGCACCAGCATTGTATTGGACAAACCTCAGATCCCTGCTATTTCTAGTAAAATTTTAAAGGAAAAAATACGGACCAAAAAAAAATTCCTTTTTATGTGACCTTTAAGGTTCTTTTGATGCCTTAGGTTTTAACTTTCATATTTTTCAAATCCTGTACTGCCTAGTGTGTAACTCTGAAGTTTCGTGTGGCCTGTTAGCTGCTGCTCTCTCATGCTGGTTAGACATAACAAACCTCTCTAGGTTTGCTCTCCAAGGACACCCAGATTGTCCTAGGTCCAAAATGTGTAAACTAAGGCCTCCGAAGAGGAGGGCAAACTTGGGGTAGTTACATCATTAACTGGGGTTGCAATGGGAGAATTGATCCTGATATGCAAATGAACCAAACTTATAAAAGTGTGACAAAGAACCCATGACTCAGGGTCCATCTTGGGTGTAGCCTTTTGACTGCCCAGGGTGTACCTTTGAGGGCCCTTCAAATAAAAACCTACCTGTATTCTCTTATTCTTGTCTAGTCTCAGTTTCTAGGTGGCAACCTCAGGCATCACTTTCAGCAAAAGTAAATTATTCTAACATTCAAAAATTGCTATTTTTTATTACTGTTTCCTTTATTGTAACATTACCTCCTGCCATTTCTGTGGTTATATTTTCTTCATCACCTGCCTTATGGAGGTGCCAGCAGTGCTGGGGGGCAGACCTGAGATGCAGTGGTGATGCATGAAGAATATGAAGAATTGCAGTGACCACAGCAGCAGAAAAGATTTGAGCAATGAATTGCAAACTGTAGCTGGCAACAGTGGGATGGGGACTGTAGCAGGTAGACAGAAAAGTCCTCCTCTGTTAAGCTAAACAATGGAGTTCAGCCTGGGCTGAACAGACAGTCAGTCAAAATCCTTGAAGCAGCAGGTCCTGGGGCTGTGTAAAGCAGAGAGGAAATGTGAAGAGCAGTGTAGATGAGAGGTAAAACAGAGCACTGTGCCCCAGCAGAGTTCATCTGGCTTCATCTGTCTCCGCCAGATCAGTAATGTAGGCAACACAGCCTGCTCTGTCGCTGTGCAAGTCATGATAAAAAACCCCTTTTAAGTCTTCCCTGGTGAGCTTCTGACAGAGCAGCAGTGAGGATTTGCTTCCTGACAAGTTCTCAGGCCTCCAAAGGGCTGGAAGGTGGGAGAGCAGGCACAGCTGAAGGTGTTTATGTGGGGGTTTCTGGCAGGGATTTTGTGGGCACATCACTCTCAGGGAGCACAGAAGTCACCAAGCTACTTGGAGGAGAAATATGAAGAATGTTTATTCAGCATTTTGACAGTAAGCAATGTGGCAAAGACTCAAGAAACTTGTTGGCCAAGTCCAGCATCACTGTAGAATCTGTGTTTTCTTGCATGGACTTACTGTGAACTTTGTGAAGTGTTTCATCTTTGTCTTCGAGGCAGCTGCTGTGCACGAGGGACAGAGCATGGCTGAAGGTGGGGCTGTACCCCACTCCCTGCACAAACTGGCAGGAGAGCATCAGCTACGGCTCCACAGCTCCCCTCCACTGTGGGTGGGCTCCTGCATGCACTCAGCTTAGGAAAATGTTTCTTCTTGCTGGAAAGTCAATAAACAGAGCACATAAACGTGGTGATGGATGCCTGCCTGTCCACTCAGTGCTGAAGGACAAGCACAACACAATTTCTTTCATCCCAATATCATCCTTCTGAGTGAGCAGCAGCCCACATTTAGTGGGATGCCAGGATGGCTGATTCTGCTGGGGACTTCCTAAGCACAAGCTCATTGCAATCCATGACAGCGTGACAGAGGACACTAGAAAGAGGAGCTGATTTTTGTACTTGGGGGCATAGACAATGTCAAGGTACCCATCAGAAGCATAGAGAGGTGGGTACAGGAGGAAAGGAAATGTAGTTTCTGCCATAAACCTGAAACAATCCCATACTGCCCAAATCCTGCTTTTTTTCTCCCTGGTTACTGAACCAGTTATTGAGCTGCACCTACCTCCCGTCTGCTTGGCTACATTATTTGCTCTTTCACTCTCCCTATGATAATACTGACAATGGTAGGCAGCACTTCCCAGTGCATATGTGCAATTCCCTTTTCTTGCTGTTTCATTTTCAGACTGCTTCTTGGGCTGATTCCCAAGCCAGTCCTCAGGAAGGTCACCAGGGTCTCTCAGAGCCCCATGCGTCCCCACTGTGGGCTTCCCACTCTGCTTTATCCTCCTCCTCCCGCCTCCAGCTTCTGCTGTCTTTGCTCAGAAAGATGACGTGGGGCTGGAAGCCAGAGGGGGAGTGGTTGGGGTTCAGCAGGAATATGATACAGTCCACACATTTTTCACTTTGGGTCTTGTCTCAGATTTTGGTTTGTCCTGCGATAGATGCAAGTCACTGCATTGCTTTGTGTATACAGAGCAACAAAGCTTTTCTTTTCCTTTACAGCCTGCTTTAGCTTAACTGCAAAAGAGTAAACCATGAACTGCTCCTGCTGTGCAGAGTGGGGATGGCTGTGTCCATCATTCAGCAGGGGTGCTTGTCTGCACAAGCTGTGCTGCCGGCACACGGATGGGTGGCTGGGATGTTCAGGGAACAATGGACACAGGATTGTCCAGAAAATGGCTGGTGCAGAGATGCTGCAGAGCAGTCAGTGCCATCAGTATGGCAGTGATAGCACAATGCTAGCAGGGTTCACTGGCAAGTGCTGCCCTGCTCACAAAGGTCTCCCTGCACAGACGGTACCATGACGGACAGGGTTTCTGTTTCTTACCAGAGATGCAAAGATTAGGATTTCCAAAATTTCAGCATGTACAATCAGGACATTTAAGCACCTGTATGATGTGCACGCTTATCACACAGATGCATGTGACATACACAAAAAGAAAAAAACCACATGATGCTTCTGTGTGGTGCACAAAAATATGAACTTGGTAGAGATCTGCTGGGAAGTGGCACAGTAGTCATGCTGTAGTCTCATACCTGGTGAACCACTTCTCTTTTTCAATAGATGGACTTGGTGGCAGTAGAGAGAAAAAAAATGCATGTTACAGATTAATAAGACACAGAGACAGATTTTATTTTGAACCAAAAGTTAAAATTTTATTTGGAATATCAATATACCCCAAAAAAATAAAAATAAAAACTTCCTTTTATGTAATGAAATAGCCATTTGAAAATGGTAAAATAAAGATATTTATCATACTATTCTCTTCTAGTTATTGTACACATATTAAGGTTGTTTTTCTGAATATAAATCTAGCTTGAGCTTTAAGGCTCCAAAAAGCCTAAAGCATGTAGTGGCCCTTTTGAGAAAGCAGATAAGTCAATCAGAGCTGCATTTTTTCAGCAGGCAGGCCTGTTTGAAGCTGTCCAGGACTGAACAGAAAGGAGATTTCTCAGAAAGGTCACTGCTTCAGGGAAGTATTATTTTATACCCATTGGGAAATACACTCTAACCCCTCTTCATGCAGCATTTTATATTATTATGTCCTGGGGAGGGCCCTGGTTCCCCTTAGCTGTCAAGTTAATGTGCAGATCCAATCTTATTTGTGTTGGCACAGTTGATTTAATTTAAGAAATCAAGTCCTACCCTGTGATGTTTGCTCCGCTAGAAATTAAGTCAATAACAAGACCCTGGTGCTGCCTTTACCCCTGTAAGCAAAAGCCTGTGTATGGTGCACTGACTGCAACAGAGCGTTCACGAGAGCAGGATGGGGGACTTGTCCTTTAACTTGCTTTTAATAAAATAAATGGAATGGAAAATGTATTAAAATAAAACAGTGCAAACCCACTGGCAATTCTGGGTTACAATTCTTCCCTTGTAGAGGGCTCACTAATGCTAGGCTGGAAAATATGACTGAAGACCCACATCAGAGCTGAGTAATGCCCCAGATGGTTCATGTCACCACTCAGCAAAAAGGGAATTTGGGACTTGCATCACCCTCTGCAACTGGGCTCCACCGGGCTGAAGCAAAGCTACCTGAAGTCACTGGACATCTCACCAACAATCTCACTTTCAGCAGGCATTGGAACACGTCCTGAACTTATGCAGTATAGTCTGAAATTATCTTTGATTCTTCCTTGATCAAAGCCATTTTCATTACTTTATGTTTGTGTTTATGGTTCCAATACAAAGATGTTATACTTCTGCTTCTGGTTCCGAAGTACAGGATAGGCTACAACTACTAGAGACATTACCGCAGTAATGCATTATATGTGGCACTGCTTACAAAGGCTGCTGTTTCATGCTCACAATAATTGGTCTCTTACAATCTTTGCTGCCTGAAACCACCTGAATATTGATCCCTGAGGTACCATCGTTTTCAACTAAAATGTCCCAAGGTTTTACTTTCAAGAGAAAAAAATAAGATATACCCAGGACTTGAACATGTTATCAGACCATGGATGTTCCTCCAAACAAATCCACAGACCCATGTTTGCACTCAGGGAGTGACTGCCTAATTAACTTCTGCAGGAGGGACCCCTACATGGAAGCTTTATTCCACCAGCCACCCCATCCTGGGCACCTGGCACTGTGCAGCCCACCTTCCTTCCACATGGCCTTTCCTCATCTTGGAAAGGAGTGAGTGTTCAGCCTGGAAATACTTTGTCCTGGGATATGGAAAAAATCTCCCTGTGTGTCTGTCCTGCAACTTGTGCTCAGTATTTTATTCCTACTACCTAGCCTGGCTCTTCTGAGTGATTCCTTTTGCACACTTTGGCCCTTACTCCTGCAAGTAAAACTCCTATCATTTTACTGTGAGATGCTGGTGAGAGGTCTCTTTTGGAGCCAGCTGCTCCTAGTTGGGCATTATCAGTGAGCCCAGACATAAATAATTTGTGACTCTGAGTTACAGAAGGTCTGTAAGAATGAGGGGTTTCCTTCTCATCACAGGCACAGTTTATAGAGGATGCAGAATTATCCAAGCTTTTGTTCTTTCACTAACTAGTTGAAAATATTTTCCTTAAAGTGTTCACTACACAGAAGTAGTGTTGAGGAAGAGCCAAATTCTGCTGGCAGCTGCCTAAGCGTAAATCCATATTGACCTTTCTGGTTTTATTTCAGTACATTGAATTAATGCATCAAAACATAAAATACAGACTTAAACCCTGGTAGAGTGACCTCATCACCAGTGGAACTTTCCTGACTGTTAACAGTGGATCCCGTAACAGCATTTCCAGCATCTCTCATGGCTGTCACAGGTCTCAAAATTTATATAAAGTTTGAGTTCCCCATGGCATGTGTGAATGCAATAGAATTACAGATTTCTTTAAATTAATTAGGGAAAAAAGGGTTCTGGTAGTGGACATAAAAATCTGAAAATACGATTCCAAGACTCAAACCAGGGGAAATAAGTAGGACCCAATTATCTGTGTTTGTATCTTGTGGCTCAAAGGTTGGAACAGCTGGAGTACTGTTGAGGTGTCATTGTATTAGGGTTGAAAAGCTCAGTGTTTAAGTATATGCAGGTGGGTTAAATGGGATGTCTAAATATGATGCATGTATGTTTTAGGGGAAAAAAAGTAAGAAAATCAGTGTCAGTTGTTTTTTGTCTTATTGTCAAATTCTTTAATGCCAGTTACCACCTTGGGCTCCAGTGGAAAACCTCAGAGGAAAAGCCCAATGGTACAGTAGGGCCATAGGACCTGTGTAAATGCGTGTGTGATGTTACAATTTCTGAAGCAAATGGCAGTGTCACAGCCAGTTCCCAGCGTGACAATAAATGCTCCCTAATTTGTCACTGTACCTTACATGTCTGATCCTGCTGCCCCATTCCTACAAGGGCGCTTGTCTGCAGCCCAGTCACATGCCAGGATGCCCCCTGCATTTGGTGCTGAGCTCCCCCTGCACACCAGGGGTGCACCTGCACTGCCTGCTGAGGAGGTCACTCGGGCTGGCGACTGCACTGGAGCCGCTTCCCAGGCAGCAGGGAAGCTGCCTCTCCCACAGCCAGCCTTGTCTGGGAGGGCAGTGGGCATGGTGAGGAGCAGGTGCTGGAACAGTGCAGAGGTACCCACGAGGGTTTCGGGAGATGGGGAAAGAGCAGGGGAATTTCTTGCTCTGCTGAAGTCAGTGTTGGCATTGCCAGCATTGCCAGCCAGCACCTAGAAATGTGGGGTTTTAATCCTATGCAATTAAGGAAAACAGAGTATGAAACAGGGTAGGCGGTTGTTTGCAACCCATCCCGTTTTTGGCCTGTGTTAAACTTAGGCTGCAAGTCCTTGCCATGCTGGGATGTCACCTGCCATTGATAAAGGTTATGGGACTTTTAAGTCATGAGCCATAAGCCTCAAATTCACAGGAGATGCGCAGGGCTCCTCCCCCTCTGCTCAGATAAAGGCAGTCAGGCACACTGGCTCTGTTCAAAGCACAGCAAAGCCTCCGCTGACTTCAGATAGTCCAAGAGTTCTGTCCCAGCTTCAGCTCCAGGCACTGCACCACTTCCACCCCTCTTGCTCTATCTGAGAGACTTAAGACACACAGGACTGAGGGTCTAAATGGCACAATGGTGGGCTTCTACTAACGCTTATCAGCTAATTACAGTTGACTTTTAATTTTGCCTTTTCCACTCTTAACCAGTCTTCTTAACCTGCTTTTTAGCCAGGGCAAAATTAAACATGAGGAAAAAGGCTTATTCAGCATTATAATTATCTACTCCCAAGCTGTATAACAAAATGGTTTACACATTTAATTGGTTTTGTCTAATATTTTCACGTATACAGTAGTCCTATTAATGAATATCATAGCTTCATTACTGCATATCACATTTTGCTATGTTTTGTACCATAAAATAATGTCAGCACATCAATAACTTAAATAACACAAATGTAAACTCATTTTCTGTTTGTTATAATTATGATTTTAGCCTGAAAAGGCGTTTTGATTTGTAAGACCATTCACATAATATGGAATGCAACTTTATTTGTTTTTCTTTTGTATATAATGAGACACCGAAAGCCCTTGTCATCTCTTAACAGGATACTAAAGCAGCTCTGTTTCATGAATGACAGCACAATTAAAGCTAAAAATCATAATTAAAAAACCCCCTCTGTACTGTACAATCTCAAATTAAAGCAAGAAAGATAATGACAATCTTTTGCATTAGCCAGGAAATGTGATTCTCTGCCACTGGGCTGTTTTTTCTTGTTGACAATTTACAGAATGTGTATATGGGTGTAGTTATAGGTGTGTGTATATTCTATGCAGAACAGCAGTCCCTATTTTGTTGATCTAGTTCTTCTAATTGTTTAGTTAAACTACCTAGCTGTTACAATTTAGAATACTACATTAACACATTTAACATCAAGTTTACATACTTGCGTCTTTGAAATACTAGGAACTTTTACACATTTTATTTGGCTTCGTAAGGACTGGAATACCACAGATAATGCAATCTACTTGTCTTTGAAAGAATATGGCTGTTCTCAACTAACTCTCTAAGGTTCAGAGTGAAATGCATTTCTCCTTATATCTGTAGCTGACTTCAGAGAAGAAAGAGTGTCTTCTTAAGCGGTCAGTCTGATGTTACAGTACAGATTCTGCAGAGATATATATTTATTTAATGAAGGATTAATTCTCTCTGGACTTTAGAGTCAAGCTGTTGCAGCAAAATTACTTCATTTAGACTATTTTTTTCTACACAAATCTCAAGAAAAACCTATTCCAAGTATGTTTTGTAGTAGTATCTCCACATGACCAGAGGAGGGCACTTTGAACATCTTTGCACTGCCCAGGAGGCAGATGCAGAAGCACAGTGATACCCAATGTCGAGCATTCCTGCCACCTCTCCCAACTCAGGCAGGCATCGTTGTGTCTGCAAAAACACAGAGTCCCGATTGTACCACAGGGCTGTGTTCTGAAAACAGTGGGCAGATAAATCACTCTCTTCTCGCTAACTGCGATTTCTTCCAATTTCCCCCATTTAATTCAGTGTTGCTGCAGGCGAAATTAAGAGTAATGGATAATTCCTAAAAATCTCGTGAGGGGAGTTGTCTCCCTCTCCTTCCTGAACATCCCTCTGCTATTAGCCCCTGGTAATTTAGCAAATATTGATTGATTTAACCCTCTATGACTTATCCTGCTGCAGAAATTCCTTGCCTTTAACTGAAAAATGCACTTGGAAAATGCACTCTCTGAGATACGTATTGCAACAGTGCATCTTTTCACATTAGACTCTTGTAAAAGTACTGCTCCTTTCCGCCTTCTGAGGGAGGTCACTCTGTGTCCCAGATCTGCTCTCCTGGCAGAGAAATCAATCTCTTCTCTTTTCCATTCATAACCACAGTGTGGAGTTCAGCCAGTTTCCATGCAGGAAACATCTTTTTGGGCTTCATTTTGGCTAGAGGTATGAACCTTCTATGGAAAAGATTTTAATTCTGCAATCTTGTTGTTATTATAGACAGATTTTTTTGTCACCTCTGCTTTTTTTTTGTTTAACGCAGAGAAATTATTAGGAAGGATTTAGAAACCTTTTTTTTTTTTTTTTTTTTTTTTTTTTTTAAATAAAAGTCTCTCCTGAACCTTGGGGAAACACACTGCTTATTTAATGTACTTTTTCTCTCCCCTTAACATTATTCCATTTCTCTTTTCTTCTGTTTTTTCTTTCCTTTTTTCTTTCCTTTTTTCCTCTTCTTTCTTTTCTCCTTCTTTTCTAGAGCAGACAGGTACAAGAAGGAAGTTGTCTTTCACCAGCAGTCCTTTGAGATAGAGTAGAATTCAGTGAGTCCTCACCATGATAGGATCATAAACTTACTGGGTTAAACCACGCTAACTTTCCCTAAGCTGCCAAGTTTTAACTGCACCATACATATATGTGTTTCCTTGTGCCTTTTTTTCTTATAATTTTGTTTTTCTTGATGACCCTGAGCTATGGCTTCTTGTTTCTACCACTAGTCAACCTTTCTTTCTTTTCTGGTTTTGCCGATATAGGCCTCAAAGAAAAAATGGCAGAAGAGCACAAAGTAGCTGAGGTACATGAGAGAGGACCAGATGATGTTCTGCACGTGGGAATGGCACTGGCCCTGCTGCATCCAGGAGAAGACCAGGTAATTGATCACGCAACCAATCAACATCTGAGTGATCTGCGACAAGGTGATGAACATGGCAAACTTGCGTGAGACCCTGAAGCCAGCAGCTCGCAAGGCATAGTACGAGTACATGACGGCGTGTACTCCATAGTTCATGGTCATGAACCAGCCACCGCCAGCCACCATGTCCTTGTAGGAGTACCAAGAGTAAAGTAACACAGTAATGTGATGGTACCAGTGTAAGAAGATGAGCTTCTGCTTCCTAAGAATAATGAATATTGTATCACCTGTAATAAAAACAAAACACAAAAAAAAGAAGAGGGGAGGCAATGAGAAATATATCAAACAATTCTGTAATTAATGCAGTGCTCTCTTCCCTTTGCTATTGCTGGAGAATACACTACTTTAGAGCATGAAATCCACCTTACCTCTAGATCTGAGAGCCTGTCTAATCCAAGAGCCAGTTTGGCTCCTAAGCTCTATGCAATCTTTAGAAAAGCAACGCATCTACATTTTCCTGTATGGATAACTCCATTTGGAAACTCCATAGGTTTACTTGATAGCCTTTCGCTGCAAACATTATCCACAGAAGTCTGAGGTGAGGTAGGTGGATGTACATGTATTATCTCTAACTGTGAGACTGTCCATTATATACTGTGAGACTAGAAGAGAAATACAGCTTGACAGAGAGCAGAAAACCTAGAGGAAGCAGCACAATGTCCTCTGATTCAAATGTCTACATGCAAACTGGACCTAGTTAAAATCACTAGAGCCTTTTGAGCTAATACACAAAAAAGCTGTTGCATAGGCATCCTACCATAATGAAAGAGATGCTCCCAAAAAGAAATTTGGGTTATGTTGAAACACACATCTCTTTTCTGCAAATCCATCTTACTATTGTAGAAAAGTAAATATTATTCCTCTTGTTTTTTTTCTTCCTTCTGCTTCTCATGATTGCAATGAGCATCTCAATTAGCTATATTGATATGTATGTATGCTACTTGTTTTCCACTGTTATACACACAGTGTTTTCAAAAGGATCCCTGGGATCTGAACCCGGGGACTTAGTTTGATGTGTAAGTATCCCAGGAAATCTAAGTCATGAATATTAGTCATGGATGGAAGCAAAACTGCACTGTCTTCACAAGGTCTATAATAAACCATAATGCTACTGTTCACTTCATTAACTGCAAGATGTTGACTCATATTTTAATAAGTAATCATATGTTCAGTTTATTATTGCTGTGCAGTTCTTCCTCAGTTTTAGCAACTAAATTTCTGTGCATTTGCAGCAATTTAAGCAGCAGGAAACCAAGGGATTCTGACACAGCAAGGCAACTGGTGTCTGTCTTACTCTAGTTTTAATGCTGATGAATTGCTGTCCTCTAATTTGCTGAATCAAATCACCTGCTGAAAGGTAAAGTCTTATTTTTGCTGTACACCTGAACACAGTGAGAGCAGCAGTCCTTTGAGGTTTAATAAGGGCATAACCTTAAATGAAAGCTGGTGGGCTGCTCCCTTCCATTAAAACAACCCTTTCTTACACTAATAAGCCACAGATGAGAACACATGAAGACTGACTTCCTAGTTGGCTTTCACATGTATATCATAAGTATCCTTATCAAGAAACTGCTGCAGAGATACAAATTTATAAAAATCTGGACTGGAAAAGCTAGGGATATTATGGGAAATTGGTTTCTACTTGGAGGAAGCAGACAGCCACAACTTTCCATGTCTAGGGAGGAAGCACCTTACTGTTCATAACTGTACACTTAGATGTGTATTAAAGAATGAAAATTGCAGAATGGAGGAAGAGCCTGACTCAAAGCTTCTTACTGACACAGCTGCTATAGCCCACCCTTCACTTCTGTAGCCATGGGGCATGTGACTGCCGATTATGCCACTCCTATTTGCCTACAAGTAGCTCAGGAAGAGGTACAGACCACATTGCTTTCCCTTCTTGACTGCCCTGCTGTGTATAATCACTGCAGTTTATTCCCAGGCTGAGAAAGGTCTTATTCAACTGCACATTGATCTAACTTCAACCAAGCTGGAATTTACCACTAGAGACTAAAACACGTAGTTTGGGGTTGGTTACACTTACTCAGTTTTTCTGAGACTTAAATGAGATTTTGATGATGATGAGACCCTTCTTGTGCTTCCTGCATGGACATTTCTTCTCTAAAAACACATATATGCATATGAGAGAAAGAGAACTCACCTAGTTCGGGTGCTTTGCTTAGCACAAATGCATATGCCCAGAATTTGCTGACAGGTCCAATGTAAAAACTCTGGTCACACACTGACTGTTTCAGGCCTTTGGTCATCAAAATGTACAGCATATAAGCACCAGTTCGAACAGCACCGAATATACTTTAAAACAAAAAGAGAAAATTAAGAAAGGTCAGTGGACATTCGAAATCTACATGCCATCCCTCCAAATCATTATGAGAAAAAGGCCATAATTGCGCTGAAATAGTAAGTTTGAGACAGCTTAAAAGCTGGAGAAACTCTGCTGGCTTCTGGGAAGTTACTCTAAACTCAGACTTGTAAAATGGAATGCAGCCACATCCCCTGATGAAAGTCTGGAATGGTAACATCAGTGTTTTTTATTTCATTACTACAGGAATGATCCTTCCGTTTTCAGGAGCAGGGAAACATCTATTTCAGCTCTAAACAACATGCAGAGTTTTGATGCTGATGGCTGTGAAACGACAAGAAATGAGTCAATAAAATGCTATATTTGCAACATAATCAGGACCCATTCCCTCTTCGGATTTCCTCAGAGTTTCCTCTCATTTCTCCTTGTATTTGTTACACCTGCAGGAGCTCTGAGCACAGCCAAACCCAGGTAGGATACACAGATTTTGATGAGGAATCTCAGAGCTCGTGTTTTGGTGCACATGCTTGACTTCATCCCTCCACAGGTCATTGCTAACAGAGGAAACAAGTAGTTAAATCAAGCTGTAAACAGCAGATTCACCTTCACCTCATCAAAGTGAGATGCAAGGTAACAGTGTTCTGTAAATGAGAAACATCAAGAGATTTGTAACGGTATTAATTAGTGCAATTACAGAGGGGATAGGTTGACATCCATCTCATGTAAGGAACAAAGGCTTCTGTCTCACCAGCAAGGATCTCTGCAGAAGGAAATGCCTCACTGCTTTATGGCAAGAACATGCCTGCCCATTGTCTACCACTGTAGCTTGGTGGCGCTTCGTAAGGTGTGATGAATACTTGGTGAAGGAAGTAGTTTTCAAAAAAAAAGGAGCAAAGACAGACACAATCTATTTTGGGATTGAGTGTATCTTACTTTATGCCTACATCGTATGTCCTCATCCCTCTACCCAGCTCCATCTTATCTCCCCTCTAACTTCTTTGTGACCTTGACCTATCCTGGTTCCCACTCTGCCTCGCTGTCTTTTGTGACTATTACATGGCAGCAGGCAAAACAAGCCACCTAAAACTGGTGTACAAACACGTGTGGGTAATGCAAGCTACCATTTATGCAAAATGTGTGAAAGAAGGAACAATTCCTCTGAAGTTATAGATTCTCTGTTACTTTTCCTTGTCTTGTGAAGTCAGTATTCTTTAAAAAACATGTTTTAAAACCATTAAGGCAGCTTCAAAAGCTGAGTTCTGTGGCAGTTTCTATGGTACTTGGTCAGACTAGATGGTTCTAGTAAGCCTACTGAACATAAAAACTGCTGACCTAATTTATATATAATATGCAGAGCATATTTAGATTTCCAAATCTGCAGCATTGATACACCCTGCTGCTAAGGAACAATGCAGAGTGCTCTCCCCTGTCCCCTGCACAGAATCTGCAGCCCAGTGGAGTGCCACAGTGCCTGCTGCTCTTTGGGCTGTCAGTGGGGGCTCTATGGCCAGGTCATGCCCATGGAGAAGTGCTGCATCCTGGCTCCTGCACCACTACCTTTAGATGCCTGAGGTTTCACTGCGCCATCAGGAAATTCAGACAATTGTGGGCACTTACCAAGCTACTATTATTATCTGCTATTTGCACAGTGGTATTTGCTCATGGGCTCTACTACCAGATGAGTCCTCTTGTGCTATGTGCAAATAAAAAACACCCTGCTGTGGTACAGGTGTGCTGAAGAAGTTTAGCTGAGTCTGTATTTCCCATTAGCATTGCCCAAAGCAATGCACATATTCCCAGGCTTAAGCAAGAGAGCTGCTGCAGTCTCTCACGTTCATCCACCCTTGCACGCAGAGGAGACAGTGCAGTGCTCTCAACATCTACACAGCCCATAGTGCATCCCCCCCATGTAGGGTTGTTTCCTCCCAGAAATGCCCTCTCAGCACACTTTTCTCCCATCTTTCAGGCATCGGTCATTTTAGCTCAGCAGAGAGTGCCAAAACCTGCAGGAGGAGTTTTGAAATGAGGTGCAACTTATTTTGTGTCTTCTCTTTGGTGTTTAAAACATGCTCCTTTTTGTTTTTCTCAGGAGCTGCATTTCTCATTCCCAAGAAGACAGATCCTGATAGAGATGTGATATGATCACTTCCTGAAGCACTGAACTCCTCAGGCTAGCCAGGGCATGCTGCTGCCTGCTCCTATGTTTTGGGTGGTTGCAAAACTGCGTGGAGAAAGAGCAGGCAGAATACCTAATGATACACTGGTCCTCCCATTAGTAAGTATCTCAGTGCTGACATTAAAAGGGAGGGAAAAAAGGAATTTTAAATTATGAAATCGAATAGCTGTGAGCAATACATCTTTCTCTGTAAAGAAGCTGTACTGCTTTTCTAAAAAACTGTTTGTTACTAAAGTTTTAAAACCAAAGAGAATTCTGTGCCATGAACACAAATGCAAATGAGAAGAACACTTGTTCGAGCAACAGGCAAACAATGATCTAAGTGTGATTGAGTATGGACAGCCAGGGATTTAATCTAGACTGTTAACAGAGCCACAGAGTCTGTGCCTGGTGGGGATTACAGTGTCCCTTTGCTGTCTTTGAGATTATATTGATGTAATTCTGCCTGTCTTTCTGTTTAGCAACTACAGCAGGGCTCTCCCTGGAGTGCACACCCACACTGATTCACACTCACACATTTTTCTACAGTTCCACAGGATGGTGGCTTCCTCTAGTTCCATGACTCTAGAAGTGACTCCAGTTACAGCTCTACATGGTGTGAGTCAGACTAATCTGTATTTTTTTATTGGTAGAAACCAAGTTACATTTTCACACAATTCACGATGGAAGGCTTTATGAAAAAGAAGGATAGCAAACTCCAAGTAACTGATTCAATTACCTAAAGAGACACCACGAGTAGGTAGCTGCTTATGAGAAGTGCTGCATGCCAAAACACTACCTTGCCAACAAGACTGAAAAAAGATCTGATGCATGCCTGCAAATGTGTCTTGGAGCCAGAGAGCTAGGACTGCTTTTTGTGCCTCTGCCACTTAATCTTGTTTGTTCTGTAAGGTAAAGTCAACCAACAAATTTCTATGTTGCAAAGACATGATGTGCAGCAGAGTGATGACATTGCTTACTCAGTAAATAACTTCTGCTTCATTCTCTCCTCACCCTGCTTTCTGCTGTAGCTTTTGTGAGGTATTGAAATGAACTGCTTACCAAAGCAGTCTGTCTGGTGGGAATCATCTGCAGGGATTTTCAAAAGAAGGTAGCAGTGAATTACTGTACAAGTACAGTCTTTTGCAACTAGAGAGACTGATCAGAAATAATCTGCACCATCTAATGCAGCTTTCTCATCTATTCGGGCTCAAAATGTCCTACATTCTCCTCCCTTCAGGCAGTGACTTCTCTGGTAGGTTAACAAAAGCCCAATTGATATTTTACTGTCCATAGTATGATCAAAATATATCCATGAGTAAAATACAAACTAATATTTTTCCCTCTCAAACTTGTTTTCAAACAGGCATTGGTGGGTTGACTCTGGTTGCATGCCAGGTACCCACTAAAGGTGCTCTATCAGTCTCCTCCACAACTGGACAGGGGAGAGAAAATATATGAAAATGTTACTGGGTTGGGATAAAGACACAGAGGGATCACTCCCCAGTTACCATCATGGGCAAAACAGAGTCAACTTGGGGAAATGACTTTATTACCAATCAAATTAGGGTAGCATGAAGAGAAATAAAAGTGAAATCTTAAAAACACCTCCCATGTTCCCTTCTTCCTGGGCTTAACTTTACTCCTGAATTCTCTACCTTCTCTTTTCCAGTGATGAGGGGAGGAGGGGGATGAGGAATGGTCCTCCTGCTACCAAAACCTGGCCACAGAAATCCAGTATTCAGAGGGCCTCAAAACATATCCCATGCATGGGTTAGGTGCAGAATTAAGAAGGAGGCAAACTGAGGACTGGAGAGCTGGGTGATGGAAAGACAGTGCAGGTGTTATTGTCTGAAGCCTATTGCTACTTTCTGCTGTCTCCATCCCACTTGCCAGAAGGGAATGAAGTATTTGTTTCTCAAAAGCCCAAGTGAGCAGCAGGTACCTCAAGCCTTCAGTACCAACCCCAGCTGGCGTTGTAGCAGGCTTAGCTCCTCCTTGCAGTGGAGGTCACTGCCCATTTTTGCTAGGGCTGCTTTCTAGGGACACCCACCCCCGCACTTGCCTCCTGACACCTATGGACACCCCAGTCCAGGATCAACACTGCAGAACTGAGCAGGGAATGTGACTTCCAAATAAGAACAAATTAAAAGTTCAGCATAGAATATAGCAATATGCCCTAAAGGACAGAGTGGAAAGCCTCTACTCTGGTTTAAATCTTTAAAAAAAATTAACCAAATCATGCAATCTGTATAAGCAGAACATGATAAAGATGGCATTGAAGGGGACAGGAGTCTTGACTATGGCTAGGGATGAATGAAAAATATGTTAGCTACAAGCTGGAGGTCGGTAGTGGAGTACCTTTTTGAAAGCATACCATCCTCTGTACCCAGTACCCAGCAACCAGCTGAGAGCAGCAGGGAGCCCTCAGACAAGAACCAGCTGTGCTGCACAAAATTACGGGCTGGTAGGGACTTCAAGCAGAACCCTCCTTTCCCAGGCCTCACAGGCTGTTCAACAGCCCAAACCACTGGGAGCCAGCTGGTTCAACCAGTCTCTGAGGTGTTGGACTACACTGTGCTATGGGTGTGCTGGGCAAGTCCAGCAGCGAGCCAGCCGGCCACCCAGACAGAGCTCCCACAGGTCCAGCTCCAGCTCCCAGTCCAGAAAAGGGAAAAAATTTTATTCTGCCCTGACCTGCTTACATGGTTACTCACAGGAGTCCTGGCAGGTGAGTCTGTGCCCTGGGAGCACAAGGCTATGGCAAAAAGCACAACATCCTCCTTTGTGAAACCCACATCGAGCAGACAGCGGTCCTGGGAAAGCAGCTGAGATGACCACACTGACTGCAGCCTGCTTGTACCATAACAGCAAGAAAAGAGGGGAAGCAGGTTCTTTAGTTGTTTGTTGACTCCCTTTTTTTATTTCATTTTAGCATGTGAAATATTTACAGAGGGAGCACTCTGAATTCAAAGGACGTGTCTAAAGGGCAGCAGGTGAAGAATGTGGAGCTCCCTACACCTTCCTTCATGACAAATCAATCCATGTTCACCTTCCTGTTCTGGTCAGCAGCAGTACTTTGGCGGTCATTCCAAGCTTCCCTTCTGCTGCTGAAGAGTTCTCTCTTAACACAATAAAATGGCCTTTCTGTGTCTTTCTGATTTAAATCCCAGCGTCCTCAGGAAAGAGGAAGGAGTTGTGCTGCTAATGCTGAGGCACAGGAGCGTGGGAAGTACAGTGACCCCTCTGTCTGTCATGTCCGAGCAGCAGGGCAGTCCTGAGAGCACACCCAGAGACAGCAGTTTCTGTTAAAAGGGGCAGCAGAGTATTTCTGTGCTTAGCCAAGCAACAGAACACATGCAAACTATGAAGTGATACTAGGAAATTGCAGGGAGGAAGCATATATAAGAAACAACTCTCAGAACTAATTTTCTTGAAAAGAAATGCAGCTTCATCAAACATACTGAACTCCCCACCAGCACAGTTGTCAAAACAGCAAAGAAACTCAGAAACTCCTGGTATTACCAAGCACCATGTACCAAAGTAGGTGTATGTCCATGTCAAAGAACATCTCACATCATTCAGTCATCCCCTTGCTGTGTTTTTTAACTCATTCCTAAAAATAAGTTTGTAACAAAGCCATTTTTCAACATGAGTGGTAGGTATGTTTACTAGTTCTCTGGAAGTATTTACAGTTTTTCTTCTCCACCTGGTAATGGTGAACTTCTTTCCAATCACTCTTATCTTCTGCAATCTTGTGAAACCTGGTCCCAGAGTACCAGCCCATCAATGATGTGCACCACAAAGGTAACACAGCAGAGACAGGGCTAGGTGACAAATTTCTTAAGAAACTGATAGATTTTGCTGCTGGAAATTAAGCTGTTTGTAAATTTCCATCTGTCTCCCATAAAACCCTGCTTAGGCCACGTGAGAAAGAATGGTAGTTTTGGCTGACTCAATAGACACCAAGGCACCTCCAGAGGATGCAGGCACTGAAGGGGGCATCTGCCAACCAGCAGAGGGAAAGGTTTTTTCCAAGTTTGCATTATTTTTTCCTAGGTGACTTCAGATAAAGTTGGTAGACCAGCATTGGGAAATGGCCTGTTCCAGGGAGGAAGGACATGAGGATAGGTCCTACCTAGCAAACAGGAGTTCTGGGAACATGCATTTGTATGGTGACCACACACTAAATATATGTTTACAGCTCTATTACAGGAAGATAAACTATTATCTGTGTGGACAGGTGAGGTAGTCAGATCACAGTGTGCTTGCTGCGTTGCTGTTGCTACAGTGACAATACTGACAATCAGGCCAGTGGGAAAGATGGAAGATTTAATGAACCATTGGCCTGCTCCTAATCTAAAATCTGTCTTTAAATTTTGTGGTGACTTCAAGTCCCCTAGGATCAGAGTACTCTGGGAAACTGCTAACCTTAATGGCAAAAAGAGAAGACAGTCAGACAAAATTTTAGTAGTTGAATCAGAATGCTTGCGGGAGTCTGACCTCATCATCTGGGGACAAAAAAAAAGAAACTGCATTTTTTTCAGTTCTCCCAGGATGTGGCTACAGAAAGGGTAGTTTCTTTATAAAGTTAAGCAAAACCAAAAGGGAATGTCCAGGCTGAAGGGTTTATCTGGGTAATGACAAATGAGGAAAGGATACACTGTGGTCTGGTTTGTGCTGACCGGAATTATGGACCAACAGCCTACTGACTTTTACTGGTGCCTGGGTGATTATTCAAAGACTATTGTTCCAACAGCTTTTGTGGGTGGACGTGCCAGACTGTTTTGTGGCTGGGAAATGAATTAAGACTATGAGAGTAGCCTCTTTAAGAGCCTGTCCGACAGAGATGACGTTCTGTCCTCCACGGAGAGGGGACTGGTGAAAAACCAGGCCACACACCAACCTTCCAGTGCACTGCAGCAAAGGGCAAGTGAGAAATACGTTTCCTGGCTAATTAAGTTTCCTTAAACTTTTGTGTCCATGGGTTACGGGGTACCACAGAGAGAGAATGTAGGTTCTGTGGGCCCCACTTTCTGGGGGGCTGACATGTGCAGGACCTAGCAAAGGAGCAGCACAACCCACTAGAATTTGCAATTGTTTCAATCTGCTTTCTGATAGCCAAGCTGCTCTTGGTGTTTGTGGATTGGTTAGATTTCATTGCAGCTGTTCCTCCACTTCTTTTTTTCTAAATGAATCACCTCTTAAGTCTTGCTGTGATTTTTTCCCACTGATGGACATATTCATCCACATCTGGCCAGCTCTGCAGGGGGGAGGGAGGAGCAGCACCAACTTCACTGGGCAATGTGTAATATGTGATGGTGCAGTATTAAAAAGCTGGATTTTCCAGATGAAATCTTCTAAAAGAGAGAAGGAATCAATCACGACTATGAAAATCTTAATATACAGTGTCACTTAAAGGTTGTCAGACTACCTAAATGTTATCTCAGATGTGACTCCTGTCTTAGTTTGTCTCTTTTATTGTATTCAATAAAATTGAAGTTACATAAGTTCCATGAATTACCAAAAAATCCTGGATCTTCTTGTATTTAAACTGGTGTAGAAACTATATGGTTTCCTTAGACTTATCTTTGATTGAAAAATCATGATATTTGTACTGTACGGTGAGAAGCCAATCATTAAGTACAAATGAAATGTGACCAATGACTGAAAGCTATCATTTGGCTGTTGCTCCATGTAGTGACTGACATGGAATTAATGGCTCTTATTTTGACTTCACAGAGTTAATGAGATCTGTTGGTAAGTCACTGCAATATAACAAGTCCTCTAAACTTTTCCACAGAAAAGCAGCCTGGAAAAGGATCTGGCACCCAATGTCCTAAATGGTCAGTGTGATGCAAGGGCAACCTATATGAAATATATGAAATATTCAGATAAAAAGGACATCTCCATTCTCTCCACAGAGCAAACCTTCCTCTGCTGTACCAAAATCTTGGTCTCCTCTGCTTTCCAACAGTGAAGACCTACCACTTCCAGACTGGGCTACCCCTGAGATACCAACCTAAATAAAATTCAGGCCAGCAACTGCTTTAGGTCAGACATTCCTGTGTGAAGAACTGCTAAGTACAAAGCTGTTCATAAGCTGGGGTCTATCCAGGTAACTTCCTTTAGACTTCGGTCTGTGTTGGCATCTCCAAGGCCCTTAACATTGTATTTGTGAATTCCTTACAGAACTTTATGTCCTTTACTCGTGTGATAGCCTTGTAAGGTGGTTAAGTATTAAACCCATTTCAAAGACAGACAGGTGAGGCAAACTGAAATTTAATTGTCCTGTCGAAAATCTGCATCTGACTTGGGATAAGAAATGATGTGCAATTTCGTGAGTCCAAGGCTGTGGGTTCAGTCTCCATATGGGCTATTTCCTTAAAAGTTGGACTTGATGATCCTTGTGGGTCCCTTCCAACTCAGGATATTTTGTGAATCTGTGAGTTGTGGTTCAGTGCCCTACCCAGGAGGTCTGTTTGATGAAAGCAGAAAGAGGCCTGACCTCACTCTGTATCAGTGAAAACAGTATAGTTGAAGTAACAGTAAACACACTTCAGTAGGACAAATTTTCTTCACAGTCCTTTGACCTACTACAGATTTTCTTTCCACTTTTTAAAGTTGCTCTCTAAACATTCAAGTCCCAAGTCCTTCATCTTAATTACCTCAGGTACACCTGTATTTTTCAAGATAAATAGTTTATAGACATAAAAGCTATTGGTACACCTCTTAACAACACTTCATTGCTTGTATATTTGGTACTTTGGCGGCACACTTTCAAGATCTAAAAATACAGAGTGAGGTGCACAGACACACAGTGCAAGTTTACAAAGCTGTGCTCTTCTAGAAACACCAACAGCTGAAAACCTTCTGACCTAGCCTGAACATCGGCTGTGCCTTCCACAGAGGCAGTCAGACCCTTGCTCTCCCTCTGTTTTCCCTTAGGAAAGTATGTTACGCAAACACCAGGGTAGATTTGGCCTGACACAGCTGGACAGAAGTGACAGAGAATGTGACCTACAAAGTGAGTTTCAAGAGCATTCACGCTTCTACCTCCTCCCCACTGTCACACCTTCTGAGTTTGCTTACACTGCTGCAGACTGCAGCAACTGACCTTAACTGTAAGAGAAAATATTTTGATTTTCTCCCTCATGGAAGTTTTGCAGTTGTTTTAACTACTGTAGTTGTTTTACACCAGTGAACTCCAGAATAAAATCAGGTATGGATCAGAATCCATGATTGGGTGCTTAACTCCTCGCGACATGACCACATACAAAAGTGAGGTGGAAAATTCAATGCCAATATTCTTAAAAACTCCTGTTCTCCTTTACTTAAGCCTTCAATTGATAAAACTACAAAAATGCAGTTTTAATCCTATTCAGCAGCAAGAGAGTCCGTGGGAAACCCATTTTAAAAGGCTCCTATCCAGCCAAGTCTATGAAGGAAAAGCCTGAAGACATAACCAGTGAGTCAACCTTGGACAAAAACAGAACCCTGAACTCTCACTGTAAAATGAAAAAATCTGGTTATTTCAAAGTCAATCTTTCAGAGGACTGCAATGCCTCCTTTTGTATGTTTGGGATTTAAGACTATCGTAACATTACTGAGCTCCTTTCTGCTCCGTATTGTTTGCATTTCACTGGGGGAAAAAAAATCACACTGGCTAATAATTTTCTCACATTTTCCTTTAAGGAAAGTAATTTTGAGCACAGATGTGAAAAAATGTTACCAAGTTTTCACTGGTGCCAATGAACTATGGTAACTACTTACATGCTCATTCTATATTTAGCAATTTTAGTGTAAAACTGTAACAGCAAAGAAGGAGGGTTTTGCCACAGTATTTTACCCCTTGTTAGCTGTGTTTAGATAACCATGCGCCCAGTTACTACAATTCAGTTGCTAGCAGACAATTGAAAGCACAGGAACAACTCCCTCACACCTGTGTCCTCCAAGGCCTAGCCTATGGATAAAATTATTTGGGACCATTATTTATTCTCTTACAACAAACAGGAAAAAGAAAAAATTATGAAAAAAGCACCTTGGTTCCATGATACACTTTTTTCTTATGGTAACTGAATATCTTTAAAAGCACTTTTTCAAAAATTAACAGAGCAGTCATTTAAGAGCACTTATGTTAATCTCTTTCTTTAAAAAGAACATAGAATTCATCCTCTTCAGCCCATGTGTCTGAAAGGCTGCAAGGTATCTATAAAATGACTAAACCATTGTAATTAAGAGCACAGTTTTCACAAATGCTTCAGACTAGAAAATGTCTTTAACTTCCTAAACTGCCTGAAAGCTTGTAATGATGAATGCCTTTGTTCCCACTTGCAATTTTACCTCTCCAGCTGAGAAAATGTTCTATTTGAAAACATCCACTTTCTTTGGGGAGGTGAATGTGATTACTAGCAATGGGCATTCTCTGTGGCTCTTCTCTGCTCCGAGTTCCTGTATCCATGCACCCCACATGGATGGCCCTCTCATGCTGGAGCTATCCCATGCCTCCACCCATCCCACAAGCAGGCTGCTGCCTCCAGTGCCCGCTGCCCACCCTGCTGTGCTGCTCTGCCCGGTTCCATGGCCACACCATTTGCCTGGGCTGGTGAATGATGCAGCTAAAATGGTCTCTCCTCCACTTTTTAATAACATGATTTCACTGCTCTCATTCATAGGGAAAACAAAGACCGGGGAAGGCAGGAGCCTTTCCATCTAGCCTTGGCACCAGAGAGTGCAAAATGTGGCACCATGCTCTGACCAGCTACTCTGCTCTAGGAAGCCATTTAAAAGGCATTTAAGTCAGTGGTTGGCATCTCTGCTGGATCTTGTTTCAAATACACTCCTTTACAGGGTGAAAGAAAATCCCAGGACTAACTCAAAAGCTCGGAAATACACAGGCTACAGTTGAGAATGCAGCAGGAACTGTACCAATGCTGTATTAGGTACCATTATTTTTATTACAAATTCTATCTCTATAATCCACTGCTCTGAATAACAGAAATGGGTCCGACCAGAACATACACAAATTTAAGGGCATGAGAACACCAAGAATTTAACAAGCCCCAACAGTAAAACCTTCCTTCTGATGTTTTGCTGCCTAGCTGCTCCTCAGCCTCTCCCACTGACCATCTCCTAACTGGGAAGGAAAACAAATGGATCTTGCAGTTCACCCACACAGTCCTCCTTTACCATCCTTGAAGGTGAAGGAGACTCATTCAGGGTGGAGTCCAAGCCACAGTAATGTTAAAAAAAAAAAAGTAGGAATAGGGGGAGATGAGGAATAACACTTTTTTTCAGTATGGTGCTTGCTTATCCTAAAACCTGCTGGTTAGAAGTACTGGAAGTGTTTTATAATGAGGTTCTCTGGCTTTCAGGACCATGTGTGTGAGCACAACCTGTGCTGATCTTTGCAGTTATTATCAGTCATTTTGGCAGAAAACTTTTCTTTGCATAAATTCACGCATACTTTGAGGTTTGGGCTCAGTCCTATCAAAATCCCAAAGCAAATTTCAGGGAATTCTCCTTCCATTTCTAAAAGAAACCCCCACCACTGAACCAAGCACACAAGCCTTGCTTTTCAGACCTGTCTACTGCACTGATCCAGATGCCTTTCTAGAAAGCTTTTCAATGCAAATCATTTGAGTTTTCAGTTGGGACCAAAACCTGAAGTCAGGCCAGCTCAGACTGATTTAGAAACTGTGCAAATATTTCACATGGCTCTAAGAAATAATATATCATTTATGCAGCTTTATAAACCCATAAGCATATGCATACATGCCTGGGTGGTGTTAGGATCCCATGTGATAAATTTTGGGGAAGGTAGTGAGTTCTGTTAAAGTGACGGCTCACTCTGCGGTTTCCACGTGAGGGCAGATACTGTGCGTCTTGCATCTGCCTTTTTTTTCTCCTTGGCAATAAATCCCTCAGTGTGGGGCCGCTCCCTTCAGCCTTTCCCTCTTGTCAGCAGATTTCTTAGTCACAACTCACCTGGCTCCCCAAACCATTTCTTTGTCCTTTTTATTGACAAAACTGGAAGGAAAGCCAGACCTAACTTATTTCTTTCCCTCCCCAGGGACCTCATTAAGCATACCCAAACAGTGACATCTCTGCAGGGCTCTCGATCAATGGACACTGTCATCTGGAGATTTTAATCACATTAACACCACAGCAGAGGAAAATCCATCCAACTCTCTCTTGCTAAAGTGGCAAACTCAACAATTCTGCCAACCGCAGCAACTACTACTCCTAAGACTTATTTGTTTGTGTGGATAAAAATCAATCTACCACAGGTACTGCCTTCCCGTCTCTCCTCACAGAGCCTGAATTACCTCTCCAGGAAATGCAATTTGATCCTCCAGGCCTGCCTTCCTTATGATTGGGAATAGCTATATTCAGACAATCCTGAGAGCAGAGCACACACACAATAAAAAAAAAAATCAATAAAGTAAAATTTTGTGAGCTGGTGGAAGAACTTGCATTGGTTACAAAGCACAGTAGAAAAAAAAATGCTGGGTGTACATCCCTACCAGTAGCTTGTGCAGCAGCAGGGAAGATAACTGGTGAAAGTGAACAGAGTTATACTTGCACAGAGAGCCTTACTCAGAGCACTTGGCAACTATGCAAGGCCCACTGGGTTTTGGTGGAGATAAGCACAGAGCAATGGTCAGGCTGAAGGGCAGCTGCACTCAATCATCACCCAAGGAACACCAGAGGACAGTGTAAGCTGCTTACAGGGACACCCTTGTAACCATACACTGTTGAAAAACACGTAGCTGTTTTCTTACAGAGAATGAAAAATAATTTTCCAGCTTACCCATGCATCCCTGTATCTCCTCTGATTGCCAAAGAGGCAGTTACAAGCTGATCAAGAGTAATTACCTATCATCTAGTTTTACTCTCTTTAGTGTGCGGCTACCTGACATTGTTTCCTGGTAACCTGGCACATGGTGGGTAGGAACTTGCAGGAACAATATTTCTTGATGAAAGCTGTTACTTCTCAAGCAACACCATCACTAAATAGTAATTGGACTTTGTTGTAGCTGAAATTCCCTGGCACCCTGTGAAGGCTGCATACTCAATGAGGTATTTTCCTTTCAAGAAGTATTTCCTAGTTCTTAGATATTTATTTCAGCAAGTTTGGACTGTGGATAGACTACTAGAAAGGAAAAAAAAAATTCAATTTTCAACTTAAGCCTTGTGTTTGGTGCAAAATCTCACAGGAATTAAGGAATCCATCTGAGGATTTCTAAAGTAGTCCATGAAGATTCATAAGCACAGTGTGCCTCTTAAGCAATCCTTAATGAAAGCATCAGGGGCATTTGCACTTGTTCCTTTGTTGTTACTGAAATTATTCTCAGCATCCAATGTCATCTCAAGGCAACCTTACAGTAGGTGCAGAATTGCAGTGATTTAAATGATAATCCAAAAAAGCAGCATTATCTAGTTCTGCAGGATAAATGAAAGATACTTACAGGATCAAATGTATCAAGTTGGCAGAATAACTGTCATGTATAGCACTGAAATGTTTGTGTTCAGGAGTTTGAAATTATCCTACACAAATAAAGCCAAACAGAAACAAAGTAAAAGGTTTAGCAAAGAGTCAGGCCAACCAATGAAGCCAGCCATGAGTAAAGCTGTAAAACTGGCAGAAGACAAAGTAAGAAAAATCTAAGTTACAGCGAAACACTAGCATTTGACAGAATAAGGGAGGCTTAAAGAAGCTAGAAGTTATAATACAACTGTAATGCCAGATCCATAAATTTAATAACAACTGGAGGCACTGAACTTCTTTTTCACTCCGTCCTCAGTGGGGCAATACTCCTGCAAGCTGCTAGAGAAGTTCAGGGATTTGCCTACAATTGGCAACTGTTTGTTTTTTTTTTTTTAATTCAACAACTTAGGGGGAGGATGCTGAATGGTACAAGCACAAGGAGACACATTTGTTTAGAAGAAGCTAAACTTGTGACAAAACAGTGACTGTGCTAAGCCACGGGCCGACACCCGTATGCAGCCAAGCCCTGCGTGCGAGCACTGCTGGGTCTGGCAGTGTTTATTAACAGCTCGTCCTCAGACAAGGCGTTGGATTTGATAGGTCATGCAAGTTAACACCTCTCAGTGTTGTATTCCCGCTGTCTCCAACAAGCACAAGCTGTTGGGGACTTACTCAGAAGAAAACACTTGGAGACACCAGTTCCCCAGGGATTTCCGCATGGAGGAGGCCCTTTTAGCATGCTCACGAACCAAGTATCGAGGCTGAGTAAAATACAGAAGTGCTGCCACATGGGGAGAGAAGGGAGGTTTGATTCCTTTTGAATTAATGATCTACTTTCTCTCTCGTACTGTTCCCTGCTTAAGTCACCAGACAGATGTTCTTTATTCCTCAAATAACATTTCAGTCTGCTCCCTGTATAAAATTTGAGAGGTAAAATTTCACTCTTGGGGGCTCTGCTTTGGGTACCATTCATACTGAGTGGTGACCTGCGATGGCTCCCATGGGCTGGGACAGGGTGAGCTCACGAGAAAGGTGTAATTCAAGGTGACACACTGAGAGTCAACACATTCATTGATTGAGAGAGAGGGGAAAGAACAGGGGCAGAACAAGCACAACAACAGCTTTTCAAATAAAGTATTGAATTCACTTTGCTAAGATGCTCATTTTCCAGCAATAAAGACAAGCAAGCCAAGTCAGAGAGAAAGAAAAGGTTTTAAAGAAAGGAGGGGCAGCTTAACACTGAAAAAGAGATTTTCATAATAATTTTTAGACAATCCTATCCGTATCTCCTGCAAAGCAGAATTAGCTAGGTCTCACAGTGACTCCTTGGTTTACTTTTAAATAGGCATGAGTAGACAAAAACAGTAAAACCAGCCTACATTCAAAATTACTTTGATGGACACAGGAATCCACAGGAGTAACAGCAGAGTGAACAAAGGGGTCAGACTTTAGAAGATGGGCATAGCATTTTGTCACATGGCATCAGTTACAATTCTGGGAGTAAGGACAGTGTTTTGCACTGTATGAATTCACTCTACACAACACTGTTTGTATTTTCCTACTGGAATTACAGTAACTTACAGAAAAGAAACTTTTCTTCTTAAACTGCTAAATCTCATCCAATGGATTTTTGTCTTCAATCATTCTGAATTTCTATTGTTCACCCAATATTCAACTTCAGCTCCACAACGGTAATTAAAAAGATGTTTCTTTATCTGTTACATAAGAAAATCGAGTAAGCATGTAAAGATGAACATGGTCCTATAAAAATAAATTGTTAAGTATGTGTATATTAAGGCTTTTACTGATTTGGGTTCTGAGAAATGTCCTGAGAATATGTATTAATGCTTTACAAATATAGGGAATGTTTCACTTTGAGTTAATTTCTTTTAAAATTTATAAGTGAGATTATTAATTCACCTTAAATGCTGCTTATTAATTTTAATGTTATTTGGCAAACATTCCTCTTTTCAGTAATTAATTTTCTCTTTGAATGTACTGTCAGGACCTTATAAAATTTCAGAGTATTTTAAGATTTTGATGGGTTGCTCAGCAACATATGAAATTAAGTTGTGTTTAAATCTCCATGGCAAGTATTTGTGAATAGCAGCTCTTGTGAGGGGACATAAATCTCTATCATCTTTCATCGATTTTCCTACTTACAAGCATGATAACTAGAATGTATTTCAGAGTCACAAATCCAAGCAACTGAAATCTTTTCTTTAAACATATGTTTTGTCTTTTCTGTTTAATTCAGCTCAGAATTGAGCTCTTCACATAAGGGCGTGTCTCAGGCTACCTTGTCAGGAGCCCTCTGTGGAATGAGTGCAAACCCCTCTACATGTGCTGCTGTGCTTCCAGTAACAGATCAGTCAACACCAGCCCCGTAAAGGCAAAGTGAGTCACCTTCTTTTAGTGAGTCTTTTTGGGTTTGTCTTTCAAATATAAGACCTGTTGTTGTGGGAATACTTTACTTTTGAGGCCGTGGTTAGCTTTGTGGCAAGCAGCTAGCGACCTTTTAGATACATTTGATACCATTTCTACTACTTAGAGAAAGTGCTTACCCGGAAGAAAGACATTTGGAAACTTTGTAGTGACATCTACTCATTTCCACCATTGCTACAAAGCATGGCTGGGTTTGGATTAGAATCTAAGTGATCTCAGGGGATGATAAGAGCCTTACAGTTGTGTGGCTTGGCTAGATGAAGAGATATTCCTTCTCTCACTGCACCTACCAGTCATCGTCAAGCTTAGCCTCTGCCTACAAACGACTGCCTCCCATTAGATGTTTTAGCTTCTTAGCCTCCTGTATTGACATGCCAGAGCTCCCTAGGGAAGACAACCTTTTCCTGTTATTAGTTAGAGCCTTGACCCTGAAACTTCTGCTGTCAGCCCCTAAAGGATGCGCAGGAGAACGGTGCCATGCTGCTGTCCTTTGTGAAGACAAGGCAATCAAACACGTTTAAGCTCCTTGATAGAATGCTACCCATACACAGACTCCTTGGCCTATAGAAGGAATTACAAAAATCCAACTGAGATGTAATGAAAACATGAATTAATGACTTCGTATCCTTCTGTGAGTCCTGGCCTCAGCTTTGCTGATTTCTACTGATGCCAGCATGACACTTCTGATAGACTCCAAGTAAGACATTCAATGAATGGCCCCAACTTTACATTCAAAGTGTCACAAATGTAAAACTGGCAATTCAGGTTTGATGTGTTTTGCAGATTTTTAACACCAAGGGATATTCAGAAATACAGGACTGACCATCACTTTGATTGTGTAGGTAAAACGGCAGTGGTTTCCTTGGGGTCATATGGGACTGAAGAAAGACCTTTTGTGTAGCTTCCTAAAAGCAGGTTCCTGTTAACAGAGAGCAACACAGGACTGCTCCCTCCCGACCTCAGTATGTAACCAGGCTGGGTAAACACACTTAATTAAAGTGTAGACAACAAACTGAAATAGAACAAAAACAAAACAGAACAAATCTTCAATGAGTTAAACAAGTCAACAAACCTGCTAGGGACCAAAAAACCAAACCAGCCCAGCAACCCCAGTATCTCAAACTGATTTCTCAGCAAAAGATTTCAGGAGATGATGTTTTCACAGGGGTTTCCAAGTGAAAAGCAAGATTTACTGTCATTGCTCCTACCGAAGTTTTCAGAGACAAAATGTTCAAAACTAGTCAGTGCTTTCAAAGGGAAATAAAGCTGCTTTTTTTTCTCAGGAATCCGGCTGGCTGCCAGTGTTGACACAAAACTTGCTCTTGACTGGGCTCCTGAATGCTCAGCAAGCTCAGCAGGATGGTGTAGTTGTTTTGTTTATTTATAAGCGTGGCAAGTTTCCTACTGTAGCAGCTACCACATTTAAATGATCTTGGCAAGCGCAGGGCATACAGGATACATTCTGAAGAAGGACCATGTCATTGCCTGGCAGGCAATTTCCTTTTCTTTTAAAGCCCTAAACACATCTTTTCAGCCTCTGCTAAGTGTTACTATTTCTGAGGATATTTGAAGCAGGTAAAATGGTAGGAGTGCTAAAAGGGAGATAAACAAGGAGTCCAGAAAAAAGCCTCACAATGACCTTGAGGCAGAATACTGAGGGCTCTCCAGGCAGGTTTTTTTTCCCTCAGTACAACCACTCACGGCAGACAAATATATTACTTAGAATTTCTGCAAGGTATTGTAAAAGTCATAGCATTTTAGCTTCCCAGAAAGCCAAAGAGGAAGTCTTTTGAAATTTAAGCAGCATTTTCCTGGATCCATAGTAAGTCTGCAGTCCTCTAAATGTATCTGAATTGACCTTTGGAGGAAGCAGGAATGCCTTTCAGACCACGAATGTATAAATGCAACACCCAGTTATGACAGGAGCCAGAAAAAAACCAAATCCAAGTTACTTGGAAAGTTAACAATATTTCCAGTGCTGCTTGCTAAGAGAGTCAGTAAGGCTGTGATCGATGGCCCCAGAAAGAACAGTGGTGCTGAAGCACCAGGTAATGGATGTTCCAATGAACACTTTTATAAGAAGTCTTTGTCTCACATTTTAATGAATTCTTTGCCATTTTTCCTGTTTTCCAGGCAAGAAGTCAAGGGGTTTTGTATGGGATTGCATGTTGCTATGGAAGCTACAAAGGTTTCATGCTCTGTCTTACTGCAAACATTTTGGGTTGGTTTTCCCCCTTCCCTATTTCACTCTTCTGCACACTACTCAGCACCCCAGAAGTGCAAAGCATAGTCATATAATTTTCATAATCAACTGATGCCAACTGCAAATCCAGCAGGGTAAATGCACAGTACTTCTGTGCAGGCCAAACATCTCACACACCCACTCCACTCTGCTTCCTCTTTTCCTAACACACAGAGGAAAGGGTGAGTTCTGCAGCACTCGGGGAACACTTGTCCCTGAATGGTGCTATTTGAGTTGATGGAAGAAGCAAACTATGGAGTTGCGAATCCCTGTCTTAACTGTGCCCTTCTGGCCAATGCTTCTTATCTGCACAATGAGAGCTCACCTTGAGTGCCTGCACTGAGGTGATCTCTGTGGCAGACTGATCCTGGCTGCTTGTACCTTCAAAACCTGAAGGCCACATTTTTCACATCACCCAGCACCACTCAGCAGCTCATGCTGGCCATGAGTTAGCTATTTCATATGATTATGATGGGAAACTCCAATTAGCAAGGAAGGAATGTGCTAATTTCAAATTCCATCTAGACAGTGTAGTGTAAATTCATGCTATTCATTGATCAGTGCCTCGATCTTGTGATTGTGGGAGGAAATTAGCTAGTGAAACTGCTTAAAAACCCCACACTGTGAATGTCAGACACATCTAAAAGTAATTTAATTTTTAAATTTGCTCTAGACATCTTCTGCAAAGGAGAGTTCCAAAATCATGCTTCCCCACCTCAAATTGAGAATTAAACTACAAATGCTTTGTGTAAGCCAGCTAGTTCCTAGTGTCCACATTCAATAGGAAAGTGCAATCAGGACTGGGATCCTGCTGGCAACAAACCACTTTACAAACTGATCCACAAATGAAATGCCATCTAGGAACCAATTCAACAGCTGCTGGGATTCAGACATTTCTGAAACAAACAATGACAATTGCTTACAGGACCTTAAAGCAAAATGATGTCAGACACACAGCCAGAAGTACAGCACCAAGTGCAAGCAAATGAAAATTACAAATTTCCACAGTGTTAGAACTTGCTCTTAAAGTTATCCAGACCGCTAAAAGTTTTGTCTGCTCTGAGATATTCTTTATCGTGTTGATGAACTGTTAAACCCAAGCCAAATTAAAGTTCTTCTGTTAGCATGTCCTAGCTATTAGAAATACAATTTATTCTCCCCTGCCAGTGTTTTGGAAAGTTTCAAGGTGATACAATTTTGGAGAAAAGAAAGAAAAGCCATGAAAAAAGCCAAACTTCTTCATTCCTGCTTTATTTCCCTCTGTAGAGTCTCTCAGCAAAAACTATTCCCATCCTGTGAAAAATAATGCATCATTCACACCTGCTCAGTAAGCAAGCCTGTTTTATGTAGCTGTGAACTAATATAATCAGGAATTACTATATTGATATTAGAAAGATACAGGTAGCAGTGTTTGATAACAGTTTGTTGGTCTGTATGTTGTTGAGTGAGCTGTAACTTACAGTCCCAATAGTCACTGAAATGAAGGAAAATCCTGAGGTCATCTGTGTACTATTACTAGTAATTTGTACCAAAGTTCATGTGTTTGTAAGGGCTACTTTTATAAGCATTTGTTTGTTCATTCATTTAACTTCAGCCACATTAAAAATTAGCATATTAAGCAGATAAAGTGGAATTCAGGTTGGTCAATTTTGCTTCTGACTTCAGCAACTACCAACAACCTGAACATGACATTCCCCATACTCAGTGTGGAGTCAACACACAGCCAAGAGATGTGCATTACTGAAAAGCAGCCTTTCCCTGTGGAGCCACCTTTTTGCTACAGTCACAAGCAATTTGTGATGGAATAACCAGAAGTCAGCTCCTGATATCGATTACAGTGGTCTAATTTACCTGTCATCAAAGCACTGAGTTTTGGTTTACCTCACTGTAAAGGAGATCAGAGTCTTGACTAAATATTCCATATACACGCACACACCCCATATAAACATAGTACTACTAGTAAGTGAGAACAAGACTAACATCTTAATGTGTTTATTTCCATTTGTAGCTTGCATGGTAAATGTATTGCAATGATAACCACTTTTTCTCATGTCCTCCTTCATTTTCACCTTTGTTCTTCAAGAGAGTTATTGATTTCTCCCCTCTTCAAATGCTCTGTGATCTGGTAAGTCAAAGGGGATCATTTCGGTGTTAAGGAGTGGATCAGGACACAACCCTGAACAGCAGAAGCAAAGAAATGCCACTTCTGTGTGAGCCTATTGTCACACTAGCAGTGCTGCTGTATGTGAAGAACCCCAAACCTCTTCAGGGCCTCTCCCAAGGCAGGTGGTGTGAAGAAGTGCCTACCTGAAGACGGCGAGGCTCAAAGACCAGAGCACTAGCGGCTTCCTCAGTTCAAATTTTGCTCGTTTGTTCATTAGGTGCCGACCACCAAATATAAAGGCAGCGTACAGAGCTGAAAAGAGGAATGATTTCTTCCTGCAAAACAAAACCAAAAAACACCTGTCAAGTGTTTAATTAGTATTAGATACACAGCAGAGTCACATACGGACATCACTGCTAAGGGCTTGTGTGCTTCCTTAAAAGGAAACTCTTTTGGAGGCATTCCTGCATCCCAGCTGAGCTTATCATTTCCATATGAAACTACATGCCTGCATACAGTCAGGGCCAGGTGCAGGCAAAATTGACCCTGGGGAAGCTCTGGAAAATGACAGACAAATTTGGCTCCCATTCTTTGTCAGTTTCCAAACACTGAACTTCTGTGAGGAACAGAATAGATATTGCAGAGCCCAGACACACTTTTGCAAGCAAAACACAGCTGGTACTTGAACCAGTTGATCACATTTTGCACTTCATTTCTCTTTTTCATACAATTTTTTGTTTCCTGCAGAATCCTCCCTATATGGCAATTTAGTTTCCCACTGTTTCCTCTAAGAAGACACTCAAAGATCATGAGCACTGCAACACACCATGATGAACCCCACAAGAAGCAGAGAACCAGTGAGGAGAGGTCAGTAGCCCCATTAAGCAGCAGGACCATGCTGGGTGGCATTGCCCTGTGGCATTGCCCTGCCCATGAGTGCTGGTTCAGGAAATCCAGTGCATTTGCTGAAAGGTCAAGCAGGGCTCTCTTAAGGAACTTCAATTACACTCTTCAAATTGCAAGTTTTATTTTTAAAACTGCCTGATAGTAGTTCAGCTCAGCAATAATCACCAAACATTTGAACTCTGCTACTATAACTCATTGTAAATCATCCATTAGAGGTCAAAAATGGACTCAGCCTGGGATTCCTTCCCACACAACACAGTATTACACTAAGACTTAATGATGTACACTATTAATGGTGGCCTAACTGGAAAGGTATCTGTTCAAGAATAGAATTTTCCCTACATTATTTATCATTACATTCACAAATACAGGGTGGACTATGGTTTTGCACCAGGTTCTGGTTCCTACTGTACCCCAAGAAAGAATGAAAAATACTCTCAAGAAAGTTAACTACTTCATCAACATCATGGAAAAGACAGAAGCAGGCTACAAGACCTCTAGTTCCTTCTGACACTGGAATCCCAAGGGCAGCAGCAGCAGACAGGCCTATGATCAGGGCATGGCACACTGCCCAGGCTTCCCATTGGGAGAGACCCACATGGTGGTCTTCATAGGATTTTCAACTGGATGTTTAAATGATAGTATGTTGCTTCACCTCAAGAGAAAGACAAGTATGTGCCGTGGTGTCACTACTGGTACCACCCAAGTGCCACCTCCAGGCTCTTCCCTTAAGATTGGCCAGCTGAGGTTACCCCATGGCAAGGAATCTGTAGAGCACAGCACGATCCTGAGGGCCAAGCATAGAGTGGCACAGCACAGCATGTGCCTGTGCCACCTCAAGGCAGCTGGTAATGGATCACGAGACCCTTGATGGCCAAGGGTCTTCCTGGAAGGTTCAGAAAAACTAAGAAAAGCTGTAGCACATCTGACTGGAAATACAAAGAAAGCACATGCAACCTTCAATCGAGGTAAATGAATTGAATTTTATGTAAGTTTGAAAGCTAAAAGAGAAAACTCCAAAGAGACAGAAGCGTATCAGTATGCATTCTGCAGCATGCCATTTTCTGCCAACTTAGAAACTCTGCTTCTACTGATGTATTTACAGCTCTGTGTTGTAAAACACAGGTAACTGCACGAAAATTCACCTGATGCTCTGAGAAGGGAGGACCCAGTGCCTGTGGTCCACTGGGTAAGCTTTAGCATCCATGCTGGCAAAAGCCCCAGGAAGACCAGGATGACCACAGAGCCCGCACCCTCTCACCTTGTGCATTTAGATGGCCTAATTGCCATGGCAATGGTTATCATGACCAGGTTTTGAAAACCACAAAGCCTCGGCCCTTATTCATATCATAATACAGAAAAAAGCATTCATTTTTACTTCACTGGTCAGGGAAGGGACAGAATCACCAATCTGATAGCATGACTGCAGTTTAGCTAGGCTGGAGATCACTAAATATTTGTTAACCAGTTTGGGTAACGATGAACAACCTCAAGCTTGCTCATACTGAACCACCTAACTATTTAGACAAGATTTATGGGTTACAAGATAGAAGCAAGCTCTCAGTGTGAGTTTGGACTGCATTCCTATCTCCTTCCCTCTGCAGCCTTTTCAGCAGTGGTGTGAAACGCAGCCCATTGCCGCCCTGGGCATGGGTGAGGGAAGGAAAGGAACTGTGATGGACCCATAAATCTGCAGTCCTGTCCAGGCTGCTCCAGGGCACTGGGAGAGATGTCTGCTTGGCCTGATTTTGCCCCTTCAATCCCACAGAAGTCTGGGCTTGCAGCGCTCAGTGCAGACAGACAGCAATGCACATGACAAGGTATGGAGATACACGTACACACATACGGCCACTCGAGCCATGTCCATGCAGGTGCCACACAGGAGGGACCCTGCAGCTCCACACCATGAGGGAAGTGCAAACCCAACTTCACAGCACTGCAGTGTGAATCCCCCACGCCAGAGTCAGGAAAGGTCTGTCTTGCACTGATCTATGCAAGGATCTCCAAAGCAACTGAGAGCAGTGCAGGATGAGATTCCAAGTCGTGCAGGGGAAAAGAATGCAACACAGTGCTGCCATGCAGCTGTCAACACGGCACAGGCCATGCAGGCTGGCACGGCAGGATGTCGGGATTCATGAGCTAGAGACACTTTGCAGGAAGGCAAGCTGGAAACAGTTCAGTTCTAGATCAAATACAGCCGAGACTTCAAAGTAATGGTTCAACTTCAGTTCCAGTTCAAGACAAAAAAAGCAGTCTGAATGAGTTAGCAGTTCAGGTCTATGTTCTGCTTGTCTCCTGTTCTTCCTAAGCCAGATAATCTATATATCTACACCAAGTAACATTTCACTTTGCTTCTTAGTAGTGAAACTATCTTTTGTGAATTCAGTCAGTTTATTGAGGTCAATAGTTACATTACAGTAATTAGAACCAAAAAATTTTAGGTCACTTTAGAGCTTTGTAATGAGTACAGCATTATTGACAATGATGGTAAATTGTACTCCCAGAGTATGCAGCTTTGTATCAGCAGTGGCAGACAAGGCAAGATTTGACTGCACACATGATGGGAACTGCAGAGAGCAGCTGTAAGCAGTTTCAGACAAGGAGGGACACAGTAGTATTATCTCCCATCAGAGGGAAGCACAATACTGAATAATGATTAGGCTGATTTTGAAATCATCACTGTTTTGATGCTTGCTACTTTTTGCACTCAAAGGACTTTGAATTTTCCCCATTTTGCAGCATAAAAATGGTTAAAAGAACCTGGCAGGCCAGATGATAGCGTTACAAAGGGGTTGCAGAGGTATGTACTCTTAAGATAATCTGATTAACTGCATTAGACTGGTATTAACCAGTTTCCTACCAGTGTTTTTATGATGGATTTTCCCAAAGATTCATGACTACAGTCTGGTCCTGGGATAGTGACACAAAGCAATGGCAGTCTGACAGAATTCAATTAGATCTGATTGATTTTAGTCAAAGGAGAGTAATATCATGTCAGAGACTGAAATATTATAGTTTATGACTTAAACATTTTCCTGAAAGACTTTTAAAACTGTATTACAAAAGCTGCAAAGAAGACTACCACACCCTGGATGGGGCCCTGACTGAGGCCTTACACTGCTCGCTGATGAAGAGGAGATGAAGTAACAGCTCAGGGCTGGGGACATTCACTGAGCACAGGCTTAACACCTCCAAGATGAGGACCACAGCCCCAGGGCTATCAGCTTCCAGGCTCGAACAGACCTCCTGCACCAAAGGGTGGAGGGAAGAGAGGCTCTGGGTATCTGGGAAAAAGGCTCTGGTCAGAGGTGCAGTGACTGCCCATCCTCCACTGTGCAGAGGAGCCCAGCTGAGGGCTCCTCACCAGGATGGGAAGCTTATCCACAGCAGAAGGGGGTGACATGGCCCATCACAGGGGCCCCCCTCAAAGGGGTGCCCAGACCCTGCACCAGAGCACCAGAGATGATGCTACAGACCCTCAGTGTTGCAAGGTACACTGTCAAGCTGGCCCCTGCAAGAGAGGCACGTGAGCATTCCCACCTGGCCCAAAGTGTGTATTAATCCATGGAGTTCTGCACTCTTCGGCGTGGCGTGTGGTGTGGTGGCGTGTGGTGTGGTGGCGTGTGGTGTGGTGGTGTGTGGTGTGGTGGCGTGTGGTGTGGTGGCGTGTGGTGTGGTGGCGTGTGGTGTGGTGGCGTGTGGTGTGGTGGTGTGTGGTGTGGCGGTGTGTGGTGTGGCGGTGTGTGGTGTGGTGGCGTGTGGTGTGGTGGCGTGTGGTGTGGCGGTGTGTGGTGTGGCGGCGCGTGGTGTGGTGGCGAGTGGTGTGGTGGCGTGTGGTATGGTGGCGTGTGGTGTGGTGGCGTGGCCACGGCGGCAATGGGGGACCCTCACCACCAGCAGAGCAGATGGAGGGGAGCAATGAGACGTCATTGGGACCCTCGGAGGGGTGATCTGCTTCCACCTAACCCCTGTCACCTCTCCCTGTCCCCTCACCTCGCCCACACACTTCTTTCTCTATTTCGTTCTTTCTGTTCTCTTTCCTTCTCTTTGCCTCTCTACTATTAAATAAAATACATCAATTTTTTGGCATCAATGTCTAACCTCATTTGGTTTTAATCTCGTTTCTGGGAATATTTTGAGCCTTCTAAGTTCCTTCCAGTTTATGCACAGAGACTTAACTTTCCTTGCTTTTCTGGGTGTAAACCGGATTGTAACATATCGAACAAGCATTCTGAAAGATGGAGGTCTGGAGTTGTTCTGGAGCAATGTAACTTTTACTATTAGCTGAAGAGAAACTAAATAGAGCAGAACAATGGCAAAAAAAAATTAACCTTGGAAGTAAAAAAATAAAATCCCTCAAAGTAATTCGGTAACAGACTTGCATCCAATAACTTAAATGTTAGCACATTCATATGTTTGTCTTCAATTCTGTTCTGCAGGGTAACGCAGTAGACATAAAGACAGGGCTGCCAAATCCTCCACATTTTTCTGGCATTTCTGTTTCTCACAGTTGTCTCCCACCTTCCTACATTTTCAGACTTCAGGGACTAAGTACTATCTCTACTGAATACAACTCCATGTTCCTCTGACAAAAGTTGCCAGCTCTTTCCCCCTTTATAGGTTTCTGGAGAACCTATAAAAAGCTGTATTTAGGCTTACTACAAGAGAGGGAGGCAAGAGGGGCTACAGGCTGAAGATGTGAGACAGATCTTCCAGGACAGAAGCACAGAGGTGGCTGTATCATGAGGCAAAGGGACAGGAAGAAGCTGGGAGCCATGATGGGAGAAAGAGAAGAGAAAGGATGACTAGTAAGCGTGGCAGCAAATGAGGGGAGCTGGCAGCCATGAGATGGACATGAAGCTGGGATAGCATGGAAGGCAAGGAGGCTTGAAGCCCTTTCTCTGCTGGAACCCCTGGTAGGGTGCTTCCTGCATCCATGGGCAAACCTATGGCAGAGGAACAGAGACAGGAAAGAGGAAAAGTATAACTGACAGGAAAGAGGAAAAGGAAAAGTATAACTGAAAAGAGGGAGGCAGAAACTGAGGATGATAAAGGAAGACAGGGACAAAGCTTCTCCTCATTTCCAGCCAGAAGTCCCACCCAGGAAAGCCTACTCAGGCACCAAGGAGTGACAAGAACAGATCAGCCACCCAAGCCTCAGGCAGGAAAACACAACACTGGGAAGGGACAGCAAATAATCCAAAGAGGAAAGCAATGGTAAACAAATGGCTAAGGAGTAAGACATCCTGACTCCCTCAGAAGTACTTATTTATAAAATGCTGAACATGTTAGAATTATCGCAGTATTCTAAAATAAGGGGCCAAAGCCTGAGGGTGAGCCTCATGTGCAGCAGCGCGAGACATCCCCCGTCTCTGATGCAAAGTGAAATAACCCTGAATATTGCAGTACTGCTGAAGGAGGTAGTTTTGAGCCCAGATGCACTGCTGCCATTTTTCCCCCTGAAAACAGCAGACTGAGTCATTATTGTAGAGTTCTCTGATGTTAATGAGTAAACTGAAACAGATATGTATATATATATATATGTGTGTGTGTGTGTTATAAAATTGACTATTTCCACAGGATTTTCCTTAATCATCAAAGAAAGTCTTTCTAGAAATGCCCAAAGGACAACCTCATCATGGATTGTTTATCTTTCATCATGTAATACAGGATTATCTGCCTAACAGCATTCAGTAGGGGAGCAGTAAAGTGGTGTTAGCCTCCTCTTTCTACATTCTATAGGATTCTTAAAGCTTTTTTAAATCAAGACGTATTTACTTTGCACATTCAAAGCTCATTTTTAAATTCACTACCACTCCTTCATATGCTGTAAAGGGAGCACAAGGGGTTAAAAAATCCCCACTGCAGTTGCCAGAGCAGAGTGCTGCTGGAAAGTAAATAGGCAGTTTCAGACTCCTGATGTTTTTCTTTTGGCCTTCTTCATCACCATTTTACTCATGTAAAAAAAAAAAAAAATTACTGAAAAAAAAGATAAATAAAAGAATGTTTGGTTATATGAAATATAAGGGAAATTTCCTATTCCTTTCTCCCAGCTTTCAACAGAAAATAACAACAATCACTTGTGTTTATAATTGAAACTGCTAACTTGAAAGTCTAACTGAAGTGCTTTAACCTGAACGCATGTGAATCCCACACCACACCCATGTCCACAGATCAGCCAGCAGGGCTGGTAGCCTTGGCAAAGTTACTTTCTCTCTGGTACTTATTTAAAAATCACACATTCTGTATAAAAAAGGGTGTGAAAACGCTTCTCAGTCTCTCAGTGTTTCTACCTCAGAAATACTGTCAAAGCAAATCTTTCTCTCTCTCTTCACTGATAGAATTTTGACAGAACTGGCAAGAAGAGATCCAATGTGTGGATATGCCAGATCTGTGTATGAAAATATAACCTGTAGTCCTGGCTTAGATTTGAGTTTCTGCAGCTGCTTCCCATTGACCGTAGCAGCCTTTGTAATGGAGAGAGAAGGACACACGGAAGAGGAAGATCTGTCTGATACACGCATGCCAACACAGTCTGATTTATTCCTACAGCTCAATATCCTTTGACATTTATATTTAGCACAGCAATGATGAGAGTCACACACACGTAGGTGATTCACTGATGATGGTCTTTGACGTAAAAAGCTATCAGAGAATAAACAGGGACATATCTCATACCAGTCATCTGACCCCTTGATTTCTAAAGCCTGCCTCTCAAAAGGCCATTCAGCCTCCTTGTGACAGGTACTGTTGGATGTTCAAGTCTGTGCTTCCCCAAAGGCTGGAGCAACTCTCCAGGCGCCTCTCTCCTGTCTGGGAGCAAGGGAAGAAAAGTCAGAGCCCTGGGAACACATATGGGCCAGGGACTGTTATTCCCCCACATGTGCCTTCTCTCTGGGGTCCCATCACCCAATTCATGTCATTACTGCCAGACAGTACATGTGTCACTGCCCCAACTCCTTAGTCCAAAGAAAGGGAAGAAACATGGGGCCGGGAGGCTGCCAGGAGGACTGCTGTGGGAACTGTCCCAAGCACAACGTTGCTGGAAAGGATGGAAGACGAGGAAAACTTGCAGCTCTGTGAGTGCTAACGGCTGAGCTGAGGGGCAGCCTGAAGCCCAGGTCCCCCACTGCCCAGGTCAGAGTGCAAAGGGTGAGAGCTGCAGGGGCAGCAAGCTCTGAAGAGCAGCGCAACTATTTTTTTGTGGTATATCACCACCTCAAAGCCTGCTCTGGTCCAGTGGAGATAGCCCCAGCTCACCACCAGCCAACTTGCATGACCAGTGTTCCAGGGGAGCAAGGGGCTGAGCCCACCTGGGCCTCTGCCCACACCGCATTCAGTCAGACCCAGGGGCAGGAAACCACTCCTGTGTTGGCAGGGCAGCCAACAGCCCTAAAATTACAGAGAGGAGAAACAAGGGCACGGAAGTGTGGGGGCATGGGGGAAGGTGGCTCATGTCCTGCACCTCCCTGATGGTTGCATTTGTTTTGTTGAAATGTTTGCCAGTAATTTGTAACACTCATGTTTGTAAAACATGTTACAGAGTATTAGTCACATACTTAAAATGTGCGCAGCTAGGGACAAAAACAGCAGCAAATTTTTCTTGTTTTCTCTGTGAATGGGAAAATATAAGAACAGCATAGGGGTGAGAAAACAAAGTTAAAATTCAGGAACAATTTTGGGGTTTTTTTCAGCTAGACGGGGCAAACTCAGCTCTGAAGCATAGTCCCCTGTTCTTTATAAGCCTCATATAGGCTTGATGGAAGAAACCATATTCCTGTAAAAAACTCATAAACTGCAACCCCAAATATCAGCCACGTCACAAGAGAAAAGAACCTCTCAAATAGAAAGCACTTCAGAAAAAAACCCCAAAACAAGTTCCAAAACTTTGGGTTTTGAAACCAAGTTGCCAAAATTATCACTGAAAGAAAATCAGCTTCTGGCTCTGCCCCAGATTTCCTCCACCTACGCTTTGAATGGGGACCCACCCAGTGGAGACAGCAGGTGAGTGTGCTTGCTGTGATAACAGCCACTCCTGAGTTTTCCACCTGACACAGACAGCAGTGGAAGTTGCAGCCCAGTGAGTTGGCTGACTGGGGAGAGCCACACCATACCCTCCTACCCAGTTGGCACGCGTCAGCCTAAGTCAAAGCCTGCATCACCCCATCCTCAATGCCACCACACATCCCAGGGATGGGCCACATCCCAGGGGTGGCATCTGACTTCACTGTTACTGACACTGATCATATCTAACAAATATTTTTGCACAACCCCTCCAAGATTTACACTGCCAGTGCTAAGAATTGAATCTAGCCCCAGAGGAGTCACAGGAGCCTACTGGAAAAATGACCATCCCTGTCCCTGTGAAGAGCCTTTACAGAAGCTCACTGTAGTCAAGAGAAACTCCTTGACTGGGAGCCTCTGCTTAATCCATTAGCATCACTCCGACAACATATCTAGTTCTTAAGACAAAGATTTGGGGTTATAACAGGTGACAAATTAGTGTCCCAATTCCCCATGGACCCACCACAGGTTTTTCCAGACTTTGCTGAGACTTTCAGGCAGTCGGTGGAGACATGGCAGAAAGCAGAGAAGCTAATGTAGGTCATAGGCACTGCAGGTCTGATGAAAAGCTACAGTACTTTCACTCTGAATTTCATCAATGTAAATGTAAACCTCTGGCCTCCACAGTAAAAACACAGAGCTAGTGAACACTACTGCAAGTGAACTTGGGGACTACTAACCTACATCCTTCCCAGTTGAAGTCATTCTGTTTGCTCCCACTTCTCACCTGAAAGCAGTTAATGAAGATGCTAGTGGAGGTATGTCATACAGACATAGCATGAAAATAACTAGATCTACAAACCGCCTTACTCCTTTGATCTGCTTTATCTGATCAAATTAATCAATGGTTATGACATTTTGTAATTTTACACTTAAAGGAGTACCTCAACGTAAGTCCTTCAGATCTAGGAAGATCCCTGAAGAAACTCAAAACGTTATTTATATAGACAAGCACTGCTTTTTAAAACTGCTTAGCAGATAGATATTTCTTTATTAAACAGGACAAAACACAACTCAAGTAACAGATCAGTAAGAATACTGAAGCCGCCTTTGCCCATGCACCTGCAGAAAGCCTCAGCACCACAGTGGCAAGCTCACGTTCCTCTACCATTGCAAAGGCAATTTGTAAACATTCTGGGAAGTAGTGTCTATTGGATCTCAAAACATATTTAAGCAAAAATAAAAGCCGTCATTTAAAATGAAACATGGAAAATGCAGGGGTTGTAAGCAGTGTGTTATTTTTCTATCTATCCGCCCTAAAAGACATTCCAGCAGACATTGCTCCCTTCCAGCCTTCTGCAATATGACCTCAGAAAATGATGTTGCTACAACGTCAGTGGATTGCAAAACACAAACAAATAAAAACTGTTCTGGTTTCCCTGAGAGTGTTCTCAGCCAAAATAGATATGCACGATTTTCCTGTAAAGCAGAGCGCAATGTTAGAAACAGGACAGCAAAAAGTAATGCACAAATAAGACCTTACAGCCAGGGCGTGTTGATCACCTTATAGAAAGCATCACCGCGTAACTCCTTCAGTGCCAGAAAACATTAAATTATCCTGGAGCTTTGGAGGAAACCAAACTAAGGGGATGCCTGAAAAGCACAGTAATTTAGAATACTGTCCTGGCTCCGGCCAGGACAGGGTTAATTTTGCAGTAGCCAGGAGGGGGCATGGCTCAGACTCAGGGGTTATTCTACACCATCACATGTCACTGCTGTGTTGTCAGGTTGGAGGGAAGGGAGTCTCTTCCAGGGAGAAGGGGTTCCTTTTGGTCAAGTGAGCATGGCAGAGGGAGCTGTCCAGTCCTGTCTGTTGCTGGGGGTCTTCTGTATGAATCCTTCCTTTCCTGTACCCTCTGTCGTAAGTATTGTTGCTGTTATCGTTTGTTTTCTTATCTCATTGCTCTTTGCAGTAAACCGGTCTCATCTCAACCCGTGGTGCCTCCAATTCTCCTCTGCAGCAGGGGAGTGGCCAGGAGGGGAGCGAGTGAACAGAGCACAGGTTTTAGAGGGAATTCTAAATTGGGACATACCATTCCTAAACTATGACAGATAGACACTTACTTCTCTTCCCCACCTAAAGACCTAAAACCATATACGTGGATGAGAGCGTGCCAGCAATACCATTTGGTGGCCTAGCTTTGATTAAAAGGGGATACTAGTACCAGTGATATTACATTAATGGAACTGTGGAATAAAATGTTTTGCTTTCAAAACTTGTGAATGCCCAGGCGACCTGTGGAAGAGAAGGGAGCAAATGGATCTCATAAAAAAGGACATTTTGGTGGAGAAGCAAATGAAAGAATATCTTCCAACAACCCATACTGAAGAAAAATCAGGTCATCTTGAGAACAACTGCCTGCTCTGACTGGTCCCATAGTACTTCTTGATGCATGATGTCAAGGACTGCTTGATGTATCTAATAGAATCTTCAAGGACATGTGACCTTTGTCTACGGATGAGAAAGCAAATGACAAAGGATGCTAATGGACATGATGCCGTGAACCTGGACCTAAGTCTTGACTGATAGGAAACTGGCAAAATCCAGACAAAAAAATGGGGCAATCTTGTCATTATCTTTTCAGTTACCACTCTAAAACAAAGAGCTCTGCCCAACAGCCATTTTCCTTCTTAATCAACTGGGAATCAGATCAAAACAAACAGAAAGGTGTTTCAGCAGAGCTCAGAACCTGCAACAGCAAGCAATTCAGAGTAGCCAGAATGCAAATTTACATGCTGCTACCTCCTTTCAACACAATGTTTTGCCACTTGTCCAACATGTCCACTGGCAGGGAAAGTAGCATTAGCTGGTTATGTTATCATTACCAAATGACATTTTCGTGAACTACGCCTCACTACTGCTTACGAGTTTCTTGCTTTTCATTCCAAGTGGAGGCTTCAATTCTCAGAATAATCTGCAAATAAATTTGTGGGTACTTTCAACCTGGCACAATTCCCATGTCACTGACTGTGACCTATAACTTCTCCATTAAATCCAGAATTGCTTTACCTGAAATCAGTCAAGGCACTATCTTTACAGGAGACCCTTTCAAACGCAAAGGTAGAGGCACACTGGCTTGAATCCAACTAAAAGTCTTTGAGGAGCATATTAAACACCTTGAGAAATACTGCAAGCAGTAAACCAGTGGAAGTAATTTTCTAATTACTGTCAGAATTTTCAGGATCTGAGGTGGACAAAATTTAAGAGGCAGTATGACATTCCTAAACCTGTAATAGAAAAAATGGGACAAAGGAATGTAGCAAAAGCTGTACTATTACCAACACCTGTTCCTCAGCTAAATATCACAGCCTGGCTGTGTTTTGGCCATTTCCCGCAGATATCCCACTTGCACTTCTGAACAAGTCCAAAACAATCGGCATAAAGCAGCAGGAGTGGCACAAAGCAGTACAAAGTACATGGCATTAATGTAGCTTATCTCTATCCTGTCAGCAATATGGTTGCGACAGCTTGTTCTGGCTTTCCACCTCTGCCTACAGCATCACACTCAGCACACGCCCCTCTGTCTCTCTCAACAGGTGGCACGACCCACCGGCTCTCCCAAACTAAAGAGTCGGAGTCTTTGTTTTTGTTTCCAGCCACAAGGGTTTGACTGACTGCATTCTGCCCTTAGCCACCCCGTCACCTAATTAGCTGGGATACTAAACTGCTTAGTAGTATTTCACTTTCCATCACAGTGTAAGAAGACCAGGTTACTAACGGATTAGGAAGTATAACATTAAGGTGTTACATATACAAAGAGAGTTGCCTGTCCTAGTCTCTTCTAAATCTTGCTCAGAGGGGACCTGTTAAAAGACAGGAGATGCCAAAAGGAAAGCAATCCTGAAAAAACAAGGTGATGAATCTGGACTATGGTGGAAGTGGCTGCATACATGACCCAAGAGAAGGAAAAGGAGCATTATGAGGAGAGAGCAGTGATTGACATCCAGCTCTTCTGGACAGGCAGACAAATGGAGCAAGCAAGGGCATAAATATGAATATATTTTTAAACAATCCACATACATCAACAGCCAGAATTTAATGGCTGTGGTCACTAAGGGATAAAAAGCAGAACCAGCTCACTGCAAATGAATAGGAAAGCCTGTTAGCATGTCAGTGATACTGCTTCAGATTCTTTTCAAACAGGAAGCAGCCTCCCATGAAGGTAGAGAACTTCAATAAGTTACCTGACCTTGGTTTGTTCCCAAAGGTCATATAACCAAAATTTGGTTTACATCTCCAAATATATTCTGTTTCCTGTTCTTTTCTTTAATTGGATCGTACACCACTGTAACTTGTGGATTTTGCTCAAATTTCTCTCCATGGCAGGTTTACTAACTTACAGGTGGCCTATAAAGAGGTAAAAAAAAAAACCTGTTCCAGTCAAAAGCCAGGCTACTCCTACATTACTTTCTGTATCACATGGCTACTATAGTAGAATACTCTCCATGCTCATCACCTACGCTTACCACTTTTCTTTCATGGGGCTCTTGTAAAGTCAGCAGTAAATCTGCTTCCTGTATCTGCCCACCGTTTCTCTCATGTTATGATCAGATGACACATGAATCCATTTATATTGGTATCTCATTCAAGGATGCTCTACTCCCTTTGCAAAAAGAATACAAGAGTCCCTTGGCCCCTGTGTGCAGGATTTGGTGGGCAAGAGAGGGGGAAGAAAGTTTGACACTGTTCTCTCAGAGGATGCCCCGAGGTGCTCCAGTGCTTTACAACTCTTCCACCAGAGCCCACCAGCCAAACAAAAGCAGCACCCAGGCACCGGTCACCCTCACTGCCCTGCACTTGGTGGCCCCATCACAAAACTCACACATGCAACTGGGAAATCTTTGATGCTTTCTTGCTGAGCCTGCACAATTTAAACACCTACCACAGTCTCCGGGGGTGGGGCACTCCAGTTTCTGGGCATTAAGTACACATTAACAGTAGCCTGCTTTTATGAGCCTCTCCTCGGGAAGGTAAATGCTATCTCTTTGAGGTTGGTAATGATCAACGAAACTGCACATTTGCCACCCAGCTAACCTAAGTGCCCAGAGAAAAAGCTGCAAACCTGTGTATTCAACAAGTTTTTCCACTTCCATGATACCCTAGAGCAAACAGCAGTTTGCTAATGTTTACTGCTTTAGGTTTAGCTTCTTCTGTTGCTGTAGCTTGCTTTGAGATCCATAAGTGTACACATGCTACAAACGCGTATTAGAGACTTCCACAACTACTCTGCATCTGGAGCGACACTTCACTCCAGCCTATTTTCCAAAAGGCAGACAGTCTTGGAATTGAAAGCACCAAGGGGAAAGTTTACTCATGTTTTAGGAAACTATGCCAGTGATTCCCCTTCTGCCCCATTTCAAGGGGTATTCTACTTTGTTCTATTTCTCCAGCTCACTGGGACTCCAGCTCACTAAAAACAAAAATATTTTTAGAGCCCTTGACCTGCACCACCACTGAATGACCACCAACACAGACATGCCCCCATGTTTGCCTGCATCCTGGCCACAGTTGGGCTGCATTGCAGTCAGCCTGTACCTGCACTGAGAGCCAGCAGTGATGGTCTTGGGCATGAGCTCTGCTTTGCTTCTTTGGGGCTCCAAGCTGCTACATCCACATGGTCAGCACAGTGCAGGGGTGCACCAGCTCACATGGACATGTCCAAAGCAGCCCTTCATTTTGGTCCTTCCCGCTGGTCTGAATCACCAAGGTGACACCATGTACCGAGGGACAAGTGACAGAGAAAAACCTCTGAAGAAAAATATTTGAGTCCTCTGTCTTTTGCCAAGAAGGAATAACATTCATTCATGCTTGAAGTTTTGGTTCAGAAGTTTCAGTCCCGTTGGTAGAACAGGTTGGGCCAAGCAAAAGCACAGCCAGTTTGTGATTCATTGCAGATTTTTTTATTTCAGCCTACAGTTTATGTTTTAGTCCCTCTACCTGTCTACCCTGTCAATAAAAAGAATCAGCAACTCCCCACCTCAGACATTTAGCAATCTCACAGAACACCGGTGACTTGTTCAAAGACACATCAAGCCTGTAGTAGCAGAAGTTTGTTTTTTTGGGGATTGAATTCTTACAGCTTTGAGCTTCTCATCCACATTTCTGGAAACTACTGGATCTGTGTTACAGCTGCCACTCTACTCATCCTGCCCCACCCCTGGTAGCTTTTGCCCTAAATAAAACAAGGATATTAGCATGGCTACAAACCAGATGACAGACCTAACTAGACTTCAGTCACAACCGTACCAGTCATTATTACTTAAATCAGCCTGTGCTTCCTTGTTCTTCTATCTCTGTATTTAAACATTGTGTTGATATACGCCAAGTTCCCTACGGCACTGTAACACACTTTATTCATGTCTCACATGTGCTTGTTTGCTTAGATGGTGGGAAGAATAAATCCCACTTCTACTCCCCACTCACTCCTGTTAAATAATACCAGCACTATGGATAAAAATTAAATACTACTGATAATACTGCTATTAGTAACATACTAAATTAGCCTCTTAAATAATAAAGAAAATGGATTTGCTCACAAAACAGGTAAGTAGCTGAGAATGTGGCACCATGTAATTGAAACTTAACCCCACTGCTACATTTGCATTCACAGAAAGACCACAAACTTTGAGTAAAACTATATTCAAATGATTTGGCTGAATTTGGTGCTCACAGCCTGTGTTAGGCTGACACTTTTCTGAGAAGGCTCATGAACTGGTTCCATTAGACCTTCTAAAACCTTCTGATGACAGGATGTGTTAATAAGCAATGGGATTTGGGGTTAATAAGCAAATGCAGTTTGGGAGCTCCTTGAGACCAAGTAAAAGCTGGTAATGTGTCCATGTGAATTTAATGGCTGCACTGATCCAAAAGAGCAACAGTGCAAAAACATTCTCAAGCAGCTGCTTCTCTTCCTCACCATTGCATACTAAAGCATTTTAAACCATGCAGTTGTTTAAACTATAGGGGTGGCACATTAAGCACCCTTCCTGCATACATCCTGCAGCCAAAATAAAAATGTGAAAATCCTAGTACAAAACCTAATCATCCTGCAGCTAATATAACTGAAAAGTGACAGAATAATGTCTTGATGTCCTGGCATGGCTTATTCTTGTATGCTAATGCACTTCGGAGAGAGTGAGCAGTCCTGGAAAACTCTGCATCCAAAGCTCCACAAACCCACCAGCACTTGGGCTCCTTCACTATTTAGATGGTTTCCCAGCAAACTTTGTGAGCTTTCTGAATGGTGTCTCTGGGGGCAGAGTTTTAGACCTAGAGCTGCAGTTCCTTCCTTACACTAGTCAAAAGCTCTTCATGAGATGTCTCTGCAACTTCAGGTCAGCATCCTGCAAGAGAGCTCATCCCAAATGCTCCCACACCCACTGCTTCTTAGTCTATCTGGAAAAAAAAATCTCTGCTTCCTCCAAATTAAACATTTTACAAAGAGGTAAAATGGGCTGGAAAATACTTGTCTCTGATGAGGAAGTCAGACAGGCAGCGAGAAGGTTGGGGAACTAAAAATCCCTGCAGCTGCCTGCCAGCAATGGGCACGCATCACTGCTCCCGTGGCTCCCTGGGCTGCAAGTGTGTGCCACATGAAGTAAGTCCATACCTGATGATTAAATTTCTAAATCATCGTTTCCATGCAGTGCCTGGGGGCAAAATATAGGGCTCTGTCATCCTTCCTGAAGCTGTTAATACTGGACCAAAAAAATTAGAGGAAAAGAGTGGAAACAAAAAGCTGAAGGAAACTAAATTCAGATGATGGCAGTGAGTTGGGTCAGTGAAGGCAGCTTTTTCTTTTTTTTCTTTCTTTCCCTGCTCAATGCCAGACTTGTTTAACAAGACTCTCCTTGGTGAATTTTCTTTTGTAATTAACAAATGAAAAGGAAACATGCTTCTCTGCCTTAAAAGAAAAGACAAAGAAACAATGCAGCTGCCTTTTGCAATCCATTTCCATTTTTAACATTAGGAAAAGGTTTTGCTGCCTCTGCTTAAGTACAGTCTTACTTTTCAGCCTTCTTTAGTTCGGGAGGGAGAGGGGGAACAAGCAAGTGTCCTAAATGATTGAGGATTTCTGCATTCATATTAAATGATAAACACCAACAAAGTAACAGTGAGAAACAGTTTCTAGCATGCAGGCTGGGCAAACCTATCACAACAGACACAGCAGGTGGCTGATCTCACAAGGCCTCAAAGATTATCTTGCTCTTCAACCTGTGCTAACCACACATGCTTTTAATTTTTTTTTTTTTAAAGATATTTTGATGCCTTACAAAGGCTCACACAACTCTTCCCTGCCTCATGTCTATTAAAAAACCCTGGCAGGTTGAGTTTGCTCTCATGCAAGAGGGAAGGTGAGAAAGGTATATAATCTCTTCAATTTTCTTGGCACCAGAACAAACCCACAGACGCCAGCCACCACTAAGTATAGGCAGGAAGATGACTCCCCGTCATTAGGACATCCAAACTCTGGGAGACTCTGCTTTCCAAGTGCAAAACTGCTTGCCTGCTTCAAAGATGGGGCTTGGCAAGTTTGGGGAAAACAAAAATTACGGACTAGGTGATGGGCTGCATGACCCTTGAGGTCCCTTACAAAATTAAACTAGGCTTGGGCACTCCTGCCTGTACCCCATCACTTCCTGCATGACTGTGCTGAAAGTGATCACTGGGAGCACAGACCCAGGAGAAGAAAAGCTCGATGGTGCTGGGTACGGCTGGGTGTGGCGCACGAAGGTGGCAGACAAGTACTCACCTCTACCCTACAACAGAGTACCTGCAAAGAGAAACATGCAAACATAGCACTTTTAATTTGCAAAAGCTTCTTCCAACACAAATCCCCCAGGCTGCAAGGCTGGGACTTGTTGAGCAAGATGTACACAGTGAAACTCTGACTGAGATGCCTGCACAGCATGACAACGTAGAAACGACAATATACAGCTGTCCTCTGGGCAGGAAGCTTCCTACAAACTGCATACCTAGGAGAGCTGCAGAGCTATCAGCAAGGAAGGGAAATCTAGAGAAGGAAAGAAGGAAAGGAAAAGTAAGTTTGCAAGCATTAAGAGACACAAAAATCTGCCCTTGCACAGCCACATAGTGACTGTCAGCCCAGCTCATTTGCTGTATCGTCTTCTGCATCCTTGTAGCCCAGTGGCAAAGAATGGCCTCTATCTCCAGGGCCCCTGAAGAGAAGTGCTGTCTAAACCACTCAGACACAGACACCAGGAGCTGGGATGAGGCTTGAGAAATGTCTCATTACTCTGGACCTTGAGCGGCTGCAGTGGCAGTGGGATCCTCAGGGATCCCAAAGTGTCCCTGTGATGGGATCAAGCCTGCCTCCAGCACAGTGCTCTGCAGACCCACGGGTTCTGGCTGCACCCATAATAGCTGGTAGCTCAACCCAAAACAAATAAATTAAAATAAGATTCCTTTGGGGCTGACTCATAGCAGAAGTGTAGTCTTTTACCAGCCTGTGCTTCCCTTCCCCCATGTGTTCACCTCCCTCACAGGAGAACGATGAAGAACTCCAATTTACCAGTGAACAGGCTCCCACACCTCCCCAAGCCAAGCCCAGTTTTGCTCAACACTTCACATCCCCGCAGCTACACAGACAGTTTAAAAGGCTCCAGTTTAGAAGGCAACTCAGAGCCAAATGGTTAAACACCTTACTTGACAAAGCTCACTGAGCAGTGCCCATGCACAGATTCCACCTTCTTTTTATTTGTTTTGCCGAAATGCTTTGCTGCATTAGTGCATTGACTGGGCTGACAGTGCGTTCCTGGGAACTAAACAGTAAACTATGTGCTAGCCCATTCCTAGCAAATTTGTCCCTTGTAATAAGAGCATATTTTTGTCTGGCTTGGTTTGGATCAGTGGCATTTGTTATACATCACTACAGAATAAAAAGAGGGTAAAGATTTCAGAGTTTGACCCTACACTGTGTGGGCAGAAAGGAAAAAGGGAGGCTGGCTCTTAGTGATAACAATATTTATCTGAGCTCAAGACTTGGTAAGTCTTGAAGTTTTTACCAATTGATGTTGACAAGCGTTTTGTAGTTTCAATCCCCTTCCCAAGAGACCTCTTTAAGAACAGCACTGCACTGCACTGATGGCACTTGGCAGCTCAGCCATTGTGGCAGCTGATGCCAAAAGGGCTGACAGGGAATTAACTGAGTCACTCTCTCACTTCAGGTCAGCCCAGGTCATGGCTGAGGTGATGTGGAGAGACCTGCACCAATAAACCTGTATGGGTGGAAAAAGGGCTGCCAAGCTGGTGTTTGCTCCCAGTGCTAAATGTGCTTTTCTACATAATTCTCTAGCTGTGACCATGGATGTATCAAAAAAAAACAGAATCACAGAACCTTTTAGGCCAAAACACACCTTTAAAATCATCGAATCCAACCATTAACCCAGCACTGCCAAGTTCACCTCTAAACCATGTCCCTAAGCATGACATCTACACGACTTTTAAAACCACCAAGGACAGTGACTCAACTATTCCCCCAGGCAGCCTGCTCTAGTGCCTGTCAACCCTTCCTGTGAAGAAATGTCTTCCTAATATCCAATCTAGACCTCCCCTGGTGCAACTTGAGGCCATTTCCTCTTGCCCCATCACTTGTTACTTGGGAAGGATGTAAACAGTATGGAGCCATACTCCTCTTGGTGGCGCCAAGCAGTAGGATGAGAGGCAATGGGCAGAAACTAGAACACAGAAGTTCCATCCAAGAAAGAATTTTATCATGAGGGTGACTTAGCACTGGAACAGGTTGCCCAGAGAGGTTGTAGAGTCTCTTCTCTGGAGATATTCAAAAGCCATCTGGACACAGCCCTGAGTAACATGTGCTACGGGACTCTGCTTGAGCAGGGAGGTTGGACTAGATGATCTCCAGGGGTCCCTTCCAACACAAATCATTGTGTGATTCTGTGAAAAAAGACCACTCCACACCTCACTGCAACCTCCTTTCACATAACTGTCGAGTGTGACAAGGTCATCCCTAAGTCTCCTTTCCTCCAGGCTAAACAACCCTAGCTCCCTCAGCCACTCCTCATGGGACTTACCCTCTAGACCCATCACCAGCTTCACTGTCCTTCATTGGGCACAAACAAAAGTTAGTGCAACTTATTGGGAAGGGAGGGCAGGGAATGACCCTTGCTTCAGGCATAAACTGGCAGAAAGCACCGATTTCTATAGCTGAGAAACACAGATCAGCAACTCCAAGCCAAACATAAATGCTGCAGGCAAAGCTGCTCTACTGCCTGTCAAAGAACAAGCATATTTGTATCCTGTCCTTTTTATCTGCACAGGCCCAGTGGGAAATAACAGAGAGAGGATGCCAAACACTGCCAAAATACGTGGTGAAACTGCACAGAAGCCAGAAAAGCTTTCACCTCTCTCTGACTGCCAGAGAAACACTTAGGTCTGGTCCAAGCTTAGGGGCATTAATAGAAAATTCCTTAAAATTTCAGAGCACTTTGAAAAAGTTGCGTATTAATTGGTGGACCCTGTTTTTGTCATTTGACATCCCTAAGTCAGACAGCAAAACTCAACAGCTTTAACAATCTTACTTTATTTCTTAGTCTCCCAAGTCCCTATCCAATGGTTTTTCTTGATTAAGCAACCTTTCTTAAGGGACTGATCAGCTTTCAGTGATCTCTCTTCCTGTGTGACTTATTCACAAGCAGAATTGTACTGAACATCTATTCCCCTTCCCTGGGGTTGCTTGCAGTACCTCTGAAGTGTTTCATTCTGCCTTTTCCTGACTGGATTGGACAGATTACCACTCCCTATATGGGTGTGTTGACTATATCTACATTGCTTAGTAAGTGAAAAAGAAACATTTCAAAAAGCTATTCTTCATCTAAAAAATTCACATGGCCCAGCCTTCAAGAGTGAGTTAAACAAAGGTATCTCAAGGGCGGAACTACAGATCTGACCGTGTTCCTGCTGTGGTCAACCACAGGAGTCAATTCAAGCCATTTACAACCTCTGCATCCTTACAACAGGCATTAGCTGGGAGTCAGAAGGGGATAGATATCAATGCAGGCTTGCCTTCCCACTTCCTTGTGTGATTTCCACTCACTGCACACAGGTGGCATCATCCCTGGTCCCACTACAGCTTAGCTTCTTCCCAAGAAAAACTGAGAAGTCCCTAGGCTGCTGAGGAACATTCCATACAAAGTAAGAGCAAGTTGCACTCTACTAAAGAAAAAACCCAATTCGTCTCTTTCTATTAATTTTTGGCCTGTACAACCCAGCTGAACCCATTACAGTTCATTTCACTGGCATTTGTGCCAGTGCTACAAGACTGTAATTTGCACTGGTGCCAGGTTGTCTGCATTGCGAATCTGCATTGTACAACCCCATTATACTTACTCCAGTGCAGGTTTCTCTAGGGTGTGTCTGAAGAACAGAAACAAAACCAGAACTTACCAGGAGCAAAAGTAACTGAGCTTCATCTTTGGTTTACGATAGCTCACTGGATGCATCATGTATGTTACATATGAAAGTACCACCTGATGAACTTCACTGTAGGTCACTTGAAGTATCTCAGTTTAGTTATCCAGATGTAAAATAAATGTGTATTTTCTATGTCTGCATCATCTTCTTAAAACTTTGGAGACCCCCACCTCCTGCAACGTCCTGCAACACAACTGTTTGTTGGAGCCTGCTTACAGCACAAAAATCAGAGATAATAAAGCCAAGAGGGAAAACTATCTTTTTCTGCTCATTTCTCATACCTGTGCAAAATGCCACAGCATTATGAGACACATAAAGACATGTTAATATGGAGAGATTCACAGTAACAACTACCCATATACAGTACTTTTCCTAACAGTGGACTGTTGGTAAATGCAGCTGACTTCCAGCCGTAATTACTACATAAAGTGGTTCACCTGCTTTAAATGCCTGCGTAACCTCGTTACTGCTCACATTCTTCTCACACTCTGCCATTTTACAGACAGAAGACTGCGTTAAAGAATAGACTTGGCCACAGTCTTACCTGTGCTTTTGAGTCCCTTCTGTGGGGAAACGCTGTCCAACAGCAGAACTTAGCAGGAACAGATTCAAGACTTCTTCCCCTTTCTCTCTCCTCCCTGACTCACTCTCCTTATACCCAGGTCTCTATATAGCCAAACTAGTCTTGATACTGGGTCGCATTTGGTTTTACCCAAGTCAGTGCCAACCCTCCTGCCCCACAATCTTTCTTACCTTGCAGACTTTTTGGTGTCTGTGGGAGAAAATAAGGCACAAAATATTGCCCAAGACCCTGCCTCTACTCAAGTGCACTTCTGATTATTCACTTCATTAACTGACTGTATCAGGGAACTGCAGCATCAAGCACATCACATGTAGGGCACATCTACATTCTCCTTTTCAATATGTCTTCGTGATTTGCAATGTATTTCTCTCATTTAGAAGCAGAATAACATTTCCTAACATAGACTGAATTTATTCAGATGCATAGAAGTCAGCTGTCTTTACCACTCACAGATGCACTTCAATGTAATTAGTTTCATGACTATTCTCATTTGAACTTTTGCCACTAAAATGTTAATGAGTAAGACCAGATAGTGGCTTGGAAATGGGATATAGATCCTTTCACAGTTTGCTAGCTTAGATCTGGCCCATGCTCACCATGACCAAAGGTCATTACTACCTGAAGACTATTTGATAATCTGCATGAGACGAGCTGGTAGTATTAAGCCCATGCTTAGCAAGAAACAGCCTTATCATTTCCTCTCAGCAGAAACACAAAGCCGAGGAGGGACACTGCTACTTTTACACAGCTGTGGTCAGAAAATTTCAGGACACTTCACCCAGCATCTTTCACTGGCAATGAATTCCATGAAGGTGAAAGAGAAATAATTGGAGTTGAAAAAGCTTGTGGATTTTTTGTGCAAGATACAATTAGCCTCTCTGACTCACTGTCAGAGATTGTTTGCTTTTAGCACACTTGTAAAGAGAACAGGAAAAATAAATAAATACTAAACCCATAAAAGATCATACTGTGTCTAAGGTTTAGCCAGTCACTCATTAGGTTCAGAAGTGCATTTAGGGATGTGAACCATGTTAATCCTGATATGTTGTGCCCTCTTGTCAGTCCAGCAAATGAAAATACACACAACTTTCAGCAGTAGCCAACACATACTGTATCCACTCCTTTAAAAAATTATACTCTTCTGTTTGGTACTGATATAATTCAGCCCATACATAAGCACATACGAAAATTAATAAATTCACCCTGACAGCGTTCCAGTGCAAGCCTTAAAATATATTGCTACCTTTTCACAGACAGTAAAATGTGACAAGGACATGCAACAAAATTATTTGCTTAAGGATTTAAATGAACTGGGACTTGTTAAGTTTTCATGGGGAACTTTAGGATGGGTAGGCACAACAAAATTATTCAAACAGAAATTCCAAGCACTCGAGCTGGCAACCCTTCTCTTATGACTGCACATGGGGCTTGACCGAGGTTATGTTTCTCACTAACAGGATGATACCTCCAGCACCATGTTCCTTCACCTTGCCATCTAACTCTTGCCTTTACTCAGAGTCACAACACAGACGCCCAACGAATCCTGAACAAGCCCACTCCGCAAGCACCGATTTTGACAAAATAGGCAATGTGTGCAATAAATGCAATTGCCTAGCCTACCCTAGGCTTTCCCCTTCTTTAGTCTCTGAAGAACAGTTTTATTTGGACTGGATTATCTTCTGCAAGAGATTAATGGTGGGAGATCTCACAAACCCTCACCACTGTTTTGGCCACGAAAAATGAAATTAAAACTGCCAAGTGGCACCCAGTCTTCTGTGGATTTTACACTATCATCAGAGCACTCTTTCAAATGTAGTTACAGGCTACGGTCTTCCAACGTCCACATGTGCAGATGTAGGATAAATGACATGCTTGCAGGGTGCTGTTATTTCATCAATTTTTAAAAATTAATGATCAAGACTTAGTTTTTAGTCATCATATAAGATAGTAATTCTAGCTTTTTTTTTTTTTTTTACAGAAAAAGGATTGCAGCTTTGGTAAAAACCAGTCACTGCCCTAACTGGGAAGTTGTCATATATTTACATTTACATGCATATGACTGAGCCTCAGCAATTGGCAATACATGAAAGAGCCAAGAACAAGTTTTTGAGCGATGTTGTCTTAGATGTCGCAGGAGATAGTGACTGTAAATGCCTGCGGCTTTCAGATGCCAAGATCTTGGCAGCCAGTCTGGTTTTCAGAGCAGAGCTGCTCAGTACCCTTTGCAGACTCTCATAAGGTGTTTCTGACTAGGAAACTCCCAGGGAGATATTATAACCATCAGTCACTTTGAAAACCTTGAGACCCAGCAGATATCCAATATTAGGTATCTCACTTCATGCACATTTCAAAGAGAAACTTTCACATTACATGGTGCAGCCTTAACTCCATAGTTACTGGCCTGCTCATAGGCACTCTTTTCCTACCATTTCCAGATTTCACACAAATATTGCAGCAGAGTAATGAATGTCACGTTAAGATTCAATTTAATTAGTTAAGAACCCTCCAAACCTGACACCACATAAACAAAATGGCTTTCGCCTAAATTACACAGGCACCCTTCAGTAATAACCCAGCTGCTCTGTGCTTTCACTCGTTCGTCTCCAGCTGGGATATGGAGTCACCCCTTTGGTCCTTGCATAAACACCTGCTTGCACACAGACAACTTTCTAGGTAAAACCCTCAACACTAAAAAAGGCTTCAACTAACAAAACCTTTGAGACACTACGGTGTCTTGATGAGGGACTAGTGCTTTTCTCTAGGAAGCCACACCACCAGTCAGTGCTGTCATCTCAACTACAGCCGCATTCAAATTATTTGTTTATTGACTGAAATACTTATTCTAAACACACTGGATGGCAGCTTCCAAAACATATTGATATTACAAGGCAAAGGCAACAGAAGAATTACCTCAGTGTAGCAAAACCGAACCTGAATTCAGTGACTTGACAGGAAGAAAGTGCACTTTTACAGCACTGCTTGAACACAAAGCTTTGATTCTCTAGAAATGGGGCACTTTATTCTGTACTTATATTTTTCCTCAAATAGCAAGGTATGGTACTGTTGTACTACTGACAGATCTTTTCACTGTTTGCAATGATAATTCCTTTTTTTTCAAGTATTTGGGATTCTTCTGAAGTGGGATCTTCTGAACTTCACAGTGACATTCCTGAAATAACTCTGAAGAAGAAATAATGAGCCTCCCGTTACTTTACAGGTTCTCTAATACAACATAAGCAGCTTTACAAGGCTTAGCTTGTCTCTGCTGACCTAACTGCATATTTTATTCCTACAATAAACTAAAATAAGCAGGCTGCTTCCACAACAATTGACTAATTAACATAGTGCTTTTGTTACTTTCTTATTAAAAAACAATCCTAGTCTTTCAAAAATCAGACATACCAAGTAACAGCAGAGAAGATTACTAGAAAGAGAGATAGACAGAGACACACATATATCTCAATGAGCAGATCAGTGTGCTACAGTTGTTTTGTGAGGTTTGTTTTTGGTTGCTGGGTTTTTTTTTTTAATTTCCAGCCATTTAGGGTGGTTTATTTCATTGCCTCTGATTCATTTTCTCAAGTGCAGACACTGCTCAAATCCCTGTTGGCTGCTGTGTTTGAGCACTCTCCAATCAGCACTACGGTGTTTATATGGGATCTGTCTGCTACTGAGTCACTGTGTCCCTGCAGAGAGCATGAGGTCACTTGCTGCTAGATCAGAGCACCCACAGGGACCGCCTGGAGCTCAGCTGGACAGGGGAAATGTCTTTTACGTAAGCGACGGGCTCCTCTCTGCTGCCCACCATCAACTGCACTGCCTCTGCTCCAGAAGAACCCAGTACCGGGCTTTTCACTAACACAAACTTTTAGGAAAGACAGGCTTGCAAAATTTACTCTCTGGAACATCTACGTCTCTCGCACTGCGTGAAAGCGATAGCTACACACCCCCAATATATACACTGTGCCTACTGATGTTGGGAAGTATAGGGGGGAGAGGGCATTTAATTGGAACAAACCCCAGAACTGCTTTCTCAGACCAACCCTATCACACCTGTGATGGCAGACAGCATTCAGATGTGATGTCCCCAGTCTACTTCTTTTGTGTTTGCCCACAAAGGAATCAGCAAACAGTGCTTCTAAATTGTTATCATTAAACTCTCAGAACTAGTGTCTTATGGAAAAAAAAAAGACGAGGCAGCATTCAACTCAGTTCAAGCAATCGGGCAGAAAATTACAGGTTGATGCAAACTTAATTCACGAGGGTTTAATAATTTTTTTTCAAGTATTTAGTACTATTTTATCTGACAATTTGTTTTCTGAAACCCAAGTGGCTGCTCTGAGTAGCAGTATTTGATCAAAAATTCTGTCATCCCCTGGTTTTATCCACAGCTAACACTTTTTGCTTTTAGAGAAAAAGTAGTTTGCTACCCATACCAAAGCTCAGTGGCCTCAGTGTTTTTAGCTTCTTCACTTCCCTCATTTTAGCTTTACATTCTGGCTGAATAATTTGGTTAAAGGTATAAGTAAACAAATATAATCCAGAGAAAAATGAAAGGCAATGGTATCTCTAAATACTGTTATATCCACAGCAACAAATAAATAAATCTAATGTAATAAAACTATACAGGTAACAGACTGAACATACATTTAAGCTGATCCTGTGAACAACAAGAGTAAAGAAAGGGATGCATCTTGTCTCCAGCAGCTGTTTACATGACAACGAGCCTTATGTCCCAGAATGCCATCATGAACACCGGTAACACATGAAATGGTACAAATGAAGAACTATGAATGGCAGTTAAAGTAATACAATTTCTGAACCTTGTTTCACTACTGATGTTCCAGAAATTCTACATCAAAGGCTTCTTCCTAGAGACTGATAAGACTATATGCTTTTTCTAAAGATGTGACTATCACAAGAAGAACTGACAGGAAACACTTAAGGAAAGGACAAAATTTTCCTAGGCACCAAAACATTCTACAGTACTCTCATTATGTAGGTTACTAATTTGCTTCAATGCATAATCAGGCTTATTACCAGTCACAAATGCTGTGCATAGGACTTCGCTTCTCAGGCACAGACCCTTGTTCATCCTCCCTTTACAAGATGGAAGAACTCTTCAGTGCTCAGTATTTTCTTTCCTTTCTGGCACTAACATGACAATTTAGGATAAAATCATCAGATAAATGCTTCAATCTTTCCTCAGAGAGCATCTTCTGCGGCCCTTGAATCATCTGCAACTCTTTCACAACTTTTCCATCTTTTCAACAATACTGTCAATGCTGGATACGTGAATAATATTCTTTTTTCAATATCCAAAACAGTTTTTTTACCTTTATTCCATGTTAGTCTCTTTGGACATTGACTCGAGCATGTTCTGTGGAAGGAAAAACCTGACCTGTCCATAACAGCAACAGCTGATGCACCAGCACATCCTCCAAAAGAGGTGTTTGAAATCACAGGACCCTCAAGCACTGTTGGAGTGAGAGCTCCTCTGGACTCAGGCCCAGAGGGCAGCCAAAGCACAGGGATTGAATTAAAACCTTTGGACAAGCTGAAATACATGAAGCCACACCAAAGTGAAACAGAAATACGGATTTTTTAACTTTTAGTAGAAGTATATGCTAAGAGCCTTAAGCATTAAAAAGCTGCAGCAGAGACCTTAAACACAGTTCTTGCTGCAGCAGTGTTACCTTTTCACAGAATTCTTTTACTTCAGACAAAATATAGATAGAACTATACTGCTCACATTTTTTAGATAGAGTGTTCACATAAACAATAAGAGCTGATAGAAACTATATACACAAATCTTACACTTGTGTAAGACTTAATGACTGTTGGAATTAGACCAGGATAGGTTAAGAAAAGAAAAACTAGAATCATATGTTAATCTTTTGGTCAGTTAACAAATATAATCTACATTTCTGTAAGAAAAAATATAGAGTCTATAGAGTCTAGAGTATCGAGTCTAGAAAACAGAGTATATAGAGTATATAGAGCATATAGAAGAACAAGCTGGTTTTGCCTGCTGTTGCTGTTGCTGCTTGCCTTTATCATGTAACCCCCTTCGAACTCTGCCTTCAAGAAAGCTACAAGACTTATAAAATAAAGAACTTATCCCAACAGCAGCCTCCTCTGCTCTTTTACCCTGGTCCAAGAAGGAAGGGTACCCCATCAAAAGCTCAACAAAGCACACTGGATGTACAATTAAACACTGGCTGTGTGCACTTGATTTCTCTAAAAGGCACTTCATCAAAGATTAAAAATAATCAAGAAAAGCTGGGATTTCCTCCCTCTTGCTATAAAAAACAAATATGAAAGCACTCAGAGGTCGAGGCACCAGACTAACTGCAAAATGGTTAAGCTACCCACAAATGTTTCACTGGAGGTCATTCTCAGCCCTTGGGAAGAAATATGAAAGCAGACAAACTTAGGATAGCTACAACTAAAAGCACCACCTAATACCTTAACCACTGCCTCATCAGAACCATGGCCCAGAAGAGCTCCAAAGTGCAGCTCAGTTTAACACATGTTTTACGTATCTTTCTTGGGATAAGGAGGCTGAAGCATCAAAGGAAAGGCTTTGCAAACAACACACTACGCAATTTTGAGGTGAAATTTTAATTGCACAAAAATAAATGCCTTTGGCATTATCATTACAAAACCAAGTTTATCTTTGTCCTCCTGCCTGTTTGGATTGCTCGATTGTGCAAGTGAACTAATCGCCTGGTTGTGCAAGTTCCAGGAAGGTGACATTTTTTCAGCAAATACATTTAAGAAACTGAACTTCTAAAACATAAGATGCATGAATGTGATTGTTTGTTTTCCTGTAATTATTCTAGGCTGTAATTTAAATACCATCCTTCCAAATACAACTATGTAAAAAAAAAAATTCCGCATCATGTGCCTAGATTCAAAAGGCATTTTTTTCTATAGGTATGGATATATTATCAATCCAATCTCACCCTTCATGTTGGATGATCATAAAGTGCTTTTTAATGAAAATTTAGGGGGCAGAAGCCAAGTGGCACTTCACACAGAAACTTGTAATCCAACCAAAGTGATCTTGACGCACACATCTCAATCACGCCACGAAAAATCATCTTACCAAACAGTGCATGTATCACCAGCCAAACAAACAAACATACACTAAAAAATTGATTTTAAGTTTGAACATGTATTTCTTTTTCATTTACCTTTCTGTGTCTTAAGGCATTTTTTGGCAGTAATCCCCATACTGTGTCATTTCATTGTTTCTCCATAAAAATTGCCTTTCAGAAGTTTACATGTATGCATGCATCCATCTCTACAGCACAGCTACATACTCTGGATAATCCAGATGAATAATCCAGCAAATATCACAAAAACGTATAGTTTTTAACTGCAGACTTACAGGGGGACTTTGAGAACAACTGCCTGCACCCTCCTCTGAATTAGCACTACAGAATTCTAGAAAGATCTTAGTCATCTTGGGCAATTCTAGAAGCTTTTAGGCTTGTGTGTATATGCAGTCAAATTCCTCCTTTGGATGCCTCAGAACTAATGCATCTCTGAAGCCAAATGAAACAACGATACAATTCTGAGATCTTCAACAGTGATAAAGCTTACCAGTGGCATCAAGCTGAGTTTGATAGCATTGAAATCTGTGTCTGGTCTCGCTCCTTCTCAGTCAGGAAAATGGACATACCAAGCAGTTGCCAGAACAAAGCCAAGACCAATGTTTACCTGCTGCTCTGCTTTGGTTACTGCTATTAATTATGCACAAATTCCTTGAACTTTCAAGGGGTTATGGATACCCTGATGTCCTAGTTTCATTTTGCTGGCACTTACTAAACTTTCGAAGGACTTGCCTGCCTCAGATGGTCTCATCCTCCTCCGATTCGAAGTTATGTCCTTACTATTACTACTGCAGCATGACAACAAACAGAAAGCCCCAAGGCAAGTGGCACAGCTCATCCCACAGAACTCAAAGGATTATACACGGTAATGTTTATTTGTGCAACACACACAACTTCATGTGTGACCAAAGGGCAGGGGAGTGTTCCCCAACCAGTGTGGCAACCTGCAACCAGCAGAAGCCATAATCATAAGCATACTTCTCTGGGAATGCCTAAAGGGAGGACGGTGCCAAGCTCATACCATGCTCTTCCTCCCATGGCTGGCAAGAGGGTCACAATCTCTCTGCAACTTCTCTTGCATAACTGAGGACTGAATTCAGCCCTCAGTTTTTTTAGATAGCAAACTGAGCTGAAACACCTTTCATCACACAAGGCAATTTGCCTTAATCACTTCTGAGAAGGTGTGTGTAGGCAGGTGTGGAGGTAAAATCAGCCATAGAATCACAGAATTAGTTAGGTTGGAAAAAACCTCTGGGATCATGAAGTCCAACCTTTGAACACCATCATGTCAACTAGACCATGGCATGAAGGACCTCTTGTCCTGTCACTTGTTGCCTGGGAGAAGAGGCCAACCCCCATGAGGCTACACCCTCTGTTCAGGTAATTGTACAAGAGAGTGATAAGGTCCCCCGAGCCTCCTTTTCTCCAGGCTAAACAACCGCAGCTCCCTCAGCCGCTCCTCATAGGATTTAACTCTCCAGATCCTTCACCAGCTCCATTGCCTTTCTTTGGACTCGCTCCAGCACCTCAGTATCTTTCTTGTAGTGAGGGGCCCAGAATTGGACACAGCCCTTGAGGTGTGGCCTCATCACTGCCCTGGTCCCACTGGCCCCACTGTTGCTGATACAGCCAGGATGCCACTGGCCTTCTTGGCCACCTGGGCACACGCTGGCTCGTGTTCAGCTGGCTGCTGACCAGGACCTCCAGGTAATTTTCCGCTGGGCCGCTTCCCAACCTCTCTTCCCCCCAGCCTGTAGCGCTGCCCAGGGTTGTTGTGGATGAAGTGTTAGGACCCAGAACTTGGGCCTTGTTGAAGCTCAATCAACACCCCACTCCCAACCAAAGGTGCAATTAAGGGAAAATTCCCAAATGGCTCCACCCACAGCATTGCACAGGAAATGCAATGGAAATAGAGCGCTGTATTTCTTCTCCAATTATTTTCTGTTTACATGAAGCCCAGCATTGAAGAGACCCTATAAAGGCAAACCCGTAATTGCAAAGAGCTCCCCAGGTTAATCAGGTCTGCAAAGAAAGGTCCAGACCATGCTTCATAGGCTGTTCTCTTCTTCTTTTTCTAATTCTCTCCATCCTGGCCTGAAAGGAAGAGGTTTAAAAATACAAGGCCCTTTTCTACAGACCACTAAGCAAATTCAGGTTTAGCCATCTTTACACTTTCGAGCTGTAAGGAGTGATCCAAAAAGATTAGACAGAATACAGCAAATTTGTTTTGGCCTTACAGGAAACGGCAGCTTGAAGTTCCTTGCAAATAAGCTAACTTTTTAAACCTTTGAGATGCTGATCAGGTTTTGGTAATTTTTTTTTTCTTCTGGACTCATTCTCCAGTCTTCCTGCTCATTGCCCTGCTATTTTAACTGCCTAAAATATACTGAATTGAACTAAATCTAATATAGAATTACGTAATCATTCTAACAACTGAGAAGTACAACGCTAGCGGATTCATTCATTATGATCTTCTAAAATTACTTCAAAATTTGTGTTCTGTGAAGGCTGTGACTGAGCCTAAAAACACTGCAAACCTGTGATTTTTCTCTCCCCACACAGACACTGAAGTGCAGAGAAGAACAGATGGATCTCTCCACAGTTCTGCAAGCATGGGAATGGGGAAAGAGCATGCAGTGTCTACATGAGTTTGCAGCTGGGGCTGTCCATCATTCTTCTACTGATAATAGGTAGTATGGAACAGCATTATTGTCATTCTGTATTGGACACTCTAGTCTAGTCACACCAATCTGTGCAGGCTCCTGCACCACACCTTTTGTTACTGAGCTTATGTAAAAGTTACTTAGCTTATGTAAAAGTTAAGGTATGATTTTATCACCTTCTGAAAGATCACCATTTAAATACAGAGTCTGTCTCCACAGTTAACTCCAATGTGAAGTCCCATGCAGAGCATCCAGATTCCCACACATCACATATTGAAGTTTCAATGCCCTCAGGAATTTGGCTACCTGATTTTGCCTTATTTGATCTGTCAGAAAATTGGCAAAATACTACTGTGCCTGTATTTGGTCTGCTACATCTATTGAATAGTAGGACAGTTATTATGGTCCCACCCATGGAGAGCAAGAAGAAAAAATACTAAATAACAGAAGAGAGCCTGGGTGTCTCAAGCAAAATTATTATTTTATAACTGAACAGCAGCTGTATTAGAGATTAGCTGTTAGTAGAAAAAAACGTGGCTCTAGAGAATAACCTAAAGACAACAGTGATCTTTCTTGGGAGAGCTTTTCCTGCAACGTAAGAACATTACATCTCATTAAAACCTGTACTTTTTTAGCTTAAACCTTTGTGCTTTTTGATTCTGGAAGTCTGTACTTGATACTTTATTACCTACTTACTTGACTTAAGACTGGGTTCTGACTTATGAATCTACTTGCAGAAGATGACTGATTTATAATGCTGGAAACTCTGCTAATATATTCCAGACCACATTGCTAAAATGACAGAAGTTTAAGAATAAGGTCTTCTAAATTAACCTCTTATCAGACTTAGGAATGTTATTCAAACAATACCAAAAATGTACTGTACATAACAGAAGAAGCCACAGAATGGAATTATATACAAAAGAACAGTAACAGTGTTGTTCTATATTTCACTTGGAAAAAGTAACCCTAAAAGGTTTTAAACCTTCTCTGAATTCAATGAAACGAACTTATATGAACTTAAAAATGTATAGCATGTTGGGATTTTAGACCTAGTTCACATTCACTGTAGGAAATTAATAAGAACCAAAATAAAAATTTTTCAATATTCAAAAATTCTAATATAGTTGAAACCTGGGCCTCAATCTTTCACTTTGTGCATGCAGATTTGCTGCATCTTCACCCTGAGGTGAACTGAAAGCAGCTCCCAGAGTGAGAGAAAGGGTACTATCTCATGCAGGACCACAGCCCAGGCTGGTACCAAGTAAAATGCAATGACATAAAACACAAGAGTACACACCATGCATAGTGAAATGGAAACAGGAGTTATCCCCATGTGTCAGTGACTGCAGGTACAGTAAGTCTTTACAAAACAATGCTCGTTACATTTGCTTTTGAGCAGTGCCATAAAATTGAGACACTGCATAATGCTGCTCAAGGATGCCACCATTTTCTACTCAAGGGCAATGAAACATTAGTGTGACTGCAGCCTACTGGATAACACACTAACCTCTGATGAGGAGTCCAAATATAGTTATTTGCCTGACCTGGGTTAGAAATAGGATTACCATTTAAATATATTTCAGAGTCTACTGGAATAAGCTATTTCACTCTACAGTTACCTAATGGCACAACAGACTCCTCTCTCTACAAAGCCCTCGGCACATTACAGAAGTGTTTATTGCTTCTGCTTACAAGCCAAAGATCAAAAGATATCTTAAGCTAAACAGATAATAACATGAAGTGAGAGGCAAGCCATGAAAGTCATACGGACAAAGCACTGACAGCAGGAACCAAAGACTACAGCTTTGGTTAGATCGGTTTCTTCATAGCTGCTTAATCACTGAATTCAACCAGTGAAAGTGCTGTGTAGCCCTTCATGAACTAATAAGCACCCAGAAAAAATTTAGATGAATACTAATAATGGTGTACTTATGGAAAATCATAGAATCACAGAATGGTTTGTGTCAGAAGAGACCTTCAAGATCATCTATTTCCAACCCCCCTGCTGTGGGCAAGGACAGGTTCCACTGGACCAGGTAACTCAAAGCCCTCTCCAACCTGGCCTTGAACACTTCCAGGGATAGAGCATCCACAGCTTCTCCGGGCAACCTGTTCCAGTGCCTCATCACCCCCACAGTAAAGAATTTCTTCCTTATATCCCATCTAAATCTACACTCAGTTTAAAGCCATAACTCCTTGTCCTACCACTATATGACTTTGTAAAATGTCCCCCTCCAGCTCTCCTGTAGCCCCTTTGGGTACTGGAAAGCTACTGTAAGATCACCCCAGAACCTTTTCTTCCCCAGGATGAACAAATCAAATTCTCTCAACCTGTTTCCATAGGAGAGGTGTTCCAGTCCTCCGATCATCTTCATGGCCTCATCTGCACTCACTCCAACAGGTCCACGTCATGTACCCAAATCAGCACTCCCCCTTGGTAATTTGTCATTATTAAACAGAATTTGTCATGTGCAAGTACCGCAATATGCCTGCAATACATCCGTAAGATATCAACATCATCACCGCTTAAGATTCAAGCAGATTTAAACAGACACTGAGATGGATTTACTCATAAATCAGTCAAATATATAAATTCCAGGATTTGCACACATTACCTCAAGTTATTAAACAATGAAGGGTGATCCAAGGAAAGTCAGCAGACATGTAGTGCCAACATACACTAAAGAAAACAAGAGACAGAAATGCTTGACAAAATATTTAGGGAAGTCACATAGGAATAATCTCTGTAAGAGAAACATTTATTTGTATGGCCTTGAGTCTCTTCTCTTTTTGAGTTAGTATTCTTTTACAGTGGCTCATGGTACAGGAAAAGCTTGTCCTATGAAAGCTTTGCCTCAGTAAAGCATGGCAGGGCTGGGTTTGCTTCCTGAAACACAACAGCAAAACTGCAGCAGCCACAGGTAAAGCCTTAAAGACTGCTTTTGTACTTTTCAGCCACAAAAGATGCCCCTTTGAAAAGATGAACAGTCAAATGAAAAGCACTCCCTCATTGTGTGGCTACAGTTCTACAATTCTGAGTAAATCAGATAATCATCAATAGTCCTTACATTACAAATGAAACACTGATTCTATTTTTTTTTAAATAAGGTGTACATATAATGTGCATTTAGTTTAAAACCTGATTTAAAAGATCAAAATGCCTGAATACTGGAGTACCACCAAATCCTACCTAGATTACTTTTTAATCACTGCAAATCAGGATAGAAATTGCCAGCTAGTAGAAGGCAGATTAAATGCTAATGTAGTCTAGAAACTTTGAAACTTAAAATTGAATTAGTGGAGAAACACTTTTAAGCCTAAAGAAAAGATGTCCAAACAACACAGAAAAAAGTGGTGGCTGATACTTATTCTGTTGTGCTGTAGCCAGCAGGATGTTTCTCCCAGGGAATCTGAAGGGGGCTGAAAGCCTCTTGTGCTAGGCTTCACTTCAGTGAGCAAGGTCGCATGGTCTATTGGGCAGCTTCTCAGACCTCCTTGGCTGGTACAGTGTTTTATGCCTCATTTGAACCAAACCAAATCTGTTTCTTTCTCTCTCAATCAGCCTTCCACCCACTGCCTCTGCCTGGCAGACACATACAGACACCATTTTCAAAATCAGCCAGTGATGCTGCTTGCAACAACAGCATCAGGCTCCTTTCTGCGGATGGTTTTAAATTTTAGTCCAAATGCAGGTACAAAGTCTATGTTGGTTAACAGCAGCAGAAAGAAATTAATCCAAGTATCTGGGAAATACAAGTACTTTTTCAGAGAGCTGCCAAATCTGAAGCTTTAAAAAGTATCAACATACAGTGCAGGCCAATAAGTAGTACTGGATTAAACAGGAATGCTAAAGGTCTATTAAAATCATTAAAATTAACAACTTGGACTTAATAACCTCTAACTGCATTAAGATGTCTCAACATGCCTGTAAAATAAACAGCTGGAAAATCTGATCTAACTATCCATGTAACTAATATATGGGTATTTCCTTGACTCTGCCTGCAGCCTAAAGCACCTTCCAGCGGTACAAACCTCTTCCTTTATCTTACAGAAAAAGCCAAGTGGCCATCTTAGGGCTGGGGAGGAGATATGGCACAATACTGAAGAGTTAGCAGTTTGGAGGCCAACCAGGGTGGGAGCAGGCTTAGGGCTTCCAGCCTACAGGGTACTCTGGTAAGGCAACAAAACCTTCTCCTCAACTCTCTAAAAGAGGTAATTTGAAAGCTGAGTGGCAAAGTCCTGGTTTCCATTTTAAACTCTGCATTGAAGCAGCTTTTCATTCCAGAAATTCATCATCCAGCTGCACAAGGGAACGTTAAATGCCACCAGGAGCAGGTGCTGCAGTTTGGAGGAGGAGAAGAGTTCATCTGTTCCAGCACCACCACTCACCCAGTCCTGTGAGAGTATGTCACGCTGAAGAAAAAGCTTATTGCTCACCTTAGGCAACAGAAATGAAGAAATATTTCAGTAGAGCAGACCTCGCCAGAACACGCACTACCACTAACTGATAAAGATAAGGCATCTTTATTAAAGCTCTCATATTATTGTCTGTTCTGGTTTCTGTTCACTTGGGCAAATAAATCTCAATGTACGACTTACAAATAAGTCATGCCAAATGCTCTTTGTCAGAAGTATAACACTAATTCAGAGGAAGCTGGGATAGAGGAGATGGACTAATTTAATGTAAAACAAAAGCTCTGCTCATCATTTAGTTTTCACTGTATGGGTTCATGGTGACAGGCACTGCTTTTGAGACTCAGTAAAAACAAGCGGCTTTCAGAAGGATTTGGACAATTTTCTTCCCGTTTTCAAAAACTTCGTCTGCTTTATTGCCCCACACAATGATATCATCAATGTACTGCAGGCGTTCCAAAACTTTATCCTGCTCCAGTGTAGTCTGGGTAAGTCCATGGCAGATGGTAGGGCTGTATTTCTACCACTGCAGCAGTGGATTTCAGGTGTACTGCATGCCCCTCCAAGCGAAAGCAGACTGTAGCCTGCATTCTGCTGTCAAAGGGATTGAGAAAAGTGCATTAACAAGTATACAAAAGTATGTGTACAAGCACACATTGTCCTGATATTGTCTGAATACATACTTGGTCCATAAAGTATTCAGAATCAATGACAAAAATGTAAATCCTAAAGTGAGTAAAGCTGGGCCCAAGCCCATAGCATTGCCACTGAAATGCCTGGGGGGCTTTCAGAGCTTGATTCAAGAAGCTGACAGTCATTTCCACTATGAAGAAACAGGTAACAGAAGACACGAGAGAAGCTGCAAGTTTAATTCCCTCCAGCACTTACAAAAGTCACAATCAAAAATGCCAAGATTTTTCTGAAGTTTCTGTTTGCAAATGCTAAGTATCACTGATCTCACTGAATCTGAATACTGAAACCTGCAATAAGAAATCCTATGAATACTGTTCAACTTGAGGAAAACAATCATGCTTAAAAAGAACCAAAAAGGCAACTCTTTCCAGGCTGAAGTTCCTCAAAGTGTCCATGTACTCAGAAGCCTGGTTCTGTTCAGCCACGGCTGTGCAAAACCAGCACAGAGAGGCTGTAGTTTCAACACAGGGAGGGTTCTGAAGGCACCATTGACGCTGGATTCCTCTTGATAATGTTGGGGAGTGCTGTCTGTCTGCACCTAGACTGACACACAAGTGGTGAGCAGGAAGGAGAAGGCACAGAGGCAAACAGCATGTTTCGTTTACAGCAATGTTGCTGCAAGGTGATGCTGCTGTTGTATGATCTCAGGGGAATTCATACATAATGCTCTTTGAACCATGAGGAAGATGCTGTCTGCTAATTAGTTCCCTGGTAATTGGCCATGCAGTATCGTTCCTTGCATGAGGACTGCTGATATATTGGACATCATCTGATTAAAACAAGAGAAAGGAGCATTATGTGATCGCAACTTAATGAGGTGGGCTTCAAACTAGACCTAAACAAGCTGGACAAGAAAAATAAATGGTGGCTTGTTCAGAAGCCATTGAAAAGACAAGACAGTTGCAACCATCTGTGCTACTCATACAAAAGTTTAGGAGCCTGGGCTTTAAAGGGGAAAAAGTTGAAGACATACTAGTTGTTGCATACTAACCTGGACGCTCATTTTAGGACTATCACTTAGGATCGCTGGTATTTGAGAAGAAATGTCAGAAATGACCTGTACCTCCCGAAGTACATGAACACTGCGTATCAAGAACAGGCATTCTTTGAAGTGGCAACAGACACGGACACTTAATGGCTCCAGGGGAGAGATCAAAGTGGGAAAGCATTCTGGGCTGTGAGGATGCAGGGCTGCTGCAGCACAGCTGGGGAAGAGCAGCCAGACGAAGCCCTTCCAGGAGCACCCTACAAGCAGGGTCGGTACTAAGCAGGGCCTCTGATCACCCATACTTCTCCTAGAAAAGCAGGACACTGGGGACCCAGCAGCTCTGCCAAGCTTCTTAGCCATACCCATGTACAACTCCCACTTAGAAAGTCCTTTTAGACACAGGCTGCCTGTGTTAGCATCTTCTGCAGGTGAAAATACAAAGCTGCCAACAGCCCATTCACTTAAGAGCTGGACTTGATGATCCTTATGGGTCCATTCCAGCTCAGAATATTCTGTGATTCTAAATTTAAATTCATTGTTCAAAACAGTTTGGGGGAGCAGGGCTTGAAGAGACAGCAAGACCAAATGCAGGTGGTTGTGCAAAATGCCAGGCAGTGATGCTGGGGACGGCCCTGCCCAAGAGCAGCATGTCCCTGCCCTCCCTCCCATGCCAGGGGGCTTCAGACCCCCAGTATTTTGTTGCTGTTATTCACTTCTGGGTGAATGATATTAACATTTGTATCCAAATGTAAATACCTCCACCAACACAGGAGCCAAACACAAACAGGCCGATTATACAGTGTCTGGGGCACAGCCCTCGTAACAGAGATAAAAATCAACACATCCAGGGAACAAGAAAGAAAAGGCAGCGCAAGAGTGAGTCAGCAAATGTAAGCAATATGTTAGTCAGGCAAGCGTTTCTGAATGCACCACAAAGCTGCTCACACTGCAAAGTCACAGCCCCGATAACCTGGAAGACCATCCTGGTGTGAGGGCCCCCACCCCTTTGTGAGGGGACCTCTAAATTTTCAGACTGGTTTTGGGAGGGCTTTAATATAGATTTTTTCCATTGCCCTCACCCTCCCCCCCATCCTTAAGCCTAAGGAAGGAAAAAATCTGTGCCATGTTTAGAAAGACAGTGATGTGAGCATGGAAATCTGGTAAAGCAGAGGAGGCCAGCTGTGCTGCTGTGTCAGGTGTCATGATAAAGGCTGCAGGTTTCCAGGATTAGCCTGGTCACTTTGCAGGCCATGAAATGCTCCACTGAGCCTGTTTAGCCTGTGGTTTGGCTCTTCCTCCTGCCAGCCTGCATTTCTCTGCAAAACAAGTGACTGAGTGCCTCAGAGTACCGCTGTGACACGTCCCCATCAGCGCAACAGCCATGGGGAGCAGGGCCGCACCGCTCCTCTCTGCGGCCACACACATCACAACCCACTGCACTGAGTCCAAGGGACACAGCTGCAGAAAGCAGTGACGGGGAAGAAAAAGCAAGGCACAAAGCCAGGAAGTTTTACAGAAGTCACTGGATTTCACGTCACCAGCAAACTTATTTGCAGTTTGTCTGATCTAAATCCTGTTGTTCCACCACTTTGAAAATGCAGACTCTAATTAACTCACACTCATATACTCTGGCGCCTGAAGGATACTTGCTTTTGTAAATGATATTTATAAAGCAAGAGCTATTTAATACCTGCTTAACATATATCCATAACCTTCAGAATGTCTTCTATGAGTCAACACAGCCTGACTTGAAATGACATCTTTCCCCTTTCTGTTCTGTAAGGCTTTCTGCAGTGTCCAGCCACTATCCCAGAGCACAGCAGAAGGCAGCCTAAGACACTGCTCATATTAACTCATTAAACACTGGGTAGTTTTATTCTCGAAGAGGAGCACTTGCACAGAGAGGACTGCATGTAAGCCCATCTCTGGGAAACAAGCCCTTTTCAGTTTTGTCTTCATGCTTTCTAGCGATCTCCCATATATAACCATTTACTCCACAGACAGATCCTGCATTTACAACTCTTCATTGGTATTTCTGCAGGAAGCCTGTAGGCTGGTGGCTTAATCCAATTTCAGCAGCACCCAGATTTCTATCTGCACCAAAGCTACAGGTAATGGTAGAGCCGTCTCACTTCTCATCCACAAATATTTACACCCTCTTCCCATTCACATCACAGATACATCTCTCACTGACTTGGATGAATCCCAGGCCCCAATTTCAATAATGAAAGTCCTTGACAGTCTATAGTTCTCCAGACGGGTGCCTTACCCACTCTGAATGAAGCAGGTCAAGCAGGATAGTCTAGGGACCACACCACGGGGCATTATCACAGCAGACCATGGGATCCAGTTAAGAGAGGGTTGTTTGTCCAATTCACAAGAGTGTTTGTCCCCGCTCCTGCAGCTAGAACAAAACAGCTCAGACTGCATGGGTGCAGCATTTTGGGCTCACCAGCACCTAAGTATAGATGCCATCACAGGTCCTACTTAAGACACATCACCTCCATGCCGTGCTTTTTCCAGGACTGCTTTCAGGAAAGCTACACAGGCAGCCTGCAGGCAAGGCAGCTGGAGCAGTGGGACAGTTTACTGCCTCCGCTGGTCCCTTCCACTCTGCCACAGGAGACCAAGGTCCCAGGAGGAGTCATGAAAGGCAGTTCAGTTTACACAGTTGTAGCAGTGCTTCCATGTGTGTGGCATGGGGCCAAAGTTCAGCCCTGGGAAGCTACTCCAGTGCCAGCAAACCCAAGGCAACCCACCCTGATATCATTCCCTTGTGCAACCTGGCTGACAGGGAGGCTGTCCTTGTTGCCTCACAGGCTGGCTGACATTCAAGAGGGAGCATTTGATTCAGCAGCCAGGAAAAATGCATGATGGCACCAACTTTGTCTGTACATGCAATGGGAGACTCTCCAAAGTTTTGGGAACCAAAGTCTTGCTTTCTTTTAGTGTCACACAGGACTTGAGAGCTAAGAAGAGACACCTCAGCTGAAAGTCTGGAAATGGTTATTTTCATCTGGGAAGCCTTCCAGCGGCAATGGCTGTGGGCAACTCTCAGAGCAGCCCTTGTGACTGTACGGATCCACCACTTTCAACACATCCTTCCTGTTCTTAGAAATGCTGCATTATAGAGCTTTCTGTCCTTAAAGCATCTAACTCACCAAGAATGTGACTGTGGAATTCTGTCTCGACCTTAGCAAAGGGAAAAAGATAACTTAAAATACTGTAACTCTTCATGGTAATACAGTGAACACAAATGTCCCTCTTCCAAGATGTACAGCTATTTTACAACACGAAAACTACCTGAAACTCCATCGAGTCAGGACTCATTCTTGAAAATTTAAACAAGATAAGTGGGTCAAAGATGTCTGAAGCCAAATTCGTATCCCCTGTAAACAGATACAACACTATCTCGTTTAATGGAAAGGAGTCTAACGCTCTGCCAGCAATAAATATGGATCATAACTAAGGTCATCAGGACACAGCCTATGAAGACAAAATGCTGGACCATAATCATACAAGCATAGGCGAGATGGCTGTGGTCTGCAAAAATCTCCCTCAATCCTACATGCCATTTATTGGAAACAATGAAGACTGCTCACAGTACTTCCAACAGCAATGGACCACCCACAGTATCTTACACATGTAGCATGCTTACCCTGAAGCCACCAGCATTCGTTAGGGAAGATGCTCCATGACACCCCAACAGCTGAAGCCATGGGTACTGCTAAGGCAAGAAGAGCATTTGGAAAGCCCAAGGCCAAAATCTGTGCTCCCAGCTTTAATGCCAATACGTGATAGATGCTAACAGATCCTATTTTGTTACCCTAGTCCATTTTTCTTCTCCATCAAGGGCATGCCACTACAGAGAGCAGAGGAAGGAGCTCTGCTTGTTCACCCCCCAGTAAAAAGCTGTGGTAGCTCTTATCAGCCTGGTGTGTATTTTTTTCTAAATGCAGGCACATTTTTCTAAATGTAGGCACAACTTCTTTTCATTTTATCCTAACATCTTTTCCAATTATTCCATTTACAGTAACGACCATTTCAAAATATGTGAATTGTCAAAATTGTTTTACGTACCAGATGCTACATTAGGGTTACATTAGCCAACACACGTAAGTTCAGGAACTAAATCTTTTATACTGAAGCCAACTGCTGTTTTACTGTGGACTTTTTAGTATTTTTCCACTTAGTGACTGGAAAGTGGCTTTTAAAAGAGAGGGCCCTTTTATACCAGTATACGATGGGGCTGGGAAAGCTACAAGCAAACATTCTTCTTTGGTTATTACTGCCTTATTCCAGAAATCAAGGACCAAGTGACTTTATCAGAAGGTGGCAGTGGGACTACCCTGATGCAGTGCTTTTTCTGTTCAGCCAGAGACAGCTCAGGGCCAGGCCCGTGCTGCCCAGCTCCACCAGCCCAACGCCAAAACATGCACCAGATGATTCCCACCCTGCAGGGTGTTTTACAGAAGCATCCAGGGCTTGCCCAGCCACCTGTGATGCTGACTCGACTGCTCCTAAAGGGGAAAAAGACATACAGAACATGAAAGAGGAATGGGCAAAGGGTGGTAGAAAGTAAAAATCAGAAGAAAGAAGAAAATGCATCATGGGGGAGAAGAAGGAAGAAGGATCATGAGAAATAACTATGGTCTAGTTAGTTCCCTGAGTCTCTACATTTGGTAAGAGAGGGAGCGGTTTTACAATAAAACTTAATTCTCTCCGTTGCCCACTTCCTGATGACTCAGACACCTTACATAGCAGGCATCTGTGGTCAGACAAATGCCATCACCAGCGCCTGCAAGGTGCTCCTAGGACCTGAATGAGTGAACAGTAATAGAAACTGTCTGTAATCACCAAATACCAGAATCTCGGAAAATAAACAAAACATCCTGAGCAAACATCCCGAGCAGGATCAAAAGACATCATAGGCAGAAGGATCTGGGAAGGGCATTCACTGTAACTACCATCTTTATGCAGGGGCACCATTACACAAGGACCAGCTCTCATGAACATCAGGGGACTGGTTTTCAGAATGTTACTTACAGCAAAATGTTTTCCTTTATTTCCTAACAAGTGTGAGCATCCTGGGTACAAGACCAGTATCTTGTTTCAGACAGTGCCAACAGCAACATCTTAGGAAAAACTATAATGGGGAAATGCCCTCACAAAATAATGTAAAGACAACACCGCATCCTGAAATACTTCTACCTGCTAAACAACCTGTTTCATCATGAGTCTGAAATCAGTGCTGCACACTCTCATCAGCAGTTCCACTTAGCACATCCTCACAGCTTCTGCCTTTACCTAGAAAAGGCAGTGAAGCCACCCGGGGGTTTGGGCTGGCCGCCTGTGAGCACGGAAGATGCCACACGCATGTGGAACAGGACGGATCCTCATCCACACCCGTGGCCGGGGCTGAGGTGCAACAGCGTCCAGGGCAGCCAGCAGCCCCAGAGCTACTGTGCCAGCAGAGCAGAAGTCTTTGTGATGGTCAAGGTAGACAAGAGCATCTAGAGATCCATGTGGTGGACAAAATAGCTTGGAGTTTTCTGCTTGGCTGTCAAGCCAAGGAGGGTGAGGAAACAAGAAGGAATTGAAATGTAAGATGTCTACATCATTTCCTACTAATAACTAATGTTTCTTTTGCTTGTGACCTGCAAAGACATGGAAAAGGAGCTGGACAGCCAGCTCCTCCAGGGAGAACTAAAAGGAAGAAGAGCCATGGCTTTCAGCTGCCTGGAGATGATGTATGTTGGCAACAACAAAATTCCCATTAATGTTTACAGAGGACCTGTAAACATTCAGAAAGCATTCAGAAGAATCACATCAGGGGACCTAGAGGGTAAATTCCCAATTAAAGCTAAAAGGAAAAATACATAAGGAAAAAGACAGACTTTGCAAACATTTGTTAATAAACCCACTATCTGAATGGCACAGCGCAACAACTTTGGCATCCCATTTTTGTTTATACTTAGGGGATTTTACTGTTATCTTAAGCAGCTCTTAATGGCTCTAATAAATAAAAAAAGAAAAAGGAAAAAAAAAAAAAAACAAAAACCTGAAACCCAGGCAATTTTATTAGTCAGAAGGTAAGACTCCTCAATAATAGCACTCTGATATTTTTTCAAAAATTAACTTGGCCCATTGTTTCTTCCCCTTAAAACTTTCATTGGCACTCCCTGGGATTGCTCCTTCCAGGTGTATTTATACTGCTGGTGGCTCAAGACATAGACCAGACCTTTGTCCTTAATAACACTCTTGACTGACCTTAAGTTTTATGTCCAGGGGTAACTGAGGCCATCAGATATCAAAATCAACACATTCAATTTGACAAGCTCACAACCTGGATGATGTCCAATTCATTTTTTACTCACTTTGCAGACTTCACATACTGAAACTAATTACCAACAAATTTTAAAAATTCTATTTAAAAGTTATCATCAGTCTGAAGTTTTATTGGACTATCTGAAGGACAGTTCCTTTCATAAATTTGCAGTTAAAAATGGTCTGGACTTTTGCAGTTTAATCCCATGATACCAACACTAAACTGCCTTGCCTCTAATATTACAGCAGCTCTTCTCAGTCCCCAGTTACCACAATCAAGGAGACAAACTTTGCCCCACATCCTTGGCAAGAATAAAGTATTCTTCACTGCTAGTACAAGTGTAAAGCTACATAGTAATAGTGTAAGACCATTGTGTTTTCTGTACTGTTCTAATGTAGTTATATACAGGTCTTACCACCTCAGGATCACCTTTGTGACATGGCAGAAAACCAACTCTGAATATCCCCAGAAAGGAATTATTCCCTATTTTGCAGCAGGGCAAATGAGGCAAAAAGAGAAATTTTCAGAGATGACACAGGTCCTTGATTTCCATTAAAATGAGGAACTCAGGCACCTGACCAATGCCCATCTTCTGAAAGGTGACTATGGCTGCCTTCAGTTTGAAGTCAGGCTCCCCATATCCTCAGGTATCATTCCCCTCCATACCATGCACTGCATAAACCACTGCGTGTCCTCTGCAAAGTCCCAAATCCTCTGGCATGAGGTAAACCACTGACTTGGATCTCCCCCTCTTTTTCCCCACTCTGAATACCAGCTCTTTCCACAGGAGGTCAAGGACTTCTCAGCAGATGCAAGCTCTGCCCATCATTTCATGCCATGCTCTGTAGGACTTGGGTCCCTTCCCTAGGCAAACTCAGGTCATGTTGATTTTGGAGTCCTTCCACCTTGCTCCTAGTCCATAAGCAAAATTCACAGGAAAAAAATTGCACAAAAGTCAACAAGACTTGCAAGTGACAGTTTGCAATGGAGCACACAGTGCAAGGCACAACATGAAGGGCAGTAGCAGGTACCACTCCTACTCTGGATCTGAAAGCAATCATACCATTTGCAAACCTTGCACATGAACTGATACAATTTTCTTCTGCTATAAGCCTGGGTGCAGCACAGCCTCGCTGTTTCCTGTGCTGTTGACAGATTATGAAATGTTTAACTGGGTGTCCCTGCAGAGCTCCCCATGGGGCTGCACCAGCTTTCCCCAGTGAATCCAGGAAGTCCCAGGAAATGTGATACTGTGACAAAACAGGAACAGCACAGCTTGTAGCAGCAGCAGTCTGGGATGCTTTGGTCAGTGATGGGGCAGCACAGTAGAAAACAAAACCCTACCACTCCAACCCAGGGCAAGGCTCAAGTGGGCTGACAAAACTGTTGGCGAGAAAAAATTTACAGTACAGAGGTAATGCAGTTACATAAACATCTCACATGTTGATATAGCCTAAGCCAGTGAAAAGTTTGTATTTCACACAATGCTAATGTATAGTTAAAAATAACCTTTCAATCTCTTCTCTTTTCCATTAAAAGAAAAAGCACCTAAACTCTTAACTAAACTTTCCAAAAAGTGTTTTGGAACATCCACGTTCCTGAATGCCCATATTCCCTTCTAAAAATGATGGCAAGTTCCTAAATTACTCCTTGCTCCACTCATACAAGTTTATTATTCCCAGAAGTACGTGGTGTTTCACAAAGTAGAAGAGAGTAGAACTCTCAAGAGGTTTAAAATCACAGAAGCAACATGATGACAGATGTGTCCACATTCTAGGAACAGAGTAAACAAAAGGCCAATGCCTATGTTTCAGTGGTAGGCTGAATTCAGAAGACATTGATATATTTATCTTCAGGATGACATTTTGGTGTCCACCGTATTTTTTTTAAAATGTTTTTTCCCAGGACCACCCAGACAGAAAACACCTGAACTCTGACAGGAGATCTGCTGTCATTCCTCATTCCTCCATCCTTTCATTTTCAAGGAGCCAAAACCCTGTGATACTCCAATACATCAGTCTTTGGCTCAGAAAGGCCTGCAGGATGAAAGAAAGGCAAAGAAGTGGGTATCCTCTAATCTCTGCCATGCACTGGTGGCCCTGTCAGCTTTATGGCCAGTTTGCACAAGAGAGCAGCAAAAATCCCCTCTGGAGAATGACATGTGGGGGCCGGCTAAATTCTTGGGCCAACTGAATTCTGCTCAAGTAAAACAGTCTCTCTGTTGAAAACAATTCACATCTTCCGTTTGACTCCTTGCTGCAGCACAGAGGAAAGTACAGGGTGACTGCAGTGTCCCTCTCTACATCCGTCACTTGGCATCTAGTAAGAGCTCAGGGGAAAAAAAAAAATGTAATTTACATCAGGTTTTGGCTGCTACGCACACATGCCTGGAGAGATATGCTCACAGCCTCTCACTCTTGACTTCTGCATGAGGTAAGAGCACCTTTAGTGGATGAGGAGAGCTTGTTCTGCATGTAGGAAACAAACCTGTCTAGGACGATGGTGCTTGTGTGAATTATTAAAAGGCAAGTGCATTTACAAATCCAAATTATCTGACCCTGTGCCCTTCCACATCTACCTCTCATTTTGACTTGAAAGAAAATCACAACAAAGGATAAATTTCTCTCAGCACTGGCTGCATTTTCTGCCTCTGCCACATAAAAGTTTTGGTAACAAAAGGTTAAAAATAACTTCCTGCACAGATGTTTTCTTTCAATACATAAACACTTATCCTCATCTAAGGTCCACAAAGTTGATTTCAGGATCGAGTTTGAGTTGCCAGATCCCTTTAAAACCAAAAAATTCCCAGCAGTCCTTATGCAGTCCTTCTCTCTTTACTGAATCATTACTTCTGTTAAATAACAAAACCAGCCAGCATCTGCAGCAGAGCCCAACACCTTTTTTTAGGGAATAATCAGTTTCACTTTCATCCTGCTCATCCTCCTCCCCCTACTACCTGTAAGCATGCTGCCGGCTGCCAAGGGTTAAACCTTGGCTTTTCAGGAAGCAAAACAGGAGAGGAAAGAGAGAGAGGAGCAAGGAGAGCCTGCCCAGGGCAGCAGCTGGTGGGAGGACATCGGGCTGGAGCAGAGATATCCGGAGCGCTGCAGCAGCCGACGGAGCAGCAGAGGAAAAGTTTCGGTGATTTTAGGCAAGCCCTGGCGTGACGTCAGCTCTCCCAGATAATCTCAGCGCAGTCAGCACAGGCCTCCTGCCTCCCCATTGGTGAGCCCCTCGTCAGCAGACATCTGAAGATAATTATTATTGGCCAGACAATTATAACAGGAACGACTGTCACTTCGTGCTGATGCCTGAACCTGGTGCTCTGCAGCACGATGGAGAAGGACTTTGGCAGTCACCACTCCATCCAGGCATTTCTGTCACTTTGCCTTTCCTAAGCACTGGCCAGTTTTTGCTGCCTCACTGGCTGCAGCTGGGAATGGGGATCTCAGTGCAACAACGCTTCTTGCTGTATGTCTGACAGAACTGTGACTTTTCTTCAAAAATATTAATATACTTACCCATATGAGATAAAGGACTAGAGCTGCTTTAATTCTCATGCAGCAGTTTAAGGAACTGCAGACTATTTACTTCATACCACTTCCCTCTTTGAAGAAGTTTAGGAGGAGGTGCTGGGAGAGTTTGACTTGAGAAATCATTTTAAGCAATTATTTTCATAAACATTTGACTTAATCCTGAACATACTGAAATCACACCTCTCATGGTTTGAGCACAGTATGACAGTATCTTAAAGTGATACTGTATTTTATATTTAAAGCTACTCGATGGCACTATACTTAAACATGTATCAACAACAGCTTTTCAACAACATAAAGTGTAAGGAGTTTCATGACAGTAACTGGACCTGTTTCTTAACCTCCCGAAATCCTGACATTGTTAGTTTAGGGAAGGCAACTAACTGGCAGCTCTTACCACCAGAGGCCCGCAGGCTGCAGGTCCATCTTTGCAGCCTCCAACCTTGCCCTGCCGCTCCTGCCTCCCTGCATGAGAACCAGGCAGTCCAGGGCTATACCATAAAGGAGTGCATAAATGTAAAGCCAGGCATTCAGGGAGGCATGAAACCCATCAGCTCGGAAGTATCAAGCAACAGACTACTCATTTCCCCTCTGTGTCAAAACAGCACCCTCTTTACAGCACTGCTAGTCCAGGCCCAAGCTTTAAAGAGGTCTCAGTGCAATGTGTGTTGCAGGATAGGGTCTTCCATATAGTGAAGCAGGAACATCTGGAATGAAGCAAGGAGGACCTCATTCACTGCCATTAGACCAATATGCCGTCAGATGGGATTTTCAGGAGCAAATGCCAGCAAGGAAACAAGCCCTAGGATGGGGAAGAAAAGCCTGGGAGCCAGCTACTGCTGAGGGCAGAGGACGTGTACTTGCTTCAGGGAGTGATGGAGCTTGGAGCAGGCTCAAAGGACCAAGGCAAAGGAGGGGCAAGCCTTGGCTGAACAGAACCAGACCTTGCACCATGATCCTTCCCAACCAACCATACCAGTACCTAGGGGTGTATGCCACTACCTCCAGGCTTTGCATTCAAGCTTTTCCAGCTTTAGGCCTACACAGTTTTAATTAGAAGGGCTGGATAGTGCTTTAACCAGCTCAGAACTCAGAGGATATGTAAAAGGATTCACGTCCATCCTCAAACTAGGCTACATCTTCATACGCAACCTAGTCAGACTCCAAAGATACATCTCAAATTCCCAAAGTCAGGGTCAACTCCTTACTGCCAATTCATGCCCCCTAACACCCTACAGCCTTCTTTTTGTGTATTTTTTGTGTTGTAAGGTAACAAGACATTGTTCTGAGATGAGGTAAAATAGTAAATGCCACACCTACAGAATTTGTTTACCTTCATGTTAGACATTGTAGTAGTATTGCACCCTAATTTAAATAACAATTACAATATAAAATCCTGACACAGTCTTTCCTCAAACAAGTCCCCCTTGTCTTGTCTTACTGCTCAAAGAGCATGTTTACCCCTACAAACTACTACTTAACAACCTCATCTTGGATGGCTCTTATGTTAAGGATGTGTACGTTAAGGCTACACCTACAAAGTGCAGGAGCCATTGATGTCTGCATACACAAACCTATTGAGTCAACCTGACAGGAGTAAAAAAAGCTGCTGTATTTTACCATGTAAGCTCCCTGCAAAACTCAAGCGCTTGAGCAGGACCTGTTTCATTAAGCAAAGGCATTTCTTAAAGATAAAAATGCACAGTTTAACCTGGAACACAGAAGAGTCTTCACCAGCATTTTCAGGAAAAGTCTGCCACGATAGAGACCTCAGAGGGCACAGCTCTATTTCATTTCCAGAAACACTCCCAGGACACAGGAAGATCATTCTCTTTCACTTTCATGAGAATCAAAGACATTAATTCATCAGTTCCCTAAGAGAAGGTGAAAATAGACTGAAAAGCATGTGGACATGTATGATTGTGTCTCTTTAGCTGTACAGCAGCAGTGTAACACTGACAGTCTCCTCCTCTGAACCTGGAAAGTGGGAGCCTGGCGTTATGGAATCCCAGCTAGCGACCTCTGCAGCACGTGAAACTGCCAGGGAGACTTTAGTAACACTGCTTAGTATTTATGTAGTACCTGACATCTTCAAGGCACTCAGCAAACATTACCAAAATCATTAAAGCACCGAGTAAGGGCATTTCAGCATTATTATCCCCCACTCCCCTGGTCTTTCTCTGCTGGGGAAACTGAGGCCTAGGAGAGGTTATGTAACATTCCCAAGGTCACATCATGAAGCACAGGAGAGCCAAGGAGAAGATGCAGGAGTGCTAGTTGCTAGGAATGTTCTTTAAAATAAACTGCACCTCTCCTGGGTTATCTGGCTATTATATACACTCACATATCACCCCCTCCATCCTCTTTTACCAGAATATCCTATTCTGATGCCAATTTTCTTCCGGAACATGGTCAGAAAGGGAAGCATCCAATACTTCCAGCCCAAGAATATCTATGTGGTCTCCTTTTTCCTGAAACATGAGTGACACCAGGCACCCCTCAAGAGGTAATGAGCTCACCTGCAGAACAGAGGGAGACATACATGCACTTAAATGGTCATTTTAATTACACTGCCCTTAAAAGTCCCTGGACAAGTCACTAAAGGATTCTAGCAAACCCCTAGCTGAGATCCACCTAGGATCCTGGACCATTCTGCCCTACAAATGCAGGCACCAAAGCCTGGGCCCAGAGACAGTCCTATCCTGCCATTGTCACATGAGGGTGGCATGGGGAAGGTCCTCACTCGGGAGGTCAAAGGGCAGACAGCCCTGCCAAGGGAGGGCATGCAAGCAATGGAAAAGTTGGAGGCTAGCTGGAGAGAGAGACCACAGAAGCAGCAGAAACAGCAAGACTGGGCACTAGGCAAGGCTGGTCAGGGACAATGCATCAGCAAGGCACAGGAGAGCGAGCGCAGACTGTGAACACAGGGCCAGTGCAGGTGGACAAAGCCAGGACAAGGACTGGGGCAAGGTGTGGGCAAGTGCCATGGAGAGAGGGATCCTGGCCCCGAGGACAGCTCAGAGGGCCTGGCGGAGGGACAAGGACAGCTGGGGCGCTCCCTCCATCCTCGTCTCCCTGCTGCAGGCCAAGGCCCAGGGATGCCCCCGGGGCAGTGCCCGGCAGAGAGCAGCTTCCCGGAACAGCCACTCCCCTTCGGCGGGCCAGGATGTGAGCGTGCCTGTGTCCCCTTGCGAGGCCATCAGGCTCCGGCTCGCCGCGACCCGGGAAGCCCCGACGGGTCCCTGCGCAGCCCCGGTCCCGCCGCGGCTCGGCTCGCCCCGGCTCCCCGGCCGCACGAACACGCCGGGAAAGTTAATAACCGCATGGCTGCAAATGAAGTTTATTAGGAGCTGAGGGAGGGGGAAGGCAAAGGGGCTCCGCGGGGAGCGCGGGCAAACGCGCAACTTGTTTGAACGAGCCTGCAGCGCGGGGAGCGGGAGGGTCGGGCAAGGATGGAGGCATGGGAGGCCGAGGGCAGAGCCGGGGCACGTGTGCGGCTCCGCGCCGCCGGGCCAACCGGAGGGCCAGGGCGCGGCGGGAGGGGGCGGCGGCGGGGCTCGGGGCCCGCAGCGCACCGCACCGGCGGCGGGATGCCCCAGCCTTCTGTAACCCGGCGGGGTAGCCCCCGCCCGGGCGCGCAGGTAGGGCCGGCGGCAGCGCCCGTGTGCCCGTGCACGGCGGCGCAGAGCCGAGCCGCACCGCGCCGGCCGGGCGCAACCCGCGCACCCGGATGGGCTCAGCGCCTCCCCGATCCGGGCGGGCGGCGAGGCCCGGGGGCGGCACTCACCAGTTCTCTTGCATCCACTGGATGGCCGCATGCTCGTTGAACTGCTTCTCGAATTCGTATTCCTGCAAAGTCAACACTGACATGTTCATTGGCCCGGTGGCTGCGGAGCCGCTCCCCGCGCCGAGATGCTGCCTGCCGCCGCCTCGGGAGCCGGGCCCCTGCGCGCCCGCCGCCGGAGAGCCCCCGCCTCTGGCCTGGCCCGCCCCGCCTCAGCGGTACCCCGGGTTTAGCATAGCTCCGCTCCCCTCCGCGCCTCTCCTCCCGGGCCCGCCGGTCTCCTCCTCTTCTGCGGCCGCCGCGCAGCGCCCGGGGGCGGCGCGGTCTTAGTGCCCGCCCGCCGCCGCCGCCGCCGCCCGGGACACCCGCCCCCCGCCGCCCCTCGCACAGCACTGGCTCTCCTCAGTGAATAGCGCCAGGGCTGCGCTCTTGGTTGGGAGGAACTCCCTCACACACCCCAGGCCGTCAAAAATAACTACAAAAATAGGAAGCCCCCACCCCTGTGCTGACTCCATGCCGCAGTGTCTTGCGCACCCTCGCCGGCCAGCCGGGAACTAAAGAATCACAAGCTTAGATTTAGCCAGAAGGGCAGACGCATATACACTGCCCCAGAAGAAGCCTACACACACCCCGACATGTCCCCTTTTGCATTTAGATCCCAGCGCACCTGCTGCGGGTGCCGCCATCCGGCGGGAGTGGGCTCTCTGCCGCCCTGCCCGGCCGGGTCCAGCTTGCGGGGACAGGGGTTGCAGCTGGGTGTCCCCATGCGGGTCCTGCAGACAGGGTGCCCTGAGCTCCATGCTGTGCATAGACACGCTTTTGGATGTTACAGTATGCATGGGGCTGGTGGAGCATAGGGCAGAGACCCTAAGTCTAACCATCACCTGCTGAGCTACTCTCGCAGCTGGGTCACACGGTGTTTATGCAGCCTTACTTTTGCCTTCCAGTTGCATCTGCCACTTGCTGATGTCTCCAGCTGTGCTCTTCCGATGCCGGCAGCATCAGCTCGTGTGCTGCAGTACGAGCCGAGCTAAAAGAGTGGCCCCAGCCCCCAGTGAGCTTGCAGTCTTAAGGCAGGGCGAAAACAATGTCAAGAAAGCCAGCCTAAGCAAGCAGGTCCAGCAGGGTCAGCACTCTCTTGACTCTCCTGGACTTCCAGTTCTCAATGACATGGAAGTCTTTAGTATCATTAAACCCAAACACAAAGAAAAAAAGAGAGCCTTCAAGTATTGAGGCATCAACAGCTTACCAGCTTGCATTTTGGCTGCCATGTTCTTCAGAGTCATGTTTTTCAGCACATTAGCCAGAAGGCCTGAAGACCTTCTCCCTTACACTGGCAGCTTCCTAAAGTTGGTGTCAGAGCTGGTGAGGTGCACAGGATGAAGCTGAAGGTTATGAAAAGTTATGACAAGGGCTCCTTTAGGGTTAGAATGGCCATGGGGCTTCAGATGAGGTTGACTATTGCCTTCAGTGTTTCTGCCTACCTGGAAGCTCAGCTGCCAGCCAGACTCGCAAAGCATCCATGTGGCATTCAGCCTTCATTCCGGAATGCAAGACATCAGCCAGAGGTTAACTCACAGCAACACTTGAAAATCTACTGTAACAGTTTCAGGAAATACATTAACAGCCTGGAAATACTAAACCCTACTGGGATTCATGTGTCTCAAAAACTCTCTGGGGACTTTTCCAAGTTTTCTATAACTTACAGGACTTCTGCATAGGTTAAACAATCTGCAGTGAATCTTACTTCCTTTCCTGTCCTGCTCTACCTGAAAATTTCCTCTAGCATGTGACTATCTACAAGTTAATACTGAAGCTTGGGGTCACTTGGAAAGTCTGCATGAACAATGGAAGAACATATAAAACATTCTTGGCCTTGAGGAGTTTGTAAGACCTGCTTCTAGTTGATTATATTGATTGCAGCCAAGAACACTAAACAAAAACATACAGTCTATTTTGCAGGGAAGTAACTTTTATGTAATCATATTTTAAGTCATTTAATTAGTTCTCACATAAAAGCACAAACTTGAAGTGAAAGTAGGCAATGCCTCTCAGGAGAAAGGATGTCGGGAGAATGATGTGGTCTCAAGAGACAGGGAGGACAACGTTAGTCCCTCTGTACTTGTTCATATGCATACCTCTATACTGTTGTGGTTTTTTATGGGGTGCCCATCTCGTTCAGTAAGTGGATAGTTATTGAGCATTACTTTTTATTCCCTTTATTTAGCATGTCTCCTAAGGCTGTGTAGAAGGTATAGCAGGTAAATGATATATTTTCCACCAGATATATGTTTATGCCATTTCTGTTTACCAAAGACCCTTTGGTTGAATAATGCAAGCAGCTTCATTCAGGATTTACAGATAACTCTCTAACCAGGCTGGGCACCTTACCATTATAATTTCTGCTACTAAGCAAATACTTTTCCCTCCGTGTCACAGTGTTAATTTATTGCAAAAACCATTAGGCTTCTATTGCTGTAAGAAGTAATGTTGAATAGTTTGTCTTGCTGATGTGTAGCTAGGTCTCAACTAAACTCTTAGCAGCTGCTGGGAAATGAGATGCTATACTGCTGACAAGTCAACATAAGGTATAGTAAGTGGCAATGAGAGTTGACATTGTGATTTAAACATAACATCAATTACTAAAACACACAAAGACTTGAAGGAGGCCTGTGTGCTCGAGAGCTTATTTCCACCTATATCAATGAATACATCAAAGGATTTAACCTCTCTGTCTGTGATTTTGCCATACTTGAAATGAAAGCGACATGCAATAATGGAAGCCATGGAAAACTGGGTTCTCCTATATACCCCATAATCTAGAAACAATTCAGTGATCCTCTTGGATAAGGTAATGGGAGTTAGTATCAAAAATGAATGGCCCTAACAAAGAGAAGGATTTCATCAAGTGCCAGGCAATGAACAAAAAATGGCCAAAGGATGTTTATGGCCAGCCCAAGTCCTCCTGGAAACTCAGGCCTGCAAAATTGTTTGTGCCACAGCATTATTCAACCATGGGCAGCTGGGAAGCTGCTTGAATGGATGCCATGCTAAGTCTAAGCAAATCCTATGAAGCAACTGTTGTACACAGGAAATGTTAGCATGTAATAATTAATAGTAAACACTAATCTGAATTACAATGTTACAAAGACATTTAAAGCAGGATTATTGTCATCTTGAAGGTCTGTAAAATAGCCTATGTCTCTATGTACTCCCTTCTGTCATGCTACAGTATCCAGGGACTTCAGCTTAATCACGTGCTTAGAAATCACCTGTGTGCTCTGAAAGTGCCTACATCTGAGCTCTTCTGAAATATTTTTAGTGCAGCTCATGCCAGTTACCACAGAAAAAGATGATGGGCAGGAGCAAGCTGCGGAGTGCACGCTGGGGCTGGGCATTAGCTCCAGGGTGCAGGCCTTGTGGGTAGCTCCGATGGAAATCTGTCTGTCATTGTCAGGGCTATGGTTTAGACTGGCTAGATAAAAGCTTACTGTTGGAAGTGGGGTAATTTTATGTTTGTCTTCACATGATTCACCTCCTCAGCCCCCTCAGTATTTCCTTCACAGCCATAAGAACCAGAAGCATTCTTCAATTTGTGCTGAAGCTCTAGGCCGTGGTTTGCGGCAAGAAGTGGGAAATATCTGTGGGTTTGGATCACATGACGTGTTGTATATAAAGCACAATCCAACAGCAAGACCTCCCTCATTATAGCCATTTCCATATAAATCACTGAATTTGTATTTGTGTGTGCTATCTTTGCACACACTAGTAGCAGTTCTAAGCATATCCCAGATGGTTTTCATTCATAGGCAAAAGACATGAGTCTTTTTCTGCATTATCTGCCAGTACATCTGCAGACCTGTGGAGTGCTTCATCCATACAAGCTGGGGAAAGCACAACACCGACAGCATCCTTCCTTCCCTACAGCCTTGGGTAGGATGATATCAGTAAATGTGAGAGAAAATAAATTGACTTTCATTGCTCAGAGCTCAACAAAAAGAATCTGTTTTGTAAGGCAAGGAGGCAAGATGCAGAAGCAAAAGGTGAAAAATTTAAATATGGGCACATATTTGGAGCTGGATGCCTGTGCTGAGGTCCTGTACCTGTTTGCCTGCTGAGGTCATGATAAAGGTCTATGGCAGAGATTGGAACAGGAACTGACTTATGGAATGTGATGTTAATCCATATATTTTCTTGACATTCCTATGTATTACTATTTAATTGAATGAAGTTAAAAATGGAAAATTTGGTTGAAGTAATGGGGTCTGTGCAATCACATTCTAAAGACTATTTTAATTTTACATTACAGTACAAAAGAGACGCAGAAGCAGAAAACATGGCTTCATATGCCTCGTGCTGTTATTACAGGTGTCTGGGTAGGTATACATATATTTTGGGTGGTGAGTGGAAAGATATACACATAGCAACAAGTGTGTGTACTTCAACTTTAAATGTATGTACTTTCTTATAGTTTGGATTTCTTGGAAGCCTATTTCTGCATATTTCATGATCTTGGAAAGTGAGCAAAAAGCTGACAGGTGCTTTGATAAAGTGGCTGCAGAGCAAAATACTGGGCACCCTGAAAATCTTGTTGTTGGGTTTTTTCTTCATGATTTCACCCTCTAGCAGTGAGATTGCCTGCCAACTGTGATTAGGAAAGTGTCATCAAGCAGGCCTGGACTCTTCACCTGCTTCTGCTCTGTGCAGGTTTAACTGCTTCCAGAGCCAGCACAACTGATATCACTATCACTCCTGAACAAATCAGTTCACTTCCTTCTGTAAAAACCCGTGATAACGCAACAGTGGCATTGCCAAATGGCTTATGGGCTCCATCCCAACTGTTTCAGCTTGCAGTACAAACAGATTGCGATTCTGCTGCAGGGTTTTGTGCTGTATCTTGCAGTGCCTCTGGAAAGACCTCCTGGTCTCAGCAGGGACTAGATGTGGTGGCACACTTGCTGTCTGAGGTAATGGAGTCAGCAACGGGATTTGGAAGTGGCACCCACTTGCTGCCTATTTGAAGATGAAAATTATCACTTGGGCTCCTTCATAACAGGAATAGGATTAATGCCTGTTAATTATTGCATAACTGTTGGGGTTATGATTACTTACTACTGTTTTTAGATCAAATGTGAATGTGCTACACAAGTGCCATGTAGAGATTATTAAAATGAAGGACAGGACTAAGTCATAGTTATGCTGCATAATCTTCCTGCTGCTGATGAGATCATACAGGTATGCACAAAGTCTCACTGATGAGAAAGAGTAAAAAAGAAGGTCTCGCTCTTCCATATAATAATGAGATATTTAACCATACAAATATTTGATTGTATTCACTTTTAAGGATTTATCAGAAAAGTAACGGTGCCTCAAATAATGCTTAGGCTGATTCTTCAAGACTGAAAATGGGAAATGATTGCTGAGCTTTTCTCTTGTTCTTTCACTTCATCAGTCGGACTAAACCCTGCAGTCAATGAGGAAGGGGGTGCAAAAGATGAAGAAATCTTTATAGTCACCTCCTTCAAAACTTTTATTTCTCAATAGCAGTCACTTGCTCTGTGCCATCTGGAATCTGTGCAAAAATAGTATATAAAAGAACTTTACTTTGCATTTTAGAGATGCATGCACTTTAAAGTACAAGAAAGAAATATTTTATAGAAACAGTTGCACAGATAAGCTGTTTTTAAAGGGCTGCTTTTAATTTTTAAACATATCTTTGAACGTCTTCTGCACATGTATTTTTTGGCTTCATAAGTGCTTTTTGTTGGCATAAAAAAGTGGTCTGTGATAGCATTAGATGGAATACATGCAGAAAGAAGGACAAATTATGATGATAATAAAACTACAAGGATTTTTGTAGGAAGTTGGTGGGGTCGAGGGTAAGTTTTCATACCCAGCTGTATGTTAAATCTGCTGTCACCATTTCAGAGGTATAGGGAAGTCTATGGGCAGGCTCTGCCCCTGCTACTCAAGTATTGGATTATCCTATATGCCAGCAGTTTCATCAGTGTAGCTGGAGCTATGTTATGTCACGGCTGAGGACCCTTAATATTAGTTGCTTCAGTCTCAACTCATTTTCAGAGAGATTGGTGTCTGGTACTGCTGTTTAAGATGTCCTCCAGTATTCTTCTTGGCCTCCAGCAGCTGTTCCCCTAAATCCCATGCCCTCTGTACCAGCCCTAGAAATGTGCTGCATACCCTAGCCTACCTACCTGTGGAAGCAGTCACCTGCAGTTGGGTACATAACCATGCCTGTGTGCCTCAAACTGTTTGCATTCCAACAGAAGAGCCACAGGAATGCCAGTCCTTTGGAGGATGAATGCTATTTGAGGAGTGTTCCAAAATAACAGGTCATCTTGCTCTCTGCACTCCAACCGATTGCCACACTGGCAGGAAGAGACTGCCTGGGTGGAAGGGCTGAGCCAGCCTGGTTGCTACAGAAGGGGAGTTTCTGCTCCTTGCTCTCCCATTGGTCATGCATTCCCCCTGCTTCTGCACCCCTGGCACTCCCCATCAGCTTATGCAGCTCACTAGAGTGGGTGGGTAACTAATCTTAAAAAAAAGGTAACTAGCCTGCAGTGAATTGTGTTGGCTCCCTGAAAGGTCAGGTCTGACTCATAGAAAGGGTGAATAGTGTGCTTGGTGGTGCAGCTGGAATTGGGATGCTCCCTTGCACTCTCTCAAAGGGGCTAGGTGAGCCAGCAAGTTGTAGTGGCCAATTCTTCAAACATCTCCAGGGGCAGGGAAGAAAGACCACGTGCTAAGTATGGCAAGGGTGCTTAAGTGTGACATGCCAGTTCTCTTTGGGTTTTATATATTACTGAATAGACAGGTTGTTCCTCAGTTTCAGCTATCTGCTTGTTTTAATCTTGTTTTACTGCTTCAGTGGTCATCTATCTACCAATCTGTAAACTGGAAAATGCATATTGCTACAGCCAGGTGTTGTCCAAGGATAAGCCTGCAGCATTGCAAGCTTACAGCAGAAACAACTGCTCACTCAGAGAAGCAGAGTGCTTGAAATAGAGTAGCCCTGGGCCAACTATTCTGATCAGAAAGGGGCAGGTTCAGGTTGGCTCAGCTTAGTTAACTTGTGCTCAGTGTGGCTGAGGGCTCTGTTTAAAGTTTGGCTCCCAACTGGAAATGAGCGGTTTCAGAGTTCCGGTACGAGGGCCATACGTAAGTTGTCACATGGACATAAGGTAGGACATTAATATATCAGTTTAGGTAATATTGAATATGAAAAAACAGTGATAAAATCTGGAACTATGGGGGCTTTTAAAATAATTTTTTAAACTACAGATATCAGGAAAGATCTTTCCAGAGATAAGAATTGCCTTCCCATAGGAAGATACAGAAATATACCGCTGTCTTTGATCCCAAGATCCTTTTCCCAGTCATTTCTCTCTCCCTTTTCCAGGACAGTCAAAAGAAGAGAGATGAATTTTCCAGCATGCTTGTATGACTACTGGATGAAGATTTGAATATGCATAGGTCAGATATGAGCACTGATCAGCTCGAGGACCTGACCAGAGGAAGATTCTCTGCATTTCCATATGAGGCTCCTTACTAACTTGCTTAGGAAGGACAGCAAATCAATGTATTTCCTATCTGAGCCCCCTCATCTGTTCAAATCAACACCCAGAAGACAGGAAATTTCATCACTTGCTTCTTATGTGTATAACTTGTGTCATGGCATGGTCTCTGAAGGTCAAAGTGCTGATTCTTTATTACAGGAATCAACAGAATATTTGTTAGGCTTCACTCAGGCCCCAGAAACAGGCATGCATAAACACAATTTATGGTTATACCCCAAAACTGTGAACTTAAAGGGTCTTATTCGTTAAGCCTAAATGGGTCAATAGCAGAGTTTCCAAGATGCTTCTGACAAGTCACTGCTCTGCTTCATTTTCTCTCTAAAGAGCAAAGCTCTCCCATCACAGCTGACACAGAAGGCTAAATTCGTTATTGAGTTTTCTAAGTAGGGAGAGCCTTAGAAGGAAAGTGTTATTTTACATGCAAAGCATAATTTTTATGTTGCTTATCTGTTACATACGTCATCCACATAATTAAAATGTACCCTGTTCATACTGTTCATAGTGTAAATGCTTGTCTGTGATTTGTGGTCATCAGTGAAGAAAGATCTAGATGCCATAGTGCTGTAGCTAGGTGTTAATTGCTGTCATGTTGTACAATATGACAATTGCACTTGCTATGATACGCTACTGAGACAAACAGAAAACTCAAGTGTGCTTTTAATCATGCTGCAGAGAGAGAGCCCTGACTGGGGAGAGAACACAGAGCTAAACTGAACACTGGGAGGCATCACAGGAAGAACGGGTCCTTGAGCTCTCCCTTGCATGAGGAAGGTACATCTCCTGATTTGTAAGTCCCTGAAGGACGTATATCACTTTCTCTGCACCTGTTGGCTGAAAAGGAAGAATGCCCTCCCTCTGCTTTTTTTTCCCTCTGCACAGGCTAATAGAGGGGAAAGGAAGCAGACCTGTCCCAGCTTGGGAGAGGAGGGGCCTCCATGCCCTACTTCACCTCAGGCCCCTGGCTCACTGTTGAACTAGGCAGAAAAGCTAGTTAGAGGTTAGAGCTGGTGGGTTTTTTGTTTCTTGCAAGGCAATCACCTTGCTAACCAGTTAACTCCCAAATTAGTGGAAGGTTTTTACAAAGAGAGAACGAGGGCCAAAATCTTATCTGTCATAAATCCTGACCTTGTATCAGTTACCTCTGAATCTAGTACCTGAGTTTAGTGGGAAGAAATAGTAAACTTCAGCTGCCAGTTCAGGAAGCCTGCCTGATGTACATATCCAAAATAAGATCAAACATAACATTGCAAAAAAAAAAAAAAACCAAACAAACCACAAAACAAACCAAAAGCAATGTTCTGGCTGTGCTACCTTCCTTTCACCTGCCCAGACTAGGTGCTCACATGCTCTGATGCTAAAAGCAGATGCTGTGCCTCCCTTGAAAGTGGCAGGGACCAGGGTGTTTTTAAAAGAGGAACCCAACTCCTCTTAGGGTGCATCTAGGGTCAGCAGGAGCCAGTTCTGCTGAGTGTTGAGACATCACCAACCATATGAAGTTCAACAAGGGAAAGTGCTGGATTTGGCACCTGGGATGTACATACAGACTGTGGAACAAGAGGCTGGATGGAGAGCAGTGCTGCAGAAAGGGCCCTGCAGGTCCTGGTCCATGGCAAGCTGACCATGAGCCAGCAGTGCCCTGGCAGCCAGGAGGGCCAAGCGTGCCCTGGGGGGCATCAGGCACAGCATCGCCAGCCGGGCAGGGGAGGGGATTGTCCCACTCTGCTCTCCTCTGCTCTGGGGCAGCCTCCCCTCCAGTGCTGGGGGCAGGTCTGGGTGCCACAGTATAAAAAAAACATTGAGCTGTTAGAGAGTGTCCAAGGGAGGGCACTCCTCCCCCCAAAGGAGGGCAATGAAGATGGGGAGGGACCTTCAGGAGAAGCCTTAGGAGGAGCGGCTGAGGTCACTTGGTCTGTTCAGTCTGGAGAAGAGGAGACTGAGGGGAGACCTCATTGCAATTACAGCTTCCTCATGAGGGGAAGAGGAGGGGCAGGCATTGATCTCTCCTCTGTTGTGACCAGTGACAGGACCTGAATGGGAATGGCCTGAAGCTGTGTAAGGGAGGTTTAGGTTGGCTATTAGGAAAGCATTCTTCACCCAGAGGGTGGTTGTGCGTCGGAACAGCTCCCCAGGGAAGCGGTCACAGCACCAAGCCTGACAGAGTTCAAGAAGCATTTCGAGAGTCCTCTTGGGCACATGGTGTGAGTCTTGGGGATGGCCCCGTGCAGGGCTGGGAGCTGGACTCGAGGATCCTTGTGGGTCTCTCCCAGCTCAGCAGATTCTGTGATTCTGTGATTCTGTGATTCTGTGATTCTGTGATCTCTGCTCCCAGGAACAACCTGCTGCTGTTGCTGCCTCTGCCGCTGGCCCAGCTCCCCGCTTCTGCTGGGTGGCTGTGCCCTCTGCTGGAGCCTGCGTTTTGGGCGCTGCTGGGTAACGACCAGACCCAAAACAGGGCTTGGGCAAAGGGGCCAGTCAGTGCTAAAACTCACGTAAGCCCTCCACAGCCCCCGTCCCCGCAGCATGTGCCCCTGAGGGCTTCCCCAGGCTGCTGATTGAAGGGATGGGGCCAGTAGCAGTTCTCCCCCCGGTTTTAAGGCCCCGTTGGTTGCAATGGTGCCACTGTTGGGTTTGGGATAGACACTGAATAAACCCCAGGGCCAGGCACCTGAGCTCTGGTGTTCTGCTCCCAGGTAAATTTTAGGTGCAGAACACAAAAGCTCTCACCATTGGTTCCTCTCTGCTTCAGTGGGAGTTTAATTAATTCCTGCAATCTATACAGCAATTTCCAGCCTGTTAGCAGGCTTTCTTCCCCAGTGCCAAGCACTGAATAGAGGGATGGCAAGTACCAGCCTTAGGACTGAGAAACGTTGATAAGTGGGTCCAGCTGCTGAACTAGTTTTTAGTGTTGCTTCCTCCTTTATTTAGCAGGGAGAATCAAGACTCTTGCACCGAGAGGTAATTTGGAGGTTGGATCTCTAAGTTGTGGTCTGTGAGAGGCTTTTGTCACAGCTTCACTGGATGTTTGAGCTGTGCTGAGTTCATTACTCTGTACCATCTTTTGTACTGTCCTGAGTATTGTTAGGTACTTGCAGGCTACTTCCTGCTGTTTCCATGCAGGGAAATACAACTCATATGGAGCTAAATGAAGCAGATACAGCAAATAAGATGCTGTGCTTATGCAACTTATTATTTATAAACCTTAGGGGAATTTAGCTAGTGAAATGCATTCTAGTGAAGGATGTCTTACTCTGGAAAATACAAGACAGGAACAGGGGCACAAGATGGATGAAGGTACTTCATGAAACTCATTTGCTAATAAGAGACAGATCTGGGGAAGGACCAGAATTACTGGGGCAGATTTTTACTGAGGGTCAACCACTTAACTGTGTGGAAGTCAGTGGAGGTAGGGCAGTTGACATCAGCTGGTTCAAGTCTACTATGAATTCCATCACAGCTTTTTACTCTGCTGACAGCAATGTAGAGAAGGACTCTGTATGACCTCCAAATCCAGTGCAAACATCCCAAATAATGTTTTCATTAAATTGTTTTGCAAAGACCCCTGAGAGATCAAAACAAATAATAAAATGTGTGTTATTCTTTCTGAGATGTCCTTGACACCTGTGATCAGCATTTTGGGGATAGTTTCTGCTCTCACATTCAAGAAGGGTTGTGGGTTCACCTTGAATTTACCTTAGAATAGTTAGGCATTTTTGAGGGGAGACTCCCTGGTGGGGAGATTGTGCCCCAACAAAGCTAATGTTCATGCACACACACAGTTACCGTGGTCTATGCGTAGTGACGGGAGAGATTTCAAACCAATTGCAGAGCGCAGCTGGAAAACCCTCCCATACTGCTGGCATTCTGGCATCTGTAAATGAAAGCTCCCAGACTGACTTGCTGTGGACAGGCTCAAGTGTCCCCTCAGGAGCCCTGAAGAAAGTGTCCATGTTGTGGTTGGGGTCTAGACAAACAGACCTTGTCCTTTCCACAACTTGTGTAGGTCACAGTCACTCTTTTGCTCAGATAAGTAGGAAACACAGACATATTTTTTCCATATTTGTTCTTCAGTTCTCTGATAATATCAGTCCTTTAGAAGTTTTTCCTGGTGGTTTACTTCTACAGGCTTTCCAGTTTCATTTCATTTCCCAATTTAGTGACCTGAAACATGTCACCCAGAACTAGTAAGCCTTGATTTTGGGATAGTTGAGGGAATAAAGATGACAAATAGCACTACACGCTGCATAGAATAAATTATTACTCAAAAAATTCAATAAAATAAAAAACCAAATACCAAACAGAGCAGAAAGAAATCACATCTTTCTACCCATCTGCACACACATGCCCCAAAACCTTTCAACTGAGCTTGGCATTTTGTACTTCTACACCACAGATTTTTCTCAGCATAAATACATCCTTGCTATAACTCCAGTGACATTAATGACTGCCTTTCATGCAGGCTACATTTAACCTCAAAGGCCCGATGCACTTGTTGGGATCAGCACTGCTCAAAGGAGATCCTCATGATTTTCAGTCTCAGGCAAAGTGGTCAGACTGGCTGTGAGACTGTACTTGTGATTTCTATCATCTCGCTGAACCTTTGGAAATTTCCTGTGAAATGCTGCACCTGAGTGCATTCAGAATAAAGCCCTGAATTTCCATAAAAGCTCCTAGACTTTGTGTTTCAGCCCTTACTCTTTTGTTGTGATGGCCAGGAAGACGATCTGGAGTCAAATCAAGTCCCTTTTGAAATCAATGGCAAAACTCCTTTCATCTGCTTTCTCTGCAGGGAAGCCATGCTTTGAGCTAGAAGAAAAATAGCAGGGACAAAAAACTACTCAGGGTCTAGGAAGTGTGGAGAGAAAGGAAACTGAAGTAGAAGGGGAATTATTTTTTGGGAGAGTGTTAGATAATTATATTCATTCAACTTTGTCACCACTGATTTTTTGTATAGAAATAATGAAACAATAAATTTGTTTTTTATGCCTGTGTTTTGAACTACTGTGCACCTTTCTTTACCATACACATTATTAAAGGTAAACAACATTAACCTTCGATGTAAAATATCTCCTAGGTATTTCATAAATTGCAATGTAACATGCAACAAAATAGCATTTTGTATATTGTAACCTGTTTATAACACTGAAGTAAGGCCAGAGATTAATTCAGAATTGTGTGTGCCTACATGTATCATGACTGACATAGACATGCCTTTCATTTTTGACAGCTGAAACTAAGGACAGTTTTCCTGCTGCCTTTCCAAAGGCATTCATCTGTAATTCCAGCCTGAAGGTCACCACCCTCTTTTTCTAGCAGAACAAACTGTCTCTACAAAAAGCTGTGTTGTAGCTCAAGCTGCAGGGAAGACTGAATCAAAGTACAAAGCATGATGATGAAAATGCAGGTTTCAGGCTTTTCTAGCACATCTGTAGCCCCTGTCCTCCTGCTGGCCATAATAATCACCTCCTTGCTCCAACACCTGTTTCTTCACTACCTTCACATCTTCAGAGCCCAGCTGACAAATGGTCACCTCAGTCAGATATTAAGGAACTGGTTGATATCTCCTTTATTCAAACATTTCATAAATACAGGTGACATAAGGACCTTGACTGCAGAAGATATTTTAAGGGCAAATCCTACTCTATAAATGATAAGCATCTCTCACCACCTTGATAAAAATATTTCATGGATCTTCTGGCAAGATTTGTTTAATTTGTCCAAACCCATGTGTATTTACTGAAATCAAATCTTCAAACATACAATATGTCATTTTTATAGCACCTTTTCTTCAATATCTAAAACTATTTCAGATCAGAAATTATTTTCATTTAAATAGTAAGAAATAAAAAAATAAAGAGGGGAAATAGCATTATAGCCAGACATCCACAATTGGGAACTATCTAGGTTACAGCATGAGCATAGTTGTACCATAAACTTTAATTATTAAACAAAAAAGAAAAAGCAAGACTGGATTAAGCTTTGTTAGCAAATGCAGCTAAGTGTAATAGAGAATTCAGTCTCAAGTGATCACACATTAATTCAGCTGAATTAAGTTGGAACCTATGTTTCCCTCTGCCCCTGATAACATATTTTAGGATAAGCCAAAATTTCATGTCAACGCCTTTGAAACCTAAAGGGGTTTTTTAATTGCTTTTTCAGCTTATGAGTAAAATTAAAGGCCTCAGAGCGCTAGAGAAATATTAATTTGTTGTCCCATTCTTTAATTTGATGGGGGAGAGGGGGGAAGAAAAAAACCCCAGACAGACAGTTATAAATCAACTTCAAGCTTATTGCTTCTATTCCCAACCTCACTCTGGCCCTAAAGGTCTGGCCTGGGTTCCCCACAGTATCACTGGTGCTCCTTTCCTGCTTTCCCAGTTGCCTGTGTGTGTCTCAGGCCCCTGCTACTACTCTGGATCTTTCAGCCTGCACCGTAGATAATAAAATGGGAAGCACTGACCAGTGTGGCCATACGTTTCCTTTCTGGTTTTTCTGCTCTCTTTTGTGAAAAGGAGACCTTTTATTCTTTCTTTTCACATCAGAGTGTTGGGAATAGGCACTGCCAGAGCCAGCACTGAAATGTCTCAGCTCCGCTGTACACAAACGAACCTAATTGAACCCGCACACAGGTACAGCTGTAATTTGTGAGATGTGCACTGAAGCGTGCAGGCAATGATCCCGGCATCGTAGTTGACAAGCAGAACAATAAGGTGGTGTTCTGTGCAGCTTGGATGCCAACAACTTTCTCAGCTCCGTCAGAAAAATGGCAACTCAGATTTTATGAACCAGGGTTTTACTGCCAAAGGTGCCAGGCTTCTAAGGGCTGCATGAACACACCTGGGAACTGACTGAGTTGAGGTACTGTTTTATTCCTACTGCATTGTTACAGGGTACTCGTTCTGTAAGGGTTATGTTTGTGCGGAGTCAGAGAGTGCAAAGGGTGTGTGGGAAAACGTGCTTTTCTATTGCATGAGCCATTCCCCTTCAGCAAGGCAGTAAGGTGTGTTTGAGAGCCTCAGACAGGACTGAAGGCAAATCATCTGGCTCTGGAAAAGAATTATCAAAAGCAGCACGATCATGCTGGCCTCCAGAAGTGGAAATGCAGATCAATTTCCAGCTACAACCCTTCCTTGCAAATTCAAGTAAAGGCAGTCATGGTGATCTCTGGGACCTGGACATTTATCTCACCAGAGCCTGGATGCCAGCATTGGCCATGTGTGCCAGCAGGCAGCTGTCACACAGTGATGAATTCTGGCCACTAGCAACTGGGATTATATTTAAACCAATGACTTACAATGGCAAGATTTTCACTCCTGTTGTCCCCTAAACTGACCTGAGAAACCTAAAGTTTCATAAGTAACTTCACAGAGAATATCAAGGCTCATCAAAGGTGAGGTAAAGAACAAAACCTTCAGTCATTAGGTCTTATTATTTAATGGCAGCTGGTCACCGTGGTAGGCCCTTCCTCCTCCTGTACTTTGCACTGTGTACTAACTGTTATGTGTGACTTTGTAAGGGACAATCAGTGTGTTGCTGAAATGCTTTTTTAAAATTTTAATTTCATTAAGGTATACTGGTAACATTTCCAATCCATTTTCTGTATTCATTATCTTTGCATTCCCAAGTAATTTAGTTAGTTACAGCAATGCCACTAAGAAGAAAAAGATCAACCCTTTGATCTCAGCTTCTTTTATCAGGCTCAGAAATACATATTCTATCTAACCTACCTCTAAGGACAAAACAGCAGCAATTAAAGGTGGAAATCACAATCCAAAATGTCCTCTGTCCCACCATCTGCTCAAAGGGAAGAGGGGAGGTCTACTCCCCACAGTTGCTATTTCAGTACAAATAACACTGTAATGGACCAGTTTTAGCAACAACAACAAAATGAAAAGTACAGCATTCCTGTTATACAAATACAGTATCCACATAACTTTGGCAATAAAATGCGGAAGCCTAGCATGTGCCTCTTATACTAATTATGGCTGATCCATGATAAATACTCTAATTGATGTCTGCTGCCTCATAGGCATAAGATATTATTCTTCTGAAGGACAATTCTGTGTTTCTTAACATACTAAGTCTGAACATTTGAGCGGCTACTACATGTGCCTGACTGTGCAGGCAAGAAATTGTGTCTGCACTTCTAGGCAAAACCAGGATTTGCTTCTTCCTGAATTCAGCCTGTCCTATGTCTAGTAAACAGCAGAATGGAAATGTTTGGCAAAGGAGGATATCTGCTAAGAAACGTGGAGAATTAATATTGCAAAAGTCCATGTTCTAGATTCAGTATGTCTGAATTTTGCACAATCCTTACTTATGCCTTTCATTATTACATCTAAAAAGCAAGCTAACAAGATGCACTTCTCTGGGAGCAGTGGGAGCTGCAATCTTCCAGACACAATTTATGCACTTATGCATTTGCAAAAACCTTCCAGTGATTCTGACAGGAGACAGGCTCTTGCATTCCATAACAAGGTGGCAGCTGACGAATATTTATTTTTTCCTTTAGTACCTATCTTGTCTGCTTTAATTGGCTGCTTGGGAATGCACTTGGAAACCTGGCACAGAGCACTGACACTGTGGTGCTCTGAGATGGGGGTGGGTGCCATCAAAAACATTTGCTTTTTAAACTTGAGTGGCAGTGGGGGAAAGTTAGAAGATGACTGGTAAGAAACAATAAGGCCTATACATGTGATCCTGTAGGGAAACTGCATTTTCCTTCTCTCCTTTCCTTTCTTTTCCTTGCTTTGCTCTTGTCTTCCTGGGATCTACCTTCTTTGACGTAGGGGGTATTTTTTCTTTTACATTACATAGCATAGTGGGACTGCCATACAGAATTACAAGAAACAACACCACCGCCAATAATAATAATAACAACAACAGAAGCTTTCCTGGAAAAAAAAAAACACTGACTTCCCAGAAAACTGAGTTCTCCTGTAATAAATACAATTACTTCCTCCCAAGCTGAATTTGGCCTATTTTGAAAGATACTGAAACAGGAAAATAACCTAATTTCTTCAAGTATGTGCACTCCAGTGGGAAACTTTGCAGTCATTACCTTTTAAAAATTAGGCTATGAATTTTTCTCTTTGACAGTTTCTAATAAAAGTTAATATTTAGTAATTTTAGCCATCTTGTGGTAAGATTAGAACCGCTGTGGGGAGGGCAGAACAGAGAAAACTCTCTTTTCACTACAAGTTGCTGAATTAACTGAACCTGAAATGCTTTGTAAATGTGTGTCTGTGCCAGAAAGAAAGAAAACAAACAAGGTCTCTTCAGCAGGTTTCTTGCCTGTCCCATTTCCAAGTCAGTTGGCAGCTCTCTTCAAATGGAAAATATGCCAGGTAAGCTAGTTTGCCTGGTGTACAGATCTCTGGCAGGCAAAAATTTTGGGTACTTTTAGGACTGAAGGCTCTAGTAATGTCTGCTATGCAGTCAACATTATCAAGAGTAAGGATGCCTTCAAGTCCTGATATAAAGGACTCAAAACATTTTGGTTTTCCACTTGAATTAGGACAAAACCAAACTGTGTAATCTCCAAATCCTCAAGGGCATAGAATTACGTTTCTGTGCACAGGTTTGTAGCTTTGGACAAGTCACTCATTACATTAATAAGGAATTTCTGAGTGATGGTCAGAAATGTTCTCCAATGGAAAAAGCTTGGCTTTCACCATGAATGCTTCCCTTGCTTGCCAGCAACCCCCTACATTCAATATATTGTATATCAAAACACAGAGTACTTGTATAGGCCTGATTTTTTTCCCCAATGTAAAGGTTATTCAACCACAGCAAAACAGAATTTCACCTCTATAACAATGGCAACAAGATGACAATGTAAGTTCATTCTCCCGTGTTATTTTCTTCCAGTGGCAATGCTGTCAGCACTGCTGGGACAATAAAATATCAGGGTTTATTAAACCAGTACTAAACCTAATAGTTACAGGAAAATTGCTCAGTGAGTAGCAAGACCATGCAAATATTACTGTTAATGGAATATTCTGTTAGAGAATTTAAGAAAAAAGAGTTACAATTGCTTTGCACTGCCTCTGGGCAATGGCTAATTGCATGCTGCTGTTACAAGCATGTTTTGCTAGCAAGTCTAGAGTGTAGATACATCAGGAATGTTACCTGAGTGCAACAAGTGTGGCACCTCTTTCTGTTTTAAGGATGCCTGCATCTCGCAGTTGATGGCTGTGTAAACTGTGTGCCCCTGGTCCAGCGCCAGTGCGGACGTGTCTGTGTGTGCCTCAGCAGCTGCCAGCTATCCAGGGGCAGCACACAGAGGCCTGTGTGGCTATGAATGTTACTGTGCTGGGGATGGATCTGTGAATAATAGCTACTGTAACTGTTTGTGGCAGATCTGAAAACTGACGAAATTGTGACCGAAGATGCGGTAGAAGTTACTGCTATGGAGGGAGCAGCAATTCGGCGTTGTGGTCCCATGACAAGTTTTGGCCTCATCACTATGTAGGGCAGAGCAGCTGCTGTAATCACAAATGACGGCTTGGGATTCCTGGGCTCCTGAGGTCTCTGAGAAGGCTTGCAATCACAGGCTGGCCTAGTTTCCCCCTCTACCAGAAAGGTGGAGCTCATTCACCAATGCTTGCCTCAGCAATGGTGGGGAATATCAATCCTGAAGCCCCCTAAGTGATGAGGAAACTCCTTCCAGTCACTGCTGGCCCCAGCCAGGAGTTATCAGAGTGACACATTAGTGATGTTCAGAAGCTGTGCCAGTGCTGCTGCAGATCACATTTGTACCAAACCAGCACAGGAAGTCTGCCTGCAGCCTCTCACAGGAGGAAACAATGCTTCTCTGTGCAGTTACCATCAACCTCATATCACACATTCTCCTGCTTTTCCCTCCCTTGAGTCAATTTATGTATCATATAATTTTTTTAATTATTAAACATTGTGAATAGTTTGAAAATGTCTACTTAATTTGTTTTTTCAAAGCTGCATTTTCTCACATGTATTATACAGGCATTAGGTGGCAGTATGGACTGGAGACTTCAGCATGGGGCAATGGGCAAGATATTCATATTCCTAATTCCAGTTGTAAGATGGAAAGATTCTCTAAACTTTCTCTTTTGCCTAAAAAATGGAAGTGTGAGTAATGGTCCCCTGACATCCTGTGAAGATTAATTAGCTAATGTCTTCACAGAGCTCTGTGCATGAAAAATGTACTCCATGAGTACAGAAATAGTCAACAGTTTTTCTTTTACATCAGTTTAATGTCACATATTTTGTCCTTGGTTTCTGCAGTGACACATTTGATCCATAATTCAGCCCATACATTCTCAACTATTCTATTTTTATATTTCAGAGAGATACAGATTGGAATTTATAGCTAAATCTAACTTCCCAAACCATAGTCTGACAGGAGATAGCAGAGCTAAGTACACAGTAGTTAGTGAAGAGCTGACAAAGTGCTTTCATAAAGTCATCACAAAGGTGGAAAAAACCCAGTGGGTCATCTAATCCATCTCCTTGCCTCTGAAACATTTTTCTTTATGGTACAGTTGTACAAATGCTGTATCTAAGATGGTGAAAATGTTGTTAGAAGTTTTCTAGGGAAATCTGTCTGACAACCAAGGAAGACACAGATTTTCAGATCAGTTTCAGAACTAATTTTCTCCAAGTTTTAGCCTGTAGCTTCCTGGACAACGTGCCTCAATCCAATCTGCATCAATTTTCAATGAGCAAACAGGAGTTTGGCCAGAGCCTGTCAAATATCAAAATGCCTCAGCTAAATTCTGATCCAAATATACTTTGACCCATATCTGGATCCTGCTTGAACTAATTTCAGTGACTCCAAAGTTACCTTGTATTATTGATATTTCAACTCACATCATGGTGCTTTTCCTCCCAAGAAAACAGGATATTAGGAGGACATCTTCACCTCATGCTGTGCCTGGGGCCTGGCAGCATACCTTCCTACAGGTCTAGACTCTGAGCTTGTGCTTTTACATGTGAAATCCAGAACTAATGCCATCTTTTAAGCTACCATATCGCACTTCAGACTCATTTCACTGGCTCTGTATTTCCATCTTTGCACATATCTTATCTTTCAGCATAGCTGCTTTGTACAATTCTCCCTTCCTTTGGATTAGTTCCATCTTTTCCTCTGCCTCAATGAGTTAATTTGCATATTTTCACTCCGAATCTCACACTGTTATTCTGTGCCTGTGTTATTATCTTCTACAGCTTTTTTTTGTATCTTCTTTTATATTTCCTCCAGGGCAGTTACTTATACTTTCACATCATCTGCAGTTTCCCTTACTCTCACATTAATGAGAACACCTGCATAAAAACTGAGCCTAACACAAATCCCTACCTCATCCATTTTCCTTTTAGGATTAATTTCACTCTCGTGTGTTTGTATAAAACCCCACTCTTCTCAGACGTCCTTGAATGGCAGGGAGTTACTTGCCTTCTCTGCTGCTCTGATTGCTCCATGCCTTACACACGTTATTTGCCCAACCAACCCTTTTCACTTGCAGTATTGGATTCCTTTTTCATTTCAATCTCAAACACAGTAACTTTCTTACATCTCTCTTGACAGCCAGTGTGCTGTAAAGTATCTGTTTTCTATGTACATGTGAGCAGTCTAGAACAATTTTCTCAATGTTCAAAGCATTTGGTTTTAGGTAAGACCCTGACCTCATGCTTGTATTTATAGCTCTGTGGATGACCAGGCAATTTTAACTCACCTATTGGTTGAGATACTCGTGGTAATTTTCTTAGATTCGTGGCTCCCGAGGCCAATGGGGATGATTCTTGAGCAGCACTCCCCCGTGCTGACTCTCATTAAAGTGTAGCTGCAAGAAAAACAAGAAAAAAAAGTTTTGCAATTGCTACCATAACTTTTAATGAGAGCCTTACTGTTAGATCCTGTGCCATGTTTCTAGTCCCATTTTTCTGGCTTCAAGGCTGCAGGAAGCCATCACCAAATCAACTCATGGACTGCAAATTAGTCACGCTTTAACTTTCTTTTTATGAAATACAAATTAGCTCCTAGGTCTTGGGTTTTCTGCCCATAATACATATTTTCCACCTTCTTAATTGTTCTCTAATTCTTCTCTGAACCCATTTCAGTTTGCCAATATCCTTCTCAAATGACAGAACTGGACACAGATTCCATTAGTGCTTTCTCCAGTGCCAAATACAAATATCATCGCTCCACTGCTATTTGAGATACCTCTGTTTATACATCCAAGGACTGCATTAGACACTACCCTGTCCAGGAGAAGCTTATTACCCTAGCAGCTCAAATTACGCTTCCCATCCTTTACAGAGATGCTGCTTTTTGGGATGCGGGAAGATTTCCTCCCCTCATTTTTATTACAAATTGCACCCAGACCATGTATTTGAGTAATAAACTTCAGTTTAAGCCTTACTTTGTTTAGCTTATTCTCAGTTTATTCAGAGAACCACGTTATCCTGTCTGGATTTTAAGCCCAACACTGCTGCCATTGTACACTTCTTTGGTTTCTGGCAGTTAGTCAATGATCAAGAAGCAGCCACCAGCTGACCACGCTGGAAGCACATATGCTTGCTCATGGTTACCTACTTGTAGGTACTGAAGACTTGTGACCCATCTTATTTTTTAAGATGTGCTACGGTAATTTTGTGGCAGCCTTATTTATTATCAAAATATTATGTAAGATCTAATCAAACTCTTAACAGATGTCTGAGCACATTATATCCCCCAATGTTAGCCAAATTTATCCTATCTTTATCTAGCAATCTATTTCAAATATGAAAGCATCCATTTAAGCTCTTTAATAAATAGCAAGTAATAATTATAAGCTCATTAATTCTCTCCTCTATTTTATTATTGAATCCCATTTAAAATATTTTACCCAGAATGAATGTCAGAATGAGAAATAGCAGGGGAAAGCATCTGAATCATGCCATCTTCTGATTGTAAACATTGGCACAGAGCTCAAGATGCCTCTGTCTCTAAATAGTTATTTAAAATTCATCCTAGAAATATTGAGGTCCTCAACCAGCTCATTTAAAACTCCTGGCCGTTGAGAAAGCAGAATAGTTTATTTCTCTCATTTTAATGGATATTTTAACAAAGTTTTTGTCTAATGTGTCCCAGACTTCTCTGGGAACACAGTGAGACTGTCTATCACTGATGGCTCCATGTATCTGGTAGGTGCCCTCAAGACTTCTCTCAGTTGCCACCTACCCCTGGAAGTAGCAGTATCCCAATTGCATCTGTATTTCTCTCTCTGAAACTAATCCCCCCTAAACAGTCAAACTGGTACTTCTGCTCAAAGGCAGCTCTCACAGGTGTCACCTTAGCAAACACTCGAGGCATCTCCCAGCAGCCCCTTGAGCCTGGTTCTTGCACAAAGCTCAGGGGGGAGTCTGAGGCCCAATATGCCCTTTCCAGGAGGTGACCTGCAGTGTGAAAGGCAGAGGCACGTGCTCGTTGGGCCTTTTCAGTTTGATTTGGTGAGATGGGAGCTAGCTGTTGCCCTTTTCCTCAGAGGACATTCCTCCTTGGAGTGTCTCTAGTGGATTACCACCAGCCTGGATTTAGAATTAGGCGAAGGCTTCAAGCTGCACTCCCTAAAGCATTTGTCTACACAGCTGGGACCAAGGTCTAGCAAGGACACTCTTCCAGGAGTTGCTCATGGCCCAGCTGTCCCCACAGCCACGGGTGTGTGGAGCCCTGCCAGCAGCATGCTCTTGGCAGAGCCCGTAAAACACCTCTTAGAAACTCAGCCTCAGGGAAGGCACAGTTCCCCACCTCAACTGCCCCGTTTAGCCCATGTTTTCTGGTGGGAAGCAAAGGACGAAAGAGAGATATAGACTTTTAAGTTTATATCTCCAGTTAAGAAAAAAAAGATTCAGATCCTGTTTCATACATGACCTGGCCTGTGCTTTATTCAGCAACTTCTGTGTTAAGAAAATATTCATCAGGCAGGGGAAGGGGAGAAGAGGGTTAGAAGCTTAAAGCTGTTCTGCTGCTACACGAAAGATGGGTGTGAATAAATTATACAAAAATAATCCACCGAAAAAATAAATAGAAAAATAATGCTAAGCCTATTTAGACGTGGTGATTCTCACTCTATGTTTTATTTATGAAACTGTAATCCTAGGACAGTAAATAGAGCTATTCTTTATCCTCCCATGAAGATAACGTGGTAGAAAGAAAGGCATGTAGCATGCAAAAAAAGCACGCAAAAGGAAGAAACTGATCATGTAATTAAAAGAGATTTCTTTCATGGAGCTTAAGAATGTTTTAAAACAGCATCACATAATGGAGATTGATAAGTGATTGCTTTCACAAAACATATAGTACACTAAAAATGGGAGGAAAAACCCCCTAAACCTGTCATGTTTTACCTCTTTGACACTGCACAAACACCCTGTGTCAAGTATAAAACCGACGGTTTCAGCTGAGACTTGTTAGTAGGCACAACTTCAGCTGCTGCAACTGAGAGAAGGCTTGTGTATGCCTGTGTGAACGGGCTCCACACAAACTCCTCATTTGCTCCTCAATTATTCTTTCTGCACTAGTTCCCAAGAACTATTTAGCAGTCCTGGTCGCTCAGCAATCTCCTGTGGTTTCCACACCGAGGTAAACACTGTCATGTGGGGCCTGAGTCTTTGCCCTTAATACGCTAATTGAAACTTGGCTTTGGGAAGGAAACAAAATGAGGAGAACTGTGGTGGGTCAGAAACCAAAGGTGAATTTTCCTGGCTGGCCAAAAAGGTGAATTTTTCTGGCTGAATGAGGTATGTCCTGATTTTGTGCCAAAACAGGGCTCCAGGTTGAGCTGGAAAAAAATGTAAACATCTCCCATGGTTTTGGTCCGCCACCCAGCAAAAAGCACATGGTTGGCTTATACAACTAAGACCCCTCCCTGCTCTTGGCTTTGTTCATCCAAAGCTTGATTGCACCCTATGAAGCAACAATTAGCAATGGCACAGAATTAAGCTGATTTGTTCTGTGAATTCAGCCATTGTAATAGCTTCTGCTCAGGATTCCCACTTTCATCCATTTAATAGTTGTGATTTTGGTTTGACAGCTTAACCTGTGTGGTAAGGAATAGTGTAAAAACACTTTCTCTGGTAAGATGCACCACAACCCTCTCCTTTGCTGTGACAGTGGTATTTCTGGGAGAAGAATTTCTTGCACTCTTCCTGGTTCTGTGGGAGTCCACTGGCAGCTTCTCCATAGCCTTCTGCCCCCACTTTTTTTGGAGGGTATATTCAATGAGAACACCACCCATGACTTCCTTGCTTGACCTGCTGAGCCACTTAGAAACTCACAAGTCTCTGGGGCCAGATGGGATTGACATGAAGGTACTGAGGAAGCTGATGGAAGAACTCAACAAGCCACTCTCCATCATATATCATCAGTCCTGGTTAACCATTGGGGTTCCAGATGACTGGAGGTTGGCCATGTGACACCCAGCTACAAGAATGGTTAGAGAAGGATCTAGGGAACTACAGGCCTGTTAGCTTGACCTCAGTGCCAGGAAAAGTTATGGAAAAGATCATCTTGAGTGTGATCATGCAGCATGTACTGGGCAACCAGGGGATTGGGCTCAGCCAGCATGGGTTTAGGAATATCAGGTCCTGCTCGTCCAACCTGATCTCCTTTTGTGACCAGGTGACCTGCCCAGTGGATGAGGGAAAGGCTGTGGATATATTTACCTGGATTTCAGAAAAGCCTTTGATACTGTTTCCCATGGCATTTTCCTGGGGGAGCTGGCAGCCCATGGCTTGCACAGGTGCCCTCTTTTCTGAGTCAAAAACTGGCCGAATGGCTGGAACCAGAGAGTGAGAGTGAATGGATTACATCCAGTTGGTGGCTGGTGACTAGGGGGCTTCCCCAAGTCTCAGTATTGGGGCCAGTTCTGTTTAACATCTTTATCAATGATTTGGACAAGGGATTGAGAGCATCCTTAGTCAGTTCACAGACAGCACCAAGCTGTGTGGGAGTGTTGATCTGCTGGAGGTTAGTAAGGCTCTGCAGAGGGATCTGGACAGGCTGGATCCATGGGCTGAGACCAACAGTTTGTGGTTCAATAAGGCAAAGTGCCCTGTCTTACACTTGAGTCACAACTACCCCAGGCAGTGCTACAGGCTGGGAACAGAGTGGCTGGAAATCCTCCCAGAGGAAAAGGACCTGGGAGTGCTGGCTGACAGCAGCTGAACATGAGCCAGCTGTGCCCAGGTGGCCAAGAAGGACAATGACATCCTGGCTAGTATCAGCAGTAGTGTATCCAGCAGGACCAGGGCAGTGATTGTTCCCCCGTACTGGGCACTGGTGAGGCCACACCTCGAATCCTGTGTTCAGTTCTGGGCCCCTCACAACAAGAGGGACATTGAGGGGCTGGAGTGTGTCCAGAGAAGGGCAGCGGAGCTACTGAAGGGTCTAGAGAGTAACTTATGTGAGCTGAGAAGCTGAGGGAGCTGGGGGTTTTAGCCTGGAGAAAAGGAGGCTCAGGGGAGACCTTATTGCTCTCTACAACTACCTGAGAGGAGACTGGGGCCAGGTGGGGGTTGGTCTCTTCTCCCAGGTAACCAGTGATGAAAGGAAATGGCCTCAAGCTGCAGCAGGGGAGGTTCATATTGGACATCAGAAAGAATTTTTTCCCTGAAAGGGTGTTTAAGTGTTGGAGCAGAAACTGCCCAGCAAAATGGGGAACTGATCACCCCTGTGTTCAAGAAACATCTGGACATGGCACTTAGTGCTGTGGTCTAATTGACAAGGTGGTGTTCAGTCCAAGACTTGGTCTTGGAGATCTTTTCCAACCCTAATGCTTCCATGATTCTAGGTGTAGAAGTTTGCAAGCAGTCCTACTCATTCACACTTTGTGGCATATGTCTGGCAATGACAAGAAATAGGTGATGATTTACTTCAATAAACTCACAGTCACAGGACATACAAGAGCATTCCATAAATCTCCATTGATGGTGAAAGGCAAAATTCATCGGTATTTTGGTTGGACTTTTCCTTGAACCTGGAAGAGGGCATGAAGACTATTCCAGCCATCTAATTTAAAAACAAAAATTGAATCTAATTCCTTAGTGTGTTTTCAAGTCCACCCTTTGCTATGAATCTCTAAAGACTTTAAGGCAACTGCTAACCCATCAGCATTGAGGAAAAAGACAAACAAGGGGGAGATAGTACTGGGAACTCCAGGCATCTTCATTTTTTCATAACCAGAAATGCCATGTCCCTATCTCAGCATCACCCCGTGCAAACAGGGTGCAAACAAACACAGTCATAAGCATCCTTTGCCTCACTTAGAATGAGAAAGAAGGAAACAGTCCTTGAGAAAACTGAATGAAGAAATAGCACAGCTATTCATCTAGACTAGCTGGGACTGCTGTGAGAGGCAGTACTTCACACTCACATACCATATGCACACACAGACTGATGGCCGAGAGCTGCAGCAGAAGCAAAAGTGAGATGGGAACAGAGAATGATTTGGGATTCTGTAGACCTGAGGGGACCTGTGGAAGGAGGAGTGGGAGCTCTGTGTCAGTTTGGCACAGGAAGGGCAATTTTTAACTGGGACTGGAATCACTTGGAAATGCTTTTCAGCATCCAGTTCCCTGAAAACAGACGTAACTCCTTCCAGTGCAGTCCTGTATACACTCCTATTTTCCACGTACACCAGAGGTAAAGGTTGAGATGCAGCATCTTCCAATGCTGGAAGTTGCACAGCTCACTGTTTAGCTTCCTGACAGTGACTCCACTGCCACAATGACAGAATACAGCAGATGTACCTAAGTTAGAAACTCTTTAGCTACTGCTGCAGCTGTAAAACTCAGTGCTGAAATACCCACCCTGCTGTTCATTCAGTTTCTCCAACCTATTTTGCAGCATTTTCTGCAGTCCCTGATGTTGTGGGTACAACAGACAGATGTTACCCACTCTGTTGCAAACTAAGCCCTCCTGAGCCAGCCGGAGGCACCACAACCCTGCAATGCCTGTTGGGAATGAATGGAAAACCTGTGTGGTTAACAATTCATGTCTCTATCCTGCCTCTCTGCAAGAAGGATACTGAGGACTGTTGCTTACCTTTGTAGTGCTTTGAGAATAATGTAAGCAATTTTCTACCCATCTAAATACATTATGCCTTAGGAAATTAGCTGGTGCGCAGAGAATCAGATTATGCAGGACTAGAAACAGTGTCTACCCACAAATCGGAAATAAAAATCTTGACCTTAACTTTTTGCTTCTGCAAAGGCCATCTGGTGGTCAATTGGGCATTGGTTATGCAAGTGATGATGTGCACACACTACAGAGAGGCTTTACAGAAGTGCACAGCACTGCAGCAGAGATCCTCCAGCTCCTGCTTCACAGCTTCCAAGAGAGTAGAGCAGAAGTCTGCTCCCCAGACAGCAGTCAAGTGGATGCTGGCAATATTTCTGAACCAGTGATAGCTGCTCAGTGCCCTTGTGTGAATGAATATGAACTTCAGCCAGCCGTTTTCCAAAATTATCCGTTCTATTACTTCAAAATTTGTACTTCAACAGAAGCCAAAATACTGCCTGCAGTTATTAGAAGAATTGCAAGCAGAAAGGAAAGGGCCTGGGATTTGCTTCTAGGATGGCCCTGCCATACATGATGCTTGGATAAGAGAGAGGACTGTTTAAATTCAAAGGTGAAAGCCTTTGAAAAAAATATATATAATTGAAATAAGCTGTGTGGTTTAATTCCAAGCAATTTCAGTTTCTATATATTTTTTTCATATTGTAACCAGCCATTTATATGCAGCATAACATAGTTTGCAAACAGCATTAAACTATCAGAGAAATTTTGACACTCCTGAGTAACACATAAAATAACAAGGTAGATTTCCAGTTTTCAGTCTGAGAAAACAACAGCAGGCTACCCTACAATAGGGAAATTTGGATTTCATGGTGCACAGGCTGTCTACTTTTAAACTACCTTACATTTCAGTGTAGAAACCCCATCAGCACTTTACCATTGTTAGTGGGTTGCCTGGCTAAGAATTAATTCCTCATTTAGATGGCTCTCTCTTATATGCCTATGTGGCAATCGACTTCTGTTCTCACAACCAGTGACAACATCAGTATCAGTCCCAACCGATAAAACCTCTTCTTCCCTTTCTACTTGCTGGGCTGTAGCTCCTGGCTGGAACTCTGCACTGCAGAGCAGACATTAAAAATCATTTTTCTGGAAACTGGGTGGCTCAGGGAAATGTCAGTGAGTGGCTGCCTTTGCTTTTCAAGCACTAGAAAGACTCCAGCTGGTCCCTTAGTCTCCTGGTTAAAGGCAGCTGAAAGCAGCTACCATCTGCTTGCATAATGTTTCTCTCTGAAGACTTGGTATCACCAGTCAGTCATAAATGCCTGTGTCCACACAGGCTACATATTTCATTTTCAGCAAGCAGTTTAAGGAGTCTAAGGGGCACGAAGATCTATGAGTTACAGTTTTAGCCTATGGATAAGTAGCAATTTTACCTTGGCAGTAGCTGTATGAAAAAAAAATGTTGACAGTTATACAACATAATGCTGACATCACTCCATCTTCTGTGTAAGCAGGTAGGGAGAGAGGACTGTGGTCTGGGCAGAAGACTGCATGTACCACCAAACTGAATTTGTCTTTGGAGCTGTCTAGGCACAGGGAGAATAACACTTTTGGATCTACCAAGGACTTGTTCTATCTTTCCAGCAGAACAAGGAAGCTGAGTCATGGAGCTCCATCTGTGCTTTGCCAAGAGCAGTATGCCAAGGGAGATCCCAGCCCCTTCTTACATGCTCTTTCAAGCACAATTCCTTAGCTATTTAGAAATGTATATGCCCAGCACTTTACACCTCCATTTATAGCAATTTCTTAAACAAAAAGCTGATTTTTGCTGTTACCGGCCCAGCTCCATTCCAATTTCCAGAAAAAAATGTAAAGTGAATATCACAGGGTAGATATTGTGCTCCAACTTCCACTCAAAAATTATGGGGTTTTTTCCCAGTTAATGCTGATGGCTGAATTTAACAGTCACAACTGGGGCTGGAACTGAATTAGCTGCTCTTGTAGGACAGTGCCCACAGCTGTCCCTGAGAATGCTAGTTCTGCTTATGCCTGACTCCCTTTCATGTAATGAAAGGAAAATGACATCGGCAGAATTGGTGACCACTTTCCTCCTACCAAACTGAACACTGGAATTAAAAAATCCCAATCTGTGGCTGGATGCTGTATGCAGCTGAAGGATATTATGTTAGATCACTGTCTATCAGGTATAGCTAAATGCGGTTTCATGCCAATGTCTCCTACAGTGTTTTAAGTGGGCTTTAATTAACTACTAACTATTGGTTAGTTAAATGTTTTTAACTGAAATTAAATCAATTACACTTTTTTCCTTTTCCCAGAGTGAACATGCTCTGTGGTATGCGCGAGTACCTTCTTTGCTTTGGGTCAACTGGATATTTATTATTTATTCAAGTATGCAAAGAGCCCTTTTGCTCCTTTAATTCCTACTCCACTATCCTCACAAAACCACATCTTGACTCCTATTCTATAGTCCTGATGAGGAACATGGATTTCACCATGTGCATGGTGATGTCAATTTAGGAATAAAGTAGCAATACTTTGGAACTGATAGTATCTTCTCCTTCCATTATAGAACTTGGCATCAAAGCTGGTCTGACTCAGCCAGCTCTTTCCATTAAAAGTTGACTATCAATCTTATTATTCAAAAAAACCTCCCAGAGATGCTTATCATAACATTTTGTCCATAATCAATTAGAAGGTGCATTTGCTTTTTCCAGGTCATTAAGATATTTGAGGCTAAGCAACTTCCAGACTTCATTAAAAAAAAAAGTCTGCAAAGTGTGATGGAAATTTGAACCAGGGTTAATTCCTTGCACACTTCCATCGATGTGACTGACAGGGAGCCTGGGAGGTCAATTGTCTCAGAAAAATACAAGCACCTCCCATGTCTTCCTCTCTGTATAACTGCTTGTTTCAAAACCTTATCTGAGAAACAAACGCTTCTGCCATGGCAGAAATGAATGGGATTAAAAGTAACATTAAATTAATTTTGTGTTCAAAGCACCTTGACCGACAGTCTGAGCGAGTCACTGTAAATGCACAAACTTCCTCCCACTCTTTCCCATAAATATGCCTCAACACTTGACAGACCTCACAAGTAAATGGTGGATTTGTGACCTTGACTATCTCAGCTTTAAATCAGTGCCTAGCAGTACTACCAAGCTTGGTTTATATAATCAGATAAAAATAGGTGGCAAATCCTATTTACTATTAGGCAACTAAGTGCAAAAGGTATGAAAAGTTACATCTGGTCTAGTCTGTTTCCTTGAACAGGTTTATAGGACTGGCTTAAATGCATGGGTTATTCCAGCAACCATACTACATCAAACCTATGGAGACCTATTAAAAAAGCAATGGGAAATAGTGTGGTAAAATATTTGGCTTTGTTTCTTTCTGCCTTCTGCTAACACAAAACTGCAGCCCTGCCTGGTGACCAAAATTGTGCCACTGTCTGAATGGAGGCACAATCAGAATTGAAGGATTATTTTCTGATCAAAACAGGCAGGGCTGTGTTTTGCATATTTAAATTGTGGGGATTACATTTCTTCCCAGCAGCATCTCATGACTACTAACTAACTTACTGCTCTTTCAGATTGCTGTAGCTTCTCATGAGACTGTTTCCCACTTGAAAACCCAACTCGAAATAGAAAGGTACTGCTCAGCTGCTAAAAATGGATGTAGGCAGGTAGAAAAGACCTTCTGGTACAATCACTGGGCACAATATACAGGAGCAGACTTAAATGTATTAATTTATTTGAGTGAAGCAGAAAGGTAGTGCTAAAGGACCTGCAGAGGCATTGCCATTCCAGGTTCTGTGACCTTGCTCAATGTTTCAAAACCATCTTAGCAATTTTATCTATTGTACTTGCCTGGCAGACATGCTGCCTTTCTGCTAAATCACTGGAAGGAAGAGGATGGCATTTACAACTACCACTGTCTGCCTGCAACACACAGAGACAGAGAAAAGATGGAATTACCTAAAATAAACCATTTTCTCCAGTAAAGTGACTTAATAAAAGAAGGGCTAGTAATATGATGTCTGTAGATGTCTGTAGTCTTTTTATGCCTGTATTTCTTCAGATTTTATCCGACAGCCTGCCTATAAACCTTGCCAGAATATCTGGACTCCCTTTTTATTTGGCAGCAGATAAGGCAGAGAGGCCCTTAGATTTAATATATCTTAGAGATAAGAGGTGATAATACCCCTAAATGAAAGTCCTGGAGTTGAAGTTTGCTTACCTACCCTGACTTCCTCCAAAACTCCAGATGTAGCACAGTTATATCTCTCACAGTCCCATGGTATGAAGTTCACCAAGGGAAAGTGCTGGATTTTGCAGCTGGGATGGGGCAACCCTGGGTGTATGGACAGACTGGGGAATGAGAGGCTGGAAAGCAGTGTCATGGAAAGGAGCCTGGGGGTCCTGGTCCATGGCAAGCTGACCATGAGCCAGCAGTGCCCTGGCAGCCAGGAGGGCCAAGCGTGCCCTGGGGGGCATCAGGCACAGCATCGCCAGCTGGGCAGGGGAGGGGATTGTCCCGCTGTGCTCTCCTCTGCTCTGGGGCAGCCTCCCCTCCAGTGCTGGGGGCAGGTCTGGGTGCCACAGGATAAAAATGGCATTGTTAGAGAGTGTCCAGAGGAGGGCCATGAAGATGGTGAAGGGCCTTCAGGGGAAGCTGTGTGAGGAGTGGCTGAGGTCACTTGGTCTGTTCAGTCTGGAGAAGAGGAGACTGAGGGGAGACCTCATTGCAGTTACAGCTTCCTCATGAGGGGAAGAGGAGGGGCAGGCACTGATCTCTTCTCTGTGGGGACCACTGACAGGACCTGAAGGAATGGTCTGAAGCTGTGTCAGGAGAGGTTTAGGTTATTAGATCTTAGAAAATTGAAATTGAAATTGAAAATTAGAAAATTAGAAAAAAAGTTACTGGATATCAGAAAAAGGTTCTTCACCTAGGGTGGTTGGGCACTGGAACAGCTCCCCAGGGAAGTAGTCACAGCACCAAGGCTGAGAGACTTTAAGAAGCGTTTGGACAATGCCCTCAGGCACATGGTGTGACTCTTGGTATGTCCTGTGCAGGGCCAGGAGTTGGACTCGATGATTCTTGTGGGCCCCTTCCAACTCAGCATATTCTGGGGTTCTGTGATTCTGGGATGCCACAGGACACCAGAAGCACATGATAATGGACAGCCACCGCCCCAAAGGAGGCAGAACAGGGTGGATGGGAGGAGGATCTGGCAGACCTGCTCAAGGAGGGCTTCAGAGCATGGTAGCAGGAGCTTCTCTGATCACCTCTGCTGATACTGCTACATCTGCCTTTTGCAGAGCCTGCAAAAGATGTATTTTGAATACCTGCTTTCTGGCTCTAGACTTGAACCTTTGATGCTAACACTTGAAAAGTAGCTGCAAGTCTTCTAAAAGAAGTAGTGTTTTGACTGTACTGCACTTCAAACCATACACTGAACATTCACTTTTACTACTACTTCGTAAATAAGTTTATCAAAAACATTAATAAGAAAAAAGTTGTGCGATGACAAAGTTGATCATATCCTGCAGGAGCAGGATGCTCTCCTTCCTCTCTCATCTACTTTTTGAAAAGTAACTCTGAGAGTTTTGGTATCCAAAAATAGTATCTCAGAGTTGACATAGTAGCTGTTTCCTGCAATGACCTATTTTCACCGCAAGCTTCAAAAAACCCCCACTTGCATGAGCCTGGTTAAATGTAGGAGAAAGTAACTTTGCACTCAGTGAACAGGAAGCCCCTTGTTCCAGCACACCCAGGGTCACACAGTCACTGTTGCACAGCTCCTTTTGCCAGCCTTGAGGGGCAGAGGCACAAGGCACAGCAGCATCTCTTTGCCACCAAGGCAGCTGCCTCTGCCAGCTGGGCTGTCCTCAGCAGCAGATATGAATTGGTACAGCATGGGATGATACACAACAGCTTTTCTGCTTTCTCTCTCATGTCTTTAAAGGCCACTGATGATGCCAGTAATGGACTGCCTTTCACAGCTTGAATTTATGTTTTCAAGCTGCTGTGTAACCAGCTGAATGGGTGAAGGCCTTCTTCCCTTCTTTTGTTGCCACATAACTCACTTTTCTCTCCTATCTCTTGTCACCCTTACTCTTTTTTCTTTCAACTTTCTTGTCCTATGTAACTTTTCTTTACCTTGCTGAGCCTTATTGATAATGAAGCAACAATTTAAATAGTTGACAATTGCAAAGATATTCCAGAATATTCTGTATCCTTGCCAGATGTGTTGCTAATTTAATGTTGTATATTACACTTGGCAATTCCTTCTTTGTTTTATTTAATTAAAGTTTAATTCCCACTAGTTGTAAAAAATACTATTTTTCTAACTCAGCTTGTGTTCTATCGTGAAACTGTATTTTCAGGTACAGTTTTATGTTTGTCCACAAGAATCCAGCTTAGAAAGGAGCCTAAATTCCATTTGCAAAAATGCACTGTACTGTCATATTTTAAGAGTAATGTAACAGTTCTTTATGGACAAAAGTACAGTCAATATCTTTTAGGTATTTTAATGAGATCTAGTCCCAGCTGAATAAATTAGTATTCAAGAAACTGAATTAAATTGAGATTCCCAACACCAAGGTTAGTGGTATGATTGACATGCCTGAGGGATGAGATGTCATCCAGAGGGATCTGAACCCTATGAACTTTGTGAGGTTCAACAGGGCCAAGTGCAAAGTGCTGCACCTGGGTCAGGGCAACCCCCAGTACCAACACAGGCTGGGAATGAACAGACTGAGAGCAGTCTTGCTGAGAAGAACTTTGGGGTGCTGGTGGGTGAGAGGTTGGACATGACCCAGCAATGGGCACTCAGCCTGGAGAGCCAAACGTGTCCTGGGCTGCATCCAAAGCAGTGTGGGCAGCAGGGCCAGGGAGGGGATTCTGCCCCTCTGCTCTGCTCTGCTCTGGTGAGACCCCACCTGCAGTGCTGCATCCAGCTCTGGATGGACATGGACCATGTTGGAGTGAATCCAGAGGAGGGCCACAAAGCTGATCAGAGGGCTAAAGCACCTCTCCTACAAAAACAGGCTGAGAGAGTTGAAACAGAGACAGATGTTCCCACCAAATAAGCAGGAGCTATCCTTGCCAATATCCTTCTGCACAACAGCAGTGACCTCCTCCCTCTCTCAGTTGTCCCCATGGCTAAGACCAGCTACAAACTCAGAAATGCCTCAAAACTTCTCTTAATGCAATACAGGTCAGCCAAACTAAGATCTCAGTGTTCAGGGCTATAGCTGCCCATCCTGCAGATACTATCTGATCTTCTCTGCTTCTGACCTGTCTCATGTAGGAACTCTTCATTCAAAGCATCTTTTCCTCCTCAAGAGAACTAGAGAGTTTAGCTAACAGAATGATTTGTTTCTGGGATCTTGTTTCAGCCTCCCAATACATTGTACTAGATGCCCCAAAGCAGTTAAGTAGGTAAAGAAAATCAAACTTCCCTGTAAAGGTAATGTCTACAGAGGGAAGGCAACACAGTATGAGCACTCCCTGGAACTCCTTGAAGCTCTAGATATGCTTGATGTTTGCTGTCTTTGGGACAGGGCAGCTTGGCTCTGTGTGGCACTGGATATGGTTTAGTGATGAACGCAGTGGTGCTAGATTAATGGCTGGACTTGATGATCTTAGAGGTCTCTTCCAACCTTAATGATTCTATGATTCTATTGAGAGGTACTGGCAGAGCTTAGCCCACTGCACCAAGCACTTAGATTACATTTGCCAATAGGGAGTTGGATGTGGAAAAGCAAAATGCTCAGCAGTGTGCAGGCTCACCTTCTGTTTCATGCAAACACAAAAAGAAGAATTTTGCTGTGTTTGTCTTTAGAGAAAATTGATTTGGAATGGCCTCCTACATGGCAGTTTGCTCTTTGCTTCCTTGGAATTAGTTTTTTTTTTGCCTGTTTCAGACAGATGATCACACTGTGCACATACTACTGAAAATACAGAGTAAGTAATGCTTAACACCTACGGTCTGCTTTTGCTTTGCACTGAGCCACCCATAGGCAGACCCCTGCAAAACTGAAGAGAGGTTAGTGCAAAAAACAATCAAAATGCTGCCAATCACTGTGTATTAGCTATTCCCAGAAACACAGCTATCCACAATAAGGGAAACACATGGATAAACAAAGTAGTTTGAAATCCTGCCCCAATACTGCACATAGGACATGACTATGAGGTTGTAATAATGATGATAACACCATTTATCTGGCAGGGAGTTACTGTTTTCGTAAACCAGTATACTACTGAAAGAAGAGACCTGTGCCTCAAGATACTACAGTGGAAGTGGCAATTAAGAGTAGATAGCACATTGTCCTCTTTATGATAAACACAATTATATAACGTTATTATGCAGTGATATTTTTCATAGTCTGCTTTTGCATATGTGCCATTTTAGAAACACAATAAATAACTGGAGATGTTCTTCCCAGTAGATTGGACTGCCTGAGGTTATTCCCATACTAGAGATTCAGTTCTCATAAAGCTTTAAATAAACTGAGACCAAATAAAGGAAATCAAATGCACCATTAGAGGAATAGTAGAGGATTTATTTTCTCAAGGCAGTGCCCTACAGGATCTGTGCATCAATTGCAGATGTAAGTACAAAATGAACGCAGTGCATTCCAAGCTAAAGTGCGCTGGTAAATGGGAACTGCTAACAGTAGGCTGGATATATATTGCTTCACACCTGCTTCTCTGTCCTTCACCATGCAAAAAGGGACAGCTTTTCTTCTCAGTTCCTCCCAGTCTCACAATCCTTTTGCTTTTCCATGCTAAGGACAGAAACAAGGACAATGGAAAGAAAGACACAATAATCACTCACACTGAACTTCTTTCTCTCAGGTCTGTTTAAATTTTTTTCCCTCAGTTCTGTTGTGCTATCTGCTGACAGGAAAACAAAGGGTGTGGGTAGACTTAAAAAGGGGATTGATTAGTTTTGATGTGGGAATCAGAATTAAAATGCCAGCAACTATTGATGAAATTTCCTGCTTAATTTGTAAACTAGTGAAAGGAAGAAAAGTCATGAAAAGCTTGTGAGACAACTTGCAAGAGTGTGTTGATCTAGTCAACTATACTGAATCAAAACATTGTAGGTCTTCACAGAGAAAAGGAAAATATATGAGTAGTGCCTTCAAAATAGACATTTTCCAACAGGATGTTTCAGAGCGATCCGGAGGATTTACTTTTTATTCTCCTTCAATAAATTCACAATTAAAATCAGATTCTTCATCTCCATTAATCCTATCTGAGACTTCAAGTTTAGACTGTGAACACTTCACCTGTGTTCAGGAAACTGTAATTTTCTAAAGCAGTATTTCTTAAACCTTTTGCAGATGCATCTCCTTTTGCAGTTTACACAAGCCAGGATAAGAGCTACTTTTACCTGCTGACAGGACATCAGTCACACCACAATGGATATTAGACTCAATTGTGAGGATTTCTGACTTCTCCTCTTTGATCCCGAGTGACCACAACATACTGTTTGAGAAACATTGACTTGGAATATAAGAAATAAGAGGGTTATTTGTGCAGCTGCTGGTTTTTTTCTGCAATTCATAGAACAACATTGTTCACATGAAGTCCATCATCTCAAGATAACTATAAAGAAAATATACTTCATAACTATAACCCTCTAGAAAGTAAAATATTTTTGGGACTACTATGAACAAACCTGAATTCCCAGACAGTTCTGCTGTTTGAAAAATTCTACACAAGTTTATGGTGCCTCATTAGCAGGAAGCAGTTATCTTCAGTGCCAATGCTTGCCCAGATATGGTTCTGTTTAGCAGGAAAGCAGGAGAGAGATTCTGTGACCTAATGAAAAGTATTACAGAAAATAGTCCTAGCCCTTGCAGAAGCTTCCACAATAGAACCAGTCTAGAGAGTAGTGCTTAGAGGGAAGACACTGCATGGTTTGAAGTGTGTTATTGTACAGTTCACCCTAGACTGTAGATAAGATCTACAACTGGATACATTATAACTGGGAATTTTAAAGCAAGCAGCAAATGTTTACAAATGGAGAAAAAAAGTGTCACTGAACTACTCTCCAGTATGGGGGTTGTTTAATGAAGTGAGTGAAGGGATTTTCAGCTTTATAAAAGACATTTTTATAGTTGGACTGTGTTTGTTAAACTTGCATTAAATTAATCACTGGTGTAATCCCAATGACATTAGGCACTGAAATCAACCACTGGTTGGGGCTATCCAGTTACTACAACTTCAGTTAGATTAATTTCCTCACCCTGAGACTAATCAGGGAAGCACACAGGTCTCAAAGAGGGAAAAGAATGGATAAAATTGAGTAAAGACTGAAGTTTCATTTAGATGTCTACACCCAAATTAAAGCCCCAAGTTAGCAGGTAGGTCTTAATGATGGAGGCACTGTTTTTCCATAGATATTTCACTCCCAGTCTTGACAAATCTGAGCACATCAGCTCTACAGAGTGCCCAAGTGACATCAGGGTCCAGAAATAAGCAGTCTTCTGGCTAAAATTCAGTGCAGTAGATATTTCTAGATTGCTGTAGATATCCTGAAATAAAATAATCTGACTGAAGAATATATTCCATCCCATTAAAACAGCAGGAAAAAAAAGCATCTGTGGGTGGATCATATAGGTGAATGACAGGGTTTGAACACCTTGTTGTGCCCTGGTCTGCTCAGTGGCCTTAGGGGAATGTTGTTTGATTCACTCTGGGTGGTGTGTGGGAGAAACAACAATATTCTCAGGAGCTTCAATGACAAACTTTTACTTGCAAACTTTAGAACACTAAGGTAGAATAAGGTACTTGGCAAATTTTAAAACAACATCCAGACAAAGTAAGGTACTTCATAAACTTTAACTTAGCAAATGTAAACTTATCCAACTTGAACTTACCCAGACACAAGGCACTTACTGAGGCATTGACTGGAATTTTTTAGTCTGGCTTACAATATATTTGGAGAAGAAGTTAGAATAAGTCAGAGAGAAAGAAAGAAAGAAAAAGAAATGCTAAGAGTAGAAAAATATCCCCACCCATGGATTCAGCCACAAGACTAGATTGTTGCAATTTAGCTGTTGGTAAAAGTGATGGTCACAGTCTTGTTCTGTCAGAGGTGCGGAAAGCCCACAAAACATGAAGTCCAATGGGTTAATATACATTTAGGTTTAGGTGGAATGCCCAGGTACCTCCCCCTGCGTGGAGAGTTTTACACTGTCTGTTACAACAGTGTGGATCTGTTACAACACTGTGGATCATGCCCAGTCCTTTGGTGGAAGGCCCCAGAAATGAGTCTGGGGGCACTTTGGGGGTCTTTGATGGTTTATGAGCCCTTCTAAGATATGAAAGTGACCTCTCACATCAGTGCAGTTGAGCCAGTTATGCCCCATCAGAAGGGATGAATAATATGAATGTCCCAATACCTACCAGGGGATGGGAGGAAGTTTACACTGAGTCAGTTGTGTGGGGGAGGACATTGGCACGATAAAAAGCACTGTGAGATACCTCACAGGATCTGCTTCTTATCAGCCCCTTACCTGTCTCAAACCCCAGTTTCCTACTAAACAAAGGTTTGTTGTGGTCCTCCTCCGGTGCTCAGCCCTCTGCATCTGGGCTGTTTCCGCGCTCATCGTCAGCAAAGCAACCACGCCTTTTGCAAAAGGCCAATAGCTTGAGCCATTAACCATTAACTTTTCAGTCTCTCACACACCTATGGACAACCTTCAGGTTGCTTATGGAGGAGAGAAAATATTGTTTGTAGAGACATTTTTGGGAGTTATAAATATGTAAATGTGTTATTTATAGAATCTGAATAATGACTACTCCATATGAACCCTTCATGCAAAAAAAAGCATTAAACCTAAGGATCAAGTTAGTGCCCTCCATTGATGTATCTTTACCTTGATTTCACTTGTGTTCAATCTATTGATTGCATCTACTTTCTACCCAGAGGCTTATTATATTAAATATAGCATGCCATTCCCTTGTACTCTATACATAAACAAGATTTACAATTAAAAAGAAATGTTTTATGACAAACACTGACCATATGAAATTCACTTGAAGTTAATGGATACTCACCAGGGAGAAAAGAGACAGGTGGGGTTTTTTTCCAGCTTAGATAACTAGAAAAAAAACATTCCCAAGACAAACATTAAAATTTGTATCTGTATAGATGAACAAAAATCTTTTTGTAAACTAGTTGCAATGATGTTAAGAGATCTGTTTTTATTTCTATTCTGTATAATAGAAAAGAAATTCACAGCCTGACAGGGTACCAAATCTAATGTAAAATCCCCATTCTGGCATCAAATCCTGATTTCATCACTTTAATGGAGCCTCAGTAACTTAAATGACTTCAACAGAACCTTAAATTGTTTTCACACCTCTCTCTTAATTTCTTTGATCACACTTCTGTCAGTTGTATTATGAGAACTGGTGAAGTATGCTCCGTGTAAATTCAGACTTGGCCTTTTGTACAGATTTATAATTGGAGATGAACATTCCAGAGTGATATAAATAGCCATCACAACCTAATTGAGGACAGCCTCAGTGTAAAGGACTGAGAGATAAGAATGAGACTACACAGAGATCCTCAAACTTATTATTTAAAAACTAATTAATACAATTTATTTTGAAAGAAAGAAGAGAGTGATAAGAAAGAAAAACCTCTTCTGAAATGATTTCAACTACTGCAGCTGAGAGAACTCTGTCACCCAGATGTAACAAATGGGGTTCTACAGTCAGGAGAGGAATTCAGTAAACAGGAGGAAGGTGTCACTTGGCCAATTAAATCAGCCAAAACTGTAAAATCTCAAAGGTCATGCCCAAGATAAAGACAGCACTAGGATAATTAATTAAAAATTTGAGAATTGATTTCCTCAAAGAAGCAAAAAGTGAAGAAAAGACAAGAAAGAAATTACAATCAGTAGACAAAGATGTACAAAGTTTTAGGGAAGAGAAAAAAGAGGACACATTAAATGTAAAATGCAGACATAAATTGATAGAAATTAAGAAAACCCCAAAGAGTTCTAGAAATGCACAATGACTTTGTAAGAGAGATTAATGATTTAATTCTTTGACATTAAAGCCTTATCTGGACTGAGGATGGTACACTCATGGAATTAATCTGTGGGTAAATGAAAACTTAGTTATTTTGAAAGACAGAACACTTGGTGGATGAGAATTTAATTCCAGCTCCTCGCAAGTAAAATTCAGACTCAGAAAGGGAGAAATTCCTCATAACCATTAAGGATTATACACTTCGTCGTTGCTATTTATGTGGAAAGTGATGACACTAAGATGAAATGTTGGGATGCAGAAGTGTGAGACTGGAGGATTTGATCTAATAGATTTGCAAAGGGAGCTTTTTAAAAATGACCATTATTTTTTAAATTAAAACTAGCTTGGTTAGTTCTCTGCATCTTTAATGACTTTTAAGATATTCTAAACTATTTGTACTTGTGAGGAAGAGGAAAAGATGCAGTGTGACATTTTATGTGCTGGTGCTGTAAATGTTCACTAGTTCCATATACAAACATCAATCTGGTACAGCTAATCAGGATGTTTGGGTGTTGAACTCTGGCAGCAACCAGTGGATGAACTCTGAAGATCTACAATCACTGCTTTTCTTTTAAGGGTCTGACAAGTAGGTTTTTAGATATTTGAATGAGATTTTTAGGACAATCAAAGTGACTACAGAAAGAAATCACATGCACTGAGAGCACTCTGAGATTATGGGATAAATTCAGCCCTGGGAATCCTAGGGGAAGCCAACACTATAATTGCCAAGAGAGAACTCTATGTAAGCTCAGGAGGTAATGCTGAGAATGCTAAGCACAACAATGAGGAGACACAAAACAAGAGTAGTTTAAAGACAATTGTACCACATCTTTTCTGTGTCAATAAAAAAAATTTGCACTGTTTTCAGTAAGTCATGATCAAAATTTACTGGAAGAAATGCTCCAGGACAAGGTTTGCAAGGAGAAGGGGAGATCTTGACTGTAGGCATAAAAAGAAATATTACTAGTATTTACTACACCTAGTCTTAGATTCTATAGAATCTCCTAGAATTTCCTGTTCAAAATAAATCCTACATAGAGCTAGTTGAAGCAATTGCTACTGAAGGTACCACACATCTGCAAGACATGCATTAAACTCCAACATCTTTTGTAAGATGAAGCAAAGAACTGAGCATTATCATAACTCAAAGGTAATTTCAACTTCTTAATTACATCAGCTCAATTGAGTCAACAAAATTGTAATAGTTTGAGAAGGGAAACAGAAGCCTGGCAAATGAGAAAATATTTTTCTCAGTTTTACGATTTTCAGTGTTTCTATCAGAACCAACAAAAGGTAACGTGTCTCTAGCCAGACAAAAATGCAGGAGAATATCCCAGCACATTTTTCCATACCTGACCTACATACTGCACTACATCTTCCTAAAGTTAAGCAGCAACCATAGATACTTCAGAGATTTTCTTTCAGACGGAACATTCCCAACAGTCAGCAAATGCACCATACTGGTATAAGTGGGAGGTGGACTTTTCTAGTATAGACTCCCATTAAAATTTTCTCTTGAGGTATGTGCCTGAGCTTCACTGAGTGCTTATATGTCAATGGAGATAAAAAGTTCCTATTTCTTGTAGAAAAACAGCTGATCCTAAAGGTCTCTAACAAGGAGAACAAGTTGTCACATTCCATAAATGCACCATTCTGACATGTGGGCAAACCTATTGACTGAAGGTGCAAAAACCTAAGATTCTGCGTTCATTTTCACTGAAAAGGTCAACTGTGAGTTCTTTTTTTTCAAGAACAGTAGGTGCTTCTGGAGTTTTCTTTCTCCCTTAATAAACCTTATGGAGGAAGAAGTAAAGGTCAGGAGCACCGGTGTAGGAAAGACTACTTCAGCAATCTAAAAAAGAGCATTGAAGAATGGGCATGAGAGTAGCCTCAGAATATGTAAATGCTCTTCCTCTGCTCCCAGTTCCTCAGAGGCTGCACAAAAGGCACTGGGCTTACCCTGATTTAGGAGGATGGACTAGATAACCTCTTAACCTTCAGCCCTATTATTTTCCATGAATCAGCAGAAAGAGAAACTCCCTCGGTTCTCGAGGTTCCAAACTCCCATTTTTCTTTTCAGGTGTCTAAATTATATAAACACATGAATCTTATCACTAGACACAAACCAGACCCAACATAATTACAATGTACATCAGTTATCGGTAGATTCTTGGTCCTGCCCCTACTGACTTTCTTAGGAGTGCAAACATATAAAATATACAATGCAAATCTTGTCATACACACAAAAATTTAGGAATAATCACTGTGGTGGTTCTGCTTGTTGGATTTGATCATCAGTAATTTTGTCAATTTTTGTCATCAAGGAAAGCCCATTTTGTTAATACATTACCAATGTGAGCTAGGATGCTTTCAAGGTATCTAACAACTACTGCAAGTGTCTAAAATACCATTTATTTCAAGCCAACTTCATCTTTATTCATCAAACAGTACCCTATAATTACACATATTCAGAGACTTTAATAAATAGATTTTTACTGCCACAGCCATCTTCACCATAAAAAAAGATGTCTAGCTGTCAGGCTGGCAAGACTTTCTTTCCTTACAACTGTTTTTATTGCATTTTGAAAATGAGATTGTAGGACAGCAAAGACAGGTGAAACGGATTCTTGCTCAACACATACTGAACATAAGGGTTTGCTCCATTTTTCCTGACATTACTTAGCTTTCTTCAGGCTGCATTGTGTGATCTTTTATGAAAGTCACTTTGTGACCATTTCTGGCAGTCACAAATTAGTCTCTGCTGTTTGGTGATGCAAGACAACCTGCTAGTTCCTTGGAGAAGCAAACCAGCAGCACCACAAATGATAAACTTCCCAAAGTCAAACATGTTTCTTGTTTCAGCCTTGTCAGACAAGCTACAGAGATCTTTAACTTCAATTATTTGTAACTGCCTGGAAGTCAGCATAAGCTGTCCATATGGGAAGCTTGACAAAGCTGTCAATAATGCCTGTTTCACTGCAAATCTATGCCAAAGAACTTTCTGCTTGTATAAAATTAGACAATGATTTTCATTTTTCATTTTAGTTCCCTTCTCAGTATTTTAGGAAGAAAGGAATGGGCCTACCATTAGGTAAAAATGTAAGTCGAGGATGTATGCATGAGGAAAGCACAGACAGCAATGAACTGGCATGCATAACATAGTATCCATTACTGAGCCCCTGGGCATGTATTTGACTGAAGCTACTTTCAGTCAGCTTGCACATTTTTGCACACAATTTATAGTTGAAAGTATGTGTTGCTAGTTTGGGAGTTTAGGCAGGTTAAGTCTGGCATCTGATTTTCAATAACATGTAGGAAACACTGGAATAATTTACACTCCCATAGCACCACTATACACTCAGAGTAGCACAATTTAAACAGTAAACTGTATGAGTTTGCATCTGGGATGCTGCATTAATTTATTGTATATCTCTGCAGTTTATTTCTGAAGTAAAACCCAGGCTCTCTTGAAATCAATAAGAATTTTACCACCTGCTTCAGCACAGCCCAGACTTTATCCTTATGATGTGGGCTTGCACAGCAGAGGGAAAGAGACAAAAAAGACATCCATAGCATTTTTTGTTTCATGCTCTTGGCTGAAATCGTCAGAACTTGAAGAAGGAGCCTCTCTTAGACAATACTAGTTTTTAAATTTTAATTTTTAAATTCAGGAGGTCTAGTTTGGTCGCCTGTGGCTTTGGCTACAAAGGGAGATCCTCTGCGGCTCAGGGAACTCCAGCAGCATAGGAAAAGCATTGCCCTCCTGGCAGCAGCTGCTGCAAGGGCCCCTTCAGGCTGTGAAGAGCTCAGCACACACTACCAAAAGAGGGAGAAAGGAGGTATTGCCAGACCAGACCGTTCATCCCAGGCATCTGCAAGCCTGGAAGTGGCAGGCTGTGGAGCTTTCCAAGCGGGCCTGTTTCTCACAGCCCAGATTTGGCACCAACTGAGTGTTGTTCCTTGGCAGTGTCCATACTGATTAAGATCACTGAAGCAAACAGGGAAAACAGCCCTCTCATCCCTGAAAGCAGTTTCTGCTCTGCTAGGGTTAAGCAATGCAGAGAAGATGGATCTCATGTAGTTTCCTTTGGGAATTACCAACACAGCTGCCTGAGTCCTGTGCCTCTTTGTGATTTCTCACCAACACACAACTAGTGTAAATGATGTGGAAATGCTCCTCCCCATGCAATTACAGCCCTTTTAATTACCATGATACAAGCACTTCCACACAGAAAGCACTGGAAAAGCTGCTATTACTCAGAAATTTCCCCAAGGAAAAGTCAGCCATGAAAACTAAACCATTTACAAATTTTGTCCAGAATGCTAGGTGTTTTCCTCCTGGGACATCTCACATCCACTTAAGACTATAGAACAGAGGTAGTTATTCTAACTAGACTATTTTACATTGAGAAGCTTGTGATCCATGTGCTGGTTATCCAGAGCAGGCACAGGCACATGCTGTGCTGAGCCACACTGTGCTACACATATTGCTTGGCCTTCTGGATTGTGCTGTGCTCTACATATGCCTTAAACCTAAACTCGACTAGTTAATCACAATGGAAAAGCTTGATGGTTACTATCACTTGGCACCAGTGATGATGCCACAACATGTCCTTGTCTTTATCTTGAAAGGAAGCAGCTTATTTTACTTCTAAGAAAGTCCTATCAAAACTTGAAGACTTCCATGCCAGTGAATCTCACCCCTGATGGGAAGTCCGCACAGTGTGCCATGCCCTGACCATAGGTCAGTCTGGAGCCACATTTGTCTCGAGGTTCCCAGCGTCAGAAAGGACACTAGATTTTATAACTTGCTATCACATTTGAACGAGCACTCCTGGTGCAAGACAATGTAGAGAAGGAATTGTGACATCTTTATTTTCTCCTATTACCTAAATACTCCTGGAGGCATATTAGGGTAGCTAATTAATGTTAATCAGCAGAAGCAAGGATGGGAGGATTTAACCCTAAACACTGCAAAATAGCTGACTTTCCAAACTGTTTTTTTTTTTTCTTTACATCACAATCCCATCTGCTTCTTTGAAAACTCATATGCTTACATCCAACCAGCCAATAATCCCACCCTGCACTTTGAGAGCCAAAGTTACTGGGTAACAGGTACTCAGGTTGCTCATAGTTCACTGAGATCAGGTTTGATACCAAAGCTTTTCATGGAGTCAGATTGCAGGCTGCAACTGCGAGAGCTATCCTCTTCTGAAATACATCCCACTCAATTTAGCAATGATACAGAAAGAAATACAATGTGAGAATTATAAACTCCTAGTTAATCCCAAACTTGTGTGGGATTTGCCACTCCGGTTGGATCTCTGTAAGTCTATGAGGCCTGATCAGATTCATCCAAGGGTATGCAAAGAGCAGGCTGATGTCATCACAAGACCTCTCTCAATGATTTTTGAAGAGTCTTAGGAATCTGGACAGGTCCTAGCAGACTGGAACCTGGCAGACATTTTCCCAATTTTCAAGAAGGCCAAGATGGATGGCCCTCGAAACTACAGGCCTGTCAGTCTCATTTCAGTGACTGGTAAAATTATGGAGAATATTCTGGAAGGCACTGAAGGGACAGGCACTGATCTCTTTTGCCTGGTGACCAGTGACAGGACCCAAGGGAATGGCCTGAAGCTGTGTCAGGGGAGGTTTAAGTTGGATATTAGGAAAAAGGGATTCACCCAGAGGGGGACTGGGCACTGGAACAGATTCCCCAGGGAAGTAGTCACAGCACTGGGTCTGACAGAGTTCAAGAAGCTTTTAGAAATGCTGTCATACACGGTGTGATTTTTGGGGTTGTCCTGTGCAGGGCCAGGAGCTGACTCGATGACTCTTCTATCTCAGGATATTCTATAATACTTCATGATTCTATGACAGATGCCTTTGCTTGCTGAGTAGCACAGACAGAATCCTCTGTGTTCGTTGAAATTGCCACTTGCAATGTGGAGGAGAAATGGCTGTGAGCTCATAATAAGAAGGGAAAAATCAGAGAAAAATACATCAGCACATGCAAAATTAGCAGCATTAGTGCACACAGTAAACATATATTTTAGAATCATAAAATATTCTAAGTTAGAAGGTACCAACTTGACTTCCTGGAAATCTGATGTCAGCCCTAGTTGCAGCTCACTTTAGTATGCTGCATTTAAAATGCTTCCCTTGTATTTGTAAAGGTTGTCTGAGTCCCCAGTTCAGAAAAGACCCTGAAATATCTTGAGGAGAGAAGTTCTTGATTCCTCAGCCCAGCAGCTGAAATTCAGGCATTTGTAAATGAGTTCCTGTGTTGTGCCATCCCTACAGTCCCTGCAGGCTGTGATCTGGGGAGCTGGCAGGATACTGCAGCTGGCAGAGCTCCTGCTCCCTGAGCATGGGAGTGAGCAAGGCACACACTGTCAGCTTCAACACCTGCTAACTGGGAACAGAGCTCACAGCAGTGATGCAATATCCATCCTATCACTTGCAAAAATACCCACATCTATATCCACGATAAAGCTGAAGTCATGGGTTTCTTATAGTCAATTTTCTGGTGACAGCTAATGTTGCTTATCATCCCTGTACACCTCGTGCCCTGAAAGTTCTCTGAACAGCAGTGGATGTGAACGGCAAATTCTCTACTGCAAATGCACTGTGAATAACTTGCTGAAGACCTTATTAAAGAATATTACCTGTGATGAGAGAGGTACCAATTTGGAGAAATCTGCTTTGCCATAATGGGTTCTCAGAGCTGCTTTAATGGAGAGTCTAAGATTACTCCTTTAAAACATATAGAGTTTATTACTACCTGGCTTTTATTTACGCTTTTGGCATAGAAGTGCTAATGCACAAACTGTAAGAAATCCTATTTTTGTCCAAAAAGAGCCTGAGCAACAGTGAACTCTTCTCAGCAAATAGGCCCATACACCACTCCTGAGTATAAAAACAGCCATGAACAGCAAGCAGTTGTCCATAGTTTATTCTTCAATAGATTGTATCTGGGAACAAATGGCTTTTCAAAAAGCAGGAGTTTCAGGAAGCTTAAAAGTCTTTTAAAGCAGGATTTTCTATTTTCCATCTTAAACACAGCACTGCATTCCTGCTCAAAATCTTGTTAGCACAGCTGAGAAAACATGCTTGATAAAAAGGCATAACCCATCAACTCTAAAGATGGGATCAGGTCTTAGCATACGGAACTGAATTAAGAAAAAAAGCTTCCAAAAATATTTGTGGGAGACACTGACTTTCTGTTTCTAATCTTCTTTCAAGGTTTATCATGAATCTCTTCTTTCTTGCTTATTTGCATGTCTTTCAGTAATTACCTCTTTCCATCATTTAGTTTATTGCTAAGCTCCATATTATTTGATATAATTTCCCCCTATTATTCGATATAATTTCCTCTTATTATTCACCTAGCTTTTATTCTTTATTTCCACCTTGTGCCTGCATTTTTAAATGTCCTTAGGATTCCTTGAGGGTTTATTCTTCCAGGCTGCTCACACCCTGAAATGTTAGACCTGACAGTTCAATGTGCCTGTGATCATTCTTCGCTGAGACAAGATGTCTTTTCTTATCTTCCCAGCTTCCCCACAGATGCAGAACATCGTGTGTCTTTCCTTATTCCCCTTCAGAGAAGAGGCAAAACAGGGTGCTTTTTTTCTTTTTTTTTGAAAGAGGGAGAGAGAGTGAACAGGTACTGTTCATGTTTCTTCGGCTACCTCTCCTTCTCCTGAAGTGATGAGCATCTCAGCAGGCCCCAAATCCTTGCCATTTCCCTTGTAGTCTCTACTGCTGGTAAATCTTCCCGTTTCAGCACTGAGGAAAGAAACACTTCTGTTCACAGATGGTCAGAGAAAAAAAAAAAAAAAAAAAACCACAGTAGGATTAAATCTACTGCTTCTTAATTATTTTAAGATTTGAGCAGTTGGTGCTGCAAGAAATCAGCCACATGACCTCTTGCCTCCAAAAGAGCCTCTTGCTTCCAAAAGAGTTTCCGCTTGAGTGCTGAGCACAACTTCATCTTCAAGTAGGAGTCTGACTTGTCAGGTTTCAGAGGAATAAAATACTTTAAAAGTCTCCTTTCTACCTCCTAGACTGTCAGGTAACAGCATTTTGCAGAGGTAGGTGCAGAAACAAGCAAAAGAAGCAGCCATTGAGTGGCTTTGTACTGCGCCATTGTGAAAGAACAAACAGCTTTTTTCGAACAGACTTCCCGATCTGTGAGTCTCTCTCGCCACACACAGACACACATGAGAAATGCCTGTAGGCTGCCATCACTCCTGGTAACACAAGGCAAATGTATTTATGCTTGCACTGTTGGACAGTGTGTTATGCAACGTGACACCATACACATGCCTGGGAGAAGAGTTTAGAGCAAGGAACATTTTGCTATTGAAACTTGTTTCAGTTGAAATGGCAGAGCAGAGAGATCAGCAGAGCAGTGCAGTTGGATGTAGCTGCAGAGATTACTTGTGACCCCTGTGACTGGTCAATCAGGCAAATTCCTGAAGCACTCAGTGTGGGACAGCCACCACATCTCCTGCAATGCCTAGCAGGAAGCATTTTGTTACAGTGACAGTGCAACTCTTCTGGTATAACATTCTCCCCCTCTGCTTCAATGAAATACATCACTGGTTGCTCTACATAGAGAGATGTGTTCTCTCCCACCTTGCCTTCTACTTAATTTCCCCACTAATATCAACCTGGAGACTTCTTATTCATAGGTACTTATATTCCAGGTCCAGAAGAAGTCATAAAGCTAAAACTTTATGTCCAAGATTAAACTACCGAGATGAAAGTAACCAGTCCAAAAGTCCTATGTAGCATCTCCAACCAAAAGTCAGTAGGTAACTTCAAAAGACCAAGAACTGAAAACATTATTGTGGTGGGAAAGGGCAGGAAAAGTTAAAAGTGGAAGAAGAGCTCAGGGCACAGGCCAGCAAATACATATTCTTATTTTAAAGTCATTCCCACCTTAGGCATACTGAGATATATGTTACTTAATACAGTGTCATGAGGATGGATGCACACCTAACTCCTTCCAAACTCTTTGCTTCCTGTTGCTAAGTGGTTACTTGTTATTAAAGACAAACAAAACACATTAGCAGTATTTGCAATGCAATACAGTCATGATCTGTTAAGTGAGGTGGGGTTCTGGAATGTTCTGCTGGACCCCTGACGCTTTGCTGTACCTTTCATAATGTCACAACTGCCTACTTGCAGACAGAGAGCACTGAGGAAAAGGATGATCCATGACCTTGTCTCACATCAGCTGCTTTCTATCTAGCACAATGTAGGCCTTCTCTTACTTGAGAACTCCTGGTATTCCTGGAGAAAATTGAACCAGAAATAGTTATAATTCTGAAAATCTCCAGACTTCAGGGCTGCTTTTGCTGGATTCAGAACACCGGGGTTAAGGCAGACCTAGCAGGGGAATGAAACCATCTGTGTATTGACTGAAGAGTGTATTTTACATCATCTCTGAAACTAAGGATTATGAAACTGACAGGAGAGGGAAATCCATGGTGTTAAAAATAGGATATTCATTAACGTTTGAAAAGCAAAAAAAATATCTAAGCTCATGATTTCCCCTCTTCATCTGTAATTCCTATTGTTTATAGACTATTTTAATTAATTTTTTAAAATCTTGCAACCTTATGAACATAGCTGAATCTAAAGTCAGTCTTTGGAGAGTTTACTAGCACCTAAATGCTTCTGAATCTCAAGAGACTTCCAGATGAAACACTTCATCTATGTCACCATATTTTTATTTTCCTGAAAGTGGGGCTGATATTTTTTCCCTGTGATAGATACCAACAATTATCTTTGAGAGAAAGATTGTTCCGTGGTTAAAAGCGTGGCCCAGGACTCTGGAAACCTACATTTCCATTTGTATTCTGCTCTACTACAGGTGATCCTTATGATGTTGGGCTATTCATTTGATCATTCCTTGGCCCATTTTCCCTTCTCTAAACTGAAGAAAAGAATATTTCCATGCTTCATGGAAGAGTTATGAGCATAAATTAATTCATATTTATGAGGTACTAAAGGGATACTGATGAGTACCATTAAAAGGCTGACTTACAAATAAAACCCTCTCTGTGTTCTGCATTTCCCCTGATATAGCTGTTTTTCTTTACTTCTTAAAGCAAGGACTTTTTTTTTCAGAGTAGTATTTTTTACTTGTGACATTTCTTGACTTTACTTTGGAACAATAAGTACTTGTACATTGCAGTTCCAGCAATTATTTTTATGCACGATATGCTATATATGAAACTTCCAGTGTCCTTTATAGCCAAATAGAGTAGAATAGTTTCTTTTAAGATTTCTTTTTAAAGCCTGTGAAAAAGCACCAGACTTGCAGCTGACAAGGCAGAAGCATAGCACCTTTACACAAAAAGCAGAGGGAGGATAGGAAGCAGAGAGAAGAGCATCTTTTATGATTATCATTCCATCCTCGGGAGGGCTGACTCATGGGTGAAACTGCAGAATAAAACCCAGTATGTATAAACTCTGCTTTCTTACTCCATCTGCACAGTAGAGGTTTGCAAGGTGTCACCCAAGATGTGACATTTATTTTTGGTGACAACCAAAAAATAAATCAGGCTGAAGTCTCTTAAAAGAAAGCAGAGGAGACTATTTTTCTGTTCTTGATAAGTAAGTAAGCTTGAACCACTTTGTTGGCATAAAACCCAGGAAACATTTAGCAGAATTTATCCCTGCTGAGAATTTAAATACCAGCTTTGCAAAGGAAATAATGTGTACAAGTTAAGTTTCTTTTGTTGACTGAATGTACTTATTTCTCTAAATATATTTATGAAGACACACTAGCATTATGTAGAAATGAACCACGCAACACTATTCTAAAATTCACACAGGAAATAAAAGCTTTCAAAACATGCAGGGAAAGAAATCCTTTGACTACTATAAAAAGCAGTTTTAAAAGCTTGAGAAAAGAAAGCAGTTCAAAATCTTTTCCTATGCTTGAGCAGTATTAGGAATAATAGGAAGCAGTGTGACACCATTCCGACAAGAAGACTGTTTAAGTAAGCTCCTAGTCAGGGGAATTCAGTCAGCCCTCCAATTACCCTTCCCTCTGAAAGTCATTGAGCTGCATGAAAAAGAGCCATAGAAGAAGGAAGCATTTTAAGCCACATAGTGCCACTTGCAGGTCAAACAGTCCACGACAGCTACATAAGGCAAGGATAGAAGCACACAAATCCATAGCTGTGTAATACAAGCTTCAGTGTGAGATTTGGTAGAGGCACTCTGGAAGAATTTACTTGACATCCTCGAGAGAGAGCAAGTTTGAACAAAGTTAGCTTTGTCACCACAGAAGAAGTTCTTAGCATGTATCTGAGAGTAACTGGGTTGCATGTCCAGGTGACTGGCAGCACAGCAGGATGTCCTGGTTTTCCCAACACAGATGTAGCTGTACAGAAACATCAGCATGTTGAGTAAATGCTCTTGGATGACAGAAACAACCAACGACACAGCATGTGGTCAGCTTGGGACTGTACCACGGTGAGTCCTGGCCTTGGGGAAAGGCACATGTACTTTTAAACCATCTTAATCACTCCTCAGGGTTTCTCTGGCTCTTGGTGCCAGTCCATGCTGCCTTGTAACAGGTCTACACTGCACTGGCAGCAGCATTCCCTCTGGGGCGGCTCTGTTGCATCCTGTTCTTCCCCTTTGCTGAGGGAGAAGTGTAGATTTGATCATTTAGATTTCTGTCTGCCACGAGCTACTTTTCTGTAAAAAAAAGATGTCTGTGAGGCTACTCAGGCCAAGGGCTTGACTCCTCACCTGGAGAAAAAAAGAGCAGTTCAGGCTTTAGAATTCTCCAGACATCATGTACAGAGGAATCAAGGGAGAACCAACAGTCAGGAGGGAAAGGAGGGCAGTAGACCTGCCACTCCCTGCACAATACGGTTCCTGGAGCCTCAGAAGCAGGCAGAAGGGCTGGAAGGCAGCACAGCCATGGTGACACTAGTTCAGTGTGTTCCACTTGGCACGTTCCCCAGGCTGAGGTCCAGCAGAATTCCACCTCAGGTGGCACTTTAAAGCTGCTGGCTGCATTTGAGCAGCAGCACAGCCCGCCCTCCCCCCAGGGCTCCTGTGCTCTGCAAGGTTTGAAAAACGAAATACAGGAATGTTGGCCTCTGGGTCTACATCCCAATTTGTATTTGAAGGGAAGGGGATTCAGAGACTTTCTGTTGAGTTTGGAGGAGGCAGGGAGTGGAGAAAAATGAGTTCAACACATATGTAAGGGGTGGCCTTCATCTCGCAACAGAGATACATTCCTGCTGACATTTAAAATTAGTAACTTGTCAATGGCGCCTGAATTATACCCTAAATATCATATTCTGGCACATCCATATTGCGCCTGCATGAGATCATCACTATAATATCCTAGCCACAACTTGGGCTGATATAAAAAGTCGAAGTTGTAAGAAGTGAGAGACTGTAAATATACTAATTACTTTCAATCAGTAGGGTGATAGAGCACTTCAGCAAAAGAAGACAGCCTGGGATTTGTGCTTTGGCTCATATGCTGCTGGACTCTGACCCACTCAGAGAAGTGGGAAAGAGAATTTTTGGATCTTGAAAAGTCAACAGAACCTTCTTGGTTTTGGTTTTTAGGTGCAAGGTCAGTTCATTGAATTGTTTCTATGAAGTATTATGAGTAGATGAGAAGCTGGGAAGATTAAATAACGGTATTCACTAAATTAAGTGGAAATAAGAAAAATGCTGTGGAATTAATGCAACATACTCCTTGAAGTAAAACTTAATTGCTCTATTTTAGTAGTAGATTATAAACATTTCACTCATTGACAGAGAGATAATAATCATAGAACCTAAGCTCAAAATCATTACTTACTATTTTCAGATCTTTATATTTTTGCAATCTTTGTAATCAAGTATTTTGTTTTAAGCATTCTAGAGCAGTTATAAATATACATATTCTATACATTTGTATAGGATTCTCCATGACAAATTTTGATAGAAATTTGCTAACTTACAACGAGTTAAAATTCTGCTGAAAAGGTCTGAACCTAAATTATTAAAAAAAGAAAATGTGCTACATGTATATGCATACAGCATTAACTTGGGGACTCAGAGCATTGTGTATCTCCAGATTTACTTTGTTTGTTTATTATGACTGTAGTACAGTATTTAAATGTCAAATTTTGGCAAGTCTATATTAGAACAAGTACAGCAGCATTCTAGGAAAACTAACAGTGTATTAACATCGTATATTTGGGCTCTCCATCATTTTCTACCACTGGACTTTCCAGAACAAACACAAACTTGATGTCTAATTGGAATAAATGTATTAAATTATTTTTTTAAAAGTCTTGCAAGAGCCTCTTCAGGCTAATTCTTGTAGTTCAGTTTCTTTTTGTAATTACAGAGTGCATTATTTTCATTCTGCATCCAGCAGGACAAGACGACTCATTTGCAGCCAGTGCCCCACTGCTTCTTTCTTTGGACTGACAGGGAACCAAGTCCTCTGATTTCTTCTCCTGTGCAGTTAGCACAAGAGCACAGGCCAAAGACTGAGTCTCTCTGCACCAAACCAGCTGACAGCTGGCATGGCCAGCTCCAACCCAGATGTACCACATCCATCTGGACTTCTTCGGACTTCTGAAGAGCCCTTTGTGTACAGCTCCACCATGCTCCTCCAGGTTTGAGATTATGGTCCCTCAAAGCCAGCTTTGGACCAATGCTGCTTCATTTGATCTCTGTTGAGGCTCAGCTAATATGCCTAACAGGACCTGAGCTACTCTGCACAGGTTTGCAACTCATTTATCAGTCAGGGGTTTAACAACTGCAATGGAGAGCTGAGTGTCCTGGTACTAAATCTGGTCAGGTACTCAGCACCTCCTCTCTCAGACACTGTTTTTGAGGCCCCAAATATTTAGCTCCTTAAGGAACAGGACAATGTCCCATTTATTTTGTTCCTCTAGTTTTAAATCCTGTATTAAGGCTGTACTTGTTACCTGGCCAGCCAAATAAGACCGTGACTATTATAAGTCAATGGCTCAGAAGCCTGGGGTCTAATACTTCATATAAATTCTGGCACCACTCAATTTTCTCAACAACATGTTCTCAGAGTTAACTGAAATTCCAAGGGGAAAAAAGCATTTCCATATATTAATGGGGTACGGAAAATGCTGGTTCTGCCTTTGACAAAGTTTTAAACAGATGTATAATTCTTCTCATTAACAAACTGAAAAGGTATGCATTTTCTGTCACAGATGCAAATGTAACATTTGTATGGATCAGTAAATACTTTTCCACTGCAATGTAAATAGGCTTGACAGCTTGAATCTGCCACAAATCTCAGTGATAATTATGCAAATGTCATACAATACCAAAGGAAAACAGTTTCTTAAATATTCATGTAGGAATATTTGTGCTTATAGCAAGATACATAATATTCAAAGTGTACTGACCAAAAAATATCTGTGACAGCTCTATTGTGCATGAACAGTAAGCAATACTCAGTGCCATCCTTCATACTTGTGGTCACAATAATTATTACAAATCCTTCTTGCTAATCTGCCTCCAGGGGTATGGCTGTGTAGTCCACCCACAAGAGATCCAACAGCTAAGTATGCACTGCCACATAGACTGCCAGAATATGCCACTATGTCACCACCACTGTATGCCACAGAGGGCTGCTTGAGGACATGCTCGCTGTCATAACCTGAAGGAAGAGGCATTATCTGTGACAAAAGCATCTTTCTTTTACTGGGCCTTTCAGAGTTCTCGGAAAAATTCTCACCTCATTTGTATGTCCGCAGATTAGCAGCAATTACTATCTTCAAGGGAATTCCATATATAAAGTTTCACTTTGGAGGGTGATGAAATCCACTCAGTCCAGTATTAGAATTGTAACATTTTTGCTATTGTAACAGTAGGCCTTCAGACTCACTCTCTTAGAAGTTTGTATCTTACATGACCACCAGGTCTAGACTGGTATTGGGCACAGCATTAACCACTTCTGCCTCTGCACTATTGGGAAACCCAGTGTCTTCAACTGGCAATATCTGGCGATACACAAGAACTCTGCTCAGTCCTTTGTGACACAGGACCCTTGGCAAAATGGATTCCTGGCATTTCGACAATTAAAAAAGTATCTTCTTGACAATGCACCATCAGTTGTTGGCTCCCCTTTGGTGTTCAAAGGGCCTGGATCTTTCCTAGCAAGGTCACAGTGCTGCCTATTTCAATGAGATCTCAGTATGAGTCCATCTGGAATACCTACTAAAGATATGGAAGCCTAGGAGGTGCTAATAACCCCTTTGAAGATAAGGAGAGTATTTTTCTCTGAGGTCTGTGGAAACACATGCAAAAATATACCTGTAATTCCTTTTCTGACCCTTTCACACCACTATGATCAGGATTCCAGGTTTTAAGATTAACCCATGATGGACAATAAGAAGGCTGGCCTCTACACCAGGCCATGACCACAAAGAAAGTGGCTATAAAATGAGTGATGTGAATGAAACTTGTGCAAGCCCTTGGACTGCAAAATCAGTGATTGGTAAGAAGAAAGTGGATTGAAAAAGAAATAGACCCTTGCCTCAGAATATTTCCTGCAATCTTCCTCTTTTACCTAAATTGGTCTTCACCAGTGGAAATTGGTTAAAGGTTGTCACACTAGGGGAAGTAATAAAGTAGCATATAAATGGTATAATCTTTATTGCATTCATCCTGTTAATGATTATCTCCCTGCCAGCTGATGTCAGCAGCAAATTACAGTACAGATGAAATCTCTAATTTCTGATCTGATCTCACCATTCCCTCTTTATTTCATAGTGTTACAATAGTACAGGCTATACCTGAGATGAACTTCCTGCACTTCTGTTAAAGTTTTTATATCTGTGTTTAAATTTTGAAAGACTAACCTGTGTTACCAATAATAATGATCTTTAACACAAGGATATATAAGAAATGGGATATACTCTGACCGAATTAAACATCAATGCATCCTTTCAGCCTAGAATACATCTTGGTTTAGACAGTACAGAAAAATTGACTTGATGCTATGAGTATATATCTTTCCTCCTACCATACAGAAAATATTCTTCTGCATCTCCAAATATCTCTGTACTTATTGTGCTGTAAGAGTGTCTAAAGAATCTAACAATAAGCCTTAGCATGGCAACAACTGTACAAATTCAAAGCTCTGCCTCCAGAAGGTCTTCTCGCTACCCGTTTGGATTCAGGGTTAACATTTCCCTCAGCTGGTCTAGTGTAAGAGGGAGGGTAGTGTTCAAGAGGAACATAAAGTACAGACAAGGGCAATAGGTTATTTTGATCTCTTGAGGAAGCCCCTGTTTCACCTTTTCCAAAGGAGCACATTCAGTGCTGCTCCACAGCCATTCTAATAATCAGCAAGTCAGGTTTGTTGGCAAGAAGGAAAAATCCCCTGTACCTCTGTGGCATTCACCTCTATTCAGAGATCATCCTCCCCTCTGGATAGTGACGTGCACCAGCAAAGAGTCTCCTCAGCCCCTTCTCAGCCACACAAACAAACTCAATACTCATCTTCTGCTGTTCAGATTGTCAGCGAAGCACACAATTCAACTCTTAGGCAGGCAGCAAAGGTCAAATAAGGACCCTTAGGATCATGCAGGATCTGTTTTCCTCTTCTTCCCTCAGCTACTGCATTTGGGTGTTAGAAATCACAGCCCCCAGAGAGCTCCTTTAAAAGAAATGATCCATGTAGTCCTTTCTTCCCACATGTAGCAAGAGCCTAACAATTCCCTCCTCTCCAGGTCATGTTGTTAATACAGTGTGTGCAGTATAGTTCCCCAAAAGGTGTCCCCCATTCATAGAATTCAACAGGTCTTACTGTACCTGTGGAGCCTTTTTTCCTGTGGCCCTGAAGTCTTAACATACTCTAGAGATTTAAAAGTGTTCTTCTCCACAGAACAGATGTCTCTAGTTATGTGGTGTACTCACAGAAGCTCTGCAGTAGTTATGTCTTCCACATGCTTTCAACATCCTCACAACTTCCCAGGCTCCCTGATGAGACATACCCTGTGAGCAGCGCTCAGCCAATCCAGACACTTCTGCAGCCCAACAGAAATTGTGGTGTGAATTTACACACTTTTCAGCTTCACTGATAGGAAAAGCAGAGTTGGTACCAAAGCTGGGAAGTCAGTTTCTCAGCTGCTGTATCCAACTCTTTGTACTTTCCTACAGAATCAAAGCCAAACCACACTTCATGGCAATTTCTAGATCTACAAAGATCACAAGGCTACAAAGAGGGAATCCTGAATTCTTATTTTCACTCTGACACATCTCTCCTGGCTGCATTGTTATGCCATAATCAAGTAGTTAATTTGAAACATATTACTGTTTTAACTAATACACCATGTGTAATAATAATAATAATAAAAATAACAAATACAGCAACGTTAACTAATAGAGCATATTAGGCAGGTGACTCTGACCACCACACTATTCAGAACTGGCTTGAGTGTCCCTATGCAGCTGTGTCCAACCCACCACAAATTATCACTAAAGTGGGAGTGCTAGGTTCCCAAGTCACAGTGTCATTAGGGAGCTGAATCCTTTTGCAATGTTGTTCCATATATACAATAACCATGCTATAACTATCATATATTTTTCAAACAGTTTAACTAAGTAATTTGCGTATCATGTCTTTTACTATCCTTGCTTTTTGTTATCTTTGGTGTGTATCTCATCTATAATTTAGATCTTGGCAGGTGCTGCCTGGCTAAAGGTACTTTGAGTTTCTTAAGTGAATCTCTTGCTAAGAACATTCTTATTTGCAATTTTTTACCTTCCTTGTTTTGAAGCCATTGCTGCTGATCATAATAATTTTGGCAAAGCTTCTCTTCTTATTCTTCCTCAAAGAAAGTCCTCCTCGTTCAAGACCTCATAGCACTGTTAGAAATGTTGAGTCTCACCTGATTTGCCATGCCATGCTATAACACACACTAGCCATTTCAATACTTTGCAAGACACAAAAGCCCTTTTTTCACCTCTATGTCAGCTCCTGAGTGCATTATCTGGCCTTTAAGGCCCTGACCAGCCTCACCTCAGATCCCCATCCATCCCTACTTGCTGGGGCCTTTTTAGGGTCAGGTTGGGTTTTTCCCTTATTCCCTTTTTCAAGCTCTGTCATAGTCTATGCTTGGCCAAGGACTCTCAAACTCTGGACTGACTTCCCAGCTAGACGCTAGCCCTGCCTCACCACTGTTAGCACCCATGTGGTATCCTGGTGCTCTGTCAGGAATCTCCCTTTTAAGGGTGAGGACTTTCCTCAAGGGATGGTAAGTTTTTGGTCCTATAACCAGGAAGTCTGTGACTTTCATTGTGAGGAATGACAGCTTCTTCCTTGACACCAAAGCCAGCCTACACTGAAGACCAAAACTGTAGCAAAGGAAATAACTAGGGTTTGAGAAAAAACTGCTAGTCCTGCAGTGAGCTAAATATCTGTTCTGTGGCCATGCAAAGTTTTGCAAATCTTCCATTAGAGATGGAGTAGGGACAGAGATTTCAATCTTAAATCTAAGATGCTTCCAGGATGAAGAAATGTTTCCAGGAATACTTAACATGTAGTCAAACTCCAAGGCTATGCTCTGTTTTATTGTACAATATAACATTTTATTGCCTTGTCTTCAGTTGACACTACTTAAGAATTTGGAGCTGTCATTGGCTCGCTTGTTTTTAAGTACCTTGCATAAAAGTATCTAATCTCAGCACAAGTTTTCATCTTCTGAGCTGTAAGATGCCAGTAGTGGTGTGACATCTCATGATGCTGCCACATACATACTACGGAAAGACATAGTAATTCAAAAGTCACATCGCTGCACCAATTTTACAAATGGCTCAAAGGATGTTGACTCCTCTGTTTATAATGTTAATGGGAGCTCTTATACCCTTCTTTTTGACAGAAAGTTATCCATTGAAGGATATTGGGATGAGGTTAAATACTAATCCAGTAACCTTCTTGTCATAGAAACGGAAGTCTTGTAATATCTGTCTTGCACCCAGGCATAGTAAGAACAGGAGAATATCTTATGGGAGCACTGGATTTGATTTTTTGTTAAGAGGTTACGGTATTCAGGTCTCCTGAACTGTGAATGTTTTTCTAATAACTGTCAATATACTTATGGCAAACTCATTCTTTTTGCACTGAAACTTGCAGAATACAAAAAATAAGCATGGTTCTAATCACCATTAGCATGACTTTAGAAAAAAATGGCATGTCAAGTCATTTCATTATTTCTTTAAAGCAGCGCAAGACGTTGCTTCTATGAAATGTAAATTGCCTTGTTCATGGCACTCTTTCCTTCTGCTCATTGCTCAGACTATATTCTCATTCAGTGTCCTATTATCTGGTCAATATGAACATGAGTCTTTCTTGATTTGACATCCTTCTTCTCCCAGTAGAAAATTAATCTACTTATGATATTTCTGATTTGCTAATCCAGAGGAACAGCATGCTTTGCCAGCTTGGAACCCAGCATTTCATGCCAGGGCAAGCTGTACTACCTCCTGTGTTGTCTGATATAAAAAGCCTGCAGGCTCTTCCTATTAACTGCTCCCTAATGAATGAAAGCTTAATCATTGTACTGCTCACCAGTCAGAAACTGCCACTAAAGACAATACTTTAGCCCTGGGCATGGTCAAAGGCTTCTAAGCATCCCCACTAAACAACTCGCTTCTGCAAGTGCTCCCTCCTGAAAGCTCATGCAAGAAGCACTAACACTGCCTACTGGAAAACACACAAAAAATGACAAAATTAAGACCTTGACAATAAGTACTGTACAGGTATATTGTTGGCCAGGACTCAGAGATTGAACAAAGGCAGCCATGGCATAACAGAATTGAGGAAAACTGCTTCAGATGACATAAGAAAGCAACTGAGTAAGTTGCTCGCTCTCACTGCTTTGTAAAAATGACCACAACAGGAACAGTGTCAGCAAAGTATGAACTGGAACCTCACAGTCCTATGCTAGGAAGTGCAGCACTTCTCTTAGATAGCACCAGAATAAGTACTGAGGCTCTGAACAGCTAAACTTTGGGTGCTTATATATTGTCTTGTAAATTGCCACAGCCCGTGGCGTAAATCAAATCTCTCCTGATGGGAGTTTTTAAAGTCCTTGCCAGGAGTTAGTTCGAGAGACAAACGGAGACTTTCAGCCTTCACTGCTGCTAGATAGTTGTTTATTAAGTCTTATCAGAGAAACAGAGTCACTAGCATCACCCAGACACAGCAAAGAGCAGAGAATGCAGGAGAAAGCCCAATTATCAAGATTTACACAGCCTTTTAAAGATAATTTAACCAATGGTTACTAAAAACGTACATTATTTTTACTTTTCCACCAATTATTCAGTAACACAGCCAGGAACTGCGAAATTTTTTGTCCAATCATCCCAAATTACTTTTACTGCAGAATATGGAGTAGTAGAAGAAGAAGAAGAAGAAGGTTTGGAGAACAACAAAAATCCTCCATTTTGATGGTTTTTGCTCTTACCTATTTACTACAAAGAGAAGCCCAAAACCTGTAAATTTTTCACCCTGTGACAATCTTACATAGTAGTCTATCACCTAATTCACACCATTGTATTTTCTAGTTCTTGTCTGATAGCTGGCAATTTTTGCCATGGATGAAGGTCAAAACAGTGTTGTTCAGGGGGGTAAAAACCCTTCAAAACAGGCAGAGAAATATTCTCTACATTCTGGGTTCCTACAGTAAATGATTCCTGTGTACATCAGGTTTTTGAGAATTTTAATAGAATACGTTCCTTCTTCATTACAGCAAAATAACTTGCAGATATCAGGCACAAGCAATGGTGCAGTTCAAGTTACGTAGTAATGAAATGTTGGAGTCTGGCTCTAAAAACAGCTAGGTAAAAAGAAGTACCATAGTTCACTTCATAAAAAGTACATATGGGAACGAGAATGACTGAGTGCACCTAAAGTATTAGCACAATTAAACACCTAAATTCAGAATGGGATGGCAGGGAAACATTATAATTCTGCTGTTTATATGAGAACATGAGTTACAGGAGAGGTCACATAGATGCAGTAAGAGCCTGTCCTTTTAGCCTGTTGGGGTTTTTTTTGGAAAAAAGAACTCCTGAAGGATGTACCTAAAACACAAAAGTTATCAGGCACGTGCTGGGCAATCTCCCAAACAAAACAGCATTCGAAACTTGGGGCCTCGTTCCTACAACTTCGAGATTATTTAGCTGAAGGTCACTTTTCAAAATCTTTCTGTGGTAATAAATTCATATCAGTCTATTTTTTATACTAGCTCATTTTTCCATATGTGAAATGCTCTAATTGCTCTAATGCTCTTTCTGTACAATTTGACAGCCATTAAAGCCACTCCTGATGAAAGAATAAAGTCCAACTAGATGTAATATGATAGAACCATTTCTAGCATTTCAGAATGTACTGCTGAATCCTGAGTAAACTATTAACCTGTTTAACTGGAAAACTAATTGCAATAGCATAGTACAGGGATCCCTCTGAAAATGAACACCCAGTTTCCATCCAAGCAATGTGCTGCACTTAGAGCCAACAGCTGTGGCTACCTATACTCAAAATACTTCAAATCTATCAGCCCAAGTCTAAAACAGGACAGTACCTTGCCACTCTATGCGTACCAGACCCACTGATTAGGGTTCCCTCACTGCCACCTTCATACAGCTGCAGACTCATCTGTTCTGTACTTCTGGGCACGAGAATAGGAGAGTTAAATCCAGATGTCCTCAGGGCAACATGGACAGGAGGGAGCACAGACTGGCTTTTCCACTCCAGTCTGAGTGACTGGCCAACAGTGGAGTGGATTATCTTCACAGTGAAGCTAGTGTGAAGAAAGAAAAACAATACTAAATCAGGAGGAAATAATTTTATTCTCCACACCTGTTCTTCATTGGTATGAAAGTGAAACATCTGTTCCTATTTATAAATGAGCAATGAAGCTGCCACAGAGTAAGACAATGGAAGCTTGTCCTCATGAGATAGCAAAAGTACCTTTTCAAGATAGGCAGCTCAGGAAAGCAGCATGCTTTCCACATTCTGGAACAGGAAGGTAAATCATAATCTGATATAAAAATCCCTCAGAGCCGTATTTCCAACACTGCTGGGTTACTTAACTCACAACTTTTGGAATTCCATTACATAAGTTGTCAAAATAATCACACAGCTCTGGGGACAGGCGTGAACACAGGTCTGGTCCTGGCTGCTCTTACATTGATGGGAGATGGACACAAGAGGCTACACATGGAAGAGGAGATTGAATCAGAGGTGTTATACATCTGTCATTGAGTCATGAGGGTGCCAAAAATAAACTAAACAAAGCCAACCAGATTCCTTCATTAACTGCCCAGCCAGGGAAATATTTTTAGATATATCCATTCTCCACAGCATAAATACAGAAATCTTAGTCATCACGCCTCACCTTAGAAAGCAAGTTCCTTTAGCCATCACCTCCTTTGACCACTCTCTTCCCAGCGCTTTTATTCAGAGCAGTTGAGGCCATTTCCTCTGCTCCCTGGTCATTGCCTGGCTTCACCTCTTTCCTTCTGGGTGAGGTCGTAAATCCCAGCAGATCAAGGGATTTAGAACTGTATTTAAGAGACTAGCTCATGCTGTTCCCAGGCGGACGGCGGCTTTAGTGATTTGCTGAATAAAAGCACTTTCTTTCCCTTGCTACAATGATTTCTGACACTACTAAAGCTGTGAACCTGTGCTGGAAAACACCTGAGAAGGTGAATTTTATAAATTTTCTCCTGATAAAAGGCACTGAAGTGTGAGGGGCTTTACTGACCACAAAAGAGAAATCCAAATGCTTTGAGAAGACATCATATTTAGTGTTGCAGAAGCAACTCAGAGACAGTAGAAACGATGGTCTGTCTGAATTGAGCTAGTTCCCTTGACTAGCAAAGAGTATGACCAGACTATCCCTTACTGGGACAGACAGGAGCCCATTTAGCTACTCAGAGGGGCTGAGATATAGGGCTGAATGTGGGATCAGCACTGCTTGGAAGAACCACTCTAATCCCTGCTACACTGGGTGCTCTGCCCTGGGTGAGGCTGTGGGATTAGTGCTAAATTTTATTTTCTAGAGGAATGACAGAGCCCTGCATTTACACTCATCAGATAAAAGGCGCTAGGCCATAGAGAGAATCTGTTTGGACACCACTGCTGGTCACGTGCATGAACTGGAGCAACATAACAACTCCCTTTTTCTTCAGGACTTTTTCAGTATATTTCAGGAGACAAAAAGTCCTGAGTCTTACTACACTGCAGGAAAGGGCTGGCACAAGGTGAATGCAGACACCTAGCTCAGTGTGGCAATGGCAATGATCCAAATGATCAGAGGAGCATAACCAGAATATTTCTGTTAAAATGAGGCTGCAAGCCTGCAAGCCTAGATCTAGTCAAGGGTTTAACACAAGGTTTAATTTTGTAGGATGCCAGGAGTGAAGAGCTGCAGCACATAATACATACAAGCTTTCAGGATAACCCTGAAAAGCATATACTGATTTTTCGTTCTACTACTTACATTTTCTCGTAAATTAAATTACAATTTTACTGGTTTGGTGGTTGGATGTTTTGGTTTTGGTTGGGGTTTTTTTTTGGTTCTGTTTGGTTTTTTGTTTGTTGGGGGTGGGGTTATTATTTAATTTTTTTCCTGGAGATTCAGTGCTGAATTGGATGCTTGAGTTCACTAGGAAGCACTTGAAAAACTGGGCTGCTTGTTAAAATGGTTCATGTGAATCTGGGAGTCTCAGATGAGTGTGTGCCAAAATAGTACCACAGGACAATAGGGAACAGCTTGTGCAGCATGTTAAACTCCAGTGAGTCTGCCTGAAGGCAAGGCTCTCCAGTACTAAATGTGCAGCTGTCTCTTACAGGAAGATAAGAAAACCAAACTCCATCTTGGCAAAGCAGAAAAAGGCCTTTCTATTTCTCTGTCTTGAACATTTGGAGGTTTTTACCTGGTATAGATGAAACGGCACTACCAAAATGTTCCACGTAGTCAGAAGCATTCCTTTGTAATCTAGGTGAAATATCCCCAGAATATCAGCAATTCAGATACCTGTCCTGCACTGGAACAATGGACAATTGGAAAATTAAGAAGGAAGGACTGGGGGATGGAAACAGAGTTCACTGTGCTTTTACATTAATAACTTTGTTACAAAGACAGTACAAAGACAGTTTTGTTTTGAGCCACTCCATATCTTGTGATTAGCTTTAGTTTCTTTGCCTGTTTTTCTCTCCTGTGGTCCATGTGTGAAGATTTGAACATCTTCGTCAATAACAGAGATATTACAGACCAAGTTACATGGAAGGAAGAGGGTGGCGTAGCTTTAGAAAGAAAACAGCTGACCCTCTGGCTAGAGTAGACAGACTCAGATCTTGTACAGAGATGCTCTTATAGTCAACTTGATGTACAAATTTTTATATAAAATTAAGAAAATTGTTGCAGTTTTGTCTCTGAGCTAGCTTTTTGTTGACGTGTACCACTGTAGTAGTGTATCTTCCTTAAAAAACTTATTTCCATTCTAAAAGTCATATTGAACTTAAAGGTGTGAGAAGGATTTCAATAGATTGCACTTTGCTTTATTGTTATCCTAAGTATGTGCTTCAGAAACAACCTTCTAATCTTGGAAAAGTATGATATGGACATTGTAAAACTATGCTGAACAATTTGTCCTTTGACTTTTAATCTTTAGACTGATTCATCAGTATTGAAAAACATTTTTGACTGCATAGATACGAGTTCTGATAATTCAGTTGGGGATTGCTTTGACTGAGAGTCCAGTGCTCTTCTCGGCTGAACAGACATTTTAATTTAATTTAAAATAATTTCATTTGAAGTTGTGTCATTATGAGAAGGAAGGCAACAGAATGAGAGCCTGTCGTATAATATGAATTATGTGTAATCCAAATGACGTATGTTGGATTACAAATAATCACGGTGAATAGCACATACCTACCTGCCCACATGGCTCTGGTGATATAAGTGTCCTTACACTTCATTTCATACTCCCCCTTTCATTTTTTAGTGCCCTACTCTTCTTTATCTAAAACCAGCAGATACAGTCTCTGGGCAAGGACCAAGCCTCTGCTCTGTCTAAAACCATTAGGCTGCTCTTGAATGTACATAAATAAATAGGAAAAAGTTCTGTGAGGAAGAAGCATCAAACATTCTATGTCTAAACATTGCCTTTAGATCTAGTAATATCTAGAGGCATGCAATTCTATGCTCTACTTCTTGGTCTCTCTGCAGTGAATAGAAATGGTATTATTGACTTCAGAAAGAACCAGAAATACCCTAAAAACAGCATATACAAACTATGGTATGTGTTTGTAAAAGACGTTAGGACAGAGGCTGAAGAGTTGGCTTTTCTATTCATATATATCATGGATATTAATCATGGATAGATATCCATAATTCATATTATTTCGTTGTGTAATTTCTGTTTCTTGGTATTTTTGTGGTTTGTTTTGCCAGAAGCTCTTGGAAGGAATTTCTCTATAGTAAAGGTAGGTTCCTCTTAAAGTCTATAATAGAGATTTGAGGAAAAGAAAAATAAAAAAGTGAATTAAAGTAAGAAAGGAAAGAAGGCCCTGCAGGAAATACCTGGCTGTAAAATATCCCATCCTGTAGTTTATCCTGTAAAACACCAGTATTTAAACTTCTCCATGGACAGCAGAGGCAGCAATCCTACAAAATTAAAAGTGAATTGGTGCATATGATCCAATCTCATTTGGCATCTGACTATCAGTGGAGAAAGTCTTGGACAAGAGGTTAAAACCTTGAATAGAATCCAGATAGCCCAAGACACTATTTGGTTATTTTCCCAATAGTAAGCCTCCTTGGCTCCATTTGGTGTTGGATATAAAGGATGCAACTCCGCATTTGGTTTTAGAAAGAAGATGAAATACTCAACATCTGTAAGATCTCAAATTCCTGTGTTTCTTTGATTTTGCTTCTACTACTTTTTCTTCAGTGCAATCTTTACCAAGGGCTAATTTTTGCTGGTCTGTTCATTTATGTCCTTGGCAACTTTTCTGCTGCACACAAGCTCAAGTTATATACCTGAAGAGTAAAGATGTCCTCATCTTTGTGTGGGAACACCTATTATTTTGAATGCTGCTGGTCATATTAAAAATTAATTTAGATATGAGGACTTTCTGTTGGCCAAAAAAATGTACTCGCAGATCAGCTTGGGTTTGCTAAAATAGAAAAGAATACTATCCTTTCTGTGTGAAAGCATTTGGCTGATTCTTGCTCTGAAGCACTGCTTTTTTCCTTTAAAAGCAGGGGGAAGTTCAGAGGCAAAAAAGTAAAAATGAGGCACTAGTCAGGCCAGTAAGAGTGTCTGCTCAGCCTGCAGTGAAGGACATGACTCCCAAATGATATCAAATAAATACTGTTCATTTCACAGCCCTCTTCCTAATGTGACACCTCTTTCAAGCAAATGTGCTATCTGGTACTCCCAGTGCATACACCTCACCACCCCTCACATACACCCCTGCTTGTGAAAGTGTGTGTGAGGAGCGATTTAGGGACTTGCCTGGGAATCAGTCCACTGATCGCTGTCTATCTCCTGCTCTACCCCATCACTGCAGCATCTCTTGCCAGTGGGCATGGGAAGGTAAGGACTGACGAAAACAGAGCTAGTCCAAGAGAGAGAGACATATTGTATGCAGGGCAAAAGAGATGAAGCAAATGCGGTGAAAGTCCCAAAGACATAGCTTGTTCTATTTCCATTTTGCACTCAGAGAGATTCAGCTGGGAGGGAGGAAGGGAAGAGAGCCAGATCTATAATTGTTGACTTTCTTTCATCCCCCAATCTCTTGATTCATTTTGAAATGCCTTAATACAACAACAATCCCATTTGCAAAGGGGGGAAAAGAGGGTTTTTTTATATAATAGTAAATGAAACAGTTTATGCAACTGCAATTGTTTTCTTTTTCATCAGCTTCATCACCCTGGCCAAGAAAATGAAACAGGTAACAGACTTGGAAGTAACCTAAATACATGTTGACAGACAATTGCCCTGAGATTACATCTCCAACCAAGCAAAAATGTTAAACTATTGTATCCTCTTTCACTAACTTGGTTTCATTTAAGAGACTTTTCTAGTGCTGGAAATGACACGAGCAATTATTTAGCTGCAACTTGGAATAACTTCTGCTGCAGCTTCAGCAGTAAAAGATCATATGAATTTATACAGCAGAAGAGATAAGAAGTCTTCTCGGTCTGCTGTTCTGCTTCTAAGTGGCTGACATTAGATGCTTCATAAACAGCATCTATGGCCCTTCACTATGAATGCTACCATGAATGAGATATATGTGATATTAACATGAAAGGTTTCCTTCTAATTTGTGCCAAATTTCCTATCTTTGAAAGTCCTGTAAGTTTCCTTGCCATTATATTATGGCATAGTCAAGCTATCTTAACCTAAGCTACATATTATTTTTACACTGTTATTATTTATCATTGCTCTTTTTTCAGATTCTCAAGCACTTTGCTATTGACTGTTATGGAATTACCCCTAGTCCACACAGTTGTAAGATTCAGTGTCTTAATCTCTTTTAGTAATTAAAAGGATGATTGATCCTCCCATTGTGCCTTGCCAGTTGGTTTGATGACTTCTTTTATTTCCACTGTACCTACTCTAGTAAGATGAGAAACCCACAATTTACTGTAAATGAAAACATGCGTTCAACTGAAAATACTGTTTTCCACAGTAATCTCCATTACGTGCTCAATGAAGCCAGTATCATACTTGGATTTAGTACTGTCTGCTCCATGCTGAGCACACACCACTGCTGAGCTGACTGATGATTGGTTTTCACTCATTTGGCCACTGAACTTCCCCTGACTTTCAAAGGAGAAGGCAAGTACAAATAAGCTTGCCCTGTAGGTTAACAGTTTCAGGCTGGGGCCAGTCAAGGTAGGAAGGAAATTTTACATGTCTCCTGCATCAAAATGCTTTCCTTCTTGTGCTCTGCTTTCTAGACATAGAAACGGATCAATATAACTGCATACTGAGTGATACAGTCGTGCTCGAGGGCAGAGGTGGCCCCTCAGGGAACTGCAACTCATCATGTACATTAAAAGTAGTGTCCTGAATTGCAAGTGGAGAGAGGAGGCCTTGTAAGACATCACCCTCACTCACAAAACAAAGTGAAGAGAGTGGAAAGCAAGTTTTTCATTCTATGAGGATAAAATGCATCCAAAAGTTCATCAAGGAATTTCACATGGAATTTCTAAAATGCTGTTATTTCATTTTTCCTGTGAATCTGCTAGTATGCCAACGCATCTTGGAAGTCACATCGTAAGAGCTTGTTTCTCACTTTTGTTTAGGAATTTGTTAAACAAGATGCATGTTGAGTGATTAGGAAAAATTTTCTGTATAAGTTAAATCATGTTTTGTTGATACAGTGGAATTCCCCTCAGGCATGTTTTTAAAGACACTGGAAGGTGAAGAGTGCATAGCCATAAACTGTAACTATTTTAATGACCAATGTTGAAAGAAAAAGGGTACCAAGAAAAAGGGTACAAAAATGTAAAAATAATATAACATGGTAGAATTGGAAAGTTGGAACTGTATTCACCAGGATGCAGACTATTCTGGTTTTGTATTAAAGGCTAAAAATTAGAATGAAAGAACACAAGGAATCTCATCCTGGTAGCAATGCAGTGGAAGATGAAGTTATATAATAGAATATGATACAATTTCACATCTAACGGTATCATCATGATTAAGCTGCAGAGGAACATCTTACAGGGGCATATAGGGATAGGATAAGGGGTAATGGCTTTAAACTGGCAGGGTATGCTCAGATGAGATACTCAAAATTCTCCACTGTGAGGGTGGTGAGACACGCCCTGTTCCTGCAAGTGTTCAAGGCCAGGTTGGATGGGGCTTTGAGCAACCTGATCTAGTGAAAAATGTGCCTGGCCATGGCAGGAAGGTTGGGACTAGATGATCCTTAAGATCCTTTCTAACCCAAGCCATTCTATGATTTTATGATAAGTGTTCATTTGATAAGATACATGACATGATCTTATCACGGACATGATATGATAGAGCAAATCAAATGAATGCAGTTTGACTTGCTTTGTTTACATAAATAGTATAAGAGATGGCACTCACATTTCAAGGCACAGAATCTACATCCAGGAATTTGAAACATGAAAAAAAGAAAGGAAGAAAACAAAGCCTCTACTAATGGTAACTCACAGTACTTCACTAAGAACAGGCTTTGAGGTAACTCCCCTCAGCCTCAGTCCTAGTGATAAATACAACATCTAGCACTGACCTGCTGAGGGAATACAGAAGAGTAAGTTGTAGGGCTGCACTGCTTTTCAACTGGTGCATTACAGACTTGTAATGCAACTTGTCAGTCTGCAGCAGGAAATAATGCACTCCTGCCAAGGCACTGCATCCAACAGTATCCTACAAACTGAGTCCAGATTTTAAAGACCTAAATGGGAAAACAATTATGGATGAACAAATCCTGAGTGTCTTTCCTGATTGTCTCAAGTCAATTCAAAACATTTGCACTTTCAAACAACAGAAACCCAAAAGAACTTGTTTTGGAGTTAAAAACTGTCATAAAAAAGATTGTGAGTGGAACTCTGTACCACTGCAAGCCAGTAATTACTAATACTTGTGAACTCTAGGGGATTAATGATTACTAGAGGATTCAAAGCCAAAAGATGGAGACAAAATCAGTCATTACAGACACAGGAAAACACTGGACAAGGGAATTATTTCTGACAACATTCATTTCTGACCTGGTGGAACAACACTCTAACCAGTTTCATATTTCTCAAATTAATGTCCTAAAGATTTTTTTGGTAGGGGGCCACAGGGGAGAAATCTACATGTGCAGCTCTGCCAGAAAGCAGTCAGTACAACAGATTGCTTCATGTCTTCTTACTTTGCAATGAAAAATCGAAGGAGTGTTATTTTAGCATAAGGAGAGACAAATTCCTCCTCATGGAGGCAGAGAGGATCCATTTATTATTCCAAAAGCTTGCAGCAAGGGCAGCTCAGAGAGCAGAAGGGAATCAGAGGTCCTCAGACTCTGCTGCCCTCATGTTGCCTTAAAGTCCCTGGACACAGGGAGACAAAGAGCTCCTTGGCATAGACCCAGTAAGTGTTTCATGTTATTCCAAGGATGACTTGGCTCAGAGGAGTTTCATTTGTTGTGAGTGGCAGTGGAGTTTTTTCTTTTTTTTTTTTTTTTTTTAATATACTTAATTTATTTTCATGTCCTTGATGCTTTCCAGAGCAGTTCTTTTCTCATTGTCAGCTTCAATTAAGGACATCCTGGGAGTATGTGACATCTCCCTGCGGGCCTGGAGCAGGCCTTTCCTAGTGTTGATCCTGGCTGTCACTTGCAGAAATTTTATTCCACTTTCCATAGTTAAGATTGGAAATTACATTGGAAATGAATGGCTGACAATTTGTGGATAAAAATTAGCATTCATTACATTCCTGGTAGTTGTCTGAAAAGTTATCTGGATATTGTTCCTACAAGCATATACATGTCCACACCAGCAATGTCATGGCAGAGCATGGTGATTCCATACCCCCCAGCATTTTAGGTATCCAAAGAGACAGGGTTAAGCTAGTTGTGGTAACTGGTGCAAACTGGGAACTAAAGCCTAGCTTGAAGTGAAATTGATTGGATAAAAAAATCAACACCAAACAAATTATAACAGGTGCTAGCATTGCCCAGGTGACTGCAAAGACTGTTTAAATCTCTTTCTAGGAGCTGAACTAAAGCGATCTAATCCAATCCAAGCTTGGCCAACATTTGCCTGCAGTGGTGCTTGTAGCTTGTGCTGGAGCAGCTTGGCTGGGGGCTTTCTGTGACTTTCCAGACAGTTATCCACCATCTTATGTGGGTGGGGAGAGTGTAAACACAGTATCTATACTTTGCCCACGAGGGTCATGGTGCTCTCCCCTCTGGGGAGGCAGATTCTGTTCCCTGCCCTTTCTGCATGGGGACAGCCAAACAGGGGGAATGCTGGCATTCCTTTTGGGAGCTCTGCCCTCCTGCATTGCTCCTGTGTAGAGGAATTAATAGTTTGGGCCCTGTTTATCCTTGGACATGTATATTGGGCCACTGGCAGCTGGGAGGCTTGTTAGCACTGCCAGCTGACTGCAGGAGTGTCAGTAACCACGCACGTTTCACATGTGGGAGGAGTAAGTCTGCTCTTAGCTACCCATACCAGAAATATATTACATTTCATTTTGGCTGCAACTAGGTTAGAACCTCAGTTATTACAATGAGAAGATAAATGCCAGAACTTGTGTATAATTACACTACTGCTCTTGACTGACAGCTTGTAATACACTTTACTACTAGTATTGTCTTCAAGGCTTAGGATAAGAAATACATATATATCTGCTGTTTAGGACTAGCTCATTCACATTTCTTTTCTAGCTCTTCCTGAAAGAGGTAATTGTTACCAGTGAAGAAATCTTCAAGTCTCTTCAAAGCTACAGTAAATAACCTGCTCTGTAGACTGTAAGCTCAAACAGCATTTTTCATCTTCAGATTAAAAATGTAACAAAAGCTTGTGGCTAAGGAAAATGAAAATGGGACTTATGTAAAAACCATATCTGAAATCAAGACAATATTTACTAGCTCATCACTTAGGGCCTGTTTCGGCTAAAGATGTCTTTTTTTAAGTCTACTGTAACTTTTTTTCTTTGTCTTGCCCAATCAGAACAAAAGAAAAGATGAAATGGTTTTAAATGTTAAGACTATGATCTTTGGTGCTGGCTCTATTGCTAGAAGTTGAATTCTTACTCAATCCATTAAAGGGCACTGGTTTCCCATGTCATATCTAGTTTTGATCACAGCAGAGAAATGGGAAACAATAAAAACAGGCATAATGTGAAACAGATTTTTAGCTTTCTGCTTGATTTTTTTTTTTTTGCATCAGTTTCTCACTTTTGAAAATATGTAAGAGTTAATGTGATGATCTGCAAAAAAAAAAAAAAAAAAAAAATCCTTTTTATTTCTCTGTTCCTGTAGGAAAGCCTTTCCTTTAAAACAAAATGATATATAAATAGCAGTGTGCTGGAAGAGTGCTGATGCAAACTGGGTAGCTAAAGTTCCCTGTGGTGACTGACAGTATTTTGAAGTGTGGCTTATGAACAGATCCATTTCTAAACAGACTGGGTGAAATTCCCCAGTTTAGTGCATCTCACTTTCTCACTTGAAGCATGTGTCAATCCATTCAGGTGAAACTTCATCCATCTGAAAAAAAGGGAAAAGAAGGGAAAAGAAGGGCATGGCTAAGTAGTCAGAGTTGTAGTGTAAACAACTTTGAAGGTTTGCTGTAAAGAGTGATAATAATCTGTCTCCTAATAAACTAAATCAGGAGGCATAAAACCCCACTGATGAGCCTGATCAAAAAATCTCCTCAGCTGGACTACATAAGTAGAGAAATAGGGTTAAAAGATGCAGGGACTCACATTTCTATTCTACACTATTTTCCTTTGGTCCAGTTTCAAACAAGGTCAAGACTACTGCTGTGCTCAGTTTCATACTGCATTAGCAACATCTTGCTTGCAGGCTTAGCAAGGCCTTACTTATAATAAGTTCCCTCAAGCAGAATCAGGCTCTATTCAGTTAATTTGCTTCAATGAAGTGCCACATTGTGATGACAAGCAATAAATGCTAAATTAGATCTTTAGTGCATAAATCATACTTAGAAGTGTCCCTCACAGCAAGGGTTCACAGGCAGCACTGTAATTGTGCTGACCAACAAAGCAATGCTATCCCAGGCTACCAGCTTGCATGCATGGTTATGGTCAATCTCCTGGAAAACTGGCCCTGTGAGGGGGAGAGGAATTAGACAACTTTTGAAGTTTGAAGCAGTGATCAAAAATTATTGTTCCACTGTGCATTCATCCATCTGTGAGTGCCTTGAGTTACTCGGCAAAGGTAAATGAGCCCAGAAAAAGAGAGGAAACAACTGAAAGATATATGTGATCTTTGCAAGTTTTGAGATGTCATTTCACAAACTATAGGGTGGAAGTTCAAGGAAGTCTTTGTTAGTAAGAGGAAGGGAAAAAACCCAACCCAAACCTCAAAAACCTAAACAAGACACAGCAGAGGAAAAAAGGAAGAGGTAGTGGTGAAGGTTGAAGGTTTGGAGCAGTTACACCTCTATCTGCAAGCTCCTTCTGAAAGCTGCTGACAGAGCTTTGGCATCCGATCATCTCCTGACTGCTGATTAACATAGCACTGTTTTATATTTAACTCAGGCCAGAACAGGAGGGGCTGGGGGGTGGGGTTGCACTGCTTATAAGGCGAGCACGGCAGAAACAATGTTCTTCTGTGTCAGTTCCCTCGGACTCCCAGCCCAGCTGCACTTCTTTTGATCATTCAGATTTCCTCCAAATGCATGTTGTCTTTAATTAATTGAGTGTCCTGTGGAAAGCGAGGTGCGGGAGACAGGCAGAGAACAGCTATAGCTACACAATTAAAATACAAACCAAGACTGCTGAATTTACTGAATGCAAGTGCTGAAGTGACTAATAACCTTTTTTGTGGTTAATGTTTTGCTCTGAGAACAGACCCAGGAGCAGAGATGGAGGGCATGGATTTTGAAGATGAAAAGTCCAAGAGGTACTGCATGAAGACAAAGCACGTGGCTATCATCTGTGGAGTTGTGGTCATTGTAGGACTTGCTGTGGGGCTTGGTGTGGGATTGAGCAGACCTAAACCTCCAAAGGCAACAGAGCAATCAACAACAGATCAGACGACAACAACAGATCAGCCTCCTCCCCCAGTGGATTTGGGTCCCTGTCCTTCCAAGAATGATGAGACTGGAGACTGGAGAGATTTTAGGCTGCCCACTTATGTCAAGCCTATCCACTACGATCTGGAAATCAAGCCTGAAATGGAGAAAGACACTTACACTGGGACAGTCAATATATCTATTGCTTTGGAAAAACCAACCAGCTCCCTGTGGCTTCACCTGCGAGAGACCAAGGTTACAGAAATACCCACACTCCAGAAATCTTCAGGACAGCAGATTGTTCTGAATGACTGCTTTGAGTACAAGCCACAAGAATACATAGTGATGAAGGCAGCAGCAGAGCTCCCTGTCACTGATGAAAATGATCCCTATGTACTCACCCTGAAGTTTCAAGGCTGGCTGAATGGTTCCCTGGTTGGGTTTTATAGGACCACCTATACTGAGAACGGAACGATCAAGTAAAGCCATTTTATTTATTAAACTTTCTTCTCTATTTTTACTTCCTGAGGCCTGCTCTATTCCTGTTTCAGCTTTTCAGCCTTGTCTCACCAACTTGCTGACATGTCTGGGCTGTTCTTTAGTTTTCTTATTCCCCTAAGGAAGATGCTGTATTCAAAACCCTTTGGCTGCTGACTAGTGAATGTGGGGTGGAGGGATGAGGGGTTTGTTATTATTATTATTTTTATTCTGGAAAACCTTTTCAAACTCTCCTGGTACGAGCTTACCTTTGAACTGAATGGCTCCCTCAAAGAGCCGGAAGGATCAAGGTCTGTTTTTATCTCTATAGTACAATAAATAGCATACAACCATCACCACTCTCTTATGTTATCTCCAAAGTAACAGTTTTGGTGTAAAATGTTCTTCTGATAGTTTTCCTGATAACATACCTCCTTGATGTTGTAAGCCGGAGGAATATTCAAACCAGAGCTTCCCTGTCTCTCTTGCAGCTGGTTTAAATTACATGTAGGAAAGTCCAAACAATTAAGGTTATCTTTTACTTTTTTTTGTGCTCCATCTCTTCCTTATTAATACAGCAACAGTTATTGAAAGATTACAAAGTCTCTACCAATTCAGCTAACCCATTTCACTTGCCAGGTTTGCACTACTTCAAGGTGGAAGCTTGAAAAAGCTATTGCCCACTGCTGAAAGGCTTTTCTTTTCAGTTAATGTATGAAGAGGACACTCACCCATTTTCTGATATTTACATTTCTGAAGTGACTCATTCCAGCCTTTACAGCTGGGAGATAAACTTGGCTAGACTTTTACAAGGTCCTGTGGCAGGAACATGGAGGCAAACACTGATGCGTTTTTATGGCACTTCTTTGCCCTTCTGGGACAATGGTGTCATGAATGAGAGTCTCATCAGCTCCATTCAACCACTGACAGGCAATGCCAGGAGTAGCAGCAGTGACAGGCACCACCAGCAGCAAATCCAAGAGGTAGAGGATAAAGCAAGCATTGATTTTTCCTGCGGAGAACAGCAGGGAACAGCTCAAACACCAGGCAGCTCTTTTCCTCTTGTTTTCCTCCATCTATGACCTCACCATTGCTCTGACTTGAAAGGTGCTTTGGTTTTACACTTTGAGCAGCTTTGATTTCATACTCAGAGTGTCTGACATCTCCACAGCAGTTTTAATGTTCAACCTCCTAGCATCCTTCTAAGTTGAGGTGTGTTACTTCCTTTTCATTGGTGAAGGATATCTAGATATTAAATTTATAGCCCCAGGTCTGTCACAACACCAGAACAGCGGGACCAGAACACAGGTCTTCTGAGTTGCAGAGCAGGAGAGGTGAGAGCCTGTCCCTCAAATCCAGACAGTATAGGTAGACAAGGCCCAAGCATGTGATGCCAGGAAGAAAGGAGAACTTTAAAGAAAGCATAAAATGTGAGCTCACTTTGACTGTTCCTACTTCTTGAATTGGATGCTGGAAGCTACAATTGCAAGGATGATCCTAGCCAGCAATCTGAAAACTCTCAATGCAGGAAGGAACTTGAGGGTGTGAGTTTGTTAGGCTTGAGATGGGATTTAGTAAGAATGAGTGAATGGTAAATTTTCAAGTATTTTTCATGTGATTGAGTTTGGGAAGATTGTTTGTGGGGGTGGCTGAGGTGGTGTACATGATAGTGGTAAGTACAGCTTTGAAAGTAAAGCAACCGCCAGCCAAGTTGCTGCTGTACAGCAGAGGAGAGGGGATAGGATGGGGTGAGGAAGCACAGTGAGGGAAGGGTTTCATTACTTATTAAAAATGCATTTTCCCCTGGCTTTCTACTCAAAAACAATGCTGACTGGAATTAGATTTTTATTTTGCCTTTGTCTGAGGTAGACACCACCTTTGGAAAATTTCAACCCAAATAGTTCTGTTCTTGTGATGTTGCAAGTAAATACAAATCAGACTAGGTAATAGCAATGATCAAACAAGTCTATTAATAGTGGATGTTAAAGAGAAGGGGGACGAGGTGAAAAGGAGGTCCAATATGTAATTAACCTACTCTGTTATCCTTTCTGTACAGTGTTAGAAGCAGCAGGACCTTTTGAGAGACTTAATAACATTGGAGAGTCAGCTCCTAGGGGTGAGCTGCTCCCCAGCTGTTTATCTGTGAAGGCAAGGGTTTGCCAAAGCATTGCTATAAGGCTTTTTGTTTACAAACTGGGCATATGTCCAGGCTCTGCTGTTGCTTAGATTAAAATCACCACACTTCGTGGAAAACAGGTAGATCTGAGCTGAACATGCCTCTAAGTCTGGGATCCTTGAGAGGCTTAGGGAGAAGGATGCCTCATCTGGGAATCCTGTTCAGACAGATCACACAACCCCCATGAGGAAAAAGGTACTTTTGGACATGCCCTGAAGCAGATCTTGAGATACCTTGGAATCATGACTATTTAAATTGATGTGCACATGCAGGTACAAGAAAGCAGAAACTTTGAAAATGTAGATTTTAGACATAGACCTGCCTAGATGCTCCTGTGGGTTCCCAGATCTAGCTGTAAGCACTTAAGTCCTTTGGTAAAACTATTCCTCTATCTGTGCATTTCATTTCCCCATTGATGAAAAAGGAGTAACAGTCCTTCCCTACTTTGCATGATGCAGTGAGCATAACTACATTACACTTGTATTGTTTTCAGATATTATGGAAAGGAGCAAAAGAAGAGCCCTTGCCTGGTGTAATGGGTTATTCAAGTCATTAGTTTCTGTCAAGGAATGTGCTAAAGCCCCCTTGTATTTTTTCCTTAATATTACAAATAATACAAACATGTCACTGCAGCTGGCTTGGATTTTGCACTACTATTAGTGACAAGGTATGGCTTTCCTTTTGTAGGAATTCTCTCTGTTGTCTGTAAGAGAACAAGAGGCTGGGACATGGCTAACAGGGATGTATTTAGGATTTTCTTGAATACAGTAGGGCAAAATTTTCTTCTGTGTACAAAAGTAACACTCCTGATTTTCTTCCTCAATAAGAAACTTTTCTCAGAAGAAGCAACAAATTGGAATTTAAAGAAAGACTAGGAGAAAATGCTTTAATTAGTTCAGGGAGGAAGGCTTTGACACTAATGCCTTGTACTTTGGGGGAGGGGAAAAAAAAGGAAAATTCATCATGGTTCTAAATACATCGCTGTTTTATTTTGGGAACAGCTGGATGCAGTCTCAGCCAGATCTCCACTTCTTATTACTATGATGTTTACAACTGCCATCTCCAATTCACATTTAAAGGTCTGGACATCAACTTCAAGAGGAGAAGCCACCAAGAAGTGAAGAAAATCTTATCTAAAAACTACATTATGCAGCTTGAAAGTGAATTACCACATTTCATGTTTCTACTGCCACTTCTATGCATGCCATAGTCTGGAGTTCTCATCATCTAGCCTGTAGGAAGGGTAGTGCTAAGGTTTTTCACTCCTAATGTCTGTCTGCCTCCACAAACATATGAGGATAGATGGATTATCACTTTATAAATCAACAGATATATCACAATGTTATCAGTCTGTAGGAACAAGACGTAAATGTGTCAAAATATATAGCCAAGTTTTTAACCAATAGCTGTGAAGCATTGCCCTGGAGGCTTGGAGTTAACTCAATTGTGAAATAGCTCTCAAATCCTATGAAAAGTAGAGAGTGACAGCAAAGAATGCACCAGCAAAAGAAACTCAATATTGAGTCTAAAATTATGTTAAGGTGAATGTTCATTATGCTTTCTGCCCATGAACCTTTGAGCTCCTATTCCAAGGAACATGAATGGAGAGAACCCAGACATATTACCTCTGTCAGGCTTCTAAATGACCCTTGCTGCTACAAGTTCCTAATGACCAGTTTAGTATTTAACCGTCACAGGGAAATGCCAAGGGCAACAGAAGCATTGAAAAATTGGTTGTCAAGTGAGCTTGTAGGATTGCTGCAGATCTGTAATTTATGATGTACACTTTTAATTACTTTTTGGAAAGAAAAACTACCTTAATGTAGTTGGAGCAGCTGTAGAAGTGCTGTCAGAAAATGCTCAACATTCCAGATTAATTGAAGGAGCATCTGTGATCCCTTTCACCATCAATCACTGGAGAATATGCTCTGCCACTGTGTGGGTCATTAATGAGGGAGCCCGATGTCACTGAGAGAAGCAAGCACAATATGAACACTCACAACCTTCACCTTATGTTTTTACATGATCCCTATTGTCTAGCTCCTCCAGTTGGTTTTGCATAACTGAGATAACTTTCTAGCCCTCTCAACACAGCTTGCATAGCATGAGTTATGTACTGGGGTGTTCACCTGAACTTTCCATGCTTTCTCCAGCAGTTTCACTAATGGAATCAGGGGAGCATAACAGCACCAGGAGAAAAGTGTATGTGGTAAATGCAGAAAAAGAAATACACAAGCAGGATGAGATTTATTGGCATTTACACAATTTCAAGGTGTTGCTTCAGGAGATGTTCAAGACCCTAATCCCAATATATGCTGTAGTGGGTAAACAACTCTTGGAGTGACTTGTTCCTTTCAGGTGATATCATCAGTTCTTTATTTTAGGGGCATAAACCAATGGGAAGGCTCAGCAGGAGGATGAGCAGAATTTTCACTATCCATGAGGGGTCATGCCTATCTTATTGCCTGGCTTCTAAAAATATTTGATGATAAGCAATCTGCATTAGCTTTTGCTCTGAAACATAGAGGATGTTGATGACAGACTGACTATGTGATGTCAGCTCATGCATTTCTGATGTCACCTGCCCTTATGAATGGAAAAATACGCACAAATATTTGTAGTTGAATTTAGTTTGTGAAATCATTAACAAAATATGCTTAGAAATTATAGACAAGATTTCAAAGCTATGTAATGAAGTCTTGCCAATGTGTTGTTTGTTTCAGGAGCATTGCAGCTACTGATCATGAGCCAACAGATGCACGGAAATCATTTCCCTGCTTTGACGAGCCAAACAAAAAGGCAACTTACAACATATCCATCATCCATCAAGATGTGTACCATGCGCTTTCAAACATGCCAGTACAGGTATGTCTTTCCCAACTGCTGCCTAAGTGGAATGGTTCTGTAGAGCCACTGAAAAGTAGTGTGGGTCACCATGTTCTTGCACATTCACAGACGCTACCACTCAGGCACTGTAAAACTCATGGTTAATAAATATTCCATGAACAGAACTGCTTGGCTGGTTAGGACTTGAAGTGCTCCACCAACACACAATATGGCAGCACACAGTCAAATCCAAAGCAAAAATGAAACATCTCCTCTATCATTAGCCAGCTGACCCTCTGTTCAGATATTTTGGGTGAGTAGCCCCTGCTAACTATAAATAGATATTGGCAGGTTTTTCAGTCAAGTTGGGTAGGCTTGGAGAATGGGTACTCTGAAAGACAGCTGTTTCCCAGATGGAAAGTCTAAAATAATCATTAAAACTGCATACTGGTCCAAAATGAGGATCTACTGATCACAATTTAATGGCAAAGAATCCTGCTAGCCAGAAAGACTAGGATTATGGTTTTTAATAATGGAGGATCTGAAACCCCATCTGTCAGCTCATGGGTGTGGACATTTGTCATTCCACCATGTCTATAATTTCCTAAATAATCCATTTCTAGACCTAGTGTGTCAAATTCCAAGTTTTGTGTGAAATTCAATGGCATCAATTATCTACCTCTAGACCTTCTGGAAGGAGACGGAATGGCTTTCAGATGAGAGAGTTTCTACTGATTAGTTCAACTGAATGTGTAGTCTATTGTATAATTTCTACTAATAAGTTCTGAAGTGGGAAGTAAAGTGCCAAGTTTACAACAAAGAAAAAAGAACTTCCAGCCTCCAGGCTGCTGGCATTTTCATTTTTCCAATCACTCCCCCACCCAGAAAACAAAGTGTGTACTGTTTAGAGTGTTTACTGTGTACTGTTTAGAGTCCCCCAAACTTATTCTCCTAGCAATGCAGCTGAGATATCTATTACCAAGCTGATACAGATGCATCCATACCCTTTGCACATTTAAAGCTCTGACCTACTGTTATTAAAAATGTTTCTATGATACCTGGAAGAGCACCAGGCACTTTGATGAACAACACATGAAAGGAGAGTGCTGTACCTTTCCTCACAGACCTCAGATAAGTGAGGGTACAAACAAGGAAGTAAGGGGATAACACTGTATGTTATCAAGATTTATTGTGTTTTGAGGTTTACTTTACACCTTGACATGTGGACCTTGCCTCTAGTATGGACCTCCAATAATAAGCTTGCAAAGGGCTAACTACTGCTTCTTAATTGATTTGCTAAAAAGCAAGTACAGATAAGAAAATGTAGATTATGCTGAATTCATATTGAGGTTTGACTAAGGGATTATAGCAAGGCACTTTTTTATCTGGTCAAGGTCAGTAGCTCTGTTCTTAGTAGTGAAAGAACTTTGGGAAAAATCTTTTTCCACAGATGGAAATGTAACAGTTTCTAAAAGCAAGACACATTGTATGTTATATGTCCTGCAGTAGTTTGGGTGGTGTGGAGCTTTATAATCAACATGGCAAAATAAGATCAGCAAAATCAGAATCTTGTACATTTCATTTGCATTTTTCACTGGAGTTGAGTTTTTTCAGGTTTTTTTCCACTCAAGTCCTGACTTTGTTGAAATAACAAAAGGTATCAAAATAGAGTCAAAATGGGTAAAATAATGGAAAATTAGATTGTGAATACCTTTGTGAAAAGGGGTTATGAATATATCTGTGAAAAGGTTTGTTTGCTCATGGAATCATACTACCTGTAACATTAACTGTCTGTGCTTTATTGTGTTTATAACAAACAAGCCTCATAGAACCCCTGTATCTCTAGAAGGCTAATGTCTTTTATATGATTTTGGCTTTTGTTCTATTTAAGTTAGTCATCCAGTCAGAAGCACAAAAAATATCAGACTGTAGCAGAAAAGGAATAGAAGAAATATATATTTAGAAGAGAATAATAGAATAAGCTGAGTTGTAAGGGACCCATCAATATCATTAAGACCAACTCCTGGCCTTGCACAGGATACCCCAAGAATCACACCCTGTGCCTGAGAGCATTGTCCAGATGCTTCTGGAACTCTGTCAGGCTTGGTGTTGTGACCACTTCCCTGGGGAACGCGTTCTGGTTTTCACCCTCTGGGTGAAAACCCTTTTCCTAAAATCAAACCTAAACTTCCCCTGACTCAACTTCATGCCATTTCCTTGAGTCCTGTCACTGGTCATGGGAAAGAAGAGGTCAGTGTCTGCCCCTTCCTATTTAGTGTTGTCAGCAAACTTAGAGAGAAAACCATCTGGGAAAATCAGGAATGTTTCTTAATTGATTTGCAAAATAAAAACTATGATCAGCACTAAATTTTATCTACATTTAAGCAATCTACCAGTTAGCAGTGCTCATTTGTATTTGAATGAGTTCAGGATAGATTCATTAGACTGGTCTTTATCCCAGGTAGCATCCCTGCTTCATGACTTAAATACGTGATGCATGTATTTAAGAGAGGAAAGAATTCAGTCTCTTCTCTGCTCTGTCCAAAGTAATGTTATTTTATGCTACTATTGCAAGAACAAAACACAGCATACACCAGAAAATTCCTGTTGGCAAAATTCCTGTTCATGTGAATGATTTCAAATCCCTGATGAAATTAGAACAAGGTAAACCTGTTAAGTGCCAAAAAAGCAAAGTACCATTTTATGTATTGCAGAAGAAAACTATCTTGTCTGTTCTCATGCCTTCAGTAATGAAATGCCAGAAGACGCAGACCTGGAGAGGTGATTTGTTTTTCCTATGCAGTTGCAGCCTTCATACAAATGTTGTACTTTTATGTGTGTGTTTGCAATTTCAAAAATCAGTTTGATTACTTCTGTATTTCCACAGAAAACTGTGCGGCTTGGTGATGGCTGGAATCGAACAACTTTTGAGAAGTCAGTCCCCATGAGCACTTACTTGGTATGCTTTGCGGTGCACCAGTTTGACTGGGTAGAGAGAATATCCGCTAGTGGAAAACCTGTAAGTCCTTCTGCAGCCTGAACATGGTTCAGATAACACATGTGCCTTGATTTGCTTTTTTTTTTTAATCTCCTTTTACACAAACAGGGACATATTTTTTCTTCTTCTGCTATAGCTTATTTTATGCAGCCTGTTTTATCAGATTAGGTGTTCACAGTGGTCCCTCTGACCTTGACTACATACAGTGTTTTGCAGTCCTTCCCTGTCTCCCATCTTTCTGAGATCCCAGTCAGTACCTCTCACATGAGCACACAGGTGAGGAAGGAGCACTCTTTCTCCAAACTGATCCCTGACTCGAAGCCCAGTGACTGAAGGAATGTACAAGTTAGGGGGTACAGGAGAGTCACAGGCCATGAATACAAATACTTTATAGTTTTCTGTGGGTTAAAAAGTGTGAATCTAAGCACTTGGTGTTATTACAGCCGTTGAGACATAGGACTGCAGTGCTGTGTGCCATTATGTACTGGCTTGCTTTATTTTACAACAGTGGCAACAGGCAACTGCCCAGTGTAAGTTCTGTAGAAATAAGTATAGAAGTGATAGTGTCTGCCTAAACAGATGGATATTTGGTAGATGCCCTAAAGAAGAGAATAGGTTTGAATCTGAATCTATTAAATTAAAATAGCTCCTTCACTTAGATGCAGTGGGCAGGCCAATCCACTTCTTGCTTAGATTCAAATCTCCTGAAGGTGTAGAGTAAAGAGATCACAAGACATTATATTGAATCACAAACTGAAATCCAAAACACAACTTGCCCCTCAGCAGAAACTCCTCATTTAGCCTAAACCTAATTTGGGATACTCAACCTGCTGTTAATTATTTATTGGTTTAGATCTTTTTCTCATCTGATAAAGACAGTGGTCCCTAGGGCTGTATGCCCTTGCTTCTTCCTCTTCCTTTCCCCTTATGTAACACATAGTCGTCTTGTTCATATGAGCTGGCAGTGCTTTCCTCATTTTCTGGAGACAGTGTCACAAATGGACAGGGAACCTAGAATAAAACACCAGCCAGGCCACTGTTCCCTTAGCAAGTTAGCTGTTCCTTAGTTTCTTTAACTGAAAAAGCTCATCAAATCCTTCCCTACTTAAGGCTGTTCACTGATGTTAAAATCTGTCTTGTAGAAATCTCCAAAGTTCTGATTCAGCTCTTAGCAAAGACTTCCTGTCAAAGCACTGTGCTGAGGCCTCCCTCTGTGCCCTCGCTAGTGTCATGCTGTATGCTTATATTACTTGACAAATAACTAAAGCTAAATTACACTTGGACAAGCAAATGGAGCCTGGTTTGAGATAGAGATGTAATATTCTTAGTTCCCTGCTGTTTGGCTCAGTAATTCACAGGAGTACATTTTTAGGCCACCCAGTCACACAATTTTGTTAACCAATTGCTCTTCAGCATAGCTGATCCACTCATTATCAGGGATAGGACTTTGACTATTTGGTCTCAATAGATATTCTCTAGAGTTTAGTTTCTTTAAAAATCAGATTTTGTCTAGATTTTTGTGCAGAACATAGTGTGGTAGGGAAAAAAGTGTACTGAAGAAGTGTGTAACACTTTTTTCTACATGCAGAAGTTAAACATTCACTACTTATCCATGCCACGCTCCAGAATATGGCCCCGAGGTCACTATTTGTTTTTTTTCCCCAAGCAAAGCAGTACAGCCCACAATGTTCCTGACTGGATGTAGCTTTTCTAAATAGAAGGGAGTGTTCACTGAAACATGGTAATTAAAGTGTGTGTGTGTGGAATCAGGGGTATTCGTGTCAGTACAGAGGTTGCCTGAAGAAACATCTTCTAATTCAGGCATTGGTTACTACATATTTTATTGATGCTGTTCACTAAACAATGTCTGAGGACTTGCCTGCACTAGAAAACTTGGGGTTTAAGTGAGGTTAAAATCATAACTGTTTCCTTTCTTCTAACATGAACATAGCTGTACCAATATAAAATACATGTGTAAGATCCATCATTAAAAATGATCTTTTCCCCAGGAAAACTAGACTATCTTTAGGGTTTTTAATCACATATATAGAAAGTTTTTCTTCTAACCTTTCCAAGGCTTGCTGTCCAAGAACTTGGAAGACCAGCTGAACAATGAGGTATTTAGATTCAACCAGGTACTGAAAAGAACATTGCATAGTTTGCTGTGTAAATTTCTAACAATAAATCCCTCATCTGACAGAAAGTATCCACATGATCCATAAATTACTTTCATAAACAATAGCAAGAGCATACGGTTCACATGACATATTAAATTACTTGAAAACTCTGCCATTCACTCTGAAAGCCCTAATGAAGACATTCATGGAATCAATGGTGGGAAATGTGCCTACAGCTGGAAACAATGCTCCTGAGCTGATTACCTGTCAGGTACCGCATGGCTGGTTTGGAAAATCACAGAGGAGATTATACAAATGAAAACCAAAGTCAGTTCTAGTGTGGGCTGAAGGTTTTGGAAACCATTAACATGGATCAGCTAGGGGACTGAAAACTGCTAAATTGGGTAAAGAGCTTACAGAAGTGGAAATTGCAGACTGTAATTGCAAACTGACCCTGGGGGAAAATCCCCTGGCTGGAATGGATTCCCAATTGAATTTCATAAGCTTTTTTTGGTTTAGTTTTTTTTTGTTCCAGCTTTATTTCTGACCACTTTCCCATCCTCCCCTCTCACTGGAGGAAGTGTAATTTCATGGTATTGAAATTAATGTGTTGTCAGACTCCAGAAGAGTTCTTGGAATAGACCAGCTCCTTTGCTCAGCTTGGGCCCTAAACTGTAAGACAGCACTGAAGGAGTAAACAAGCCACACCAGCATAGCCAGATGAATGTGGCCCATTCATAAGAGTCATGGAGCTGGCAAAACAAGATGGATTGGTTTTCCTAAAACCAGGAACTTCACACCGTATAGAAATCTCATCCACACTGGAGATTTTTGGGGACAGGGAAGAGAACAGGTTACATACAGCTCCAGCAGGCTTTGGGACAAAGAGATTGAGGGAAAGATCCCCAAAAGACTCCATGAATTCTGAACTCAAACTTTGTCTTCACAATGTGAAGATAACTTCTCAAAAGGTTTTGTCAAACTGCAGGCCTCCTCATTGTGGGCATGGGTGCCATAAAGACTCTAGTCCTCTAGAGCTTGTTTCCTACTGTTGACACCAATAGCCAAATTGGTCCCAGACACCAAGCTTCAGGGATAGAAAGGTCAGCATTCAACACATCATTTTTTTACATTCAGATATGAAGAGGAGCACAGAAATGGTCACTCATCACACACAGGGCTACCAAATGTGCCATTTTTCCTGGACATGCTTGGCTATAAAAGAGAGAGCTGATTTTTGCCTATGATTTCCTGGGGCACAGCAACCCAGAAAGCAGCAGAGCAGTGACTGGGTGGCTGTGTGGCCCAAGGTCCTGGTCAAACAGCCACTCACCTGCATGGGCCAGCATGTCTGGGAAGAGCCACAGATCTGGTAAATGCGCTGTCTTCAATGGGTTTGAGATCTTCAAACATACAAGGACAAGAGGAAACTATGATGATAATACGTAGGAAAGGTAGGAAGAAGTTGAATAAAATAAGGCGCTATGGACTTCTGACACATTTCAATACAGATGTGCTCCTAAAGATTGATCTGATTGGATCAGTCAAGATCATTGAACTGCTCAGAACAAGTGGATCCCCTTTGACTGTGCTTGCTCAGGTCTCCTTCTGGAGAAAACCAGGCAGTGGGGAAGTAGGGGCTGGCCTGCATTCCAGTCCTGCTCCAGGCTTGGCCACCTTGAGCTTCTGGACATGGGTCTTGCCAATTTTACACTTCAGACAAACAGTGGAAAGTGGGCACAGATTATGTTGACTTGGTTTCTCTTACGTACAACATTTGAAAAACTTCGTTGAATAAATGTGATAGGGAACAGAATTCAGTGTTCAGACCAGTCTCAGAGAAAACCTGCAGTGTTATAGATATGCATGCTAAATGCCTTTTCAATGTTTGACAGTTGTCTCTCTGTATTTTACAGCTAAGAGTTTACGCCCAGCCACAGCAAATACACACGGCACAATATGCAGCAAATGTAACAAAAATTATATTCGACTTCTTTGAACGGTACTTTGATTTGAACTATTCTCTTCCAAAACTAGGTGATTATTAACGTTTATATTTTTCATTTTGTTAATTCAGTGTCATGGTTATGTTGCTCCTACAGATCTCTGTCCTTTGGTGGAAAACAGCATGGAAGCATTTGGTTGCTAACTGCTGATACTGTGTCAGGATGTTTTAAAACTGTACCAATGTAGTTCAAGATGTTTCCAAATGTCATGATGGATGAGTTGGTCTCAGTTACTGTTTAGTTACCAGTTCTCACAGTTCAGTTTGCTGAACCGAAGAATTGGTCCTGGCATGTTTATTTTAAAGTGTCTTGTGGAAAATCAAAGGAAGCATTGGTGTCATCAGCAAAGAACCATCATGATTTGAAACAGAGCCAGAAGTTTCAGAAAAATATGTACCACTTCCATGTGAACTTCTGGACAAAAAGTCAGCAGTGAGATAAGTGAAGATGTAAACTACCAGAGAGTATGTCATATTATTTATTAACCTTAGCTCAAAGTGGGTGTGCATCCACTTTCTAGAAAGATGAATGTGGTCCAGCATATAATTTGTAGTTTCTACTGCTGGGCTAAATAAAGATCTGGGACTAAATAAGAGCAGGCACACTCTCAGATTTTGCCCACAAAATTTGCCCACTTTGTTACAAAACAAGCAAAGAGAAAGTAGTGCATTTGGGCATCCTTTAGCTTGGAATATCTGGACTCTGGATCTGATTCACGCAGTTTAAAATGCACAATAATCAAGCTGGGAATGCAATCAGAGTTTTGGAAATTCTCGCCCCTAAGATGTTCAGAGAGGTAATTCAGTTAGGTTCCTGAACCTAAAAAGATGGTAAATACTAGCTGCAAACAAGTCGAAACAATATAATGGGGGAAAAAAATCCCCAAAACTTTGAAGATAATAATGCTGTGCAAACCTTTTGTTGGCTATTTATACCTGTACCTATCAGGCTAACTTATATTACTTTAACGAAAGATTTTTACCTCCTCCTTTCTAAACAGCACCTGAGTTTACTGTAAATATCTGATTGCATTTCAATGACAACTGAATTAGGGAAACCAGTACAGTATGTTTTTCTTTCACACACTGGTCCCCAGTAATAATAGGTACTCACCTGTGCTTTATATTCAAACTTTTATTGTCATGAAAGCCTGATGACTTTGCCATGGCAGCATCTGGATAAAGGCTTGTCTGTGTGACAGGGTGGACTAGTATCTTCAGGTCAGCAGTATCAGAGGATAGATGCTTTTGTAGATTCTATACTGTTTTTCCCAGAATGTCTGTTTGTTGGATCACTAATCTTGACTTACCATGTTGTGCCCTCATTATTAAAATTATCCAGGTCAAACCTGATGAATCAAATATGTTTCTGCATAATGGTTTATTTAAATATTGTATTTCACACTGATTTATGGGTTCTGGCATTATCTTTCTCCTTGCATCCTCATTTTGACTGTCAGTGAAGCCCTTGTGAAACTATCAGCTTTGATTCTGTAATTAAGTTGTTTAATTTAAAATAAGTAATTCCTATCTTCTGTTGGTGTGGGGAAGGGGTTTTTCATTCTATTCAGTTTTAAATCCATCTGTACTTTTTCACTAACCCACATAGAAAGCCTGTGGCCATTATTTGCAGAAGAAAATGCCAGTTCAATTGAGTTTGCAATTCTCATTTAAACCTGTATTGATTACTGACCATAAATGAGTGACCCCCACAAATTGCCAGGCGTAGAAGCAGATGTTGTTCACTGCATGGGGGATTTACTTCAGTTAACATGTCAATAAATATTTTTAATATGACAGTGTGACAAACAATGTCATGCCTCATTATGCTACAAATAGTTTCAGGAGGTTTACTGCCTACAGCACATCACCAGACAACAGTATTAATTTCTGGGGCCAAAATTAAGTAATGATACATACGTTCCCAGGAGATGGCACAGCATCACCTCCCAGGACAGATTCTCATCTAGTGCAACTGATCCTACCTCTGTTAATCTGAGCAGAGCCAGGGCACTTGCTATCAGCTGCTGTAGGCCAGTTCTCTTCTTAAACACAGATCATAGCCTGCAGTCCACAGAAGTAAGCCCAAATCACAAATGGTAAGCAAAACAGGCTGTAAATACACAGAGAGAGGACAAGCTAATTGATTTAAAGGATACAGTAGTAATCATTGTCTCTTTTTTTCAATGCAGATAAAATAGCTATTCCAGATTTCGGGACAGGTGCTATGGAGAACTGGGGGCTGATCACATACCGAGAAACAAACCTGCTGTATGATCCCGAGGAGTCAGCCACATCCAACAAGCAGAGAGTAGCTGCTGTGATAGCCCATGAGCTCGTTCATCAGGTATATTTCAGGACATGAGTCACTTTTACAGTGTTTCAAATATATAGTCACCACAGTTTAATCTTGAAAATACTGTCATTAACTTTGTCTCAGGATCTTCTACATGTGCTCAAAATCTGATTGCAAAATACCATGTTAAAACTGATCCCCATCAGAACTTTAAAATACCATTTCTACTGCATTGGAATTTTTCTCAAGAAGCTAGATGCTTGGGCCCAGACTGTCAGCCAGCTTATGAAAATCTGTCTAAAATGTCTTAGAGAAACTAATTTATGCATGCAGATGTCTCTTTTGGGCAGGCAAACAGGGACAGCTATACACTGTGGAGGCTGTCTGAAAACATATCCTTAAAAACACAAATCATCAAATCAAGGGGAAGAAGCTAAAAATATTTTCAGTGGCACATGAATCATTAACAATCTCCCTGGTAATATGTAATTTTATAATAAAAGTGATGTGTTAAAACAAGGCAAGGCCTTAATTCCTATTCAAATCCCAGAATTATGATAATTTTCATCTGGCAGCAGGAAAAAAGTAAGCAAATGAATGTTCTATATGGAGATGTGAGATACTGAAATGTACATGTACTATTTATCTAAATTTACATCTTTATGTTTATAATTGTAGTGGTTTGGAAATATTGTAACCATGGACTGGTGGGATGACTTGTGGTTAAATGAAGGATTTGCCAGTTATTTTGAGTTCCTGGGAACGAATGTATCAGAACCAGAGTGGCAAATGGTAATTATTTCTGCCTTGTGGAGGGTTGGCGGGGCTGGGAGGAACATTTTGGAAGGGAGTAAAATTTAGACAAGGATGATGAAGACTTAAAGTATATTTATAGAAAACTAACATAGTGTGGTGCAACATAAAGAAAAAGTTGTTTTAAGTTTTTCTCCTACCTATATTATGGTCTGGAACTAGTCAAAGTAAACTTTATGAAGTTTTAGTCTACAGGGAAGAGTTATTATTTTTTAACAAGTGAATCAAGTGTTTGGTTATTATGGCAAAATAACACCTAGGTGGGTTCTGGACCGAACCTTAACAATTTTGCAGAGTTGCTGAAAGGTCTAACTCTGAAAGATGGAGATTATCCTGTATTTATTTAGTTGGGCTGTACTTTCTTCATGGGGCTTAGGATCATTATCTGCTCTGGTAAGGGTTGGGAACCTGGGCCTGTCTCCACATCTTGAGCTATTATCAAGGAAAATACTGGACTTCCATTCAGCTTCTGCCAGCATTGTGTCATTTCAAATGCTCCAACTCAGACAATCTCAGGTAGTGACAGTGGATGGTCAAAGTGCTAACTGTGCCAACTCCAGAGGCTTTAAGGGTGTTACAAAGAAGTAAGCCTTTAATTTGCATTATACTCTGTGAATAAAGGCAGTTTTCTTGCTCCTTCCTTCCTCCCCTCCCAAACAGATGTGATGGCACGTAGCATGCTTATTTTCCCCCAGCTGTCCGGGTGCCGTGAGGTTCTGGGTACTGGGAGATATACACCATATGCCAGTGGAAGGGAGCAGAGTGGGTTTTGCATAGGTTGAGCCTGTTGAAATCTGCTATCCCCTGAGCCTGGTGACTTCAGAAGCAGGCAGTGCCTACTTGCTGCTTTCCCTGCCTCTCTCCCTGCAGACAGGCTGAGAACAGAATCATTCCTGGGTCACTTTTACACTTTAAAGTAGAAGATCTGTGGTCCTAACTATGTAAGAAAAATTCTAATTACTGAGTTTAAAATTTAAAAGACGTTTTTGTATCTAGATACTATGTTCATCTAAGATCTAAGACATTTCAATGTTATCCTAGTGAGTATTAGAAGAGGAAAGCTAAATTGAATTTTAGTCTTTTTTGGTCAATATTGATTAGGAAGTAAGGGGATTTTGACTGCTGGCTACTTAATCTTTTTTTAAAAATTTAAATCGCTTAAAAAAAACATTATAAGCCTTGGGATGGGGAATGCTGCCTCCTTCTTCCCTCCCTCCCTTCCTACCCAGCTCCATTTTTGCAAGAGGAGATCATAATGCTTTGTGAATACTGTCACACTTCTGAAATTGGTAACACAGGCTACTCTTTTTGCCTACTGGGGGCGAGGGAGGGTGGGATGGATGTGTCTGTGTTATGATACACAGGAAAACAGGATCTGCAGAAGGCAATTTATCTTAGTTAAGGAAATATTGTATCCTTCTCCTCTTAGATGTAAAGAGTTTGCAAGTCCTTCTCTAAAGGGCATGCAAATCATTCCATTTCAAATTGCCTAGAGACTTACAGTTCAAGCTACTTATTTGAGAAATAGACATATACTCCTGTCTTTGTTTCTATTCTAATGTCTTCTCTTTCTCAGCTTGACCAGGTTTTAATTGATGATGTGCTTCCTGTACTGAAGGATGACTCTTTGCTGTCTTCCCACCCAGTTGTAGTCGAGGTGTCATCTCCAGCTGAAATTACCTCTGTGTTTGATGGGATATCCTACAGTAAGGTACGATATCCTCCCATTGTGACTTTGGATGCAAAGGAAGTGGCGACTTTGGAGAGGAGATAAAAGTCAGGGGTGCTCATAATTAGGACTCCTAATTCACTTGAGCTGTGTCTGTGCAGATCTTTGTTCTAGGACATTCCCAGCTGTTGTCAGGGCACACAGAGGCCTTCTGGAGCCCATGGCGTCTGGCAGTACTTGCTGTGTGGGGTGGCAGCCCAGAGCTCAGCGCTTGTGGGAAAGTGCTGTGAGGTCCAGAGCGTGAGGGACACCAGCAGCTATGCTGAGGATCACCACTTTGAAGACCCAGCCTATGGTCTCCCTCCATATCAGATGTAGCCAAAGCCACTTTGTCCTTAGAAAAGCCTTAGACATGGAACAAAGCAGGTGTCCCCCTGTATCTAACCAGGGAGTCTCTTGACTCAAGGGCCCCAGCAGCACTGTTCCCTTCCAGTTATTTTCTGCAGTACATCAAGAGACAAGTCCAAAGGAGCACAGGAGGAGCCCTGTCCCTCTTCCCTCTCACCACCACACCAAGGCAAGGAAAGAGCTGGGCCTTTGTTCACTCTTCTCCTCAAACAGCCATCTCCGATGCTGCTTCTGAACCTTATACACAATATTTTTATTGGCAGCTTTTTGTATGACACTGTCAGTATTCCCTCTATGATGCCATAACACACTTCCACTGAACACACAAAATCCACCATTATTAAATACAGCTTGTTGCTTTCCCTCCAAGCTCCCATTATCAGCTAAACATAAAGTATACATTGCATTGAGTTTAGCTTTAGCTGTGCTACAGTCTGTAACCGTAGATACTACTTTTATTAGCTAGACTTTATCCATCCATTTCCATCAGTTTTCTGTTTTCAATTGTTAAATCCTCTATCCAACAATACGAGCAGTATTTATTGCATCATAAATGCCTCACAGTCAAATCATAAACCATGTAAAAACCTGCATTGTGTAACACTGTTTTTAAATCAAACTAACAAAAGTCATGAAATATACAGAGCTAAATCAAGTACTCTGGATCAAAATGTATTTTAGTGGTGAGCTAAGCGAGAGACATACTTTTGCAGGGTCTGAAAAACAATGGAGAAAAAAAAATCCTAGCTTTTACTCATCTCTTTGTGCCCAGATAATTGCTACATGAACTCATTTTTTTAAGGGAAAACACTTGAGGACTTGTGCATTGTTTGGGAACAGTTTGCTTGGGATATAATTTGGCTTGGGTTATAATTTGGCTTGAAAGAGAAAGTCTTTGCGTAGATTTAGCTCAAATTACTGTTGGTATTTATATATAAGTGCGTGACAAAATTAACTTGTTTCTTTTTGGCTTTATTTTGGCTTCTCTTTTGCATTTTTCTTATAAAAACAATCTTCTCATGATAATATTCATCACTAAACAAATAAAGCATGATTTGGAATGCTCTCTGTTAGTCTTACCAGAACAACCAGAGGGCTTATACAATCCTAAAACTCTAATGAATTGCCTAAGGGTCTATGGAGTCATTGCAGCATATTTTGTAAGAGATCCTGTAACTGCTGTGTGATTGGTAGGGCATTACATGCCTAGGAAAGCTCTACTAGAGCAGAGCTGGTGAGTAAACAATTAATGTATATAATTGTTTTAATCTGCTTTTAAAAAGTATTTGCATTTCATCTCTTTCTCTTTAATCCTCTGTCTTAATTTGAAAGGTTTTATTAAAGTAGCAGTGATACTTTTTGTCTTAAATAAGTTCTGTTAGAAATTTTCTCTTGGACCCCCACATTTTTTGAACTTCCCAGCTACAGAAGTTTAGGATTCATGTTCCACATTTCTGCCACAAACAAATCTCGTCATGTACGTGGCAATTGCTATGAAATTATGTGGGTGTTGATAAAAGAATCCCCCCTATACCCCTCTCAGAGAACGTCAGCTATTCAAATTAAGGTCACTTTCCTGAGCCTCCCCAAGTAGCTGTAAGAAAAGAAAGTTATTAAAATACTGGCATTCCTATAATCAGTGATTTTTGTTAGGATGAGTTTTTCTCAAACAAAGTCCATCACGGACTACAGAGGAATGACAAGAGTAGGGGGAGAGACTGAAAAACAATAGTAGAAGGTGCAAGTGACTAACTATACATTACAATTTAAAGCAAGAGAATTCTCCACTGTCACCAAATGCATGTATAAGTGTGTATTTCTACTTTGGCTTTTAATATAAATGGGAGGGGATGGTTTATGTGAAGTGATACCAGATAAGAAATGGCTGATAGACAAAGCTGAGGAACTGAGGTTCCCTCGTGCATACATGTGGCTGCATGATCACCACTGAACATAAGCAGCCTTATGACTACCACTAATGGGTATCTGTTCTAAATATTACTGAATTGCATTTGAACATATTCCATGGCAAATATATCAGATTTCTGTATCAGAAAACAGTCATCTGCTGACCACCTTGACTCTCCAACAATAGCCTGGAAAGCAGTTTGAGGCATATCTGTTCAAACAGTCCCTCTGCCATGACTCATCCAGTCATTATTCTCAGACACATAAATAGAGGAAACAGGATTTACTGAGAATTCAGATAACATTCTTGTTTTCATGGGACAACTGGATTTTTAAACCTTCATAGCATTAGGCTCTCAACTGCCTCTTGATTTAGTTCAGAAAATGAAAACATGCTAATCCTAAAATCATATTTTGAATCTTAGATTGAGTTTGCACTGCTTCTTTTTTTTTCTTCATCATTTTGTGCACACTCTGTTCTTTGTTGCACATGGCTCTTCTACTTCTCTCTCCCATCATTCTTTTCTTTCTTTCTTCTTTTGAAGTCTTAATTGTTTGGTTTTTTTCTGTGACAGCCAAGTAACTTCTCTGATCCCAGTTCTACCCTGCTTCAGAGGCCAGAGCTCTTACACCAGTGCTCAGCAAATCTCATTCCTTGAGATGGCATTGTAAAGCCCCAGACTTGTAGCAATTTTAGAGTTCCTTTCCTGTTGTGTGGTCAGCTGAAGTCACTGCCTCTCTCAGGCTGTTCCCCTAACAGGAGTAGTCCTCAGCTGCCTTCACCCCTGTCCTGTTCAACACGAAACAGGGAGCCCTGCTCACACAAACTGGTAGAGTGGCAGGATAGTAACCTGCAGCAGCAGGGCTCAGGAGCTGAACACAGAAACAAGTGTCTGATCACAACTAAAGACTGATTCTCACGCCCAGATTTAAGCTCCACCAGATAGGCATGCCATCCCACAAAGGAATTAGAAGAAACACTTCCTTAGTCTGATGAATGGTATCAATTTTTGCCTTACAAAATATTATTCACATGTTGCTTTTTAGATGAACAGAAATCAGTGTTAGAGCAGTGTGGGTTGACCTTCTCCCCTTTCCCTTTGTCCTCAGGGTGCATCGATCCTCAGAATGATTCGAGACTGGATTACACCAGACGTCTTCCAGAAAGGCTGTCAGGTAAAGGTGGCACCAAAACCCACCAGAACTACAGCCCATCTTCATGTGACAGTAGCAAAACCATTATTCAAAAAGTGAATATCAGAGATCCTGGTATTGGTAGCAAAAGTACTTAGTGCATTTCAGTATTGAGTGGACAACATGGAGGTGAAGAAGTTCCATGCTCCCACAGAAGCAGGAATGTGAACTGCATTAAGATTTGATAGCAGGACAGTGAGGACCTAAATTCCTGACAGCTTTTAGTGGCAAAAACCTCCTCCACCCCACTGTTATCCTGTTGTCAGCTGGGATCCCCTCATTCCACTGTAAAGTGTGTTTGCAGCTTCCTATTGCCAGGATCCTCCAACTCAGCCTGCTATGTAGGGACACTCTGAGAGGCATAAGCTCATTTGTTCCCTGATGCAGAGACACCCAGCCTTAGAAAGTCAAGGTAATAGGGAGAAGAAAAGGGACATATATTGCACAGTTCATAGTCCTTTCTTGTGGAGGAAAAACATGGTTCTACAAAATTACAGAAAGACAAAATGGAAGAAAGGAGGCCTCCCAGAAGGAGAACGATTGTCTGTCCTTTCCTCTGAACTGACATTGGTTACAAGAGTTGCAGTGAAGGCTTACCACATTTGTTCTTATTTCCCTCCCTCATGAAGAGCACATTTATGGGCTGCTACAAGACAGTTGTATTTTCCTGTACTTTCCCTTCCATATATTCAATCAGAACAGTTACCCGAGATGGGAAAATACAGCCACATCGACCCCAAGAGCCTAACCCTTCCCTTGTGCTCAGAGCCTTCAAGAGCACTAACGTAGGCAGCTGTGGCCAACAGCGAAACAAACAGCACCATCTACTGACTGAACATCACCAGGAGCAGGTGACAGGGGAGGAAAACACCCGCCAAGCAGCCAGGGAAGACGCAGGATGGGAATAAGGTTTAGGCATTGCAAACTCTTTGCTGAACACCATTACTCCTTGTAACAGTCGTTTTGATCAAGACTTAGAGGTTACTATGAGTCCACAGGTAGTGAAATTTCATTAAGTATCTTCTTCCTGCTAAACAACCTCTTAGATTAGTCAGAAATTTGCAACAGGGTATAGTGGTGTCCATTCAAACAAAACACAAAGAACTCTTCAAGTACAAATTTATTTCATACTAACAAGTCACTCTGGGAAAGGCTGACTTTTGGTGTTATGGGATGCACTGGACAGCAAAAGAACTTCGTCAGCTGAATGCTGATCTGTTTCATCTCCCACTCACAATGCTACCGCCCACGTGTGGATACCTTGTGCAACTGAGACGTGCTCTCTGTAACCCTGTAAAACTGGGTATGTGTATTGTTTTCATAGGCAAAGAAGAGACACTGGTAGTATTTTCACAGTCTTCCATCTCTCTCTAGGCATATTTGAAGAAACATCATTTCCAGAATGCCAAGACACAACAATTTTGGGAAGCTCTGGAAGAGGTATGTTTTGCATCCACCCAAACCCTTGCTAAAAAATGTTTCATATCTCTCACCCACTGATTTCAGTTTCTCAAACTTTTTATATTCTGTAGCTCTTCTGTCAATGAGAGATCACAAGCTAGGCAGCTTCCCAGTATATTCCAATATCTCTTATTTCTAGCAAATATATATTATTTTCTCTTTTTTTTTTTTTTTTTTTTTTTTTTTTTTTTTTTTGGCATGAGACTGTGGGAGTGAAAAAGGAAACAAGAAAGGAGGTCTTGCTAACAAATAGCCTGCTACTGAAACAGTCCCCCACAACTCAAACTCATTTCGTGTGTGAAAATACCTCTCATCCACCATACACAGGCACCCTGTTCTCTTTCTTCTCTCTCCAGATTCAGGTGTTTGAAAGCTCTCAGAAGTATCAATTCCCAAGTAATTTTTGTGCTTATCTCCCTCTCTAGCTTCTGAGTCCAAGTGGGGTCATCATCTGTGCCATCATTTTCTGATCTTTCCTTGAGGCTGGACTATTTTTTTCCATCTATCTCATTATCCCCAAAAGTCCACCTGCATACTGCCAGGTTCTTCCCTGATATTATTTCCTTTTCTTCCAACCCTGTGGACACTCACACAGCCTAAATTGTGCTTTTGTGTCTCTTTTTTAGTTCCTGTCTTCCCCTTGGTTTCAGACTTCTTGCTCAGCAGACCTTCCTACTTTTTCTCTTTAGTCTTCTGCATCTTCACATCATCTACCTCATCTGGAGAAGGAAACACTGCAGGTGACCCTAGCTCACTTCTCTCACAGGTGGCATCCTGGGGAGGTAGTGACAGCTTTCTCCAGCTCCAGTTCCTAGGACAGATGTTCATGGTTCACAGAACAAATCAAATTTTACATTGGTGCAGCTGCTGGTGGTTATTACTGACTTCCTTCACACTCAAAACAGGACACACTGCAAGGAGGCTTCTGGCTTTGAAAAATCTCCCTGTGTCCTTTCTGTCCTGTTCAGTTTTTCTGTCAGAAAAAAATAGAGAGATCTTAGAGCATGCAAGGGACTTCAAAGGTTCCTCAGTATTTCTTGTCCATATTACTGGCCAGTCACCTGCCTACATATTTCTCATTTCTTCTGTTGGTGCCCAAGTTTCCAACTCATTTCTTTCTTCAATAACAGGTGCTATAAAAGGATTTAGTGGAGGAATTTTTGTTCTGAACCAGCTCTTTCCTCTGCCCCTTTCTGCTCTTCTTTTTCTTGATACCAGAGATACTTTTTTCCTCTTAGGACTGAATTTCCATTTTCACTGCAACCTGTTCCATCATTCATAGGCAAGTAATAAGCCTGTGAAGGAAGTCATGGACACATGGACTAGGCAGATGGGCTACCCTGTTTTGGAGATGGGAAGTAATTCAGTATTCACACAGAAACGTTTTCTTTTGGATCCCAATGCAAATGCTTCTCATCCTCCTTCTGATCTTGGGTAAGTTCCTACTGCAAATGTCGATTCAAACCAGGTAGAAATACTGTACATTTACCCTCTTCATCTCACATACGCATAGGTAGTATTTTACTCATTCTTGCTAAACTTATTCTCAGCTTTTTTTTTTTTTTTAAGGAAGCCAGGAGGAAGTTAGACACAAATATTGCAAATTTAAAACAACATCAGCCCTTTGTCTCAGGGTTTCTTTCTCTAACAGAGTAGAATAAAATTGGACAGGATCTCTCAGGAAACCTGATTTCCACACACAGTTCAGATTGTTGGAAGTCATCTGTTGCATCACCGCAAATTATAGTCTCTCAGACTAAGAAAACTGCCACAAAATTGTCCAGAAATCAGAAACTGTGATCCAAGTATTTTATACCACACTAGTTTATTCCTTTCCTATATGGCCTAGGATCTATAACATATCACAGGGTCTTCACATACAATACAGGGTCTTCTCTGCATGTCTTAAAACCATGAGTTACTGGGAATGTATAAATGTCATTAATCCTCATCACGAACTATTTTTTCCCTGTTTTACTTAGGATCATATTGCTTAATTTTAACCGTTTAGAAGATAGTTATCCAGGCAAAGTAAGCCATCTTGGGCTGTTATGTGGCCTGTTTAAGGCAGGTGGGATACTGTATTGGAGCATATTTGTTAAGTAACAGGTGACTAACCTGAAGGGAAATGAACTTTACCTGTGGGTTGGTGGAACTGCACAGAAAAATGGCTTGGCTGCACCATGGCATTAACCAGCTGATTAACTTTTCAGACCTGCTATTCTGCAATTTCTTAGCCAGCCCCAATTCTGAGGCAGTACAACTTTGCTAACTTTTCAGTGAAAGAGATTCCAATTAACCCATATTAAGAAGGTTTTGCTCCTTGAACTGGACCAATAACTTAATCAGTAAAACTTGCCAGTATAAACCACAACTAAATCAACCCAAATGCATTTTTTTCATTAACTTCTACTAGCTCTTTTAATACAAAGGGCAAGAAAGAGCAGGGAGAAAATGAAGAAAGAAGAAAACAGTTGTGACCACTCTATTTCCCTCTGATTAAAAAGAAAAAAAAAATGAGCAATGAGAAGGCTCAGCTATCGGTAGTTTTGAATAGGCATCAAAAGAATTGGAATTAGATAACTACCCGTGTATTTGCAACATTACATTTCTCCCAACCTAAGCAGAAAATTTCACAGACAAAAAGTACAGCACTGTGCCATCTGAAGGATGGAGTTACAAACTATTTAGGCAAAATTACTTCTTTGTGTTAAAAAATTTGCTTTATTGTACTATGTGCTGAGGTAGCAGACTCAAGGATCCTACTTTTTAGTGACTTCAGTTTTTACAGTACATTGACACTTGTCATTTCCTGAGTAGAAATCCCACTGTTCCTACCTTAATCTGTCAAGAAGCTGAGCTGTGTACTGTCCCTGCCATTGCTAAAGCAAAAGGAGAATTTGTTTCTGAACATTTAGTTTTTATAAATTACTCAAAAATAAGATGTCATAATATGTATTATAATGCTGATATTATCTATCCTGGGACACACTTACTCCCTTGCCCAGAAGTCAATTCACTGAACATCAATATCTCCTCTTTTGATTTAAGCAGTGAAACCTCCAGGTCTTGTGTATGCTTTATTCTCTGAATAGTCTCCTGAGCTGCTGGCTTGTTCCAAGTTTGTTTGGCTTTAAGGAGTCCTCTCCTGCATGCCAGCACTCCAAAGAAATGGAAGTTCAAAAACCTGTGCTCCTAAAGTAGTGCTGCTGGGCAAATGTGCAGCTGCAGCATAGTGCATTAGGAACACATACTCAGTATGCATGGTTAACAGGACACAGCTATTGTATCTTATGCTCAGGAGGAGTAATTATGAATGGAATCTCAGGAACATGAAAACGAAATAAAATCAACCTCATTAAATGCATTTACAAAAACAAGTAAAAAAAAATCCCAAACAAAAACCAAAACATATATGGTTTTGCTCTTGGGAAACACAATGCCTCTCTAAATTCCATCGTAGTAAGCTCCATAAGAGAACTAATAAAACTAGAAGTGTATAAATCTGTTAAGATATTTTGTTTAGGAGATACAAAACAACAAATCTTTCTTCCTGGAGGTAGGAGGAGATACCATAACCTCAATTTTTTTTATTTTCTGGAAGTTAATGAACATTCACTTAACCCAGGGTTATAAAGATGACTCCTATTTTCCCATAGCACTTGTCACCAAGGGAGAATCCCCCTGGGATGAACTATAATGTACTACTATGGAACAGAAGCTGACTGTTAAAAAGGGCTTAATAATTTTAGCAGCCCTATGCAGGTGGCTGACATAATGCTCACAGCATGCTCTGCTGTCCCACTTCCCTGATAGCCTAGTCACAGTCTTGGTCAGGCTGTGCCGTGGCTCCATTCCTGCCCAAACTTCTCAGCTTTGTCCTGGGCACGCCCTGGACTGAAGAATCTGCACCTGCCCAATAACGTATACAAGGAGCTGAAGAGCAAGAGGTAAGGTTGTATTTGGCTCCCAGTGTTTTATAATGAAGGAATTAGAGTTGTCTTGGAGAGGAAAAACAGGCTGGAAAAGGCAAGAGGTCCTATTAACTGTATCACAGTGGTTGTTTAAACTCTCGCATTTTTTCAGTCTGTAAAAAATTTTTGTAATACTTAACACTTATTTCAAGTCAGCATTGCAAAAGATTAACTAGTGTCAGCACAAAGCCCTAGACACATCAACATTAACACTGACACCAATTATTCACATATAATCATCTTTTACTAAATTAATTGCTTTGTATTCTGCTAGATTATTGCCTGACATAATTTATTAAATGTATATGTACATAAGCACACAGTTGGCTTCATAAAACAAGATGCAAGCATTGAAACAAACAAACAAACAAACAAAGACATAATGGAGGGGGGTTTGTACCATTTGGTTTCAGATGTCATTTGATTTTCTTTCCCATTAAATAATTTCAGTTATAAATGGAATATACCAGTCAAATGGAGGCTTGGGGATTCATCAGGTTATACTTTCTACAACGCATCAAATTCTACAGGTAAATGTCTTCCTCTCTTTTAAGGATAATGAATGGATAAAACTTTTCAATATACCTTACAAGAAATAGAACACAGAATGAACTTTCATACTTTCCAGTTTTCAGATCTGGGAGCTAGCACACAGCTTGGCTGTACTGAAGTTACTAGTAATTTCAGTGATAAGATTACTATTTCCCCTATACAAACATTATGTCAATTTAGGCTCAGTTTCAGCATAGTGCTTAAGCATCTGTTTAAATACAGTCCTATTCAAGCAAACATCTATGCATACTCTTATCTATAATGTGCTAAAATAAATTTGGCTTAGACATGGCTGTTGTCCAGTCCAAGAAAAGAGGTGAAGTGGGAGGCTGATGAAGGCTTCTGTGGCATGGTAAACTGGCAATTTGAGTTCAATTAAAGAAAAAGAATCAGAAATGATTAATCACCTTTTCTAATGCTGATTTCAGAACTGAGAAAATTCCTAATGGGTTTTTTGATCATTATTCTATTATGCAGTCAAATCTGAATTTCTTGTTCTACACCTCCAGTAGACAAAAATGTGGGGAAAAATTACTGACCTTTTTCAGATTTTAAGTTACATCCCATTAAACTTGAGATATATTACAATCACCCCATCTTTTCTTGTACTTGTTTGTTACTTATTTAAAATGTAATTTGTCTTTTGTTCTGGGTTGATTTTTTTTACCTGGTTGCTTTTAGTATTCATGCAAAAGCAAACAAAAAACATCTTATGTCATGATACAATTCAGAAGTTAACACAAACACATTTTCTTTCTCTGATTTCCACATGACCTTAGGGTGGGCGGCAAGGGGCTATTAACTTCACAAAGCCTGCAAAGTCTTGATTAGGTGCTTAGTTCTACATCCACAAAATTTCTATCTTGCAGGGCAAACAGCAACTGCAGGGAAAAATGCCTTTAGAAATACTTTGTATGCATCATCCAAACAGAAATGTGCTTTTAATTACAGCCACCCTCAAACCACAAGATTGAAGACCACTGTTTTCAATGGGAAATAGAAAAATTTTCATAAGTAGCATCACCAACTGGACCAGGCCAAGCTTCTGAGAAAGGAACATTTTTCAAGTATTCATTTTAAATGGGAAAATCCTTAAACATGAATGCTTGAATAAAGTCTCGGCCTATTTTGCAAATCCTTTATCAATAGCTACAAAAATAGAATCAAAGAAGGACAGAAAAGTTAAAGTTAGTTGAAACAAACTGAAGAATGAAACTAATGGACGATAAAATATGAGAACTTTAATAGTGCACATGAGGATGAAAAACCTTTAAAAAATATATTTGCAAGAACTGCTTCTTTGCAATTTTTACTTCTTACAATGACACTAAATCTCAGCATCCTCACCCTACTCACAATGATCTCCGTTTTAAGTTTAACAAACTAGCTTGCCCAAGTAATTAGCACAATTCATTGTTCTAAGACAAGTGCTGGCATTAATCAAAATCTACAAAAACTCATCTTTACTCAGAGCCATTTAGAAATAAATAATGAAATAAATAAAATTAAGGTTTGGATCTTATTTTGATATCCATTAAAACCAAATAATACTTTTGGAGTCAAGGAATCTCCAGTGAGTTCCATGTCATATAAGGCGCACAAACCAATCACTGTTTGTTTGTTTTGTAGGAATTACAATACCAGCTTCTCCTGATACTTTTCTGAACGTTAATCCAGACCACATTGGATTCTTTCGGGTGAATTATGATAGTCAAAACTGGGCCAGGTTAAGCACTCTTCTGCTCCAAAACCACGAAGTAAGTGGCATAATGTCTAACCTGTCTGGTGGGTCTCTTATAAGAGGTCTGTAGAGGCAGGGGTTTTTCTGCAAATAATCTGTACATCCTTGATCCTTCTTTTCCTCTTTTCACACAGAGTTTTTCAGTTGCTGATCGTGCAGGGATTTTGGATGACGCTTTTTCTTTAGCAAGGTAAACTATTTTCCTGCAGAGATTTCAACACAAGTTTTTCACTTTCTGTTGCCTAATAATTAGTGTTCATGCAACCCAGGTGGTTGAAAGAAATTACCTGAATTTGGTACGAGCCTTAATTCTTTGTTGCTTTATCTTGTCCTCCAAAAGAGGTGCATTTAAGTATGCATTGGCAACTTGCATTACCAATGCAATCAAGAGAAATGCTCCCTTTCAGTACCATGGCAAGAAAAAAAGCCGGCTTTAATTGCACAGGTCTTAGAAAGGGGTGTTTTCTCTACATAATTAACAATAATAGTAGCACTCCAGAAGAAGTTAGGTATCCAGAAAAGTAGAGGCATGCCTATAATGCATACTAAGGCATTGGGTAGCTCCCACCTCAGCTGCTTTCTCTAGAAACTTGATTGGGAACTTCTGGATCTTGTGCCCAGCCATGCTGACAGATAATTTTAGGTGATCTGTAACAGCCTCTAAGTCTCCTTAGCCTTTCAGAATGTCTCCAACCAGCAAGTCCTTTCTTTTTTATAGTATTAATGTAGTCAGTTAAGGGCTGCCCACTTCTAGGCACACTGGGCTGGCTGCACAATATGAACAGGATTCTCACAACAGCACAATAGTGCATGCCTACAAGTAGGCATAGACCAACAGTGATCCTTGGTTATCTCTTTGGAAAACACCTTCCAAGTTACATTCCAGACTACTTTCTCCCTCACAAACTTTACTATTTCAGGCCTTCTAAAATAAATAGTAAATCTAATATCTTTGAAGAAGCAAGTTCTTCAAATTCATTAAAATAACAGAAATTATGTTTTCTCCTTCCACAGACCTGGACTTGTGAATTACTCTGTTCCCCTGGAGCTCACAAAATACCTAAGAAACGAAACAGAGTATTTACCTTGGCATACAGCTATATCAGCTGTAACTTACCTCGCAAACATGCTCGAAGATGATACAAATGTCTATTCCCTGTTTCAGGTGATGAAGCAAAATAAAAGCCAATCCAGCTTGGGACCACTGAATCTGATAGTTCAGAATCTTTAACAAGAATAATACTGAAGTTAAAGTGATTTTCAGTGCTGCTGAACTATTAATATTTACTTTTCATTACTGTTATCTTAAAAAAAAAAAAAAACAAACCACTAAACACTGTTTAGTAGTGATATCTGAATTACCTGGATTCTGCATTCAGGACCATGCACCTGGAGAAAAGAAATTATGCCTAATTATTCTTATAATCTGTCACCATAAGGCATGTTACAGACATTTATTAGTAAAGGCTGTCCTGCATTCAATAAAGAAGTATTTATAGGGCAGCAAAATCTCTGATACCTGTCCTCAGCACCAAGGATGGCTATATTTCTATGTGGCAGTGAGCAGGTTTGTTAGTTGACCTAAAATACTGAACGTGATTTAATGGTCACTAAAGTAAGTATGTCCTGAACTCTCTATCATCTCTAGCAGTTGGGGCAGTGTGTCCTTGCTGTACCCCAGCCTTCATCTGGCAGCACACACAAGGTTGGAGAGAAGCAGGTTGGCTTTGTTCTATCTGCACATCAGTATTGCAAGCACTCAGACTTGGCATGCTCTTGGGATCTGGAAAGATTGTGTGTGTGCCTGTTCATATTACTTTTCATTGAAGAGATGCTAGTTCTGGGAAAAAATTAAGGAGAATAAACTATAAAATTAAATATATTATTATTTAAAGAAATCTACACAAGTAACAACACCCTTTTTCTACCTCAGGGATATTTTCGCAATCTGGTAAAACCAATTGTGGATCAACTGCGCTGGGAGGATACTGGAAGCCATTTACAGAGGTGGGACAATCTTTATTTTTTCCATCTCACGTTATTGATGCATTCAAAGAATAGTTAGCAATAGGAAGATATCTCTCTCCCTCCTTCTCTCTCTTTCCAAGGCTTCTTCGTGCATCTGTTCTAGACTTTGCCTGCAGTATGGGTGACCCAGAAGCTTTGAACAACGCCTCTCAACTCTTCAATAGATGGTTACAGGGAGAAACGTGAGTGCTCACATCTTTTGTGGTTTGTGAATAACACAGCATGTAACTGGGTCACTGATCTCAAGTAGGAAAGGGGGAAGAATATTTAAGTACTCTTTTTTTATTTTAGTATTGCTGCAAATCTCCGACTCATAGTATATCGCTATGGGATGCAGAACTCAGGCAATGAGACATCATGGAATTACATGTTCAAGAAATACCAAGAAACTTCATTAGCTCAAGAAAAAGAAAAGCTGCTATATGGCCTGGCATCAGTGAGGAACATCACCCTTTTGGATAGGTGATTTAAACACACATAGATCTCTCTTTTCCTACAGAAGCAGCTGGTCACTGTTTGCTCATTCCCCACTTCCTCTCTTCTGTGCTGTCATTTTGGTCAGATTACAGCATGAGGTATGCAACACATTTTCAAGACCAGTTATCAAACATGCCCCTTTGAGATTGTACCACAGCGGGTAAAAAGCCTTGTTCTTTTAGTGGAAAGATATTGAAGACATGGTAGTTGCTGCACACAATCAACAACCTTCAGCTCTTCCAACAGTGCATTTACCCTGTGCAATTTTAGTTGCTTAATAGTTAAGCATCAGGAGTAAATTAGTCATCCATTTCCTCTTTAATCAGTGAAGGGAGGCCGAACCTACAAAGCACTGCTTATCCCAGACCAGGAAAGGGGCTTAAAATTGATGGAAAGAATTGCTTTTGGGTGTTGTCAGTCACTCTCCATTGGCTCCAGTTTGATTAGCCTAGATGTCTACCTTCCACATAGCTAAAATTAGGCAAACAACCTTGAGCAACAGTTATTAACAGTCCTGTGAAGGCATCCATGTGAACTTGCAAATGCTCCCTGTGTTGCTGTGCAGAAGTACTCAAGCTAGAAGCAAAAATGTTGAATTCATGCTGCTATGGCAATGATCAGGAGTCTGGATACTGCCCCAGACTGGTCCAGCTGTCAGATTGGTCAAGTATCTCACCAGCTCTGCATAAGTGCACCAGCTACTTTAAGCTTACTTGATAACTTTGCATGTTGTTGTATCATGTAGCAGACATGCAAGCAAACATCTACACCAGGGCCATTCACCACTCTATTGGAGCCCTATCTAAATATCATAACATGGAGCAGTCTCTGCTTGAAAGAGTTCCAAGTTTAAAGGAGGTGAACCAAGGAAGTATAGGAGATTCAGGAAGAGTAAATATAGAAGTTAGAATAATTGAAATAATGGTAGGAAGCAGCTGCATTCCTAAATTCTTGTGACCACAACAGCCATAATCTAAAGCCACTAAAGAACAAGTGGCATTAATCAATGACATGATTAAGACATTATTAGAATTAATTAGCTAGATCAGCCTATATTTGCAGAAAATAAAAAATCCTTCCTAAAGCAGGGAAAGGTTGTCTTTCAATTTACTATTAAAATAACAAGCAAGGAGGAAAGAGCAAACAGATTGAAAAAAAATGTCCATTACCTATAGAAAAAAAAAAAAAGACAATCTTTAATCCCAACACAGAACAGCTTGAAAGGGTGTTCTTCTGCAGCTGGTGCTGTGAATCCATGACCATGCTACTCATCTCCCTGCAAACATGTGTGCTTCGTCCTGTCAGTCAAAACCATCTGTGCCATAACTGGAAGTATAACTGCAGCAGTTGCAGGCATGCTGTGCCCAAATGAATTTTAATTTTGTATGGATAAAAGTTTCCAAACAAGCAGCACAGATGTCAATGTGAGCAAGCCACCTGTGCTATTCATGATCCCTGTAAGATCTTTCTTTAAAGTCTGGATTACTACTTTTTTTGGTGCTTGGCTGAACTATTAACTGATCCAATCTTGTTTTCTCTACTTCATTAAAATATAGGAATAATAATGGGGTTTGGCTATTTTCAAGTAGAGACATAAACCCTACCTATTTTCCTAAAGAGATTCCTAACTAAGATTTCTTTCAACACATTTATCTCTTGACACAGTTATGTTTTAGGTCTGTGTTCTTTACCTTTAAAATGCTGTAGGAAAAAAATAATATTCCAGTTTGGAAATGGCTCTCATTGATTCTTATGGCATTTCCCTTAGGTATCTGAAATATATTTACAACACCAGCCTCATCAAAAGCCAAGATGTGTTCACAGTCCTGAGATACATCTCATATAACATCTATGGGAAAACAATGGCCTGGGACTGGATACGACTGAACTGGGAGTACTTAGTTAACAGGTACTCCAATGAACTCGTTGGAAACCACATCCACCTGTAAATCTTGTTACATGCCATGCTTTTCTGTGTTTTCATTATACAGCTATAATTACTGGCCTTTGCAAAATGAAAACTGAAAGCTTATTCAACACAATTACATCCATTTGCTGTGGAAAAAGTACTTTATTGCTAACCTGAAAACCATTCTTTCCCTAAATGATCACTACCAGTAAATGGTGATCAAGTAGAGAAAGTTTACCAAGGCCATAGAAATCTGGTTATTGCATGGAAATTAGTGAATCAAGTCTCCACTCTTGCGACTGATTTCATAACAAGAAGACAGAGTATAGAATTGGTTTTTTTTTTATTTTATTCTAATGGTAACAGCAAGCAGCAGACATACAGTGGCAGTAATAGCAAACCTTTTAGCTTTGCTCCTCACTATTGGAGTGACTTCTCTCTCCTTCCATCTCCTTTCTAAGTGCTTGGTGAGGGCACAGAAGGAAAGCACACCTGCAAGCCTAGAGCTGTGAACTGGACAGTTTTTGTATTGCCAAACAGCAATATTCCTAATTTCCAGCTTGAGACAATCAGTAATTACTTAAAAAAAATTATTCCACCATAAGAGGTCACTCCATTAGTAAACATATTTAAGAACAGCTCAGATATTATGTAGGGGTGCTATTTTTCAACTATTTTTTAAAATACTGAAATTTGAGTGTATCTGCTATATTGTAACACAATTAGAAGTTTAAGTTTCAGATAATTACGCTTTTGCATCAAACATCATTATTAAATTGTTTTTCTAGATTCACTATAAATGACAGAACCCTTGGTCGAATAGTAACTATTACCCAAACCTACAACACTGAACTCCAGCTTTGGCAGGTATGGTGACATCAATTCTCTTGGGTTTAAGTCAATATATTTAACGATCTTCTGGCCAGGAAATTTTTTTTTTTGTCTTCTAAATGCATAAAGCAGCAGCAGTTAACTGTAAAACTATTCCAGTGCTACTAGCATGATCTTATAGATCTCTCCCAGCCAAATTTACCCTTGACTGTGTCTTTGTAAAAAGCCACTTGCCCGATAGCAGCATTATTTACTTCACATCAATTATTCTTCTCTTTTCCAGATGGAAAATTTCTTTGAAAAATATCCTAATGCTGGGGCAGGAGAATTGCCCAGGAGTCAGTCACTGGAGCAAGTGAAGAGCAACATTGAATGGCTAAAAGAAAACAAGGAGGAAATACAAACATGGCTGAAAGCACAGTAAGGCTTCAAAGTCTTACTTTGTGAAAAAGATCAGGCACTCAGATCTTCAAAGATGTTTAGCAATGTGGATTTCTCACCTAGGTATCTTAGAGGACCAAGACCTAACATTTTTTTCTACAAACACTCAGGAGACCACTGCCAGAGCAATGTTTGTGTAATTGCTTAGCAGGAATAGCTTTATATGTTGAGAGCTGAATTTGCCTGAACAAACAGGACAAGGATTTAAAGTCACTCAAGGCAGAAGTGATGGCAGAACTGGAGTGAGTCCTCGCTGATCACTCTGGTCTCACTCCTTATGCACACCATTCTGAAAAGCTACTTCTTGGTTCGCACAGAAGTATATCTAGTACACTCAGGGATTCCTTTCCAAGTGCACCTCATAGGAGCTTTCTCCTGAAGGAAAGGGAATTAAACAGTAATTTTAACATTGTCTGAAGATCATCCCCTATATTTATAGCTGTAAAAATTCTACATCTGGGATTTAGGTTTGCTTTTTGATACTACAGAAAGGCCAGTTAAGCTTTCCTCTCAATTGATTTTTGAAGTTTAACTACCAGTACACAAGGGATCAATATTATCAACTTCTTTTTCAATGTTATTAGTTGGGATTCTGTAGCTTAGGGTAGGGGTTGTCTTGGTTATTTTTGTCTTATTTCTAAATCTTTTCCAAAAAAAAAAGTTCTTGTGGCAGCCAATACGACAAAAAAGACAAGCTTTACTTACTGTTTGTTTGCTTATAGAAAAATAAAATGTAAAAGTCTACCTGAAATCTCAGTCTCTTTCTCATGAAATGATGAAACTTCCTGGAGTATAGAAAAACAGCTGTTACATAGCTCAGCTGTGCTGTACATAATAGCCTCAGTGACTTCTGAGGGGGGAAAAATCTATTAACTCCTCTGAGAAAACACAGAAAAAATGGCAACTGCACCCAGAGGGATCAGATGAGTCTCACTGCTGCAATTCAGTCTATTGCAGGAATACAGACAGCAAAGAAAGAATTCTCAGTCCCAAATCCCTCTGCCCTCGTGATGCTGGAGAAAGCATCGGGCCTACTCTGCCCGCCTCTCCCAAGCTGGAAGCTGGGGGGCTTTGGAGCTTCCAGATTTCCATGTGCTGTGTCCTGACATGGCATGAGCAGCAAATGTGAGCACCTTCTCACTGGTCTCCTGAGCAGAGGCCATAACCAGCTAGAACCAGTGTCTGCCCAGATGTCCTGGGAGCAGGATCACAGAGCACCTCAGAGTAGGTAGCCCTGTGAGATTTCATGCACAGCTGTCAGGAAACTCTGCAGTTGGATCAGAGGACAGAAGCATGGAAAAGCACTTCTCTTACCTTCATCCTGCAATGCTATTCAGAGGGAAGAGGAGATGACTCTAAGGTACAGAAATTTCGTACAGACTATGTGCCCGACTCTGGGCCTCGATACAGCAGAGAGGACTCCAGAACAACTTATGTAGTCCCAGATGGAAACACTTTACCCCACTTCCACACTTCATTCAAAGCTGGTACTGTTTTGGCCCTCTCTCTAGACGCCTAAATAGCCGTGACAAGACCAGACAAATCCAGTGACAAAGTCAGTTGTCCTGTTGTACTGCTTTTGGCTGGGATAGAGTTAATTTTTTTCACAGTCGCTGGTGTGGGCTATGTTTTTTATTTGTGCTGGAAACTGTGTTGATAAAACAGGGATGTTTTCATTACTGCTGAGCAGTGCTTACACAGTGTCAGGGCCTTTTCTGCCTCTCACACCACCCCACCAGCAAGCAAACTGAGTGTGCACAAACTGGGAGGGGACACAGCTGAGACAGCTGATCCCAACTCACCCAAGAGATATTCCATACCATACTGCATCATGCTCAGTATATGGAGCTGGGTGAGGGAGAAGAAGGAAGGGAGGGAGGGATGTTCAGAGTGATGGCCATTTGTGTTTGCAAGTAACCATTACATGTGATGGAGCCCTGCTTTCATAGAGATGGCTGAACACCATACCAGCTCATCAGAAGTGGTGAAGGAATTCCTTGTTTTGCTTTACTTGCATCCACAGCTTTTACTTTAATTATTAAACTATCTCAACCCATGAGTTTTCTTGGTTTTACATGCTCAGTTCTCTCCCCTATCCCACCAAGAGAGAGTGAGTGAGTAGCTGTGTGAGGCTGAGATGCCAGCTGGGGTTAAAACATAAGAACTGTCAAAGGAAAATGTCTGCAAACAAAACATGGCAGGATTTTGCCTAACAGGGGTTACAACTTGCTACAGACACCAGCTGCTCTTCAAGGTGAGGAGGTGACAAAGAGCCAGGCAATTTCTTCCGGTTTTTCTTGTTGCTCAGATTCACACACAGAGGACAGTGAAAGTGAAGCAGCTGCCCACACCCAAAACTACCAGCAGCACATGGTAGTCTTGTCTTTGGGCAGCTGCCAACTCAGTACAACATATGACAACTCGCCTTCACTATTTTACACTTTTGATGAACTGAAGGAGTAGAAGCCAAACAAAAACTCTCTTGGTTTCAAGGTCACAAACAGGTTTGGTAGCATCACACAGTAATGCTATCAGCACATTGTATCACTGAGACCATCAACAGCACAAATTTCTGTGCACTGTCAGTATGTTTTGATTGAAGGTTTTCAACTTCAGCTGGCCATGTTGTGCAACACTGCAAAACCAATATGAAGATGTTCAGGCACACAGCTCAGTCGTTTTCCCTTTCCAAGATGATTTAATGAAATTTTGGCAAAAAAGAACTGATTTTATTATTCATACATTTCTAACACAAGTCACTGTAGAAAGAGAAGTATGACTATTATGGGAATGGTACAAGATTAAGAAGTTACTTTAAGATATTTTTATCCCTTGTTACATGTAGCCCCTACTACCATCAAGTGGGACCAGGCCGGCCAACGTTGTCAGCTACAGTAGTAGGCTTTCATCAAGGAAAACATAGGAAATAATGAAGATTTTCTATGATGCTGGAAAGCTACAGTGAAAGCAGCCTTCATCCAAATCACACAGACAATACCACTGTTTCAGACAAGACACATATTGGTAGCATTGTGTATCCCTGTAGTAGAAAGAATAAAAAAGCTTAGTCAGAGACAGAGAACAGAAACATACCACTGAAGCACAGAGAGAAAGAGAAGCCAAGGACAAGCCTGAACTACTGAGCTCATGATCCTGGGTGAATGAGGGAGACAGGAGATTTAAAGAGTGAACCAAGCAATTGCCACCTGTCATTTGATTCTCATTCTGTTCAGGAAGTTGTGATCAAGTGCAGCTTTTGTGCCTGAGCCACACTGGATCAGAGAGAGTTTTGACTAGTGCTTGGATACTTTTGATGTTACAGAAAGGTTAGCTGGATTTCTACACTGATCTTAAGTGGGTAGAGGAGCATGGAAGTAAGTCCAAAAGCCCCAGAAGGCAGCTGCTTTTATGATAGGGTAAAGGTTCTGTCAATTTTAAATAATGTTCTCTAGATTATGCGGTGCTCCTTCTACCTTTATATGGCTCATGGAGAATGTACTGTATGGCATGTGCCTCTTTCAGTCTGTTTGTCCGAGAAGGATAACAAATCTGCTACATGCTAAATCTTTCAGTCAGGAACTAGTGCATTTATAAATGGTCTGTGATAAGCTTAAGAATGCCAATTTGAAACTGAATCCAAAGAAATGTGAACTGTTTTAAAAAGAGATAATTTTCCCTTGGTCATTCGATCAGCAAGGAAGGAATTTCTACTGATAAAGCCGAGTGAGGCAGTGCAGAGCCAGCTGGCCCCTTAGATCCACACAGCTTTTTGAGGCTCTGCAGTTCCTATTGTACCACACCAAAAGCTATTGCACGCAGTGAGGCAGAGAAATGTCTTGAGTAATCGAAGTGCAATGTGGTGGAGTTAGAGGGGCCACTTACAACTTTTGCAGTGTTGCCTTACACCAGCTCTGCAAATCTATCTCATATCAGCTACAGCGGTGCGTCCTACAGAGCCTGAGCCCATGGGTCCCAGGAGGCTGTCAGCCTGATAGGCACATGAAAATGCTTTATCTTGATAACTCAGGTAAAGAAACAACTGAAGACATTGTCTTACTGCACAGAGCAAAAAAATGAACAGCACCAATGGGAACACCAAGGCGTCTACAATTCCCCAACTGAGCCAGTTTCTAAACCAGCAGTTAGGATCACTATGAGTATGCAGGCATAAAAAAAAGACCCCCACCTTACACATAAGGTATGTCTGTTGAAATAGAATGTGACTGGGAAGTATCCCTCCAGTCCTCTCACAGTAACCAGTGCCATTTCTTGGCATTTTGTGTGATGGCATCTTCCAGCAGCTTTTGGGACTCAAGGTGAGAGGGAAAAAACTAGCCTGTGCTGGGCACAGGAAAGCCTAGATAAGCAGGGTCTGAAGGATAGGACCTTATCCTCTTGTTAGCAACAATGATACCATACTGCCAGATTAAAACTTTGTCTTGTGTTATATGTATCCAGTTATGAAAATTAGTCAAACAAGGTTGAGTTTGCTTTCCCAAGTGTTTGCACAGAATCCAGTTGACCCAGAGGTATTCCATTAGAAGTCAGTTGTCCTGGAGGTATTTCAACTTCACATCCACACCTATGGCAGTTGAATGTATGCCTGTATGTGGAAAACTGATACAGAAAGATATAGGTATATGAGACTAAGGAAATATTCTCTAACTCACAGGGACTACAGTGATTCACAAGGCTGCCCAGATACCTGAATTTTTCCAAGATGTGCTTCAGAAAAAAAACCCTACAAATATATTTATAAAGCATCTGAAACGTATATGGTTCAGGTAAGTCTGAGAATTTCTGGCTTCCCCATGTACATTCTGAAGAGTCATGAGGGAAGAGAAAATCCTGAAAATATGACCACAGGATAATATCTAAGAAATACCATTAGTAAGTAGCACTCGCTAGTTGTTTCAGTAATCCGTCACTTGCAGAAAACCTTTCCATATCAACCCTCCCTTCCTCACAAATTGATGTCCAGAGACTGATACCAAGCTGACATCTGCTTGCTGATGGCTTAATGATGCTGAAACAACATGTATGGATGGTCTCAAGAACCAGGTAGTCAGGGAAAGGAAGACATTCAGGCATGAGAGAGGACTGGAGCCTAACTCTTCAAAAGGAAGGCTGGAGGTACATGGTCATTATTTTAGCAAAAAGCAAAAGTTAATTTGAAATAGATGTTGCAGTTATAAATGTTACATCCACCACACAATCTTCACCCAGCTTAAACCCTGAATGTTCATTTTCCTTTGGAGATGGATGAGATGGCCAGCTGAGTTCTAAATATCCTCCCCAATATTTTCTTTAACTGCTTGCAGTGAACAAGGGACTGGTCACTGATATGATTTCTTCCAAGGAGTGCAAGGCCAGATGTGGCTGATGAGGTTCTGCTGTTCCAGAGTTCCTATTCTGTTTTTCCTACTGTCAAATGCATTTGTATGCCACAGGTCAGCAAAGAAGCCTCTCCAACCAGGAACTGCAAACCGCTGAGCTACAGAGCTTATATCTGTAGCAGCTCTGCAACTTAGGGCTGGTTTTTATGTTTTTCTCAGAGGGATCCTGAAACCAAAAAACTGCAGGATGCACTCCAGAGGGTAGCTAACATAGCTGTTAGCCAGAGCAAAAGTTGCGGAATTTCATGCCAAAAAAGGCGTTAAGCTGTAGGTCAAGTTCTCATAAGCCAAAGGTGTTACTGTGGCAGCCTAAGAGAAAGATTTTCCAGGTGTCTGGTGGGCAGCCAAAAACTGATTGGATTCATTTATTTTAGCAAATAGTCACTTTCAGCAAACTGATATTATGGCCCACCCAGGTTCCTTAAGCAAATTCAGCTGGAGAAAACACTACGGACCTGAAGTTACATAAACCCTGATGAAAAGTCATCATCCCTGTTTTTTCCTTGGGCTGGAGCACTTGCAAAGAAAGCAAACAGATCAAGGCTCAGTTCTGCCTCCTCCAAAGAGATGCACATGAACTCTTCCACATGACTCTACTGGGCCTGGTCTTTCAAGTTTTCCCATGGTACTTAAATAATAGCCAGAATCAAAAGTAGTTAGTAACTTTCTAGTTTGTTTCTTCACATGAGCACGTGAGAACACTGGATTGCCAGACTTTTTTATTAGTATTTTATTACAGAGTATTTTTATCATTACTTTAAGTAAAGATGGATATCCTCAACAGAGGCTGCTAATAAGCTTAGATCTGTATCAATATGCCCTAAGTAATTAGAAATGTAGAGGAGTACCATTCCATAGTACAGTGGTTTGAGTAATAGCCTGAAAGGGCAGACTTGGTTTAAAATTCTCTCCAGCAGAAATAATAATTCATGAAGTCTTCCACTTTCCACACAAGATCTCCAGCTACTGCATGTAAGGGGCATTCCTCTCCTCCAGTGCTCTTGTAAATGCAACCTTTCTTTTACTCTACCACCTCAAGGACTCCAAACCAAAATGCTCAGTCCTGTGAAAGGCAATGCTTCTGTGTCAGGCAAGACAAGTTTTCTGCTGAGGAAATGAAAAGCTGAAGTCAAAACTTCATTCAAGCTGCACAGACACACTCTCCTTCTCCTAGTTCAGGAGAAAAAACAAAAAAAATGTGCTCCTCCAGTGAATGCCCCAAAATAACTTGGCTGTTCAGCTCCCTGGCCCAACTGCAACAGAGGAAAGACAAGCTCCAGGTATGAAAGACAACCAGTGCAAACTAGGAGGTGAACCAGAGCCAACTGCCCCCTCAGGTATCACCTTAACCACAAAGCAGCACACAGTTGAGCAATTTGAGAAGGGCTGATGCAAGCTGGGGCTGGTTTTAATGAATATTGAGTCAGTCACCAAGTATTACAAAAAAGAACAGCCAGCAGAGCCAACAACACATAGTTAACATTGAAGTGCCACAACCAAAGGCAAGGTCAGCCATGGCTAAAATCAGATTGTAGGAAGGGGAAATCAGGTACCACACCAAAGGCCACATCTTAGCTGGCACTAGCATGGCCCAGTCAGAAAGGCAGGGCTAGGCCTAAGAATGGCATTCATGCAAGCAAGGTGCTACACTAACACGCCAAGACGGCGCCTTCTGCTCTGCGCCCCGGACAGACCCTCCTCATATCCCCTACTCATGGCTGCAGATGCACAGCTAGGAGAAAACTGAGCAGAGCAAGAAAGGTTTCGGCATCTTTGCATTTTGAATGAATGGAGAACAATTCATTTGGCCAAAACTGCTCATTCTTCTCTAATGGATGGGTGGGTTTACTCAGGAAAAAGACATTTTTGGGGTACCTTCTGGCCTGCCCAGGTGAACTGGAAACAGTGCGCAGGACAGGGAAACAGAGAGGAAGTTAAATTACCAAAGCAAGCTGACACCCATGTCCTAGTGACACACACAGCTTGTGTTTTGTTTATTTAAACACACTTGGCTTAGGGATTAACAGTTCTGCAGAAAATATTTAAGAGTTCTTTGCAAAATATTGAAGGTATTTTTATTCTTTAGTCAGAACTCCTTGCATAGGAGATTAATGCAATCTGCCCAAGACAAATCAGGTGGGGAAAATTAGGGAGAGAAAAAAAGAAAGCTTCAGAAAACATATCAGTGAAGTATCATTAAGTTTTTACTATGTTATATATGTTATTCCAAAAACATATGTTAAAGCAAAACATAAATTTCCTACTATAATTAAGAGTTATTGCTCAAATACTTCTTAAAATTTAATACAAAAATTTCGATCTATTTTCTGTGTTCTCTAGAAAAACAATGAGTATTGATGGTCTGGGAAACATGGTTTGTCCTTGTATTGGGTTGTAATAGCTAGAGTGATTTTATGGTTAAACAAATCTTGAGCAATGGAAGTAAATAGGATAATAATGAAGATGCATCATGGAGATGAACTTATTTTCCTCTTAAAGAAAGAAAAAAAATCTATGGGAGATAGAGGACATGTAGTGATTTTCCCCAGTTTTACTTCTTCACAGTGTATTAAGAGCAGCCTCTAGTGACAGTTGGTAGCCATTACATTTAATTATACTGGCTTTAACGCAGCGTGAAGGAACAGAAACACCTCCTTGACTATTTAAAATTAATTATTATATAATAATATATAAATAGTATTTATATATTAAATATATTGGTAATCTATAAATATGTAATTGTTTATAACTATTTATAATTATAATTAATATATTTATATATTTATAATACATCGTCAAAAAATAAACAAACCAGCCCCAATACGGTCTTAGAGACCAGCCATTAGGCACACGGGGGCTTCTAAGTAACATGGCATAAAACTACTTAACCTAGAATAAATGGCAATCATTAAGGCTAAAATTTATAGGTATAAAAAAAATAACAACCAACCCACATATTAAGCTTCTGTGTTACTTCGTAAAGTTACATTTAACCATAGAATAGCCTGGGTTGGAAGAGACCTTAAAGATCATCTAGTTCAACCCCCTTGCTGCAGCCAGAGACACCTTCCACTAGACCAGGTTGCTCAAAGGCCCATCCAACGTGGCCTTGAACACCTGCAGAGATGGGGCACCCACAGCTTCTCTGGGCAGCCTGTGTCAGTGCCTCACCACCCTCACAATAGAGAATTTCTTCCTAATATCCAATCTAAAACCTACCCTCCTTCTGAATAAAGCCATCCCCCCTTGTCCTATCCCTACATGCCTTCACATAACGTTCCTCTCCAGCTCCCTGGTAGGCTCCCCTTAGGTACTGGAAGGTGCTATAAGGTCTCCCCAGAGCCTTCTCTTCTCCAGGCTGTACGACTCTTTCAGTCTGTCTTCACAGGTGAGGTTCTCCAGCCCTCTGAGCATCTTTGTGACCCCACTCCAGTTTTAGTCCAACAGTTCCATGCCCTTCTTATACTGGGGACCCCAGAGCTGAACCCAGTACTCCTGGTGAGGTCCTGTGAGAGCAGAGTAGAAGGGTAGAATCCCTTCTCTCACCCCACTGGCCACACTGCTTTGGATGCAATCCAGGACACCGTTTGGCTTTCTGGGCTGCAAACACACATTCTTGGGTCATGTTTAGCTTCTCATCCACCAACATCCCCAAGTCCTTCTCCTCAGGGCTGCTCTCAATCCATTCTCTGTTCAGCCTGTATTTGTGCTTGGGATTGCCCTGACCCAGGGCAGGACCCTGGCATTTGTCCTTGCTGAACTTCATGACACTTCATGACCCAAGACCACCTGTCAAGGTCCCACTGCATGACATCCTTTCCCCTCCAGTATGTTGACCACACCTCACAGCTTAGTGTTACTGGCAGACTGCCTGAGAGCGCATACAATCCCACTGTCCATGCTGCCAATGAAGATGTCAAACAGCGCTGGTCCCAATCCCAACCTCTGAGGAACGCCACTCATCATTAGAAATTGCTGAGAATGCAAGTTACATTTCAAAAAGCAGTGGGCACTGCCATGATGAACCAAAAGGCCAAACATTCAGAACACAAGACAGTCACAACGAGCTTGCACACACATCTGTATACAGAAGGTGTGCTGCATTCCGGCATGATGGCTATTTTACCTCAAGCAGTTGTTTGCAACTAGAAAAAAACCCTTCCTAGTAAAACCAGGCATGTGTCATTTGCAATCATAAATGCCCATAAACTCCCTAACATCATTCTGAGCTAGGTATTTTTTAGCTTTTTTCACCAATAGCAACTGAGACACTAGGAAGATATTTCATCTTCTTGCAAACTTGACCTTTTTGGACACGCGCGCGCACACACACACACACACTTGTGCTTTGAGGGATTGTGGAAACAAGCACCTGCCTGTGATCATGTGGGGTGCCTGTGCTCAGCAAACTGCTGAGGGGTCATGGCAGGACCCAAACAAGCTCTGGCTGCTTGAGGTGCGGCAGGGAATGGCAAAGCCAGTTCCTCCCAGAGGCAGTGTCCCCCCACAGTCCTGCCAGTAGCCCACAACAATGCCCTTAGCATTTCCAAAACAGGCTTGTGTTTGTTTTTTTAATCCACTGCTTTGGGAAGTCATATGTTCTTTTATTCCTCAATGAAAAGAGGTTAGGAAATACTTGTTTAAGAAGCCTGAGCACCTGCCTTTAAGTAATTTCTTCATTTACAGAAGGAGGACTCATTTACCACTGCTTGTGGCGGCTGCTCTCCTGCAGACATGACTCTGCCCAGACCTCTGAAGAATTGTTCTGGCCAGTCAAGCTTTGCTTATAGAAAATGAACCCAGGCTCACAGTCATGACAGTGTCTGTAACACTTTTGCAGCTTTACAAAGGGAGGCTGAAGAGGCAGGGGGAGTTCAGGAATGTTGTCCCAGGCGGGACAGCAGCAAGGCATCAGGCTGTCCTCTCAGCACGTCAGAGCAGCACCTGACACAGCCAGTGCAGCCCCTCTCCTCAGCCAGCCGGGCGGGCGGGCAGGCTGGAAGGAGAAGCTGCCAGAGGGATGGGCTCCCTCGCATGGCTGGCTTCCCATGGGCTGTGGAGAACAAAAGGTGCACCCAGTGGGGGGCACTGCTCACCCTGGTGGGCACGAGGGTTTGGAACATCACGTCTGGTATTCAGGCACGTCTGCTGCCTCCCTTCACACCTACCTCCTCCGATGGGGTGGCCTTGCTCTTATGCAGTCTGAGGGGACTGAGGCCTCTTGTAGACACTCATCTCATACCAGTCAAGCTGCTGGTTCACTGTTTTGAAGCATAAAGCCTCTCTTGAGAGTGCAGGTGGAGGCTTGGCCCTACCACTGGGCTCTGGGCCACAGCTGAGGGGGGTTCTGTGGCCTGGCATCCCCTGCAGCTGCACCCCTCCAGCACCTGGGGTGGCTCTGGCTTCACCTCCTGTCCCTGGCTCTCCCAAGGTCACCATCCTGAGGGAGATACATCTCTCTTAGGGGTCCACGAGCTTGCCAAGCATTTGTGTCTCCACGTAGCAGGCAGGGCCATGGGAGGGAGAAGGAAAGGCCCTGCCACCATCCTGCGTGATCTGCAGCGCACAGTCCCCCTGCAGGAGGCTGGGCAACACCCAAACCTCGGGCAGGTCGAGCCCCCCACACCGCTGGTGCACCCGGGAGGCCAGGGGCGGGTGGCCAGCTGCTCTCCTTACAGCCACTCATCGGACGCTAATCCAATCATCCCGCTAATGAAATCAGGCTGTGCCGCTAATGAAATCACCCTGCAGCAGGCAGCCGGGCTTCACAGCGCTGCCGCTCTCAGCATCGTGCCGGATGTGTTGGTGGGCACCCTCTGCCGAGAGCCCTCCAGAGCTACTCCGGCAGCACGGGCTCCAAGCCTCTGCCACAGCGGGCCCCGTCCTGCCAGCAGGCAGAAGGGAGCAGAGAGCAGGATGGCTCAGAACAAGACACCAGTTCTTGGTTTTCAAAGTTTCCGGTTTTCCAGTTCCCTGCCAGCATGGGAGCTGCTGTCCCCATGTCCTGGGAGGGGACACGGCCTCGGCCGAGCCCTCCTCTGGCGATGGCCTCCCCAGACCATGTGGCACGGATGTTCAGGGAGGGAGCTGGTGTCTGCAGCACTCGTGGTGACTGCACAGCCAGCTTTGGGATAATGCTGCTAATTAATATCTCCCACAAATTAGCAGAGAAGCATCCCACCGCCCTGGACCTGGCCTCTCTGGGACTTATTCCCAAGTCTTTCTTGAGTATTTATCAAAATGAGAAAGGGCGCTCTTTTCCTTATGAAGTGATTTACATCTGATACTATCATGCCAACTAGGGGCATCAGATGTAGGCTAGAAGGGGATAAAAAGAATGCTAACACCATTTTTTAAATGTCTTTTTTTCCTCAGGAGACTTTTGAAGATGCCACAAAATATGTCATATCAATGTTTCTTTTTTACTTTAAAAGCTGCAGGATGGAGGGGAGCAAATTGAAGCATTCAGCTCATGTTTGGAGCAAGGTCTACCTTAAATTGGATGGTTTTTTTTTTTCTTCTAGCAACTTGGAGCTGAAAGAAATGAAGGAGATGGTGATAACAGTATTGTTTGTATGAAACTTACTCATAACAAAGACTTTAGCATTCTGCAAGCTAGTGTGCTCCTCAAAAGGTCTGCTAGTTAATTGGTACGTTGTTTAAGGGAAGATTTTAATGGTATAGGAGGCATAAGCCTTTGTAAATAATATTATCTTAAATGCAGAAGGCCTTATCGTGCGCTCCTTGCTCAGGCAAGTCTCCTCTTGAGATCATCTGGAGTTTTGTGTAAGGAGCACAGAATCAAGTCTATAATGACCCAGCTGCTTAATCGAGTGGTACAGAGGGACACAGTCAAGCAGTTTTCAGGCACATCTGCTAGACATCAGTACTGCCGTGATCTCACTAGAGGGAGCAATTTATTTTGAAATATTAGTCAATATTAGCTCAGCACTTAGCTGGGCCACTAGTGGGTCAAAATTAAGAAGACTTTTCTCAAGCAAATACACATTTTAAGATACAAAGACAAACAAGGGGAATAGAGAAATGAAAAGACAGTGATAGCTAAAAATCCCAGCTTCTGAAACAATGAGTTGTAAAGAGAAAAAGGATTTTATGCAACATATGGAGATGACTTTTATAATGTTTTTCCTGCTGAAACATCTACAGTGAAGGTTCTGTTCCTGTTTCCAGTAGAAATTCCTGTTTTCAGGAATTACAGATCATTTTGGTTGGCTCTTGATGTGAGATTTTAAAACATGGATAAGCTATTCCCTTTTCTTATCATAGGCTGTAAAAGGAAATAAATTCCCAGATGCATCGAGATTCTGAGAAGCATTGCTAGCGCTCAGGCTCTGTCAACATTTCCATCTGAAACTATTATTTAATGTTGAGTCATAAACACCTTTCTGTAAACATTTATTTAGTGCCTGACAAGACCTGCTCTCTAAAGGGGTGGGGGATGGTGTTTTTCAAAAAAACCAGGGGTTTAAAACATTTTTAATGATATCTTTAAAGGCTGTGTTCTAAATCTGTCATGGTTCAATACTGTCCTTATTCAAATTCTATATTGGGGTAAGTTTGTTCTGGACTCATACAGTGCCTGGCACAGTAAGGTTCTCAGAGACCCAAGGCACTGCAGCGAAAGCAAATAATACGGATTTAATACTGACTGTGTTTATGCAGTCTGACCCTGAGTACTGCTTAGCTCCTGGGTACTGGTGTCTGGCTCAGCTACGTCTTGACTCCGTGTTGGGGTGAAATGTGGGAATGCGATCCCTCTGCTTTGCCCCCTGCCCAGTCTGGAGGGAGGAAAGGCAGTCTGTGAACTAGCAGGGAGCCAGAGCGACCTCCCTGAGGTGCGGTAATATGGAGCACCGCTGTCCCACAGGCAAGACACAGCCACTGGGATTTAATCCCTCCTCACAAAGCCCAAATGATCAGCTTGTGCTGATCTGCGTGAGCAGAAGCTGGGTCTTTGTTTCATGCGCTCAGCAGTCTCTGTATGTAAGATCACTGAGTCTGTTTGCTTTGGTGGGTTTTGGATACAGCCTTTAAAAGCCCTAAACTTGCCATCTGGTCCACTAAAGAGGAGCCTTCTTTCTGTGGAGCACCAACTGTGTGATACAATTTGCAGGATGAGAGCTGAAAAGTTCTGTGTGTTAGTAAGTGAAATAACATCACTGCCACCTCCCAGATGTATTTGACCGAAATTATTGTTATGAGCAGAAATTACAAGCATCACAGTTAGTTGGAGATGGTGTTGGCTCTGTGCCTTATTGCAACAAAAATCAGTTGTTATTTTCCAGATCTGACACACACAAAGGAAGGCTTACGCCCATACCCTCACTGCATTTCGGGAGACTGGATGGAGGTATGTGCTCCACGCTCCCCCAGGCTCCGGCCGCGTGCTGGTACAGAGAGCACAGTGTTATGCTTAAGGAAGCCGTGCTGGTGATACAGCAGGATCCGCCTGGATCTAGGTGCCATTTATCAGGGTGAGAAACTGACCCCAAGGAAGGGGAGAGGAAAAGGAGGGCTGTGCAATTTTCATCTCTATCACAACCTGCACGAAAAGCCTCGCTTTTACTGCTGCTGACATTTTACTGTTGTGAAAATCAAATCTCAATTTTCAGTGGAAAATTTTAAAAGGATGGTAAGTACAAGTGAGTGCAGATTTAAGGCTACCTTCAAAAGTGATTAAATAGTGGAAGAAAATAACTTTCTATAGTTTTAATCTCTGCCAATCCACAAGGTTGGAGATTTTTTGTTGCAGACTGAAATTTTCTGGTAATACTTTATATTAAAAAATCCAGTCCTGGTTTGTTCTACTTGCTTTAGTCTACAGGTGAATAGAGATTTAGTAGATGTGCTGTCAGGCAAGGAGGAAGCAAAATCTGACAGACCAACAGAACGGGCCTAATAACCAGTTCATACAGAAAGTCTTTTGTTAACATTGATGTAACTCCTTTGCTAAGAGACCAGGCAAAAATCTGCTTGGTTCTTTCAGCAAAGCACTGAAGCACAAATCGATTAACTATGTGAATATCACTGAGCTTTTGTATGTATACCTAGTGTTAGAAATTTCAAAATATTTGCATATTCATTTAATTGCTGAGGGATCTCCCACTGCATCAAGAAAAATTCCAGAAAAATTCTGAATGCTTAAAGGAGATTTTAAAATATTAAACAAACATTGCTTTCACATGCCTGCCTTCCAGCTTACAATAATTTCTGGTGGCACCTGCCAATGTGTGTGTGTATATATATATATATATATATATGTTTCTGTTCTCTTAGAATTATTGCAGTGCCTATCTTTATTGCACTGGGTCAGATAGTATTGATGTAATTGAATGGTAAGTAGCACATAGGAGACCATGTAATATCTAAAAATTCCTTTAGCATCTTGGCTCAACTGAGGCAGCAGCAATAGCCTGCATTCTGGAATGTTTGATTTCTATTATTGAAAATCCTGAGTGGCCTAAAACCCAATCTAAACAAGCATGTATGTAATGTGCACTAAAGTGTACATAATCTTTTAATACTTGATAAATCCGTAATATTTAGTTGTCCATTTCACAAGAAACTTCTTTATGGACCCAGGCTCCTTTGGACTAGCAGCAGTGTTAACAGGACCAAGTTAGCTCTTAACACAACCAGTATATGATTTTTTTTTTGTTGTTTACCATTAAAATGTATTGCCAGAGTAATAGAGATTGAGATTCTTAGAATTACAGGCATTTTAGGAAAACTTCAGAGGGCTCTGTATTGCTATTATTTTAAAATGTTTGGTATTACATGTAAAGCCAAACATGTTATATGTAAAAAAATAAATAGAGATGCTGCATTTTTTTGCAATCCTCAACTTAGGCACAAATTTCTTCCTTTCCCACATTTGATTGGAGGAAGGGGGGTTAAGCCTCTGCATCCAACAAACTACACCTAGTTCACATGAGTAGATTGCTGTACAAAATCCACAAAGGCATCCAGTAACCAATTCTTTGGAGGAAAGTGGGTTCATCTATTTTTGCTACAAGGAAAAGTTTTTCTTTGCAAAAAGCCCTTTGCCCTTTGCCATGTGAATTAGCAGTACACTGCTGTTAGTCTAAGTGGATTAAAAAAGGGTAGAGACTCCTGGTCCATGAAAGCCTGCTCTATAGCTAGATTTTGTACAAGTGTAACTGTGTCGGCTGTGTGTGAGAGACCTGGTGAGGGGGAAGCACAAGGGGGGTCTTTTAACTTCATCTACAGCTCCTGGTATCAATGCACTTACAGTGGCAGGAAGGTGCTTGCAATTCATTCCTTTTCCTGGTGAAGAATAACAACATCGGCATGGGGTCTTTATGTTGGTATAATGGCAGTCACGATATGGGGCAGAGGGGAATGGCTGTGTTTGTGCTCTTATGCCCGAGTGGTGGAAGAGACACAGCTTCTGTGTGCAGACACAGCCGAAGTAATGCGCTTCCCAAGGAAGACAACGGTGCCGTTCTGCAGCTGTAAAGCACTGGGCTTAAGAATTTTGCTTGTGAGCATATCGAGGAGCTTGGCATGCTGACTAGATAAATGTTTAAAAATAAGTCTAGTGCCCAAGCTGACAAGCTTGTGCCTTTTTGAATATAATAATCTGAAGAAGAAAATGGGTTTATCTGGAAGTTTGTTTCATTTGACTGAGGCTCTCATCAGGGATGTAACGCGTACTTGCCATTTTTGTTACTCACCTGAATATTTTTGGTATCTCGAAACAAGGAAGATAAAGAGGGTTGTATTCTATTAATCAACCTTCTCTTTGTTCTCAAGCTACCTCTGTTCCCTCTATCCCTATTCCAATCATACCTCCCTTGCCAAATCTTTAGAAAAAAGGTAATCACTGCTATATTCTTTCAGGGACTCCAGCACTTACTGGTACAACATGTAATTCTTGTGTCTAATTTGCGTTTTTGTCATCTGACAGGGAGCTAGTAAAAAAAAAAATCACATTAAAATGGAATTTTATAAATAACAGATGTGAGCACTTTTTTTTGTGAAAAATGTTTGGGTTTTTAAATGTTCAAAGTTTTTAAGGAAAAAAACCAATCTAATTCTGTCTGCCTTTTGTGATTTTCCTTCTTTTTCTTTTGTTCCTGTCTCTATTTTCCTGAGCTTAGAGGGCAAATAAAATTTTCCTGGGCAAGACAAAGAGGAAGAATATTGTCTTTGGTTTTATTGTGGTGAAGTAAGCACAGAGAGGGTAAAGTCAAAAATTATCCACAAAATTGGGATACCAGAGAGGTTACATTGTATTCTTCGGGTACTCACCATTACATGGTACAAATTCCACTGGCATTATTCACCAGTAACATGTCTAGAAATTATTTTCACTGGACGAAATAGGGTTTGAAGAAGGATTTTGCAGAAAATTGTGTTGTTTGGTGTTACCTTAGGGCAAACACTTTTGATAGCCTCCTCTTCTGCGTGCCCTTCTCACCTGTGTAGCAAGCCCTGTTTTCTTCTCGTGAGGTAAGAAGAGAAAGACAGGTGGCCCAGTTTGCCACACAGAAAGAAGAGAAAATGGGGTGGGCTGGAACTGGGTTCCTGTGTGCAGAATTGTGGGGATGGAAGCATGTTATTCCCAGACCAACTGATAGTGACAGTCCTGCGTCCTCTCCAACCACAGCTGCTGCCACCTCAGCCCTGAGCCCTTCCTGGGTGGAAACAGCAGCCACCTGGCTTTGCGTGGCTGTGGCAGAGGTGATACAGGCAGTGGGGCCCACTCAGGCTGAGCTCTTTTCCCAGCATGTTCTTCACCATGATGATGGAAATTCTTCTCTAACCAAAATCACTGTTGTTGCCTTCCTTATCTGCACCAATTGCCTGCTTACAAACTCCAGAATGGATACAACCCATCACAGTTCTTCCTAATGCCACAGTGCCCTTGTCTGTGCTGTTTCTCATGGTCTCTGGCTGTGAGTGTTCTCAAATTCAAACAATGTTTTGTTCCCCACCATCTCTACAGAGAAAGTGCTCAGCCCTCCCTAAATTTCAGCCTGGCCTGGATAATTTAATTCTTTTGTCAAGTTCTGCTTTAAAAAAAGTGGTGATTCCAGCTGTCACTTGACCACAAATTCTCTTTAAGATCTTCCTTAAGTGGAGCCTGGGCTGGATAGCTGGGGTTCAGGACAGCCTGCGGGTCTGTTTGACAGATGCCTGGGTGGTTCCAAGAAGTGAAGCAAGCAGCAGCCCCTGTCTTGCCATCAGTGCAGGGAGCTGGCTGGGATGTACTGCAGCAGCTTGGCTTTGTAACACATCTGGGCCTGTTTCCTACAGCAGCCAGAGTTTGATGCAAGCTGGTGGGGTACCACACATGTAAGCTTCAGATAATTTAGCTGCCCAGCTCTAAGAAGTTTTTCTAGAGTACATCCAAACTAGAATTTCAGAAATTTGGCTGATAATATTTAGGAAAGGAAAGGGCATGTTCCTCACACCAGAGTAACCTTTTCAGCAAATTAACATCCCTGCTCCTAAGCATACACAAGCCATTGCTTTGCAGCAGGATGAGAGTGTTTTTCTCCCTTTGGAAAATGAGCCAAATGATAGATTAGTTTCATTATCCCTGGAAACACTGGATGAGCCATTTGTGTTGAATCTTTAACCAAAAGATATAAATCAGCAACCAAAGATAGACAACCATCATGGATATATTTAGTATGAAGGAAAGTATGGAAAATTTTAAGTGCCTAAAATAGTCATTTACATGAGGCAACTTTACCTTCTAATGGATGCCATGCAGTGCCATATTTCCCAATAACAGCATTTACTAGTACAGGCATCAGGGTTTCACCTTTTGCTAAAGCACTTCCTCAAGGAACATATTTCACAAGTAGTGTGTTAAAAATTATCTCACTTTTCTTAACACATTAACAGTGAATTTAAATATGCTTCGTAAGGGGATCTTCCCCAGCTGCTCAGATTCCATTATCCAAACAACCTCCTGTGTGCTGTCTTCCTCTCCCCTACACAGGCAAATTAAGCTGTCCCTATCCTATTCCCATCTTTCCCTTGCAGCTACAGCTGCAAGAAACCAACTGAGTTGCAGGCAAAAATATCACTGGTTCCTCTGGTGGATTGAAGGTGTCTAAGAGAATAAAGTCCAGTCTGGGTCTTCAAGATGGACCAGCAACATCCTCTCCCTCACGGGTCTTCAAAGCAGCTACAACCAGCAGTATCCTAGGAATGCAGTTTCCATGCAGTACTTCTTTTTGGTGGCAACATCTAGTCTACTGAACATGATCCCATAGGATTTGCAGCTCACTGGGGAGACAAAAACTTCTCCCAGAATCTTCACAAGCAGATCCCTGGAAGGGTCAAGGGTCTGGATCTATGCCAAAAGAAGTAGAATCTTTCTGTGAATGCAAAGTTATTGTTGCCTTTCGCATATAGATGCATTGAGGTGGGGAGCTTAAGCAACACACCCAGAGTTACAAAGCAACCAAGTGGTAGAGCAGAAACAGACATCTGGCATCCTGACTCCTATTTGTCTCTAGTTTCTATTCTCTCTTTCACTGGTGCTTTCAAATCTGTAGTTACCATTGCTGTAATACACTTAGAAATGAATACAAATAAGTATTTTTTTCTAGTGGGCAATAAAGATGAGTTGATTTTGCACAGTTGTAAAATTCTGTTACGTATAAAGGATACTTTATTTTATAATAGCTATTAGAATGTTTGTTTGTGGGATTTTCTTGGGCTGGAAACTTCAGACGGAGCATTGCTTTGAGCTAATCATTTAGCAAAGGACAAAGATGCCTTAGATTGCTGACTCGTCCTATAGTTAATGGTTCTCTCAGGCTTTTCTCTGTCAAATGTGGCAACTATGACATCAAATGTTATCTCTGTAAACACATGCCAACTCAAAATAGCACATGGGGGGGGAAGGACAAAGAGTTCCTTATCCTATATTTTAGGCAAGATTATGGTCACCAGCATGTTCCTCTCAGCACAGAAAAAAATATACTTCAGTTCACCTACACTTCACAAAATTTAATTTTCAAAAATAAATGACTGATGAAACAAACCATTTCACTTTCAAATTATCCACATTGGGGAATTATACTCTAAGTGCATAAAGTATGGAATTCTTACTTCTGGGATGTCAGAATTTGAGTTATATCACCTGCAGTGGGACACTATAGGTATGAGGATAGCTACAGCTATTATAGACCTTTCTCTAAAGATTTCCCAGGGCAGTAGACTGGCACTTCAGACAACCAGACTGTTTTGTTGATCTGCCACTGATCTGCCATGTGACCTTGAGCAAGTCTTTTCACTTTCCTCTAGCTCTGTTTCTCCTCCTACAATTTGCCTTATCTATTTAAATGGCAGCCTTTCTGAGCAGGGAATTTCTCACCTTGTGCTAGCTAGCAGTGCTTAGCTGAATGTGAACCCGTCTTCCTTGGGATTATTGTATTGCAAAGCCAGCAAGTAACTACCAATTAAAAGCACTAACATAAAATACTAATAAGCTATTTTTCCAGAGGGAATGTTAGTACAGTCAGAGAAACAGTGATTCCTCCTTCTCACTGGTCCACTACTTCAGTTCTGCTGCTCTTCATATCTAGAAGCTGAAGCAGCGACACAGCATCACCAATGCTGCCACTTTATGGTCAAAGTTTTTGGAGGTAAGTCTCAAAACCATGGAGATGTGGGGTGTAGCAGCGTGAAGCGGAGCTGGCCAAGCTGTGGCTGCTGAGCTGCACTTGGCTTAGGAGCCAGTCAAATCCACTCCCATGCTGGGTTTTATCAAGGAGGATGAGAGGTGCTCCTAATCCTGGCCGTGAGTGAAAGTGAGCTTGCAGAGCTGCCAAGGCTCTGGCTGCAGTGCTGGACCTCAGCCACCCGTGCTGACAGCCCTGGGTTGGCAGTGTGTATTGTCCCAGGGGCTGGGTACCTCTGGTGATGGCTAGCTCCAGGGCTCACAGGCAACACAGCCATGCTGAGCCACACAGACCAAAGTCTGCAAAGCTCTCTCCCTTTAACCTGCACACACAGCGTGGAGCAGCAGGGGACAAATAACCCAGGTGGTTCACAGCCCACCAAGACCTCTGTGCCTGAGGAGGTAATTTAGAGGCAGCTGAATGACATTACTGCTTCACCTGGGCAATGGTGCAACTGTCCAGAATTAATAAGCAAGAGCCTCGCATAGCTTAATTTACGTGTGTGACACCTGTTCACATTGAAAATAGTATAAAATAAAAACCACCCTAAACTGACTTTTCTTCATTTTTCATGGCTTACTATCCATAGACATCTCCAAGCAAGCAATCTGTACAGCCTGTGGAGTTGCATCCCACCAGACTTTTGGTTAGGGATTTTGACTGATAGACCAGTAGTGCAGGAAAGCTCTGTCTTCCCCCAGAACCAATGGCATTAAACCCTGTTTAAAGTGGAGGGGTTTTCTGGGGTTGAACCATAATTTTTGGATGGAAGATATTTTTTGGTGGTGATATAATATGTGCTACAGCCCATGTTGATTTTGGTGAAGCAGCTTATTATCCTAACTAGGAGTCGTTTGTAAATTTGTCCAGAAATACCTAATATATTTTACGAGCTAGGTGCAAGTTGTCAGCCTGCAGCACATCCACAGTAGAGCAATTTCCTTGGCATTCTTCCCATAAATTAGACAAATGCCCAGACTATCTAAGGCAGCAGTTCACTTCATAGAACAGGATTTCTTAACACAGGTCCCAGGAGAAATGGTCCTGCCTAACTCATCTGCACAATTTGGGAAGCTGAGGCTTTCTCCCAAAAGGTTTGTATGGCACATGCTCATCATCCTGACAGCTTCCTTTTCCCAGCCAACCAGTCACTTTCCCCTTCCATCTGCAAGCTGGGAAAAACAAGCATAGGGAAGTGCAGCCTGTGCCTTTCTCTCACGCACACACACATGGCAAATCCCAGAGCTTTCTGCCTGGAATCCCCCTGAGTCAGTAAACAGCTGGATTTGTATCCCAGTCAGGAGGCAGCTCTCAGAGGAACATCTGGCTCCAGTCTCTATCTTGTCTGCTGTTCCTTCACACATCTACTTCCTTAAAAAGAGCTTACTGGGGTGAGCAGGAAGGAAAACTGGCTCCAGGTCCTTTTGGCTACTTAAAGAGGACCACCCTGTTGCACTGTCAAACAAAAGTTATATATTTCCTACAAAAAATACAATACTTAAGTAAGGGAGACAATTAGATGTAGTTGCCTATTGCAATGCTGCTCCAACATCTTTGGGATGACTCGGAAGTTTATGTGTGCAAGAATGCTGACTGCTGCTTACCTTCCCCTCAGTCTGTTCTTCCAGGCTGTTAGAGAAAGGGCTCTGCACAGAAAGGAGTGAGCAAAACTTTTGGGTGTTTGGGGGAATGGCATTAAATATTAAGCAGGGATGTCAGTCTGCTCAGAATTCCAGATGACATCCTTGTTTTGCAAACTGCCCCAAAAGAGGTTAGTGGCAATATTTTTAGAGGCTCATAGTGCTTAGTGTGAATTGCTTAGCAGTTGAGTGTCTTCTCCGACAATTTCCAAATAGGCACAAGCCTAATGAGAAAGGAGAAGAACAAAGAACACTGCTGTGGGGCAATAGATTTGAGGGAAAAAATTGTGATTTTGTGGTCAGTCAAATATGGAATGTGCTGATGGTTCCTTAAGATTTTCTAATGGAAAAATCATAAGCTGCAAATAGTTAAATCAGAGTCTCTATTTCTCAGCAAACATCTTAAATTACACATTAAAAATCTCTTAAACACTTTAGCTTAAGGGAGGCCCTGTCTAGCTCTAGATCCTTTGCCTTTTGGGAATTTTGCAGCAGACCACCCACTGGGAAAATGAAGTTGGCATCTCTACCACTGTGGCACTTTTTCTGGAGACGAGCCCTGAAAACACTGTGCTCTTTTCCCTGGGAGGACCAAATGAAAAGGTCTGACTTGGTCAACCTGATTTGACAAAGCAGAGATGTATAAATCATTCATGGCATAGTAGCTAAACTATTAGGTACTCTATTTACGTGTATTTGGACAAACGTCCTGCTTCACCCCACTACTTACATGTAATGTAATCAGCTCACACTTGTCTACAATTTCACAGAGAGACATGCTATATGCTGTAGATGCCTTATCTCAGCTAATGAGCTAGTTGTACTAATTATTATAAATCTGTCCCAGCCTATTAAAGTCTTTCCTTAATGATATTGCAGTGAGGTGGCTGCTTCATTCTGAGTCAGTTTTTCCTGTTGCCATGCTTGTCTTTTTGATTGAAACCTTTTGTGGTTCCTTAGTGAAGGTAGCCAATTTCCAGTTTATAGGCAAACAAGCCACTTTGTCCCCAGACAGTTTTATGAAGATTAGGTTTTTCACCAGAATAAAAGGTATGGAGTCGGAACATCAATCTTATCAATTAAAAACCAGTAACAAGAACAACAAAAATAAAAAGTAAAAAATAATAAAAAAATGCAAACAACACAAAAATTAAAGTGTGCATTATGCATAGGAACTACCCATTTCTAGATAGAAATTAGGGATTTAATTTGTTGTCCATATGCTGAAATGCTCTTCCTTACCAAGTTAATGGAGCTTTTCACAAACACCAATGCACTTTTATCTTTACACCATATGGGAGACAATTGTTGCTCTAGTTAGGCAATTGTTCCTCAAAGGGCAGCTGAAAAAGAATGTCTGCATGGCATATGAACTACACAGGACCTTTCGGGTGCACACACCAAGGACCCGATGAAAACACACTGTAATTCCCTCGAAGCTTGCTTGCATGCCTGATTTCCTTCCTCTGGTTGAATCCATAGGATTATTCAACACGTTTTTGACTGCTTAAAGCATTACACCAATCTAGATGACCAGGATTTGCACTTGGATCTGAAGGTCTTGAAGCATCCCAGATCCTTCAGTTTAAACACCATCTTAGTGGCTTGACCTTGTCCATGGGCCTGAAACATGAGCTAGTGCTGGTGTCCTGCATTTCACCGAGTTCAGCATATGTACAGCCTATTTGTAACCTAGTTGGCTAGGCTCAGCTTCACAACCTGCCAGATTTTGGGATGGGCCTGTAACACCATGGCCAAGGGCCCTCTGTGTAGAAGGGTCCAGGAGACACGGTGAGTCTGTCTGACCCTCTTTGCTAAAGGCAAAAGGTCATTCTGAACTTACATGCGTAGTATCCAGCAATTGTCTCACCCTCTTGGTGCTGGGGGCCCAAACCCAACTCAGCCCCCAGCTCCCTCAGGGTTTTACTGTTTGCTCACAGAGGGAGTTGGTAAGAAGAGTTCACTTCCAGAGGAAGGAGGCATCCCATCCATAAACACATCACAGGGGAATTTGGGAGAGTGGGAAGAAGCTGAAAGTGGGGTTACTACTGTGCCTCCAGTCAACAGCAACTGTTGCAGGCTCTTGGCTACAGTCTAAAACATCAAGAGCCCCTTGGGGTACTGTGTCTCCAGCACCAGTCACTACACCAGATTGCATGGCAGCAGTTTAATCCCAGGGGCCGCGGAGCCAGCATTGCGTATCTAATGTCACGCCTTTCGGAGTTCAGCAGTGTTGGACTATAGCGTTATGTGGAGACGAGTGTCGGGTGCTGTCTTGAGTTTCTTGCCAAGATATCAAGAACTGCTTTTTGCAATTTTATACTTTTCGCTCATTTGGCTAAAGCCCATGTTTCTAGCCTCAAATCACTCATCTCCTAATGGACAGAGGGAGGCTTTTCTTTGTACCTCTGGGAGACCTCAGTGCATTGAGAAGAATTCCTCGAGCAGGTACCTTCTCAAGCACCCTGCAGTTCCCTCCAGTGGAAAAAATGGCAGGACAGGACTGGAGCATTACTCCTTGAGGGCTGTTCTAGGCTGTGCTTTTTCCTTTGTAACAGCCTGACATTCCTAATCCTCAGGATGGCATTCTGCCCACAACACTCCACACGCTCTGCTGGTATATACATGTAAACTAAATTTTGCAGTGAAATTAATCAGAGGCCATGAAGAATAACAAAGAATAAATTATGAGTATCTTCATTACCTTTATAGAATCTACATTATGACTACCAACTTAGCTGTCCCATTTTCCCTCTGCAGGCTTATTTCAATTAGATTTCTTTTAAGAAAGTGAAAATGTGCAACTAAAATAAAGCAGTAAAACAAATTTGCTTGGGTTACATCACCAAAGAATTAGGTTCAAAATTATCACTCTTGTAACATACCACCCCTGAGCTGATCTAGAGAGCATTCATATTTTTTCTTAGTATGCCAGCACATTGGTTTCAGTGGCGTTGTATTTGATGGAGGTTTCTTCTTGTGACAGTCACTGCACAGGACATCTCACAGGAACCAGAAATAAGATGTCTTTTCTACTTCTCAAGCTGTTTCATCTTTTCTTCTTATTCTTTCTTCGGCTTCATTTCTCCAGCCAGAAGAGAGAAATAAGGGAACAACTCCATGATTTTTAATGTAATGTGTTTCTAACATGCATCTGCATGGTGTCTGCTCATGCCTGCAACCTCTACACAGGGTCAGCATGGTCTCCATAGCCTGGACAGCCTGGTCTCTTCCTTCCCCCATGAAAAGCCTTCACAGAGCTCCTTTAGCGGGTTTTCTCTAATTTTAATTCATCTATTTCCCTAAACATGAAACATACCCTGGTTCCAAACAGCTGATCGATTGCTGTTGCCAGAGATTAAGTATTTTCTGGTTGGGAATGTTTTCATTCTGGGCACTGTAGAACCTCCAGTTATTCTCCTTGCCCAGCCATGCAAGATTAAATGAGCCTGTCTAAGGCCATGAAAAGGGAAGCTGTTCCCAGTCCTTCTTTTCCAGCCTGGGAGCCTGGTCCTGGTTCAGCATGTTCTGTGGGCACATGCTCCAATCCTGCTGTCTTCCAGTCTGCGTCGAGTAGTACTCATCCTGTTCAAATGCCATCGGAAGCCAATGGGATTTATGTATATGCATACATGCCCCATTGGATCGACAAGCATGTCACAGCTTCTGCTCCTCCCAGCACAAGGAGGAAAACACTACACTGACCAGTGCAGGCCCATAGCATTTCCATGTAAACAATGCTTGCCTGGGTCCCCAAGCTGTGTTATTTATGTCCCCAGAATTGCCAGCTCTACCAGAGGGAATTTGAGTGGTCTCAAATAGCAGTGCCTGGCCATCACAAGAATTAAGTACTCCATTGTCATGGAAAGAATTGTTAGAGCTGTGCTCCAGTTTCAGAAGCCTTTTTGTTCAGAAGACAGAATAATGCAACATGTCCTGTGCCCTAGATAATTCAAAGGAAACACCCCGTAAGTTTCTGAGAACCTACAACTGTCAGTTAATGAGCAATGAGACCACTCTTAGAGGTAATTAATATCCCTTTTTGTTGTGAAAAAAACCCAAACCAAAATAAAACAAAACCACCCTTGTCAGTAGGAGCCAATTTTTCTGCTCTGCATCAGGGGGTGAAGTTTTAAGCAGCATCTCAGGTGCATGGTCCAGGACTAAAAAAATGACCTGTGCTATGAAACATCCCTCCCCAAGCCCTTGGACTGACTGAGCCATAGCTGTTGACATGTGAGAATGGCTGTTGCCCTGATCGTGTCACGCCAACATTATTTGTCGGGGATGTTGCCGGTCACCCACTGATTACAAGCTAAAGTCTCTGACCTCCTGGCTCAGCCAGCAGTTACAAGTACATCAAGTAGGACAAAGGTGTCCCTTAACATCCAAATAAACCATAAGAATAAAGCCCAGCTGCCTGTTGGTGTTAACAAAACACATGGAGTATTTTTATCTCTGGAAAGCTATTTCCTATTTGTAATACTACTTGAAACCCCTTCCAGGTTTTCATTTGATGTTTCTCGCATTCATATATTTTATGTATCTTATTTTCATTTTCCAAACATGGTTATTAAAAAATGTTCTCAGGGTGATGGGCCTTGTGGTAGGAATTTCTGTTTTGGGGAAAGAATGCCAGAGTTGGAGATTTTTGCCAGAAGGATGTGAAAGCTGAAGGAAATAACAATGACTGGGGCTAGAGATTTGTCACAGGGAGTTAGAACATGAAAATTTACAGTCTGGCCATGAGAGAGTCCAGGATAAAGCCATGAATTTATAGGAAGCTTTGCCAAAAGCTGGATACTATTATTTTACTCAAACTCTGTTTTGCTTTGCATGAAATTTTTTTTTTAAAAAAATTGAGAAATGCCAGAGACTTTGGCTCCGCATATAGAAGAAAGAGGTCAGAAAAGCCACCTCCTTCTTCACTGCTCTTCCCATCCCAGCTGAGGAGTGGGAAGCACGCATGACCTTCCCTGGAGAAATCATGGGAATTCAACCACCCCAAACCTCGTAGGGAGGGTTTCTGCTTGCTTGGGAACTGCCCTTGCACTGAGCACTGCCAGCTCAGGCTCTTCTGTCTTCAAAGGAGCACCAAACAGGCTGGGACCCACTCACAATGACATGTCGTCCTCCAGCCTGGCAAGAAATTCCTTCATTCCTTAGTTCTGCATCAACCAAAGCAGATGCAAGAGTTTGTAGCTTGGAAGGTTGAAAACTACATTGTCACAGGCTTGTAGATTCCTCCTCCTCTCCAGATAATGCATCCTTGAAAGTGCCCATCAAGGTTTTTCGTAACGGAAAGGCTTTATACTCCTTTATGCTTTTGTTGTCCCAGTGACATTAGTTGTTGGTGGGCTTGGTTTTTATTAGTTGAATGAAACAAAAAAGTTCTCTTCACTTTTATCTTAAAAGTACGAGATCTGGATCTGCTGGAAAATTACTTGTGAGATCTCTGGATCTCTTTCTTGCACAGAAGTAGCCACTTATATTTATTGCTTTCCATATGGCCGCAATCCAGCAAATCACTCAGGCATGTGAATAACTTTCAGCATGGAAGTCGTCCCTCGTGAGGCAGTGGGACTACCACCACACTAAATACACACATCAAGTGATGAGCTCAGCTCCACCCTCGTGTTTTCCCGAGTGCTGCCATTTCTCCATATACACACCCAGCAGGCCAGGGGGCTTGTTCCTCGGGTTCCTTTCCGATTGCGTAAATCTCAGCAGCAGATTTGAATTGTGGGCTACGCTCTCACTGACCCTTGCCCGTGTCTGCCCACCGAGGCTATGCAGTACTGCGCTCCAATCAGATTAGATATTCTTCCTCTTTCCCCTTTAATCCCGAGAAAAATACGTAACGAATTTGCAGGGGGGAGCCTTGATGAGTTTTATAGAGCCTTGCTGCAGTGTATGAGTAGCTCTTCTTATCGCAGGCACAGACACAGACCCCTCGAAGGGCGGGAGCAGCAGGGACAGCTGCGAGCCGCCCCACCTAGGCTGGCCCCGGGCGGTGGGGGCTCTGCCGCCCTGGAGGGTTGAGGGCCGGGCCTGTCCCGCTTGTTCTTCTCCTCGCCGTAGTATGGAGAGAGCGAGGCGGCCCCAGCGCCCCGACGGTTGCGACCCTCGGGGCTCCCCCGAGAGCTCACCTCACGGGGGGCTGAGACTGCATCCCAGGGCTTGTGGACCCAGGGTTAGGACCGCAGACAGCCAGTGCGATTTCGAGGGAGAGAAAAGGGGGGAGAGGAGGGAATGGCAAATACTACGTAGCAACGGTAAGACGTGAAGCCGAGAGCACTAAGTGCATACCAGGATTTATAGGTGGACTTTACAGGACGTTTTACTACAGCCTGGGAGATGATTCATTTTTATACATAGCCTATTACACCGCGGGGCCGCTCCAGCCGGTTAATGTTCAACGCGGGCCGGGCTTAGCGGTGGGCGCAAGTCCGCGGCCGCGGAAGGGGCTGCGGCCATCGGCCTCGCTCTGCGCCGGGCCCCGCCACAGCCCCTCAGCCCCTGGAGCTGAGGTCAAACGCCAGGAGACACTGGAAGGCGATCACGCCCCCCCATTCCTATCAGGCGTGGGTTTCACCGTCCCGGTGTGTGCATGGCCATTCCCAAAGCGTCCGGAGCATCCCTCCCATCTGCGGGCGGCGGCTACAGAGCGCAGCCCACACAGCACTCTGTATGTGTGTGCGCATGTGTGTCTGTGCGTGTTCGTGTAAAGTACACGTGTGTGTGCAATCGACACGCGTGCGTGTATTACACATGTATGTGTGCATATATGCGCGGGAGTGAGCCTGAGGCGCTTCCCCGCTGCACTCCGGCTTGGTGGGGACACTCAGGGCCGGGGCCGGGTCTCTCCCACACTCTTGCACACTCTTTGCACACTTGCGCACACACAGGGCTCAGACGGCTCCTTCCTCGGAGCCGCGCCCCGCCGCCGGGGCAGGGGGCTGACTCCAAAGGGCGCTCAGGTCTTCCTCACCGCCGGAGCGAGGCACTCGCGGCCTCCGGCTCCCGGGTGTGCTACTGGGGAGTTTGTGGCTTTTTTTTTGTTTGTTTGTTTTTTTTAAATCCTTTTATTTTTTTCTTTTCTCCTGGTTTTGGGTTGGCCATCAGCCGCATCCATACCCCGCTCCCGACGGGGAGGCTCTAGCCGCGCAAATCGCGCCGCTAGCCCAAAACTCCCGGGGATATGGCTTTGTAGAGTCGCGGCCGCGCAGGGCCTGCCGAGCCGCCCCCTCCCCGCGTGGGGTCCGGCCCAGGCTCTTGCCGAGGCGGTGCCGCGGGAGGATACGTGTCCCCAGCTCGGTCACGCTGCCTCCTTCCCGTGGGGCTGAGGACGGTGAGGCCCCGCTCTCCCGCTGCCACCGCCGGGTGCGTCGCTAGAGCTGCCGGGCACGGGCTGGCGGCGGCCGTGCGAGGTCGCGGGGCCGGGGTCAGGCCGGTGGCCCCCCCGCGCAGTCACAGCCCGCCCTCCGAGAAGGCAGGCGCGGCTCGGATCCCTCTGTGGCTGCGGCAGCGTTTGCCCTGCCCCGCCTGGCTCCGCGGCGGCGGCAGCGACCCGCGCTGCCCCCTGCACTTCGGGGCAGGCGGGGGGTGGTCACAGCCGCAAGGGCGAAAGCGACCAAACAAGCCACCCTCGTCCCCGAAATCACGGATCGACCAGAGGGACGTTCGTCGAGCACCTCCAGAGGGCTGGCTCCCTGCGCAGGGGCGCGGAGCACCGGCTCCGTCCTGCCCGCTCCAGTCCCGCGGATCTGCCTGGCACGAGTGGTGCCGAGGTCCCGAAAAGCGGCCTCAAATGTCTTTATTTTTTCATTCAAAACCTCCAACAAAATAAAACACACAAACAAAACAAAACAAAACAAACCCCCGAAAATCAAAAAATATTCCCTTACCGCTTAAAATTTTCAAGTTAGAGTTTATTTTATTTCCCCTCTCTTAGAAGTAGATGCAGAAGGCTGGAGAAATTAATTCCAAAAGGGGTTCGCATTTAGAAAACTTCAGATTTAGCAATCAATTAGTCCGGCATTGTATGGAGCTCCGAAGGTGTAAATCCTTCCAAGTTTCTGGATTATTGACTGTTACGCTCTATCGGGTGCCCAATATCCAGACCTACATATGTAATACGCGTACCAAAGCAGGCATTTAGCAAGGTAAATTATAGGCCCCGAAAAAGCGTGTTAGCGCCAGTGCTGTGAGCCGGGCCCCTGTCCTCCCTCCTTGTCTTAAGCCGGGATGTGAGACCCCCCCTCCACGCCACTCGCACACCCCCCGCAACCCTGTCCGCGCCGGCGGGGGAAGGCGGGCTGCAAACCTGCAAGTGCCGTCGCCCCCGCTCCACAACGGAGCATTATTGAAAGAAAAAAAAATGCCTCCGAAAGCAGTTTTATTGAAGGAAAAAAAAAAAAAAAAACAACAACAAACCCTTCCCCGGGCTCAGATGTCAACTATTTTCCCAAGGAAGTTACTTCCCTCCAAAAATGCTAATGAATCTCTAAGGAAAAAAAAAGTTCTTTTTTTTATAGGTAGAAACAACTGTATAGGTATGTAAAGATCGATATCTCGCTGGTTTGGGAAGGCACACGCGGATGAGCACTCACGTACTAAAAACAAAGCAAGTAAAGGACAATGGGAAGCACAGACAATAATCAAAAGGAGATACATCCATATCTGAGCGTCATTTTGACCTTTGCGAGGCGAGGCACTCCGATCTGACGGCCAGGGACTCGCGCACGCCGCCAGTTCAAAGTGCGGGAAGGCACCGTCCGAAAACAAAAGAACGGAGCCGCACCGGGACACGGGCCCGGGGCCAGTGCGGGGACAGGGAGCCCGGGAACCCCCGGCCCCGGCTGGAAGGGGCGCGCTCCCGGCGCCGCTCCGCGGCCGCGGCCGCAGCACCGATCGGGGGGTGGTGGGGGCTGCGCGGGCCGGCAGGACTGTGGATTGGGATGTGGATTGGGATGTGGATTGAGAGGCAGACGGCGCTGCCCGCTCGCACGCCCCGCGCGGGGGGTTGCGCAGCAGGCAGCCTGAATCGGCCTTTCCGAGGGTCGAGGGGGGTGCGAGGGGGTGTGAGCCCCTTGTTTAACCATTCTCCCCCCCACTTCTGCAAATAGATATTTTGCAAATTCCCCATTTCGTTGTGGCTCTTTCTCTCCCTCTTTGCGGCCTCCATTCTTCCAGGTTCACACTGCCACCGCCGATAAGGAGAAGGAAAGCCCCCGGAAAAAAAAAAAAAAATGAAAGAAAAAAAACCCCACCACGACCCAAGATTTTGATTTACGACCTAATCAAAACATTATATCTTTGGTCAAGTGGCGCAGAAAAATGATGACCCTCAAGGCTTCAGCTAGGGGGAGAAAGAGAAATTCAGATTACTCTCGGAGTGATTTATGTCCTCTCTGAGCGGTCACGTTGATTTTTCATCGTTTGAGCCATTACACAGTAGACTGAAAAACTCTGATCCAATTTTTTTTTTTTTTTTTTGGTCCGGAATCGGTATATATTATTCTTCTAAATGTATATGCATATACTATGTATTATATATCTAATATTTCTCCACGCACACACATATTCTAAATATATATATATATCGACATTTTATATGTATATATATATATTTATATTTATAAGAGAGGACTATAAATAACCAAAGCTACCGAGAAGAAACGAGAGCCGAAAAAAGCGTGTAAAATACCGTGCCGAAACCCGCAGCGATCCGCTCGCTGATTTCCAAGCCCGTCCCGCCGAGAGGGTTTGGGCAGAAAAGCTCTCTCGTTTCTCCGGCTCCCCCGATCCCCGAGGGGGGCTCCCGGGCTGCCAGCCCTTCGCCGCCGTCACCCTCAGACCTTTCGCCCGCAGCCCAGTGAGGAAGAGGAGGAGAAGGAGGAAAAAGGGGACATTTTTGGCAGCTCCTGGCACTCACCGGGTGAGGTGTTGACACGGTGCGAAAAAACCGAGGGGAGCGGCGTTGGGTCGGGGAGGCGGCGAGGCCGGACAAGAGGGGGGGCGGCCTCCCGCCTCCCCCCGTCCCAAGCACGGAGGTTCTTTCTCTCCATCGACCCCCTGGCAAGAACACACGGAGGAAAAGAAAGCAGAAAGACGCGTAAAATACTAAAATAATTTTAAAGCCCCCAACCTCGCAACAAAATGAGAGAGATGAAAAAAAAATCTAATAAAAATGTGATGAGGAAGGAAAAAAAGGGGGGAAAGAAAATAAAAATAAGGGGTGTTAAAAGGAAATAAAAAATGAGGGGGGGGGAAGTGGAGGTTGGGGTTTGCCCACACTGCAAGTGGACCCACGGGAGAATACCCTGATTTCGTGTGGAGGAAGCATTTTCCTCGTGGGAAAGCGCGGAGCGCTGACCTCTCCCCTCTCCCTCTCTTCTCTACTCGTCTAACCGCTGGGGGGGAAGGACCCCCCTCCGCCGTGTCCGCCCACCCCCGGGCTACCTCGGCAGCTCCTCCCGACCTCACAAAGGCGCTCAACGAGCGCGCAAAGGCCGCTCAAGGAGCAAGCTCGCCCTCACCGCGTAGAATTTCCTCCCTGCCGCCCCCTGCGCCCCTCGCCACTTTACGCGCCTGCGGAATTTCTTCGTGTCTCGATATTCCCGCCGGATCCTGCGGCTGCCCACCCTCTCGGCAGCCCCTCCTCGCCCGCCCGGGGTGTGAGCCGATGGGAGGGCCGAGCAGCAATTCATCTTGATTTGTTTCAATTGTCTGGCAATGGCAAAGTTATAATCCTGTATAATTTCACGAACAAGCAGGTTGAGAATGAATGGGTCAATATTATTTAAAACAAAACACACGAGAGCACGACCTTTCCCTTCAACGACGTGTTGCAGCACGAAGTCGCAGGAAACTCGGGCTAACCTCTCACCCCCCGCGCTCCACGGGGTTGTGGTTATTTGGGCTGCTCTTTGTTTCTCTTCATGTCTGAAAGGGGGATTTGGAAATAGAAATGTAATATTACATGAAGGATCTCCCCGCTAAAGGGAAAGAAGGTGAGCGCAGGGGGCGGCAAAGGGGACAGATTATTTTGAACCGGAGCAGTTTGTTTGCAAGCTGGCTTCTTAAAATTCCCTTTTTTTTTTTTTCCTCTCCCACTCCCTTTTCTTTAATGTAATAAAAGCTTCCTTCACAGCAGGACAAATTTATGCTCGAGATGCAGCAACTTTGTGGCTGGTAATTCTCGAGTTCAATGATGGCAAATAATCCATTTTCTCGGGGCTGCGCAGAGGAAAAAATGGACCCAAGAGATCCAAGTCCCATGTTTCTCTAGTATGCAACGTTAGTACGAGGGATATTTTTTTTTAATGCGGAAAAAAAATGCCAGCATTTATTTGTATTGCAAAAGTACTACCCCGAGTTGCCAGAGAATGAGATCCAGTGTCAACTATCAGTCAATCATGGCAGACTAGTTGCTGCTGCACAGCTTGGCTCAGTAAATAAAAAATCCAGACAGAACTGTATGCTGTATATTTTACTCCCATGAAATAAAACACATTTTTTTTTCATGTTTGCTGAAAAGTAAAACAATAATATTGTACGAAATGTTATACACAGGGCATGTTTTACATTGCAATATCAGAAACATCATTGCATCCACCAGAGGTACTATTCTAAAACTGATATTCACACAATTTTTTAATAATTATATGTTAGAAACATACAGTGTCGCATTTAGTATATACATTCCCTTGCTCGCAAGCGAAAAAATCCTAATCGCTTCTGTGTAACATGCTTTATTTTAAAGCCTAACCTTTTAAAAACACTGTTGTGATATTACTAACAACTGCTTTTATAAAATTAATTTGACATTTCGATATATATACATCCTTTCAGTCATTTTTATGTTAACAATGCTAAACTTAAAAAATAACAAGCTTATAGTAACATTAAAATGTCATATCATATCCAGTCAAACATTTGTCCATATATATATATATATATGTCCTTGTAACTGTTGAAATACTCTTAGTGAAAGAAAGATCTCAGAATCTGTAGGAGGTCCTTTGAAAACAAAGGAACTATCTTATTTCAGTGGTTTCCTCTTTTTTTTTCCTCCTCTCTCTCTTTCTCTTCCTCTCTGCCTCTGATTTTTCCTCCTTTCTTTTTCTCTCTAGTGCCCATTACTTTCTAGTGAAATTCTCAGTCTCTGCGGGAAATGGGGAGGGATTCCCACGCAGTGTTTCCTACTTGGATATTTCACACGGGTCTGTCCACCGCATACTGGCAAGCGCTCAGGTTGGAAGCGGGGTTCTGCACACTGGCATAGCCAAAACTGGAGTGCTGCTTGGCTTTAAGTCTCAGACTCGCCAAGCTCGAGTTACATGTGTCCCTATAAACATACGGAGGTGTTGGAGGAGCATAAGGACAGGCTGGCGTTGGCACTGCAGAATTTAGGGAGGGATTGCTCAAGTTGTTCAAGTTATTCAGGCTGTTGAGGCTGGAGCCGGGCACCCCGGTGACTGCAGAAGGTACCATGCTTGAAGACATACTCATGGAGGATATGGAGTTTGGAGGGGAGAACATGCTCTGAGAAGACAGAGGGTTGACATTCATGGAGTTGAAAAAAGGAAAGCTTTTGGTGGAGAGGGAGGCGGAGGTCAGGCCCTTGGCTGCCCAGTTGTTGTACGAGTAGCCGGGGTACATGTCATCGTAGGGCTGCATGAGGCCGTTAAACTGCGGACCGAAGCCGTTTTTGCAGAGCTCGGCTTGCTGGTTCCTTTCTCTCTTTCTCCATTTGGCTCTGCGGTTCTTGAACCAAACCTTTGGAAACGGGGGGAGAGGGAGGGAGGGAGATGCGAGTTAGTCAGGAACCACCACCGCCGCCGCAGCCCTTTGCAGGTTCTCGGGGCAACAGCCGAGCCTGTCCCTATAGAAGTTATATATAAAAAGGTATACGAATAAATATATATATATTAATATATCTCCACATATATAGGTTCACCTCCTCCTCTGTGGAACCCTGCCCTGGGCCGGGGCAGGGATGCGCTGCCGGACAGCCGAGCATCCTCGGGGCCGCCCGGGTTTAGCAAGGCAGATTCATGGCCGCATCATTCCACTCTTACCACAGCCCCCCCGTCCCCCCTCCCAATCCCCCTGAAGCCCTCCACATAATTTGTGATGCTCTAATTCGCGCCACAGAGGCCAACGCTTCCTTCTTATTCTCTGTCTTGTCTCCTGCCCCCCGCCCCTTCATTTCTCTCTTGGGGTTTCCCCCCCCCCCCTCCTTCTCTCCTGGCTTTTTCCGTACTGAAGCCATCCAGGAAAAATACAAAAGTGCAAAACCGAGAGTAAAACGCCTGGAAACCCGCGGAATATTTAAGGCGATGGTACGGGAAAGGAGGGGGAAGCCAGCAACTAATAAATCGTCGCTTCAGTTTGTTAAAGCTGCAAGTTCCTCTAGCGTGAAAGCTTCCAGAACCGAAAACCACTTTCTAAACAAACTTGTTCGACTGCTCTTTGGGGGGGGGGAAGGGGAGGAAAAAAAAAAGAAGGAAAAAAATCACCATTTAACAACGTGCTAAATGAGATCTAAGGGACCCTCCCCACAGACAATGGGAAAAACGTGCCCTTTCCCAATCCACATCGGGGTGTCTGACCCGTCGGGCAGCCGCCAGCAGCCGCCTTACCGTGTGTATTGAAACCACCGCGGCCCCGGGGTGTTTGTGGTAATCTCCACCCTGGTCGAGTCGGGCGGGGGCCGCCCGGGCACCACGGGGACGGGCCCCGTCTGGAGGCACTGCGCGGACCCATACAAAAACTTCCGCGGAAGCCGCGCCGCCACCAACAGCGCTTCGTGCTCCCGGAGGACACCGGCCTCGGCCGGGCCCCGCTCCCGCCGCCTGGCTGCCCCGGCGCCAGCACCGCCGGCCTGGGGCTGAGAGCCGGCCCCGCTCACTGCCGCCCCCGGTTCTCACTGTCTCGCTTTCCTCAAGCGACCTCGGGGAGAGGATTTATGTGGGATTTCCGAAAATCTGGAGGTTCGGCCCACTTATAGGCTTCTTTTTGTGTGCGTGCGTTGGGGTTTGTTGTTTTTCTTTTTTCCCCCCAGCGCGGCGTTTGCAGGCGAGCAGGACCCGGCCGTGGTATCTCTGCAGCGCCGCGATGGTCCCATAAATCTCAGAGGGGGGTAGAGGGTGGAGAGAGACGCTCGTCGAATTGTGAAACCCAAAGAAATAGAAAATGCAAGGAAGGGCACGTTGGGAGTGCCTCGGAGTGAAGCAAAGGCTCTTGTGTATTTTACATCTTTTTCTCATTAGAGACAGCGCAGGTTGCAGCCTGTTCCAAGTTGCTTTCTTGGCTTATGTTTTCATTAGCGTTTCGATCAAAAGGAGCGGGACGCATTGCACGGTGAGGGCGAAACGTGCAGCAAACCATATTTCAGAGACACACAGAGAGATCCCAATCTGTCTCGCTTTGACAGAAATGTCCTGCTCTGCCCTGCTTTTGTGCAAAGGCTCTGAAGTTTACATACATGCCGAAATCGAAAGCAGCTGCAAACATTTCAGCCCTCCTTCCCTTTCCCAACCCTCCCTGACCCCCGCTGCTCTGAGCCGGGGTGCCGTGTCGGGACTTACCCTAACCCTGGCCTCGGTGAGGTTGGTCCAGACGGCGATCTCCTCCCGGGTGGACATGTCCGGATAGCGATTCCGCTGGAAGGTGGCCTCCAGCTCCTGCAACTGCTGGCTGGTGAAGTGAGTCCTCTGCCGCCGCTGCCTCTTCTTCTTGGAGGGGTCCTCGGGCCCCGCATCCTCGTTCTTGCTCTGTTGGCTCTTATCCTTCTCTGTAAGTGGGGGAAACAAAAAAAAAAACAAAGCGGAAAACGAGGGCGCCTCAGCCTCCTCTCCAGCGGCCGGGCGAAAGCTTGTCCCCAGTGCTACTGGATCCCACAGACTGCCCCGAACGCGACTCGATGCTGTAATGATTAACCCGCGCCGGCCTCCCGCCGCCGCGGCCCCTCCGCGCCCCGCGGACACCCACGGGCGGCTCCTCCCGGTGGAGCAGCCACCGCCGGGACAGCGGGACGGAGCCGCCTCTCCGTATGCGAGCTTTCTGCCTATGTGCATGCATACTACTCTCCCGTCTGCATACACGTAATTCGTTTTATTTGCTTATCTACACCCATATTATTCGCCCGCCTGTAAAAATATTCTTTGTCCGTATATACCCCTATTTGTCCGTCTGTGTCGATATTACTCTCCCATCAACCCCCACGTTATTTGCCGATCTGTATCCATGTAACTCGGATACCAGTATACATGCTGTTCTCCTCTCCTTACACATGTCATTATCTTCCTATACGCCGACACACAGACACCGCACGCGAAAAACCACGAAACGCATCTCGGCCCGGGTGCGGGATGCTCCCGGGCAGAGGGGCGGCGGAGCATCGCGGTCCCCGGGGCTGCCAGCCGGGCCGGAGCAGGACAGGGCGGCGGGGCGCCCGTCGGGCTGGGGTCCCTGCCTCTCACCCCCTCTTACCTGCGGCCTCGGGGCTGGAGGTGTCGGAGATGGTGTGCACCTCCAGCCGGTGCTTGGCGGACTCCAGGGAGGAGCGCGCCTGCCCCGGCGCCAGCGCCGTCGCCATGGTCAGCGCGGGCTGGTGGTGATGGCAGGATGATGAAGAGGAGGAGGAGGAGGAAGGTGAGGAGGAGCACAGCTTATTCCCGGCTCCGAGGCGCTCCAGGCTTAACGGGTCCTTCATGCAGTTCATCGGCAAAAGGACGCCAAAGTCTACGTGCGCGCCTGGGGGGTCGATAGGAGAAGGTGTGCGTGTGTCTATAGGTGTCGGTACGTGTAGGAGGGTCCGCGCAGCGCCCCCTCCGCGGACGCGGAGCAGTCCCGCCGCTCCGGGGGTCAGGGCTGCCGGCCGGGAAGCCGCGCCGGGGCGGGCGACGTTCGACTAGAGCCCGGGAGGCACGGCGAGCCTCGAAGCCCCCGCCGCCTGGGGGGGCGCGGCGGCGGCGACAGGAGAGCGGGCGAGTCCGGTCCTGTAAGAGCCGTCACGGCGACACGGCTGCTCCCCGGCCGGCGGCCCCCGGCCCGCCGCGGGGCTCCGCGGGGCGGGGGCGGCGAGGCGCGGCGGCGCTCCGCGGGGCGCTCCTCTCCGCTGCCCGCGCATGGACCCGCGCTGCGGCCGGCCCCGCACCGCATCAGCTCAGCCGCTTCCCTCTTGGCCTGACATCTTAAACCGGCGGCGGCCTTCCCCGCGCCGCACGTCACCCACCCCGCCCCGCACCGCCCCCGCACCGCCCCTTCACCGCCCGCCCCGCCCCGCCTGCGCCCCGCCCCGCCCGCGCGGCCCTGCGCGCCCCGCGCCGCCCCCCGCTCTCTCCCGGTGATGGGCACACCCGCCCCCCTCCCAAAACCTCCGCCCGGTGTGCCCCGCGGCGGTACTCGCGCCCAGAGAGCCCGGCCTCCGCAGCCGGCTCACGGGGCACCCCGTCGGAGCGGCTCCGAGCGCGTCCGCTCCGCGCCTCGCCGCACTCCCGGACCTGCGGGGGTGAGGAGCGGGGAGCTCGGCACACCCAGAGCCGCTGCAGCAGGGTGGAGGAAAGCCCGTTTCCCTCCTTATGGAGGGGGTGGAAAATAAATGGGACGGGGGCGCGGCCGGTTAGACGGCGGACCTTGTGCTGATAACAGCGACAATTAAACACAAACGACAACAACCTCCCCTCTGAGACACAGCTACGGAAAGCTTCACACCGCGCTCGTAGGTTCACGATCTTTTGTAGCCCCCGCACTCGCCGGCTTCCTGCTCTTCCTCTGACCGCACTGAAGGCGGAGAACACGGGGGAAAAATCCTCTCCTCGGTTCTGCCATTCCCGCCCCTTCCCTGTAACCGGCTTCCCAAAAGCTAGCCCCCAAGGAGGCTTTTCCACCCTGGTTTTGCAACTTACTCGCACAGTAATCTGCGGGACCATTCCCCCCTCTCGGTATGCACCCGGAAGAACCGTCCCGCGCCCCGGGGCGCCCGGAGCAGCCCACGATCCCGCGCCCACGCAAGCCGTTCACAGAGTTTGGCCGAGTCCCACACCGGGCCGGGCGCCGGCATACAAACCTCTCACACCCCTCTCCGAGGTCTGGGGACAGTACTTGACCCCTCGCCCGGCAGTAGAGGGACGGGCTACACTGTCCCGCAGTCCCCGCTCGTGGGACCGCTTATAGCCCCGGAATGAGGCTGCTGCGGTCCCGTGGTTAGCAGGAGAAAGGAGGAGCGGGGCTGTTTCACACGCGTCTAAGGCGGGGACAGGTTGTCCTCCCCTGCTGGTCAGGTCCTCCTGGGGCAGAGGAGCTGTCCCCGAGCCCTAACCCGCAAAGCCGACACTTCCCCGGGGGAGTCGTGGCCGTGGTAGGGATGGGGATTCCGAAGGAGCCCAGGAGCAGAAAATGCAGGTTTATTTCTCTATCTTCAATTTATCTGGCTGGTCACTGGTACTGAAAAGTTACCGAAAGCTTCCTCTTGATGTGGCCTTACACATGCGCATCCCAGCGCCCAAACTTTTCTGTATCCCGTTCCCATCCCGTCCGCCACAACCCCCCCACCCCTCCCTCCCTCAAGGGTCTTCCTTAGTCGCTGATTCTCGTTCGAGGTACGTATCACCCATCGCAATCTTAGTTATCGCTAAACTATACATATTACTTTCGCAGCCTGTTAGTAAAGAAGGTTAAATTAATTTACATTCTGCTCATTATCTGGTGTTTAAATGACGTGTTTTTATCCCTGAGATTTGGCAAAGAATCTCTTTCCTCAGACCCCACAGCGTTTCGATGGAGACAATGCTCTTACATTTGTAGTGGATTTTAATCTGATAAGACTCTAATTTGCTTAAGTCTTTTAAATAGGGGGTTTTAAATGATTCTAGCCGTTTTCTTATTGAATTTCCTCTAATTCCCCCAAGATCATAAAGTATATGTGTAAAGTAAATATTTCCTCCCTTTGCACCGGCAGCAGATGACCTATAACTAAGTCAATATGATTCCAGCTCCATTCTGCACAATTTGTTTACCAATCATATCCCAGTTTCTTCTTAACCTCTCGCTACCTCTGTGGTCCCGCACCTAGAACCACCCCCCCCCCCCCGGCCTTTCCCCACGGCGGGGCCGTGCCAAGACCGCGGGCAGGGGGCTGCCCCAGCCCCGGCCGAGCGGGCGCAGCCTCGCCCTCTCTGCGACGGACACCTGGGAGGGGGCGCTGCCCCTCTCCAGCCCCCACGTCGGGGTTATAACAAGTGTGCAAAGCCCTGGGGAGGGGGAGCCAGAGGGAGAGGTGATATGGTGGTATCTCCTCCTATCCGTTTTTTTTTTCAGACAGGGCAATGCATCCCTGTCGTAGATGACACCCAACACCACTTTTTTTTTTTTTTTTTTTTCCCTTCATTTTTCTTCAGTCATTTTGGGGCAATGCTGGTTTCTTCTGCCGCGACTCGAAACGGAAAGTCCCTCCCGCGTGCGGGGCGCAGAGTGCTTGTTACGCGCTTTATGCCCACTCAGGGCGAGCGCCGGTGCCCGCCGGTGCCCGCCAGCCGCAGCCTCGCCGTCTTGGGACATTTGACGGGGGCAGGCCGTTCCCGGCGCGCTTCCCCAGGGAACGGGGAGAGGAGGAGAAGGGCCCGGCCACCGCACCGCCCTCTTCACACCTTCCCTAGTTCCAGCCCCGCGTCCCACAATCACAGGCAGGGACAGACCCTCCAGCCGCCCCCGCGCCCCGAAAAGGAGTGCACAACACTGGCCCGGGCCCCGGCAGCCCAAAGGGAGAGGCTGTCGGCATTTCCTTACGTGCCTTTGATTAAAACTCCCCCAGCCCGGGCAGGAGGGGAGCTACCACACAGCATTAGTTGTCATGGTGACCATAAATCACGTAAATCCAAAAATACCCACCTATAATCTGAGATGAAGCTTTTATTTCCCAAGTGAAATAATATTTTAAAAGCTGTCAGCCAACCGAAAAACAACCTAATTGTAGTCACCCAGGTAATATATTAGCGGTAAAGGTTTCAATTAAAATGTCAAGTGTTTTAAAATTTTTTTCTTTCTTTTTTTTTTTTTTTTTTTTTTCCTGGTGGAAGCTCCCATCGCCTCTCGGGTTCGGGTCCTGACCACGAAGCCATCCCCGCCAGCTCACCCGTGTACCGGCTGTCCACGCCTGCAGCGTGTGGCTGCTATCTCCAAATAAAACCCCCAAAATATTTTGGGAATTGCTCTCTTCCCCTTTCGCCCTGCACTGCAGGGCCCGTCGGGGATGCGCCCCGGTGGGCTGGGAGGCATCCGCTGCCTGCGAAAAATGGGGCATCGGGGCTGCTCCCTCTCCGCTTCACCTTTTTAATTTCGTGGGACTTTTGGTGTGGTTTTTTCCCCGTTTGTTTGTTTGTTTGTTTGGGGTTTTTGTACGTGTGTGTGTGTGTCTTTTTTTTTTTTTCCCTTCACAGTTTTTTGAGCTCACCCGGGATGCCCGGAGTCCTCCCCGGTGCGGGAGGCGGGAGGGCCGAGAGTAGGACCGGGAGCTGAGCGGCTCGGCTGGGGGTGCCGGAGGGTGGCCAGACCTACTGCGGGTATTTATTTTCCCACTTTTCCTTTATCTCCTCACGAGATCTTTGTTTCTAGGCGTAATACTTTCCTAAATGGATAAATTGGTTCTTATGTAGAGCCTCCAACTAGTCCTGTTGTCTTTTACCTTTGGCTTGTTGTCTTTCGCCTATCTTGGATTACCGGGTATTCTCCTCGATGAAGAGCCATTAATTACCCATTCAGTCAATATTAGGAAGACTACAGAGCTTTTTACATAGGATTAAGAAGACATCAGATTGTTCCGTTAGTATATTCCTACTCACGAATAAGCTTTCGTTATACATTTAGTTTTCCCTGGAGTGAGGCTAACAACTGCTGCATATATTATTCTCAGACGACAACCGCGGAGGGGGAAAATTCTATAAGCGAAGAGCAATAAATAACTTCTAATTTGCGCTTGGCGGGGGGCGCGGGACGAGGCGCGCACTTTCCGCGGCGCCCCGCAGGGCCAGCGCACCAGCGGGGTGCTTGAGCCTCGGATAGCGGACATCCCGGCTCCACGTCTCGGGTCACAATTCCGGGGACAAATTTGGCCACGCTATGTGGAGGGGAGGGTGTCGCTCGGCTCTGCCTGGCGGCCCAGCGGCGGCAGCGACGCTCCGGCTCCGCCTCGGCCCGCCCGCTCTGGCTCCCTCCCGCGGGGGCAGAGGCTGCGCGCCCACCTCGTCCCGGGCTCAAAAAAGGCACCGGCGACCTTTGCTTTGCACGCTGCAGTGCCTTCAAAGGGTCTGAATGGAAAGCTGAATCAGCGTTAGGTTTTAAAGTTTTTGTTTTTGAAAAAGAAATGTTCAGTTACGGAATATTCAGACCAATTTTTTTTTTTTTTTTTTTTTTTTTTTTTTTGGCGGTAGAGTTGAAACAATCCATTTGGAATGCTGAATGGTGATATAAAACGGAATGTAATTTCAACATTTTATGCTGGAAGCTGCTGTTTCAGCAGATTCACCCAGATTATCGATTACAAGGAAGGACTCCCTAAGCAGAATTCACAGACCTAAAAAATCGTATAGATTACATATATCTATATACACGTACACACAAATAGCTTAAGCATCCTTTCCCTGCATAAAAATTATTCAGATAAACCCACCACTGACAACCATTTACGTGTGCCGTGGGTCTGCTGAAGCATGTGCTGAAGTTTTCCTGATTTTGTGGGACTGGTCACCCATCAGCAATATTCCCGTCTCTCTGAAGAAACCTGACACCCTCCGGGCTGCGTTTGACACTCTAGGCTGCAATAATATTTTCATACTTTCCCATTTTCCTTTCCTCGGCGTGGCCACGGACTCGTATCTTCTGGAATAACCCTCCCCCTCCGCGCCCCATTCCCCGCGGGAACCCGGCATGCCGTGTCATTTTGGAGCGTCTCCTACTGAATTTCGTTTCCTCCTTTCGTAGAACCATCGATTTGACCAAACAGTCGCATGTTTTGTTATTAGTGCCAGTGGCTCTAGTTAGCGATCATTCTCCTCGTGGCCACCGACGGTGCCTATCTCGCGAAATTACCTCACCGCCTTCGTAATTTCCAAAGACGAACTGCGACAGAGGGGGTTCCACAATCACCCCTGCTTCCTTCCCCGCCTCCCCCGCCAGCCAGCCCCAAGGATCAGACTTTTTGCAAAGTAAATCCCAAAAGCATGACGTCCTTACGGTCAGATAAGACAAAAATCAACGCGTATCGCGCGATTTTAAGCAAATCAAAGCCAAGACCCAAAAATCCCTCCGGTATCACGAGAAAACACCCGTGATTTCTACGATTTACAGCAAGCCGCCCGAACAGTTCAGGGCGTCTCGGGACTTGCCATTATCCGTCGCACAGAGGCAGGGACTGAGGCAGCACACAGGGTTGGTCCCCACATCTGCAGGGATATATTCCCATATCTGCAGGGATATATCCGTATCCGAGGTCGTCGCGCTTTCCCTTCTCCGTAAATGGGAACGTTTTAATGGTCAGGCAACACCGCGTTGCTTCTTGGACTCGGACGTATATTTTAATTAATGGCATTAAAGGTGTTTAGATAGCAATTTCCCCTGCAGCCCGGCGAGTAAAAAACAGACCGGCTGGTATGGTAACAAGGCAGGAAATTTTGCGTGTACTACAATAATCCAGGTTCATAATTGATGTTTAAGAAAATAACCATTTGTTTCTCGGCAGAGGAAGTTAAAGTTACCATGTCAGGGAGCATATGTGGATATTACTTTTATAAATACTTAGTCGAATAAAGCTGACTTGGAAGGGGCTCATAAATTTATTATATCAGAAAGGTCCCCACTTTCCCATTAGATCGTGCTAAGGGCTTTGATTAAGACCACCTGTTCATCAGGAAGAAAAGGCAGGGGAGGGTAAAAAGGCCTTTCTTATTTGCAAACCATATATAAAGCAATGTCACCCTTCCTTTCCACATTATTTAACACTTATTACTGGCCGAGGGAAAAAGTGCCAGACTCTGGTAAAGCCTATTTGTGCACAATTTAATATCGTGTATGTTTCCGGGATTAAAAATTATCGGCTCGTAATACTTTGGCGTTTGGAATTACCCCGGATTTTGCTCGCTAACCTTCCCTTAGCCTAAGCGTTTCTTCTTCTAGGGGTTTTGATGTCCAGCTAGCAAATCCTGTTTAAAGTCCCCGGGGGCGGGTGGACTCGGGAAGGGGACGTGGCCTCTCCTGAAATCATTGGATGTTATTTGAGAAATAGCGAGCTGTTTGGCCAAACAGGGTTAATACAGTATTCTTACAAGGAAGTGTTTAACCACGAGACCAGGAATACGTGCATTATTAATTCACTCTAGTTTCCTGTATTATTAATTCAGGTTAATGTATTTTATTTAAACAAAATTACGTTTATCTTGGATTAAACAGTCTCTCGAAATACAGAGCGCTTGTTTTCTTCTTTGTAATATGTTTGCATTGCTGTTTTTCTTTACCACCCTTCGGGCTCGCCTGTCAGACCCCCTGAAATGGGCAAGGGAAGAGAGGCAGGAGTTCGCTCTGCCTGCAGACGCGGCGCTGTGGGGGTGCCTACCTCTGGGGGCGGGAGAGGGCTGGCGGCTTGTTTACGGGCGAGGGGGTGGTGTCAAAAAATAGAAAATAAAAATAAATACGAGAGCGACGCTGCGGATGTCTAAACGGCGCGCTGACAGCGATGCTTTTTTGGGGGACACGCGCTGGCGGCGGGAGTTGATGCGCGGCTGCAGCCGCGGGGGTGCGCGCACCCCCTTTGCCCTTTCCCTTCCCTCTCCCGCGGCCGCGCACCTCCAGGCGCAGGCGGCACCCGGCGCCCAGCGCGCCGCCGGCGGGCAGCAGAGGGCGCCCTGGCGCCGCGCAGGCGGGCCCGACCAGGCGCTGCCGCCGCCGCCCCGCAGCGCTCCCGCGGAGCGGCGCGGAGGGGCCGCCGCGTGTCACCGGCACCGGGGGGCGGCCGCTCGGACACCGTGCTGCCGGCGGCCTCCGCGCCGCCCTCCGGCGCCTCGCTGATCTCCCCCTTTGGATGTCCGCCTTCCCAGAAAAAAGTCGCTCGACGGCGGGGGGCTACACCCCTGGGGACGGGGACACGGGCCAGGGGGGACAGGGAAGAGGTAACTGGGTGGGTGGGTGGTCAGCGCCCGACGCTGCGCAGCCCTTCGCGGAGGCGGCGCCGCTTTCCGGGGGCCGGCCCGCCTGGCTCCACACCCGCGCACCGCTCCGCACGGCAGCAGGGCAGCTGTGCCTCCGGCCCGGCGCGCTGGTGGTGTCTCTTACCTAGCTGAACACAGGCGGAGACAAGTTTGCGGCAGTTGGACTCCATTACCCGTTATCTGCAAAAGATGAAGGCACCGGAGTTTTAAAACAATTATTTTGGGATTGAAAAATACATGCCAAAACCCGAAACCTAGCCGCCCCGGGAGCTACGTCGCAATGATGCGGGCTGGATCCCGCACCTTTCTCCAGTGATATACGCAGAGTGTCCCCTCTCCCTGCGTCAACCTTGGGTCCCACATAAATCACACCACAGGACAGGCGCAAACACCCGTGGCTGTTTCCCAGCCCGTCGGACCGTCCGGCCTCCCTCCACCTCCAGATATTTGGGGACGTGTAGGAGAGTCCCCTAACCTCGTCACCGTGCTCTGCCGCGGGACAGGCGGATCCCGGCGGCAGGGGTGCCGTAGGGCAGCGGGTACCAGCAGCCGCTCCCCCACCGCGGCGGAAGTTGCGCGGCAGCGGCTGCGCCTCCGCGCTCCCCGGCCGCCACCGCCGCCTCCTTCTATCTGAGAGGTCGGGCAGTAAAATCACAGGATTAGTGCCTGATTGAGATGTCTGTTCGTGAGATATTACAAAATTCATTATCACAGCTCTCTACTAACTCGATATGAAGTAACACAGATGGGATTTTATTAGTCCAGGCTTCAAATGTTTACTTATGATAATTTCAGGGGAAATTTGCATGTCACCATCATTTCGGTAATCTTTCTTCTTCTTTTTCGCTTCTTTTTTAATGTCTGGACCGAGCGCATTATTAGCTGGTGCTTAGAAATCCGGCGGCCTGGAGCCGAGGCATGTTTGGGATGAGCAGCGCCAGACGCAGCACCTACCGAGAAGGCCCCCGGCCCTGCCACCCTCTGCCGAGCAGGCAGGATAAGGCCGTGAAAAAAGGGGAGAAAAGGGGGGGGAAATAAAAAAAAAAAAAAGGAAAAGAGGGGGGGTTTAAAGGAAAGGGGAAGGTGCAGTTATCGGGATTCCTCGGGGTCATATCGTGACATGGCGATTTATATTCCCAGCTGAACGACGCCAGAGAGGAACTCTGCTCCCTCCAGCAGCCGGGCCTAGCACAGAGCAGTGCCTAAATTAATCGGGAAGGTGATTAAGAGAACCTTAATTCTTCGCCGATGGTCCTTATTTCGGGATCGGTCTCCGTCAAGATTAGTCCTGCGTGACAAATGCCCTCCCTCGCGGCCTGCCTCTACGGCTGATTTATCTCACGAGTGGGTACACACAGCTCCCCCCACGTACACGCACCGCCACCGACGGGAAGTTTTTCCTCTCTATTGAAATGCCGGTCTCCTCGGAGAAAAGTGCCTCTCTCGGACGAATTATTATTCCTTCCTCGCCCGTATTGCTCCTTTCCCTTTCTCCTCTCCGTATCCTCTTAATTTTTGTTGCAAGGCACTTCGCAGCACGGGGCCAAGGGGAGCGTTTTCCCATTGTCTCCAGCCCGGCGACTCAAACGAAAGCAACTTCACTTGTTTTTCCACTTCCCCTTCTCCGAGTACCCAGATTTAAATACCTCCGAACCTCTGCGCGGCCCACAGCCCCAGCAAACGCACCAGCCGTGAGACCTTCCCTTTCTCCACGGCCGGGCCCTCTCAGCAGCAACCTGCTCGGAGCAACTGCAGAGCGCGGACAGGAAAGAGGTGTCACACCGGATTAATTTTTTTTTTTTTTCCTTATGGGTATCTATCACTCTTCCTTCGGAAAAAAAAAAAAAAAACACAATTCCCAAAAAACTGGAGTCGCCTGGCAAGGATCTCAGCACCGCCTGAAATGCTGTGGTCCGTGATTTTGGCGGGAGGCTTTCCGCCAGAGGCCCGCGGCCGCTGGCTCTCAAACGAAAGGGGGTTTCGTGCGGGGCCTACCCTCCGCTGTGCCCGCGGGGCAGCCGTGCCCCGCCGCTCTCTCGCTGGCGGTGCTGGTGGGTCCCAGCCGCAGACCCCGCCGCCGGCACGGCAGACCCGCCCGCATCGCTTTTGGGCGGCCCGAGCCCGTGCCGGCGCCGCTGCCGCCCCCCCGCCCGGGTCCGCGTCTCCGCGGCAGGAAGGCGCTGCCTGCGCGGCCGGTTCCTCGGCGCCCGCCCCGCCGGGGGAGGTGGGGACCAGCACGGCGGGCAAGCGGCGCGGGGGCAGCGCTCGCGTCCCTCGCTGACAGCCCTGCGGGACGGGCCGCAGCCGCCCGGGAGGACATCAGCAACCCGAGCCCGCAGGACCCTGCCCAGCCGGCCCGCGATACCACCGCTCGTCCCGGGGTGCGCAGAGCCTGGACCTGCCGGGTTCGTAGCCCCGCGCCCGTCCCGCCGATACCCCCCGAGCCTTCCGCACTCACCGGGGCCGGTTGCGCTGCTCGCCTCGCTGCTCTCGCTGCTGGTGCCTGTGGCTGGCGGGGGCGGCGGGGCCGCGCCGGGCTCCTGCGCTGGCTGCGGGGCCGCGGAGCCGCCGCTGGCTCCCTCCTTCCCCGGCCCTCCCGCGCCCCCGCCCCGCCCCGCCCGCCTCCCCGGGCCCTGACGTCACACAGGCTCCGCCGAGCGCTCCCCGCCGCCGCGGGGCCGGGCCGGGCCGGGGCGGGCGGCTCCGCGGCTCTCCGCGGGCACGGGCGCAGCGGCGGCGGTGGCAGCCCCCGTCCGCGAAGGGGGCAGGGGGCAGGAGGAAGGACAAAAGTCGGCGGAGGCGGCGCGGCGGCGGGCTAGGTAGCCAGAGGAAAACCGAGGTGAGCGAGGACGGCTGTGGCCTCTCCGCGCCCGCGCAGGGCGCGCCCTGCTCCGCCCGGCTGGGGAGGGGGGCACAAGTAACTGTGGCCGAAGTTTCCTGGGCCGGGCCGGCGGCTGTCCTTGCACCAGGTGTGAAGAGGGATCGGCAACCCATTGGGAGAGGTCTCGGTTTCCTGTTTTAACCCACTTTTTTTTTTCATTTTTTTCTTACTTCTTTTATATATATATATTTGATTTTTTTTCTTTTTAATTCGGGGTGTTCTTGTTCGTGCCTGTATCGGTAGTGCAGTGCCGGGATAACTGAAATCCTGCCGCTCCTTTCTATTACTCGCCGTACATCATTTACGCACGATAGCGAGAAAACGCTACTCTCTCTTCCTTTTCCCCAAAGCACACCGAGCTGCCTCCAGGGGAAAATTTATTTTCGATTTTGCGGCGTGTTCCGTGTTTAAGAAAATGTCGAAGTCGGATTTCTCTATTCAGATCAAACTAAAGCTATCGCTTTTTCTCGCAGCATTTCCGCGGCTTTGTTTATAGAGGAAACACGCAAAAATAAAATAGGCACTTTACTAACTCGGAGGCTATACCTGATCTCTTTGTGGCTATTTTTAAATTATTTCAGCCTGGAGTGAGTTTTAGTTATTTATAGCCGTGAGCAGGGGGCTAGCCAGTCATTGCTGGAGGGGAAAGCGAACCCTTGGAAGAGGCCAAGTTTTCCGCGGGTCGTTAAGTCAGCGGCTCCTGGGGAAGCCCAGCCGCAGCCGGCAGCACCGCGGCTCCACGGCGTGCTCAGAAAAGCCCTTTGATTGTGACGCCGCAGCGGTTGCCGCGCCAAGCGGAGGGGGTGACTTTCTTTCGCAAGAAATGAAATCGTGTGGGAAAATCTAGGGAGAAATAAATTAGCTAACTGCGTCCTTGGCTACCTGCGTTTCCATCCCTGGGAGCGCTCTGCCAGGTGAAATCCAGTTTCTCCTCGCATCCGAAGAAAAAGCGCGAGTGAGAGGATCCCGGAGTTCCTACCTCTCACTTTTGTTTACCCGGGAAAAGCAAAGTGCTTGCGCCGGTGTGCATCTTCCCCACACCCCCAGCCCCGTTGTGTGTTGGGCAGGGAAGGCTGGGACGCCCGCCTTGGCAGCGCGGCCGCGGAGCGGGGCCGCCCGCCGTTCATCGACCGCCTCCGCGCCGGACGGCAGCGGTCTCCGTCCGTCCCGGAGAGGCTAAAGTGAGCAGCTGGTGGGAAATGCAAATGGCTCCTGGAGAAACATAAGATACTGGATGATTTTCATTCCCTCCTCGAGTGTGTGGAAGGAGCTGGACATACGTTTCACGCTCCTAATCCTTCTTTTACATTTTTAGTCATACTCCTATTAAACAACTAATTAATGCCTAGAATCACCAGGGAATACATTAGACATGCTGCCGTGGAAGAGGGGTTCCAGGGTGTCTGGAAACTATGGAGCCGACTTAATACGAGGATTTCAATTTTTTTTCCCCCTTCTGTCAAAGCAATAAATGTAATAATAGATTTCAGGGCGAGCAAAGGCCGCGACGGCTGTATTTATAGTCTATCTCCTCCCTTTCGCCAGCGCACTGACAACAGCTTTAAAACCCCCGAGGAGGCTCGGGAGCCATTCCCCGGCGGGCTGAGGAGGCAGTGGCGGGGGGCTTGCAGCTGCCCCGGCCCGGCTGGGTCACGAAGAGCAGCGCGGACAGCCCTCCGTCCTGGCCCCCAGCAGGCAAGCCGGCTTTCCGAACCGCTTGGAAAGAGGCTCAGAGTTATTTATCGCCCCGACACACGGAAAAGCTGTTTTCTTAAAACCTATCGCGACTATCCGTTTGCAGACACCTGGAGCAGCCAGCAGTGCTCCCGACTGCGGCGGGTGCCGTGGGGCTTTTCCCCGGGTGATCCCGGGTCACAGAGTGGGTGAGGCAAAGGAGAACCCGGTCAGCTTCCCCGCTGTCCAGGGACGAAGGAAGGAAGGGGGGAAAAAAAGGCATAAAACCTCCCCCAAACAAAAAAAAACCCAAACCCAAAAAACCCCAAACCAACCAACAAAAAAACAAAATCCCAAAGCCTATGTAGCGGTGACTGGGCGCAGAGTCCAGCCGTGTTTCGGGAAGCCCTCAGCGTCTGGCACAGGCCGCCAGCGCTGGGGGACCGGCGGAAAAAGGAGTCATCCTCCAAAGTGCGCGGTGGGGCAATTCACGACCATTTACTTTCTTCATTCCCGGATTATGATCTCAACCCTCGCAAGCAAACCCTCCCGTCTCCCCCCAGCCTCTCCTCCCACCTCTCTGAGCTCCTTATCTGTCAGCAAACGAGTATGTAAATACCTATAGCTGGCTATGTTTAACACACTCAAACATTATTGATTTGTTGGGCTGCTAGAATATTTTCTTCCTGTCCAGATCTGGTTTCAAATTGCTCATTCAGGCTGTTCGTCTCGATGTTACAATACAGTAATTGTTAAAAAATTAAGCATTTCACATGGACCCATTGATTTGCATATAAATTAAAATTATTACGCCTCGCGAATTCCAGTGTTTTATAATCATTTCGAAATTAGCGCTTAACCACTTGATCTGAAAGAAAATATAAATGTCTGTATTGACTTACTAATGAATTGCCTAATTAAAACGTCCCGAGGACGTAGTTCGTTAGGATGATTGTTAAATCGGAGCACATTTGGGATAGGGATGACGGTGCGAACCGGAGCGAAGCAACCTCTGTTAACACAGGGTAATATAAGCAGTGATTCCCATATTTATTATTCTTTGCTTTGATCCCTTACCCCTCTTCTATTATTTCTTTTCAAAAAATTATTTATTTACTCCCTCTCTCTTTCTTTCTCTCCTTCTCTTTTTTATTTATTTATTTTTTAATAATGAAGTAAAAAGAAGAAGAAGCGCAAGTATCTGCCTCTGTGCTCCGAGCCTGTGGTTGCCGCTTCCCGAGCGGGCGCGGATGTCCTCGGCCGGGGCCGCTCTCGGCTCGCACCTTCCCGGCAGCGACCGTCTGCTGGAAGCAGGGAAGAGCAATCAGAACCGGCGAGGCCCGTCCCGCCGAAGAGATGCTAACACGGCACTTACCTTCCTCATGAAACTAGGGATAAAAAGGTAGCTCTTCCTAGGAGAGGCAGTCCAAAGGAATGCGAGAAGTTCAGGGAAAAAAAAAAAAAAGGAAAAAAAAAAGAGAAAAAAAAGGGGAAAAAGAAAGAAAAAAGAAAAAAAAAGACCGGCGGTGCGAAAATCTGTAGCCTCGGGGGCTAGCCAGCAACCCCTTTCATTTCAAACACTTATTGATTTGCTGTTGTCATCTTTGGCGACGCAGAAGGACACTTAAAAGAATTTCTGATGGGGCTCTGATCTGAGAAACGAGGTGACCTGACCGGGCTCTCACCAAATTCTTAATTACCACATCAACTGCCTTAAAATAATAATAAAAAAAACAAACCTAAAAAAAAACCCACCACGGAAAAAAAGGGGGTGGGGGGGAAGAGCAGGGGGAAAAAAAGGGGGAGGAATATTTGACAGCACTAGAGTTTGCTTATCCGAACTTTTTTATCCACTCAGAAACTCTCCTTGTCTCCTGCTCCCACCACTGTAGCCACAGCCTTGCATCCAGGTGCCCCCATCCCCTCCCGCCTCAGCTTCTGCTCCCTGCAGCCCCCCGCTCTCGGTCCACCGGCGCAGCGACCCGACCAGCCCGCGGGCGCGGAGCAGCCGCGGGGCGCTGCGGAGGGGCCAGCGCCGTGAAACCGCGCTTCCTCCCGGCGGCCAAGGCTGCGCGCACCCCCGAAGCTCCCTTTTCTTCACCCAGACCGAGCGCAGGTCTGGGAAGCAGCCTGCCGTGGGCCAGGGACGGGAGCATGGGAAGGGAGTTGCTAAAGAAAACACTTCAAATGCAGCAGATCTCGGAGGAGAAGGGGAGAGAGGTCAGGACAAGGGGGGTGTGTGTGAGTGTGTGTGTGCATTTGCGTGTGTTACACTCGGCCAGACATGCAAGCCTGCGACTTGTCTGCAGCCAGCTGTTTGAGTGTCATCAAAACTAGATGTATACACTTCGAGCAGGGGAGCAAAAAGGAAAATTCAGATGAAGAAATGAACATGAATAACATATTGTCGAAGGCACTGAGAGGCAAACAGTGTTTGGTGTTGCTTGTACACAGGCATACAATGCTGACAGATGACAGCATGCTCTTGGCTGAAGAGAAATACACTGCCTTTGTCCCACATGGTGTACACACATATGCACATTCCTTCTTCCTACTCTGGCTGCTGTTTCTGCAGGACAAAGCAAAACCCATCCTTTATATGCATCATTATCCCCCACCCCCTTTTCTCTTTCTATTTCTCCCCCACCTCCCCTCCTCCCCACCACTCCTCCCATGTGTGGCTGTTCTTTATTTTAGTATCAGAAAGCTGAGGGATGGGATTAGCAGCTATTTTGGCATCTCTGATTCTGTCCACCTCACAGCAGTGGCTGGACCCAGGCTGTGAAAGCCCAGCAGGCTGTTGCTTAGCATTTTGTACCCTTGTTAGCTTTGAAGGGGCATTGTCCTTTCCAAACAAATGCCAGTCCCACCAGATCACATCTACTCATCAAGTAAGGCTGGTGACGTCCCTGTTTTCTGTGTCTGCCATCCCTTCCCCATTTCTAGTGGGTCACCAGCTCGAGTATGGCAATCAGGACTGTCTAATTACACCTGAGTCTTACGCTCTCTGTTGAGCCTCAGCTCCTCAAAATTCTGGTTTGTAGAATGGCACCACCCATCAGTAGGAATTAGCCTAGAATTCGTTCTCAAACCTCATTGTATGACTTCAGTCACTTGTGACAGAAATTCTCGGCTCATAGCTTGCTCACATCCTGCATCCAGTACAGTGTACTTAACACGTCTGTCTTCTCCCTACAAGCCTGACGCTTTGCAATACTGTCATTGAACTTCCTTCTCAGCAGTGTCACGTTGTAGCAAAGGGAATGAATGAAACCACCCCTTGTTATCTTACAGGAACTGGATTCAAATCTGAAAGATTTGGGAGTTTAGTAGACAAACCCTAAAAGAGGTGCCGCTTGGATTTTTTTTGACACAACTCTCTATGTTGCTTTGAAAACCTTTTCCAAAGCTTATAAAAGCCCAGGATCTCTGTATAGTTGCTTAATTTATTTTCATCCATACTTGGTAAAATTAGACCTTCTGGTAAGTGCTGCAGGTGTAAGCTGAAGAGGATGTCACATTTTTCAAAAAACAGGTACTACACTACAACAGTGCTGCCAGTGTTGGAGTGTCACGGTCTCCCTGTCACTTTCATCTGGAAAGCAGGCAAGGTGTCACACCTCCTGTCCGTCACAGCATGGAGGGACCCATCCCTCATGCCATGAGTGCAGGCAGTGTTTGTGCTCACCCTCTTCAGGGAGCCTCCGTCATGCTCATCAAGTGACTGCTTCTCCTGTGTCTCACTTGCCTTTGTTGCTTCCACTCCATGTCTCAAGCTGCAAAATGCTCCACTTAAAATGTGTGATCTCTGGCTGTGGCCTTTGAGTGTTTCTGAAGGAGAAGGGGGAGAAATGATGCCAGAATGACCCTAAATTATTGGTATGTTGCGGTTTTGTTACAAAACAGTACTCTTTCTTACTTTGGGCGCAACACAATTGTGATGAAGCTTATTGAAGCAGATGAAGTAAATGTGCATTACTTGGACTTTGCTCTCCTCTCACACATGATTTCACGATCATTCAGTGTGATGATGTGCAATCGATCCATTCCTAGGTCTTGGTATCTTTGCTGAGCTACACATGGCTGAAAAGGTAGATGCACACTCAAAGTATCTGTCTGTGCCTGATCTCACATCATTCCTTACAGCAAACCTTTCTATCTCCTTTCTGCCTTCTCTGTCTGGGCTGTCCCTGTCCTGGTGCGGGTCCCCCACACCCTCAGCCCCTCACCACATTTGCCCCCCCTCGCCACAGAGGCCCCCGGAGCACATCTTCTATCCTGGCTGATGGTATTTTTTTGGTAAGAATGTTTGGGAAGGGGTGCTGTGTGTGCTTTGAAGTTCTGATGTGAGTTTTTGGGATGTACAGTCAGGTTTTGGTAGGTGGCAGGACTGTTGCACTACCTGGCCTTTGGAGATGGCCGGAGCTGGCTATGACGGGTCCTGGGCGGCTCATGGCTGCCTGAGGGGCGGCTGCACAGCAGCCTCACTGCAGTCACTGCTATGCCTCCTCCCCCATGGCTGGGACATGTACAAACCCACTCAGGAGTGCAGGGTATCACAAACCCCCTTCCCTGCTGGCAGTGGGGTGAGGAGAAGGAGGGGAAAATCCCACCCAGCCTAGGAAGGCCTAGCTCTTGTGTTGGAAGGGACACCTGTCACTGCCTTCCTCTGTGGCGTGAGGTGACGGGATGTGGCCAGAGTCAAGACAGGTTTCAGGGCCTGAGGATCTGGCTGAAAGCATGGGAAACAGAGCTTAATTTAACAGTTTAATTGGGACAGCCTGGTAAGCCCTGTCGCTGTGAGGGAAGGCTCCAGCCCCAATGCGCCTCACCCACCGGGAAGGACTTGCTGCCCCGGTGCCAACCCCTCAGCAGCACTCCCACCAACCCAGGGTGGCTGCTGGGCAATCAGAATGGCTGGTCAGGCTGTGTCCCACCCTTTGGAAAGTCTCCATGCTTTAGGAAGGTTAAAGTATTAAGTAGCATTTGGGGAAATTGCTTGAGGAAGGGCAAAGGTGGTGGCACCCGGTGGGTCGTTCTCTGTCTGGGAGTGTGGCCAAGCTCTCTTACTCACTGTAATACACTGTGTCCAAGTGCTGGCTCCTTATTAGACACTGCATTTAAAAAGTATTTCACTTGGAAATGTAATGCTAAATTTTCTTCACCAGCTGAGGGCTGCTGCCATACTTTATTTTTATTTTCCCCTTCCCTAATTTTATATGGAGTTATTCTGACATTCTCCATCAGAGAAGATGTTGAATGATTTCAGAAAAATATTTGTTCTGATGGAATTTATGATGTGATCTGCTCTTCAAATTTATGGTTAGCTTGATGTGGTAGGTTAGGTAAAACGGCTCCTGATGACATTGCGGCAATCACATAAAGCCACATATTTAAGCATGTTTGGACAGCTTACCAAAAAGTGTTTGGAAACAGAATGTGGTATAATAAAATAAAGAATAGAGTTGGAAAGATTGCCAGGTTAAAAAGCCCCACAGAGACCAAAGCCTAAGCTAAAAGACAAGTTTATAGGTACACTGTAGGAATGTCTTAATATTCCCCAGGTAGAAGAAACACTCACTTTGAGGTAAAACTTGAAGAGAAAACACAAAATGTTCTTGCTACTAATTTTGGGGAAAATTTTCATTTTGGGAATGAGTGTGCTCAAATCACTCCAGTAGACAAAAAAGCAGAAGAGGAGAACTTGCCAGCCACATTTCTCTGCTTTCAGGAATCTAGCTTACTAGGAGAGGAGTGTGTCTGCCGGTTCTGTTGGTGTTCCACCTTGCTGAACACAGAGGCAGCTTGGTGCAGCAAGAGGCAATCTTCTTCCCAGCTGCTTGCACTGGTGGAGTTGATAGAATCTCCTGAGGACAGCATGCCACATAAACCCGTTCTCCATTCAGCTGGGTCATCCCTTCACCTTTGATTCTAACTAGGGGTGCTCCATGAACCATCATGGAACACATTTGTGGAGTTGCTCATGATAACTACAGCCATGACTGAACTCTTTACACACCTGCCAATCTCACTTTTTTCCCTGTCTGCTCTCTACTGGTCTTGTTTTGAAGGCTTTGATCATCCTGGGCAGGGTTTACTCACGCCACTGTTTCTGGGGATGAGAGTCGTGCTGCCTTTCTCTGTTCAGCATCATGCTATTTAAAAGAATGTAGTCTCCATGTAAACTTCAGGGAGAAAAGAAAGAGACCTTTTAAATTTGGCAGACTGCTGGAGACCGAAGGAGATTTTTCTGCAGCTGATTTATCTGTCTCTGCCTGCTACTGAGCAGCTATAGCACATTTTGGTTATTGTTTTCTCTCCTGATTTCTGAGACCAAACATTTTCACACAGCCTATTTGTCTTCAGCTGATTTTTCTTTTTGCCTCAGAGCACTGGGAACACGAGGGGCCATGAAGACTTTGTGGCAATTACCTTCTCATGAAAGGAAAGCCCAAATTAAAGCAGGGAGGCTCAGAAAACACAGCATTATAAGAACAGCCAGGAAGTTATTTCTGTCTTCTCAGATTTTAAAAGCTACTGAATATACCTGTGATTATAAGAGAGCTGTAGGTCAACAAAAATTGCTGTTAGTGCTTTCATTATAATCTCAATTGTTGGGAGTTTACTTAGCACAAACATTTGCTTTGTGGTGAAAGTATGGCATGTAAGCCTTTTGATCTGCAAGCAGTAAAAAAAAAAAAAAAAAAAAAAACACCAAATTTTTTGCTTTATTTTCATTCCCTCCAAACACACTTTTATAAACTGCGTTACAGCATGAGCGATCTGATGTTTGAGCTGTAAAACATGGCAAGAATATAGATGACATTGGCCACTCCCCCTTAGCTTGGTTTGGGAGAAAAATCTTTTTAAAGGGGATGATAAGATCTCTTTTGAGTGTGCTCAGTAGCAGACTGCACTCCTCTGCAAAAAGATGAGAAGCCTGAAATATGGGCTTGGGCTTTGGCTCATATATAGCCCTGTGAGTGATAGGCAGAGACACTCCCTCCGCAGCTCTGAGAGCTGCAAAATGGCAGAGAAAGGCTCAAAATACAGTGAACATGAAGATTTTAAGATTCTTGAGTTCACACAGGGCAAGGGACCAGTGAAAAGTCCTGAGCTGATTTTCTTTTTTTTCCTTTTTTTTTTTTTTCCCAGTTATAAAAGCTCCTCTTCTCCCGCAGAAAAGGAAAGCAGCCCACTTGTTGCTTCTCTAGGCCTTTCCAAAGAAATCAGCAATGCAATGCTGAACAGCTGGGCTCCTTCTTGGCACTTTACAGACGGGGGGGGGAGAGAAAAAGATTTCTAGATACTTAAGCAGGAGTTGCAGCTGCTGCTGTGGCAGCAGTTTTCTCGTGAACAAGCAGGTAAGGATTTTTGTAGTGCCCGGGCAGGCTGAAGTTTCACAATGGGCACAGAAACGGGCACGATGGGCAGCAGCACCACTGCCTGCAAAACTCCGTCCCTGCCTGGTACCTGGAAAGGCCGGTCAGTGTCAGTTCACACGGAGTGGAGGCTGCGGCTGCCCAGACAGTATCAAATGACAGGCTGTTTCTTTACAAAACCTGTCTGTGGGTTTTCCTAATCTGCTGAAGCACAATGAAACACATCACGTTCCACTTTTGGGCTGTTTGTCACGCCTGCTGAGCCATGGTACAAGCAATAAATAATCCCGTATTTGCAGGTGATATGATAATATAAAAGGAAGGGGTCTTCACATCATTTAGGCATTCCTGAAGGGTGCTTTTTTTGTCCTTGGAAGGATGAACTACAGAGTTGATTGTGCTCTTCCTATTCCATCACTCTGCGAGAGGACTCAGTTTTTTGAGACTTTTTCCTTGTTTCTCTGGTCTCTCTCTCCTACACCAGCTTTCCAGATTTTTGGTCTTGCACGTTTTCTCCAGATTTCCATTCTAGAAATGTTTACACACAGTTTATACAAGTATTAGAATTCAGCCTTATGCATTTTCCTAGAGATACAGAAAACTCATCCTAATGCATAACCTTACCTTGCCCCGTATGCTACATATCACTGAAAAAGATACTTTTTTGTTAACATGTAAATTTTTAGGAGAGAAAAAATTTTATCTTTCTCTTCTTTTAATAGGTTACTGGCTTATTAAAGGGTGACTTTTTTCCTTGAATTTCTGTGCTTCAGCACAGAAAAGTACTGCCTTCCTACTTAAAATTTAACATTGTTATAGGCAACCAAAAATATTGGTCTTAGGAGGGGCAGCATGAGGAAAGCTTGAGTGCAAGAGGAAAACACAGAGTAATGATCAACAGCACCATTTCCATAACTGCTAACACCTGTTAACTCCAGTCAGGTGTTGGCACTTTAAATACCAACCCTAGGAGGGCTATTTTTGCTGGGTTTGAGGGACCATTCACCTTGGGAAGCTGAAGATTTAGGGAATCTTTGCTCCATTCCTAAAATCCATTGCGGAGGAAGAGTTGGTGTCAGCAATTCCATCTGCTTTCCTTCCGCACTACCCCCTCTCGCCTTCCTATCCTTAAGGCTAGTGTAAGTGTGTATGTATATTTACCAGAAAAATTTGATACTCCTGGCTCTTTTGATGGATTTGATGTTTGCTGGATTTTTTTTCTCTTCTGCTGAGGTAATGTTTAGTTACACAGACTTCTAAATAATTCCTGATAAAGAGTAGAACTGGGGTTTGAGCTCATATCCAGAAAAAGTCTTTAAAGCTAAGTAGCTCAGTTCAAGAAGGTATGCTGTGAATACCTTAAATCCACAGAGCTGATGTTTTAGCCTAAATTCTCCATTTCTTGGGTGGCTTAATTATATGGGTGGTCAAGTTAGTTTGCATCTTCTAGAAAATGCATTGTGCAAACTGGAGGGGACCAGCCTATCCTTGCTGGTGGAATGCCAGCTGTTTTCTGACTGGTTAATATGACAGAATGGGAGTTAGGAAGCACATATATGCTTAAGGAGTGGATTAGACTGACCTATGATCAAGAAGATTCTAACAGTGGCTGATGTGGTTGATAAAAGCCTGTGGACTGGTCTTATTAGCAAATATTTCCACTAAGCATAAAACTTCTGTTTTTCTGTAGTCTCACATTTTCCTTCAGTCCTAGATTTGGTGATTTCTCTGTCTATCTGAGATGTTGGGTTTCCTGGTTTATGCTATCCTTTCCTTAGCTCTTTAGCTGGCATAAGATTTTCTCGGACTGGGAGCGTTCGGATGTCTGTTTCTGCTCATTGGTACAACTCATTGGTCTTGTGTTTTTTTGTGTTGGTTTTTCTTCTTTTTTTTCCCTCCTATGAAAGGAAGGCAAATTAGGTCTCCTTTTCTTTCCTCCCCTTTCTGGCTTTATAATTGGTTTCTTTGATACTGTACTGGGCATGTTTAGCTTGCTACATTTCTGACTTAATAGTGTTAATATCTTGAATGTGTGTAAATGCATACACAAGGGAATTGTGCTCTACTTTTATAAGCAAGTAACAGAAAAAATTAGTTAGCTTGATCTTTCTTATTTTATTACTATCTTAAATATGTCAAACTCTTCACTGTTTCCTTATTAAAGGTTAGACAGACCCAGTTTTAGCAGTAACATAAGAGATGGTATTTTTTTGACAAAGTAAAGCTGAATTTTAATGCATTAGGGACCTTTATGTTAGCAGGTTAGTATTTAAAAGATTCTTAGCAAACCTTGGATTTCTACATCACCAAGCTGTCATATTATACAATAGGTTTTGTTTCAAGTATATAAAAATGGTTTTTTGAGATTAAAGCATATCTGTGTGTTCTTGCTGAATAAAAGAAACTGGTTGTACTAATTCAACACACACTGTTTGAAAATAATTTTTTTTGTGTGTAGGCTAGAATACCAATGGGGTATCAGAAGGCTGCTGCATCTTTGAGGGTTTATTAAATGTACTTGTAATGTAGATGTTAGACTGTACCCTTCAGTTTTGTAAAAAGTCTGACCTGAGGGAAGGGAGGGAAATGTAATAATAAGAGTAGGCTTAGAAGCGTCAAAATTAATGCTCAGGTGCTTAACTTCTGATATATCTGGTATAATCTGTAGATGTGCTAAATGCTTGGCATTCTTATTAGTGTCAATGAAATAAAGATACTGTGGAGTGAAAGGGTTATAAAACTTACTCTTCTTGATCATCTAGTTATGACAACAATGCTACTTTTAATTTTTCTTAGCTGATTGCTACACGAGAAAGTGTTGAAGTAAGAGTCTAGTGTTTTCTCCTATCTGCAAAACAGAAATACCACACTTTTTTGGTAGTCTGCAGCTGTGAACCCTGTAACTAGTGAAGAACACAAATGATTTAACTGTAACTAGAACACTGAGGTTTTTTTCCCCCCTTCTTCTTCACCCCTCCTCCCCCACACCCACTTACCTTGTGTTCTTGTCTATAGGATTGCTATTAGGAAGAATAAATGGGATTTTGGGTTTCTGCTAATGTTTATGACCTAGCAGTATACTGACTTCTCTATCGTTGTTTGAAATCTTAGATGGTTTCTGGTGTACCAAGGCTATTTTAAGACTGAGATGCTTTGGTTCACGTGCAAATAGAAGCTGTCAACTGTTCAGCAGAACCAGGATACTTTCAGCTCCCCAGCTGAAGGCTGCCATGTACTTTCAGCATGTCCTTGTCTGTCTGAAAAAGTTCATAGCTGGTTAGTTGAATGACATGGAGGGACTTTTTTCTCTCATTATGCAGCTGGTGCTAACTAGTGACTCAGTAGTGGAAGAAAATGATGAGATTCAAGAAGGAACAAAATATTGATTTAAGGCCCCCAAAAAGGCCAGATTGGGAGGTTTCTGTAAATTGCAATTCAAAACCAGAGGACAAACTCCTGTTTCATTTTCTGAATTGAAATTCTCTTATGGTATCAAATTAAAAATATAACAGTCAAGTGGCCCCTTGCTCCATCTCCATAGTACTTAAATATTTGATTGGACACTGTTTTAGATATAGTTTTCTTTGTTCAGAAATTGTTCTACTCCTACTAAAGGCAAGCTTTTTTTGTACAGGCTCAAAGAGGATTCCCAAAATTGCTAGTTGTCTGTGAAAGGTTGTCTTTTTTTTGGTTTTTCTTTTTTTTGAGGGGGGGGTGTCCCAAGTAACATACCGATGGATGTTGTATTCCTGCTGAGTATTTTCTGTCATTTTACAAGTGTGTTTTTAAATTAAGCATCTGCTAGAAAGTAATGGTAGTTAATAACTTAGTTTCTTGGCCAGGACAAAGTTTAGTTTCCTTTTGTTATTAGTTTTGTGTCATCACAGAAAGTAGACTAATGTTATTTTGAGTTTGTCTTAGGTTTTTTTTTCCAGACATATTGGGCTGAATAGCTCAACATAACAAATTATTCTATGTGCTTTAGTTTCAAACTTTTCATGTAGAATCCAAGTTTTAGCATCAGGATTCAATTAAATGATAGTTTGATTTGACTGAAAAATTAATGGTCCAGAACTGAAACTTTTTAGTATTTTTTAAAGTTCTTATTTTCAGTACTCCTGTTTTGAATAAAAATCTGGACTCAGCCCAGTAACATAAAGCTACATGTTCTCTCATCAGCTAAACATACATAATGGTTAAATTTAACAGTGATTGTTTTCTCATTGCTTCTTTTGGCTGCATAGGTATCTTTCTGCATTCATAAAATTAATTCCCTGGCCATAAGTGCCACTATACTGGCTTGCTGTGAAAAAGTTTCTTGCTACTGTCTGTTGTCCTTTTCAGGAAATAATGATTTACCAAGTACAAATCATATTCTATAATTATATGTCATCTTCAATGACAGCTTGAACATTCAACTCCTGTTTACGCTTGAATTGGACATATTGATTTTTCATTTTAATGATAAACAGATTGGCACGTAATACATTTGACAATACATCTGCTTAAAATGTGTTAAGATCGCTGAATGAAAAGAAGGGTTTGCAATGCAGGCTAGTGGAGGCACTCAAGCCAAAAGTAGAATGAGGATGCATGCTACTCTAGGTAATTCCCAACAAAAGAGTTCAGTCTCTTTAATCTGGTATCACAGCAGGCATATTTATAATTGACTTTTATGGCTTGCTTTTAATCTGTCTTCTGGCCAGGAGAGATTCTGCAGCCAAGAATACTGGGAGTATTTAAAAAAAAGTTATTGTGACTTTTTTGAAAAATGTTTTTGAGTTTGAATTTTGATTTGTTCTCACAGAATATACTACAAATAAAAACAGAATTTGGCCTAACTACAGAGTTTAACCTCTTGTTACCTGTGCATTCAGTCCTAAATAGTTGCATCTTTGGTGTTCTATATATCTGTGTGTATGTACCTTAACGTGTTAGGGGAACATGTACTGACTGTACTAAAAACACCTTCTACTAAACTGTTGCTTTTGGATAAAGATGAAAGTTTCCAGGAATACTCCAATTGGAATACTCCAATTGTAATGGTTTACTTAACCCACTAAAGTTTCTTTAGAACTTAAACCATTACCTTAATTTTGAGTTCTTAAACTTTTCCTGTGGACTTGCATGTAAAACAGAGTGCTTGACTTCATTATACAGTATCTAAATGTTATGTAAAAGCCAGTTATCCAGTTTTAGTTTTAGCAGGGACTGTGATGTAAATACTTGTTTCCAAGTAGAGTATTCCTATCAGATACCTGGTATTACACAAAAACATGGAAGTATATATATATACACACACATAGGGACACTGTGTGTGCACTCAAAAGCACGTGATTGGTAAATGTTTGAAATGCTGTGGATAGAGCAGATTTAACCAGAAAACGACTGACATCTTTTGACAAAAAACCCACGCATACTGTAATGGTGGAATTGGTTGTGAACGCAGCAGTGTCTCATGTGAAAATATACTGAAAGAATGTCTAAGTATTTATAATAAAAACTTCATGGTTTGTAGTTTGCAATGCATGGAATTGAGAGCTTTGGATAATCTTGCTATTTGGACTTCTGTGCTTCCTGTAACAGAACATCTTGAGGCCCTTCTTGATCAGTAAGGCCATCACACATGTTCTGTCCCGAATGTCTTTGTCCATAGTGACTTTTAAGGCTATTTCTTTCCTCAGACTTTCATAATTTGAAACTTGAAGATCAGTGGTTCATAGTCCTGTACCACAGAAGAATGTATTTTGTATTTTTAGACAAAGCATGAACAGCTCCAGAGCAACAGCAGTTATTTTATGGTTCAAAGTGAAGTGAATCTGAATGGTTTCTCTTTACAGAGCCTTTCCTAGGCTGTCTTTGGGAGGATGTGTGTGTGTTCAGGCTTGGTTTTTAACATGAAGATGAAGCAATGATTCCTCTAAGAGCTCTAAGGGTACCATATTTCTGTGGTTAGTTTGTTGGTGGTGTTTATTCTGTTTGAACCCCATGCTCTTCACTTTGTGACTTACTAGGACTTTTCTGTACTTCTATGTTTTCTTTGATCTCATTTCCTTGTATTTTCAGGATGCTGCTTTTATTGGTACTGCTGTATTTAATGATACAAACAATAAATCCATATTCAGGTTCTGTGGTCTTTGAGCATGGCCTGTCATGACTTTACTTGCATTTCTGAAGATTCAGAGAATATAAGACACTATAGATTCAGTATGTTGCTGTGCTTTATTCGGCTGCTATGGTGTGGAAGTAAAGTATCCATGCTTGTCTGAAAAAGAAAAATAAATGTAAATTGAGCATTGACTAATTGTGGTCAGCTAATAGGGAAGGTGTAGAGGATACTTCAAGAAATGTGGAGATCTACAGATGGTTGATTTTACAACAGAAGGGCATTTTTCAATTAAAGAAGGAACCTCACACCTAAAAAAGAAACCCAAAAAACACCTGTTAAAGAAAAGTATAAAGAAGCAAGGAGCTGCTTGTTATACTTGATCGTATACAGTGGTGTTATATTGTATCTCCCAAACAAATGTACCTTTCCTGCCAGTCGGGTGTCTGAATTGGGATGGTGAGGATAAAAAAAGACAAGCTTTCAGGCATATAAGCCTTTCTTCATGCTTGACTAGATGCAGCACACAATTACTACAGGTTCTATAGGCACATGGGTCTGGTACAGTACACTTGTACAGCAGTGGTATAGGCTTTTTCATCTAAAATGTGCATTTAAGTGTATCGAACAACAGAGATAGTATCTTAAATTTGTTCTTAGTAAAATATGTCAGCTTATCTTAATTTTCTCATTAGTGAGATATATGATAAATTACTGGAGGCTTAGCTACTGTGGCATTATTTATGTTAACTGATACAGCATAATAGTGTGATGATGAAAGGACCTGGGAGAGGAAGAGGGAAAGCAGACCTTGGACAGCTATCTACTGAAATGAAAGGAATCTTGACACCCACTCTGTTTTAAGTTGTTCTCAATTGCAAAAGAGGCATTTTGATTATATTACTAGAAATTAATGCATACCCCACCCCCCCAAAAAACCCTAAACAAAGCCTTCAACACCACCCCTCCCCTCCCCCAAAACAACCTACCATAGCAAAGCCTGGGGCTATGTCATCACTTGACTAGGCAGTTGAGTAGCTGTTTTGACTTGGATTTGCATCTAGTTCTAAATAGCAAAATTTAGAGTTGCCATTTCAGATAGAGATTCTTACTTTTTTTTCCTTCTGTGACAACGTCCTGATATCTGAAAAAGGCTAAGAGCTCTTTGGTGAGTCGGTGCCGGGCTTTTGGTACATAGCTCATCAAGGCAGAGATCTAAATGCCAACTGTGAATAGTAAAGAGTCTGTACATTCTATTAAAATACCCTTGCTAGCTACAAATAAAAGGGTAGGAGATGAGCCACCTGGCAATGTCCCAAGTACATCTCAGGTCATGGAAGCCTCCTGGCAGAGACAGAAAGAAAGAGAATTCATGTCATATGTGATTGTTGTTGAGGTGAGGGGTGAAGTATGTGTGCATTACTTGGGGGGAATGTTGCTGTTTAGAGCACAGCTCCAGAAACAGTGGAAAAAGATTATTTGGTTTATGACTTGTGTTTGGCACATAGCAATGAGTAGGAATCCTCTTGGCAGACCCCCTGCTCCTCTTCAGAACCACAAAAATAATAGAAATAGTCTGTAGGAAAAGGAAAGATGGAGGTTTGTAAAGGGCACTTGAAACTGGCAAAAGTTAAACAACATCAAATAGTTGAGCTGAGCCCTCCCTTCTCCTCCTGGTCTCCTGCTGATTTTAATATGATTTGGTTGTTACTTGAGTTGTTCCTATAGTCAGATTACATGTGGGTATTTATAATTATCCCTGCTATTTCTTTTTTTTGTGGATTTTTTGGTCACACTTGTATGCATTTTGTCTCTTCAGTTATGTTGTAAACCCTGAATGGTGGGGTGTGGGAAAGATTAGCTTTCTCTCCACTATGACATGGGTCTAATCTCTGGAAGGTGTCTTTTCGCTGTGCTTAAAACACACGAGAGCAGGAATGAGGATGACTGGTTTTTAGGTACTCATGTTCTTCTCAACCATAGCTGCTTCTCTTCCTACTAGACTTTCAGAGCCAGTGAAACCCTAATTCTAGTCTGGTTGGCAGTCTCCTAGGGTGCCATACTGTGGAGTGGGCAAACACTTCTGTTGTTTAATTTGTGGCTGGGCACAATGAAATCAAAGTGGTGCCTGTTACTGTGATGCTGGATTGGAGAGCTGCTGGACCCTGGTGCATTTGAAATATGAGTCCAAACATTGCTGCTTGTATCTTTTCCTGCTTAAAGATGCCTGCCCACGTGTCTTTTTGCTCCCACTGCCTAATTCAGCAGCTGTGAGCTGCAGGCAGTAGCACATGTGCATTGGCTAAAATAACCAGCCAGCCTCTCCCTTTGCTCTTGCCAGAGTCTCATGTTGTTGAAAAGAGTTTTTAGGATCAGATCCGTCTTCTCAATTTACATTATTCCTTTGCCCAAGACCAGCAGGAAGGCCTCATCAGGGTGGCCTGTCCTTTTATTCTTTTCTAGATCAAGTTCAAAAAATAGTAATTTGGGGAATTTAGTACAGTAGCTAAGTGGTTCTTATTTTAAATCTAAAGTAGTATTACATATCAGGAAAATGTCTCTTAGAAACAGGCTTTAGGGTTTTTTTGTAGTTTTTTTTAAGAGCTCATTTTTATTTTTACTCTTTTAAACATCTTAAAATACTATTTGAGTTTCTACATGCCTTTCACTTTACTGTAGGAAGCAAGGGCTTTTGTTCTTCAGTTGCCCAGTGCAGACTTACAGGCCAGGTAGGTAGAAATGCAGGTTGCTTGCTATTCTCTTCAAACTGATCCCATGTATGTGAATGATATGAATATTAACTTTATAAATGCAAATATCATCTTTTTAGGGAGAGAGCCTGGACCCTATGCCCAGAGCAAAATGCACTCTCCTTTACCTGTGGGCACTTGCTTGTATATTCTGGTCTGAACATACTTATGCCAAGATGCATCCTGAATCAAATTTTTATTATTGAATTATAAGACCCTGAAAACTGTTTTTATAATGGATATGTTGAAAGGCCATCAAATTTAGGACCTGGCAGAGCTATAATTTTACAGGCATTAGGCATCTGAAATAACTTTGTCTAAAGATTACACCTGGATTTGTCATCCGTTTTCTAGGAAATACTTGAACTGTGTTTTATGCACACAGAAAGACTTACTTCATAATATAAGGAGCTCTGAGATTTATATTCTAATATTCAACAACACTTTAAAATGTTTTTTTCATTCTCATAATGGAGCTGTCATAAACTATGTATTTTAAACATATCAAATGGAATTTATGAAAAAATTCTACATGGAATCTTGTTTCTGCATATTTGAAGTGGAAAGTGTCCCATAAGGTTAGGTCAGCTTTTTAAAAACCACGTCTATTAAGAGAGAGTCTTGTAGCTTTGCTTATTATCTAAGTAGTTGCCTTAAATTACATTTTCGTCTATGAATGCTTGATGTGCAAGGAAGATTCCCTGGGGCTGCATCTTGCACTTTGGGGGGAAACAAATGAAGAGCTGCTGTTTCATCAAACAGGCAAAACACTTGCAATATGTTTGGGTGCAGTGGAAGAAATTCTCCTGACAGGCTGGAATGAAGGCAAAGCCTGTAAGGAGGTTGTATTCCAGCAAAAGGATGTGTGTCCAATTCCTGCATCAGCCAGCTGTTGATGTGCACTCCCTTGACATAAGGAACAGCAATGCATCACTGTCAGAATGTCACGCTGGCTTTTAGGGGTCAATTCTATGTTGCTTGGATGTCTTGTAGTGACCAAAGTTCTGTCATGTAGAGCAGTAAAAGGGTTTTTTTTTTCTTTTCAAATTTTACTTCAAGCAATGCTATACCTCCTGTTTCTGAGGGATAATCTGTTTTCTCTATAATGTGGACAAAGTCTTTTGCAGAAAAGATATTGAAATGCTTCCCTTTGGTTGCTGTAAATGGTATAGAATGGAGAGCATGTTACCTGCCACAGACCTCTGAGCAATAACTCAGTAATGTGACTGAATCAGCTACATAATCCCATTGGACTGCATTCTCAAGGGGTGTCAGGAATCAGTGTCTTGGCTAGGTCAGACAATCACAGCGTGGCCTAGGTAGGGTGCCTGTGGCTGTACCACCACAGAGTGTAACACAGACCCTACACTAAATGTAGGCCCAAATGTTTCTGGCTGTGCTGGGATGTTCTGTATCTATTTTCAGACAGATGCTCTTACTGCAGACTTAATTAAGAAGAGTCACTGTATGAACCTTACTTTTCTGTGCAAAGTTCAGTTCAATGTGTGTGCGCTGTGGGGGACTTGGCAGGGGGAGAGATATGGGTAATAAATGCAGGTCCAAATTTCACTTTGTTTTCATTTCTCTTTAGTTGGGAAGTTGGGATGATATAGGTGGTTTAAAAACCTCAAACATTAAGGCTACTGTAGAGTTAAACAGTGGTTGCAGAGATTTCCTGTGACTTGGGAGGGCTGCTGTTACAGCAAGGAATATCGAGGGGAAAGCTCTCATTAGTTGAATATTTAAGTGAAGTGTGAGTTGAACCACACATGAATTTAGCAGTGTAAATTATTGTAGTGATAATATAATCCACTGAAGAGACGGGCTTTGCCATCATTCTTGTTGGTGATTAATCACTTACCAAATTAGGAAGAAAGTGTAAGGAGAGTTGGTTATATTGCTACTTCTCCCAGCAAAGCAAATAAGCAGTGGTTGAAGGAGTTACCTACCTGTCTGTGGGAGGTATGTGAGTAGAAAGGAGGGAGGAAATTGGTGACTCTTAATAGGTGATGTATATTCAGTGTATACACTGAATATAAAAAACCCAGCATCTAAAAACTCCCCTGTTAATTTTTCCTCCCTTTTTATCAATAAAAATGTTATTGATCTTGTAATACTTACTGTATCAAGTTAATTCAAAAAATCAATTTATTTAAAGGCTAAAATTTGCATATTTGTTTCTTACATGCACATTTTGGGAGCTTTTGTCTGCTCAGTTCTTGCAAATAGGTAAACTTTCCAGCTGTCCAATAAATCATGACCATCTTGCTCTAAAATCATTTACTATCATCAGGGAAGATAATGTTGTCCACTTTCTTAAAGTTCTTCCCTACTTCTATCATTTTTTGTCAAATATCATTCATATCTCCATGTTCTCTTCCTGATGAGGAAAATCCATTTGGAAAGATTTTGGAAAAAATCTTGGTCCTCCTGAGGATTATGACAAAGTTTTCCCTGCAAAGCCACAAATGCAACCCATTCCCACAGAAAGTAGTTAAGCAGACAATGTGGATCACCACCTCATGTTCTTGTGTAGCAGCATACTTGCAGTTTGAGAGAGGACTGGGTTTTGTCATGCATGACCAGCTTGTGGCCTCACCATGGCTGTGTGTTTGGAAGGCTGCAGCTTTGGTGTATACCTGTGATGTGCCAAGTAGCATGGTCTACTCGAGGAAGAACCAGCTGAGCTGAGTCTGGGAGCAGCTTCCTTGTGTCAACAAGGTACTGGACCCCATCAGTGTGGGTCCAGCACTGTGCTGAGGGGGTGCTGTGGTGCTGGAAACCCTTGTATCACACTGTGTATGGAGCATTACTGCTCTCAGAATTTGCTCAAAAGGCCCTGGAAAAGGTTGTTGTGTTGCCTCATGTAGGATCTGCCAAGCTTCTTGTAGGCAGAGAGGTGGGAGTAGCTTTATTATTGTGCTTTTGCAGATAATGGGTATGATAGTTTGTTTTGCTCAGAACTCTGCTGCAGGTCTCTATGACAGAGCTAGGAGATGGGTGTGCTCAAATCTTGGAGTTCCTTACCCATTATGACTTTACCAGTTTAATACGTTTCAGATGTAAATAATCTGTGTTGACTATTTGGCTGATGAATTGTTTCACACCTGCTTTCCCCTGCTTTTTTTTTTTTTTTTTTTTTTTTTTTTTTTTTTTTTTTTTAATGGGTGGAATTATCTGGGGAAAACTGCAGATCAGGTGAAGTTGGAACCTGAATAGCAAGTGCCAAATAAAAATGATGGGGAGTACTAAATATAATACCTTTTTTCAGCCTGTGTAATACTTTAATGTCTCTTCCTGGCTTGGAGAATTTTATCCAACATTTCAAGTGTCCTGTGAGTGTGTTAAAGTATGTTTTGTTTTGAAGCCATAATAACCAATGTTTGCAAAATATGCACCTTAAATTTTATTCCTAAATACAGAGATGGGGAAAGAACAGAATTTAAAAACATAGAGTGCTGATGTTCTCTTAGTATCAACTCTAATGAGCATCTTCTTGTGTGCAGTCTGGCAGCTATCAATTCCAAGCCTAGAAGGGCTCAGAGTCTGCTAAATACCTGAAATAAAGCCAGCAAACCACTGTGAGCAGCAGGGATGCGGGAACAATCTTAAAACCTCCTGCACCTGCCACATGTGTCCAGTCACTGTAGATCTGAGTATGAAAAGCTTGCTGGATACCTGTGGGAGGGTTAGGCACACTTGTGCTCCTGCTGCACATTACATCTGTCAACATATCATATCTGTTGCTAGATTTACATGGCGTTACTGACAAAACATACTCTGTTTGTGCTGCCTGTCAAAGGCCTCCTATTTATTATTATTGTGCTTTTTTTTTTTTTCTTTTCCCTAGACTGCAGAAAAGATGGGCAGACAGCTCTCCAGCTCAGCTACCTGGTAGTGTGAAGTAGCTGTAATATTGGCTTAACCCATGGCTGAAAGACTCCTCTGTTGACAGAAGGTCACCAGGATGGCACTTCTGCTGCCTGGAAAGGCTTCTGCTTTCCTGTTCTGTCCAAGCATCCTTTCCTGAGCAAAAGTGAGTAGGCTGTAACATTTCAATGTGCTAGGAACTCCTGGCTGCCAGAAGTGGACTCTCAGTCCATGTGAACCTAGGTGTGAACTATTGTGCATGGGACTAGCCCAGGGATAAAGGAGAGAAGATGTGAAGGTGATATAAAACTGCTGCTGCTTCAACTTTTCTCCTCTGAGGAGGCATAATAAAAAGACAGCTTAGACTTGAGGCCAAACTCTCTCCAGTGGGGATTTTGCCATATAATTTTATGTGTTGGGGATGAGTGGGAAATAATATAAAAGAGGGTGACAGGTTAGGGTGGGGGGCATTTGCATCAACTCCTTGGTATACCTAGTTCAGATGCCTAAGGTATTCATTAGTTTCTCTTTTATTATTTAGTTCCTGATTTTTAGATAATCAATCACACCTATCTGATCCAAAGGAATATAGGTTTTAAAGAGAAATGTGTTAATATAAGGCAGTGAAGCCTTCAGATCCTCAGTGCAGAGAGGTTATGCCAGCTGCTGAATGAACAGTAAAAGCACAACTTCTCTGAAAAGATCATCTGAAGTTTGAACATTGGCTGAGTTGAGTGGTGATATGGTTTTGCGGTGCTGAGGTTAGCACTGTGCATCAGTACCTGTAAAACTGCAGTGCTGCTCTGAAGGGTATTTGTCCCTCATGAGAAGGTTAGCAGCTTTGGACTGCCTTTAGGCTTTGTGTACCAGCAGTCCCCTTTCTGACAAGCTGCTTCTCAGCACTTTCCAAGACAAGCATGAATTTTGACAGCTCATGCTATAACACTGCTCTGTGAGGCTTTAAAAGATCAAGTTTACTGAATGTGGAGTTTATTGCCCCAGTGTTGGTAAAAAGTAACCATTGAGTCTTCATGGAAGATAAAACTTAATATTGATATTGGTGACCACATCCCCTGCAAGATGTAAAATTTTTCTGAACATCTTAGGCATTTTTGACCTGTCTTTTGATAATAATCCAAATATTCAGCATCAGTGTTGCCAATCTTGAGTCAAAATTCCGGCTGCTATGGCAGCCACTCCTTTAGTATTGTTGGATGAGAGATTGTGGAGATGTGATCAGCCAGGAGAGCCTGTGGTTGTTTGGTGGCAGTGGGGTAAATGTTTAATAAAAGGACAAAAATAATCCTAGTAGGTGTTAGTTCATTTGTCCCTGTTGGAAAATGAAAGATGTAGTTCAGCTTCCTCTGTCTACATCTGTCTTCCTCTGTCTATATAAAGGAAGTAATTCCAATAACTTCAAGCATTTAATACATAGATTTTGTGTCTGGTTTAATTTCAAATATAAAAATTTGTGCCAGGTGTTCTGTGGGTTTTTTCCAAAAGTCTTAAAACAGACAGCCAAATGAACTTGGGAGATTAGTGGTTTGTGCCTGAGAGGGAATTTTGAGTGGCAAAAATCGGCAAGTTCAGCTCTTGCAAAAGCTGTGGGCAGTGCTGTAAGCACTGTAAAACGAGTATTATAAACCTGAGCAAAGTCAGAGCTTTGTAAATGCATGCAGACTGTCTGAGGATCTTGGACAGATGTTTCAGATGTTAAAACAGGATAGGCTTTGCCCATCCAAACAATCTGTCACTGTGCGTGTGTTCAATAGGCAAATAAGAGGCAACGCCAGCTTTTTTCATGTAAATCTCCAGGGATTTTCCTCTAGGGTTCAGAGCTCTGGCAAAAAGCTGTCTGCAAGAATAATTAAACATGTGGGGGGGGGAAGAACCCTACAAAATTTAAACAAAATATCCAGTGCACAAGCACAGCATACGTGCTTCTTTGAATTCAACGTATCAGTGCTTAAAATTAGAAAAAAAAAAATCTCTCCTATAAAAAGTTCCTTATAAAATTAGGTATTTTGAGGCAGTCTAAAGGAGCACATAGTTTTGTACTGGGAATTGGTCTCTATCCAGTATGCTTTACACGTATTTGTTGAAGGATACAATGCACTTGTATTATTGCACAGATTTCATTCTTGGATGATTTCCCCTTTGGCATACTAGTGGCAGTTTTTCATTGGTTATTCATTTATATTATTGATTAACACCTACTGGACCAATTTATTAGTGCCTCTGAATCCATTTTAAGTATCAGGGTTTTCTAATGGAGAAATATCCCTAACAGAATACTAACATCACACTTGTAAAACATTCATTGACTTCATTTATTTTTACTGTATGTAGCATAAGCCATACATCAACAAGTAGATGTTCTGTTGTTGTAGATCTCCAATTTTGCAAGCCTTCTGGCTTTTTTGATATGGAAATGCTACCTGGAGCACAAGTGAAATCTCTTCTGTGAGACTCATGGGGCTCCTCCTGTCTATCATGGAACTGTTAGCAGTCCTTCAAGGAAAATTTTTCCCTGTTCTTGTCTACTTGCACATGCCGTCTTGCTTGTTGTGTTTGGGGAAAATGTGGAGATTGTCTCTGTTTGTATCTCAGGGGGTATGGACTGAACCAGTTAAAATGAGACAGTTCTCTCGTTCTTCTGGAGAAACTTAAGCAGAGAATGATTCAAGTACTTGGCGCAGTGAGATAATTCTTCAGGAAAGCTCTTGGGTCAAGGCATTGTAACTCTATGACATAAAAGTACAGGCTGTATCTTCAGAAACTTCTTATGGGCTGATAATATTAAGTACTCTGGTTTAGGATCATGTGTTCCCTATTGTTGTTCTTTGGGAAATATCTTTGCACACCACTAGGTACATATGTATATATATTTTTTAGTGTTTGAGTTGTGAAAAACCTTGTGCGCATGTGCCAAAATTTGTGATTAAAGGCCTGAAAACTGAATGGCAGTGAAATTCTGCCAACCTCCAAAGCTTAGATGATGTTGTTCAGTACATCTGTCAGCAACCTTAGCCTGTGTGTTCCAGTAAGCAGCCATCTAGTTTGTTTTCTTTATTAGCAGCTAAAAATTGTTTAACTCATAAATTTCTACCTCTGCTGCAGCTAGTGATTGACATGCTCTTGATGATTGACAGGTGTGTGCTTACAAGTTTTTTGCATGATGCCTGGGGCAGGTCTAAGTATATGGGGGAGAAAGCCAGGGTTCAAAAAAAGGTATGAATAAGGCTAGTGTTCTGAACTTCAGCTGTTCTCCTCCAGAATGGAGTAATACTAGAAACTGTCTCTCTCTGCATTAAACAAATGTATTGCTCTTGGACCTTTCTGATCTGAAGTGCCTAAACCAAATAAACAAAATGTTAAATGTAACAGATAAAAAGAAATGACCATAGTTAGGGAAATAGCAATTAAGACAGAAAAAATAATTGTGGACTTTTTATACTCTAATCCTTCAGTAGTTCCCAGATCTCCTTCCAGTAGACCGTTTTGGAATGGGACTTGTACTTTACCAAGGGCACATAACTGGTCAGAGTTTGCAGTAGAGCTGTGATTTAAGACACAAACAGATGCAGGGCAGTAATGTGGCTGCGGCAGATGAATAGGTGATGAATCAGGAGAGCTTTGCATAGTACAAAGGATAAATGTTGTCAGTGCAAGTTGTCCTGTTTGGTTTTTTTTTTTTTTTTTTAAAGAAACCTCATTTGGGATGTGCTCTTTTCACCGAATGAAACGTAATGACTGTCTTCTGACTTGGTAACTACTTTGAAACTGGGTAAAGTGTAGGTTGCAATTAGGAATTAGTATTTACTGAAGCTGAGCATGCAACTCGTGGTGTTATATTGCTTTGAAGCCCAACAGTTTGTACTTGACACATTTCATGGGGTAAAAAATGATTATTTTAGTAACTGAAAGTGTGCCAAAAAAGTCATGTGAACTTGAACTTAAATTTTATTTTTCAATGTCCTATTTAGACAACAGTATGGAGTCATATAGCGCAATGAGATTTGCAAAGCAGGAAACCTTTATGCTAGGATATTCCCTGACCTTCTTATTCAGTCTCTTCAGAAACATCATTTTTTCTGCCTGTGGGGTCCAACCAGAGCTTAGGGAAATCTAAGGCCTTGGACTAGGATGGAAAAGGGCTGGATTAATAAATGTCCATAGACTGTGGAAAGAATTTGATGCTGACTAGCATTTTCCTTGTGGGCCCCCTTCTGCAGTGAGAAACTGCGTTTCACGGGGTATTTGCAGAAAGCTCCATCAGAACAGCTCCACAGAGTTACACAGTCTAGAGTGCTATGAGAGGAACAAATGTTAAGCCTGGTATGGAGTGGAGGGGCTCCGTGCAGATAGTGCAGCAGACACTTTCTAGCAGTCAGTGGATTATTTCTTTATAAAAAAAGAGACTGATACATCCCAGTCATCTCTCCTGAACATATGCTTCGGTTATTTTCTTCCTCTTCTGCCTTTAGCACTTCCAACTCTGTTCCTGCACGTGTCTGTGCAGAAGAAATGTAGGAAGGCTGTCTGGTGGACACAATATTCTGTTTTCTTCATGGGTTTTAGTGGAAAGCCCTAAGAAACTAAAGGCATGGGTTCTCATGACTGCAATGAATCATGCTCTCGGTAAGGGAGTATAAGCCCAGGCTTTTAGTGAGCAAATTAGTTTTTATGTGCTAGTGACTATATAATTATTTGGACTTACTAATGTTTTGGAGCTTACACAAGATAACCTTCTAGTTTCTTTTTGCTCACTCGATTTCCCCCTGCTTGTGGAAAAGAGTGCTCAGAATGAATGTACAATGCGTGGAATAAATTCTCATTTGATTTTAATTATTTGCTTTGTATATTCTAGTGCATTTTGTGGGACCCTGAACAGACTGGATGACAGGTCAGTTACAGGATGACTATCCATAAGTGCTGTTGAAACTGGCTTAAAGCATGGCTTTGTTGGGAATAACTTGTGCTTGTGCTGTCAGTGAGCCTATTGTAGGTTCCTGTCTAGGTTCCTGAAATGCCCCAAATTGTAAAACACACAGAACATGCATGTAATGTTTTGACTTTTGACAAAGGTAGCTTCCAGAGACTAGGTAGCTCTGACTGTGCAGGGCTAAAGTTGGAAGACTGAACTGTTTAAAGCCTGTTTTTTTTACCTGTAAAAGAGCAACTTGGAGCTGCAGATTTAGCTTGTGATTTAACAATCCTTCCTGCTAGATCTCTGCTAATACTAATTAGGCCTGGATTGTGCGCTCAGTTGTGCTGTGTTGAGCCAGGCACAGCACAAGCTGTGCTGTTGCTACCAGCCCAATGCCAGCTGCAGTAGCACAGACGATACCTGATCCAGCATAAAGTGAAGAGTGGTGTAGACAGATGACACCTGATCTCGCCCAGTCTGCTGGGACAGCTACTCCTTGAACATTTTTAACAAATCTGAAATGACAAAGCAAGTTTTCCCTGGCTCTGCAGTCTGTGTCATGGCTTCAGTGTTCCTGATACAGCAGTAAGCATCTTAAAGCAATATTCTTAATCTTGCAAAACTATACCTATGTTATCTCAGTAAACATCTGCCTGTGCCCTAGGGAGTTTAGTGAATATACCTTGCAGATAGGAGATTAAACGCCACAAATTCTAGTTCTGTTTGGACATTATTATTGCTTGGTTGTCAGACAGTTTTGTGCCAAATGCCTGTTCCTGTAAATGCTTAAGAGTTAGTACAGTTTTGTTGCCTTCAGTGAGCACTTTACTTATCAGGCTAATACATGTTAGCTGTTGGCATCTGGATCCTAAGCCAAAGAAAGTTTTCCGTGGTAAGAAGGTAAAGACCACAGACACCAGCTATTTTAATTTACTTGGGATTCAGTTGGAATCTAATTGTAAGTAATATCCTCTTAAGGGTTATGCACAAATTCCATTGAAAGTTGGACTGAGATCTAAAGCAGCAGGAGGATGTTTTTGATATATATTGCCATTAATATCTTGGTTTTACATCTGTTATCCAAAAGAGTTTGTGATGTTTAATAAATGACTTTGTGTGTGTGTGTCTGTAAGCAGGTTTGGGGACTCTGGTGTTTCTTTTTGAGGTGCAGTTCTGTGTTAATAATATAGAAGTGTGGCTTGTCTTCTCATAGCACTAAAAGTGAGATAATCCCTGTGTAAGGAATCAGTAAGTATGGTCTGCTTAATCTAGTCTCAGTGTGAAACTGTTGACATTTGTTCTTTTTTTTCTATCATTATGTGACTGGGCCTGTTTTGTGCTGGATTAGGCACAAATCTCCTATGCAGCACATTTGGCATGTTACTAGTAGTTTAACTTCATTAATAATGTATGAAGGAAATGTAATCCATGACAAGGAAGGAAAGAAAAGTATTTTTACAGCTACCAAATCCTCTGGAATGGGTAATTATTCAAGATTTGATGTTTGATGTTATAGTTTACAACTGAGCTCCTTCCACAAAATAAAATATACATACATACAAGTATAGTAGCAGTATAGGAAACGTGCTCCTTCCTATTTGAGGTTGTACATACTGGTTTAGCATGCATCAAATGCAGAGAGAAATGCAGATTGTAAAAAGAATGTGCTTTATCTTACACAAGCACTGTGTTCTGATCTCAATGAAAACAAACTCAGACAATATAGCAAGCTTTTCAAAGGGGAGGAAAAAAGGCAGTTACCAGCTACTCACTGAGTTGTCGACCTTGCATAAGAAAGAAGATTACTTGTGTCTGTCAGCTACATAACATAAAGCCTATATCGGTCTATGGGCTGCTTCAAACAAATTTTCTTATTTAGAAATTCAATAGCATACTTGATATTCCCTCTCACCTGCAAGTCAGTCCTAAACAGCCTCACTATTTGAGGTGGCTGAAAAGTCACAGTGTGCTGCACAGAGTCTAAACCAGCCCCAAAGCAGCAGTCACTTGCAACTACTTTTGTGTTCTGCACTCCTGTCACATTTGTGCTATCAGAGCAACAGCTGGGGAGACTTTTTCAACAAAGATGAGTGTCAGATAATCCTGATGAGATTCCACATCCAACATCTTTTGTAATTATGTCACATTCAGCTGTAATGGAATAATTCAAGCTGAAAGGACAAGCTTTGATCCTTTCTTAAACCTTTCCCTGTGGACTGGCTATCTAAAAGATTTAAAGATATTTCTGTTACCAGATCTAGTGTTTCCTCAGAGAAGTCATGTTTCTGAAGCAGTGAGATCTGCAGGAGCAATATTATTTGCCAAATACATCTCTCAGAGCATTTTTGCAAAATAAAGATGTCAATAAGAATATGCCCTTCCAGAACCAACAAGGAAGAATTTATTTTAATGTTCTTTAAGTCATTTGTGTGCATAGAAAATGGACTTTATTTGTTAACGAATCACAGTGGTGCAATCTATAAATATTGGTGTAAAAATTTGTTTGTGCTGAAGGAAATACAAATTTGTTTAAGCAAGGATCATACATAGTGGGAATATCTATTTAGAGAAGTAAATGTTTCTGAAGAGCCACTCTTTACAAATAATTAGTTGACACTAGGATTTTTGAAATAAGATTTAGTGGCCAGTTTCCTATTGAATTTCAATACAATTTCAGTACTTTATGCCCCTAGGCCCTTTTGGTAAACTTAATTAACTTGGAAAGGCCTTTGGGTCTACATGAAAAAGAAGTTCTTCAAAGGAATCGTTCTTATTTCAGGACAATATTTTGTATTCTTTAGTGTTACAGAATATGGCACTAGCTATTTTAGGTTTCTGAACAGAATAGTGTGGCTATGGATATGGAAACTGCTGTAGAAGATCTTTCCATGGGATCCTTTTGGCCTCAGTTTGGAGGATAGAGTTTGGATCCCTAATTTTTCTGTGTGTTAGATTTATGCCAAGGTAAATCCCTTGACTTCAATGAACGTTTTTCATTTGTTTCCTGGCCTCCACTGGTAAGAGAACTGTTTCTTAAGGTTTTCACACATGGACTACATTAAGGGGTCACATTCAGATGATACTCTTCTGGCATTTCCATCAGCCAGAGGTCAATGAAGTGCTATCTGGGCTAAGGATATAGGGTTGGGCATGTGTTTAGTCAGCTCCAAATTTCCCATCTGTCAGACATGAGAAATTCTATGTCTTTTCGTGCATGCCTGTTTGCTTAGGGTCTAAGAATCAGCGTGGCAGGGGTCATTTCTGAGGGCTGTGCTGGTGGAGTCCTTTGTATGCCTCCAAACAACCTGGTGCGTGCCTCACTTGTGTCTACTGGTGTTTAATGCTCACTCATCTTTATGGTCCTGAATTTGTGAGGCCTATGATAGAAGCTGACCTCTTCAGAGGTGTACAAATGGGAGAGACCTGCTTTCACACAGTCTCTCCTCCAAGTTTCTGCTACACATGTAGAATGTTATTAATTTTGCCTTAGCTTAAGTTTAGTTAATAAATAAAATCAATAACCAAGGTCCTGGGAGAATATTTTTCACTTTTTCCCAGGATGTATTTCAGTTTATCTGCAAGCTAATAAATGGTGGTGACTAATGATTGGTATGAGCAAACCTCAAAAGCATCAATTCAGAAAGCAGCCTCGAGTTTGGACATTTATCTGAGTTAGTTGTGTCTCTTGAGTGATCAATCTGGTCTGAAAGCTTGAAGGATTTCTTCCTCCATTTTGCTGGTTGAAAGGAATTGTTCTGCTTCCAGCTCAGGACAGCAAAATTCTGGGATGTAATACACAAAGTTGTTCTTGTGCCTCTAAGGATGGATGCTGAGAAGGCTGGATTTTTAACTCTTTCATAGCCATTGTCACTCAATGGGACAATTGTATGCTGCTGGCTAGTGCAGTTAATACCCCTGAAAAAGGGGTGATGTTTCTGCGTGGATAGGAAAGTAAATCTTGGATTTTTCCCATGTCATTTGATTCTGTTCTTGACCATAGTGATTTATTCAGTTGTTCGGTAAGTACCTCTAGAATTTGTGGAGAGTGGATGAGGTACTAAAAAAACTGAGGAAAAGGACAGTGCTTTCTTATATTTTAAAACAGTAAGGGGTTGTTGAGAGGAAAGAAGCAGGGCACCTTCTAGAATAGTCAGACAGATTTTAATCTTTGGCAAAATTGTGTAACAAATTAATGTACAGTTTGCAAATATCTAGGAAATAGAGGATGAAGAGCAGCCCAAAATACCTCAAGAACAAATTATATCTAACTAATATAACCCCCTTCTATGACAGGGCAAAATATGTGTGGATAGAGGCAAAGCAAGAAATTCCTCTGTATCCTGGATTCAGAAGAGCTTTTAAAACAGTCTTATGCCACACTTTTGTAATGAATATAAGACATGTTGTCTAGGTGAAAATGTTGTAAGGTAGACTCCCAACCAGTTGGGCAATTTTTTTTACAAAAAATTGTACCAAGGAGGAGTTATTTGTACCCAAAACAAAAGGGTCTACCCAAAAGACTTTTTAAGGCCTACCTGGGGCCTGATTCTGAGGATTTCATTGATAACATAGCTGTTTTATTAAATGCTGTAATGAAGCAATTGCGATGAGCTGTAATTGTTTGAGGGTGGTATCAGAATTCAAAATGAATTCAAAATAATTTTGGTAAATTAGAACTCAAGTTATCTGAAAAAGTATAGAATGAAATTTAGGTGGGGGTAAACTATTTGGTGGGTAGTAATTGCTTGCATAAGTATGGATGAGAAGCAATGGAGTAAGCAGAGGTTCTGTGGAGAAAGATCCAATGCTAAGTCACATGAGACTTAGCTGTGTTGCTTTATTGATAAAGGTTTGAACAGAACTGTAACAAGAAGGACAGCATTTCTTTTCCTCACCTCTTTCCATTGTAAGCCTTCAGCTGGAATGCTGTGCTTCATTTTGAACATTACACTTCAAGAAAGACTTCACAGAACAGGAAGTTTGGAAGGAACCATTGGAGATCATTTAGTCCAACCTCCCTACTCAAGCACTGCTCCCTAGACCATGTCACTTAGGATTGCATCTAGATGGCTTTTGAATATCTCCAGGGAAGGAGACTCTATAACCTCCCTGGGCAATTTTTTCAGTGTTCAGTCACTCTCACAGTAAAGAAGTTCTCCCTCATATTCAAGTGTAACTTCCTGTGCATCGGTTTCTGCCCGTTGTTTCTTGTCCTATTGCTTGTCACCACCGAGCAATAGGAGAAGAACCATCTGGCTTCCTGCTTTGACACCCTCTTTTCAGATGCTTATAGAAATTGATGAGGTTCCCTTTCAGTTGTCTCTTCGTGAGGCTGAACAGGCCAAGCTCCCTCTGTCTTTCCTCGTAAGTGAAGGGTTCCAGTCCCTTTGCCCTCTTTGTAGGTCTCTGCTGGTCTTGCCCCAGGAGCTCCAGGTATCTCTGTGCTGAGGAGCCCAGAACTGGACACAACACTCCAGATGTGGCTTCACCAGGGCTGAGTAGAGGGGCAGGATCAGCTCTCTCAATCTGCTGGCAACGTTCTTCCTAATGCACCCCAGGATACCATTAGCCTTTGTGGCCACAGGGACTCTGCTGGCTCATGCTTGTTGTCTTCCAGGACCCCCAGGCCCTTCCCAGCACAGCTGCTTTCCAGCACGCTGGCCTCTACCCTGTACTGGTGCACCAGTAAGGGTTCTTCCTTCCCAGGTGCATGATGCTGAACTTGCCTTTGCTGAGTTTCAAGGGGTTCTGCTCTGCCCATCCCTCCGGTGCATGAGATTCTTCTAAAAGGTTGTGCAGCCCTCTGGGGTATGGCCATGCCTCTGAGCTTTGTAACCTCAGCAGATTTGCAGATGAGGCACTCTAACCCTTCATCCACGTTGCGGGATAAGCTAAGCAATACTGGGGGCTAATCAACCCTTGGGGGACACCACTAGTTACAGGCCTCCTGCTAGACTGTAATGTTGATAAAAACCCTGAGCCCTGCCATTCAGCCAGTTCCCAATTCATCTCACTGTCTACTTTTCCAGCCTGCAGTTTTTGGGCTTGCCTGTGAGGATATCATGGATAAGTTTCAAAAGCCTTTGTGGAAGTTCAGATAGACAACTTTCACTGCTCTCCCCTCTTCTATCCAACTAGTTGTTCCAACATAAAGGCAATTGGGTCTGAACTGGTTGCAGAGAAATGAAGGAAAATCACTGAGCATATTAGGAGGATGAGGACAGGCTGAATGAATCTTTAACCTGATGAAGGCAGTACCAGAGGGGGTGACATAATGGTCTGCAAGGTTCCTCTAGAACCAGTATAACAATTTTATCTCTGCAGTGAGTAGGAGAAGTAGTAATGGACTTGAACTTCAGGAAGATGGATTAGTAGTAGTTTTTGGTGACATTCTCTTAAAAAAAAAAAAAAAGAAATGAAATGTTTAAATATCTTGTTGGGAGAATTGGGTCTGTTCTTGGAGAGCACTGAAAATAAGTTATGTATGTACCTATCGAGAATGATCCAGGCATGGTTTATACTATGCTTGAAGCAAGGTGCAGAAATGACCTCTTAATGTCCTTTATGGCAGTATTCAAAAACCCGTGGTCGATTCTCTGTACTAAAACACTGTGTATGCATATTACTAGAAGGAACTTGGGTATTGGTATAACAGTGCCAATGACACCAATTTGTAAACTTTTCTGGATTGTGTGTATGATCACTGAAGAGTCAGTTCTTCAGCCGCTGGAATTAAAGACAGGCTACTGGGGTGAATTTACAGGGATTTGGTTGTGTAACTTTTAAGTGCCCAACATAAAAATTAGTTTAGGCTCAGTAAAAGTGCTCATTAAAGCTTAGGTATAGATTCAATCCCAAAGGGAAATCCAGATTTTTATGCAGTGGATAAAGTTTCACTGAATTGAAGATGTGATTGCAGTTTGGCAAAATCAAAGCAAATGTAACCAGCTCAATGCACTGAAGTGTCATTTCTGCAGCAAACTGACAGTTGTGCATGTGGATAGCACGGGGGAGCTGCCTCTGCATGTTGGTATTTCCTGTGCTAAATCGCTTTATATGCTTAGAGATAATGTATTGCCTAGCAGGAAATTAGCTTGACTCATTTTACGTACTGGAAGGTACAATATTGATAAAAATCCAGCCATTCCGAAAGGATTGTGGCTGATTGTGGTCTGTCAGCTAACTGCAGATTACTTCAGGTTGGTGGAGCAAAGCTCGTAGGACGTGTGATGCTGCAAAGTGCTGGTGAAAGGCAGGAGGCTGTTCAGAGGAAAGCAAGCAAGAAAGGCACTCTACTCATTGACAGGCTACAATGGTAGCAGTAAGGCTTAAGACTTCTGACCTAATTCCTGTTTCTGCACCCTGCCTACCTGCTGGGGCTTTGATAACAGCAATAAATCTGTTATTCTAGTGTTTAAACTTTCTCTAGTTGGGAAGCTTTTTAGAAAAGTTTGTGAACTGGCAATAGAATTATTCAAATGAGTGCAGTTACAAGGCTGAGAAATACACTGGTTAATTTATTTTATTAAGGTAGTTTGCTGTCTATATTAATGAAACAATGTTAGGTATCTCAAATACTTAATCTACTTTATGAATTAGGGCATAGATAAAATTATCACAAAACTCCATCAGATTTAACTATCATAATGTTACTGGTACACGTATGATGCTGCAAACTCACGTGTAGACATGATGACCAGTGGTGCAAGTGAACTTACCTTTCGTCCTCCCATTTTCCTAATGTCCTAATACTGCATGTCTGGTTGTTATTGCTGTGGCAAAAAAGACCATGAATTTGTGGAAAAAACCCCCAACTATCTTTTGTGAAAGTGTAGAAATCACTGTATGATGTGATTTGGAAGACTTATCCATTATATATTTACTAAAAATATTTTTAAATGTGACGGTTAGATTAAGAACATAAGAAGCATCTTTTTTTTCTTCTTTAGGTGGGTTAACAGAGTAATCTGTTCAGCAGAGATGCCTTTACCTTTTTTTAGTGAAGCTACAGCTTGTAGCTTTTGAAAAATCTAACTATTAGATTTGTCAGTTTTTTTATATATTGTACATTTGGCTCAAACACACTTGTGTTTAATCACTTGGATGAATAAATCCCACAATATGCTCCAATATTGTGATGTACAGTGCACTCTTAAGGGCAACATCTCTCTATTTCTTTTACTCCTTCAGCATGAAGTCTGGGATTTCTTGCAAATGAAATGCATCTTTAGTAGTAATTTAAATACAGTAAAATTCTGTGATTTCAAGGCACTTGTAAAGGTCAATATACTACCAGCACTGGACTGTGTTTGAAAGTAATGAGAACTAGAGATTTAGGAACACTTAATAAGATACTATATTTGCATCTTTAGACACACACAAAATCCACAATTATAAATATGTAAAGTTCTCTGAATCCTTAAAAAAATAAAAAAAGTGGTGATTGTAGGCATCTGCCCTGTTGGGAGTAAAGCCTCTGAACAAAAAGTGTGATATAGTGCAGTGCAAAAGACGTTTCTTTGCAAAATGGGAGCTAGCCTCAGTGATCTCAAATGCATATGGGTAGAAGTGAAATTGGCACGTCATGTTAATATTAATTTTAAATTTCTTGAGGAATTCCCTTGGAAATTGATACCTACTGACATTTTCCTACTGCACAATGGTGGACATGAGCTGTGAACAATTATGTTGTTTATTTTATTAATAAATATTAATAAGATGCAAAGCTATGCTTCAGGAATCTCTAAGTATGTGAAGGATGTCATTTTTTTTCATGAACTTTGAACTACTGGTTTCATTTCTTTTTTTCTTTTGCTTGTTCTAGTTTCCCAGATTTTGTAACTAGAATCAGTGGAATTTCACTGTCCTCTAACTCATCTTGTGAGCAAATGGTTAATAAAAAACATTTCAATATTCGTGGGCCTGAAGCTGCATGTGTTGCTCATCAGAAAAATGTGATTAAAAATGAAAAAAATGTAGACATTAATTAAAGCTCTGGGTATAACCAAGTAAATATGGAGAAATATAGATAGATACCTTTATTAAATGTGTGCTATGCTTATGTCTGCTTTTGACCTGAGAAACAAATAGTCTTTTTAGAGTGAACATGTTTTGTCCAAGTTATGCTGCTATTTCCTATCTCATCTGCGTCCAGGAAACACAGCAGCTTATTTCTCTTTAAGTCAGCTAAAATTAACCATAGTTCTACAAGTCACAAATTTACATCACTGCTGTAGCTGTTGATAACTTATGTCAAATTTTTATTATACCCATGTGTGGTTCCTAAATAAGCTGTTTGCTGTAAAGCTTAGCTAACCACTGGGTGACCTTTGTTCATAATTGTGTGTGCATAATAGAAGAAAGTTCCCCTGTTGCTCTTAAAGTCCACATTTACATAATTTCACATTTCTCAGTGAGAGCTCCATCAGCTTAGCAGGTATAAAACCTCCCTTTTCACTTCTTTCGGTTTAAGCATTTCATGGATATCAAAAATAATGGTGTTAGCCATCAATTTCATTCCAATGGATCATCCTAGATAAAAAACCATAAATTACATTTTACTTTTGTAAAGTCTGTTACATTAAAGTTTTAGGTGATTACCACAGAATATACACATAAAAGGTAGCCTTAGATCAAGAATCAGACTACTGACTGAAGCTCTGACTTCTGCTCTTTTCCCTCCCCTGACACAAGCCATTTCTCCCCATCTGTTAGAAAGCTGAATCCTTTCTTCAAGAAAAGGAACAAATCATATCCATTTCAGCTCCACTGTATTTTCCTAAAGGCTATCCATTTTTAGTTTCTCCCAGCTCCTCTCCTCAGAGCTGAATGCTTTCTGGAGTGTAGGAATGTTTTTCTAACTTGTCCAGACACGTTATTTTTTGGTTTTTTTTTTTTCCCTCCAAGAGTACTTCAGACAGATGTAGAAATGAATCTGTTGCAGGGAAGACTAAGCAAATATCCAGTGTGTTTTAAGCTTTATGTTATGCTAAATATCTTCAGGCCTTCCTCAGTTTTTCAGAGCCCTAGATTGTCCTCAAGCTTACCTGCCTATTTTGTTTAAAGCTGTTAATGTGATTGAATGTTGCAGCGGGGATTTCTGCAACATGTATAGACAGCGAGGCCTGTGGAAAGAAATAGGGACAGATTCTTGATAGATGTTTCAGAGATCTTTATTTTCCAGCTGCATGGCCAGGGCACTGCTGAAGAACTGAGCAATTACGGGACCTGAGGGTCCTTCCCGGGCAGGGGAACACAAAACAACCAATGGGGCACAGGATTGACCAGGGCGTAGGGAAACCCCATAGGCTGCTCCTCTACCCCAGGGTCCCCTCCCCCCAGACCCCACAGCAGGGGGGAGGAACCCCAACAGTTGAAGCTGTTTCTAAAGTACCTTCATCACCACCAGTGTTATCACCTGCTGAAATGCATGATATTAACAGCACAGAATGTACTATTTGAGTGTGTTCAGGGTTGGGGAAGTTTCTACTTTAGTTTATGCTTACTCCATCCTACTGCTGAGGTCCCCTTCTACTACGTGCTGAACTCTGCATATCTGTTTGGATAGGATCAAAGGTATGAGCCAGGAGAACCAGACTTTTTTTCTTATTAAGTAACAGAAGATAAGACACATAAGCAAAATGATAGGAAATATTTTTGGTCACTGAATAGGTAGAAAGAAATCAGGGAAAAACAGCCACTAACCAAGTGAGAGAAAACAGTATCTTTTATTAATTCTGTAGTATTATACCTAATAAGGCAGCTCTTGCAGAACAACATTGTAAAGTCACCTGTTACCTGTAGATTGCAAATAACTTTCTAACAGTAGACAAGTACAATTTTTCTGCCTGGGGAGTGAAGGGATAAAACTGAAGTAATCATTTCAGAGCTCTCATTGTGGAGTCCCATTCTCTAGGCTCTGATTAGAGAAGATGTGAAAGACTGTATTTCACTTTTTTGGTCTTTCTCTTTTGCTTCTATTGATTTGAAATATTAAAGTATCTTTACAAATGTGTTTTCTTGCATGACTGTCCCTGTTTCATATGTATCAAGAGCGAGAGACACTTTTTTTCACATTATAGGTACTGGGTTGTACAGCTAAGGTGAGTAATATTATTTCATCTGCTTGATAAATAGTGCCCTCACATTGTTCCTCCTACCATTACATTGCTCATGGTTTAGCATGTTCTTAGGGGAAAGGAGCTAGAAAAGGCTCTCAAATTTTCTTGTCTGAGACAACTGGTAGGATTTTACCCTATTCTTTCTTTTTTCATTGTAAGTGATTTCACTTTAACCTCTAAGTACAATGTCAGGAATGACATACAATGGGCATGCATAGAGGCCCTCTTTTTAATTTTCTTTTTAAAACTGGTTTATTGCTACTGCCATTTCAATAATGTAGTATCACATGTTAGCATTGGTTAATGTGTGATACTTATTTTACCTGACAAAGTGCTTGAGAGAAAGTCCATCACTGGCATTGTGTGTGTGCTGCGATTGGCAGACTTCAGTATGAAGGTTGATATAGGATGCTGGGCTGTGTTTCTCAGAGTCTGAGCAGGAATTTAAGCTTCAATTCTAAGAACAATATGTTTGACCTATCTCATATTTTTGCTAAATTATATAAAAATGATAGAACAGGTAATAAAACATGCAATCCCTACACTGTTGTGCTGGCCTGAAAAGAAATTAAAGAGTAGTATTTTTTGATTTTTTTTTTTTTTTTTTTTTTTTTTTTTTTTAGCATATCACTAAAAGTGATTGTTTTGGATAAAGCAGTGAGAAACAGCAGTTTCTTCCCCTCCCTTTTTCTCTATTTGGCTAAAGGAGAGTTTAAGTATAACAGATTCCTAGTAACTTCACGATATAAATGTTCTTTGCTCTCTCTTTCATTTGGTTCTGAGACATGATTGCTGTACCTCTTGCCCCAAAAGGAACAGAAATATATTTAGGAGAAAATCATCTGCTTGTTTCTTTTCCCTTTCTCACTGAGAAGCAAAATCCTACTGAAATGCCCCCATTGATCCAAAAAATAAAACAGTGAACTCTGCCTTTTCCTAACTCAACTATATAGCCCAGTGATGATCCCTATTTTCCCTGCAACCTAAAGAAATATTTCACATAGTGGCTTTTCAAAAAAGAACACTCTCAAAGAGTTTGGTGAGATATACTGTGGTTTGGGCAGGTAATCTTGCTTCTCTGGAATTGAATTTATATTGCTAGTGAGCATGTTTGGTCTTTCTTTTGTCCATAAACAAATGGTTTTTTGCTGCTTTGTTCCAAGATTGCATTTTGACAGCGGCATCAGATGGACTGTTTAACTTTTTATCAAGTAGAAGAAAACATGTAGTAATTGCCATATTGGATTGTGCTTGTGTTCTGTCTAATGTACTACCATTTCTCTGATGACCATACCAGATGCTTGAGATGAGGATGGTAGACCCCATAGGAATTAGAGGCTTCTATGAAAATTTCATTCTAATCCCTTCTAATGAGAAATTGAGCTAAAACTGAAGCAGGAGCTTTTATCCTTTCCAGCAGTCTTCTTAGGTTGGTGACTCTAACTCTTCTGAATATTCTTATCTGTGTCCAGATTTGATTTGCCTTTGGATAGTAGTGTTTGGGTTTATTTATTTTTTTTTTTTAACCTGTGGCAATGAACTGCATGAATGGTGATAGAATCAGCGTAAATTCTTCTAATTTAATTGAATGTCCCCTTTCCTCTTGAATCAGTCCTCTCAAATGTGTTGCACACCACATTGTGGTTCACAGAGTAAATAACAACGTAGAAGGCAGCTCCTATCTCAATATTTTCTCACTGAGGATAGTCTAACTATGGTGATAGCCCAACTATTGTTTGTACGTACAGTCTGAGAAGCTCAGCACCTCCCCCACACCCATCTTCTCAAAATCCTGTTTCTTGAGTATTTCAAATTGGGCACCCCAAACCACTGATTTGCAAACTTCCATTGATTCTTTGACTTCTCCACTGAGCATTGGTTTAATCAGGATATAATTTTATTTTAGACTTGGATGCCATATTACAGCTAGAACAGCTATTTTCACTACTTGTTTGGAACAGGCATGGATTGATAACTGGGCTATGTTGTTAGATTGCTTCAAAGTCTATGGCATGTGATTAGATGCTCTCATTCCCAGGTGAAACCTTAGATGTAGTTGTCAGTAAGGAAGATATTTTATAAAGCAAGCTTGTATGCTGTCTCTAACCCATCTTTCCTAGGAGTGGATAATCTGCTTTTGTATATTTGTGATATATCCAGTTGTGTCATGTAAAACACAGACTTGGACTGGAGTGATTCTTTCTCCTTTTTGAGAAGAAGTAATCTGATTTCAGTTACATCTGTGTAAGTCTGGATTTTACTCCTCTGTTCTCAAAGACATTATTTAGTATAATTATGGGAGTAGTTGGGACTGTAACTGGATCAGTTGGCTGTGTAATATTACAGCTTCTGGTGAGTTGGGTCTTGCTGGAGTCTGCTCCCTCCCCTGGGACTGGAAATGCCCTCATGTACCTCGAGAAGTCAGATGCCAGAAAATATCTCTATTTGCAAGGACCATTTGACTGGGATAGGGCTTTGACTGACACCGGTATCAGTTGCATGTGCATGCTAGTTGGGAACCTAATGAGCAGAAGATAGTGACTTCAGAGGATTGGAGGGAGTTCATTCAAGAGACTGCAAATCTCTGCCAAATAGATTGCCTCTAAAGAAAAAGATCTGTGAATTCCTTAATTACAGTAATCATCTCTTGAGTTTATCTAGAGTTCTACACAAAGAAAACTTGACTGTGATTATTGAAAATGTAAATGTTATTAGTCACCTACCATTTCCAGTTTCTGGATTACGCTTTATTTTTTGTTAAACCCAGGCTGTCTCTGTACATAATTAAAGAGCACATTATTTATCCAGCAATTAAATGGAATATCTTATATAAAGTATTAAAATGGACTGAATTTATTAATTTCAAGACCAGGGTCTATCTTGGTACCATTGAAAACCAAGCTTATTAGGATAAACCTTTTTGATTACTTCAGCACTGAAATGCTACTTTGTCCTGGGGTGACGTTATGAAGCTGCTTTATTCCTTAACTGTCCCCTCAATGCCCAAGAATGCTGTGCCTTTAGGATGGACCCGGGGGCGGGGCCGGAGCCAGGGACCCGAGGGGGCGGTTGAACGGTTCAGCCCAAGGGCTCCAGGATCTGGGTCTTGGCGGGGCTTGGGAGGGAGTGAGCCAGGAGTGCTGTGCTGCTTTTCTGGGTTTCCTTTGTGTTCCAGCTAGCTGGGAAAAGGTTCTGTTGGGTTTTTTTCTTATTCTTTTTTCCCTTTCCTTCCCCTTGCCTCACTGGCTCCCTTCCCTCCTCGCCGGTCCAGGGAGCCTGCGGGGGCAGGCCCGCGGGGTGGCCCTGGCTGGTCCGAGCCCACGTGTCTGTTCCCTCTCCAGGAATTTGTTGCATTTTGAGGTTTTTTTCAACCCCGTTCTACCCTGGTTTTTGTGTGTTAATAAACAGTTTGGTTTCTTTTTCCCAGGTTCACTCCTTGTGACCCATATTTCTCACTGATAGAGGAAAAGGGGAGGCCCTTTTCCCTTCGGAGGAGACATTTATTCTGGAGTGCTTCCTCCTGAAGTTTTGTCTCAAAAACTGAGACATACTTACAGTGAAGCCTTGGTGCACGAAATCCTATAACCTTTCTAGTTTCTTGTGGAAATATCTGGCTGATTCCCACCCCTAGCCCTCCTTATTTTCCCCATTTCTGAATTCTTTCCTACGAGTTAGAGTGTCATTGGTTAAATATATTTTTCATCAGAGTCATGGCACTTTATGAAGCCTAGGACTCTCACACAAGATACTTCATGGATATGGTTTAAAAAAAAGTCTCAGTGGTTGCAAGGAAAATACAGTGAATGACCACAGTAGACACTGATGTAAAATTTGCACTTCCATTGGACTCAGAGTTATGGGGTTTTTTGTTTGTTGGTTTTTTTTTTGTTGTTGTTTTGTTTTGTTTTGTTTCGGTAAGGTTTTGGTAAGAGAGAACTTTAGAAAAGGATTTGGAGGGGAAAATTGCGGAGCTTTGAGAATGATTGAACATAACTTTTGTATAACAGAACACTTCTGTGTCCCCAGTAACATGTCAGAAGAGTAATGTAGGTAAACAATGTGGAGGAATAAGTCTGGAAAACCATTTTCTTTTTTTTTTCCTATTTGCTTGCTTCAAAAATGCACTTCTATGTAGTCATTTTTTTTCTGCACTGGAAATTCATTTGTGGCCGAGTCTTAGCAACAATATTGTAGAAAACTGACTCAGAGCACTAGTGTAAGGTTATGTAAGTATATATTTAAAATGGGGGAAAAATCAAAAAGACAACCCCCCAAAAAACTTCCCAATGATTTTCTGCCTTTTTTATTTTGAATAAGGAAGAGCAAAGATACTGTGAGCACTTTACAGGAACTTAACAGTCCCAGCATATTTTAAGAAGACTTTTTATACTACAGCATTTGAAAACATAGAGGTTAAATAATGGAGAGTGTTTAAGCTATCCTAGAAATGTCTGCATGTCTTGTTTAAACAAAAATATATCCTGGTTAAATTTAAAGTTGTTTGAGAAGAAGATTAGTTAAGGCAAGCTCTGCTTGGACATCCCATTCATAATTTTCCAGCAGTTAAATTTAACTCAATTGTTTTAACCTGTACTAAAATGAGCTTGTTAAAGCCAGAAGAGTCTTGGCACTAATTTTGGGAGCAACCAAAATTATTATGGTGCCTGAGTAACGAGTGCTGTTTTCTCTGTAGATCCTGTTGAAGAGATGGGTATTTGTGTTGGTCACAGAGCTAGGAGACTAAACTTTCCTAGGTTTTGGTGGTTGTCCTAAAGAAAGGTTTGTTATCTTCAATGGGAATTTTCATGCTTATATAAAGCTTTAGTATTTGTAACCTTTGCAATTATAGATTATTAAAAAAAAAAAAGAAAAAAAGATATTTAATCTGTTTTCCAGCCTGTATTTTTCCAATCACTGTAAGACATAGAAGATTAGATCTGTGTTCAAATGTTTTATTTTTGTACCTTAAGAAATTACTGCATCTACCAGAAGACTTATTTTACTGAAATAATACTTTGTTCTTAGACAAAATATTTTGCTGGGTTTGGATCTAAATTTCTGGGAAAGCCTTAGGATCTAATGTATTTTTCTCATCTTATAAAATAATCATATGCTCCAAAACTGGGAGAAATACCTTTTCTATATTTTTCTAATATTTTGGGTCCATGCTCACTTTCTAGTTACACTGGTTATTTTTCAACCTCATTGCAAAACAAATTGGAAAAGTACCTTATAAATACTGATGGCACTCCAGGTCTTCCCTTAAAGGTTGCATTACTTTGCAACTGCTTGGTCTCTGCGCAGAAGTAGAGCAAGCTTTCAACAAACTTCTGCTGTTATCCCTTCCACTAAGGCAGGTGGTGTGGTGCACATCTTGACACAGCATGGATGCAGATGGAGGTGGGACAAAAAAAGTGGAAGGGCAGAAAACAAGCTGTGGAAAAGAAGATCAAGGGTGAGGAAGCCAAAGGTACACTTAACTTGTTCTTGACCAAGTCTTGAAGTAACAAAGTCATTCTACTGGTGTCAGGATACAAGCAGGCTGATATAATCATTGGCCAGCATGAAAGAGGGGTGAGGCTGTCCCTACCTTCCACCTCAGTGGTGAAGGTCAAGGGCCTTTTGCAGATACTAAAAATCTTTACTGATTTGCTACCAAACCGCTTCTTCACAGAATTCTTCAAGGTCCCCTTGTTTTCAAAATCTTCTGCATGGATTTGCCAGTGTCACAGCCAGGACTAAATTATCAGGGAGCATAAACTGACAGGGTGGGAGTTCTTCCCAGTCAGGTTGATGATTTCCTAGATTATTGGTTTGAATCTTGTTTTAACATAGCTTGCTTTTCATGGTAGACATGCTATTCCTCTCATCTATAAGCCTCGAATGCTGGTGGACTTTTTTTACAGACAAGTAAACTTCAGAGTAGAGACGGACTTGAGTAGATCAGAGAACATTTGGAGTGTGTCATGCATCACACCTTCTCTGATACGTTGTTTAGGGTGCAAAATTTATACCTGATGTAAACTCACTGTGACCATGTGGCTCTGCAGCCACGGGTGTATGGATTTCCTATTTTCAGTAAGGCATGCAGCGTACACATATTTTTGAGAAATGCATTTTTAATTTTTTTTTTTTAGTAAATCAGCTGCTGTATCTGTGGAACACCAAGAGCCATACCATGTAATTCTAGAAATCTTCAGGAGTTTCCAGAGATTTCAAAATGCTAGTAGTCTCCAGCATTTGCAACCCTGCTTGCGTCAGAAACAATAGATGAGCTGTGCTTGCAACTTTGCCCATTTCTTTTTTTTTCTTGCTGGTGGGATACTGTAGATTTTAGTAGTAATGACTTTCATATGAAATAACATTTAAGTAATTATCAGAAAATTTGCAGAAACTGTCTAAAGCTGTAAAGTTAAACCAACAAATGCATTTCGATAAAAACCACTTGTGTTCTATCAAAGGAATTGTCTTTTTCACGGCATACTTGCAGATGACAATTCCTGAATATACAAAAAAATGGCTATTGAAAAAGCTGAGGGCACTCCCTTCTGTGAAGGCTAGTTATAACATAAAATGTGAGGAATGGATATTTTCTGCATGGGGCTTCAGAGAGAATACTTAAACATTTATGTGAGTTTCTGGGACACCTGGCACAGGTTTTTACTTGTGAGGAAGAGGCATCGACAAAGAATGCTTATAAAGGCCAGAAAAACCCAAACCCACCTTTTATTCACTCAAGATCATTCACATCAAAGGAACCCATAATTTCTTTCATGCAAATGCTGTGGGGATTGCTTCACCCAGCACTGGAAAGCAGCCAGGCTGCATAGCATGACAGCTACTCAGCAGTCCGCAGTGAAGGAGCAGGAACGGATTGCTGGTTTTAAATCTGATACACATTTGCAGCAAATGTTCAGAAGGCACTTTATTTCTGTGTTTTGACTATATCTTCTCTAATGTGCCGTTTCACGAGTCTTATGTTATAGCCTCAAATCTTCATTTTCTTTTCCATCTCTGCATAATTAAACGGTCTTACAGAACTGTGTGCCTACTCCATCTCTTAATAGCTGCAAAATTGCATCCTTACCTTTGCAACCACTATTGGAGATTTCTCTATGCCTGTTTACTAGACATTAAGTTGTATCCAAAAGAAACTATGGTTTTTCTTGGTTTTGGTGTTTTCTCACAACATCTCTAGTAGCTCTTAAAATTTTTTTCTGTCATGTATGACTTGTCAGACCTGCACATTGAGGAAAATTACTGAATTCTTCCAACCTGACATCTTTCTCTTAATGCAGCCTGCTTAATTTTCAAACACTTAAAATTGAACCTTGTAACTTGTTCTTAATTTCAAAACAACATTTCTTAGAATTAAAAATTCTACTGCTGAAAGTATTCTCCATTTTTCCTCAAGCATTTTCCAGTTGGCTTGAGGCAATGGATGTTCTGGCTTTCCAAACAGAATAATCTCAATTCCTATGGGGTCCATATGCCACCGTGCAACACATGCAGACATAGAAGCATTAAGTGTTCTCCATAGAAGATCTTTCTACTGAGCATTAGTGAGCAAATCTGAAATTAGCAAGTAGGGTAGCTACACCATTTATATTTTATATAAGAAAAAGTGAGCAGGATCTAAGGAATTAACTGAAATGAGAATGTATGCAGTCTCATTCTTTCCTATCAGGAAGAAAACTCTCTTTCACACGAGGAAAAGGTATTTGAACACGTTCTTGCCTCCAGAACCTGAAGTTATATCATCTCAGTTTATTTTTAGACTTCCATTTTTAAATATCAAACATGATCCTTGCTACAAATTTGCACTGATGTGTATTTGAATACTTGTGTACAACAAATAAAAAACACCAAACAACATCCTGCAGGACAAAGATACAAAGACTTCTTCCCAAAGAAATGTCAAAATGCAGATGACATCACCCTCATTGTGAAGTGTCTGCTTGCTTCTTGCCTTTTGAGTATCAGAGTATTTACAGAACACACAGGGAATAATGCACCTTGGTCTTTAGAGCTTTTACAGACTGTAAATGTAGCAGGAGTTTGTTTTGAGAGGGTGCTGGGGTAATGATGTCTTTAGAAATACTGCTTTTGGATTACAGTAAAATCAGGTGGTCAAGATTTCCTTTTTGAGTTGTATGCAAGGAAACAGGCATGGCAGCATAATCTTAATGTGTTGAATACGTACTTGTCATAGCAAAGAGTTTCACTAATTGGATATACAGGATATCCAGTTGGATATGGCATCTACTGTCTATCACTTCATGAGGCATTTGGATTTTCCAGAACTGTACTTATGCTCTGTACATGTAAAAATAACTTTTAAAAAGTGTCTCAATGATTTTGAAATACAAATGTATTAAGGCGAGTCTATACCTTGTGTTTGCAATCACTTTTTTCCAAAAATGTACTTTAACATGAAAGCCTTTGGTTTTGGATATGGAATTTTCACAGTGGATAGATGTAGAATTACGGGGCAACAGGCTGAAAAGGTAACAGAAGGGATCAGTTCTGCAAGGCAGAACATGACTTAGTTGTGGTGTTCTGTGTCATGGGACTATGCAAAGGATGCTCTGAGAGAGATCTGAGGCATCAATAAAAGTTAGAGACGTGGGTAACTATTGGACGAAGTGGCTAGAATGAAGAGTGTTGTGTACTCCTGGAAATGTTGAAGACACTAGGACATATGCAGCAAAAGTTGCTCTCTTCAACCTTTTTTTAAATTACATCTTTTTCTCTTGGTTATGCACTTCACTCTTAGCCTTGCTATGCCTTTATTCGATTTGGTCTAGCTGCTCTTAGTTTCTCAGGTTTGTGTTGGTATGCTTATAACTGGCTTGGATAAAAGACTAGTCCTAGCTCCACAGATTGGTGAAGCCATAAAGATCAGGATTTTTTCTTCTCTTTTGTTGTCTTTATAAAAAGAGATTGTAAGACATATGGTATATTTGCAGGCCTCAGGTAAACTTAAATCTTAACCAATGCTATGTTAGAAAAACACCCTGAAAATAAGAAAAAAACCACACAAAAAGCAGAACAGGACCAAAATACTCAATAGATGTCCAAAATACATATTTAGAACTGTAAAGCACCCTTAATCTTGATAGGTTTATGCACAGCTGTGTTCTTGATTTGTTTATGAGCGATGATAGTGATGCTGCTTTTTCAGTGATGGGTGCTGTATTATCTGATCCCCAAGTGATTAAATTGAGCATGTGACCAGCTAAAGATGGGGATCAACTGTTTAGCTGAAAATCTTAAGTTTTCTTTGAAACACATTATTTTTTGTGGAGCAATTTCTTCAGGGCTGTATTTGCTTATGAGGCTAGAAAAGGAGAAACAAATGTGTAAGCTTGGATGTTTAGCCTTTCGCTTATTTCTTGAGAGCACCATTGTCAGATGCTTCTATTCTGCAAACAAGGATGGCAGAACAAAGTTAGTTTCTGCAGCCTGTCAGAGGAAGAATGGATAAGCTAGAGATACACTCAGCATCTCTACTCAAACCTTGCAAGGGTGAAAAAGGATCTGGAGAATACTGATTTGCAGGCACTTATGAGCTGTTGTCAAGGTTGCTGCCGCACTGTGGTTCATGGAAACCAGAAGGACATTCCTCCTATGCCAGCAATGGAAACACACCAGCTCTGTCTCATGGTTTGTGTCTCTTTTATGTCATTCTCACTAGAATTGGTCACTTTGCTAGATTTTGGAAGGAAGACTAATACTGATACCAGCTATGAGGAAGTTTTTTAACAGTGTGCTTCCATCCTTAATGTTGGCTGTCTGTGGTAGCCTCTTTTAGTCAAACTAAACCAGTCAGACTTCTACAAAAACGAATTGTGTGTTGCATTCATTTCCCCTCCTCTCCCTGCCCACTGCTGCATGTACAATGTCTGAAAACAAAATGTTTTAGAAAGTATTGAACTAGTAGGTGAAGTATTTTTTTTCCCAAGTTGTTTTGCTTGATTTTATTCTCACCTACTTTCCTTTGACTCTCTGACTCCTACATCTTTGACAAGGAGCTCATCAGGTTGCATCCCTTATAGACAATTTTGGTCATGTGCAGTTCAAGGCTGTTGAACTTGCACTGCTTGTGCAGCTCAGGATGCATTTCCTTGTAGGAAACATTCTGTTGCAAATGGCTTCTCAGGAGAGGCTTGTTAATCTAGTTTCCCAGAAGTTCCTTTTCTTGTAAAAGCTGATTTAGAGGGTTGATATGTTTAATTGTTTTGCCATTATGAATTTTAAGTTAAGTAAAAGCATTGCCTTTGAAAAACTAATAACACACTTCTTATGTACAGCTGTTTAGTAGATCAAAGTGTCTTACAGAGATACAGATAATGAAAGAATATTATGCTCCAGGCAGACTGTGCTAACTGAGCACTGCTGTCTACAAGCACTATTGGACTTTACAGGCTATGGACACAGGCTGATAGAAGTGGCCTGTAGGTTTAGAGAGCTGGACTGTGTTCAGAGGACCAATGGTTGTTACAGATTTGTGTATTTTTAGCACTCTGTGTCATCCTAATTGATGGACATAGATTGGCATTATATATTAAGCTTGATTCCTGGGATATATTTGGCTTATTTAACAATGCTATCTTTAGAATATCATCAGCATGCTAATCCTCATTAGTTATATGAATGGCATATCTTGGTGTCATTTAACTAGACAAATTGGAATGCTGGCCTATGCTACTCTACTGCTTGGTTTTTTTTTTTTTAAGCTTGTGTAGAAGCCATTTAAAGTATAATAAAGCTAAAATTTTTTCTTTGTATTTTCTTGCTTTTAAACCTGTGTCGTTATGAAAAGGGTGAAATTTTGGTGGCTTTTTTGTCACAACTTTCAATCTGTTTACTGCCTCTGTATTTATCTCTCAACAGACCTCTGCGGCTTCTGTTGTGACTGAATGTTACGTAACTATGGGATTAGTTTGATGTGTTGGGCTATAAGGAAAAGAAGGAAATATAATTTCTGCTGCTTATCAAAGTCATCCTTACAATTTGCAATATAGCTTAGCTAAAATAAGTCAGAGAAGTATCTTATTCTACTGGTGGTTGAACTCTTCAGGGACTTAAGGATGGGCATTGTGGCCTAGAAGAAAGCCACATTTGGGAATTTGTGATGTCTCTGAGTCTCCTGAGCTGCAGATAGGCAGAATTTTAAGTAACAGTATAAATATGAAATATACCCTGCCTGCTTTCTCAGCAGCTCTACCTTGAGCTCATACCACAGTCTTCTGTTTGCTTGCTAGTAACTTCCTAATAATTTGTCAAGTTCAGCTCGTGCTCTCACTGTTCAGCTGGTGTTTGGGGGAATTTTCTACAAGTGCCCCCAGATTTTTCTGAATCATTATAATGAACGTAAAGCTCATCTTGAAATAGGTATCTTATCTAGTCACTTTGCTACTTAGTGTTTTCTGGGCTATTTACTTATATGATACGCATAACATTTTATATAAAATCTTGTAGGATTCTACAGTAAAAGCTGATTAGTAAAATACTTACCCTGATTTTATTAAAAAAAAAAAAAAAAGAAAGAAGTTCCAGACTGTGAGGTGTGGCTTCTTCAGAGAATTGTGTAGGAGATGTTACAATCAGGGGCATGAGTGGCATATAGATATATGGGCAATTTACCTGCAGATGTGTGAGCAGGTTAATTTGCCACTGATAAATTTTTCTGGGTTTTTTTTGCCTTTTTTTTTTTGTTTGTTTTTTTGTTTGTGCTCTTTTAGGTACATCCTTTAATCTAAATCACTTCAGCGTGGCACTGCTGTTCTCTTTGAGGTAAATTGCAAACACAGGTGAATCTAGGATTTAATAGTAAGATTGTGGAATACCAAGATATTGAAGACAAGACTCTCCCTTCACATGGGGGAGCAATGTAGGAGATTAGCAACGTGATGGGTTCATGGTGGTATTGACCTTAAGGGCTTTTTTCCTTTTTACATCTGCACAAAGGCAAATGTGAAATTAGTAAATCTAAAAAATTGTTATAGGAAAGTGGATGAAAGTGTGGGTATGGTGATACTTATATTGTATTATTACCCCAGAGCACTCTAACACCTTTGTTTAAAGAAATTATATGCCTTTTTTAAAATGGCATTTGGATTACTTTCTTCAGTAATCAAATGGAAAGGTAAGATGTGACACTGAAATACCATGGTGATGCTAAATACTAAATGAGCTGACCAAAAATGTGACTGAGCAACTTGTGTGTTATAATCTAATCTACTTGTTAGTGCAACCTAGAAAATGTTTGAGAACTTATTTTGAAAAATAAGTGGAAAAGATATTTAAGGATGTTATAGAGCAATTTAGGTTGAAAAGGATCTCTCTGAAAGTCACCTGGTCCAATCCTACTCTGAAGCAGAGTCAGCTGTGGTTCTTGAAGTGTTTCTCATAGTTGTGCTTATAGCAAGATGCTTAACATGCCACGTAAGAGAGAAACAATGGTTTTAATTTTAGTCATTCCAGAATAACTGGTAGAAAAGGACTTAGTAAATGTAAAGGCTATTCATTTGGGCAATGCCTAAATTTAATCTGATAGCTAACACTATGGTACCCCAAAGAGTGCAAAAGTAGAATAAATAAAGTGCCACGGTTCCACATAATTTCTCTATTTTAATGTAACCTTTTAACATTGTATTTTTAATTTTTTAAAATGAAATAGCATTTAAACCATCTAATGAGGCCAGAGCCAATGGAATGTTTTGAAAGGGAAGAATATGTTTTGGCAATTCTGCTTGATACATGTCAGAATATTTAGTGTCTGATCCAGGTTAGAATTGAAACCATATCCCCCTACTACCATGAAGTTATACATTGTTAAGGCTGCTTCCAAAAGCAAAATGTCTCTATCTGGTTTTTCTCTCTGTCCTGAGTACTTAAACAAGATGAGTGAGTTTTATGTGTGAAAAATAATTTAGGTGTCTTGTTATTTATGTGTGAAAAATAAGTTCTTTCCAAGTACAAGTTAATCACACAGATAACTTTTCTTGACTGAATTTTTTGGGGGGCATCCTAGGAGAAAAGGGGTTGGGAAGAGAAGAGTAACTGTGCTGTTAAAATGCTTGACTTCAGCAATAGCAGCTCAAAATGCTAATGAAAGGACACTATTTTTATTATCACTTGAAGAAATTAAAGTATATTTGACCTTTTGATCATCAAATAAATGAAGAAATATGCATCCTACCTCTGGGGAGGTGTGTTTACATAATGAAAGGTTTCTAGGGCTGAACATCAAAACCAGCTTGCTCAATGTCTATCTGGAGCAAATCACCTTGTCCTTGGTGATGATTTTATGGTTTTTTTTTCTCCATTACAGAGGCTATGTGCTTGCTTTTGAAATAAAACGTGGGACACTGCCACGTCTGTTGTTGTTGCCAAGTACTTACACTGACCTGTTTCCATCACTTACTCAGAACACATTTTCAATCTGGCTGAGTACCGTGCAGATGTGAAACAGTTGGATATTCTTAAATATGGTGTGGGTTTTTTTGTTGTTGTGTTTTTGAAGACACTGCTGTGAGGCTCATACAGCCCCTGACACACACGATGAGGAATGAGATGGGCTGGCAGTTGAAAGTGAGAGCTGATTGCATTGTGAGAAGGAGACATCTTGAGTGTGAACTCCAAGGTACTGCGGTAGCCCTAAAGAGTCCTGAAGATAATCAGTGAGACAAGGACTGGATAAAAGCCAAGGCAAGATATTCAAATGAAAAAATGATTTCCCAACATTTAATGGTTTTATTATCAAAAGGAATTTTAGTTTGTCTTCCTCTTCTCACACATCCCTTGCATGTGATGAAACAGAAATAGTTTTGGGGAGAGAAGTAGAAAAAACTTGTGTGGTGAATTGGTTCTGGTGTTATGAAAGAAGGTCTCTTTCCTCGGTCAGTAGTCCTGCCCTTTTAAAACACTCTAAACCCATGGAGACACATTCCCCTGCAAGCTATTGAACCACTGTAGGACAGACATCCCCTTCCTGAAGTAATGAGGGTTCAAAAGGCTAGAAATGTTTTAAACAATGGATGTTAAAACAAGTTTTAATGTTCACCATGGAGCCTGACACAACCAAGTGTGTGGTGCTGTGTCAGTGACTGGCACAGCTACAGTGTGAATTTATGGTTGGTATAAATTTAGCAGAGTGGGGAAGAATTATTTTCCATTTTTTCCTATGAGCAGTCAAAGAGGCCCAAAAAAATGTGATGTTTGCAAGGTCCCAGGAAGTCTCTGCTATAGACAAAAGTTGAATGTAGGTTTCCCAAATCCTGATCCAGTGCTTAAGTGATCTAAAAATTGGATATTCATACAAATCACATTGACTGAATTTTCCTAACCTAATAATGGTCCTTTCAGAGGTGCTGTAGGCTGTGTAGCAGGAGGTTTCCTTCCTTTTGGGGTTGCTTTGCAAAAAAAGTCTATGATATTGCAAGTCATGCTTTACTTTTTATGATACTGCATAAGCTAAGGGTACAACCTCTGTGATTATGCAATGAAAGTAGTGCTTCTTAGCTTTAAAACACCAGCTCTTCTTCATTATGGAGACCTTCAGCCTCCAACCTCAAAGTAAGTCCTGTTTGGACAATGGATTAGTTTACCACTGCTGATGTCTGAATAAAAAATCAGATGCCACAATAGAGCTGGACCGAGAGAATATTGCATATTTCTCTTTAGTCTTTTAGTATTTTCAGGGGTCTTTGTTAACAAGCCTATTGTGAGTATTCCACTGGTAATATCCATCATCTGAGCTACCCTCTTCCTGATTCTGTGGCTTACTCCAAAATAGTCTCTTGAGTATGAAGCTCTCTTCTTAATAAGTACCATCTTTCAAGCCGATGTTGATTGGCATTAGGCCATGTTTGCCTCTCTTGGGCATGTTTCATTCTCCAATATTTTGTTTTCATTGGGTTTTACTGCTTTAGCTTTTTCTCACTTTTAAGTTCTCCAATAATTTAAGCTCTCCTGTGATTCTGCCAGCCTTTTTCTACTTAAAACCAAGCTCAGTCACTTGGCAGATTTTCCCAAATGCTCAGGTTCTGAAAATATCCCCCTGACTCTGAAGCAAAATATGCCGAAGGGGGACTTTTTCAAGTCACGTTTTTTATTTCATCCTTTAGAGCCACTTTCTGTTAGAAGTCAGAATTGCTTCAGGTTGGCTCTTCAAAGAGCTCTGCCTAAGCATTGACTTCCCTTGGAGCAGTGTGAGAATAGGAATGAATGAAATGTTATGGAAATTTACTTTGCTCCTTTATTCAATGGGAAGAAGCAGCTGTTGATATTCTTCAGGAGATCATAGAATCACAGAATGGTTTGGCTTGGAAGGTACCTTAAAATCATGTAGTTCCAACCCCCCCACTGTGGACAGGGTAGTCTATCTTCAGCTAGACCAGGTTTCTCAGAGCTCCATCCAACATGGTATTGAACACTTTCAGGCATATCATTCACAACTTCTCTGGGAAACCTGTCCCAGTGCCTCACCACCCTCACAGTTAAGAATTTCTTCCTCATATCTAATTTAACTTACTCTCAGTTTGAATCCATTCCCCCTTGTCCTGTTGTGACACGCCTGTGTAAAATCTTTCTTCTAGGTACTGGAAGGACACAATTAGGTGGCCACAATTAGGTCACCAAAAAGCCTTTCTTTTCCAGGCTGGACAAACCCAATGCTCTCAGTCTTCCCTCATAGGAGAGGTGCTCCATTCCTCTGATAACTTGGTGGCCTTCTCTGGACTCACTCCAACAGGTCCCTGTCCTTCCTGTGCTGGGAAGTCCAGAGCTGGATGGGTACTGCAGGTGGGGTCTCACCAGAGTGGAGCGGAGGGGGAGCAGGGTTACCTTCCTTGACCTGTTGGACACATTTGGCTTTCTGAGCTGCAAGTTCACACTGCTGGGCCATGACCAGCTTCTACTCCACCAGCACCCCCAAGCTGGCAGGATTGCTCTCGACCCATTCATCCCCCAGCCTGTGGTGAAATGCAATTTAGTTTGTAGGTGCACAAAGCCAGCAGTGCTCTCCTTTATGTACATGTGTAGTGAGGATGATTACAGTGACTACAAAAAATTCTTATTTACATCTGTTTCAGTATAGTGAAGTAGGTTGCAATTAATTAGGAAGTTTCTGGTGTGGTAAAAATCATCATATAGGAGGAATGCAAACACATGATTTTCAAAGAGGAATTGAATTCCATATGTGTTATACCCTCTCCCAGCTAGGAATTAATTGCAACTTTAAAAGAAGATTTGATTATGTCTATTTTAAAAAAAAAATCAGTAACAAACACCAATTCCCCCTTCTCTCTGCCATGCCTAGCCGCATTTTCAATACTGAGGATATTTAAATGATTCTAATTTAAACTTTTCTTTCATTACTTTGCTCGAGTTGAGAGAGTGCTTTGATCAACCTTTGAGTTATATAATTTATTAGAGTTAAGGGAAGAGGATCACCCTCAGATGTCTTCTGTGGTAAAGCACTGATGCTGCAAATGTTAAACGTTTGCAGACTGAGAGCATGCTTGGCTGGAAAGGCCAAAAAAGAATAAACAAAATGTGATATGTTTTATTTTCTTATTTAGTCCCTAGTAAGACTACAAAACAAAAGTAAAAATGAATAATACCTTATTCAAAACAGGGGCATGAGTTGTCTGGAGTCCACCTCTTTGTGGTGGCATCCTCCCATACCATATATGATGTCATGACATATGCAGTTAGCTTTAAGGTTGTCAGTACAGCAATTTTGTTAAATCCTTCTAGCTTCTTAATATATACATTGTAAATCCTGTGAAGGACACTTGTATATCCTTATTGACACATGTCGGAGACTTCTGTTCTGCTGCATTCTGTAGATCACCGGCTCTGGTGGTACTTTCCATAGGTTCTTTCTTGCTGCTTTCCTGAAGTGTTTCATTCAATTCACTCAATTTTGCTGCCTTCAAGTGTGGTATAAATCCGACCACCTAAATCCACAATTTTTTGGCTGCTGGTGCTGACAGGATAATTAGGAACAAGAACATTCAGATTTGCATTTCTAATTCATTGTGAGGGCACAAATTAAACCAGTTGAAAACGTCGTGTGCAGACCATGTATTGGCTGACAGAGTGAGTTAGAGTGAGGGAAAGAAGCACTATGCAACAGGATGGTACAGATCTGGGTGAAACCCTCTCTCTGAGCTGCAAAAGTAACTCTTGTGTGTGGCTGTCTTTTGAATAGCATGACCTTCCCACTAAAGTCTAGTGGATAAGAATAGCTGGCTGCCTCTCAGGTGCTGCTGAGCATCAGTCAAGCTTACTGAAATGACACACCCTATGAAACATAATGTTAGAGCCTGGCTGTTTTACAGAGAAAGTTAATATGCAGAACTGGAAAATGGAAATGCTGAGGCCACTCCATGAATAGCATATTTTAATGCACCGTGCTTGAAATGCAGTGCTAGCTTGTGCAAATATCAGCCCTGAAAGATGCTGACGGACTTGCAGGTGAGATGTTTATTGCTCATCTTGCTCATCATCCTCATTGTTTGCTTGGTGGGGGTACACATCATGACAGAGTTACTACCAAGAGTTACAGCAATAGTTTATGCTGCTATTTTCTTCTGGGACTGAAGCTACTGGGATGGCAGGCTTCTGAATCATTCCTATATCAGATCTTTACATGTAGTTAGGTGATTTCTTTGGTCTACTGATTTAGTGTTCTTTTGCACCAGTTAGCGATCAACAGTAATTTAATTCTATTCTTTACTAGGTTACCTGGCAGGCATTGGGGTCCTTTCTCTGTAAGTCTTAACAGTGGTTAAAGCAGAACAATTTAGGTATACTTAGTTTTGCCTCAGTGCTGAGTGTTTGCCAAGGTGGTTTAATGCACTCCTGATCTTATGCTTCTGTGTACAGTAGCTTCAAAAGCTGGATCCAGGTTAGGTTCCTAATAGCATTTCAAATGTCTCTTTGAACCACATACAAGCAGAGGATAGATGCAGGATGGTGTAACTGTGTTAACATCATCTTCGTTTCCAGAGGGAGAAGACATAAAACATGTGATAGCGCTACTTACACAATAAAGAGCTGCATACAAAGAATAAAGTGATGCTTGAGTGGAAAGTGGAAAATGGTAACATGTCATCTGCCAGTTGCAAGGGAAAAGAAAGTATAACAGAATGTGGATTAGTCTTAGGCGTAAGTATGGCTAAATGGAATATCTGTTTTGGAGTCTTACGGGACACACAACCAGAACTGCAAGCACAAGATGCAGAGGACTAAGGGCCAGGAAAGATTATGATCTGATCTGATCTAACTGCCTGTATTCATCAGGACGGAAAACCTGATAGAAACAATACGCAGGTGTTGATCCCCACTGCTTGTTTTTGGTTGAAACACATCTTCCCAAAACAGTCTTGATTTGAAACAAGCAAAAATTTCTATTTCTATTTTAGTTGGTTAATCAACTTCCCTATTCAGAAACCAGAGCAATACTATTTTATTTTATCTGCATTTGCTGGCTGTACTTGCAACCTACTATTCATAACTTTTAGCATTGGTTCAAAGAAGTCGTGTAGGATTTAGTACTTTTTATGAGAAGATACCAGGATAGTCTGATTTAATAAATTAAATAGCTGTAACCTTTATAGTCTGAGCATTTTCTCCAGTCTTTAAAATGTTGGTTTTTTGTTTGTTTTTTTTAAATTTTTTCCTGCATCCACTTAAACTTCCATCCAATTTTAAAAATAATCTGCATCCCAGATCTTTATGCAGTATTTTTAATCCTTTGGTTTCAGCCAGAAAAACCTACCTTTTCCCCCTACTTTCTCTCTGAATCCACCAACCCTTTTTGAATTGGCAAAGTAGTTGTCTTCATAAACAATTAACTCATTTGCAAATTATGTCTTTGGGATTTTCAATTCTCAGTTGTAATTTCTGCCCAGATCTTTCCTTTCTATTAGGTTATCTTATGGTTTCCTCAGTTCCAGGAAACTGGCCACTCTGAAGCTCAGTGACAGGACTGTGCTTTGCTTAATTATTCCTCCATATTTTACTTTCTCAACTGACCCCTACTGCATTTTCTTTGCATGTGTGCCTTGCAACCTTAACATTCTTCAGCCAGTTTCCAACAGATAATCCATGAGAAATGGGATTTTCCATTCATATTATCTCATCAACAGGACCGTAATGTGAAGATCCATGCTACCAAAATCTTTAGCTTCACCAGCTGTACTGTTCACCTCCTTGCAGGTGAGGGGGATGTATTTCTTAGATGGGAATTTGGCTTGGTTTTTCCTCTTCAATTTTTCATAGTCTGTGAAGTTCTTTAATGTGTCATTCTATCATGGAGTCTTCCATTTGATGACATGCAATGGAAAAAATGTCATCATTAGTAGATATATACAAGATAAACAAAGGCTCAACAGGATTATGATCTGAAGCAAAACTTTTTCCTGTCCTACCTTGGTGTTTTTTCTCCATTATAAAAATTATTTGGTTTTTGTTCTAGTTTAGGATAGTCGATTACTACTTTTGGTAAGAACTTTGAGACTGATTGTGGAAAGCATTGTTTCATCAAGTTTTCTCTGGAATTTGTCTTAAACCTTATGGGGTGTGATTTAATAACTTTCTGAAATTAGTTGTCAATACTAACTCTATATCCACCTGCATATATCCAGCTACCTTATTCTATTTGAATAATTCCTGCAGCCTTTAATTCCTTGGTCTAGTGGTATACTGCATGATGGTGTTTCAGTTGAATGATTTTTGAATTTTCCAGTTGCTCGCAAATTTGAATAAGCCTCTTGGCTTTGAATTTAAATAAGGAAAATAGCTGTTGTGACCATCTTCTGCATACCTCACTCCATAACTTTTTTCCTGTGTGCTGCCTTTATTTGCTTCTTGTCTGAAATATGTCCAACTGCTTCAGCTTCTAACCTTCTGGAAAGTCCTTCCCCCTGCATTCTCAGCTTTGTCTTTGTAACCTCTTATTTCGCAAAATTTTTTAAAAATAGAGGGATTGTGTGGAAGTAAGTAGTAAATCCACTGTGAATTCTGAATACTGGATATCTAAGTGAGGAAGAAACAGGCCAAATGGAACTTGGGTTAAAACAAATAGTACACTTGGAAATTATATTTTCACTCCAATCTTTAAACAAATGGGGGGAGGGGAAGTCAAAATCAGTTAAGCTGGAAGAAAGCAGTTGGTCATTTGGGTGAATACAACATAAGACTGGCTGAATTTCAAAGGAGAGAAGCAACTTCCTGGGAAGTTTCACACAGATCCCTGTCCATGTGGGGTCCTGCTTAGGTATTGCCTCTTTGTTACTAGGTGACCTGATATACTGGGCACTCCAGGGTCTGTTGGGAAGTTTCTCTTGATGTGTGTGTTTGCAGTGGGGAACAAAGCAATTATGGCAGTAGGCTGGAAAGATGTAAGATTTGGGGCCATTGAGGGGAAGCCCAAAGAAGGAATTGGATCACACATTAAATGTGTGTGACTTGACAGGTTTCAAGAATGGTCTTGGTTTTACCCCTTTGCTTTTAAGACGTGCTGGGTATGCACACAAATGTTCACAGAAGTGCGTTCCCTTGCAAGAAGCTTGTACAGCAGCTGGGCTTTGTCCTGTGCATTGTCAGCATGCAGTGCCTAGCAATCTTTCTACAAAAAGTTCTATATCACAGTGGTATATCATTTTTAGAGGAAAAGGGATTTGAGGCAAGTTGCAAAGGGGTATTGATGGTCCTCAGCCTGCCCTGCTTTGCTGGCTCCCCTTGTTGGGTGACCCTCTGTCCCTTAGACATGCGCACATGATGGCAGTGTGACAGCAACGTTCTTAGTCTCATATGGTCCCAGGATTTTGAGCCTGGTGAGTGTGAATCCCTCATTTCAGGCAGTCTGCTGGAGGGACAGCATATGGAGGAAAAGATGATGTTGACTTTGTGCTTTAGGACTTCTTAGAACTCTTTATTGCATGCTTTGCTCTGCTGCATTGCCTTGCTGAGTCCCTGAATGCTTTGCACAAGCTCTTGTATGGTCAGAGAAGGGGTATTTTGTTTTTTTTCTAAACCTTTATTTTTAAAGTATCTTTAAAGCACTGAAAATTGGAGTTAATTGAAGCAAGGCAAACTTATGGGGAGAGCTCTGTGGGAAGGTAAACCAAGCTGGCTTTGAACCCTTGGAGGGTGGATTTCAAGACTCCCTTCTGTCACTCATCTGGTCAGGAGAAGTGCAGCTTCCAGTTTGGAGTCCTGTGGCTTGTGGGTCTGTGCTGGGGAGTGAGAGAGAGGCTCATTATATGTAGCAGCATAGGCCCAGTTAGAAAATAAAAGTGCCTTCTTCCATACACGCCTTGGCTAGCAGGATAGGAACACTTGAGCTGTACAGGCACACACAAACAATATGCTTTAGGGAAAGACCACAAATATGCAAAAAATCATAATCTGATAAACTCAGATGCTTTCAAAATACAAATGTCCTGTCATTTCTTTTCATAACAAAAATGATCACTTAAGACTTCACCACAGCTTAAATATTCATAATGTAAACATCAACAAAACTGATGATTGTTTCAGCACCTAATGTGCCTTTCACTGTGGAAATAAATGTTTTGGCACCCGATCTTTCCATATGATATTTCTAATAGGAAGCCACAGTGCAGAATCACCGTTTCGTTAGACAGCTGAAGTAAAGCAGATTAGATATGCAGATATGGAGACTTCTTTTCCAGACCATTTTCCATTTCTGAAACTTATTTTGTAATCACCATTTTAATCTTTTCAATGCAATCCGAAATTTCTTTCCAAACTCCTGAGCCCATCTTCTCTTGAAGAACGGAATAGTTTATGACTTCTCAATTTTTTTTCCCCACCCGAGACCCAAACCAGCTGCAGGCTTCACGTTGTTTCTCCTTGTTCCCTCCCTCACAGATTAAAATCCCAGAGTCCTGGGTCTTGGCAAGAAAGTGCAGCAGTTTTTTTGCTGTGTGGGTTATTGGGGGCTGGGTGTAGAGGAGTGAAATGGAATGGGGTTTCCACGCCTGCCTGTACTGCATGTGCAACCAAAAGCAGCTGTTACGGAGTACCCAGCTGGATTAGGGGGGCTAATTTGGTACATGACTGGTGAAGGACCCCTTACTGCTGCTTTATCCTGGTGCTGGCAAGATTTGAGTTACTTTCTTAGCCAGTTCTGCTTAGTATAGGATCCCTCTCCTGGAGATTGTTTCTGAATATATTTTGTTATTTAAGATGGACTGATCTTAGTAATTTATGCTATTGTTCCATAGATGTATCATTTTTCTGTGGCTTCACATTTCTACTGCCATTCAGATCATATTAAACACGGTTTTTACTTTTTAAATACTAACATCTAGGATTAATTTAATCCCACATTTTTTCCTGGATAACTTAAAGTTTTGGATGAATCACTCCCAAAAAAATATTAACATGTCCAAACCTCAGTCTAAATGTGAAATTAAACCAGAATTCAATAGGTTTGGATGAAAGCCTGCTCTTGGGCCCTCCTCAGAGTACACACTGAATCTGTGTTGAATCTGTCCTAACAAGTCTGACAGCCTTGCTGTGTTGCCTACTACCTTCGGATCCTCTGTGTTTGGGAGTTTCTTCTGCATGATCCATATCTGAAGTATCTCAAACTCAGACAAGCAAAACTTCTGAGAATTAGATGGAATTAGTTAGAGAATGGAAAGGGATTATTATTGAAACCTGATGTTGCCAATTTGTAACTTGTTTTTCTTGCAGGTAAGACTTTTTAGTACCTTTCTCAACAAAGGGAAATGTTTCCAAAGAATTTTGCACCTTAGGCTCCAAGTATTTTAACAGAAGGAGTTGAAAGCAGTCAGAGCTCCCTAGCAAGAGAAATTTTGGTAGGGAAAACCTGGAAGGCACCAGATAAAGTCAGCAAGTGAGTGTGACATGCATTAAATTGCATGACACACCTACAAAAGGAAGGAACTTGTAATTCTCTAAGGCTGAGCTAGGGCATCACATTACCAATGTTCTTCTGCTTCCTAGTTTCTTGGAAATTCCCTGAATTTTCTCTCAGCTCTAAACATGACTGCTTGTGTGGTGTTCTTTTATCTATTAGCATTGCCCTTTTGTTCAATATGGAAAGTGTACTCCACTTTTTTGAAGAGACATCTGAGGAACCATGAGAAGTTCTATGTCACACATAAAACTGTAGTATTGTAAGTAATATAAGTATTTTTCAGCTGTAAATCAGTGATAAAGATTACACTTCCATTACACTAAAGCAGAACAATCTGTAATGCCACCTAATATGGATGCAAGGAGCACACTGGAACTCACCATTGTTAATGGGGAAAGAGAGAAAAGTAAGGGTTGTAAAGGCCTTGGCAATTTCACTGAAAGAGAGATAATTCTTTTTCTGCAAACCTGACCTTTAATTTTATAAAAAAAGGAAAATGTAATTGGTCTGGGGACAGGAAGAGAAAGATAGCAAAGAAAACAAGTATTAGAAGGAAGAAGAAGAGTAGAAACTTCAAATTGCTCAGAAGTTATTTGAGTTGAATTACATTTTGTAATCCACCATCAGGAGTGATTATTTGCTTACCTTGTAAACATCTGAAATTTTTCGGGTTCTCCAGTAACAGCTCAAATTCCTATACTTCCTTTTTTTGAAGTTAGAATGGGTTCATCATGTGAGTGTTGTCTTTCTTCTGGTCTATTTCTGTTCTCACTGAGGGTCTCCTTTTCTCCAGTTTTTCACAAACTTTGCAGTCTCTGCTTCCAAGATATGTGTATCTCTTTCACCTTGTTTCTTGATGAGGATCCTTTATCTCTCCCTTTCATCTCTCTTGCTTTCCAGTGTGGAAGACGTATTTTATTCCCTCTCTTCTTCCTGCCCTTATGATGGGCTGTTATCTATCACTTATCCTATTCTGACAGACAAGTTGCAACCCTTACAAAGGTCAGACCTCAGGGTGAGGTTTGTGTCCATCTCTCTCTTCAGAGAGATGAGAAGTTTGTGGCTGTGCTGCTTTCTGAATTGCATAGCAAAACAGTGGGGCAAAAGACGGGAGGTGTAACAGGTAAGTAATCTGTTGTCCTGACGCAAGGCTCCAACAGGGTAAAGTTAAGGAAGGCTGAGCCATGATCCTTGTGTCAAGTGTTCCATAGCTCATTGTCTCTCCTTTGGTTTGGTTCATGACAATTTTTATCTAAATAGACTTGATATTTATGTCCCAGTGCATATGTTGTCATGGATACACTGTTTTAATCATGAGTGTCAGTTTGGGTTGTTGAATGCAGTGTCCTTGCCTCTAACCAAAATAAAAACCAGACTCAATGCTCACACACAATGCAGGGAGAAACACGGATACAACCTTATGATAATATTTCATCTAATATAGTTGAAGCCACTGGTACTCACCAGCATTGGGCTATGGGCCAAAATTCAGCATCAGAGCACTTCTAGGGGCTGCATAGAGCTGTCCTGTTGGCTGCGCTCCCATTTTCTCCTCCCTCCTCCCTCCCCTCATCCTCTTCCCTCTGCTTCAGTGTCTGAATTAAGCAGTTTGGCAGACAGGAAAATTAACTCTTGTAAGGCTGGGAAAGAATGTGGAGGTAACCCACTCCAGCAAGGCTAGGGTCTTCCAGGCTGCATATAATTGTTACTGCTGTTAATAATCATTGTTTTAAGCTTAACATTTGGGAAAGGCTGGGGACAATTGTATGGTAATGTTGTACAGCCTTTTGAAAATAGAGCTAGAATGCAGTCTTTGGGAATGATAGCTCTGCAGTAAAGCAAAGGTGAAGGGACACCAGCACCTGTTCTCATCATTGCTGCCTCCTTTACCCCACTCAATGCACCAACAATTTCACTGGCACAGAGGCATCATCTTTGTTCTGTCCAAGAACCTGATTTTCTTACAGTGTTCATAGTTTTATAAAGCCTAGCACTGCAGGATGTCAAACACCTGTTCCCTGACAGAGAAGGAGCCCTCCTCAGGACCAGTTTTGGGAAGTACCAAAGGGGCCAATGGCATCCTAACTTGTAACAGGAATAGTGTGGCCAGCAGATCTAGGAAGGGATTACCCTCTGTGTGTGGCACTGGTGAGGGCACACCTCGAGTGCTGTGTCCAGTTCTGGGCCTGTCACTACAGGAAAGACATCAAGGTGCTGGAGCATATCCAGAGATGGGCAGTGGAATTAGTGAAGGATGTGGAGAACAAGTCCTGTGAGGAGTGGCTGTGCAAGCTGAGGGTGTTTAGCCTGGAGAAAAGGAGGCTTGGGAGACCTGACTCTACAGCTACCCAAAAGGAGATTGTAGCGAGGTACAGGTTGGTCTCTTCTCCTAAATAACAAGGAATAGGATGAGAGGAAATGGTCTCAAGTTGTGCCTGGGGAGGTTTAGTCTGGATATTAGGAAAAATTTCTTCACAGAAAGGATTATCAAGTATTGGAACAGACTGCACAGGGAAGTGGTGGAGTCACCCTCCCTGGAGGTGTTTAGGAGATGTGTGGAGGTGGCAGTAAGGGACGTGGTTTAGTTGTAGACTTGGCTGTGCTGGGTTAACGCTTGGACTCAACAATCTGAAAGGTCTTTGCCGATCTAAATTATTCTGTGATTCCACAATGGCCAATGAGCATTAGTTTGCCAGAATTTTTAATCTTCCTTCACTGCTTGTTTTTATTTTAATGTTTGAACTTAATGTTGGGGCAGTGAACTCTAATCCTGATGATCTCTTCAGTGTAAATACAATGTATTTCTCTTTATTCTTAGTCTGTTGTTCTACCTTCTTGATATCTTGTATTTTTTTTCCCCTTCACATTATTCTGTTTTCCTTTTTTCCTCTTGAAATCTTTGCTTTGCCAAGTTCAAGCTCTCCCCATTGCTACTTGATTTTCACCCTATTTGTCTTCACCATGTAAGTGTTTTCATTGCTTAGATCATCTCCCTGCTCAATCTGCTGTCTTTGTTTTCAGCCAGAAATCTTTTCATTATGCTGGGAGGATGCAGCAGCCTTGCTTAGACAACCTGGGAAGTGGTTTATGTGATAATTTCTAGGTGGTGGGTCAGCCCCTGCTTCTGTGAGCTCTTGGCTCTCTGAGATGTGCTGTGCTGCCTGCTCCATGGTGTGTCTCCTCTGCTCCTTGCCAGGTCACAGGGATTGTGTCTTGAGACTGCTGGAGAGACAGTGGAAGATGCTGACTACTGTCCCTGAGAGCTGGAGCCAGCAGTTTGTGTGTGGGGCTTGTTGTTCAGTCATTCAATATTTTCAGAATTTCTGTACTCTGAACTTCACTGGGAAGGAATGGTTTCTTTCTGCTGACCTGTCAGGATAGGGTGAAAACTTCAGCTGGAGTTTGGGCCTGCTGCAGAACAGCATGTTTAGTAAGAAAGACTCAAACTGTTGGGCTCCTGAAAAATTTTCAAAGCTCAGATTTTTCAAAGATGGTGGCTGTCATCTCTGTGCAGAGTACTTCAACAAATGAAAAGGACATCACTGCTGCCATTTAGAGACCCTATTTTTGTGTTTGAGGGTGTGTGGGCAAAGCAGACCTGGAAACATGCATAAAACCCCTGGGCAGGAAAAGTGTCTCCATGACAGCTTGTGCCAACAATGGGGTGTTTTGCAGCTTTAGGCTGTGCAGTGGTTTTGGCTCTGCAAGTGCTGGTTGCCTGGAGCATGGGTGATTGGTTTGGAGGTTTTGCATTAATAAAAGTTAGTCCTACAGCCACATCTCCATCCTTTCATTCCAAAATAGCCTGCTGTTATACCAGTGGAATTACTGTGCACTCCAGACTTTAAACCCATAAATTGCTAATGCCAGACTGTTCTGATGAGCAGCTTTTTGATATCCTTTACATGTTAAAAAGTACTCAGGCCTGTTGACAAAGCAAAGAAATGGTGTCAAAAATAATTTTAAAACCTTTTGACCTGCAAGGTTTAAGAGAATTAGGCACAGATTCTTTGCTTTAAGCCTCTTGGTGACAAGAAATACGGTCCTATGTTAGCCAGTTTGATTGACAGCGGCGTTTGTAGTTTCAGCTGCTAATACAGTATGCTCCTTGTATATTCCTAGTGTGTAAATATAGAAGACTATTTGTCACCTGGGTTGATGGATTATGCATAAGTGAGACAATGTGGTTAAAATTCTAAAGCATAAATGAAAAAGCACAAACTTTACATAACTCATAAAGCAATGCTTAATAGTCATAATGAAGTATCCTTATTTTAATCAAGGGAAACTGTCAGACTTTCAAATAAGCAAAGATTATGCAGCTGGCATGGTGTGTGGGGATTTTTATAGCTCCATGCTACTAACCTGCATCATTGGATTTTTGACAACCATAATAAAATGTATTGGAAAATTGATTAGTTTTAAGAGACTCCTCATAGCCAGCTGCCTTTATTTGTAAATGTCATGTATTCAGCCATTGTAGGCTTCATCTCTTCAAGTGGAATTCTTGGCTGAATGTGAGCCTTTGCATAGGTATAAAAGCACTCCAGTTTCACATTCTTCAATTAGTTTTCAGCATTTTCATGTGTACTCACAGAAGTAAAATTTTCCTGAAATCTTTCCCACCGTAAATGGTTGGCTATTTACTTATTTCCCACCACGCCATAATTACAAATTATTTGTGCTCTTGAGATGTCGTAAATTTGTAATAATACCAAGATGACTTTGTAATTGATATTTTCAGAAAATTCCAGAGTTTTTTTTCAAGAAAAAGAGCATGGCTAAGTTATTGATTTTTGGATGGAGGAAGAGAATTTGCCATGAAAGTATGTTATCACCTCTTGAAATATGCAGTAAAATTGGCATTTTCAGCATGCTGCTCTTATCTTTATTTGCTGATAGAGAGAATATCCAGATTTTTTTAGCTTTAAGGGAAAGGCTATGGTTAGGTTCATATTACTCAGCATTTAATAGGTATGAAGTACAAGAAAAGCAGACATAGCCCAATACTATAATCTTTCACAGATTTTTGTTTAAGGAAAACACTTTTCATAGTGTAAATTAATCTAAATAAATGAAAGTCTAAAAAAGCATCTTTTTTAATCTGTCTTTTAATCACATAAAAATCTGTCTCCTGCAGCCCTTTTATGGACTAAACTATCCTGCTGACCTGTGGGGGGTTCTGTATGAGCAAGAGGTGCAGGAATTGCCTGTAAAGTGGTATGTTTTTTGTAAACCACTCCAAAGCCGTTTGTTTTGTGAGGCTACATCCTGCTCTTTTGCCGTACACTGAGTCCTAATAGATGTCAAAGGCAATTTCACGCATGTTTTGAGAGAAAGGTTGTGGCCCTTCATTTTTATATTATCAAAATAATACTTTTTCTACAGAGATACTATAGCAGAGCGTTTGGTTTGTGGTTAGGTTGTAATTTAAAAATTTTTTTTTATAATGTGATGAGCTTTCTGTGGCTGACTGCTGGCATTTAACATAAAAAGCCTAGACTCAGAAGATAAAAAAATGGATATGAACATAGGTATCAGCACGATAAAGATTATTTTATTTGGTTTCAACAATGAGGGATTCAATTAGGTGCATTTTATCATTTGTTCTTTAGCTCATATATTTGCTTTGTTACTTTAGAAACCAGCTTCTGAACCCAAGCATGCCCACAAATTAAATGAGATGTATTCTCAGATGGAATGTTTTAAAATGTTAGTTATCTTCAATGGATTATTTTAACTAGCTGCAGTAGCTCCTTTCATATGTTTCAGTCTCTGCTGTATTCTTGACTGGAGGGTCCAATTGTCGCATTACTTTGTGCACTTCTCACCTGTTCAGTGAAATCCTAGAAAGTCATTTGGCAACATGGGTTAGAAGAGAAAGGTTACATTCACTGCAGTTTATTGACACTATACACCTATAGTTTGGCAATATATCACATATATTAAACATTCTGACACAGCAAAAATTGTTACTATAAGACTAGAACATAAAAAATAACAATAAAAATGTAATTCTTAAAGAGAATTACATGGCTAGCCTGTGTTTCATTTGGTGTGGATGCTACTTTTCGGTTTTTAGTAGACTTTTTTACTTCTATACTTGGAGGAATTCTATTTATGGCTAGATGCTATGTACCAGAATTATTTATGTTTTGTGGATTAAATAATTTAAGTAAAAAGAGAAATAAACAGCATTGTTATAGTTTTGTAGAGGAGAACTTGTCCTTAACTATTTCTTATTTCATTCTTTGAACTTGATGAGGTTATTCAAAGACTGGGAAGTCAAAAAAAGTCTATTTAAATATGGTTTCTTGAGCTCCTAGCTGTTATAGGTGATTATATTTTGACTCTTCACTCTATGAATATTGAGCTCCATATCTTTTCAGGTGGCCTAATTTAGTGTAAAAAAAGTTATCTAGTCTGTGTGGGAAGATTCCAAGAAATAACTGTGCTGTTGGTTGACTACCAGTTCTCTTGAAAAAAAATGTCTTTGCCCTCGCTTCAATTCATTTTCCTTCAGCATCCAGATGTAGATTTCTATTACAATTTTCAGTGACTTGGTTGATTTTGGACTCTTAATACATTCTCAGAGTAGAAAAAGAAAGCTTGTGGTCACTCACCCTGTTGTGCATTCTGAGGATTCTACCCTGTTAGAGATCTTCCCCAGTATGCACAGTATTTTAAGATCAGTTTGGACAAACTGGAAAAGCCAGGGTCACTTCCCCCCACGTATGAGAAGAACCCGTCAATTTGCTTTCCTGCAGGCTGCCATTTAAGAACATGTCAAGCTGTCCATTATAGCTCCATCTAGCAACCTCAAAGATGATAAAAGTGGCATCCACACTTCTATATTTCTCTATCATTTCTGCCTTCCCCTTTTCTAGTTGTTATGATTTTTTAATTTTTTTTTCTAAGCATAACTCTGATATAGAAAAAGATCCTAATGCCTTTCTTCTTTCTAAAAAAAAAAAATTAAAAAATACACAAGTCTTCTGGGTTTTGTGCATCTGCTAGAATGTAAAAATTCATGAAAACGTATCCTCTCAAGTGATATAAAAATGTTACACATAGACCATCTGCAAAGTGTAAATGCAATCTGTGGTGTAACTTTTATCAAGTTCAAAACTGACAGATGAAGATACAAAGCTGCTTATGAGCAAGCAATACTAAAAATAAAGTAGTAAATGGGAATCCTTGTTTTGCATGACAAACAAACAGAGGTATTAACAGTTGATGGCCATGGTTGTCATCCAGTTTATAGCTTTCAGTTTTTTCAATTAGAATTAAAAAATACCAACAAAAGCAGATGTGGAATTAACCATTTAAGGCCTTCCAAGTCTCGCAAAATTCTGGGTTGATTGTGTAAGGAAGACTGCACCTTTAACTTTTGTATTTTGGGGGTTGAGATTTATTCTAAGAGGAAACCTGGGGAGGTAACTTGGCTGATAAGGGTGGACTGATGTGCCAGGGCTTGATTTTTCCGTGCTGTAGAAACTGGTGCTACTGATGTAATGCTGGAATCATGTCAATGTTGCAGTGACTTTTACTTTGAGGCATACTGCTCTGCTTACATTGAAAGATTGAGGCATACATTTTCTTCCCTCAGAGTTCTTGCTGCTTGGGTATTTGTTATATGCTTTAGAGGTCAAGCAAATTCCTGAAATGGATTGTATAATAGGTATATTGAATAATAGGTAATAGATTGACTTGTTTTGATTTCTTATTGTTGTTGAAGTCAGTGTGGTTTGGTGAATTAGAGAAAAGTCAGGCATCTGTCTATTTAACAAAACCATTTTGGAAGTGAAAGGGAATGAATAGAAATAGGAAGTCATTAATTTCTGATGTTGCATAATGTACAAAGACTTCAAATTATGTCAAAACCAACATTGCTCACTAATGTATCAGAGTACAAATGTCAGTCTCTTAAACTGTGGTTTTTTGCATTTGTTTATCTCTTGGTCTCATAATGAAGTGGTTTTCTAGCTCTCAAAGGTTCGGTACTCTTAATCCCAAATGCTGGATTATCCTGGACAGAATTATTGAAATAACATACCTCTAAGGGAGAATAATGAAATTCACAGAGAAATGAAGTAACTCATGTTGCAGATGGACTGAATGTTGAACTTCACGTTTTAGTAAGTGAAAACAAAAACATCCCTTGTTTCCCATGTGCAAAATCTGTCCTGAGTTTGTTATAATGTAGGGAATCTCTCCACATGCTCGTTATCAATCCCTGCTGACAGCTATGATGCTGCAGTATCATCAGTTTAATCCCTAGATATTTGACAGAACAGGATTAAATCTCTCTTGTAAATTGTCATTTACCCTTTATGCCTCCCATTTGGATGGGAGTGCCTTGGAACTGAACTCTGAGGAAATCAGCTGCATCTGAAGGAAGAACACACAGAAATAGCTGTGAATTTGCTGTGTGTTCCCATTGAGCCAAGCAGGAAAGTGAAGGGATCAGGACTTGTTGAGGCTGAGGGAACTGGCTGCACAAAAAGGGGGAGAAGGCACAATTCCAAGAGAAGGTTGGGCTACAGGAACAGAAACCTGGTTGCCCATTGAAGTAGTCCAGCAGAAAAGGGAGAAAATCCAAAATTCCAGGGAAAGAAAAAAAAAGTCCAACTCTCAGTCTTTCTCCAGAGACAAAGAAACTGAAAAACTGGCCGAAAGCTGACTGGAAAGCAGAAAGCTGGGTGCTTCCTTGGTCCCCTGCCACAGATTTAAAAAAAAAAAAAAAAAAAAAAAAAAATCTCTATCTCTGTGTGACCTTGAACAAGCTGTAAACTGCTTTGAAGAAGTTTTGCTCAAGTTTTCCTCCCCCCTCTCAGGCTCAGTTCAAAGGCACAGAAAGGCACAAAATTAATTCCTGGGCATAGGCAGCGATATGGGATACACATCATAAAGTCACTCCAAGACACCCATCTATGTTCTGGCTTTGTGATGGGCAAAATAACAAGAAATTATTATTGTAAATTTCAAACTTTGCTTTCAATGGACTTTGTGTCCTTGATAATTGTACATTTAGGGAACAGAGTGTTGAAGGTCTGAGAATTTATGCTCATTTCAGTGCATAATCAAATATACAAGATTATAAGGGTATTACTGCCATTCTACTGAGAGCCCCACTGGTATGTTTTGGTTTCTATCAGGAGGCCAGAGGGAGAAAAGCTGCTGGGGCCTAAACCAGCTCAAGGACTTGCGAGCACATGTGCCTAGAAAGTGACTCTCCACTGCAACAGCCTGTGCAGTATCCTTGAGGGTTGTTATTTTATGGAAACCCTGATTTTAAGCTGGCAGCACATGGCAAAGTAAGTGACATCATCATACCACAAGGAAAATAAATGCTTGCTACTTATTTCTGTTATGTGGTATCTGCATTTCTTTCCCTCACTTCTGCATGCAGTTTATTATATAGTTGCTTTCTTCAAGGAAGTTAACAAATAAGTGTTGAGGAATAAATAGAAAAAGTGTGGAATACATCAATTTTTGTTCACTAATATTTTCTTTCCAAGAGCTCTTTGCCCAGTTGGCTTTTATCTGCGCAATAGTTACAAAACACAATGTAGTAGCTTGTTAAAATACATTAAATGATACAAAAAGAAAAAAAAAAATCCAAACCCAAAGCCTTTCTCCTGCTGTGTTTAAAACCCCACTCTATCTAGGACAACTGAGAGCTCTGTGCCATGTGGAAGACGCAGCACTTTTGAAAGGAAGATATTTCCTTGTTATATTAATAATTTTTTCCATTTAGAATGTGCAGCTATTCTCAAGCTTCTAACAGCAAAGTAAAAGAATACTTTGCACCCGTCGACTAATTTTAGCTAACACAAACCAAACATTTCCCTCTTCAACCAAATGACCTTGTGGCCACCTAGGAGTGCTTACATGAAACAGCACAGAGGCTGTTTGGAGGTGTTGATCCTGGCAGGGGGATGATTTCATGGGCCTCTGCTGATGTCCTGAGTCAGGTGATGTGGCTCACAGACCCAGGAGGCAGGCAGTCAAGGAGGTCATCTAGACCATGAACTTGAACTGTCCTGATGGAAACGGCAGGAGTGCCCCACAGCAACAAATGTTTTGAAATGAACTTTAGTCTGTAAAACTGTCTCCAGACTAGATCAGCCTGTCCACTTTAACCATAATGTTGAAGTGGGGGATGATTGTAAATTACGCAGATTTTAGAGAAGGATGGTGGTGGTCTCATTCATAGCCCGGGAAACACCAGCAATGAAGACTGGTGAGCCTTAAGTTGATAATCACTCACCCTGCTCACTACTGAATTTACTCGGCTCCTTTCCAAAACAAGGAAGCGCAAGAGCAGTGCCCGAGGAGCATCTCCACAGTGCTCTGGTACCTGCTGAGCTGTGTGTGGGTGTCAGCCATGTGGAGCTCTAGCAGCTGTGAGTGGCCTGTCCTCCGTGCAGTAGCGTGCACAGCAACTTTTGGGTTGCCCCATCTGCAGGGAGTAAATACCTGACAGCCCATTTCAGCTGCTTTGAACCTATTCTGCAGTGGGACAGTGGGAGTGAGGAAGGGCATGGCTTTACCCCATGGTATTGCTTGACAAAAATGTTGTGTGTGCATCCTGTTTTTGCGATCAGTGAACGTTACCATTGCATTTCTACCCTTCACCTAGATGAAATGCTTTTAAAATAGCCCTTCTCCCTCTCTTAAAACAAGCAAAAAACCCAAACACCAACAGCAAAACCAAACCACCTATTAGTATTGATAGTCTTATATGTCTTAATTGAATACCACTAAGCTCAGAACAAGTTTCTGGATAATTTGTTCATTACAGAGATTCTGAGGTTGATAGCTCTGGAGGGCAGAAGGGGCCATTAATTACACTGCATGAGGCAGTGAATTTCCCTGGTGGTTCTTGCAGCTGGTTAACAAACTTGTGACCAAATTAGCTGAGTGTGGTTTATGAACACATAGAAGGAATCTCGTTTTATTGATCAGAAGAGGAATGACTACTGTAGTTGCGTGTTTTAGTGCAAAGCAGTACCTGATGGGAGAATAAGAGTCACCTAAACAGTAAATGGGTGCAAGGAAGAGAGAAGAGGAGGTTCTCAGGGACATACTGCTAACACAGTCTTCCCGTGGGAGTGTAAACCACATATGTGGGCAGAAGAAAAACTCTGCTATAAACTTTTTCCTCAGCATATATTGAGAAAAGGAATATTTTATGGCTTCCTGCAGCTGGGGGTAGTGTAACTCAGAGATTGAGGGTATGACAAAAGGTTTGGAAGGCCAGGGCTAAGTTGTTTTGGCAGAGATGTTGTAGGAAAATGTGCAAGTATCTATTGTTAATCCTGTTACTGAAGAATGCCATTGCATTGGCTGGAAGAGGCACTAAATATATTCCTCACACAGCTCTGGCAGTGGATCTCCTTCCCACTCTAAAAACTTCAGAATATTGTGATCTCATTCTTCTGTTTGTGCTTAGCTATGATGGACAGGGCTGCTAACGCTACCTGTGCTTAAGGTTGCTTAACGCTTTCAGCCAGAAGGTCGTGTTTTTAACTGTCTGTGTTAATGCTGCCAAAGCTTAAACAGTTTAGGCTGAGATTTTCCAGATGGGTGTCTTCATTTAGGAGAGGTGGGGAGGGGAGGGATTTCAGCCAGGCTTCTATCGGTGTACTTCTCAGAATAAGCTAACGGAAAATGACACTGGTTTGTTCATATTACAAAGGGAAAACATCCTGCATCTTGCTTCACTGGGAGGGGCAGGGGGAGAAACCTTACAGTCTTTGCTTTTCCACTTGAAGTCTTGCAGGCAGCATTTGATCTTACCTGGGGAGAGGAGAGAGAAGTAAATGATAAAGAAAAATTGCACCTTAGAATAAAGATAAGTTTTACCATGTCTCTCTTATGAGACTAATTTAATTTTTATATAAAACCTTAACTCTGGTGTTTTCCTGGATCTTTGAATGCCTGACTGTGAAACTTTAATGCTCTCTTAATGTGCTAAAAATGTGATATGACTTCTTTTTTTTTTCATAACAAAGTGAGCTAAGCAAGCTCCATCAAGGGATATACGTTTGACACCTATGCCTTTCACCTGCTCTGCCAAAGTCTTCCGATCTCTTCTGCTGAAGTAAATGGAACAATGTACAGTGGCTGTTATTGTGCATGGGCATCTCAGCCGAGCCAAATGAGGTACATTTTGCAAGAAGGTAGTAGAGCTCTTCCTTAAAACACAGGGCTGCTGAGACACAGACTTCTTAGGCTTTAATACAAGCTCTGGCTGGATTGTTACTTAGGCACAAAATTTTTCCTTCTTTCCTTCCTTTTCTGAACTACTATGCTTATAATATTCTTTAGTTTATTCTCTTTCCAAAATACCTTTAGGGTAAAAAGAGACTTCAAGGAAGTCTGGGGTCAGGAAGTAAATTTTATTCCTTCTTCACTCACGGCATGTTAATTAGTCTTCATGGTTTTGTACTTCCTTTTATACATGAATATAAGGAAAACCTAAGGATGATTGAGAAAAGTGATTGCTTTTGCAACATTTGAGCTCTGGTAGTGGAGGTGAAGCAGAGAATAGGTGCATGTGTAAGATGATGTATCAGGGAAACCAAAGGAGAGCCACAGAAAAGGGTGTCTGCATGATCCTAGAGAAATGGATTACTTACCCTAGTGAGGGAATTTGTCAGCAGAACTAAAGCTCATAGCACAATTCATCTTGAATAATAGAGAGAACTTAAAAATATTTACTCTTCAGCAACAAAGGCTTTAGATCTGGTAAGTTGACAAGAAAAGCACAGTGAGAAGACAAGGCAGAAGTTTTCATTTTCGACTATACTATCAGAACTCTTGCAAAAGTGGGTTGTTTTATAGAGTCTTATTTTCTGAATATTATTTTTAGAAATACAGTGTGGTTGTTTCACTTCTTAAAGACTGTGATGGAGTATGCACAGCAGTCTGTAGGCTTATCAGTTTGATTTAGAGTTTTTGCCAAAGAGTATGCTTGAAATAGTCTTGATTTCTTTCTCCTCTTTTTAGATCTTCTCCCCCTTTCCAAGCCTCTGGACAGTAGAGACTGGAAAGTAAGTAGAATTACAAGAGGAATGAACTTACCCCATTAACTTTTAAAAATATAGTTATGCAGAAAAACTTTTGACCAAATTGCTTAACAGTAAGCTGCTTTTTACTGGGAGATACATGGAGGTGAGAAAAAGGGCTTTATTCCTCATGTATGTGTGTGTCTGTACATACATATTTGAACTTTGTTCCTGGCTCTCTTAATTGCTCTTAAAAAGAAATTGTCTGCTTCAGATATTTTTTCAAGGTCTTCACCTAAGTTTTTTCTAAGTCCAAACTGCAAGCAGCTTGGAGTGCAGACTACATTTCTGCTGCTTGTCTGTGCAAGATCCACAAAGCATAAATAAAAAATTGCTCTAATAGAAATAAGGAGTGTTAGTTTATTAATTTTATTTCTGTGAGAATGAGGTAAATTTCTTATTTAATCCTGGATATCAAAGATTTTGTAGCATCACTGCATATCTGAATTTCCTTTCAGTTTTCATGAATTCTGTCTTGCAAACCATATCAGGAGCTGGCATCCCCTTCCCGCATGATTTAGTCTATGGTTCTTCCACCTATAAATAACACGCGCTCGTTAATTAAATCTTCAGCTAAAGAATTTCTTGTGCAGTATAATCATATAAACCTCAGTATCTCTTCCTTTTGATTTACAAGTACTGTAATTGATGTGAGTGTATCAACCATAGACATAAAAATATACAGGTAACAGAGGAAAAAAGTTTCTTTTGGTTTCTAGTGTTTGTGCCAAATATTCTCCTCAATGCTACAGAGAAGAGAGTGCTGCATTGTTCAAAAGGTCCCTGTCTTTCTCTACTCAGACCTCTGGAAAACCCCACAGAAAACTATAGCTGTAGAGGCTGTAGGAGGGTCCTCAAGACTTTTTTGTGAATATGGGGCAAAGGTGTTCATTGAAACCTGTCATTTTGCACTCCAAGGTAACTTCACAGCTGTCTTTCAGGACAAGTTATGGGCTGTGAATGATCACTTGCTGCTCATGTCAAAGTTTTCTACCCAGATTCTTGGCTGTGCTGGCTACAATTGCAGCCATAGTGAAAGGAAGCAAATCAAAGAAGGGTATCAAGTTTGGCCAATCTATTTTAATCAGGATATTTGATACAAAGCTAGAATTAAGATTATTAATATTTAAAAGAAAAATAAATTGGATAATTTGCTTATGTTAATAGTATCTATTAAAAGGGTATTTGATTTTTTTTATATATATATATGGTAGATTAGCTCCATATCCTGGTATGACTCAATTAGAATGGTAAGAATATTTTTTTCTGGGTTCATATTCTGATCCAGCCTTTGACATAGAAAACTAAAATGGGGAGGAAAAACCTGGGGCCAGAGTATCCTATCTCCACCCTTACCTTTTCTTTTTTCCTACCAAATGTCTCCCCTTCACTCCTTAAATAATCCCTCTGTTAGCTGCTTTTATTTTTGCAGAAAAAAGACAATCAGAAATAGCTGAGGTGCAATACTGAGTAGCTGCTATCACTGCATAACTGCTTTTGTTGAGACTTTCTGTGGGATTCTCTGACTATGAGAAGACTATAATTGTTTGTCCAGATTCCACTCAAATATTTTGCAATGAAATATGTGGGGTTTGGCTTTCACTCAATAAAGCACTTACACATTTGCTTAATCTGAGGTAAGATACCATCACCTGGAATCAATTGCATTGCTTATACATGAGAAACAAATCACACCTTGTTGAGTCGTGACAGGCTCCGTTCTTACCAAGAAATATTGTAGAGCAGACTTGATAGTTGATTTTTGCCCCCTCCTTCTGCTACTGTTGTTGGTTGCTAAAAGAGCTAGTTAGAAGATCATGTCCTTCACCTTGTATTTCCATCTGTCTCATAACCATTATTATTTGAGGGTTTTACTGGCTTATCTATACCTGTTTGCTACAGTTTTAAGCTCTTTGGGGGCAGTGCTGTCTTTTTATAGAATGACTGTGAGTACAACAACAACCTCCAGGGTCATGCAGCCCTGACTAGGGTTCATTGATGCAATTTGATTATTCTGGTAATAAGATAAATCCTGTTCTGCACACAAGGCTACTTTCAGGCTGCATCTTCTCCCTGTCTCTAATTTTTGCATGTACTTAGCCTTCTACTGTGCCTCAAAGGGAGCAATTGGCACAGGCATGCACTTGGGAAGGATTTTCTTCTCTGGCTGCAAAAGGGTCAGTTCTCATTAGCTCAGTGTACTGAGAGTGAGGCATAGAAAGGCACTTTCCTATATAAAGATCACCCAAACACTTACACAAGGGCTGCACTCTATCCTTGCTACAGACTGAGGCAGGTGAGGAGTTTCTAAAATGTGGAGGTTGTTTCTGCCAAAGCGTGCAACTTTTCTCTGTGTGTTCTGGTGTAAGAGCTAACAATAGATTAAACCTTTTTTGTTGTTATTCCTGCAATTTGATTGCAAGTACATTTGTGAAGCCAGTTGGTGTATGTCATAAAATCTGATTGATTGAACAGTTAATCCTTGAAAGCTTCCCCCTGAAATATTGCCAAGGTCAACAAGGGATAGTGCCCATGTATACATGTCATAGAAATTACCTATTTTGCCATTTTTATCTAGCCCTTTATAGCTATGAACATGCAGAACATTCTGGTCTTGTCATGCAAAGCATTCTTTCCCCAAAATACTGGTTTTAGTGATCTGTGTTCTGCTCTGTTCTAGAGAAAACTTCTTACCCTTGAAGGAGATGATCAGTAAATTTGAGTATTTCTTATAAATTGTGGGATTTTTTCAGTTCAGAAGAGTTTGTGGAAGAGGTTATCTTATGGAAAAGAAATACTGTGGACATTTTCGGAAAATCAGTTATTTTCACATTTCCTGTGAGGTTTGTCATGTCTTCTTGAACATAAGTTGTCATTTACGTAAATATCCCATATTGGAGATTTTACTCAGTGCCACAGAGGTGCCTGCTGAATACCATGCTTGTTATGTATAAAGAGGTGCTTTTCAGGGGAACAAAAGCTGCATGTCACTGATGCACTGTAAGCTAAATGGACAAGTTTCCACTTTTCTGCTGTTCTTAAGCAATAACAGAGCTTATTTTTTTTATTTGGCCTTAGGCACCACCCTTGTGAATTTATTCACTTTTTGTCGATAGTTCAGTTGCTTACCACTGATATACATTAGCTTTATGCCAAACTTTGCAGAAAATCTAGGCAATTCTTGGAAGACCCAAACCCCAATATCTTCTTCTAAGATTGTCAGAAATTGTTTAAAATGACTCTATAGTGGTTCCCAGCACTAATGTCCTATTATGCTTCCCTGAAACAGGATGAATGACCTCCTGAGACCTTGTCATAGTACACAAGTTTTCCTAGGTGACTCTGGCAAATAGATAACCTGTTGTGTCAGCTCTCACTGAACTGAGCCAAGGTCTGTGTACCCTTCCTGGCTATATGAAGAGATGATCCTTGTGCTGTGGATGGCATTCTGTGCTGCATTCCAGGAACATGGCCCTTCTTGACAGCTGTCACATATCACAAATATCCGCTGAGCACTTCGTATGAACCTGTAGGGGAAACTAGAAGCATATAAGAAAATTCTGGCAACTCATTTACCATAACTCTAAGTGAAATGTGCAGTTTCATGAGATAGAAATGGGAAAGGAGGGAAGGAAGCTGTGATCATCACTGAACTTTGTTAGTGAGCAGGGAACTTGATACAAAAAATTACTGATATTAGCGAGGATGAAAATCCCTGTCTTTTGTAGAATGTTGTGGCAGAGATTCATCCCCTGTTGTTCTGAGGAGGTTTGCTTTGGGAAGTTGCTATGTCTTGCTCTTCTAAGGAAAAGAAATTCAAAATTACCAATTAGTCCTCTACAGAAATGGTGCAGTAGGAATCAAAATGTGCCAGAAAGTTTGCAATGCAATACTGATTGTTGCACCTAGATGTATTCTTGTAGTACCTCTCTGCAGTGTTTCCTGTACTGGTCTTGTTCTGCTAGTTTTAGAAATGGAGGGTTTTTAAGCTTTGGCAAAACATAATTTATGCCCTTTAGGTACCTAAGAAGTTAGGAAAGAAAATCCAATCTAATTTTAATTACATGGGAATTCCTATACTCCCTGCTTTTTTGTTCATTTGCTTTTGGTAGGTAGGGCATACTGCTTGCGGGAAAGTCTTCGAATTACTTTTACCACAAGCCAAACTCATGCATGATTTAGAGGGAGCAATAGCTGAACAACAGTCTGCATGGCAATTGTAAAGGAAAAGACATAAAATGCAGTCAAATTTATCAGCAAAGACACTGCAGCCAACTCTGAAGAGCACCTGGCTAGGTATTAAAGGACACAAACATGATCCCCTCACTGAGCAGTATTTTATAGACTGTAGTTCAGAGCCAAAGAAAACAGCTTTTGTAGCTTTTAGGTGTCCATAAACAGCTAGATAAATAAGAGGGAGCCAGAATAAGGGATAAACAAGGTAGCTAAGTATCAGCTTGCCACATTGCCTTTTGGAGCTCCCCAAATAACCAACTGAACTTGGAGTATTACTTCCCCAGCATTCCTACTGCTTTCCATGGTTCCTGGAGGTGCCGTCCCTAGCGTCAGAGAGAGAGGGTCAATGGAGCAATGTCATGATATAAACTCAAGCTGTGTCCTGTCATCTATATAATTGCTAGGATTTCATAGTTGACCATATTTCATGTGAGTTGGCAGTGACCACCAGTCTGTAGTCAGGATAGGGGTTTGGAAGAAGAGCTGCACCTACGGTCTCTGATCTCCCTCTTGTAGCTGCTGCCAGCATTCAAAGCATTGCAAACGAGTTTCATAAATAAATCTCATTAAATGTTTTTAGACAGAGGAAAGCACATAGCCATAAATAGAAAACTGATAAGTGGGCAACTGTTAAAAATAGCCCAGTAAGAAATGGTAAGTGGAGAAATAATATGGATACGATAGCATAAGGAATATTCTACACACATACTTGAAGCCTTTAGCAGTTGCCAAAACTCTGATGAAGTGAATGAAGAGCAAATGGGTTGTATTTCAAACACATACCATTACAGTGAGCAACAGTAACGTTTTATTGCTTCAGTCACATTTTTTGACTGAAGTAATAAAATTTGTAAAATATAAAGAAAAATACAGGATTTATCTCTCCCTCCTGTCCTATTCTCCCTCTCGCCCATTTCAAATTCAAAACAGATTTCATGGTTAACAGTACTGGCACTCAAGTTATGGAGATGTTTAAAAATTCACTTGACAGATTCACAGAAACATGCAGTTCAGTACACAACCAGAGTAATAAGAAATACTTTATAGGAATTTTATGGTCATAGCTTATGTCTGGTGCAGCAAGAGAAGAGACTACTACAGAGCTGGTTTCAGCCACAGTCCTACAAAGATTAAAGCATATATTAAGTTTTGTCCTGTAGAAGTTGTCAAAGGCAGGTAAATCACAAGGTGCAAAAAGCTGGTCACACGTTAAATTTTTCTGGTCTGTATTTTATTCAGGTTTTGTCTGAGTGATTACATTAATTAATCTGAATGACCTTATTCAAATTGAGCCACTTTGCAGGTGTTGCTCTACACTATGGCCTTGTAAAATGGAATTCACTTTTCCAGATATAGTTGTGCATTACCTGTAAACAAAATGTAGTCTTCTGTTTCAAATCTATTGTTTGTTTTAAAATGACGGAGACTCTGCAATGTGTTCCTAACCTGAAGACAAGCCGTTAGAGTATTAGGGCTTCTGAATGCTTAGCTAATTTCATTTTAAGAAGTACCATCCCACCACTGATGAACATTGATAAACATAATGACTAATCTCATAGTGCACACAACTTCTTAAAGTTTTTGTTATGTGTGTTTTAATTCTATTGTCCAAAGCCAAAATTTAAAATACAGTCCTATGTGCATCCATTAACCTTTCTTCTGCTGTTCTTGCTGAAATGTCGGTCTTAAATAAAAAATTGTTTATACTAAAAGGTTTTTTTCCCAGAGTGCCCTCACATAGGGATAAGGATGGAAAGTCTAATATGGAGTGGATGATGTTAGGAGCAAAGCGCTCCCCTGATCATGAAAAATGTACCTAACATTTTTCTGACACTCTCCTCTTTATTTTTGCTCTGGACTGAAAAGAAACATAAATTATAACTAAGATGCTTTGTTCTGTAGATTCTTCTTCCAGGTCTTTTCCCAGAGGGTGGTGGTGAGAGGGTGCTGGTGAGCAGTCTGCTTTAGTGTCCCTCCAGATGCAGTGCTTGCATGCACCCTGTCCTCTGCTGGGGGGATGTGAAATACTCAGCTTTGTGGCAGAGGTTTATGCAGTTAACAGCTGGATATTGTCTCTGTTTTAGGTGCCAGGGACATATGTTGCAATAGGAGGTTTCAAGAACCTGTTTGTGAAGCATTAAGTAGCCACAAATTTGTTTAAAAGGCTTCATATTTGCAGAATGCCTTACAACCCTAGAGAATAACAAATCACAGTGGATTAGTGACATCCCAACCTGAATTTGGTCTCGGATACAGTCACTTGCTTGATCCTGAATGAGGTTTTTGCATCAGGGCTGAGGCATTACAGTGTCATAATTTTTTGTCCTTAACAATGGCTTTCTAATGGAACTGTTTAATGGTCTAATGTATAATATACAGTCCAGGCTAACGAAGGACCTGTGTAAATAGAATACCATAACACTTAGCTGCAAGCAGGAACAAACAATCTGCTGAGTAACTACCTGTACAGATATCTATGTTTTAATTTCTGTTAAAAGCTTTGAGTAGCAGCACTAAATACCTCAGCTGGATCTAACTGTGCAATTCTGTTCTACTCTTTCATACCTCTACAGGTATTTTCACTTTTCCATTGAGGATTTCCTGTTCTTTCTGGAAACTCAGAAAGAACTTTGTGTTTTAGTACTTTTTACTTCGAAGAAGAGTCAAATCAGTGGTGATCTTCAAATGAGTTATGTTAATACTTGTAGCTGTACATGTAGTGAAAAGGGAGTATGTGGAAATTCTTTGTACATGCCCTGTGACTTCATTCACGCTTCAGTGATTAATTGAAATGGATAATGCTTTTAGAAAGGTATATGTTTTCCTTGTTAATCTGTGTGCTAATCTGTGTTCCTCTGACAATTTAATAAGCAAAGGGGTTACATTATGGTTGTAAAACAGACAAACCAAAACCAGACTGCTACCTAATGAAATGTCACTTCTTTTTTTTTTTTTTTTTGTTTCAGAACAGACAAGTTTGCATTATGTTCTTGCTTTGAAGTGTAGCATTAGTTGCACATCTGTCAGTATTTCTCTTCAACTAGGAGGAGTATTTCATAACTTCCTTTAATTATGAAGCAGCAGATATTCAGACGTATGAAAACAATTTAAATTTCGGAAATCTAGAGTACTATATGGAAGACATTCTCTTTCCTTTGCTTTTTTTCTTTGTAGTATGAGCTTGTTTTTGTGTTAGTGTGTGGCTCCTGAGGAATTTACAAAGGGGACTTCTGCCACGTTGTCTTGTGCAGTGTCTTTCAAAGAAAGAAGTTCTCTGCTTGTTCTTCAAAAGAAAGCATAGTTATACTTCAGAAAAACATTTTGGTTTTTGGACCCTGAACTTCCTTGATAAAAGACACCTCAGCCCAGGATATCCCCTGCTGTGTTTGTTACTCCATTCACAATTTTATGGTGTGGGACTCAAATTATTAACTTTTTTTCTTTTTCATTCTGAGATGTTGTTCTCCGCTTGCACTGAGTAGAACTGGAGATCTAATTTAGTAGCCTTGAGCCCACTGCAAAAGCTGTAAACCTGGTTTCCTGCCTTGGGTTGCAGACAGACTGCTCTTCTCCTGCACCTCTTTGGGTTTAAAGACTAACACTGTCTGAATATGCTTTCCCTGAAGCATCAATGATGATTTTTCTGTCATCAGGATCTCTTTGGTCAAAAATCTGCTAAGGCTCAGAGTTACCTGCACTCATCAGATAAACGAGGCTGTTTCTGAAATGTACTGCTAGCAAAAGGAAGATTCTAGTGTTGACTGTATAGAACTGAATGGTCTTATACGCTTATAGGCACACGTGCATAATTATGCCTACGTATGAATTTAGGACCAGGACCAGTAATGCAACTTGTGTAGCTGAATCCTTAGACTGAAATATTCTCCATAACTTACAAGAATAACATGTTCCACCACAATAAACACTCGCCATGACAATTGCTGCTGTAATAGCTAAGTAGTAGATAAGTAGTGCTTCGTTCATAATAGCAGTTCTTTTCCCCTTACAGCATCAAATTAAATAGCAGTGAGGTGATCCCTCTATTACTGAGTCGTAACTTGATGAACTAAATAGTAGTGTCATGTCTATTTTCAGAAGCTTTGTTGCTAAAAACAGATCTTTACTCTGTGGACAGCTTTAGCCTTTCCCAAAGTGACAGCATTTCATTAGAAATAGCTTGCTGGTCCTTCTTGCTCAGCTCTCCACTGTAGCGCCTGGGCCATGAGAGCAGACAGCTGGGGCAGTTTGGGTTTTGAAGGTTATGATCACAGCAGTTTCATAAGTGCTTTATTTCAGTTCTGCTCTGGCTGTGCTGGGGACAGGTGCGGTCTGGTTCTGATTTCACTGTTCTTAATCTCTTATCTGACCTGGTAGTTAATCAAGGGCATGAGAGTGGAACAAGGGAAAGCAGGAGAGGAACAGCCTGAGATGGGCAGACAGCGAGAGTGTAATGCTGAGCATCTGACTTTGCTCATCCAGGAACCAGCAGGTCTGCCTGTCATTCAGTGCTTCTCTGTGTACTGACACTGCCCTGTGCAAAATGGATTTCTGAGAGTTAACCATCGTGTTCTTCTTTTCCAAAGGGTCTTCTGTAGGATTTCATTTGCAGAGCACAGAGGGCAATATCTTAGGGTAATTCCAGGGCTTAGTGACTGTGATCTTTTGTCAACTCTACTTGTGAGTGAAATTAAACTTGGTATGAGCACCCACAATCTGAGCTTGTGCAACACAATTCCTGGCCAATGAGTGAAAAATGATAAACCTGACAAGTATTTATGAGAGAGAAAAATGAGATGTCATATTATAACAGGAATATATTCATTAAATCTATCATTTTCACAGAAAGTGAGAATTCCCTCTTCAGTAAAAGGCTTTGAGTAGGTTTATAAAGTCAGATATTCTTTTATGAGTTGTCACTTTTTTATGCTAAAACACAGTGTGTTTAAATTCAGGTCAGTATTTTCTAAGGGAACAAATGACAAAAAAGGCTGAGTTAATGCAATGTTACAGTAGCCGCTCTGTTTTTGTGCGGATATTGGCCAATGTCTGTGAATCACCTTATTGCAGCTGGAACCATACCTTAAAAAAACCTTACAAAAGCAATAAGCCTGGCAGGGGGAAACCTTAAATGTCAGTGGCCTTATGCTACTTCCCATCATCAGAGGATTTGATGCAGCAGGAATATAGCAAAGACTTCAAAGAACAATTTCCCATAGTCTTTCCCACATGAGCGAGATTGTTCCTGGAAGAACGCAGGGTGTGAGCTCCCCAGAGTCTTCCTGCCTGCCTACAGTAGCAGAAAGGTGTCTTTCCTGTCAGAATGAAGATAGACCCCAAAACTGAAAATCTGGACTTCTTCAGCTTCTTGAGGGCATTCACTTATGCAGTCAGGTTTTCAGGAGTAGTAGTCAGTGTGGCGGTAATGTGAGGGACTGAATGCTGTAAGTATGCAGTGTAATTAAACTTAATATCAGTTCATACAGTAGAATTAATTCCACTGCTACTAGCAGTAAATCTTTGCCTGTGTTGAGCTTCCAGCACAAAGTTTTCCAACACAAACCAAAGCACTGGATGAGACAAGTTATAGCAGCATGTGATGGAGTTGGCCAACTTGCTCCCTGGGGAGGGACCCTGGCTTGCTGCAGCTTCAAGTCACCACATGAGCCTCATGTGTAAACCTTTATGACAGGTGAGATTCAGACCTTTTTGACAAAAGGGATGCAGTTCAAGAGGTGGCTAAGCTGTCTGTGGGATCTAGTATGCCAATATGGATGGACAGGTAAGGTATGGTCAAGTCTGGGGGGAAAAGACCAGAGTAGAAGCAAAGTTCAGCTGTATTTGTACCAGATGAATGTCACAAATCAATATCTAAGTGTAACTGGGCTGATGTTAGCAGGTTAGATTGGCACCTGTGCTGACAGGGAGGAGGTCTGTGCTGTTCCCTGTCTGGTGGATGTTATAGCTCTGTCACTCAATTCTTTTGCCTCTTACTTCTTTCTGTATGATGGCAGCATGCTGTGGAGAAGTAGCTTGTATGGTTTCTGTTGCCCTGGTTTCAGCTGCTATTGGTTAGAAAAACAGGAGGTTTGGGGTTTCTTTATTTTGATTTTTTTGTTTGGTTGGTTGGGGTTTTTTGTTTGGTTGGTTTGAGTTTTTTGTTTGTTAGCACTTAAAACACCTTTTAATATGAGTAAAGCAGAGTTTGTAATCCCTGTGCTGAGGCAGTTTGTTGAGAGTTACTGTTCAGTTTTGCCACAACCATATTTCCAGATGCTACAGATGTCAATTCTTTGTTATTCTGGCACTCATTCTTGGGTAACCGTAAACTGTCCTGTATGGGATTTAAAGCTGTGAAGGGTGGATAGAGACTGAAGAAAGACATAGACTTTTACTGCTCAAATCCCTCCACTGCCTAGTTTTCTTTAACAGATAGCAAACAAGCACAGTTGGAGAAGCATGGATTGGATAGGTGCAGGCACCCATGTGTGATAACATGTCGTGGATGCTAATGCATAAAAACATAAAAGATTTTTAAAAATCATCTGTACCTGGTACGTGGGATTCATGTTAGACTCACGAAGTCGAGAAACACCTCTGATATTTTAACGAAACACACAACTAAGTGTATTTCATTGTTTGAGAGCAACACAACTTACCTATTATACCTAGGAATATTAGCTGCTAAATGTATCAATTTACAAATGGCAGCCTTGACTTTATTGTAAACTTAGCATTAGCACTAGATGTCCTTTCAGTGGAATTAATTCACCAACATAATGAATAAATATGAAGTCTAAAAAAAATACAATCATATATGGCTGAGTAACTGTAGTTAAAGCCTCAAAAACCTGTTTTTCAAAGCGGAATTTAAGCTCCGTTGTCCAAATAAATCAGTTTTTCACTTAAAATTAATGAAAGCCTTTAGCTGTAACCCAAATGTAAAACTCTTGAGAGAGAAGTTGTATTGTATGAGAACTGACTTTAATAAATGTAAACCCTCACCAAATTATATCATTTTTTTTATTTGTCCATGGGTCACATTTAGATTTATTTGTGGGAACTTTGGTGTTTCCTATCACTCCATCACATGAAAAATGACTGTGTGTCTTCAAAAGACAACTGGATGTCAGTTGTCCTTAAGGTTACATCTTGTAGTACTAATCAGCAATCATCCTTATGGTGTGCAGAGAACAAAATACAAAATCCTTAACTGTTCCTCTATTTCTGAACTTTTGAGTGCTTGCAGTAATACATTTTAATGTTCAACAAGGTTGCTGCTGGATAGTCAGGGTGGTGGTGACAAAGTCTATCACCACTTACAAATGTAACGATTAAGTTCAAAGCCTTGGGACAGGGTTGTTTGTTAGCAAAGAGAGCTTGGAAACTGAGACAAAGTATTGGCAATCAGGGAGCAAAGGGTGATGTGTTGTGACAGCTAGAGGCATTGTGCTAATAGCCTGGTAACCCAGCTGGGATACCCACTTTTTGTATGTTTCTCTGTTTTTCAGATTATTTCCTCCTGTGGTAAATGAGGGTTTACTTTGGGTTCTTCCTGTCTTACCCATATAAGTGAAAAAAAAGGTAAATAAATGAATAAATGCTGTGTACAAGCAAAATGCTTTCAGAAAGCTGCCCAGGTTTCTTTTTGCCTGGAGAGAATGGCCTACTTGATTTAAAATTTTAGGTAAATTTTAGCTTTTCAAAAATCTTGGGAGTTTGATTTTTTTGCTTACTTGGTTGTGGTGGCTGAATGACAGCTCCTCTCAACCCACCCAGCACAGCATTTGCTGATTCTCAGGCAGGGAAATCCCATGGAAGGAGGAGTGGTGTCCCCTAGCTGACCACAGTCCAGGCAGTGAGGAGCACAGGGTGGCCTAGGGACACGCTCAGCAAAGGTTGAATTACCTGTCGGGGCCTTAAGGGCATGTGTGGCAGAGGGCACTTTGCTCGTGCCCTGGAATGGAGCAGCACGCTCCTTTTTGTTGCCTGCTGTTGACAGCAGGACACTGGATACCCATCAGGAAAATGGATAGCCTTTTAGATGGCATGTTGCCGCTCCAAGTGCTGGCATGACACCTTCCCTCTTTCCCTCCCTCCTCCCTTTCTCTGTCAGCCTTCTGAGCGCTGAGCTTCAGTGCTCATCAGGAGGTGCTGCATGGCATTCCATGGTGGCTCAGGTGCTGATGTTCCTCCGGTCCAGGTCAATGTCCCAAATACAACAAGCAGGAGCAGGGGGCCTGGTGGAGCACTAGCTTCTGGAATGCTGGGTTACTGGGGGGAGTGGGGGGCTCCTGTGTGGGAATGCTGGCAGCCTGGCAGGGGTTTGCGATGAACCTCCCCCTGGCCAGGCCGTGCATATTGAAAGCTGCCTCCTGTGAGCTCTTCTGCCTTTCCTGGCCCTCATTGCTGGGATGGGTGTGGATGGTGGGGGTCCTTCCTCTTCACTGATGTGGAAATGTTCCTCCCCAACATCTTTCTGCTACCTAGGTACTTCTGTCCTTTCCTGTTGTGATGCAGTGGGCAAACTTCTAGGAAGAAAATACACCAAGGTGGTTCTTAGAAGTTGCCATTAATGCTCAGAGGTCTAAGGCACAAAGAATTTAGTTTCCCTTCATGCCAAGGCTTGACACAAATGGCTGGGGTGGGCTTGTGCTGCAGCCATTCTCTTTGTCAGAAAGAAGTCTAAAGCACTGCAGTTGTGCCTTGACACAGCAAGATGACTTTAGAAAAACTGTAATTTAAAAATATTTCTATTTTTAAAGCAGTTCCTAGACAAAAAGCTCTGTCTGCCTTCCAGCCTGGTCAGGAGCTGAGGGTTCTCTCTGTATGCCAGAACCACTTTGGGACAGATACAGGTGCAGCATCAGTGAATTTGGGGAATGTGTAATAATCCAATTGGCTATCACCAAAAGGTGGCAGCGTCTACATCTGCTTTTCATTATAGCCCATGCTGCTAGTTAAGCCAAATATCTTAGATTTAGGTGCAGTGGGAACAGGGCAGTAGCAATTGGTGCTGGATGAGTAATAACAGCAGTTCCATGTTTGCTTAGTCTTGATGTTTTGTTGGCCAACCCAAATGAGGATAAATAGGCAGACAAACAGATTAATGCTACTGATGGGCTCTGAGAAGCCATCCATGTCTATATTTCATCTCTTCATGGTGGCCCCAAGCTAATCCCTGGGTCAGGACACTTCCACCTCTGGGGATTCAAAGTCTAGGTCTGAGTGTGAGACTGCCCAGAAGCAAGGGTGCTGGGAAGCGTCGGCCCTGGTGTTTCTACAGCAGGAAACGAGCAATGCAGGCTCAGCAGTGCTGTGTCACGAGATACAAAGCAAAACACTCAAGTTAGGCTATAAAGAAAAACACAGTTTGTGCATCCTGAAGAAAATAGTCTTCCCCTCTATCCTAGAAATAGCCTCTGCATAGCAAAAATAAAAGCATCTGTACATATTTATACTTTTGACTTTGCTAGTAAACCATTCTTCATGTGGTAAAATGACTGATGATTGTCTTCAGATTTTGTCTCATTTTTAGTTATCATATGAAAGAAAAAAATATTTAGCCAGCTTGAATGAATTCTTTTATCTCTCCTTAAAGGATAAATTTTTGTCAGAGTCGCTTAATGTGTTTCCTTTAGAGAAATATTCAGTAAGATTGCTCTGTTGCCCTTTTAATTTCCTTGTACCTTTTTCTGAACTGCCATGTTGCCCCAAGGTAACACGTTAATTAAATTAGGATAAAAACTATGTTTCAGTGCAGAAAAAGAATTGGACATGTTTGTTTGTTCTACGAAGGAATTTTCTTTTTTGCTTTTTATCCTAAAAGGCCCTTCTGAAGTGCAACACTGACTGAAATCTTTGCAAACAACACTTTGCATGCTGGGGCCTGATGTTTTAATGCTGTTAAAATCAATAGATTCCGTTGTAAAGGAGGAGAGCCAGAGTTTGCTTTGAAAGTCTCTTACAGCAGTTTACCTGCAGAGAAGTTCTGGTACTGTGGGGTTAAAGTGTTTCTCTGTCTCACAGCATCAGCTGAAGTCAATGTTAATGGTACACTCATGTACTCAGAGACTGGCCTTTAGAATTTTATACATATGCTCAGAGATTATTTTCAGTTTCTGAATCTTATTTTCATGTTATATAACAGCCTCTTGCTACAAAAAAAGGCTACACCCATGCCTTGTAGACAAGAAATCAAAGGTTGGGAGCAAGCAGCCTTAGAAAATAACACACTCCTGTGTGATTGCTTTTGTCATGTGCCTACAGGAGCAGTGTAAAATTTTCGAAATGATGAATATTATATGTTGAATCCCAATGAAAAATATTATAGACTCTGCCTCTGATCACAGTGTTACTAAGGTAAATAACTGAAAATAATGCTGCTTGTTGAGAAGGCTATTGTCCTAGCCTTAGAGGTACACTGGGTTTCCTCAACTGGTACCAAATCCATCCCTGGAATAATATAATGCACTCGTGGTTTTTGGATAGTGCTTTTGGTTCAGTATTAAGTACTTTAGATGGGAATTTGGAGCAATGTTTAATAATAATAATATTGATCAAATGAATTGCTGGACCCAGAGAAAAAGTTTTGAACAGTCTATAAGTAAAATGGACTAAAAATATTTATGTATTATAACCCATTTGTGGACTCTTGTTCCTTAAGGAAAAGGATTATTTTGGCTAAAAGTTCATGTAATATTTTCAATCTTTTCTGCTTTTAAATAACTATTATATTTCTATGCATAACTTAAATAAGTGGCTACTGTTTTCTTGGTTGTGTTTATCAGAACATGCCAGGTTTATGGCATAATATGTAACGGCAAAACCAAAATGTGTTTGTGTGTCAGAACTTGTCCTTTGTGACAAAATTTGATGGAAAGTGTTTCTGAGATCTTTGCAATATTTTATCTCCTGTTTCAACACCTCACATGCATCACCATTTAGCTAATTGTGTAGGTAATATTTATATGCATTGTAATTTTTTCACATAAGTAGAAATGAAGTGGCGGAATCAAGATTATAATAGAACATGAGCAAGTCAATATTAACATAAAAAGTGAAAGATTTCATGTAAAGTCTTGAAACAGGGTTAGAATTTTTGTTCTGGTTTATACAGTTTCTCATCCTTATTTTAAGACTTTTTCAAAAGTAACAATGGGAAAGAGGAATGCTCATTGTAGTTGCCTAACTTATTGGATCAAGTCCTACAAGACTGCCAAAATTCCTGACATTTCTTATTAATGACTTTGAAATTGTATCCCTGACTCAGTTCTTATAAGCTTTAAGAAATGTACCTAAAAACTTCCCTTTTCCTGAAGGAAATTAGCAACCTTAACTGCACCATGATAATAAATTCTGCAGGAATTGAACTTGCTAAGCCTCCCTGGCAAAAAAGGTAGGCTACTTTTCCCATTGCTTCTCATTTTCAGAGGGAAAAACCCCGAGACTCCAAACCCCCTAGATTCAGCTCTTTATATTTAGATGAAGAGTAGTGGAATATTGTGCAACTCCTTTGTTATCAACTCCTTTCCATCCTGGTCCACTATTTAGTGAAAAGTGTATACCTGTTGCTTAGGCCAGGAATCCTTGCATTTCATTCCTAACCTCTTCATAATGTGAAACCACTGCCTTAAACCCCAAGCTTATTTCACTCCATCAGTCTTAGAGTGATCTCTGCTTTTCACAAACAAGTAAATCCTGAAAGCCCAAGGGGTAAAAAAGATACCTTCTTACTCTAAGACCCCTGAGCTCCTCTTCCTCCCACCTGATACTTGGTGATCAGAGAAAACCTCTTGCCTACAAATGTGCGAGTGACCTTGCTTTGGGAGGAAGCATGGAGATGATCCCAATGCTCCCTACTTATATGCAGAAACTGCACCTTTATGGACTATCTATAGGAATAAATGTGAGTCAGCCCCACCTCCCTGATGACTCTCTCCTTCACTTGGTCTCTGCTGTGATGCCTACAGTACCCTTGCTGTAGGGCTGATGGCAACCAAGTGTTCTGCAGCTCCTAGAGGTCCATCCACTGCATCCTGAATTCTCCTGTGTCTCTATATACATGATACAAGGAGTGTTATGGGGTTTATTTCTTATATTTATTCTACCTATGTCTGAACTGCAATCAGAGGTGGCACTGAGAGCATTTTAAATCCGATTGGGTACCTGACAGCACAGCAATCGGCACTGTGGGAATGGCACAGGTTATACCAGTCCACCCAGGATGCTGGGATCCCTTTCAAGGATTCATTTGGCTTGGTCTGTAAGGTCTGTAGGTCATTGCCTTAACTGGACTCACTAGCCACATTAGTAAAGTTGTATTAATCTTCACATACTTTGCAAAATGCTGTTCTAAGTATGTGGACACTTGGCTTCATCCAAGTATGCCTGGTGAATCATAGACTACTATGAAATTTTTTTGTAAGAACTGTCTGCTTCCCAGGAATGAGACACTTCTCTGTCCCCAGTCTTTTAGGGAAGGAAAAGAGCAAAAAGACAGGCAATGCATCTGGAATGACATGTAAAGTCTGAGTATTTTTGTTTATTGAAGTAAAAATGCCTCAGGCACAACCTTTATTTTTTGGAATCACAACTTGATTCTCAGTTATCAACCTCTGGAAAGCCTCTCCCAATTGCTCTGAAATGGTATTCTGCACTTTGGAAAATACCCAGAGTGATTAGGGAATATCCCAGGAACAACAGGCTAACATTCTCCAAAACATCACATTTTTAGTTTTTCCATGATTTTTAGCAGCCTCCAAGATTTTATTTTAAAGACCTTAAGACAAAAGTCTCTTCTTGCATAATACTAATTGTAATTACATCATGAAAATGGAAAGCAACCTGACCTGAGATAGTTTTCATTTCTGTTATAAATATAACTTTCCCCATGTAAATCTATTTGCATTTGCTTTATTAAGTCTGTAGAAAGTTGCTCCTGCACAGTTGGAGGGCATGAATGCAAGTATCCTGCCTCCAGAGAGCAGCTGAAAACCCCACCTGTTCGGGCAAGCTCTGAAGGAAGATGACAGATTTCAGCGTGACTGGTTCGTGCAGATGCCCTCACGTATTTATCCATTCATAGCCTACACGCCGTCTTTTCCTGCCACGCAGCCAGGGTTGGAGGGAGGCTGAGCCTTTTCTGCCCTATTAACTTTGGCATGTTTGCTTTGCTTTTATCTCCCAGTCTCCTCTCCCCAGTAGCAACTGCCTTGCCCTCAGTCCAGAGGATGGCCCCATGACTCCTTTGTTTAACTGCTGTTATAAGCTGCTGCACAAATTGCTTGGCAGAGGGTGATTTGTAGTGACAAGACTTGAACCTTATCCCTGGAGATTCACCAGATACCTCTGCAATGCTCTGCATCTCTCAGGACAGGGAATAGGAAGCCCAGCTCCCACTTCCAAGCCTGATCTTGCATCATTCCAGCTATTGCATAACAGTTTAGCTGAGATACAATGGCATGTCCTCCTCCTCTCTGTTCCAATAATGTGGCTCTGCTTGCTCACAGGAGGTGAGTGAATCCCTCTTTCCTGTTATTTATGGATCAGTATGCACACTGTGGCTTATGCACATCCTTTAAGAATTATAGTGATAGATCAATCAGATCAGCAAAAATGGTTCATCTTTTAAAATCTTTTGAGGAGAAGTGGGTAATTTTAAAAAGAATCCATGGGGTGAAAATTAGTCTTGTGTATTTCTTAAAGTGTCACGGTTTACCTCACAGTTTACAAATATTGAGAAAATGCCAGCAGATTAGTTTGGAAGACCATTTAACTTGTATCTTCTTTGCTTTCAAATGTTATGTTTTCCTTCTCTTTATTTCTCATTTTTTCACTGAAGCTGTGATACATGTCAATTTTCTGTTGCAGACTTCTTGCTGTTCCTAACTTTGCCTGATTTTCACCTCACATTTTTGAAATCTGATGAAGATCTCATGATCTATTTTAGTCCTTTAACACTTGAAAGTTTTCTTTTTGTGATGATCTTGCTTTTATGTTTTTAAATTGTGTCTGATACCTCTTCTTCCTGCTAGAACTAGACCAGCACCCTTTTCTTTCCCACCATGCCTTAGGGTCCCCTAATCTCAGAGCTGATGTCTCCTTAGCCTCTCAAGTCTTTAAACAATAACAAAACAAAATTATAGACCTCCTCTCCTTATTCATCTTTCTGCTGCAGAAGTACTTAAATCCCAAAGAGAGGCATGTGAGTGTTTGGAGTTGCATGGAAGTCGTGGGGGTTTTTGGCCAATGGGCTCCAAAATTACCAAGTGTCTTTTCTACTGCTCTGGGGGTGGGTTTGCAACACTTAAGGTGCCTATGGGAAGAAGCTGATGGAAGTTCTGTAGCTGAATTTGGGATAAGGAGTCACCATGAGAAATAGTATCCCATTATTGTTCATGACTAAATCCCAGGGATTGGTTGAGCTTGTCCTAGTGGCCATGAAGTTACTTCCAGGTAAATGAACGAATGAACATAATTTCTCTTACATCCCTAGATTCACCACCTCATATTTTGCTGCTCTGAACATGTTGGTGCTAAGATCTAGTGGCTAGTTAGGAAAGTTGAAGGTGTTGGTAATTTTCTGATCTTGTGATCTTGAAGTATGGGCAGAACTGTCTTGGTGATGAGGTGGGGAACAAAAAGGGATGTCTTCATATTTCCTGTCTCCTTCATTTCAGCCTTCAGGAAAAGACTTTTGGCTTTGACTTATCCAGGGAATGACCTACAGTTTCACAAGTCAGCTTTATGTTGCCAGAGCTCATGGCAGGCTTATGGCCTCAGGACTAAAAGCCCAAGAGAAATAAAACACCAATGGCTTTGAGTAGAGGTTCACTCATAGACTTGAATGCTTTCTTTATACTTGTAAGAATATATGCAAATTTTAAGAATTATGAGTGCACTTTGAGACTAAAGTAATTCAATTTACTTTGAAAAACATAACCAGGGTTCCTGTATGTTTCGCTAGAGAAACTGAGCATCCAGCCAAGTAACCAAACTAATTGATGTATGTCTGGAGAAAGAAAGTCTGGCCTTGGACATGACTGGTATTTTACATATACTGTGTTGGTGTATTGGTTATTTATATTGCAGGAGTGTTTAAAAAACCCACCAAAAAAATCATTGCTTAAAAGCACACAAAACTGAAACAGTTACTGCCTCAAGAAAACAAATAAAAAGATTATTTTTTGTACAACTTCTGATTCTCTGATAAATTTAGAATACTGAAAAATTGTACAATGAATGTATTGTTTCATTACATGCTGTGTACAGATTTCCTTTAGCACCAGGGACATTAAGGATGTCGCATTCACTATTTTTAAGATGAGTGTAAAACATCTTTGCTGAGAAAGTTGGAAGAAGTTTTTCTTTGTGTATTAAAAGTGTCACAAAATCACCAGCACAAAAGCACAGATGTTCTGTGGCTGACACACAGGCTTGGGAGTGCTTGTTTCTGCATCAAGATATTGTCTAACTACATAAAACAGCTAAACTTCTTTTTCTGTCAGAGATCTAAAGAGATGAATGACAGGTCTTATAATAATGGTAAATATGCTTGGGGCAATGCAGAGGCCAAAGACCATGACCCTGCATTGGTAGAACACTGTTTTCTGGGAGAATCTTAAGAATTTTTAGTAGACTCAAACATGCATGGGAACATTTGGGATGGTTTCAGTTTTTTCTTTTTTTATCTCTTTGGAATAACTTATAAATATTTAAGAATGCCCCTGCGACATGTCTGGTCCTATGTGAAAAAACTTAAGGGAATATATTTTAAAATTGTATCCCAAGTGTTTATAAGGACCATTGTAAGGTTAGAAATTCCCCCAAAAAGCATTTCTTTATAACTGTGTTGGAATTCTTATATGTGACTAACAAGGAAAATCCTGCTTTACATGTATAAGATAATCTGCAGGTCTCAGAGGATGAAATAGGTGGAATAAAATGACCAAAAGAATCACAGAACTGTTTAAGCAGGAAAAGAACTTTAAGATTGTTGAGTCAAACCATTAACCCAGCACTGCCAAGTCCACAATTAAGCCATGTCCCGAAGGGCCACCTCTATATTTCTTTTAAACACCTGCAGGGATGGTGACGCCACAACTTCCCTGTGCAGCCTGGTCTAATGCTTAATGACTTTCTATGAAGAGATTTTTCCTAATATCCAATCTAAACCTGCCCTAGTGCAGCTTGAGGCTGTTTTCTCTAGTCCTATTGCTTGTTAAAGAAATACTGACCCCCACCTCACTAAAAGCTCTTTTCAGGTAGCTGCGGAGAGTGATAAGGTCTCCCTGAGCCTCCTTTTGTCTACGCTAAACAACCTCAGCTTCCTTGGATGCTTCTCATGAGACTTGGGCTCCAGAGCCTGGCTCCACTACCCTTCTCTGGACATGCTCCTGCACCTCAGTGTCGTTCTTGCAGTGAGGGGCCTAGAACTGGACACAGCATTTGAGGTGTGGCCTCAGCAGTTCCATGTACAGGGGGGCAATCACTGCCCTGGTCCTGCTGGCTACACTAATTCTGATACAGGCCAGGATACTATTGGTGGTCCTGGCCACCTGGGCACACACTGGCTCACATTCAGCTGCTGTCAACCAGCACTCCCAGATCCTTTTTTGCAGGGCAGTTTTCCAGCATCTCTGCCTCAAGGCTGTAGTGTTTGCTGCATGGGATTGTTGTGACCCAGGGCAGGACCCTTTTTAACTCTTCACCTTGTTGAACCTCATCCAAATGGCCTTGGACGATGGATATGACCTGTTCAGATCCCTCTGCAGAGCCTTCCTACCCTCCAGGAGATCAACACTCCTATCCAAATTAGCGTGATGTGCAAACTGACTGGGGGTGTACTCCATCCCCTTGTCCCAATTATGGATAAAGATTTTAAACAGAGCTGGCCCCAATATTGAGCCCTGGGGAACCCCACTAGTGGTTATCTGCCAGCTGGATGTAAATCCATTCACCAACACCCTCTGGGCCCAGCCACCCTGCCAGTTTTTTCACCCAGCGAACAGTGCACCTGACCAAGCCATGAGCATCCAGTTTCTCCAGGAGAATGCTGTGGGAAACAGTGCCAAAGGCTTTAATAAAGTTCAGGTAAACAACATCTGCACCCTTTCCCTTACTAGACAGGACTGCTGATAAAGATAGGAAGTGATTTGGTGAGAACAGCTGCCAGCTCCCTCAGCACCCTTGGGTGGATCCTATCCAGCCCATAGGCTTGAGTGTGTCTAAGATGTGTATCAGGTTTCTGAACTTTCCTCCTTGGATTATGCGGTCTTCATTCTGCTTCCTGTCTTCCAGCTCAGGAAGCTGGGTACCCACAGAACAAGTGTTACTTATTATTAAACATTGAGGCAAATAAGATATGAAGTACCTCAGGCTTTGTCACTCAGTACCCAGTAAAAGGATGGAGAGTCTTAGCTCTCTTTTTGTTGCTGATGTATCTATAGAAACACTTTTTATTTTCCTTTATGGCAATAGCCACAGTAATAAAAAACAATGGGAGCTGCCTTGCAGGGCAGATTGAAGTTTCAGTGCAGAACTAAGTGGCGCAGAAGGAAAAGAACACTGAAGCACGTGTGTGATGAAGAAAGTAAACATAAATGAGGCAATACTGACACTTCTCACTGAAGGTATGTTAGTGTTTAAATGGCTCCTGCAGTTTCCTTGACGGTTTGGAGTGGAACAGAGTCTACACCAGCAGACTTAAAGCTGAGCTGCAGTTTAACACAAGCAAGCTGTCAGCAACTTGGTCACATCATCAAAGCTCATATAAATACACCAAAATGACTGAGTAGTTCAGTGTCTGAAAAGTATCGAGGGGATTTATCAGTCACAAGGAGATAGGAGTGAGCCCACAGTGATCTGATTGTTTGACGTGCTGCTTAATGGTGATTTAAATCTGGTGATTGGAAAGGAGACACACCAAAAAAAAAAATTGTGGTCACACATGAACTGGAGTGAATTCAATTGCATGCAGCATGGGGAAAAACACTATGAAAGCATGAGATTGTTGATTTTTTTTTTTTATCAGATGCCTTTTTAGCTTAATTATGAATTTCTAAAGAGCCTCTAGAACTTCTCCTTGAAAAAGGGTTTTTTTTTTTACCAGCTGACCTTTATTTCCAGCTGTTTACTTACAGTAATTATAGAATAGCACTGATAATTCCACTTCATAGCATTCTCTGCACCCCCAGTAAGTCTTTCTAACAGTATGCAAGTCCTTAAGGGTTTATTTTACCAACATATTCATACTTGTGGGTATCTCCATACTATCTCAAGGGTTACAGAAATCAGCTGAATTCCTTCTACTCCCATCACTGAACATCAGCTGGAAGCTTAGAATACTAAAAAGGACTAGATTGTCTCATTGTAGTGCCTACAAAGTATACAGGAATGTAATAGAATAGAGGCAACGTGTGGAATTGTGTTGAGTGGTACCAATTTCCAAAATTTGTGACTGGAATAATTAGATGAGGTTTTTCTTTGTTTGCATGCTTTTTGGTTGGTTGGTTTGTTGTTGTTTGCTTTTGCTTTAAATCTGCACGTCATTTCATTTTCGTATTGCTGGGAATATATTTGTATCTTTTGTAATGAACTGAAAAAGCACATGTTCTTTTATACATTCAGGTGAATCTTTTGTTTAGATGTATGCATCTTGACAAATGTTTTAGCTTCTGAGGGAATGTATTCTTTCATCTACTGCTATTTATTAATATAGCACTTGAATATTTTAGTCATAATGTCATGATACCTAGTGTATCATTTTGTATTTTATTTGTGAGCAAGGTAGTGCTATAATCTCACACATTAAGGCAGTTTTAGGTCTGTCTTGTTTTGGTCATGTCCATAAATGAGCCCCACAGGAAAGATGGTCATCCAACATGCACGGCAATTATCCTTTTTCAAAGACTTCAGCACTTTTTTCCTTGTTTGTAAGGAATAACAAGCCATAAAAAGCGGGGGAAGCAGAAGGAAGATCTTGTTGTATGGTTTCCTTTTCCTTTACTTAAAGCTTTTGTAATCCCCCTTGAAAGCCACCAGCCCTGATTGCTCCATCCTATGCCGAGGGAGCAACAGAACTGCAAGAGGCTGCTCTGTCTGCTGTGGAGACACGGTCCCTGGGTAAGGGAGGGTAGATGCGTGTTCCAAGGGGACAAGCGTTTGCAAGTGTCCTGTCAAGGAGTAGGCTGTCTACAGAGACAAAGTGATGGTTTGCAACACCTGAGGACAAACAGATGGGTTCCAGACCTGCTGGCAATTATCATGTCCACTCCCTTTCACAATGAAACTTGTAGGCTGAGGGCTAGGACAGAGAGTACTTTTCAAAAGCCCAAATGCTGGCTATATTTCAGTTGAATAGAGTACACACAGCACTTGCAGTCTCCCATTAGAATATTTCTACTTAACTTTTTTCAGGTAGTTCAGTGTGAATTGCATGTTGTGTAAGTCCAGCATTTCTTCACTTACTCATATTAATTTTTATCTCTCAGTAGCAGAGAGAAGGAAGGTGGGGATTGTTTGCAGGATCTGGTGATGGTGGCAATGTTTGTCTTCAGTTGGCACACAAGCGCTATTGCTGAACATGTTTCCAGACCTTAAGCTGGCTGCTTAATCAGCTCTCAAACGTTTTGGGTAAACAATGGACTAGAATCACTTGCTTGACACTAGTACTGCTACTGTATTTTCTTACTCCGAGAACTCTCAGATTGGACTGGACTCAGCCATGTTTGCTGTTGGTGTTCCCAGAGTTTGTTTAAAAAAGGAATATTCTGAGAGCGCAAGAGGTCTGTTATCATTTTCATCTGCATACATAACTTTCAATGACTGTAATGGGAAATACGAAGAGGGAACAGATTGCCTAAGAATGTCTGTCTTTAAAGCAATTAGTTTGATAAATGACCTGACTGAGACTGGTCAGAAAGACAACAGAAGAGAGACTTATCTATGAAGAGGTACCAAATCACAGTGACAATTTGGGACTCCTCTGCATTGGAAGAGATGTGAAGCTTTTTGTCTCTACAGAGCTTTACTTTTTTCTGGTACTAATCTATGCATTTGAAGCCTTTGGTGCAGTTGCTGTTATTCTCTGCATTTAAGGCTTGGGGAAGTGGAGGCAGGAAGCTTCATGGGTTCTCCAGATAGAGAAGTCATAGGGTTTTATCTGAGGAATTTCTGGGGGTTCTTACGTTCATTCACTGTTGGACTATTGGTTGCTGGGCTGAGGGGGGATGAGCAGCACCCCAAGCTACATATAGGTTATGCAGATGCAATAAATCTTGAGAGGATTCAACTCAGATGTCCTTCAACTACTGCAGCTGAAGCCCCGTGCTGTGATGCAAATGTCACATCAGATGACTCATGTCACTATCAGCTGTTGCTTCCATAGAAAACTATTGAAAATTTGTGATTTTACTGAGATTTTACACAAATAGGTCTGTGTTATCTGACCCACAAAACTTAAAGGAATGCTGGGAATGAAGTCCTGTTTTCTGGTTTTCCCCCACTGGTTTCTCAAGAGGTCTTCAGATGCTCAGGAAAGACAAGTACTGTAAACAGTTCAGTATATAAATGACAACACATACGTTACTTTCTAACTTCAATAAACAATTAAAAAGATATTTTAGTTTACATTTTCATATTTTCAAGGTTTCTACCAACAAAGCTGTTTGTTTTTTTTTCTTTCCTGTCTGTGAAAGAACAGCTGGTTGGGGTAGATTGGTGCAATTCTTTGGTGAAATATTTTTCCATTGATGTATGGTGTTTAATAAAGAGTCGTTTTTCTACAAAAAATATGTGCTCATCCCCTTAGAATTTTTCAGGGAAAAAGCACCAAACACACAAATCTGTAACCATGGCTATTAAGTTCTGTTTCTTAATTTCAGCATTTTGATATTATAACTGCAGATTTCAAAATGAAAATATGGAAAAAAATGCTTTTAAAATTTTAACTTCTAAATTGCTGGGAAATGATTTTCAATGTGTTTTTCTTTTCATTTGAGGCAAATTCCAGGATGTTCAGGTTTCCTGTGGAGGATAAATCCTGAGTCTAAACCAGTAGAGGACTCGGTTTTATCTTGAACATTCAAGATTGTATTCAAGAAAATGCTTGCACTAGTGAGGAAATGTTACAGGTCTGTGTGCAGCTCATACTTTTGTGAGCCTTTCAGAATATCTTTAATTCAATTTGAGTCAGTGATAAGAGTTGTGTAGTATGCCCTTTGTCATTTAACAACACAGGGAAACCCAAGGGGAGAAGAGGTATAGTTTCCCATGAGTGCAGGAGGACCCATAATGTTGGGTAGTAAGCTGAATGTTACGTTTTTTAAAAGCCAGATTTTCAGTTCTTATCCCTATTCTTCTTTTACCCCTTCCTCCTTGCTGTGGCACCACTTAGATGAGGCTTTCAAGTAATCCCAGTGACAAATGCAAATATATGAATGCATTGAAGGAGAATTTTTCAAGAGAGGTCCTGGTTCCCAAGTTCCTCAGCTTTCTCTTGAAAACGTCATGTCCTTTTGTTCTTCCTCCTTGGCTTCACCTGTTCTAAGTTTAGCCCATGATAACCTCTTACAATTAGAGAAACCTGAGTGGTAAATAGTAGGGTCCCAGGAGGTTGCAAAAATCTGTTCATCAGGATCTCATGACATAACATGGCCTTTACAGTATAATGAGTTTAGGTGCAAAATCTTTGTCAGACAAATGAGATGGGGACTTACACATTGCAGGTTTTGTGCATTTGTGTCAAAAATGTTTAAATGTACACAAATTTCTTTCCAAAGAGTTAAGGCTCATCCAAGGCTCAGTGCTCTGTGTTTCTTATTGCATCAACATACTCTCATGGCATTTCCTTACTAGATATGCATTTGCAAGCTGATTTATGATTTAAAACTGAAAACCACATCTATATGACAAGCTCTTTTGCTTGTGCCTGTGACACCATAGATCAAGACTTGGTTCTTTTTGTAAAAGGGCAGAGAAATGCCCATCACTAGAGATCCAACACAACTTTATACCAAACAACCCAAGTTTTTTCTCTTGCTCATGATGCTTGTCCTTCTGTGGATGGTCTAATTCTTTGCTTTTCTTTAGTTTGGGTCTTACCTCCTTTTGGCTTGTTGCTTGTTTTTTCTTCTCAGCAAGACTTTTAATTAAGTTGCACCCAAAATCATGAAATGCATGTCTAGGTCCCAAAGCCTCTTTACATCTGGAGTGTATTCACCTTTTTTTTTTTTTTTTTTAAATAAGCTTATCTCCGGTCATCGTCATGATGCTTATTTATGGATACATGCTGTCTCCTTTCTGAGTCAATATGAGTTTTTCTATTGTCTCCAGTGGAAGTTAGGGTTGTGCACTTGGGACATGAAAAGCTTGATGGAGTCTTTAATTAAGTTTGTGAAAATCATTAGAGGATGATAACCTTTCATCCCTCCTGACCTCAGCTGGATTTTGAACTGGCTACCTAAAGGTTAAAAATTCCATATTCCTTTTGCAATGCTTTGAACCAGGAAGCCCATTTTATTTTCAAATCCTTTAAATTTCCCATTTTCTGGCTTCATTTTAAATGGTGGTGGGTGGTTCTTCTGCTTTAATTTCCCGCTCGTCATTCTTCCCTGTGCATCCCTTCCAAACAAGGTTGCTTGTGAAATTCAGTCCGGTTATTAGGCAGCCTTGATGTTAACACTCCCTTTGAGGCTTTGTCTTCTCCAGAGTGGACAAGAGAAGATCTTTGTGCAGAAGTCTTGTATAATGCAGCTTTGTGTGTTGAGAAACACGAATAAATCCCATACCTTGGGCTTTAGCACAGTTTGAAATCTCGTAAAAATGTCCAGTCAAAAATTAGGAAAATGAGAGTTAAACTGGCTTGAGGAGAAGGCTGGGAAATGGCAGCTAAGCCAGTCTGCTATTTAAAAAATTCTCCCAAATCTTGTGAAAAAAAGCTTATTGAAACTTTGGCAATTCTCAATCCTGCCCTGCAATCTATAACCTGATAGCAAGGGGGCTGCCTATTTTTTTACACATCAGAGATTTGGCCTGAAGTTTGGTTACTCTGAAATAAGGGGCAAATTTCTCATTTATTTCCACAGAGTTAGGACAAGAGGCTTTCTGATCCACACAGTTGAGCTGCCTGTTCTGGGATAAAAGCCCTCTTGTTAGATTGCAAGAGTTTAAAAAAAATGAACTCTTCTTTCAGTCTTAGCTGCAAATTTTTTTGGGTCAAACTTGCTTTATTTACTTTGAATTCCAGATCAAGATGGAAAGCAGCAGTGAAATGTACTCAGAATCTCCAGGGTTCCTACCTGACTTTAGTCTGGATTAAAATTTGGGTAAATTTTTAATTTTCCTGCATGGTTTTGCTTATCCTGTTGTAGAACCAGAACAACTTATATTGGGTTGCAGATTAAGACTGAGTTCTAGCCTTACAGTGGCTTGAACTCAAACTGCAGATGCTAACACTATCAAAGTCTCAAAAGCTGGAATACACATTTGGATTCAAAGCCAAATGTTATGACTTGTATTAATTTTTAAATATACTACCTAAGCCTATCCTTCCTTCTCTAACACCCTCTAATTTCATTAGGAAAAATACCCACTTACTCTTGTTGATGAAATAATTGAAATTAATTAAATGTTATGACTCTTTCATCTTTCTTCTCTGCTGTGTGTTGGTTCTTCTCTAGTGTGTTGACCTATTGAAAATATAATGCTCTTTTTCTGGTAGTCTGTCCTCACAACTGCAAAAGCCTATGTAATCTTCTGTTAACAAATTGATCACTCCTTTAAGAGTTAAGCTTTGAGTTTGGCTCTTAAGTGTCCAAGCAAATCCTACAAACCAAGGCTGACTCCATTTATCTATCACTGGTCTTTTAATATGTGCAATCCCCATTACACTGGGAAATATATGGGGTTGGGGTAACCATCAGTAAGCCACCAGTTCTAATGCCTTTTCTAGCCTTGAAAGATTCTTATAGCTTTTAAACATCTTTATTGCTACTACAGGACTGATCTTTTTAACCTTTCCACTAATTATGTTTCTAAAATCTTGGAAGGCAGTTTTCCAGATAAATGCTCTTTCATTGAGTTAAAGGTAGCCTTCTTTTGGTGACTACAGCAGCCTGCAGGAGCTGTGAATGATAGCAATTCAGTTGCTTTCTTGGCTATAGATTGAGAAGCTGAAGGGTAATAATTCTGCAGCTTGTAAAAATAGAAAATCTGGTAAATAATTTTCACCTTCATTTTTTTATTAAAAAGAAGAAAAAAAATTGAACAATTGAAAAAATATTTATGTTTGTAAACATAAAGAAATGCTTGTTCTTCATACAATGATTTTTGCAAATAATTAAGTTGAATCAACCATTTGCATGTTAAACTAAAGCTGAAGAGAAGATGTAAATATTCCAGACATTGTTTGCTCTTCAATAGGAAGCATTGAAGGGGTGTTATTTTTTTTTCTTTGTTTTGCTTTTCTTTTAGTAGCCAACCAAATCTAATGGGCTTCTCAATTGTCTGAAGTCACTGATTTTCATTAGTGCAAGGAAACTGTCTCATTCAAAGCAATAGGAAATCCTTTGCACAAATGTAGCCTACTTTTACTCCTTAATTGGACTTAACCAAGACACCAAAGGCAGTGACTTTATCTTGCATCCCAGAAAAACACAGAATGGGACGGGTGGGATTTCTTTGAAGTATCACGATATCTACTTCTTCAGTTAGTCACATTAACTTTGCTTGAACAAAACCAAGGGTAGGTGATTTATATAGTGGAATGCTGCTTAGCCTGTCTCAGGTTCAGCAAATGTTTCATTGCACAGCAAAGTTACTGTGGCAGTACCCTGTAGCACTTTTGAAGTACAATTTTGCATGCTGCTGCTATGAAGGTGGGATGCTTACTGTTAATAAAGGTGACACAGGAAAATCCCTCTTTAATTATTTACCAAAATATTGCCTTTGGTTTAATTGCCTTCAAGAGTTGCTACTCAAACTAAAGTCTGTTGTAATGGTAAGACCTCCAAAAGAATTTTATGTCAAAACTCAGTTTTAGGGATTTGAAATGTTCTTTTATCATTTCTCTGTAGATTTAATCAGTAAACAGCAAGCTGTCAAAAGAGGCAAAGGAGCCATCTTTGATTCTACCTTAGAAATGAAGACAAGGTCTTAAAAATTCTGGCTGTAAGCATGACAGTTTTAGAATTTGCATAGGAAAGGAAGAAACAATTAGGAGAAATAAGAAACATTTGCAACTTTTTGCTTAGCAGCTTAATTTCTCCATGTTTGTTTGCACCCCATCTAATTTCTGAAGGTTTTTCAGGCTATCATTTGATACATTCATCAATCCTGTCCAGAGCTGCTCATGTTTTCTTAACCGAATTTTTAAAGTTGTCTAGTCAGTCAACAGCTCTGCCTCAAACAAACCCTCTCAAGTTTGGATCTCTTGCAATTTAAAGGTGCAATACAGGCAACTTCAAAAACCTAGAGATTTCTTTTGTTTGACAGACTTTACAATATTGGAGAAGAGTCCACAGAAAATCCCCTTTATATAATATCAGACATAATTCATGGAAGAATCAAGCCAATATACATGCCATAGGAAGAGAGGCAACATCTCTGCTGTGTTCCATCCCCTTCTGCATTGACCTGGGAGAACAGGAGTGATTAGTTTTGTGAAAATAAACTTATACAGTTGATATCATTTTGGGACATAAGTCATTGCTGGTACATAAGCCCTTTGTTTTGAGGCAAATAAAAATGTGATATTGAAAAAATACAAGTTAGAGGATTTACACAACTACTGCACCTTTGAACCTAATGCTTTAGAGGAAAGGATAAGGCTCAACCCAAATTGTGCTTCAGTCTCTGCTGTGTATATGTCAAGTCTCTGCTAATGTCTGCTGAGGGCTGATTCATTCCTGTTTTCATATGTACCTCTCCTACCATACAAATGCAGGGCTTCTCAAGCATGTTGCTAGCTAGGGACTCAGCTGTGGCCTTTCCCCATGGACTTGAGATCTTATGGTTTTGTAATTTCAAGGGGGGGAAGAAATTTTTCACCTTTTTTGTCATATTGCATAAAATAGAGCTATTTTAAGCCATTAAATTAAGTATTACAAAATAGTCCCTTGCAAAATTAAGGGATGGGTCAGGCTTGTGTTTGGCCAAACTCTTTGAAGTTTCTCAGTGTTTTGACATATCTAACAAAATTCTACACATTGCGTAAAGCTGGAAAGGTATCACAGGAACTAGTGATGTTAAAAAAATAAACCAATAATAGCTGAAATGCAAATTTCAACAGGTGACGAAGCTAGTATAAAATACTTAAATCCATAGTGCACCATATTGCTTAGGTTTAATTTAAGGGGAGAAGGGAGAAGAATTATAGCCATCTATGCCTTTAAAGATCAGGTAAACGGGATCTTTCACCATGATAACTGAGTGGCCAGAAAAGAGGAGCATAGTGGTGGTGCGTGCAGAGTTCAAGTCCTACCAAATGGCACTGGGGTTAAACTCTGGGTATACTGCCCACTGTTTAAATATGAACTACTCAAAAGAAAGATACAGAAGTTTAAAATAACAGCATGCAGATTTCTTTATAGAATTTAAAGAATGAAAAACACTTGAAAAAATATCAGCAGGCAGGGGCAGGAAGAACAAACGGTAACCAAATTGGTTCCTGTGACAAACCATAACATTTACTTTAAAGCATCAGCGTGCTAGTCAGTAAAAGTCAAGCTACTACTCTTTTAATAGATCCCAGGCCTTCTTAAACTCACTGGTCTGCAAGTATTACCCAGGTCAAGAGCAGGTCAAAAAGTGAAAACCCATGTGAAAGTAAACTTTAAATATCTGCTTTTGAAGAGCTATAGCAGACTGTCTCCACTACAGTAAATATATTTCCTCTGTTTGTATGATATTATGCAGTATACTGGACTTACAACATTGATAATTTCTGCATCATCTGTTAAGTTAAGAATGAAGAATCTCCCTCGTTATAGTTTTGCATAAGCCAAATTTATTTTACTCTTAAGTTTTTGGGGATTTAATTTTAAACGTCATGGCATTTGACTACAAATTTTTTACAGAGCATATCACCATTATTTACTGTAACTTCCACTCCATTTACCAGACCATGTCTCTCAGTTAAAGATCTCTTTTTTAACTATGTGTATACAAGTGCACTTAGGCAAGTTGAATTTCTACCCTTGCTGCCTGATGATAATACAACATCAAGATCCAGGGAGCTGAAAATAAAATCCTGGGTTAATTCCAAAATTGCAGACAATATTGCAGTGATACAAGGTATATTTTAAAAATCCCTCTTCCCTTTTTGACATCACTGGAATACTATGGGTTTTGTTTTGGTATGTTTGATTTTTTTTTTTTTTGTCTTAAAGATTTAAAAATATCAGTGTGGTATGTTGGCATTTTCAATTTTTTGTCTGACTCCTATTCAGAATTGATGTCTTCTTTGAGCTGAAACTTGTTTCCCCACAGAGTGAGGAGAATCTGACTCCCTGTTTTGAATTTATTTGCCGAGTAGAATGTGTATTAATTTAGCCTGCAATACACTTGCTTCTGCTTTTGCTGCAGTGAAAGGTCATACTCTGAAGCTGGTTTTCATTTTGTTTTATATGTGTTAATGTAATACCTTATGAATTGCCCTGGATTGTTTTTCTGACAGCTAAAAAGCATAATCATTTTTCCTTCCAGGAGGACTGAAAGAAAAGCAATAATTCCTATTTGGGAGATGATTTAAATTGTTTTGCCTCGTTTTTCTCCTTCATATATAAGTAGTGAGTGAGATTCTGGCTCTGTTCAAGTTAGTGGCAAGACTCCCATGGATTTCCATTGAGCTGGGCTATTGCTAACTGTTACTGTAGTTCTCAGGGCTGTTATGCTTGCACGTGAAATCTTTGCCAGCTCAATAAAATAGCACAGATCTGAACGAGCTGAGCTATTGTTTTGCTGCTCCACAAGGGCCCATTCTGCTGTTGTAATGGAGGCAGAAGTCCCAATAAAGGGACTTCCCAGTCTTTCAAGGATGATGAGGCTTCAGATGAGGAAAAATAATGCAAACTCTGTCTTTCATGCAGTTGTCTTCACGTTTGATGCAAATTTGTGCTAAACATATGCCTGAGAGGGGACAACAAAATGTGAAATTGTAAGTGATGGTGCAGATACAATCTGTATTTGAGAGTTTTGTCTTTGCCTCTTGCTCTCTTGGTATTCAACTAATGATATGTTTTGCTATTGGCTGGGAAAAGGAGGATTGGATGGATACCTAGGGAAGTAGATATTATGCCAGCGAGTATATGATTTTGTCTTGCTAGTTGCTGTTTTTGAAAGTTGTGATGCTTCAGATGTTTAAAATAGGAACGTGTGCAGTTGAAAGCTAAATTTCCAGAAATTCGAGAGGAAACTGAAGTTTAGACAGAAATTTGGGTCAAAGAACTGCTCTCTGTGTTGAGAATAAGAGAGCAAAAAACCAGAACCAGACACAGGGGATGAATCCAGACTGCTGCACAAGATGCTTCTAATAAAGGTCACACTTGCCTGCCTCTGGTGCATTTTGGGGAAAAACTCCACCATTAATTTTGCTTCTCCAAATGCATGAGTGTAGGATGGAAGTTCCTGCATAAATGATGGGAACTCTATGAAGAAGAATGTCCTTCCTGGGACAAATATAATTTGTATAATAAGGTCAATTAGTTTTGCACCTTTTCACTACTAACTTCAACCCACCTTTAGATGGTTGACTTTATTTTTTTTCTAGTGGAGCTAAATCTTCTCTTTAATGTCTGTATTACAGTAGGATTTTACAATTTCATTATAGAGAATGAATTTGAAAAATATATGTTAGATCCATACTAATATGTAGGTGTTGCATGTGGGCTTTTCTGAAGGAAAGGGCTAGTAAAATAACAGCTGTGACTCAGGAAATTGTTTCATCTCCTTGCTCTATCTTGGACATTTAAGTTCATTTAGACACTGTTTAGGTCAGCATTGCAGAACCTAAGTGATGTAGGAACTGAAATATCTCAGGAGAAAAGCACAGCAGTATCTAAACTGAGAGCTGGAACCTGAGCTCTTGAATCAAGCACCATGGCTCTGTACTCCCTGCAGAGTGGCTGCAGCACCCTGCGTCTTTACAGACCCTCCTGGCAACTTGGTGGGCAACTGGGCAACCTTAAACTGCCCGAGTGTTTGCACCTATCCAGGAATGCACTTTCACCACAAGGTCAGTAGTGCAGACTGTGCTTGGGTAAGACAAACCTTGTCTTTAGCTGCGCAGGGATGCTCGGTGTGCTCTGGCACAAGTAGGCTCTATCCAAACTGCAAGGGCAATGCCATCTTGCCCTGAAATTTCAGTCAGGAGGAGGCAGAGCTGCTGACAGCATTGTGCAGAGTGACTCCTTGCGCTGTGAATGGCTGGCTAGAGCCCCTTCCTCCTTCTGTGGAAATGTAGCCATGCTTCTTCTTGAACTTAGAGAAAAGTAGTGAACATAAATACAGGAAAGTTTATTACAGCTTTGAGAGTCTTATTGGTCATACAGCATTTCAGTAGTGCCCAACATCTAAGTGCCTTTGGACAGCTGATCAGAGTAACCTTAAGAAATTACCTGATTTCAGAGAACACATCAATCAGGCGTGGATAGCAACACAAAAATGAAAACAGATGGAATTTTAAATTGTCTCTGAAAGGTGGTAATTTCTAAGTTTCAGGATACATGTATGCATGCGTGTTCTTAACCTGCTGTACTACCTGTGTTACAATGCAGAGTCCCAAAGCAGATACCTAAGTACAGCACCAGTCCTCAAAAAAGACCTCACTCTCTAGTGATGTAGTTGTCCCCTAAAGTTTTGGGGGGGGGGGGGGGGGGGGGGGACGGGGGTGTTGCATTGGGTTTTTTCCCCTCCTCTTTTTTTTTCTTTTGTTTTTTTCCCTAAATCTGGGCTTGCTTACACTTCGTTGGGGTAACAACATGGATGATATCCCACTAATTAAACAATAGGGGTGTATGGCTTTTCTGGCAAAATGGTGCTCTCTATTATCACTGCTTTGTGTCCCAGCCACCAACTAAGCCAGATGTACCAGTCACGTTGCACTTGGTCAGTGGTGCTGTGTCTACCATAAAGATTCCTGCTGGTGTGGATCAGCTAGCCACAGGTTGGGCTAGCATTTCTTCAAAATGCTTTATGCCACTCTCCCCCTCTATCTGTTTATACACATACATGATCTATGTATCAGTGCTGAACTGGAGACAGCATGCTCACATGAATCTATCCAGGTACTTGTTTTTCTTTTCTGCAAAAAACTCCTCTTAAAGAGAACTTTATTTGCTATCTTTTCAAAATTTTGTCAGTGATTGCAGCTTTAAAACTAGAAAAGTTTAAGTAAAGTTACATATTTTAAGGCTGTTCTTTTCTGGATTTCCCAGAGTGGATGTTGGAAGTGAACATTTGTTTCTTTGAAATATCCCTTTTGCCCATGAAGCTTAAAATTCAAATGCTCTCTTTATTTTTCTTTCTCTTCTCTCTTCTTTTCCTACCTGTTTTTCATTCTTACAGCACTAACATTAGTGTAAAAGCAGGCAATGAGGAGTGAGTTGTATATCCTTTTGCCTATCACTCCACGTCTGTGATCATCTAGTTCATAGATGTTTTCAATTACCCTGCTGTTTGTTTTGCCTTGTGATCTTGCCCACTCAGTATTTAGACAGTGATGCAATGTATGTACAATCCCTTCAGGTATTTAACAATACCTCTTTGCACTTTGTCAAGCTTCTTCACCCAAATGTGCCTTGAATACCTTTGTAGCAGAGAAGGCAGATTAATTTCAAGAAACTGCAATAATAGATTTTAAAAAGTCTGTACTTTCAGGTTCACAGTTTTAAAAAAAAAGGCACAAACCTTCCCTTCAAAACAAACCACTCAAACATAAAAAAAAACCCAAGCTAACAGATCTACTTTATGGCTTATAGGTATGTTTTACCTAGGCTGGCTAATAGATTGTGTGGAAAATTGGAGTGTGGGCTGTTTGTTTACAGGGATCTAAACATGTGTATTTTTATAACTTCTCTGCTGTCATAATGAATTACCAGCCATAAGCTGTCCTTTGTTGGTTTTCGAGAAAATCAAATGAAACCCAGCAGGAGCTCCCAGAGTGCATTGTCCAAGAGTGTAAAAATGCTGTGTTGATGACAGATCATACTGTTTTTATTAAAGCTAAGAACACTGACTTTACTTTGCTTTTTGACCCTAGTGCTTTACTGTCAAGGTGATTTTATTTCTACAAATTTTCCCTCTGCAGGCCTCATCAACGATTCACCATAAAACATTAGACAAATTCTCATCATCTGTATATGATTAGAGCAGGTTCTGCTGTGCTGCTTGCCACAATTTAAAGCGATGTTTTTCAGCTTTTTCTGAAAAGGAGTCAATTTACCACCCTTCATTCATAACACAATGTCTCCTTGTTTTCATATCAGTTTTCTTTGGTTCTTTTTAAGCTGATAAGAACGTAATTGAAGGAATTTTAATGCATTATTTGCTAAAGACTGCAACCAATTTTTCAATTCTACTGTCTAAAAAATTTTAGCTTAAGCAAAATGGTTTTGTACAAATGCCCTGACGGATGAGCAGGACACACATGTGACAGTCTGCTCTGAGAATAGTATAAGCTTATTGAAATACTGTTGAGAAAAATCTTCCCAAATTAAACACATGATGACATTGCAAGCTTTTGCATAGACAATTTTGGGTTCTTTTCTATAAGAATTTCTCAAGTGAATAATAATCTAACCTTACACTAAACCTAGCCCCATGCCAGAATCAAAAGAATTAATTGTACTGCTGTAAATTTTCCATATTTCTCTTTACCCAAACAATTAATTGAATACAATATATGTGTACTAAAACAATATTTTTATTCTTTTCAAATATAAATATTTTAAGAATGGAAAAAAGTTTTTCACAGAACCTTATATATTGAGTAGTTTTTCAGCAATAAGTTTAGAAAAACTTCCATGGAGTGCAGCTGTGAGATAGAAAAGGATGAACAGGAAGTCTTGTTTTTAGTTTTTTATATCAATGCACACAATCCAGTCTTGCATGTTACAAAAATGGACTTGACACAGGCTTATATACAATTCCCACCAATGTCTGTCTGTGGTTTAGGATTAACCTCCTTTTCTTGGAAGAGAGAGAAAGAAAGACAGCAAATCTTTCATGGTGACCTGGACATTCATCAAGTATTGGCTTCTTCGATTAGAGATTTCTTTTTTGATCTGGGAAGAACCCAAAAAATAGAGAATCACAATTCTGGACTGAGTATTTATTTTGTTACTCTTGATGCCTTCTGATTTAAGCCGTTTTTGGCCAAAGAAGCACTCAGCTGCACTTAGCATCTCCTCGAACTCACACATGCAACTCAATTTGCCATCTAATATAAGCTTCAAATTATTTAATTTTTTCTGTTTCATTAGGTTACTGAGTACTAGTACAGTCATAAGCTGTATCAAAGTGGTATATATATCTGCTTATCACCTGCTTTACAAAATCACTTATTTTCTTGAATGAATACCTTACACAACACTGAAGACTTGAGATTTTTAGTGGAAGTTTTTCTCTCCATTTTTCCAACTGTGGTACAAGACAAGATACTAGTGATTCATTTTAGGAGACTTCAAGCTACCCTAGGGCATCCCTGAATTATGCATAGCTTTACTCCAATGTGACATTACTGATGATGGCTTTTCTCTATCAGCCTTCTCTGACATATTTTTCTTCATTGCACCTCCTCTTTTCACCATGATGAATGAGGACAAATCTTAAAACCTAGGGATGAACCAGCTGTAGGAAAAATCTCTTCTTAGAATTATTAGTAAAATTTAGTAAATATATGAGAAAACATGCATTATACACAGCAACAGAATTTTATAGAGATGATTTAGCACTGAAATCCCCAAAAATGCTTCATGGCAAACTTTGCAGAGCAGACGTATGCAGTAAATTAATGTGTGGTGTGATCTCATTTCTACAGTCTTAATTCAAGACTGTTGGCTTCCCTTGTCTTGGAAGAGTCTCACTGGTAAACATAGTTAAATGGTCACTAATATGGTGAAGATCTTTAGAAAATTTGCATTTTGGCAACTAAAATAAAAATGACTATGTAGTGAGGTAAATGTTAAATAAGAGATTGATTGTACAACATAAGGCTAAATCTCTGCTTGTATTAGGAAAACTTCACGTGTCAAAAATCAATGCAAGCTTCAGATGCCAAATAACTTGTGGACTGAGGCTGTTTTCCTCTGCGTTACTCAGTCTGTGAGTTATGTCAACAGGAAAGCCAAGCATTTTGCACATTTTAAATTGCTGGCAAAATCACAGGTTATTCAGCAGGAAACTCAGCGAGACAAACCATGTACTCAAAAAATTATGCAGAAGCACTTTTTATTCTGGAAAAACAGTTGTTTTGAGAAGTGCTAGGTCTTTTGTTTTGCTTGTTCTCAAGGCCAGGCTGGTGCCTTGGACCCCATGGTCCAGTAGCACTTATGCTGCAAAGGGCATTTAGAGGTATGATTTTTTTGAATGGGGAAAGACTGATTTTTACTGGTCATGGGTGACAAATATCTTTTGGATCAGCATAAACAGGAATTGTTTTGCCACATACGGCCTCTGCTGCTCAATCTCATGAAGTTCACCCGTGGTTTTGAGGATCTGCGTATGCAAGAGATATTGGCCAAAACTGGAATTAGAAATAAGCTACCCCAGGAAAGCTGGGGGTAGTAGGATTTTTTTAAGAACTTCTGTTTAGATACTCATTTATGCTGTTGGGTCAGCTGGGGGAGTGCTATGGACCTGAGGTCTGGAGGCAAGGATGAGCACAGGAGAGGAAGGCTGGAATTTACGTAGTTGGTCTGGGCAGCCTGTGGCTGTCATCCTCTTTACCTTTTTGCATTGGGGGCCCTTCACCTGGATGTAGGATTTCTTTGTCTGAGGTCCCCCATATAGAAAGTGCCCACTTCCTCCTGCTCTCAGTCAGCTGTCTGTGGCTTCCAGCTCTGTGTAAGCAGCTGAGCCAAAGGCTCAAATCTTCCCCTCTGTTCTAAAACCTACCCACTGGAGAGGCATAGTAATTCTGTTATTAACCTTTTAATTTGGCCTTCTCCCTGGGAGGAAAGAATCTGCCTTGGAACAGATGTACTGCTCAGTTTTCCTCTGTTTTCATTTAGTTTGCCTTTTTTTTGTAACAGAAAATCTGTGATATAATAATTCATTGTGCAAATGAGGGTCCTGCTGTACTGTATTCCTTTTTCCCAAGTTGAATGCTGAAGTTCATCCACCAAAACCCAGTGATGGCCAGAAGTCACTGCTTCCTGAGAGTATTAATGGCATCTGGCCCCTTGAATCCAGGAATCTTGACTCAAGGAGCTCCCAGCTCTGATTACACCAGTGATTCCCACAAGGTTCTCCAGGCAACTGAGCTGCTCGGTTGCTTCAAGAGTGTCTGTGCCCTGATTTGGCTCCTGTGTTGTCTGGTGTTCTGAGAAAGGGCTTCTGAGGCGATGGAATTATTGATATTTTTGTTTTAGTAATAAAAAAATTATATTTTTACCAAAAAACCCCGATATTAAAATTTATATTTATTATCAAAAAATATTTTACGTATGCTGTACTTCAGCAGAAAAGAGTGGCTTTCTAAAGAAAAGTCTTTGAAGACTGGCTTCCTAATCTTATTATGCTGTGATTGTAAATATATAAATTTGGAAACACAGAACCTGATGTGCAAATTTACACTTGCTAAATATTAAATATGAAACAGTCATGTAAATGTGAGGTGAACCTGTAAGCAGCAGATGTGTGTGGGCCCACCATGCTGTGTTAAGGCAATCCAGCTGCCATTCTAGCAGTACATGGGGTTTGTGGTTCAAAGTTCAGCAGAATGGCTTCATATCTCTTATTTCTGCTCTGACTCTCTCTGTCAGACTGATAAAATTAGCAAGTGATGCAGAGGATTTTAACTGTAAATGGGTATTTTCTGGGATATTTTTTACTGCTGACCACATCTGTGAGGCTGAACTGGGCACTGGGACCCACAGTCATGGAACAGCTTGCATGAGTGAGTCCATGGTAGTGTGACTCACTCAAAATACTAGATCCTTTGATTTAGTATCCCTACTCCTGTAATTAGGGCTACCAAATTGGTCTTCTGCAAAAGCACCTCATCTCACCTAATCTCATAATCCCATACATCTGTGTGTTAACACAGATGCATTCCAGGAGAACTAGGCTGGATGTGCACATGTATCACAGTGGCAGTTACACCTTTGAATATGGCATAGTACAGTGCTGGTCATATCCATGCCTCTTTGTGAAATAAGCAGCTTCTAAAATTAACCTAAAAGTGATCTTTTGCGGGAAGGCATCTGAGTTTAATGTATAACTAGTAGCTTTGCTGTGCTTTTTTAAAATTCATGTGGGTTTAGTTCCCAATTTTGTCTTTGTCATTTGTTGATAATCTGTATTTTGTAAATAAAGGAAATACTATTTTCTTTCATAAAAAATCATAATATAGTTCTAGAATATTTTAAAATGAATAGAGTTGAAGGCATTTTACTGTGCTCTTTGACATGAGTACAATATGTTCATTATATAGGTTATGTCTCTCTATATATTTAGGTATGTATGAATCACTCCTTTCATCTCACTTGAAGGACAAAAAGATGATTCTGACCAAAGTGGAACATCTTGACGTTTTGGGATCTCAGGCTCAGTGACAGGTTGACCCTGGCTGGCTGCCAGATGCCCACCCAGCTGTTCTGTCTCTTTCTCAATGGGGCTGTGTAGAAAAAGAGATGGAAAACTCATGGGTTGAGATAAAATAGGAAAGTTGCTTAACAATTACCATCGTGAGCAAAACAGGCTTGATGTGGGAAAATTTAATTTCCTGCCAGTTAAAATAAAGCTGGATACAAAGTTAGAGATGCAAAGACACCTCCCCTCTGTACTGGAACCCGCAATGTCCAGCTCGGGGTAGCCTCTGGCCTCCTCTCCCAGGGACCACTGGAACTACTGGGCAGCCTCATTTGCTGGTCCCTGGTGGGCTCTCTCCTGGTGAGGGCAGGGGTCAAGCAGTGGCAGAGATAAGACAGGGGAGCTGTGGACAAGCTCCAGCTTCCACATCAGAGTCTCCATGGCCTGAGAAGAGCAGCAGGCAACCTATCAGCTGATGCTGAGCACCATCAGTGAGTCTCCCAGTGCTGCTTCCCTGCACAGTCATTAGCCTCAGCTAAGGGTGGCTGCAGAAATACCTATTTGACCTTGGCAAATCTGGTGGGTTTCTGTAGCCTCACCATATGGCATCTGTCTGTGACTTTGTTGAAGTAGAAAAAGTAGAAGGTATAATCTCCTACTGCCAAAGGTCTATCCACCCCTAATGGCTCCGACCCTCTGGTGTTTCTTGTCTCGTTCTGTGACCAGCACACAACATGTACATGGTCCCATAAGCAATCTGTCTGAGAGATTTTACCACTCACACAATCCTAGTGTCTCCTGGCCAGATTCACCAATGCACATGTTTAATTTTAAGCACATGTTTAAGTCCTATTAGTATTTATGGGAGTACAATGTGGACTTATATTTAGGTACTTGCTTAAAAATGATTTATTGAGGAGAGATAAAATTAAGCCTACACTTAAGAGCTTTGCTCATTGAGAGAGTGGAATATTTACATTTGCTCCAAACACATGTTCAGGTCATTAGGACTTGTGATATATAGGTGTGATTTGCTACTTTTTTGTTGTCTTGCAGTTGGTTAAGGAGAGACCAAGGTGCACAAGTGTGATGCATTATCGGTGGATTCTCTTTAAAGACAGTTCATTTAAAATAAAAAGAAAGTGGTTTCTTGTACAACAACCTGGATAAAAGCCGATGGGTTTTACTTTCATTCCTTTGTCTCTTTAAATGCGGATATTGGGGCCAAGTCCGCAGATGAGCCATAGAGAGCAGGGTGCTGGGCTCTCTGCCTCAGGGAAGCTTCCACTGTGAGAGCTGCCTTGGAGCTTGCAGGTACTGTAACCATTTTTAAGGTTTCATGGCTTTTGTTTTGCTTTTTTTTCCCCCACCCTTCTATTGTGTCTGAATTTATGTGCACAGAAATGCTAGCAATGAGTTACGGCTGTGAGTGTGTGTGCAGAAAAGCTGTGGCACACAGTTGCCTAATGGGAAACAGTTGGGTTTGCTCTGCTCTTTTGCAGAGTGCTTACTGGAGGAGGTAAATTCTTTGGAAATTAAAGATAACGTTTGTGTGCTTTCTTTTTGGGAGAAAGGGAGTTTCTTAACGCATTCTGACTAGCTGGAAAAGTTTTATTGCAGGCTTCAGAAGAGTTTTATGTTCTTCAGTGTTCCATGGGTGGTTGCTTCTCTGCCGCTAGTTCACTGTCTTATCAAAAATTTAAGCTGTTTCATAGGTTTTTGAAGTTTTTTTGTTTGTTTGTTGTTTGTTTTCCAGAAAAAGCCCAGCTCTTGGAGGCAAGTGGCAAGGGTTGAGTCACAGCTTTCATTGCATAAAAAGGCACGTGCCAGAGTTTAGTATTTCAGGAAAAAACCCAGTTAAAATGTGAGTTAATGAATCTTTTCAAAACTGGGCCTTCAAAAGTTACTGTAAAAGAGACCAAGTTATGCTCCTACCTTGTGATTTCTTTAAAGGTCTCTTTCATGATCTGAGGTTCTCACTCATGATTTATCTTGAATACTTGGGGTTTGGCAGTACTCTTGCTGCATAGGACCAGAGGTATTTGATATACTATTTGCTTCTGTTGATTCTGAGAAGTTTAAAATATATGTTCAGTTTTATGGTGCAAAGCAGCTATTGGTTTTTTGGAAGGCTTCCACAGCAAACTGGGTCTCTGAATGTGCACATGTGCCCCCGAAGCCTCCTCACACAGCCCTGATCTGTGAGAGTAATGCATGCGGGAACTCTGGGCTGCCAGAAAAGCAGATATTCACAAGCATTACCATAAACCATATTTGCATATCAATCATTCATACTTGAAAGCAGGAGTTAGTAACCCTTTCTTTCTGAGCTGGCACGCTCCACTGTGTGTTCTGCTACTATGGCTTTGATCTGTAGAAAAGCATGTTTACTTTTTGAACCACAAAACAGTAGTTCTCTTTTAATCGGGATGTGTAGCTCTGCTGCAGTGAAACAAAACAAGTGAAAAGCATTTGAAATGAAGACCTAATATTTTTAGATGAGGGCTGTCTTTTATTATGAACAAAAATGTCCTCTTCAAAGATGCAGGTTAGTTAATATCTAGATGGGTCCACTTCATCTCAGGTGTGGTTTTTTTTTGCTTAATCAGCAAAAGTAGAAAATCTGAGCTCATTGCTTGGAGGCATTAGGACCTTACAGAGCAGAGTTGATAAATGCGTGCATATCTGCCTCATTTTATCTAAGGAAGCACCTGTGGCAAAGATGGCATTGCTTCCTGAAAAACAAGTCGTACACAGATTTTTTTGCTTGTGGCTTCTGTAAGAGCTTTACAAGGCTTTGCAGGCCAGTTGATGTAACCTACCTTTGCTCAGGAAACCTGTAGCTACTGAAACTGTGGACACTGTAAGCAGGTAGTGTTGCTCACAGCATAAAGGTCTGTGATCCAGGGACATGCCAGGTACTCCAAACTCTTATCTCTGTGTGACTTCAGGCTCATGTCCTGACCTCTGCTTGTCTCATTCGTCCAGCTGTAAAATTGGGTAAATCAGGAGCTCTTTGAAAACTAGGTGATGTACCTGAGTTGAGCTTTCCTGATCAAAAGAAGGAATCCTTAAGTTGTTTTTCTTAACCTGTGTTTGGTGTGCAGATGTATTTTGGCAGTTTCTCCTGTTCATTTGAGGCTGAATGTAGTGCAGAAGAATGGGATCATCATATGAAAATCACCTACCAGAGCCTCTCCACAAGTTTGCAAGGGGAAATTTGAAGAAGGCCTGATTTAGTGTGGTGGGTCAAAATCTCCTCAGGGTGGATGATGGGTGTTTTAGTAAAGAAAACCTTGCAAGGATCAAAGAGAAGAATCCAGCACAAGCCCATAGTGAGCTGATCTGAATTTTTAGTGAATTTGCCTGGGTTATGTTTACACACCTCTTTTTTTTTTTTTTTTTTTTTTTAAATACATAGCTTGTGGGCATGAACAGTTCCATAACCAGGAAGCCCTGTGTGTCTCTTGGAGACAGACCTCAGAAAGAGAATTTTCAAGTTTCTTGCATGAGGCCACATTGAATCAGCTTAGAGTTTCCTTTAAGATTTGGATATGAAATAGTTTGTGTGTGTGTTTCTAAAATAAAGAATGGGATTAAAGAAAAGTTTAATCAAGTTTCACAAATGTCATCACCATCACAGCTTGAATGTGGTTAGCTAGATATAGGCACAGATGTTACCATCTCTCAGTATTCTGTTGCCACTGGAAGCAATGAATTGTCTTGTAAGTTTAGTACCCAGTAACGAAAAAAAATGCTTAGTAAACAGCTCTGAAAATAGCCCTCACTGCTGGGCACAACCCCGCAAGAATGTTTGTTGCAGCTGTGAAATGCACAGAGAAACTTGATTGAAATTTCTCAACTAATTTGGTTTGACATCAACATCTTCTGTGCTGTTGGGATGTGTATGGTATGTCTTTCCTGATATAACACTGCACTGTTCCTTTGGTTTCAATGTATTTCACTGTTATGAAAGAGATGCTCAGAATGTCTATTTCTAGTTTCTCATTAGTATAGAAATAATGATTAAAAGATCATTAATTAGTAATCAAGTTCACCCATGAGCTTTGGAATTAATACTGAGTGTACTAATGCACTAAATACCACACTCCAAGCAAAACCATGCATTTCTGGACAAGAGTGAAAGGCTCTGTCCCAGAAGAATAAATAAATAAGCCACAAAAAGACCCCAGACACCTACAGTGGATCCTCCCCCAAAAGGCACTTATAGTCTGACTCATAGAGCAGGGCTTCTGTTCTACACAATGGGCTTGTTTTAACTTTCTTTAAGTTTAAACTTTAACTGTTTAATTTCACATGTTGCAGAACAGTCAAATCTCTTAGTTTGGCACCTGCTTTCTGCTTTTAGGGTGCAATTAATCCCCTGCAGCTGGACATACTGGCTCCGTAAGAGTAGGACCACACTGCTTCCCGTCCAGCCTCCTTATGCATTCTGCTTTTAAGCCCCCAACAGCACATGCTGCTCTCTTCTGAGTGATCTCCAAGGTGTGGTAGCTGTGCTGGAGTAATGGGCTCCCTTCCAGACTCCCTCCCTGGCCTCCCCAGTCCTCCTCCCATGAGGCTGAGGAGGGCAGATCTATAAGGTCACAGGTCTGGGCTGGACCAAACGTGCTGGGCTCAAGCCAGGATGCACCAGGAGTCTGAGCGGGGTTACACACAGAGGTATTGTCAGTTTTGGAGAGAGCTAGATATCATCATTTAAGCTGACTTTGAAGTAGCAAGGACCCCACATTCTGCCTCTCTCTCTTAAACTATGTCATTACAGGTCACTTAAAATCATCTCCCAGTTACATCTTTAAATAATTACTATACACTTTCTATGGTTACAGAACTGATAGATATATTTTTCAAAACTATATGTGCCCATGTCTATATAGATTAATATATCTGGACATCCATGTGTACTTCTATCTATATTTGTTATACAGCATGAACATTTTCTGCCAGAAAATCCCTGTTATTTTTATTAATCTTTGATGATGAATGAAAGCACGTATTTTAAACACCTCTTCTTTGTAAGACAGGAAATTGTATTTGCTTTTGTTCATTGCTAGCACCAATCTATTCTGATGGATCTGTGACACAGATAGAAAGCAGAAGCATCTCGAGTACCGACTTCTACATTTATGTTCTCAAAGCAGAGGGCAAAGAAGCTAAACATTTAAAATGCATGGATTCCTCTGAAAGCTTTAAACCTATTAGGGCAGATGCATGGCAACTTTGCACACAGACTGCCCCCAAAGTAAGTCTTGATTTTAGGACTAAGCCAAGCTGGCATGCGAGAGCAGTTGCTGTTGATCTTTTATACTAATTTTGGATTAATTGTGATCTACATCACTGCGTAAACAAGCTAACCTACTACTTCAGCTTCACCACAGCTAAACATTAATCCTTCTTAATGCTCTAAGTCAACTTTTAGTCCTTAGCAGAATTTACCTTAATCTCTGGCTAGGAAGCTAACTGATTTACAAAACATAATCCAAGAGCTCCAGAATCTTAAGGAAAATATGAAGAGAAGCAATTCATCTATGCAGAATAATATGCTTCCCTGGTGTCCTTCCCGAGGCAGTACTGGGAGTAATTCTTCAAAGATATTAAGACCTATAGTATAAAGCCATCTTGCATTTTTAAAGATAAAATACATATATAAATTCAATTCACCACATTGCTTTTCTTGCCTTTCTCACATCTCTTTATCTATGTTACTGATTGTTATGGAATTATTCATTTGGATGCACTTTTATATGCAATATACACTACTCAATGTGGATAAACAAGTGCTGAAATATTTGAATTTTATAATCTTTACCTCAATTTTGTGTGGCATTTTAGTGATGCTCTAAAAACCAGATAATTTGAGAGAGCTTTGGTGGTAATTTGGAGAAAGGTGGTTTTCTTTTGTTACTTTGTTTTTGGAGAGAGGTGTTGGATAGCTGGGGAGTATCTGAGGAGTTGTTTTATGGCTAGGAGTATCTGAGGAAACCATGTGTTGAGAAGATGTTTTGCAACAGAACTGGGAGAACTCCTGGATGAGGACCAATTAATACTCCAGACTGCCATCACCCAAAATGTCAAGCCTCAAAATAGGGGAGAAGAGTGCAGAGTTGCATACAAAGAATGTGGAAGAATTCAACTTGGTCTTCATAAGACTCTTGTGTGTATATTATACATTTCAAAGGCCGGTCTGTTCTGGAGCCTGTCTACTTATTAAAAATCAGGGTTGTCTTCAGTCCTTGCTGAGAGGTTCTGCTTCAGTGTCTGGACCTGATTGCTTTTCATTGTGCTCTCATGCTTTAATTTCCTCCATCATCTTTATTTGCTTGTGTACTTATTTTCCTCAGTCATCTGATGGTTTTTTCCAGGTTAATTTCCTAGCTTGACTATTTCATCCACATCACAGATGCTTTTGCTAAAAACCAAAGAGATGGGTCTGTGCTGAGGAGGTTGGGGAAAAAGGTGTAGTGAAAGGCAACACCACACCCCCACATAGTAAAGGATTACCAAAATAAATGAGGTATGTTCATGCTTTGGGAATCTCTCCTTGAACCTGGAGAAATTTTTGCTGTGTGCTATTTTATTCTTGACAGCTTTAATTCTTCTCCAGATTTCTGTCTTCTACCTAACAGTGAGAATCCAATTTTCACTGAGATTTGTGTAAAATTTGGATTTTCCATAGCAAATTTCAGAGTGATTTTTGATGTGTGGAGTAGGGACCGCTGTGTCCAGGGTGACGTGGATCAGGGAGCTGTGATTCTCTTTGGCTGAGGTTCAAGCAGCCTGAAGACTGCTCTGCAATGTTCCAGCTGAATGAGACATGTCCCTGAGGGAACAAGCCCCTGTGCAAGGCGACTTCTGCTCCAGCTCACCACCTGCACGGTGGCTGCAGGAAGGTGTTGTGAGAGCGTCACCAGCCGTCAGGAAGGCTGCTGGACTGGCAGTCCCAGCAGCAGGGCCTGTATGAGTAGCTGTTTAACACATGCCAGCGAGCAGCAGGAAGGGTGCTGGCCACAGGAGCTGCCCCTCGGGGTTCAGGTTACTGAACTAAGCTGGCAATGCGCTGGGCCTATATTTAGGTCTGGAATCTGTACCAGTGTAGTAGAAAGCTCATGTACACACCATCCTCAGGTAACCCCTCTGGCCTTTGCCCTGAGAAAGCCTCCTGAAAAAGAAAGCTTTTCAGGGTCCAGCAGTGAGCAGCTCTCCTCCCACGTGGTGCAAGGCATATGGATTATTTTCACCTCTTTACATGGTACGTGCCCCAGAGGGAGGCACTTAAAAAGCCTCTCAAAAGCTGCCCGTGCATGGGCCCAGCACACACCTCGTCCCTTATGGCTCTGAGTGTAGAGAGGCTCCCACGGACCCTCCATGCCCCACCATCGCCCCCAGCACAGCCTCAGGCAGGGCAGCCACTGGCTGACGCCTTCCCACTGGTGCGAGGGGGTAGAAAGAAACAGCAAAGAGCTGTAATTCTCTGCCTTTAAATCCAAAGGGGAAAGCCAGATGTCTCAGGGATTTTGATTTAACTGGATGCAAAACTTCAGACCACTTTATTTGGGTCAGTTTGTGATAGATTTTAGTGCTTTGACACTTTATAGACGTGCTACTCTCTAGTCTCCTTATTGCTTGAGTTTCCAGAAGGGCTAGGGAGCAGGATTTTCTGTAATGGGCTGATCTAAGTATTTAAAATACATGCATGTTTTTGTCACTGCAGCATCTTCCTTGTGTCAGATACTTACACTTTGCTTTACTCTGTTCTCTGGCTGGCTAGCACACCTGACAGGAAAGGAAAAATATGTCATTTTAGGGAAATTCCCTTAAAGCTGAGCACAAATGGACTTGGATTCTTTTAACTATATTTGCTTGTCTTAAAATGGTGTAAAATCCATGCTGACAATTCACCATTCTGTTTTTACCAAAGCTCTAAGTTTTCAAACCAAGAAAACCAGATTGTTAAAGTTCAAGATTTGATAACTTGCTCTCTTAATGTTTTGGGCTTTTACCCAAAATGTTAAAACTTTGACATAAAATTGGCAGGAGAGTAATCCATTTTCAAAACAGTGTCTTGAATTCATTCATTTTTCAAAAGGGGTTTCTGCCCTACATTTGCCTGTTCACACTCATAATGATTTTAAAATAGCAGTAATCTGATTTTGTTACTTTGGTAATTTTTTTTCACCCTTTGCAAGCTGGGCCAAGCACTCAACTGCTAAACAGAGTAAATATTTATCTGCAGGGCAGATATGCACATTGGAGAGAACTGTTCTTAAAATCCATTGCTTTAGAAAATGAAGCTGTAGATAGAAGTTATCAAAATTATATGATTTACAGGTTATTTATGAGCAATTTTTTTCTTTATGTATTATAATATTTGGAACTTTTTGCACTCCTGATGGAATCACCTGGCATGATTTGTATGGCACAGATGACTTCATTCACTCATCCCAAATTGCTGAAATAGATTTTGGAAGAGACCTCATTCAGCCTTTGCAAGGGAGACACGATGCCTGAAAATGCAGACACTCAGGATCAGGTGTTTAGATAGACAAATTCTTTCCTTCTTGAACAGAAGCTAGAGTTGGGAGACATTGCATGAAGCCAGACAGGGAGAAAATTACTCTCTCTGGTCCCAGAAATAGGAGACATTTGGGGGGGAGGTGCAAGGTAGTTCTGGGAAACAGGTACATTGAATAAAAGGAGTCTGAGAGGAAATTTCATCCCTACATGTTTACAGTTGGTTGTTTTTTTTTGTTTTGTTGGGGTTTTTTGTTGTTTTTTTTTTTGTGTGTGTTTTTTTTGTTTTTTTGTTTTTGTTTTGTATTTTTTGGTCTGGAAAGTGATTTTGTTTCATGAGTGAATCCAAGGAGAGCCTGGGAATTCAGGATAGCCCAAAGCAAAAGGGCTTTGTTGTTTAACAACTGCCTGATTTATTCCTGGATACATTACTTGTGCTTATATCTGACTGCTGAAATTCATTAATTGTATCACTTATTGCACTAATTTATGTTCTCCAAGACCCGAGGAACCCACAGCATGTTAAATGCCCACATGGCTCCAATGATTGGGATGACTGAAGGGTTGTTTATTTTCCCCTCTTGGGTTTGTGTTGCAGTTGTCATGCTGTTTGCCAACACTAACCAATTTCTGTGTGCTGCTGCTCACATGAATTTACAGCCCTTTGAAGGAAGGAGGGCAGAGATGACTTTTAGGAGGTTATGGCCCTGTTTGAGAATTGGAGGCATTTTGTGACTCCACATGCACCTTAACCGGAGGGAAAGGGAAGTCTCACTGCTAAGAGAGGCTCATTTAGACTTCCTAGCAGGGATGCTACTTATTAATGAACTTGGTTTTGATTTAATTCAATTGGAGCTTCTTAGCCTGAGAAGTGCCAAGCGAGGCCCCACAAGCTTTCCTTCCTCCACTTTAAGTGACCCTTGAGAAGAGGTGCAGAAATGGATCTGACTCCTGCCACCTCATAATCTTGGTAGCTGTAAATCCTTTCGTCATGTACTGGAAGCTTTATCAGAAACAGCATGGAAGTTCAGGTTCTTTTAATAGATACTTGTTATTGAGACAACATAATCAGCCATAATGATTTTTCACTTTTCTTCTTTCTTTTCTCTTTCTTTAACTTTTCTTAGGACCACTGACCACCCCATAATAAACTGTGTCATTGTTACAATTTTTGGGAACTAAACTAGGCCTCTTTGGGGCATTTGATTTTTTGCTACATGACTGCATCAATTTGCATACAGTACAATGCAAAAAAGAAATCTATTTCTACAACTTTATTAAAGTTTCTAGGCCATGTTTCTTCAGGCCATTTAAAGGGTTAAAAAAAAAGAGAGTAAAAGTGAATACAGCATGTTGTGCCCCTATGTTCAGGTTAGGATCCCAAATGGTTATTAATTACATTATATTTTCTTCCTGAGTTTCCACAGGTGACAAATCTTGTCCCTTAAATGAAATACAGTTAATAATCATACCTTAAATATGCCTGTAACATATAAATCATGATCATAGTGTCACTTCAGAACTGGAAGTTGCTAGAAAATAAACCCTTTTCTTGTACCTAAATGCTGTGGGATATGTAACACACATGGAATGGTTGCTTAAGGAGGAGAAAGAACAGTATTGGTACCTTTTTGACAGGCAAAAGCATTTTATGATGTATAACCCAGCTTGGTGTAATCATGTTGATGTGCAAATCATGTGGTGGATGGAAAAGGGTGACATGTGAGTTGAAGAAGCAGATGTAAATGCCTGATCTGTTGTGCATCTGCAAGCCTTTATGTCATCTTCCCAAAGTCTTTCCATGTCAATAGGTATTGCTAAATGTCACTTCTAAAAGGGATCTTGTCATGCTTGTATTTCTGACAAGTGTACATGATTTAAAACGTGGTGTTAAAATCTTTTTTTTTGCCATTTAAGAATATATTTAATGTGGATTGCAAATATGGGAATATTACATCTGCAAACAGTGATCTTTCCCTTCTTTAAGGGATGTTTTAAAATAACAGATGCAAAAAAGGCAGAAGTATTTTATTCCTTAAGGAAATGAAAACCTGTGAAAAGAATATGTAATGTTTAAATTTTTTGGGTAATGTCTGTGTTTTAGGACAATATGGCATGAGCAGTAGTAGCTTAAAGGTTATTTTTTGTCATGGTAACGGTAGGCCTGGAACGGTGGGAGGAAAACACATCAAGATATAATGTAAAGCATTCAATATTTTCTAACTTAAGCAGTGACATTGAGGTCATCTAAACTCTGATTTATTTAATTTGAAGGCAATTTCATTATGAAACTCTTCTTACTGCAGGTGTTTGTGACTCTATTCCTGGCGTTCCCAGAAAGGCTTATTTGCTGTGATGATGATACAAACAAACTTCCAGGAAGGCCAAATACAAAAAGCATTAAAAAATGGCAAATACATGTGACAAATAGGCTCCAGTGTGCAGTGCTAGATCACACCATTGCTTGAAAGGTTGTCAGGAGAGTAATCAGTTTTGTTTGAAAAGATATTTTGTTTGTACAGGATCCAAAGATACATCCAGTTACATGTCAGATACATGCCAGTTGTGTAACTGGCATACTTCTATTTTAGGTTGGTTCAAGTGAAAATAAGCTGAATAAACGACGTAGTCTGTAGTCAATAATATTTAGTTTTAGATATATATGTAGGTGGATAAAAATATGTGTATACACAAGCGATTTGCTGTGATTAGCTGACAAGCTGAGGCATGATACAACACTTAATAATGTCTAGTAAACCTCTAAGTGATGTCAGTGTATCACAGAGCTCTTTTCATGATATTATCAGCAGTCATTAAAGTTATTTATTGCTGTCATCATGCATTTCTGTAACCCGTGGCAACTTGGCAGAAAATACATTGCTAGCACAGCTGATGATAGATTCAGTTTCAGATTTTGGATATGACGATCTGAACATATTAATGGTATTTTTATGCTTATTGGCAAACTGTGCTTCCCAAGGCACGCTGTATTTCAAATACAAAGTATAAAAAAAAAAGAAAGCATTTATGCATCTTTCACACTGCATATTAGCAGCATCTGCCCTTTAATAAGGAATGATTGCTCTGGAGATTTTGGGGTGGCCTGTTGAGATGGAAAAGCTTCACTATCTCTGTTTTGCAGATACAGGGAAGTGAGAGAGGAATTTGCGCACGAAGTCGGCTGAGGGGAGACAGCATCCTCAAAGGGGAGTGCTCCATTCTCTTGGGGTACAGCTGCTGGTGCTGCTGCTCTATTCTATGCCTGTACATGCTGCTTTGAGGGTAACACCTGTACCCTCATGTCTTTAACTCTCCCATTTGCAAAAATTACGGTATTAGGCCATTGTATTACTACAAACTTATTCCAGCATTAAACTATGATCATGCAGTTTTTTAGGAAACACATGGCATTTATTTAAAAAATCTGTTTCATTAAGGGAAAAAATGGAGATGAATAAATCTGTTTTTTCCACGAGTGTTTATCTCAGACTAGTTGGCTAAACAGGATGAACTCAGCTTGGTGTGTGGTGTGCAGGCTGTAGCTGTTCTTCCACTGCAGCACTTATTCTCGAGGACCTTTAAAATATTTTGGTAGTTAGCAATAAGCTAACAATTACACGGGTTTAAAAGAAAGAAAGAAGAAGGAAACACATTCATGATTTAATTGAGGGATTTCAAAAGGAGGAATTTTGACCTTGCTCATGTATTGTCAGATACTTTTTTTTTTTTTTTTTTTTTTTTTTTTAATTTTAGTCCTCTCTGGTAAGATTAGAGTACAGCTTTTAGAGTTTGCTATTTTTGGACATACTTCTGAGGGGAGACACTGGTGTCTAAATATAATCCCCCCGATAAACTTCTTTTTCTTTCACCCTGACTACAGGGCAGGGGCAGGTGTCTCAACACTGCAGCAGTCATAGTGTACACAAATGATATGGCAAAGATGTGGCCATGATGTATTTGCAGAGTTTGGTTCCTGCGTGAGACAGGAGCTATGAAACGCCTAAGGAGAGCCCAAGTTCAAATGGAGTTTGTTATTTTCACCTGTCATTATGTCCTGCAGGGCTTTCAATTTTGAATTTCTTCCTCTGTCAGTCTGTGGGTCTGGTTGGTGCTGCAGGAGCAGGCACAGGCAGGGGCAGGTCAGGGAGATGGGCATGTGCTGTGTCTTGGAAATGGGAAGGGTCTCCAAACAGTTAGTAAAGCAAAGGGCAGGTCATATCTGAAACGCAGTTCCACAGCCCTACCAAATCATTTGGCTTGATTTATGCTAAATAAAAGTGTAATTTATGCTCAAGCAACATGTTCATCTACTTAGAATAAATACAAATTATTCTGGCTTCTGAGTTTTGACATAGTTTTTGAAGTTTCCTAAAAGTTATTATGATCAGATGAACTTAATTACAGGGTACTTTACATATACTCATCTGGTAAATGTCATACAACAGACAGTCAAAGGGAAGGTATGCAGGATTTTCAGTCTCCCTCTTCTTGTTGTGCTCCTTTATGTTGCCACTTGAGCTTTAAGCATGCCTGTCTGAGCTTTTCCTCCTGTAAGAAAAAGAAAAATCCCTCTGTCTCTCCCTTGCCTCCTTCCCTCCCCCTGCAAAATCACCCCAAAAACCAGTGCAAAACTCAGACTGTTGCCTGTTCAGAAAGGGAATATCTCCCAGTTTGTAAAAATAACTGCCTGGAGAAATCCCTGGAATGGGCAGAGCATCACCTCTCCACTGCTTACTCCAACAGTAGCAGGGAGCCTCTCCCTTGGGTGGGAAGGACGTTGTATGCATCTCCCCTCTGGCAGTGGGAGTTTTGCTGCCTCTCAGTCCCTGGGGATGAGAAAGGGGCTGGAATGGGACATGTCTGAGAAATCAAAGGCTCTTACAGCAAGCTTGGCTGTACCCCCACCCTGAGAGCACAGTCATGGGCTCTCTCTGCCTGGGACACGGTGGCCATGGCAGGTGAAGCAACCTCTTCTGAGGTATGCTTGGCTCCTCCCAGGGATGCCTCCTTAACAATGCTGTTCCTACTTCTGCCTTACTCTTTCCTTACTCTTACAGCTCAGTAAACTTTGTGTTGGAGCTTCTAAGAACTTAGTATTTAAGCAGATTTTCTTTTCCTTTGCACAGAATGCAGTTCAGTGTGTGTATATCTTGCTGCTTCAGACTGGTGGAAAAGTGGCCAAGTGGTTTCTTTAGAGTCAGTGCAATTTCCAGTGGTAGTGTATACATTAGCAGTGATAAGGGCATCCTTTAATCTACAGGGTCATCTCTTCCTACTGTAGTAAAATAGTTTTAGCGTGTGTAAAGTAAGTTTGAGTTGCTTCATACAAAGAAGGTCTGACAGTCACGTAGGGGTGTGTAAATATATAAATATATTTAAAGACACAAGGTTAAGCTTCTTAAGGCACACACCACCAAATACTAATATGTTGATATTTCTTTTCCAAGTGATGTTACAGGAAATATAAAATATATATAATATAATATATATAATATATATAGCAGTACATTTTTTTCCTCTTGCAACATCTAATAACTAATTGTTATTAGTTTAAAATTTTAATATGTATTTATTATGCTCTACACTATGCTACATACTGTACTGTATTTTTAGGTAATAAAATAATATGCACTGTATTTTTAGGTAAAAAAGGTGTCATCTGGAACACACTGAAAAAATTTATTCCAAAAGAATGGTCCAGAAAACAACTGCTAAATTACCCCTGTTTGTAGAAGTGTCAGCACTCACAGGAAGAGTAATTATTTTCTTGGAAAAGTTCTGCAACTCAGACAACGCTGATAGTCACTCCTTTTTGCTGGCTTTCACAGAAAGCTGTTTTCAGGTAGCGGTGTGCGATACTCTTTCTCTTGGCGTATTTTATCAGACTCTTCATGGAAAGTCTTGCTTTTTCTTTTCCTTTTTTTTCTTGTTTTAATTTAAAAAAGCATCCAGACTAAATTGTGCCATCTAGTTAATAAGTAACAAGTGGCTCTCATAAGTCTCTTGTCATGCTTTTTATTTACAGTGTATGCAGAAATTTTGGGGGGGGGGGGGGGGGCGGGGAACAAATCTGGAGTGAATTTCCATCACCCATAGAGATTTTTGCTAAGAAAACAGTCTTTCAATGTAAACAACATCTGCATTTTTCATGTTGTCTTTCTAAATAATAGTTCTGTAAATAACTTGCTCCCACAGTAGGGCAACAGTTAGATTCCTTAATCTCTCAGTCATCCACGGCTCTGTGCAGAATGCAGACTTCTAGCATATTTAAACATACATCTCTCAAACTTTTGATATTTTTCCTCACGGCAGGATTTCAAAAGGTGGATGACTGCAAAATGCACTTTCATTCTCTGTGTTAGTGCTTTAACATTAGCCTGACTTTAATAGGCTGGGATGATTTCAGCTTATAAATCTTCAACTGGAGGATAAAGTTCAAGTAGATAAAATCAAACAGATGTTGGTGGGAGGATTTCTTCATGACCCATAAAAGTGCTATCATCAAAGCCTAGAATCATTTGTTTTGAATTATTACATTGTTATCAAAAGGACTGTAGCAGTCTGTTTGTTGAGAAATTGGATCTGTTTATCTGAAAACAGAACAAAGATGCCATGCTAAGACGTCCCTGGGAAAGTGTGGGTTAGCTGATGGCTGACACGGTAGGGTAGCTGTGAGACATTTTGATTGACAGCTGTCTAAATAACTGCCAGGCCTGGAAGCGTCTGCATATCATTATATTATTGAAAATGGCATCTGATTAAATTTTTAAGTGATGCTTTTTAAAGCTAAATATATTTTTCCTTTCTTTGGAGTAAATGAAGGTTTTTAAAAGCTCTTATTCCATTTTTTTGTAACACAGTGGTAAAACGAGGTTTACCTTTCAGTAGTAATTTTAAGTCATGACTGAAAAGTGTTGAAGACTTTGCTGAAGTGACATTTCATGCTTTTACTTAGACTTCAGCATTATCCTGTTAAACAAGTTGCACCTGCATAAATGAAAAAACATGTTCTTTTTATTACTCACTGAAAAGCCTTTACTCTCTCACTCATAATTTATTTTTTAAAAAATTGGCACATAGGGACACATGTACCAGTATTTGGAGTGAATCTAAGACCAGTGCTCAGATTTAAGTGGACAGCATGTAAAACCATGAGAAAACCACTTTTAAAGTCCTGCAGCTACTACATATGTTCCCCTGTGTGTGTGTGCGTATGCATACGTAGCACAGCTCAAGCTTCGCAGAAAACAAGAGCTTTATAAGAGCCATCCCTCTCCTTCAGAAAACTGACTAAAAATTGAAATGGGTCAGGAAAACATTTTGCCTCATATATGAATACCCTATAGGAGGACTTGAACCTTGCCCTGGAGCCCTCAAAGGGGAATGGGGTGCAGCATGTGCATGCAGCTGCAAAGACGTGCTTCTCTGTTGTGATTCTTTCCAGGGACACATCTTCAGTGTGCAAACACTGAATTTTGAGATTTTTTTCTTTGGTGGGTGTTAGACCTGAGCCTGAGAGTAAGTGCTGTGAACTGGACAAAGAAATGGTCTCCACCTGAAGCCACAATGAGAGGTACAGCCCCATCTCCCCTGGAGGCCACAGAACTGTGCAGAGAAGGATATGAATCGATTTCCTTAAGTTTTTTTCCAGTCAGAATATTTGCAAGGGTTTTCTATTTTCCAAGTAGAAGCCATAATAATGCCTGAAAGAAGGGCATAGATGTGAGTCATTACTTAACACTGCAGTCTTCAGGTTTTCCCAAATGCTTTCACTGGTTAGATACCTTCACCCAGGCTATTTGCTGGGACTTCAGAGTCTTCTCCATGTTGTGCACAGAGATTGCACCGCACCTGGCCAAGTGTCACAGGAGGTGTGCCCTGGACAAGGGTTAGGCATAGGGAAAAAGTATGCAAAAATCAGGCTTTTCCTAGAGGACTGCCTCCTCTGTTTCCATGGAGGGTCAAAGGCATGCGCAAAACATTTTTGAGCCTAAAGTTTTTGAAGTCAGTTCTCAACTGGAAGAAGGCAAGCCTTTGGGAATTGCGTGTTATGACACTGCTTGGTCTTATTGCAGTAAAATGCCTTGACTTAATGTACTTTTAAATGGCTTTCATCTTCCTGCGTGTTTCAGTTGTGACAGTGACCATGGCTCTATTAATGCTGCATCTGAGAAAAAACAGTGACAATGAGTTTGCTGAGATACCTGTGACCATGTAAGGTTTAGGAAAATTCTGTCTTGAATTCAAACCGTCTGTTTAAATCTCCAGATAATGCTCAACTCTAATTTGCAAATATTATCAGTATACTTACCTGAATATATTGGAGATTATTTAGACAGCATTTATATGCCTTAAAAAAAAAAAAAAGCTTTGTTTTTGAATATCTTTTCAGCTTTGATCCAGAAAGCTTAGAGTTGCAGCCCTGTTTTGAAGGAAACTTGCAGGCAGACCCTGGCCCAGTCCTGCAGTGGTTTTGCAGTCTGCTATGTCTGTATAAAGTTTGCCAGGCTTCAGAAACAGCTTAAAGCAGTCCAATGGGGCAGTCATGTGTGACACATTGTTGATTTTACTCTAAGTGTAGAGAGAAATAGTTCTCCCTTTAGTTTAATATTTTAAAATTCCACTTTTTTCTCTGCTTTGCTAAGACTAAAAAGCTTGCTATGTGTAAAATACTGAGTCCTCATGGCCCATTTCATTATCACTATGAGTGCAAGCTCTTTCTTTCTAACAGCCAACGAGTCCAAAAAAAGCACAATGCGTGCCTAGAGGTGGCCTCTTCAAAAATGAGTAGGTGAGTGAGACAAGGTTGGGAGCAGTTTCTGGTGAGTGGGGTGGGGAGATGATGCAGATGGGTGGAGGAGCTTGTTGAGATCCAGGATGTGCACAGGACCCTGTAGCAGCTCTTCTTGAGACTTGGTTTGCTGGAGCCAGGAAGGGACTTGGGAAGAGCCTTCTTGAGAGGAATTTGGAGAGTGTTTTGGAGCATGTCAAGAAGATCTTCCTTGTTTGAGGACCCAGAAAGCTGGCCAAGACCTGGACATGAAGGCATTTTGGATGGCCAGTGAGGGAAACCTTTGAGGGGCTCCATTTTAAGTTTGGCGAACTTTATAAGTGCTTCTCTGACAATGAGAAAAAGTGGTGTTAAAACTTCTCTCCACATGGTTACTAGAAAACCAAGAGGAAAAGCAAGACTGCTGTGCTCTCCCTTGTGGCAAGGGCTCCTTCACAGAAATGAGTCGGGCAATAATTGATTATTGAACTTTATGTGGAAGCTAATGTGACCAAAAGCAAACTTGTCCTACTGTAAGATCGTCCACATTCTTAAAATGTATTATAGGAGAATATAAAATCAGTTATTCCAAATTGTATTTTAATGCATTGTTTTCTCTGAGGTACTGAACTTGCTGATGGTACACATGCTTTTGTTTTGAGTGAAGAGCTTTTAGCAAAAAGCTAATGTATGAAGCAGAGACAATCAGAAAATATTTATAATGCCTAGCCTCCTTGTGGTTCAAAATGCTTTCCTACTTGCATTTCCAAGTCGAGTAAATTACTGCCGTTTAGAGAGGCACTTCTTTACAGTTTATAAAAAACCATAACTTTACAGCTTTTGTTGAAAACAAATCTTGAAAAAGCATTTTCAACCAAGGCAAAACCACTGCATATTGTGCAAGCAGATGAGGACTATTTACTCTGCCCTGAGAGTGCAGAGCTTAGTCTCAAAGATTTTCCTTGGTTGAAATTCAGACTCAGTCTTCATATAAATTGTGAGTGATCAAAGTCACATGAGACAAATCAGTTCAGAAAACAGGTAAAATTTCCCAAATTTTTGGTTAACTGGGAATGTAGAGACTGAATTTTGCATTTGTTTGCTCAGGAAATAATTTCCTTTTGGAGACCCATGTTTAAGGAAATATAGGTTGGATTTTTTTCACTTGCAATGTGTTAGTGGTGGAGACTTTTGTCTCTGATCCTAAGTTGTGTGTTCCAGTTGTCTTCTGATGCCAACGTAAGAATAGAAAAGTTATTCTGCAGAAAATTCTCCCAGAGAAAGCAGACATACTTATAGAAGAGTTGGGTTTGGGGGAAGACACACATGGGATCTGACTGTTTTAAAGCCCTAGATAAAAAATTAGTTTGGGGACAAAGTGAAGGTGAAGGAAGGAATGCTGCTAAGGAATGTTGTGGCCTGAAGGAGAAAATGCTGGAGGAATAGGTGATTGTAAACTGGTGAGTTTCCTTTATCTAATCACCCTCTCTTAGTCCTTAAGGATCTCCCTCTTCAAGCTAAGTGGTGCTATGCCTCAAAAGCAAGTAAAAAGCCTAGAAGAAACCAAGTGGCACTGTATTCCTAAACCCAGAAATAATAACATATTTTATAGATATTCACCTTGTCTCACAATCAATCATACTAAAGCTCTAGGACATGAAAGAACTCTTATGAGGCACCATTCTGTTATACATGTGCTCGGTGTACCACATACTGCATGGTCTTTCTGTGCTGTTGTATTTTGAAACTTTCACTATTTTCATTGTGAAAGATGAAGGGACATCTTGAGAGACCACAAAAATTATACATAGTGTCTGTTTGGCCATTCAGGTTTTCCTCATGTTCAGTTTGTTCGAAAGATCAGAGAGCAACACCATGGGAGCATATGCAGAAATGCAGAGCTTATAAAACTCCCTCCATCCCTTTCAGGCAACACAGAGTTCTTGCTCTCTATTGAAAAGTAGCTAACAGTAGGTGTTTTCTGTCTGACACATATGCAGTATCAGTTGCTAATAGACAGCTGTGAGTAGCTCTTAACTAAATAATAAAAATAGAATAGAATATTTCAACTGGGAGACATAAAATAACAGTCTAGTCCAACTACCTGAGAGACAAAAACCACCCACCCTCAGTGAACACTATAATTAAAAAATTTGCCTATAATGAGCTGCCCCTCATGCTTCTGTACATTAAGATATAGATTATTTTTGAATGCTGGATTAGTATTGTACCCTTTCAGAGGTCTTCAAGGCTCTGTGAATTGTGAAGGCAATAAGTAGTTTGCAAGTAAAGAAAAGTTGTTGGTGCTGGCAGTGGCCAGGGATCAGATGTCAATTGGGACAAGAAGGATGAAATCTGAGCAAACTTGCAGCTGATTTCAAAGCAAAAAATGAAATCTATAAATGATCTAACAAGGGGCAGAGTGTTCTCAGGATTTATTTCCTCTGTGGATTAGTCTCCCCTCTGCCCCCAACTTCCCGTGCCGGTCTTGAGAGGAGACTGATGGCTCTTTGCCTGTGAGTTTTCTGTAAGTCTCGGGGATGTGGTGGGAAGAAGGCCTAGGAGCTGGTACTGTGTGGAATTCTCTTCATGAAGAGTGCTTGCTTAGGTGAGGATGCACTGAAGGGGTTTTTTTACCCTGTTTTGTTGATTTCTTCTTCCCCTGAATATGAGGTCAAAAGGAGTCAACTTTTGATGATACGCAAAATCAGTGATTAAGGAGACTGGCCATGGAATGACATACCTTACTTTAAGTGTAATCAAGAAACAGTTCAGAGGACTTCTGTTGTGGGCTGTGGCAAACCTGTGTGATGATCCTTAAATGAGGAATTAATCCATGGTACTTTAGAGGGAAAAAGGGTGAAATATGCAAGGTCTCAAAGGAGAAGGGCAAAAAAAAGTGTACGTTAACTTTATCAAGTGTTGCTAAGATGTGCAAAGCTAATGAACTTACTCAAGTAAATGAACAATGGAACCAGAGCAGCCTCTGTGGGAATTTTTTCAAATGACTCCTGAGAAACTTGGAGAGAAAATCATTGTAATGAAACTAAGGGGCGACAAATGAAATGGGATACAAGAAATTGAGTTCTTCAGTGAGACTGGAGAATAGGTAGACAATGGGTAAAAATAAAAATAACCTGTTGTTTTTCACTTGGGCTATAATAGCAAAGCAATAATTTGCAATCAAAAAGCAAATTTGGTAGCTGGGAATCCCCAAACAAGTATTTGTAAGCCTTATGCAAGAGAAAAAAATCAAACCAAAGAGCAGGAAAACAATTCACCTGGTGTGATACAGCGTCACAAACAAAATAATGCCTCAGAGATGGAAAATGGCATTCAGAATGCCAAGGAAAATTTTACACAGATGAAGATTTCAGGTAAATAGCACCAAGAAGTCATTAAATCTGCAGCAACTGTTTTTTATAGTAGCCTCATAAATAAAATGACACCATATTCAAAGTACACAATGCACTATAGCTTTGCTTCTGAGACTTCTGAAAAAAAGCAAAGATTTTTTTTTCTAAAAGCCTGGGATGGTTCCAGATATCCTAGGCTTCAAAACAGGGAATAATTATTCAGCCTATCAAGCATCTGTCTTGGAGAGTAAGTTGAAAATTGAGGAGTCTGTGCAAGATAGAAAGAGACAATGTCATTGCTAAAGGGGGCCAGTGTTCTAAAAGTTTGAGATGTACACTAATAGCCATGGAGAAGACATTTTACATTTGGATAGATCTGAGCAACTGACTTGTTAGAGATCCCCAGCCAAACACCTACACTTGAATAAATATTATCCAGCTTAGTTAAAAAAAATTCTCTGTACTCAGTGTCAAATGTTACTGGTAAAGAAAGCAGTTACCAAATCACACTCTGAACACTGGCAGAGAAATTAATATTCTGTGTGGGATGAAACCTTCAGCAGAAAGATCCTATTGCCACCCATGAGACTTACAAATAGGCATATGTAGCAGCACCATGGGCGATGACATTCTGATGTATAGGTGCCGAGATAGTAGGATAGAAGCTGTGGCACATCACGCTCACAGCCTCATGTGTCTGCTGGTAAAAGCCAGGGGAGTAAATCTAGAATTGAAATAAAGCAATGAAACTGTGAGTGACTGTAGCTTCATGTGAGGAACAGTTCTGACCTCCTAAGAGCTAAAACCTGACCTCCAAAAGGTAAAAGCAATACAGGAAAGCCTACTACTAAAGATATTAAATCAGTTCAGGGATTATTAGGGTTTATAAACTCAGACTGAATTTTTTTTCTAATCGGTCTCAGATGTGTGTGAATTCCTGTGGCAACTGCTAGGCAGAGGCGCATGCTGGAAGCAAGTCCTTCGTAGGACATGCTGTACCCCACGTGCTAATGGCTGATGACCACATACGCCAGAGTTTCAGGTTTATCTTTTAGCTGATTCTCTTTACAAATAGGAGGACAACACACATTTCTGAGTTGGTTTTTGATTTTTTTTTTTAATTAAGCCCACGTTATCCTAGTTGGATAATAAATTCCATCAGCAATGGCAGTGATTGCCCTGCAATCTGCCTGCCCTTTGCACTGTGCAGAGGAGCCTTGCATTTGGTGTAGCAGTGGCATATTTCACCTGCCAAAAGTGCAGCAGCCACAGCTCATGTGAAAGAGCCCAGTAACCAGTAGGTAATCAGAGGCTCAGGATAAGCCCAAGGTATAGGCATGCTACTTGCCCTGCTGTTTCTTTGCTGGCTCCACTGTTGTTCCCATTACAAGCTCCCTGCTGCTAAAGAGGAGACGTGTTCTGTCAGTGCTATTGAAGCGAGGGCGAGGGAAAGAGAGGATGGCCCTTCTGACAAAAGTAATTGTGCTTGTATTTTGAGTGAGGAAGAATGGGAATTTCTGCAGTTAATGGAAAAGCTTTCTATAATGTCATGTCAGATGTTGGATTCTTTCCTGTCCTCATTGCCCCTTGCTGTTAGGGGAAGCAGAGCAGGGTGATGAGGTGGAGTGAGAGTTAGAATTTTTCTGTGCTGGCATTGCAAGTGTACATGTTCCAGTGAGGTATCAGACCAGTGGTAAGATAGGCACAAGTCAAACTGCTCATAGGGATTGTAGCACCCTGGCTGTTCTCTTCAGAGTTGCCTGGCTCTAGGGCAAGTCAGTGACAGTGAAAAACTGAGGACATGGAACAAATGCTCTGAGCAGATTGAACCAGTTTAAAAGAGAAAAACAAACTAAAAATGCCATAAATGGTGGCCTGTGGTCTGGAGGATTGCTTAAAACAGAGTGACTGTAGCTTCATTTACGGAACAGTTCTGATCTCCCAAGAGCTACCTTTCCTTTTTCTAAAATAGTTTTCTGGAGGGATACTGTGGCTTCTTGGAAGTGCTGAGTACTGAAGTACTCTCCCTGTTTCCCTCTCCACTGCCGTGTTGGAAAGTTTGGCTGTTCAGGGAGAGCAAGGGGAATGACTTGAGGGTGTCTTGATTTTTCTTGGGGACCAGCAGATGCCAAGCCCTTGTCCCCCTGTGCTGGCACCATGCCTCAGCCTGGTGGCCACCCATGGAGGGAGCCATGGGCTGAGTATGCTCCTTGTTGGGGTTTGATGCCTGAAGCCAAACAGGTGGTGGCCCAGTCAGGCCACCAAGGCCTTCTCCTCTGGCAGCTCCTCTTCTCTACCACAGCCACTGTTGCTGCAAATCTCCCTGCCATACTTCAAACAGGTGATGGGAGATTGCTTCCATGGAAAATAGAATTGCCACTCTAGAGTGGCCCTCACCCAGAGGGTGTGGGGACCCAGCCACAGGAGTAACAGGTTTGAGCTTTTTTCCAAGACTAGCCTAATTAACCAAATCCACATATATATTAAGTTTTCCATGGTTTTGGGGTCATATTGAAAAGCTGGATTTTGGATGGTGTTTTTATGAAATGAATGGAAGAGGCTTTTGGATGACTTGCCAGCTCCTGAGTCTCCTATTTCCCCTCACTACTGGCCCAGCCTTTTTCCCCCTGCAAGTCACAGATCTGTTGTAGTTGCTTCATTAAGCTGCTGTGTGTCATGGTGGTGACTCCACAAATTTAAATTGGCTGGTTTTGTCCACAAGGGTGTGAAACTGGAGGACCAGGAGAACCAGCTCTGCAGCTGTATTTTCCATGTGCTGAGTGGGGGCTGATATAAACAAAATGCTTTTCCTTTGGGGCTTTGGCAGCTCTCACCCAATCTGTTGGAGAAATGGTTATGACTATTTCTCTGCTCTTAGATGAGGCTGTTGAAAACTTACAGCCTCTCTGGGAATTTCAGCTTCTTTCCACGGACTAGTAATAAATCCAGTTTTATGTTATGTTTAATTGCAGGCAATTTCAAGTGTTAAGAAGTCTCTCTTGGCTGATGTAAAAAGAGGAGGAAAAAACCCAAAACAAACCAAATCCACCCCACCTGCCCCTTTTTCTGTCAAACATAAATACTTATTGTTTTTACAATATCCACAGTTTTTACATTATTTGACTGGCTGTTCTAAGAAGCTGCTCACAGCAGATATTTGCTATAACTTATATCCTAGGTTTTTTTCTGTTGCTTTCTTTGTTTAGTTTCTAAACAAATATTTTTCTTAAATTATATTAATTAACCTAAATTATTCATTTAAGAAGTTTTATTTTTGCTGTAAACTTTTTATTGGCTTATAACCTGTGGTTTTTTAATGCCTTTTAGTTAAATTGCCATTGCAACAAAAGTGACAGATATATGTTGAAAAAAGCCCGTAGGAGGGGAGCAATAAAATACAAAGTCATACTAAGAGAAGAATTAATGTGGCATCAGCATCATATTATAAGTGATTAAATGAACCAGAATTAATAAAAATTGATTTTTTTTTTTCAATCCACCTACCCTGTTTATTTTTTTTAAAAAGCACACCACTTTAAAAGTATTTCTGAATGAGATTTTGTTTCTGAGGGTATTTACAGAAAGCAAATATCATAAAAATCACAAATGATCAAGAGGATATTCATGCATCGCGATGGTTGTGTCGTGTGGATTTTTTGTAAAATGTTTATTTTTGCCATGACAAGTTGATACTGCTGGATATTCATAGTTTCAAGGTTTTTTTATGCCTAGAAGCAGCTTGCACAACCACAGACCTGGCCATGGAGATAGGAAGCAGAAATAACAAGTAAACAGCAAATATTTTTGAACAAGTGGCTAAAATGACAGTGAAAATGGGGAATAAATATGTGATAATTACAGCTGGTTATAGATAAAATTTTGTGTGGTATCACACTGAGGAAAACAATGTTGAAGTGACATTCTTTATTGAATAAACTGCTCACTGAAAATGCTTCTCCTGCCTGTTTTTTAACAATTTAACAAGTGCTTTGGAAGAAAATTTGCTTTATGCTACTGTCAAACATGTTACATTCAATGAACCTGATTACAGTTTTCATGCCAAGGTATCAGTGGAAGTGGTAGCTTGGGCTTTGAATAAAAGAACTTTCCAGGAAAAATGGAACCATCCTGAAACTGATATAATTTGGTAACTGACTGAGAAATATAGCTTTGAGACTTATATTCTCATGACACATAATATTTATTATAGTCTGAGTGAGACTAGAATGTCAGGATGTCTATTCTGGGAAGTGCTCAAGATAAAAGAGGAGCTGGATAGTGTAATGGTAAATTTTAATAAGGAGCTATGCTTTATTTTAGATTTTGCTGCTACTTTTTACTCCTGGACATAACTCTCTGTCCTGCTTTTCATGTGGGTTTTGTTTTGACAAACAATTCTACTGAAATTGTAAATCACCACCAATCTATCCATGAGGTACAAAAAAGGTCTAGCAAGGTTAAAACAATTACATTAGTGATTCATCTTTAGAGAAGTCTTTTCAGCTAAGGAAGCAGTGGCATCAGGTAGTGGTATGATAGGAGTGGCATCAATGCAGTTGCAGTCAGTGCTTATGCCTAGGATGTTGTTCTCCCTGCTGCAAAATTTGCAAATACACAGTCCCACCTCCAGTGCAGCATTGCCCATCTGGTGACCTGGGATATGTGCATGACAAGGATGCAAATTCTGGGTGGTTGTTATTGAAAGGTGTGGCCTGTATTTTAATGTTAATGGACATAATTGCTCATTACTTTTTGCTTAGTTCTTATCCTGAAGCCTCAATGAGCCTGTGCATTTCTTTCTGTTGAGTACATGATAGCAGTTTGAACAAAAGCTTAGATTGTAAAATAGCTTAAATTTCAAACTTCCAGTAAATATTTTAACAAAGTATGCCTGATATATGCAGATAAGGACTTTGAACAAAATATTTTTTACCTTTATCATTGCAAAGATTTCATTGCTTTAATTTGAATTCAGAAAAGGAAATCCAATGCCATGGTAATTGCTGTAGCTATCACATTTCACTGTCAGTGCCTGCGATCATGGTGGCTCACATACTTTTCCTTAACTAGGCAATGTGATGTTCTTGCTAATGAAAAATATTTTAAGTGATGTTATTTTTTTTTTAATGGGGATATTTAAATGTTTGTTTACACGGGTTGTTGACCTAATTGGATATTTTTTGAAATTCATTTAAATCCTGAACAATTCTGCATTTTAAGATGGATAGTAACCACTACCCTTAGCATTACAATAGCATGTAAATTCTTAATAGTTTCTTGAAGACAGTGTTCCTTGTCCCCAGGTATGCAATACGTACTTGCTTGGAGTCGTGCCTGATTTCCAGGAGCTACCATTTCTCCCAGAGATACTGCAGGTTCTCAGGTTACCACATACCTTCTGGGGGCAGGAGGAGGCTGTGAGCTTGGTTCCCATTTCATCCATTGCGGCCTTGCCTTCCCATTCTTTTCCTCTATAAGGGAGGGAGCATGCTTGTTCTCTTTGTGCTGACTATCACAGTTTAAGCATTGACTTCGGAATTGTCTAATGTAAAGCAGGTTTTCCATAGGCAGCCTAGAGTAAACCAGGTAATCAGTTTGGATACAGGATGTAGAACAATGTCAGTTGCTCAGAGCTTGTAAAGACTTCAGCAGTTGCTGTTGGGTCTTGAGGTAAAGCAATGAAGTGTGCATCTCTTCCCTGCTCTATTCTGATCCAGTACTTGTATGAGTCAAGCAATTTTGTTTGTACGTAGGTTTTATTGATGCTCCGGAGTATTTAGGGAAGTAGTGTTGGGGAGAGGGATTGTCTTGGAAACCTTGTTGCCACCTGTTGTGGATTTGCAAGGCTTAGGGGATATGGACTGTAGGACTGCAGATGTTAGGTATGATACAGTGGGCCAGGAGTTTTAAGGAGAGAAGAAATGTGGAAACAAGTCTTTGAATTGCTGTTGGTACTCTAGTGTTGAAAGTTATTTTTAATAAGAATAGTAGACTCTATCGTGACACGTCCTGCCCCAAGAAGCATTCAGGAGATGACATGACCCGATTCCGGCAGAGCTGGGCGCCCTGCCCTTGCTGGGCAAAAATAGATGGCAGAATGCACACAGTAAGCAATTCCCTTCTTCTTGCCAAAGTGCATGTTTTCATCTCTTGTGCAGTTTAGAAAGCATGGCATGGGCTGATGTATCACCGCAACTGTTTCTTAGGAGGTGTTTCCTTCTGTACTATTTCCTGTATAAAGTTTTTCAGTGTTTCATGAGAATAGTTAGAGTTCATCATCGATTAGTAGTTTTTAATTATCTTTCATTTATATTGATGGGAGAGGGAGACACTCAATAACTTTCAGAAATGGGTTTGCTGTAATTTAGTCCTGTTTGCCCTTGTGAAGCATAAACAAGTACACTAGCAATAATAACTCTTGTTATTATTAAATATACTTGTAAAGACGAATGAAAATCTAGTGGTTTCCATGAAAAACTCTGGAATTTTTATGACATCTTTTAGTAAAAAAGTATTAATTAGTTTTTGATCTAATTATGCTTCCCTTTAAAGATCTCTCTACTTCAACCTCAGAAATTCTCAGGTGAAACTGACACATTTGGGAAGATGGTAATTAATTTACATACTACTTATATGAGGAGGACACAGATGTAGAAGTCTGGTTTTCCTCCCATTTGTAATAGTAGAGGTAATTAAAATAAGGAAAAAACCCTACTCATTTTATTAGTGTAAATGTATGCAAGCTCTTTATTTGTCTAGTAGTGTGAACTCTGGGAAATTTAATAGAGATATTTTGGAAAGAGCTTTAAACCGTACTGTATCTTTTTTTCCCTGGGCTGTAGCAACTGACAAGTACTGAAGACAGCCTGAGCAGGGACTTTATCATGGTAATGAGCCAAAAAGTCTCGACTCTCATGTAACAGAATATCTTCCAACAGAGGGCTCAATTCAGAGAAACATCCAGCCTTATGATATGGTTGCTCAGTAGCGAGGGTCATCCGTGGCAATGGGGATAACTCAAATGAGGCAGTGTGATCTCCTGGGATGCTTTAGTCCCTTCTTTGCTCTCCTGAGGGCATCTGCAGGTTCCTGGGAGCATGAGTACTTGAGCTGGCGCTTTGTTTCTGGTTTCTCCTGCAGTCTTTAGGTCCTCCAGCAGTCATGTCATTCAGGTTTCCAAAACAGATCTAGAGGTGTCTCTGCACACTTGTTTAATTGGAAATAGCCTTGCCAAGTCCAGGGTGTTGAGAATCACCATGGGAAAGACTTTGTGTTTGGACACTGTTGAAGAGGAACCTCCATTGTTCCAAACCTTGTAAACATCAAAAATGGTGTTTCACCTCATTCTTCAGCACAAATAATTATAGCAATTTTGGGAGATGTTTGACACCTAGAATCTCCAGCCATAGCCTGCTGTGACGTCTTTTTCCTATGTACCTTCTTTTGTCTTGGTATTAGGCAGCCCAAGACTCAGATTCATATCACATGGTGAGCATGTTGAAGTGCTGGTTTGCTTCTGAACATCCTGGTTCCCTGTCTGCTTCTTCCCATCCCTTCCTGTTGTCACACACTTTCGTGTTTTTTTCCTTTCTTTTTTGGTTTTTTTTTTTTTTTTTTGGTTTTTGTTTGTTTATTTCCTGCCTCAAATTTGATACTCATTCAAGCCACCTGAAATCACCAACCTGGTAGAAAATAATAATCTGACAAAATCAATTATAAAGGTTTTTCCTTGGCAGTTGAGCTGAATTAATTCCTGGAGTCAGTGCCACATTCATTGCAAAAGGGTGAAATGAGAGAATTGGGAGCAAAGACAGAAACTCAGGGAAAACAAGGGACAACAACCCTTTCTGGGAACTCAGCTTTTTACAAAGCTGCCACACTGCATTTCTTTCCTACTCCTTGCGTTCCTTCCTCTTTCCTGGTCTGGCTGGTAATGTATGCCTGTGTGTGTGCATGTTTCAGTCTCTGTCTAAAGGAGAGAGCTGGAAGTTAGATGTATTCTTACTTGAAGGCTGGTATTTATCTGTATTGGGATATTAAAATGTGTTTTTCAACACTTTTGGACATTCCCTCATGGTAAACAGATGTGCCACCAGATTTCATGGGGAAGTAAAATAGGTTTGAATTAAATAATGGAATTGTTTGCATGAAAATTTCATGGACTGCTTTGGACTTTCATTTGTACAAAAAGAAATGGGGTTTACATAAGTAAACAATAATTGAAATAATATCTTCTGTAAGTTATTAGAGTTATTATTATAACAATTATGACTTATAAAAAATGCCTTTATCCAGGGCACAAATTGTTAGGTGCCTTGTTAAAAAGAAATAAAAAAGAAAAAAGAGAAAAACCTGGTGCTGCTTATCTCCAAATAGTGACTTCTATCTCTAACTCTGCTGTGACTCAACAAAAATGTAAAAATGACCAATCCTATCTCATATCATGCAGAACCACGTGCTGGAGCCAGGGTGTGAAGTCTCTGAAAAACTGACCACCCAGTGCTTTGAGTCTGTTCAACAGGAACACCAGCAGCTCTGGATTTAATGATTTTGCTCTTAAATGTGAGTATATATGATTTTATAGCCCATGAGTATAATTGGCTGCAGGTTGGTGGGACATTTCAAATATTACAGTTTGAAATAGTTTGTGTATGTCGGAATGTAGCACCATGCAGATAACTTAGCTCTACATTGTTTCACAATCTTTCTAGCATAGATCCTAAAGGAATTCAAATTGCTTATGTATTGTCATATGTGCGGGCTTCTTGTTATATATGTCACTGTGCCATGACTTAGTAGCATATTTCCTGTATATAGCAAACAAAGCAACAAAAGCTGTGGAGGCTTTGGGAATTCTGTCAAACTGAATGCAAAATACTCCTTGAAATGAGTGCCTGTTTTAACTGTATACTTCAAAATTATGGTGGATGATTTTTGACCTGAAGGGAACAATCCAAGTCTTTGTGTATCCTGTTCTTAAAGTGAGAAATGCAGCTCACAAGCTGATCACACAAAACATCAAAATAAATGAGAAAACTTTTCTGAAAATCAAAATGTGTCCAAAGATGTCCAAATGTTCGGGGTGGAGTGGAATAATATGGGGTGGGTTGGTTGGTTGGTTTGGTTGATTAGGTATGTTTTTGGTTTATTGGTTTTTGGGGTTTGTTTGGTTTTTTGCCTTTTTTTTTTTTTTTTTTTTTCCACGGGTTCCCCTAATCTCAAAGGAGTAATACATCTCTGGCAGACCAGATACATAAACTTTCCCTGAAATTGTGTACCTCGTTAAATATTGCCTGCTCCATTAATACGTCGGAAGAAACCTTTTGGGGTACCACCTACAGGTAGGTCAAAAACATAGAAGAGGGAATAATTTTGCAAGCCCAGAAGCTGAATAAAAAACAACAAGGAAGAAGCTATAACATAAAATATTAATAGTCAGGTTGGAGGCCAAGGAGAGGGGGAAGACAAAAAACTTGGGAAGCTAAGAGAGTGGCAAGCTTTGTAGTAATTAGATTTTCAGAATCTGACTCTATTACATATAACTTCAGAGATATGAAAGCCATTGAGGTCCAGCAATGGAAGCTTGTTTCTCTTTCCCGCTCACTTTTGATGATAGGTGTATTAAATAAAGCAAATAAAATAGAACCCTTCAAAATTCTCAGCAAGAATTTTGAATAGAAATTTGAAGTACTTCTAAAATGTTTATTCAGTAGAAATGAAGAGCTGAAAAGTATTTTGGAGTCCTACACTAGCTGTGAAAAATGTACACTTGATTTACAGTTCTAATTTTTTATAAAATGGCTGTAAAACTTTTTTCTATTGTAGTATAAAAAGTAGTTATTTAGTAATTAAAATACTGTATATATTTGGGGTTCCAGTAGTCAAAATAGTGATGAAGCTTCTAAGGCACTAGCTGTAAAGAATATGAAATATTGGAAATCTAGTAAATTTAATGGAAGAAATGCAACAGCACAAAAACAGTGCACTTATAAACATAGACCTCTTTTAACAGAATGTTCAACTACAATTACATGGAAAAGTATGCTTTTTTTGAGTTTTGAAGAACCAATTTTGTTATGAAAGCTAGTTTCAATCTATGCTTTCACATTGTGCAGAATAACGTAATTCATATAAATAAAATTCTGTTCTCAAAGTCAACAGTTAATTTTAATGTACTGATGCAGAGATATAGCGAGAGTATACATCAAAGTTTATATGTAAACACTCTTTCTAAGCACATAATAAATGTTTATTAAAGATATGCTTTGAGATATGCTTCTTATTTAAATCATATGGTATTTGCTTTGTTCAGTTCTTAAGATATTTTCATGTCTATCTCCTAGAAAGTCTTACTAAATAAGAAACTTAGTGAGTTTGATTGTGAATGCAAGCTGTTGTCTTCTCTTGTTGCTTCTCCAAGACTGTATTTTGACTTTGAAAGTAGCCTTCACAACGTCTGCAGCTACTTGCAAGTTGCTTGGCACCTCTGTGGAACTTTTTAATATTGTTTAGCTTGTTTTAAATTTAGACGTGGCCCTCTCTTCCTGTGTTTTATTTGTTGGACTTTTGCTGCTGGTACTTCTTGGGTGTTTATAGTAAACAGACAGGTAAGTGAGACTGATTTTGGTGATAGAGGAAGGTACAATTAACATGCTTGCTTTCTGTTGATTTATAAATGCTATGTACTTGTATATATCCACCATTCTTTGATTCTTTGAGGATGTGACTTTTGAAAGAGGTATTATTAAAGGCATTTGTTATTGTCATTTTTATGTGTGGGATGTGGATTGATTACTTTATGCCAGAAAAAAAGGAAGAGCTTCACAAATTTGCTCTGTGTATGGATGCATGACTTGGTCAAAAAATTTTCTTATCCAGAAAAAATTTGATTGAACTATTAACAAAAAATAAGTCATTTTAATTCCTTATTTAAAGTCAAATTCACTTTTGCGTATTGTGTAAATGGAAGATTCTACTAAGAAAAATATTACAGCTGTGGAAGGGTTTTTATTAAGGTCAGACATTTGTGAAATGATCTGCTTTTACAGTAGATATGTTGAGAGGGAGGGGGGAAGAAGAGAACAAAGGCAAAAAAAAGCTTCACTTTTAAAGGATGATTAGTCTGTTGTTTCAGAACCTGAGTGCTAATTCTATTGATGAGGACAATTTTCTAATTTTTCTTAGAAGCTAGAAAAGTATTTTTCCATATATTCTCTTAGGAAAGGAAGAGTTCATAAAAATTTTGTAAATTAAGTAGTACATACATGGTATGTAATGGAAGTGCTGAGAATATTTGACTAGAGACAGCCTTTTCCTAGCCTTTGGAGGGGTGAATATGAGGAAGATAGAGAACAAAGGAAAAATGAGACATGGGAGGAGAGATTAAGGAAAAAAAAAGAAAACAGTGTATCTTATCAGTTTTCTTTTCATGAGGAATAATCTGAAAATTAATAAAATTATGGCTCAAAAAAGAAATATTTTTACATCACTCTGCCTCAGAGAAGAATACCCAACATTATTAGAAATTAATTCTGATGTTGTCTTTTGAAGGTCAAGAGAAATTGTTCTCTTGGATATAGACTACAAGCCAGGCATGTTATCTGTGCAATTAGAAGCAACATGCTCCCCTAAAGAGAGTGAAAACTATTCAAATTTACTCGGAGGGAAGACTGTATGTCTTCATTTTATTACAACAGTATTTCCAAGTGTAACAACATTAAGAGAGGTTTTATACCTCACTTAGTTCTGCAAAGACACATTATAAGACTTAAGAAAACAAAGACTGGCAATTGGGAACATGATTTTCAGTCTTTTTTGTAAGTAGAGCCAGCAGTTCATTATTTTTTCTTTTCACATATTTATAAAATGCAATGTAATAACCTCAGATGAACATTCAGTACAGGAACACGAAGTTGGTAAATGAAATCATTTATCTCTAACAAAAAGATAGATTCCAAACAGTGTGTTGTAGTATATAATATACATTTAATTTCTCCAAATTATTCAGCTGGGACTTTGGGTGCTTTTTTCCTTTCCTTTGTCATTCTCTCTGTGCCACTCCTTCCCACCTCCCCCTCCCACATTTCTAGGTGTATTGTATGGAAATGACATGTTTTCATAATTTTAATACTTAAGGTTTTAAATTCACCTCTCAGACCTAATTAGGTCCATCTTGTTTCTTTCAAAGGTGCTGAAGTGTGTCTCTCAGAGAAGGGGCTCAGTAGCGTTCAGCACTTCTGCAAATAAAGTACTGAAAATGTAGGCACTTTTATTTTAGATAGTTAAATATTGATTCAGAAGGCTCATCTTAAGCCTTTTCATTTGGAAATATACCTTTTGATAGGGTCCTTAATTTCTAAATTCTTCACTTTTATCGCTTGAGTGGGCCACTGGTGGGACTAAACTGGTGGGACAAGTGGTCAAGTGGATGTGATTAAGGAACTACTGGCTGATATGCCTGAGATGCTGATTCTTTTCATATTTGAGTAGTAAAAATCTAAGTTGTGCTCCCACAACATCAGCCAACATTTTGGTATATGTCAACATTGCAGCATTTAAATTACTTTAATTTCAACATATTAATATAAGAGCATTTGATATTACACAGCAAAAATATTTGAATTATTGCATCAAATATATAAAAGTGTTTCTGTTTGTGGAAAGGATATTTTAAAAAATTAAATATGCAATTTATTTGTATTGGGGGGGTTTCTCAAGGTTAAAAACAAGTTTGGATCATAACCTGTGTAAATAAAGGACAGTCAAACTAGCTAGAATCTTGTTGTCATAACTTGTCGTTATACAGTGCTGTTCTATTACATGATCTGGAGTGCACAAGGGCATACGATAATATAACATTGTACATGTACCATGTACACACGTCACTGTCCTGCTTTTCCTGCTCTACCCTCAGCAGCGATGCTGCAGCCAGACCCCTGCCTGTGCTGGTGGTGAGCTGCCCTGCATGGCAGCTCTGCCCATGCCCTTCAGCTCCAGCTGCCATAATGCAGGATTTAAACGACACGAATAAGCGTGCGCCGATCTAGCAGATCTGCAGGATATTTGTGTGACTTGCAAAGGTTTAGAAAAGGGGCTGTACATCTTGTACATCTGTGTGATTTACATTGATGCATAAACTTCGAGCAGAGGCTGATTTTTAATGTTAGTGCAAGAAATCCGGCTCTGTCATATGGAGACAAATATTTCTGTAACTCTTGGGTCTTTCTTAGCTCAGTCTATGAGTCTTCTGAAACGTGAATTTCAAAACTAATGTTACTGTACCATTTGATATATGATAGTCTGTAGCAGAGAATAATTTCCTCTTCTCATTCATTCATTCATCATTTAAAAAAATCCAAACAAATAAAGAAAAAACCCAAACAAGACAAAACGCCACCAAAATTAACCTGAAGTTTATAATAAATGAAATGTATAAATTGAATAGTAAAACCGGGACATATGATTATTTTTAATAATATTCTAAAAACTCTGATGTCAAAATTGCACCAGAAGAAATTGTTGCAACAGTTGACTGTATCCTAAATATGTTCGTTCTCATTGATATATTTAATCTAAATTAATCCATGACCTATATTAATTTACATTGCAATTTAGTTGTCCATTAGAATAAACAGTAATTTATATTACAATATACAGTAATTTATATTACGATATACAGTAAATTATATTACAATTTTTCTGATTGCTGATGTATGGAATTGATTTTTCTTCCTTGTTTCCCTGATGAAAGTCCTATAATCTTATGCAACAAAGTAAGAATAAGGAAGGTGCTAGTTTTTAACTCTGTTGTTATTTGTAGCTTTGGTGTTTTTCATTTATTGGAGATGATATACCCATGCATAGCTAATTACATTTTATGTTACTGCATGTTAGCATTTTTATTTTCTCTGTTTCTTTATGTCCCTTGTAAATCCTTCTGTGACTTAACTGTCAATTTTTATTTCAAAGACCAACTTTAGATTAAAGCCAGAACTTAACATTTGAAAATTATTTTGGAAACTTTGTGGCAAACTGAGTAAAAATGACTTCTAGAATTCCTCTTTTCAAAGGAGAGGACTAACAGTTGTGTTTGCCATAACTGTGGTAATAAATGACCCTTTCAGCTGCCCAAGATGTAGAATAATCTAGTTGTGTCTTTAAAAAAAACCACACACACAAAAGGCCCCCCAAAACCCACCCCTCCCAGGAAAACTGATAACCAATATAAGACCTAAATAGCAGTTATTTTGGGACTGGCCAAGGTCTGCCACTGATTTCAAGCATTTGGATGCGTGTGTCTCTTTAGTTTCTGAGGCTTTTTCTTCTTTTTTTCTTCATGCTTTATGTGAAACATTCCATCCTTTCTTTGAAAGGTGAATTAACTTCTGGTATGGTATGAGCTGAGGCTCTGAAAATCACATGGGAAGACTTAAACAGAAAGGCTTAGTCTGTACTGAAGATTCTCATGTTCTTGAGTTGTCTCTTGTTTAAAATAATTTCATTTATAATTGAAACAGCACGTCCTATTTCCAAGGTCATTCTGGGCTCAGTGCTAAGAAAGGGTTAAGAGTTTAGAAAAGGACCTAAAATGTTGAGCAGGGATGCTGGTCCCAGAAGAGGGAAATTTGTTCTGGCATGAAAAGTATCTTCAAGATTCATTTTATCTAGAAGAAATTTCTCCCTATGTCATTCCTAATAGTCGGGAGGTTTAGGAGAGTGTGTGCTGAGAGCAAAGGGGGAACATATATGAGGAAGGGCCCTCTCTCCAAACTCCTGAGCAGCAGATGGGATTTTCTGGAAATACTTAGATCATACCAATAAATAAAGACTAGCACATGGTCCTAAGAAACAGTGTTTTTGCATATACAGTAAAAAAATAATAGTCTAGTCTCAGAGTCACAGCTGCAATGGCACAATGACTCATAGTCTCTGAAGTGTGGGATACTCCCTTTATAAAATGGAGTGGAATGAACTGCTGTTCAGATGCAAAATCTTCTCTAAGACCCACAACTGAGCTTTGAACAGAAATGTTTTGACTTGTCAGCAAAAAGTGGCTTACTTCAGAAGTAGAAGGAAGCAGGGAGCAGGATGAAAAAGCATACGAGTAAGATATGAATATAAAGTGAGTTCCCCCTCCCCCCAAATCTTTAAGCAAGAAATTGAGATTCCTGTTTTGGTGGTTTGATCCTCTTCTTATTCGCCCCTCTGGATTTAAAAAATAGTAATATTAAAAAAGTTACTATTAGATGTATCTTAATGAAGTTCTCCCTTGAGGTGTTGCTCGTGTTCAGTCTCTTCAAGCACACACGTTATAGAAAAAAAAGCTATTTTCTGTTCTCAATAGAGATTTTTTTAAGCAGACATTAAAATTACTACAGTTTAACCTGGGTCTTATACATAGATATTTTGCTTTAACACTACAGCACAGAACATAAAGTAGTTTTAATTAGAATTGCTACTGTTTGCCAGTAGTAGCATTGTTACTTTGATAGTCCTGGACTATAAACAAGGTTTATAGAGAGCGAACATGCAGTTTTTGGACTGATATAATTGTAAAAAAAGGTCTGCTGCTGAATGTGCAAATCCTTCTTTAAGTCACTTTTTACTAGTGCTTTAAATCCTTGGTACTTTATGCCTGCTTATTCTTTAAAGTATAGCAGTTAGTTAATAATATCAATATATCATACTCGGCTGCTTGCCAAGCTGCTGTGTATGAAGTCCAAGCAACTTAACAGGACATCTGCTTCCAGGGGTGCAGGCACGGCAGCCAAGGGGAACCAACGCACAACGCAGTGGGGTGTAGCAGTGGTCCCTGGGGTGTTGCACAGAACCAAGCAGTTTTTTCCACAGTTCAGACTGGATGGAAGCAAGTGGAGTTGTGCATCTCTCTCTACTTTTTATTGATTTTAAAAAAGAAAAAGAAAGAAAAAAGGCAGCAGCTAATTTCCTTTGCAACAGTGCAAATAATGTGGCACAGTTTATCTTATGAAACTCTAAGTAAGGGAGAGATTTAAAAGTCCAAAGAGGATCCCTGTATGGCTCCAGATTTCCCTGGTGGGGAGGAAACAGAAAGAAAGGCTTCCTGGAGGAGCCTGTGGAAGGATCTGTCTCTGTACCTGAAACGTTTTAGCAGTGTCAGACAGCGAGAGGGCCTGTGGAAGCCAGAGCCATGGGTCTTGCTGAGATGGTGGCTGTACTATGCAGTACACTGCAAAATGTCATCCTTAAACATTGCTGTATTAACCTAATAATGTGCCACTAAATACAGCAGACTGCAAAGCTGCGTCAGTCTGGGCACTCTCTCACTCCTGCTTTCTGATCACGTCTGTGGAGTGGAGCAGCCAGTATTTCTGATGTTCTATTAGTTATAAGCCCATGCACTTGGAATTGAAAACTGGGAGAAACCTTACATTATCTGGTGCCACTTGCATTCATATGGAAATATAAAGCTCAGTTCTCAACTGGAGCCATTTTTCCACTGCATTTAAGTGCCGAACAAACCAAATCAGACCAAAACCAATCCTACCCCTATCCATAAAGGGAACTGTGTTCATATATGATATGATCAAATGCCTTCCTTAACAGTGATATCTGTAGGCTTCTACTGCCATGGCCCTCTACTTCCTCTACTTGGGTTTTGTAGAAAGCTTCAGAACACCCATGTAGAAATTGCTATGATCCCATATCATTGCTATGATCTGAAATAATAGCACAGTGTAGTAACTTTCAGGGGAAAATGAGTAGTGATACTTGGTGCTTTGAAACAAAAATCCTGGTACTAAAATCATCTGTGCCTGTGTATTAGGAAGTTAAAAATAAGCTAGTGAGTTTGCAGGGTGACACAGAATCAACCAAAAAATCTCTGCTGAAAAGGTATCTGGTAATTGCAGTGAAGGTGAATCAAAAGTGGATAAGCAAAATTGTCTGTGAGACTATGAAAAGGGCGTGTTTTGGAATTTTCCCTTTCAGGAAATAATAGATCATATTAATTAAACCCTTTAATTTTAGCTGAAACGTGACAGGGACAGTCTTTTAATATTTGGTGCCATATCCTATCCATTAGGAAAACCCCCATTTTTAAAGAATTCATTCTTCAAAGATATCCCACAGTCGTGGACATATTTGTTTGACTCTGTGCCAAATGAAGGAAAGGAAAAATTTCAACAAAGTACAAAGTAACATCCCAAAGTACAAAGAGAACCAATACAGCTAAAGATAGGTTTTATGGGAAAAATATATCCCTATGCAAATAAATTATATCCAATAATGGCACTGTCATGAAATTGCATACGCATACAGAGGCTTCCTTACATAATGCATGTTTCTGTGCCTTTGCTGAAAATTCAAGGCTTTTTGTAGGCACTGCTTCAGTAGTGTAATTTTCATTTGGATGCTAGCAAAATTTAAAGGATCTCTAAACTACTTTAAAATGAGAACCAATGCTGTATTGTTTAGCAATCCAAAGCACAGACATAAAAAGTCCCCTAAACAACAACTCTACGGAGAACATGAAATAAATCTACATGAGTCACAAAGATGTCATAAGGATTCAGATTTACACTTTTGGTGAACTTGAGACTCTGCTGCTTCTTATAAAGAGAAGTGTTCCTAGAAGTGGAGAAGTGTTAGTTTTCTTACTAATGCTACATTAAGAACATTATTACCGTTTCTTTTGTTAAAGACAGAATACTGTTTTCTTAATTCCAAAATATTCAGGATGTGTTAGAAATGTGTGTGTATATAAAAATCAATTTAAAAAATCTGTAGACCTCATTCAGTTTTCAAGACTGAAAGACAGCATAATTCTGAGTTTAAGTACTTTGACCAAATAGTAATGTTGTTTCTACACAGAATTTCTCACTTGTATCACGGGTAAAAATGCAGTGTCTCTCTGTCTGGTCCTGTGCAGCATGAAGCCTGCTACTGGCTGGCACATAATTTTAGAATTTTAGTATTGCAGGAGCCTATACTTGTAACCCTGGTGCAGCTGCTATGGACGTGTTTAAGCTTTTTTAAAGCTCATACACATAATAAAACAAGAAGTCACAAAACTGGATGCTATAAAACAACACAGAAGGAAGCACTCATGTTTTCAGTTTCTTAATACATATCTCGATAAAATATTTAGTAAGGTGAACTGTCATGGGCAAATGCTGTGCGGGCATCTTGTTTTAATTCTGGTCTGCACTCACTAGCTCTGCAGGCTTGCATTTGATCTCTGAGCCAAGATAAAGCTCACAATGAGAACCAAACAGGGCAAATAAACAGAAATGTCTGCTTTGGTAAAGAGTGTAAAACAGAGGTATTCCACTAGGTCCAAAAGTCTGTGCCACCAGGCACTGTTATTCTCACGGCCATGGTTCTGAGACAGCATCTGCAGACGGGTGACAAATTGTGGTAGCGGAGGAGCCGTGGCTGCTGAACTCCAGGGAAAGCTGAGAGGCGGCTGCGGGTGCTCAGGACAGGCACGGCTGCCCAGGGCGCTGCAGTCACTACTGTGCTGCAAGCGTAGCTTGGCTTGCAGTCTGGTTTAGGTTACCGTGGTAGGCAAGGACGAACATAAAATTAATGGATTTTCATTACCCTTTCCCAAGTGCAACTTTAATACACCTTACCCATCTGAGTCTTGGGGTTTTATGTGACATTTCTGTAAAAATGTTTTTCTTCATTAATAACCCCTAAGAAACTGGTCATTATCAGCAGTTTATGAGTAGTTTGAGACTTAAGTCTGTCAGAGGATTATTTCCTCAAAAAGATGAGGGTTTGGGAGATGTTGCAAAGAGTTTCCAACTCTTTGTTTGATAGAGCTAGGTTTGGACATTTGTTAGAGCATTTGTTCAGGATAATCTGTGGCTTCAGACTGCTTTCCGTCATCTGAGGAAACATGAGCAACTAAGTTCTTCGAACTCTAACCTTCCCCTTGTCTCCCTGTCTGAAAGGATGAGGGAACACATTTCAGAGTACAGTCGTTTAAATATTTAGTAGTGACTTTACTGCTTACTGCTCTTCATTTCAAAGGGGTTAGCCTCAGAAATAAGCACAGCTGCTGCATACTCAGGAGTAAGTGTTTTCAGGATGGCGCCTTAACACAGCATTTGTACAGGACTTGTGTGGTATTAACAATTTTAGGTCCTGAACCTGCAAACACTTACGTGTTTCAGTAACTTTACTCTTGAGAACAGTCTAGCAGTACTCACATGAGTGTGATTACGGACACCAGTAAGTGTTCACAAGATCCTGGCATTAGTTTTCAAAGAGACTGTAAACTCCATGGACCATTGCAGAAATATATATACTGCAATGACCTGTGAAATTGCCACATATATATTTAGCTATATGAAGTAAACTATGCATTCCTTCTACTCAGCTCTGTGAATGTTTAAATGAATGAGTAGATTTACTCACCCAAGAATACCCAAGCAAACATAAAAAATTACATGGGATTGCTTACAAGGGTAAAGCTGGACATACATTTATGTGTTTGTAGGTCTGTCCTGCACACTTTACTGTTAAAAGCTCTGGTTTTATTCTATGTGTGGAATCACAAATGCAGTGCTCTGGATTCAAACACCATGAGAAAAATAAGCTAGTGAGTTTGCAGGGTGACACAGAATCAACCAAAAACCTCTGCTGAAAAGGTATCTGGTAATTGCAGTGAAGGTGAATCAAAAATTATTAGAAAAACTATTAATTTTAAATTTGGTTTTGGATTTTTTAAAACATGAATGTATATAAAATCTGTAAATATTAATTTATGTCACTGGACCAAAACCAGCAGAACACGATTAGTTCCTGCTTCTTTTTGTTCCCTGTCTTTTGTTGCATTTGGGTGAAACTCAGAACTTATCAATGGTAATATGCCGTGTAGTTATCTTTTCATTAGGAAATAATATTTCATGTTTCTGAGCTCTTAAAGACAAGAAAAATCAAGAAAAGGCAATATGTCTGTGTTTTTTAGTATATAGGGCAGATAATATAGAAGGCAATAAACGAAAGAGGTCTTTTTCTTATTAGGAATGGAAAAGCAAGTAATTTCTTAAAACAGAACTGTGAAGTAGTGCTTGGTCATGGAAAGCCATGTTTATAACTGTGCCAAGTTAATGACCAAGGTTGTTCTCTAATAGAAGTAAGAGAGACAATTCCATAGAAGCACCTTAAATATTTTCCTCATGTTTTAAAAAGCATTCTTGTGAGTTTGTCCCATTTGCTAGAGTACACAGAATGGATATGCAGTGTCTGTGTTCAGATGCAAACTAGGCTTTTGCTTCACAGAGCCACCTGAACTTAAACTATCCATGTCTGACAATTGAGTAATTCATTCTACTGTTTAAGAAAGTTGTGCTAACATATCAAGCATTTAAATATCAGGGATGTTTGTTTTGAGCTATTATTGGAGAGTTATTTGGGGACTGCTATTATGCTTTGTAGTTGCTATGGAAACTTTTTAATACATGCAGTTTGGGAACAAGAAATTGGAAGTAATTTTTGCATTCCTAAATCCAGTTTCCTAGTAATAAAAGGGACAATTGTGGATTATCAGATTGTTACCAAAGCTTTCCACAAGATCTTAAGGTTATTAATCTCCAGAAACAGGAGAAAAAAATTTATACTAATAAACTTCTACAAAGAAATAGGAAAAAATGATGATAACTATTTTTTCATCATATGGAAACTAATCAATTCAAACCCCAGGATTTTAATACATTCTCATAAAAATGAATAGCTGATCAAAAACTGGTTTTTGTAGACACCCAAAATGACTTCTAAATAATTTTGATAAAAAGGTGAGATAATTATGACTAAAAATCATTATTACATGAAACACATATACTTTTAAAGTATTTAATTTACATTCTTTGCTCACTTCATGTAATCTTGTTATAATAGAAAACATTTATTAATATGATGAAGATTTTATGCTCCTTTAGGAGCCCAATGACAGGGGTCTTTTATTTGTGGATTTCAATGCATTAACATACCCAGAAAGATTGAAAAATGCTAAAACAGTTTTGAGAACAAAAACACTAGACCTGGCTAATATTTTTTTTTTTTAAATATTAAAAGCTAAACCAAACCCACTAAAGAACAACAATGATTTTAATTTGTTTGTAAAATTATTTAAAAAGTGGTGTTTTCTTGTATTTTACAGTAAAAAAGTGGATTTTTAGTTTTTAGAGTATTTAATTGATTCTTACACAATAATGTTTTTGTTGTTAATTTCTAGTGATAAAATATTAGTAAACAAGATTTGAAGGAAGGTAGTCTTTTTATTTAAATTTGAAAAATTGTCTCCCAACATATTTTTTTTTTGTTACTATTAAAACTGTAGTTTTGGTGTTCATCCAATCTGGTAGAAGTTTGATTTATTCCTGTAATTTATAAAGTAATTTAATTTTGGCATGCAAAGTCTACCTACTCTAAAAAGATTTATAGAATGGCTGCTCATCTCTTTGAAAAGAATGGCTTTCTTAAGAATCATAACTGGAATTTTTTAAAAGTGACATTGGAAATAAAGCATTGACAAATGTAACTTGCATAGGCACTGAAAATTTTCTTAGATTATTTCATTTTAATAATATATTTTTGTTTCAAACTAGTTTAAATTTCACCTGGAGGCTTTGTGTTTGAGGAGGCACCTAATATTTTATAATAATAATAAAAAGAAATTGTAGCATAAAAAATTTAATTTAAATATTGATTAGATCTCTTCATTTTGCTTTCCTGCTTGTGAACTTGTCAATTGATTTCCACAGGGATATGAAAAATAGGTTTTAGACAGATATAATCCACTATAATCCCAAAACAGAAATCAGAGGACAAAATGGTCACAGTAATAAATTATTCTTTTAAACATTCTTGTTACCTTGATTCCTCCAAAATTTTCCAAATCCCCTACTTAAGGTCACAGGAAATATGAACCTCACCAAAACCTTAAAATAAGGAGGTTGATAATGCATTTTAAAAAATTATAGATAATTTAAAATAACATTATTTAATTATGTTAATTACAATTTATTCTTTTAATTTGCTAGCCATATTTATAGTAGTGGAATTTTTGACTATATCTCTATTACATGGAAATTCTGTTTTCATTGATTAGATAAAGCTTTAAAATATTCCAGAAAGTTCAAAGTTGGCTCAGTTATTTCACATCAATCTATACAAAAACATGTGTTCTCATAGACAGATGGGCACAGACCAACTTCTGTGAATGGAGTCCTGTGGTTGGAATTTTAAGGTGGGGGAGGCAAAAACATGAACGTGTTTTTGTGATTTTCCCCTCTCTTCTTACTTCAGTTCGCCTAGAGTTAGACAGAAAAATTAATCTCTTTATGCAACATGCATATTCCATCTTCCCTAGGTATATGATGACTGGCATTTGTTGGTAAAATAAAGTGTTTTGCACAAATTACCATCTGTTTAAGGAAGTCAATATTGTACGGGCATCATGCTCTAATATGACCACAGAGATGCAAATGAGATTTTAGGAGAGAAGGGTAAAGACTTAGGAACAGAAAGTTGGTGTAGATATAGGCACTTTTGCAGTTGCCTTAAATATGCAAGTTAGTGCTGATGGTAGGGCTCGTGTTTAAAAGGTTTGCAATATTATTTGTTGCTAGTAGCCAATATATTTGATAGGGGGAATGTGTAATTTTTGATATTGTATAGATGCTTTATGAATTAATAACTTGATTTGCAGTGCATATAAACTATCATTTAGAAAAATTCCCATTTAATTAGAGGCATAAATTACAAGTAGAAATTTCTGTTCTATAGTATTACTTCAAGAAACAAGGATATAGTGCAGTTAGAACATTTCACTCTGCACTAATTTAAGACACATAGTGAATCATTCAGCGCACAAAATCTGGAATTTGTATTCTGCAAGTATTTTAACTTTAGCTTTATTTCACTGTAATTATTCAAATATTGTTAAAGCATGCACCAAACTGACTAGGACAGAGAGTATTGCATTAGAGGGTGTGTGAATTGCAAGGATTCTGGCTGAAAGGAGGCTTCAAAATCAATACGCTCTCAGCAGCGAGGTAAATTTGAGCCAAGCTGACCTCTCTTTGCATCTAATGTACAAGCTAGGAATTATTAGTGTTCACTCAGAGAAAAGTTTTAATGCAAACAGAAAATACTTATTTTAGAGCAAACACGGAAAATTGAAGGACTTGCTTACCTATTTGATTAAATGCAAAAACGAGACTGCACATAGGATTTTGTTGTGCTGTGATAGAACTTATTTTACCAGCCACTTTCATAACCTTTAAACAGCCTTAAATAGTACATATGAAAAACACATTCATAACAGATTCCCCATAGGGAATTTTCTTTGGTTTAAGAAAATTTTATTAAAGATTGGCATTGCAAATAACATTTTTCATAACTATATGTAGACCTGTTAAAATTTTTATTAAAACTGGAGTTTGGCCTGTTCTTTTTCATCATTCTATCAGATATTAAACTCCAGCAGCAGCTGTAGGAAATGGAGAAAGGGATTTTCAAAGGGATTTGAGTCTCCCTGTCTCCGTGCCTTTAGTGATCATATTATCATAACTATCACACATAACAAAGCTCTAAATCTGTAATTCAGATAAAGTAGTCAGGACTTTGAAATACAAAAATCCAAACATATGCTGTAACATTTTTTTTGCAATGCTGGTTCCTTTAACATGGATTTTGTAAACTTGGGGAGGTATCCAACAGATTTTGTATACTAACATGTGCTAAACGACATTATTACTTAAATGTTTGATGTAGGTTTAATTAAAGGTATGTTCTATTATACCTACAGTAGTTCCACTAAGAGTATACCAGATACTGTTCTACCAGATGTTGAGCAAACCACTAAAGGTTAATAAGAAATGATGTTAGAAGCTTTTTTTTTGGACTGAATTATGTAAGCTAAATTGCTGAGGAGGCAATGCCCATCTTTTCAACAGTGTGTGAGTCCTGTTTCATGAGGGGACAGCTCACCATAATGCTGTGTTGAAATGGTAAGTGTGAAAACAATTCTCTGATGAACTTATAAAGCTAAAGATGCAATGTAATAAAAGTTAAGGAGGCTAACTTGTAAAGTAAAAGCAATGTAGTGCAAAAGAAATGGTTTCCAAAGTATTTAAAATGTGTCTCTAAAGTTATTTACATTGAAAAGATGGTTTTGGTATGAAGTGCCTAGGGAAAACATTAGATGTATTGTGAAAAGTTGGGAAAACTCTAAATCTCAATATCAAACCGGCTTGTAAATGAGCAGTCGCATATATATTTATTGTAACACTGCCTTCTGCTGGTCACACCTCATTTATGATGTAAGTGAAAGTGCTGGATAATAATGAGATGTTGTGTTTATCTCAAATTATTCTCAATATGAAATATTTGGTGCTTAGGAAATATTTATATGGAGATAATGTACATCTATCAAATACGTATGCATCAGTGATAAACCCATTGCATCTATGCTATATGCTTAAAATTTTTAATTTTATATATTCTTGACCTCAGCTGAGAGAAAATTTTTCATGTATAGCATACCAGAGAGTTACCAAATCCTTATGCTTTTTTGTTAAATTGATTCCTAGTTTTGGTTATTTCCATAGAGTTAGAATTTCTGCTTGCTACTGGTTTTTCATCTGGGGGGCTTTGGGTGTCAGGGAGCATATACTAAACAAGACATCTGCAGCAAAATTTCTGTTTCATAACAGAATGTCTATATGTAATAGAAGTTAGTAGATTGTTAGATCTATGTGTTTATGTACACATTTTAGCAAGTGTTTGCATAAGCTGCACTTTTTGTTACTAAGTACCTCATTATTCCTCAGTAGGTCATTCAAAATACACATATATATTATGATAATTAGTCCTAAGAGGAAAAATACAGGATTTTGAACATGGTTTCTGTTTTACTTTCTAGCATGTCAAACATATTTTCTTCTAAAAAAATCCAACAAACTGCTGTAAGAAGCATTTTCCGTTTCCTTAAGTGTGCATAAATGGTGGAAAGCATAATGTGAATTCATATATATATTTGACTGCGTGTCTGTCAAAATTAAGGAAAATATTTATCACTGTATAGTAGCTTCATCATAACAGGTTTAAGAGGTATGGAATGATACTCTATTTCAGTCTGACATAAACCCCCAAAATTAAAAATCAAATATTTGGTAGGAGTTAACTTTAGTTGTACAGAACATAATGGTTAAACCACACATTTACTTAGTGAAAACATTGGCATGCATGTCTGGCTGCCTCCAGTAAAATTAATGACTAGATTGTGCAGTGTGGGAAAATTTTTATTTTACTTTGGTTTTCCTCAAGAACTGAAATCCTGCTTCAGTTGCCTGAGGCTATGTTTTTAAGCACCTTTATTACAGCACAGATAAAAACCCAGCTATCTGACAAAATGCATTCTGTTTTATTACAAAGGATTACTTCAAAAAGCACAATTCTGTACATTCTGGGAATAATTTAAACATCAAGAATCCCTATTGTATGGCAAATAAAAAGTAATTATCCATAATGCATACTAAAATTGAATTTTAATGGACAAGAAGATATGCAGATTGAGAAATTTCCATTTTTAAGTTCCTTCCCAGAATTTGTGGGCCTTGCCCGACTGCTCAAGGAGGATTGTACCCTGACTCCATGGGATCTCTGTCTGAGCAGCAACTGCAGATTCCAGCCCTGCAATCCTCAGAGGATCCCTGTGGTCCCATCTGACCCTTGTAGTCTATGAACCTTAAGGTTTTAATAATCAAAGACCAGCCTAACCCCATGTGTGCATGTTTTTAAATTCCAAATCTCATCTTAGATGTAACAGTAATTAAAAAGTCACTTGCAAAGTGATAATAGAGTCAGACTTGTAAGAGCAGATATAACAACATGCATAATAAAGTACTCTATGGCTGTGCTAGGAAAGACCAGGTGCTGTTAAGATGTAAAAGGAGGGAGAAAAAATACCTGTAAGGTTTTAATCTTTGGTGGAAGAAAAATAAAGTTTTAATGGTCACACAGCCTGTCAGGAGCAATTTTGCATTAAAGGAGTTGCTGTTATCTTTTTATGGATAACATTTAAACTGAACTGTTTTTCCAGGTTTACAGATTTTCAAGGAGATTCCTCATTCATTTACATTTTTGTACGTCTTTTATTTGCAAGCGTCTATGTGATTTTTTCACTTGCATGAGTGTGAGCTCATTTGTGTGTATACACACAGCATACCTGAGAATGAAAATCCCGGAGAGAGTTTGTGTTTAGGGTGGTCACAGCAGCACATAAACATGTTTAAACCTGAGTGTTAAAGTGTGTGTATCCAGAGAGATAATATGTGATAGTGGGCAGCATAATTCACTCTCATTTCCCTGCGTTAGAAATGACTGCATAATTCATGAATGGCAGAACAAAGTCAAGCCAGGCATGAGTCGCTCGTGGACATCACTAATGAGTGTGTATACTACCTACTGCCTATCAGATAATACTTAAATCAGATATTTTGTGTAGGCATTCCCTTCTCTTCCTCCACTCTTAGTTGTCAAAGCAGTTTTCCAACATTTTGCTCATAAAAGTTTTTTGCGTTGCCCGTGAGAAAGTGTGTGGGGATTCCTTACTCTCACTCGGGTCCCTTTGTATGGTAAGGCAGCAGAGTGTATGTGGCACTTTGCTTTTAGGTTTTCAGCAGTATCTTTATGCACATCTGTGTTTTGCCTTCACATTTGTGTCTATTGGCTCAAACTTCTATGTTTTATCTATATGTACTCTAATGCATGGCCCCTTTATTTCGGTCTTTTGTTTTGGTGGTGGCGTTTTGTTTTGTTTTGTACTACACATACTATGTACAACCTGTAATGAGCTGTTTAGAAGTTCCCTTATTGTATACAGACAAGTAGAAAAACAGAAATTGTTGATTCCTTCTACATAGCAGCCTTAATAAGTAGGGTCCAAACATGTAGATAATTGAGTGTGATCATCTATGGAATGCAACATATTTCAAAGGTTTAGAAATAGGAGTGGAATTTTATTAAATACATATCTACTTTTCAAAGACATAAAAAATGTAAGCAAATCAGGAATGGCATTTTGCTTTCCTTAACACATAAGCATAAAAGCAGTTTTCAGTCCAATTTTTTTGTTCATTCTGTCTGGAATTTGGAAAGAATAAAGTAATTGTAAAATTGTTAAGTAAATTTTTTCTCCTTAATTTTATTGATCTAACCTATTTACTAAACGAAATATTTTGTTGTGTATAGCATGGAAGTGTTATCATGTGGATAAAATTCTTCCATTTGTAATATGGATTGCAGATTATACATAAAAATATGCGGATTATGATGATTAAATATGTATAAAATCAGCATAATCCATTCATATGTTTGTAAGGGCCCAGAGTCCTCCAGAGAGAGTCACAAATCCACTTGACGTTCTTGAGTGCTGGATTTTTTTCCTCCCTGATTTTATCTAAAATATGTGTAAAAATTCAAAAGTCAAAGGGATCCCTGTTGGTTACAGCTAAGTAGTCTCAAACACGTATATTTATCCTACCTAGACTTCGTAAAGTCCTGTGCTGACATGTGTGGAGCAGTTTTGGTTTTGGGTGGTTTTTTTTTTGGTTTTGGTTTCTTTGCGGGGAGGTTTTCTTTTTGAGAATTCTCGTTTCAGCAAGCAGCACCTGTCTTTAAGGTTTGAAGTAGATAATTTTTAAGTAAAATCTCTCTCTCTTAGTGACATCCTTCCTCATGTGTCTGTACACAATGAGAAGAGGTTCTGCATATTTTGGGAGAAGTCTGCGTACTGTTTCATCATATTTCAAATAAAACAGCTTCTTTCAATCTTCCAGCTACCTATTTTGTCCAGATTTTCAGAAAACTGTAATATGAACCAATGGGTAAAATAATTAAACCAAACAAATTAAATACTAATATAATTTATTTGCATGCTTTTATTATTTTGTTTTTCACTATAATTTCAAATTAGTAATCTAAAAATACAAGTTATGCATTCTCAGGAGAAAAACAAAAGGTGCTTGTCTAGGAACGTGTGTCATGTATGTGCCTATGTGTAATAATTCATGTAATGTAGGGAGAACCATCCCCCATTATGGCCAGGTGTGACTCTTGCCCTTTTTGCACCAGTTTTACACCTATATGATCTCTTTGATTGTCTCTATATTCTGCTCACCTCTCCTAGCTTCCACAGGAGTTGAGTGAACTACAGAATAAACATCCTGCTGTGTGATTACTGTATTTCATAAGAATTAAAAAAAAAAAAAATCCTCTTTTAAAGCGTAAAATGTTTCCAACATATTTCCTCTGCGTTAGTAAGAATCAAACAATTTGATTCTTTTCTTAACTAAGTGGAATAAAATAAGTGTAATTTTTCAAGATAGCCATTGCTGTAAATCCTGTAAGCAGTATTATTGTGATCATTTTGAGGGCATCAGACAGGTATTTAACAATTTGGTTCAGGTTGCCTAGGACAACAAAAATGCCACTATGCTGCATCTCAAAGCTTCTGGGATGAAATGAGTTGTGACATACCAGTGAAGATTAAATTTGTAACAGATAGAACACCTTTGAAGTACTAGCTTATGATTTCACAGTGGCATTAGGAGACTTACTGCAGTATTTAAGCAGTTAGAAAGAATGCTGGTTATTAGTGTTTGAATTTTGTAAAATAGGATTTTATTGTCTTTTAAATAGCCATGACAGCAGCTTGTATTATCCAAGCACAACATTTTTATTGCTGTGTATTACTGTTGGAGAAGAGTTTTTCACACTCCCATGTATAAAACCAAGGCACTTAAGCAGGTGAATTTTTTTTGTCTGTTGTTCACTTTTAGCATTAAATTATACAGCCTTTTTCTTGTTTTTTGTTGTTTTCCTTCTCCCCTCTTTTCCTAGTCAGTGGCTTAGACAGGGGAAAGAACAGAAACATTCGGTGTTTGTCTCAGATAACACTGGAAGATCAGGTGTCCAAAAATGTTCTAGGCCTGCACATTTTTACATATGGTAAATTACTTTTCAAAAATAATAGCATAATTTCAGATGTCAGATATGCCTTCATCATATGGCTTTATGACATGACATTACCAGGACATAAAGTTACTATGCTTTATGTCTGAATCGGATCACATCAAAATTTCCTGCCATATCAAGTAACAGAAATAGAAACTTGTTCCTAAAAATAATGTCTAGAAATCTTCAAGTATTCATTAAACCATTTGAGGGGGAAGCAGGCATGAGCCTCTTTCTCTGCAGTAATCTCTTAAGGATCACTAGGCTCCGTATTACAATTTCCAGTGTTACTAATTTGTGAAAGTTACTTTAAAATATTAATCTCTGCACTGGCAGGATTTTTTAATGAGCCTCTAGACTTCAATGGGTTAATTTTCAATGAGGGTCGGGTTTTATATGTTTATATTTTCTTAGCCTTGGTCAGGAGAAGTGGCTTTGCTTGCCCTTGTGCTGTGCCAAAGTGATAGAGTTTCATTCGTTTGAAAACCTAGCACATCCCAAGAGGTTACCTTGGTGTAGATTTCTTTCTTTCTGTATTAAATCGCTCATTGTCGCAAAGTGACTGGTGCTGCTGGGCTTTGAAAAGAACTTCTAAGAGGTTAAAAAAAAAGCTTCTGTATAGAAGGATTTTTCAGTTCTGCAGACAGAATACAGTTTGCAGCTGTTTGACTTGCGACAGTGATATGGATCTGATTGTATACAGTACACTTGGAGCCATGGATGCAGCTGGAATAGAGGTTATAAATTTTAAAAGCAATGCAGATTTTGGCCATTAATTGGCTGCTAATAAAAGCAAACTCAATGGGTTCTAACTGTGGGAGCCTGTAGCTCTGTATCTGATATCAGGAATTCATACACATTACACAGTTTTAGTGATTCAGACCACGACTAATTGAAATATGAGGCATACTGATCAAATTTAGCATTACCAGCATGCACTCTGGTTTGGGACTGTATGGCGACAAGGTAGCATTTATTACTTATTCTCCATAACACTGCCTGATTGAAATATCTAGCTATGTTGTCAGCAGAGGCCCAGCTGGGCTTTAGTACAGCTAATTAAGTCATTAAAAGAGAGGTCAAGCAATCTAACTCTTGCATACTAAACTACATAAAAGTCTTTATTATTTTTTTTAATAAGTCAAGATTTGAATTTTTAAAGAAGTTTTTTAATAATAAATGCATTTGCTGACTGCTTTGTCTGGAGCTTGATTAAAATACGCATTTGTTAGCAACAAAGCAAAAACTTCTTGAGGCTTAATTTAATAAAAACCCAGCAGAACTAAATCTTGTGCAATTTTTTTAAGTGTCTGAAAACTAAGCCTAGCTCAGGATGAAACATGACTGTCCTTGTACAGGCAGACAGAACCTGGTTCTCCACTGAAGAAGGTACCAAGGCACAATCTGTGTAGAAACTGCTTGTGTTTCCTAATGGAATATCTGTTCATTGACACATTGTGAGGAAGAAACACGCCTAAAGGGAGAGGTTGCATGAAAGTTAAGTACACAATAATTTTGGATGACTATTGCCACCTATTTTATGAATTTAGATGGAAGAGAGTGCACGCTGAAGTGAAGCAACCACAATTTATTCTTGGAATTTGAAGAGCAACAGTCTGTGTGTGCCTGAATTTGGAAGAGTAAAGCAGGGAAAGGATAACAATACTAGTGGCTGGTGTCAGAGATGCTCTGAGATCCTACTCATGGAACTTATCCTTCATAGCTTGTATTGATGGCCTTGCTAGCTTGTATCAGTGCAACACTTAAGCATGGGGACCTCAAACATAAAGATGAGAAAAGTATACTAGAGCTGCAAATGGCAGCCTTGATGATTCTGTGATTCAGTGAAGGGCCTGTGAGGCACTCAGGTATTTCCTTGGTAAATTTAGGATGTTTTGGTTTAGAAATACAAATTCTGGTTTCCCATGTCCTTTCTTTTGTATGTTATGTTACAGTAACTGGGAATAGACATCGGTAGGTTAGATTGATTATGGATCCAAGGCAAATATCTGAGATAGAACATGAGGGATGAAGAATTGTTGGGTTTATTTTTTTTTTCCAGTTTATACATCATCTTTTTACAGCTTAAAGAAGCAAGTCTTGAAACCCCAAATCCCTGATGTTAATCAAGTGGTTCCTTTGAGGTGAGGCTTTACTGCTGTGAAGTGGAAAAGTGCAACCCAGCAAGGCATATATTTCTAGTGGTAGCACATATTACTATTGACAGGCCGCGTGTTTCCAGTGTTGTAGCAAATGGATGTTACTCCTGTTTCTTTCTTTGTTTCAAACTTTGAAATTTGTTACTCTCAATCTTTGAGTAAACCATACAAATTTTAGTGTTTGGTTTAGAAACACTGTGCTTTGAAAAATAAAAATTGTGCCAAAAATATGGTTAGGGATTTGGAATACAGATATAAGGAAGCAAAGGTATTGAAGGGAAGTTAATAAATAATCCCAGAGCTGAGTTGTATAATATTTTTATCTTTTTTAAGTGATGTAGAATTTTTAGAGAAAAGCGTCTTTATACAGTAAGAAGAGGGTTATGATAGTAATTTTTTTGTTCCATATACCTTAAAAATCTGACACAAATCAACTTTGTCTGCTCTTCCTTATGCTACAACTGCTGATTTACTGTGAATATTTTCCTGGTTAGGTTCTTTTTACTACTTGCAACAAACTTGATATATTTGCACCTCATTTACCTTAGCAGGAGGTGCAATGGTATGAGCAAAGAGGATGCCTTGCAAGCAGTTTTCTGAACATCAGAAGATGCAGCGTAAGTAACTCTGTACTGAAGGAGAGGAGTTCTACATGGTGCTGCCTTGAATTCATATTTTCTTATATGAATATGGGAGTTGCTTCCTACTAGAATTATTAGAGCACTTTACATTTTCCATTAATCATTTGGAAAGATTAAAAAATTATAAACTATTAAATCATTATGTTCATTGCAGGCAATGGATCTAAAATATATTGGATTTTAAAAGTTTTTTCTTCATTACAATGGTGAGAGAGAAATTTTTGGAATAACAAAGGCCATCTACTTAAAAAAAAGAACTTTCCTGGATTTTTTAGCTGTTGCAAATAGATGCATGTTCACCTCATAGTATTTCAGAACTTTGTTCTTTTTCATTACTCTGTTTTCTCAAACTAAAGCTAAGATCCAGATACAAAAATCCAAATGCTTATATATATATATATAAGGATGTGCATATTAAGTATGAACTCCAAAATAAGAGGGTTTTTTAGATCTGTTATCTTTCCCCTTTTAAAAATTAGTAAATTATTGGCATAAGCAGTCTTTTTTTTTTTTCTTTTGGGATCTTGAGTTGGAGCAGACAGTTAAATTTTGCATACTGATATAAAAGAATATCCTTAGGTCAGTGAAGAGACATAGTTCATAATAAACAACCTCAATCAAGAGAATGTAATGGTGAAAGTGATGATGTGCGCCTGACTGGTCCAGCAAAACAAACTGGAGCAGTAGCAGTGGGTAACAAGAATGACTCAATAAATACTCTCTCAAGAACATCTACCTCACCTCGTGGTCTATCTCTGATGATGGCCCTAAGTGTGTGCCAAGGAAAGAGCAAGAATAGAAGTAGTGTCTATAATAACACTGCTTTAATGTCCTCTTGGCCTCTGATCATTTTAGAAGTTATCCAGAGCTTGTTACAGATTGTCTATCTAATGTTTCCTAATGGATTTCTCTTTCAAATACTTATTCCATCTTCCCTGGTCTCTTTCTCTGTGACAGCTATTTACTCTGAGCTGATGGGAGGCATAAAGTCAAAGTAAAGAAACATGAGCATTTAGAAGTAAGTTCAAGTGTGAATGAAGCTTAGGAGTAACTATTGCCCTGAGCTGGAATACTGTATATTCTTTATTGTCAGTGAGAACAGCAAGGTGTGATTATGATGAGCTGGGCTGTAATTATTGTTCTGGTATTCCTGACTAAATTGGTATCAGGGAATTTTATAATCTGTACTAATGGAAGAAACTAGCATTGTTTTTACAAAGAAAATTCAGAAGTGTTCTCATAATTGTTTGCTGTCTTGGCATTTTCTCCTCAGAACCCGTCCTCCAAACCTGTTGAGATGTGTCCATGAGTATTATGCATATGGGTGTGCATCACGGTACTCTGTGCTGACTGTAATTAATAATTCATATTATGTGATCATATTTCACTGTTCTTCTAAGTGCAGAACAAAGCCATACACAAGATGAATTCCACAGTTGAAATCAAAGACAAAACCTCTGTAAGCTTCAACAGGGTCAGGATTTCATCTCATGTTGTTTGTATTGTAAAGATAATTATGACATTTTTTCACTCCCTTGAAATACCTGGAGATATTATTTCCTCAATGAGAATTTTTTTTTTTATTATAGTTTTCAAAGTAATTTTTAAGTTAATTTTTACCACTAGAAAAAAAATTATTTGACTGATTTATAAGTAGCACTAGGCTAGTACATTTAGGCTAGCTGGGGATGTGCTGAAGTCTTTGTACTAGGGCTGTGTGTCTGCCTCCATTTGTCTGTGAGACAGAGAAAAGCTTAGAGGTGGTTTTGTGGTTCCAGCAGAGGTGGAGTTTCATGCAATAGAGATGTGACTAGAGCAGGATGATGTGCAGTGTTATACCTCTGTATAACAGCTGGGTGAATATAGAGGAGTTTTATTTATCTATTCCTTTTGTCCCCTCAAAAAGTACCATAGAAACTCTATAGCAAAAGTACTGTGGGGTGACAGAGTGAAACACTTCAGTACTATGACAATGACTGTGCTCAGAAACCTTAAATCTCTCCTTTGTGTGGGTAATGCAGTTTTTAAACAAGCTATAACATTCCTATTTTCCAAAATTATGCACATCTCAGTTTTCCATTTCCTCACTGAGACTTTGTAAGTGTCAAGTTTTTCACACCTTAATGTCTCTTGGTCAGGATAGTAGATACAGGGTTAGGTTAAGTCGTGTCCTAAAAAGATATTATTTACAATAATGTATCTGTCTCTTCTTGTTTCCTTTTGCTTATACTTCGGTTCTTATGTTCCATTATCAGTGGAAATAAAGAGTAAGATATTAAAAAATAACTTCATCAGTAAACCATAGTAGTTAACACACCTGGAGTTCATCATCTGTGTTTTTAGGCTACCAAGAAACAGCTCACCAGGGGAGAAGTAACAGCTCCAGCCACAGATTTCATGGTCTCTCTCAGGAGTGTTGGCTCAACAGTGATGAAAAAATGCAGCATTTTAAACAAGCTGTGGTGTTCTTCTTGAGACACTAGTCTGACTGAAAAATGAAGTGGTAGAGATAAAGGCCATTGATGTGCTGCTGAAACTCTCTTGTTCTTTTAAATGCCCTGCTTAGGGTGAGTGGTTATGGTCTGGACTGATTGTACAACAAAAAAAATGCTTTGGAAATTCTGTCTTTTTTTTTCCCCCTTTAATTAATTTTGTTCATTCAGGACTGATGGATATTTTCACTTCTGTGTTTCATTGAGAACATCCTTTACAAATACACGAGACAGACTTGTACAAAAGGAGAGGACTTGAGATAATTAGAGGCACAAACAGAAAAGTCTTAGACTCATGTGCTTTCTAGGAAAACAGAGGGGCAAACATGGCTCCACACTTTATCCAAACAGAGTCTTCAGTTTCCTCAGCAGGATAAAGGTTTCTTCCAGTCTCAGCATGCATTTCAACTTGGTAGTTTCTGTATTGACGAACCACTTCATCATTGGCTTAAACTCCAAGGGCTGTGAGAGATGGGGCCAAAAGGAATCTGGGTGGGAAGGGAGGGGAAGAAGAAAGATGGTAACACCTTCATCCCAATTTTTTGTCCATTTCTCCTTTGTCACTCGTAGCCACTTACGTTTTCTTGGTAATTCTGATCATTGAGTGACAGCTCAAATCAAACCAGACCATCTTGTAAGGAAATCTTTACTGAGCCATATCCACTTCTCCCAGTGGAGATTGAAGAAAACCAGATAACTTGGGTTGTCCAAGCTGTTGCACGCCATGTGAAGTGACCACCATTTATGTTGCTTGTGGATTTCCCTAGTAGTCTTCACCCATTTATGGTGGCTATTGCTGTTGCCTTTCAGTGTCAGTTATTCCTCTTCATTTTATTCACTTTGCTCTCCCTGAAACATAGACAATCTTCCTGCCCCTTTCCCCTGTTCTCGCTGAATAACACCAAGTTCTTGCTGATGTAGGTTCTTCCTCCTCAGGAAAAAAGACTTTTATGTCATTATTTCATCATTGTTTTGTAACAGTGTTGAAAAATCTCCTGCCTACTTATTATTTTCCAGAATCTTTTAAGCTTTCCCTTACTATTCAGGGCACAATGTGAAATACCACAATTCCTTGCTATTGTTTAACAATATCCATCTTTAAACAATAAGCTGTATTAAGCTCTTTCTGCACTTTGTGCATCATCCAGTGGCAGTAGTAGCAAGTTTTTGACCTTAATGTTAATGTTGTCTATCTTGTCAGTAGATCTTCCACCCCTCTCTTGATCTGATACCCCAAGTTTGGAAAGGGTTAGGTAAGATCTGGTTTTGATTTTGCTTAAATAAAATAAAAATTATTAAAAACTTTTTATTATCCTCTCCAGTGCTGCTAGGCAGTCAGTTTTCAATACAATGACTAGAGCAAGTAGAGTGATGCTAAGGAGTGCTTAAAACAGCAAATCTGTAACTTTAAAATCCTAAGCCAGGATTTTGGGTGCTAGGTGCCAGGGTGTGGCAGGATGTGTCCTATACACAGCCCATGCCAAATGCTGTGATGCCCTTTTCCCAGTCTCTGGAGAATTAAGTGTGGTACACCTAAAGTAGAACTATTCCTCCTCCTGCCCCTGCCCTTAAAATATTTTGAATTTTTGTTTGATAAGGTCAGTGGAAAAGACCATGAGTGTTTGGAAAGAATTTGCATTTCTGATGAAAGAGTATTATGTTTCATGCCTTCTTTTGGCTACAACTTTCCTGGGCAGAGCTGCCAGCCAAATTTATTCCTTTTACCTTAAATCTGAAACCCATTAGGCCTACCACTAAAGATCTACACAGGCAATTTCCTTCCAGGGCTAAAGCACCTGGGTAAGTATTTCCCAGTGTCCCTTCCACTACCATTTCTGATAAAAAAATTGTGCAAGCTCTCTTCTCCCATCTCTTTGCATAGCCTTCCATCCTGTTTTGTCCTTGCCTGAGCTGTTGCTCACAATCACAGGACTTATCCCATTGAAGCTGGTGCTCGGCACAGGCTGACAGCCCTCTCTGGGAGCTGCCCATACCCAGGGAGCCTCAAAGGTCTCACCCTGACCATCCCTTCTCCGTTGCAGAGTTGTCTGCCTTAGTAATTTTAGGTTATTGTTGTTGAAAGAATACAGGGGAGGAGTGAGACCTTTCCTTTCTGGGTTTCAACCTCCAACAGGGAAAGACCAGACCAGAGTGTTAAATCATTGAAGAGGAAAAATTTTAGAGGTTCTCATTAATAACGATGCTAATTATAATAGCAGAATTTGGGGAAGCTCTGAAGATAGTTTAATTTAGTATTATGAGTGAAGAGCTCAGAAAAACCTGTCTTTCCATAGTACTCAATATGGTTAAAACCCTTCCATTTTGAAGTTACTTATTTTTCTGTTAGAAACGGAGATAACGCTGGAATAATATTATTTCTGCTTTTTCCTGTTAGGGGGTCTGTGATTCCAGAGAGTTTCATAAGGAGGTTGTGATTAAGTTGATGATAAGATACAGTGTAATTAAAAATCCTGTCACTCCATCAGAACAAGAGGTTCCCTCCAAAAGTGCTGTGTTTATACTTCTAAAAGCATTTATTTTACAATGCATTTCTTGTTCTGTCAGACATTTGGCAATATTTTACATTTAGAAGTCAAACACCATGGTATAGAGTCTAAATTCTTTGTCTGAAAGTCTTTTTGTTCTCAACCGTCAGAGAATATAAAAAAATCAGCTGTGGTATTTTCAGTCATCTCATATTTCAAATGCCTTTTACTCAGTTCTTTTACGACCAGTTGCTTGACAACATATAGATATAGTTACTTCATGTGAACAATGCCCCTGTGCAATTGGTGCTGGTATGTATTTTTCAGGGCATATGTCGATATACAGTAGTTCCCAGCCAAGTGAGTTTTTTGAAAGGGCTTTGCTGCAGCACATTTTTACATGGTGAAGTGATGTTTTCATTGAAACCCTTCCATGACATCCTCTCTTGGTTGCATCTATTTTAAGATCCAAGTTTTAATAATCTGAAGTACACTAGGCCCTAGTGGTGCAGCATTTTAATGTTTAAAGCATCTTTTACATGATGTTATCATGCTGTTACAATAAAAACAAAAGCAAGCAAAAAAAAAACAAAACAAAACAAAAAAAAAAAAAAAACCACCACAAAAAAATCCAAAAAGAACAAATAAAAAAAACCCAACCCAAACCATTCAAGAAATTATAAAAGCCTCTTTTGCTAAAAAGGCTTTATTGGTGAAAGGGGAAATGAGAACATTAAGAAAGAAAAATAAAAAAGTGTCATCAGAAATACTAAAAACCTTTTTAGGTTCACTTTCACTTTGTATGATAAAATAAATGGTACACTTTCCAGAAAGTATTTCTTTGAAAAGTTATTATATTCTATGGGAGTTTGAAGTCATCTTTTAGAAAAAAATTATAGCCTTGCTATATGCCATATGATAATTGTGAGGAGCCTATAGAAAGTATATGATTACATGGTAAATGCTACCTTTTTTTGTACTAATTTCTACAAAATCCCACTTAATTTCTGTAGAACTCCAGCAATTTTATGCTTACTGTATTCCTTTTTCATGAGGAATTTGAGATTATTGTTTTAACCTTTTTCCCCCCACTGAGTGGACAATAATATAAGTGAGAATGACTGTGGGTTGGGTTTTTTTTTTTTAATTTTGTATTGTCAGCTCCATCTGCAATTTTTACCCATTTCATAAAAGGGATTAGTCATGAGTACATTAAAATAGAAATAAGCACATTAGTCTGGAGAAGTTTGAGCATGCTGCCTTTCTGAGTAGTGACTGTTTATTTTTTTTTGGCTATTTCCAAAAAATGGCAGAATTATTGTAAGAGGAACTAAATCTGGAAAACCCCAAATGCAACCATTACTGTAAATTTGCTAGTCTTCAGGTCCTGGTCTGTTATTTGAAATTTAAGGATTTCTGTCACTGACAAGCATCTTTGCTTGTCAGGTAAATTCTCTCCATCAGAAGAGGAAGGGTTTAAGCCTTTGCATGTGTTTCTAAATTTGCTCGCCCACTGACTTTTGGTTCATTAGCATCAGGTACCTGGGGATTCCTTCTGTGGCTCCTAGTACAAGAGAGCAAGCCTTTTGCATTTTGTCTGTTCCATGTTGGGAATAGTCATGGGAGTGAATAAAAGCAGTACAGTACAAAATTGATAGGCTCAGTAAAACCATATATAGCTTTCATAGTAGTTCTGGCGTGATTACAGGTAGGATAATCCATCATACTTCTATTTTAGTGAATAATTTAAGGTAAGTTACTAAGACTATTTGTGTGGCAATAAAGAGGATCTCAGAAAATGTGTTGTATTAAGGGAGTTGTGCAGCCATTTTCAGTGCTGATCCTAAGAAGTTGGGTTTTTTCCTAATACATCAAATATAGTTTAGTGGGTCACCAAACAGTAGATTTATACAAAGAAGAAACTAGTTGATGGCAAACACAGAGAACTGATATGTTTTCAAGAAAGACTAGCTGCACTTGCAAGTGATGATAGATGTGTGTGAAATATTATCCTGATTAAAAATGCATGTGTGAAACTGCTTCGAAAAAAGTGCTGTGTCTGACAACATGTTCAGAGCTCCTTTATGTGAGAAGCACAGGGCAATGTAACAGCCCTTGAGCCATTCACTTTCTCTTCATCACTTGCTCAGCTCATTGTTCCAAAGTTTTCAGCAGTTGTAATGCCAAAGTTATGAATGCAGAAAGCAGCATGAAGAATTGTAAGGGACTTGCGCTGGAAGTAGAGATTTTGAAAATACACCCAAACCAGAGTAATGCTCACATATGTCCAGCCTCTGCTTTTGTGTATGATAAGGAGTGCCACGTTTGGTATCAGAGGACAGACATGGTCACTTGGCTACTTCTATGACCTGCCAGGTGTTAAAATCCTCACATGTGGGTTTTTTTGCTAGCTTGTAACATCTGCGTTGGAAATGTTTATCAAAGTTAAAGCAGCGGAAACTGATAATGAGTATTTGCTTTTAGGGCCAAATGAAGCTTCAGTCAAAGGGGCTGAGTGGCAGCTGAGTGACAATCCTGACTCTGTACAAGTAGGATGTTGGCACAAATAGCAACCACACAGGAAATGGGGTGGTCTCTGCTGTTTACAGAGCCAGATCCTGCAACTATTTATACATATGCACGTTTTTGCTTTTCTAGGACATCTTTACTCTTGATTTTCCAAGGCTGCTGCTTGTATTTTGTTTGCAGGAGCTCTTGCAAGTAGCAATTAGTCGACTGAACTATGAGGTTGCTGAGAAGCTATTTATGTGTTTTTCCCTAACTGCTTCTGACTTCATTGACTGTGGACTTTCTGCATCCCTGGTTTTCCCTTAAAAAGGCTCATAACTGCAAGTAAGGATTCATGGTTGCTTTGGTAAAGTGCTCCCTCTAAGACGAAGACTGCAGGACAGCCAGGCTGGGGTGGGTAATGCTTAAAAGCTGCATTTTTGTGGAACTGTGCTCTTACAGGCACCTTTAGTGTTGAGGTAAAAACCTGGAGCTGTGCCATGTCAAATGAAGCCTGGGGAAGAGCTATGAGTTCGAGAGGCATTCCCTTCCTCTCCCTCTCCCTTGCTTGCCATTATAAAAGGCCAGGGCCCACTCAGCTGTGCAGCCTGTGACATTTGAGATTCGCTGCTTTGCCCCTTCCTCACGCCTTGGAGGCAGCTTCGCATCCGACTGCGTACGTGAGAGGGTTTAGTGCAGCGCTCGGTCCAACACCTGCAGCAGCCATTGAGGTGGAAAGAAGTCACCTGTGGGAATGTGGAAGGAAGAAAAGGGGTGTCAGCCCCTTTTGCAGCATGTGAGCTATTAAAGTGGCATTTGGAGCCATTTTAGAGGTATCCAGATGCCTACAGGTGCTGATAGGCACCCAAAGGGATTTTCCAAAGCTCACACTTTTAAAGGTATTTACGCATTAATCCAACTTTGGAACGTCTAATTCTCAATTTCAAAAGTGCCTAAGGGCCAGATTCTTAAAGATCTTTAGGTAGCGGGCTCCCCTTGAAATCAAACAAAAGTTACAACAAATGATCTTATTTCCCAGGACAGTATTCTTAAAGAAGAATATTAATGCATAAAGACCCAATTGATCTGAATTGGGAGGATATCCACAAGTTACTGTACATGTCAGCTTTACTCAGAAACCATGTCTTAAAAGATTCATTCTCAGATAAAGATCTGCTAGCTCTTTAGTAATCTGGCATGATGACAACTGCCTGTTAAGTTTGTAACTCAAAATAACTCAACATTCATTATGTGCTTTTTATATATAATTTTTGTGAATTATAGAGGTTATGAGTGGGCAATGGCTATGAGCCAGGATGAATATAGTGTGTATTTCAGGCAGGTATTGCACAGCCTTCATGCTTAGCATATTATTTCCTCTGTTATGACAATGTTTTCCCCACAACTTGAGGTTACAAACTTGATGCTGGTTTTATACGTATAAGTACGTATATGGTCAACTCTTGAGTGATCCTCTAGACCTTTTCACTTTGCATGCAACCTGAATTTTGAACACAGGCCTCAGAGAGGAAAAATAATGCCCAGATTAAACATGCAATTTCAATCTTTTTTTCTTTTCCTCTCCTTTGAAATTTAATTATATGCAAGTATTTCCATTTTAGGCTAATGCTTATAGAAGTAAATATTTCTGTGCACAGTAAACCATGTATTTATATTTGCTTATTATATTTAGCCCTTTACCGAGGGCACTGAGATCTGGCAAACTCTCACTGTGCAAAGAGATTTCAGTAAAGTTCCTGAGCTGTGAGGAAATGGAGCTGTGTGGTGAACCCACCGTGCTCTTCCTGCTGTTCCTCCTGCTCTGACAACTTGCAGAAGAGAAACTGAGTCAGCAAGTTAAGAAACTGAGGCACAGGAGCAAATTAAATCCCTTACCTTGACATTAGAGCTGAGCTGGAAATACAGTTCAGCCACATGTTTAGGAGCAGGGGGCTGCACCTGCCCCCTCCTGCTGCAGATGCCGCTGGCGCCCGCTCTGCTTCCCCTGCACACAGGTACGAATGTCCCACATGTGATGTGGCAGAGAAAAGGCAGGTGGGCAATGTTCGGCAAAATTCCAAAAAAAGCCAGATCTAGCAGCTGGTATTCGCAGGAGGGATCATGTGCAGGATCAGTCTCTGAAAGAGGGCTGAGGAAATTCAGTACAAGCATTATTGCTTTCTTGATCTGCATGAAGAACAAGTAGCTGTAAATATCAGAGAGGAAAGGTATATCTTGCTTGCTTTTTCCTGCTGTCTCCTGTCACTGCTGGAGGGAGCTAGTTTGCCATAACTTATACAATTACCAATAGTCTTTTTTAATTTGACATTTTAAGAGCTGTGTTGGGCAGAGGATAATTAATAGCACTTACTTGCTTTGAAGTTGAGCTTTAAATTATATATAGCATAATTATGTCTAAAGCCTCTAACTCACTACTTACCCTAGTAGATATTTCATCTGTGTTTTACTGTAACACAGCTCCTTCTCTACATCAGCACTAATTCTTTACCTGGACTACTTAAGCTCAGAAACATTGATTACATATTGTGATTTTCCTGCAATAACCTTAATTAATTCCTGATGTCTCTATGTTGTTTCAATTATTTTAGTTTCAGCTCAATATAAGAACAAATAAAATGGTGGATGAAATTTCATAACAAAATTTGTTGCAGGTAAAAACCAATGAATAAAAATTACTGTCTTCAAGACCCAAACCCACCAACCTTCTAAAACCTTTAAGACCCTGAATATTTTTTCTAATCCCTGGGTGCCTTTTAACAACTGAAACTATTTTTTATTTTTTATAAAATTGTCAATGGCTTTTCTTCAGATTTATTGTGGCTTCTGTTTAGCTTCAATAGTTGACTTCTGTGTTGGAGCAATATATGCACTAATACTTCTGTATGTGATTGCTTTTTTTTCTATTATCCTGATAACAGACAAAATAAAGATGTAAAAATGAAGACTGTACTTGTATAACCTACATGGAAAATTGTACAGTTGGGGTTCTTTATTCATTGCACACACACTCACACTATCTGCTTTCCAATAAATATGCAGACATTAGTGACAATGAAATCTTGCTTATCCTTAGTATTCTGCAAATATTAATTTGCAATTAATTGTCTTACCAGGTTACATCTATATTAGTATATGTTTCCCTTCAAATTCTAAAGAGAGTAGAGTCTCTAATTTATTTCCCATCCTGCAGTTGATGTAAGCAGGGTTTTAATGCTGGTGATCTCTTTCTTAGTTACAAATACACACTCAGAGTGCTTTGAGATTTATGTAAGAACCTGGAATTCAGACATGGGGTTTTGCACTGCTTCTTCAGTTAAGATTAATTAGCAATTATTATTAATAAAATTCGCAGTGTGAATAAAGTGTTGTCTTTCTAGTCTCTCTTGCAGCCTCTTTTATTTGGACTTCAATATTGACATGGCTGTGAACAGCGAAGGATGCTGTTGCTACCGCAGTCACAAAAATTTATATTAAGGAAAGACAGATGGTTGCTTAATATTAAGCAAGGGGCAAATTGCAGTCTTGATTTAATTTTGGTTTAGGTGATTTTAGGAGTAGGGAGGGAAACCAGTGACTGCAGAAAACACAAATGTACTTTTAAATATTTTAAATTTCTAATGAGCTTCAGCTTCTCAACTGAGTTTAAAATGAGCAAGCCTTTCACTATGCTCTAGATAATGAAGCTTGAGAACAGTGTTTACTAGAAAGATGCCGTGCTATCTGATGCAGCATTTTCTAGCATAATTAAAATAAACCGCCCTAATAATGGAAAATATCAGGTGATACAAAAATGCTGCCATAAACTTTTGCTTTTTGCTGACAGAGAGTTGAAAAAGTAAATGAGTATAGTGTTTAGATGGATAAAAGCAATGTAACATTAAAAGTCACGTGAGCCGTGTGATTTTCTTGAGAATAAAGCCTTGCGTCATTTGGGTTTTTTTAAATATTTGGACCTGAGAAGTTTGTCCAGAAGAGCTGAAGGATTCACCCCTGCATTTTAATGGAGAAAAAGTAATTTCCCACTGTCAAGTTGCACACAGCAGACTTTCTCTTGAATGGTGATATGAGCTGGCTTTGGAGGCCAGCAGCTCCTAGGAAAAGGCTGTGTCGATGCTCGAGGTCAGATAGGCTGTCATGGGAGAGGGGCTAAGAGGGAGCTGTGTGGGGGCATGTAATTCTTGTGAGCATTTGCTTCTGCAGGAGAGAAGCTTGGACAGTTCTGGGCACATAGCAAATAAGGATTAGACAAATTACCCTTTGCTTCTGATTGACCTTTCCAATATGTGCTATACATAGGGAGGTTGTATGCTTTAAATGGCTCATAATACTGATTGCTTATACAATAAATAAATTTTCCAAGGAAATGTATTTCTTCTTAACCCTGACCAATGGCTACAGAGAATGATAACATGCCTACTGGCCTATAGTCCTTAGTTAAATCATCAGTTTGTTAACTGCTGTTTGCAACCTAAACCCTCCCTCTGGAATGGACTTCTTTAAAGCAAAATGAAATAAAATAAAGGTAAGTAAAAGTAAATAGATTTTCCTATTGAAAGTTATTACTTCAGGAATGAAGAAGATGGATATTGATCCGCACCATCCTTTGCCATTACAGTCAGGTTCACATAGATAGCTCAGACACTTTATTCTAAGCAAACAGCCATTTTCTCTTCTGACTTGGAGTCCAGTGAGAATTGAAAAAAGTAAAAGATTTGTAAAAACATTTTTCTGTCCTTCTTACAGGGACAATTTATGTTGAAGTAACAGTTTCTGAGATACTTGCACCTGTTATTGATTTATTTCTTCTTTGTCATGAACAAACTCCTGTTTTATAATACAGTTACCCTTGTCTGCTGCCCTAAGGTAGTTATTCAGAAATAGTTTTACTACCAAAAAAGTCCCAAAAGACTCCAAAAGATAAAAAAGCATTCTGAATAAAGGAATGGCAGTTTGTCTATATGCTGGGGTTTTTTTGCATCTTATATGGCCCATCTCAGTAAATTTAGTGTTTGTTTCCAGTAGTAGTAAAGAGTATGACATGTCGTGCAATCATCATAACCCTGCATATGATGGTGGGAATCTATAAGGTCCTTTTCCAGCTTGAAAAATGACCTTGTGAGTCTGTGGAATGAAATAAAATTGAGAAAGTGAAACAAAAACTGTAATTTTAAAGTCAATAAAAACAACAATTTCTAGATACTGCAATCTGAAGTGCATGTGTGCCTTTCAGAAAAAAATATGTTGGGTCTGTTAAGGAATTGGAAGTGAATGTAGGGTGGAAAAATAAGCATCTTTCACATATTAATACACATGTAGGCATGCACAATTGTGTGCTTGTTTGAATATAATATTTCCATTATTCCTCTACAGTGTACTATTTTATAGTTAGAGATTAATGTGAGACCTCTGCCTTCTTGACTTCAACTGATTACTACAGAGGATTTCTTCTGTTTTTACTTTGTATCACATCTTCTGACATTTTAGTGAATAATACTTGACAGCTATGAACATCTGCAAAAGTTATTGTTATCATAACTTGAGCTCAGCAGAGCTACTGTCACTGATGCTTAGGGGAGATCGCATTGCAAAAAAGATGGGGAGTGTGTTTGCATTCTTTTTTTGAATTTTTCCTGAATTTGCATTAAAAACATTTTATTAATGTAGTTTTTCACCAGTGAAGACATGTCTCTTTTATATTTAAAAAGAATGGATTTAACACTTATGTTGCTTGACCATAAGTTTGCAGTTTAGCCAGGCTGCCTGATGAAGTTTTCTTTCATAGAAGATTTTTACACGTGGAATCTTTCATATAAGGTTTTTATCATGGAATGACTAGGTTTGTTTGTTTTTTGGTGTTATATTCCCCTTTCCCTTTTCCTCACTATTTTTTCAGTCTACTGGGCAAAGAGCTATTTGTGGGCTAAGAGTCTCAAAGCAGATTTAAATAGTACAGACTTGTGAGTTATTTGTGTTAAAATAATTCCACTTCGTCCGATTGCTTATTCAGTATGCACCCGAGGAAACTGTTAGAGTCTCCTTGAAGACAGCAATGGAGACAGCAAATGCAGATGGTCATTTATGTGCATATTACAGTATAAATCACAAAGATTAAGAGCAGTCATTTTTGGGAGCACTGCAATTTTGCAACCAAAAGCACTTAAATAATTACCTTTTTAAGCAACTTTTATTGACTGTGTAGGAGGATAAAAAGTAATCTTACTTGTTTTAAATGGCATAAAGCAACCAAATGCCATTAACAGAGTGTTACATTTCTTATTTCACTCAGATTGCTGAAGCTTACCAGCAAGAGATAAAAAATGTATAAATTCAGGAGCACTGGCTAGCAATATCCCAAGCCATTGTCAGTGGACTCCTACTTTCCCCTGCCAAAATATGTGGAAGCATGCATGGATTGTGCTAGATTAGTACGAAGGGCTTGTTTCCGTGGCATTAGCCAGGTATCTTAGCAACAGGATCATACCAGATTCTCGCAGTGCTCTGTGGTGGTGCATGTAATATCCTGGACATAATCTGTCTTTTAATTTTCTTTGGATTGTAGTGATATTACAGATACATGTGTTCAGTTATAGATCTTTATTTAATAAGAAGAATGCTTTAGCTGAAGATTTGTACTATGTCAGAAGTGGGCAACTCACAATAATGTTACTGGAGGTTTAGCCCAGGTACAGCCTTGTCTTGCATTTCAGATTGACAGGAAAAACTTACTCCCTTCATTAAGATGTGCCTCGTAGTTCATATCTTTATGCTATGGAGACAGGGATGCTGCCAGAATTCATAATAATGAGAACGTTATTTAATGTCAGATAGAATGCAAATTGCTTGTACAATTGAAATGTCATCTAAAACATGCCACCGTATGCAACACCACTTTATTATAAGTCACTGAGAGCAATATCTTAAATTTGGAATTGCACTAATCCTTCATCTGCTTTTGTTTACCTTTCATCTATAATAGAGATGTCGAATTTCCTCCAAACTGCATTTGCATGTTTTAACTGCTTGCACACACAGCTGAAAATGTGTGGGAGAGACATGAACAAGAACTCGCTTTTGATTTTCATCATTTTTTGCTTGTTTGTTCAGAGCAAATTAATAGGAAAAGATAGCTTTCAAACACAAGACACAATGCCATGTCAACCCTTTTTAAAAAATAAGCTGAAGCTCTGACGAGAACATTTTTTGATTTAAAGTATGAATTGTAAAACAAATTTGATTGTATTGATTAGATTGTAATTGATTTTCTTGGTAATTTAGTTCCGTACAGTAGTTAGTTTCATATAATTGAAACAATAACAATAACTTCACAAGATTAGCTTGCTTCACAGTAAGATGACATTTAATGTATTTAAGATTTTTGGCATACTTTTCCCTGAAAAAGATACCCAGAACAATTACTTTGTAAATGCAATATATGCCAGTGTGGAAAATACAGTTAGTGCACCAGGCAGGGCTGCACAACTTGGTTGATAAATATCAGTCCAAGCAGGAACCCTTTTAATTGGAAAGGTCACTTTTGAAATATTTGAAACAAAACCACGGTGACATCTTCCCTCTCCTACTCTGCTCTGGCAACCTTTCTTCCTATGCTTCCATGTGAGTCTCTTGAACAGCAGGGGAGGTGAGAGGGGGAAAATGGAGTCCTGCTTCCCTTTCTAAAGTGTGCCTACTGAGGTGCCACTACACTGCCCTTCTGGACACCTCTGCAAGTGCAACAACTGCTTGCTTTTTTTCTCTTGACAGTGACTGGAGCCAGGGAGTCCCATACTGAACACTCTGTGAATCTGATTTTAAAGGAAAAAAATTGAGTGGCTGGGGTTCTCTGAAGGTGCTGAACAGCCCCAGAGTTGGCAGGCCTTTGCACTGAAGCCAGCTGCCGCTTCTCTTTCTGGTTGCCTTGTGGTCAAGGAAGAAAGAGGATGCTGGGGACAGCTGTCAGATTAAGGAGCTTCAGGTTTGCCAGGTGTGCTAAAAGTTTTAGCTTTTGACTTATTTAGTCTAAGTCTAAGGAAATGTTGGAAACGTTGTTTCAAAAATATTCACCTTGAAGAATAATAGAAGCTCTTTAAAGCTGAAAATCTATTCTTTTAGGAAGTACTTCTTGCCAGAATTGTGCAATATTACTTAAATGCAGTCTTATTTTCCTGGACAAAAAGGATAACAAGAGAAAGGCAAGGAATAATGTATTTTCTGTCTGGAGGTTCATCTTCCAAGTCCAAAATTACCATGGCAAAATCTGTTCTATTGTATCCATATGCTTTACTTCAGAGCCAGATCTCATTTTGAAGATGCACCTCGGTTCGCAAGGAATTTAATTTTATCAAACAAATTCATTTAGAAATTGTCTAGATTTCTCATTCAATGAGTGGTACAATGCCATGCTCATCCCTCGGACATTCAGCCCTTGCTCCTGCATCTCTTCTGTTCCTTTTCTCTTCCTCAGAGATTGGCTGAAACATTTACTAACAGAAACAGCTAGTTGTTAGGTGAAGACAGGGAAGAACTTGTTTGCATTTGCTGTGTAATTCGTCAGCCACATTTCCCACTATGGGACTTCTGACCCTTGTTTTACGATTAAGAAAAAAATGTGACCAGTTGTTTCAGCAGGAAACATGGTGTCCAAAGAAGCTATGTCTCAGATGCAAAGAGCACTTTGATATTTCAATTGTGATAGCATTTGTTACAGAGAGCACATAAATTGTCTGCAGTTTTGCTTCAAGTGGAATAGAGAATATTCAAGTATGACTGGGTACTTAGTAAGGTTTGCCTGACATCTTAAACGCATGTGGGACCACTTGTCCTGGCTGGAAGCGCTCCCATACATATACTACTGTGGAGAAATTTACAAATTAGTTACATATCTTTCTCTTTGTGCTTCAAAGTTCTTGGAAGATAAATGCAGCACTTAAAATGTTGGTAGAACAAAGTTTTATCATCATCTAAATGGAGCGATGGCATGAAGCCTTGAACACATGACCCAGTGGCCTAAAGCAGCACTCTGAGTGCCTCAGAAAGGGCATATGCAGTGCAAGGCTGGACTTCATAATTTGATATATTAATTCTGCTTTAATGTAGATACATGAGACTACAGCCTGTAGGGTTTAGTTGTTCGGGGTTGGGTTTTTCCATGTGTATAAGTTTTTAAATTTTCAGTTAGAGCTGATGCTCCTCTCAAGAAAACAGTGCTACCTTCTTTATTTAACTGGTTCATGGATTTCTGACCATGCTTGCTTGGGAATTAAAGAAATGAGCCAGGTGAAAAAAACTGTATTCATACACAGAGCTTCAAAATTTTTTGTTGGTTTATTTCTTTCATCTGACTTAAGGCCGTTTCTGTTGTAATTTTTTTTCTCTTTCCTATCACAAATGATTTCTAAGCTATTCAAAATGTATGAAAGACTTTGTTTTTGCTTCCCTGTTATAGATGCATCACTGCTGTGGAGCCCTTTCACATGAGTCTCGTTACAAACCCAAACTGACTCTTTATTTAAATCCTAATTGTATTTGTGGCCTAGAGCTGTCAGCCAATCTTACTCTTCTATGCTAGACACTAAGCAAACATATAAGCTAATGATGGCCTCCACTCTTAAGAGCTTAAAATCTTTAAAAGACAAGACCTCCCAGATAGATAAGACAAATAAATGGGCCAGGTAACAAAACTCAAACTCACATGTGCCTTCGCTGCTTTTCATCTTCAATTTTGTGGATTTTCTTTTTTTTAGTGTAAGTAGGAGAGATGTTCAGGGCTGCCTGTCCTTGAAGAAATTCATACCCAGAGATTTGCTAATGAATTAGTATCTTAGTTTCTCAGCCCCTTTTCATGGGGAACTGACTGAAAAATGGATTTACACTGAATTTTTTGTACCTGTTTTTAGGAGGATTGTGTTAATTTACTGACTTTGAGAGCTTAATAGCTTTGTTTGTTTTATTGGAACCCTTAAAAATATTCTTTTCCTTTTTCATTGATCTCTCTCTATAGCTATCATAAGCCTGAAATTTTTTCCTTAAGGCAACTTGATTTCTTCAAGTATGATTTCTTCCTTCAAAGTGGTATTCACAGATGTTGTTTCACATTATTCTAGGCTGAGTTACTCTTGTATTTGATAACTCTCAGGGAGAGTTATCAGAGAAATGTTAGAAAAATTAGAATTATTACATGTGCCTGCAGCACAGATGCTAATGCCCTTTTCAGCTGATACCTGAGCTCAACAGCCTGGTCTGAGGTACTTCAAGGGTGAAATGTGATAAATTTAACAAAGTTGAGAGGCACTATAAAACAATTTGGAATGTGAAGAGAAAAATGCTATAGCTGTAAAAAAGTACAAGAAAATTAACTTCTGAGAGACATAACTTTTGAGCTTTCAGTTGCCTGTTTTTCAGGGCCCTTTTGCATAAATTTGTTTACCACATTCTAAAGGCTAGGGATTTCCAGATGATGGCAGAAAACATATAAGCAACCTTCTGAATGCAGTGAGGTGAAGGGGAAAAAAAGCTCTTAATTGAATTTAATCAGAATGGTATGCCTACTCTTATTAATCAGGCTGCAGAGATGACTATTTCAATTTGCTATTCTAAAGATTTTTTAATTATTTCTTTCTGTTAATCATCATCTTTGGGCTTATAGCACCTGACTTTTATGTAACAGAAATGGCAGACCTTTTAGTTTGCAATCAGGCAACTGATTTTTACAGTTGCATTCTAAAAGTTTATAATTTGGTCTTGAAGTATCCACTGTATTCCTAATGAGGAAAGATAACATTACTTTGTATCTGAGTAAAAAGAAATATTTATGCAAGATTAATTAATTTCTTTGGTAAATGGCATTTGGTAAATGCCCTTCACAGTGTGTACAGCTGATTTTAATTTTTATTAGCGATTTGCAATTTATCATCAATGAAACGCTCTTTTGTTTCATTTAATCTCAACTACCCAAAGGTCTGTTAACACTGGCATGCAGCACTCTGGCTCCTTTCAGGGGAAGAAGCAGATTCAGTGCAGGGGATTTAGTTCTTGCATGTTGACAGCACTTTGGGTGGGGCATAAAAAGGCAGGAAGAACTTAAATGGTAATAAATTGGCTCTTAGGTGGAAGTTGAGTCAAATGTTTAGACTTGAGTGTGGAAGACTTGGTTAATGAGAAAAGAGGGACCAGAAAACTCGTGACCTCTCATTTTCCACCAAACCATTGCCCAAACCCCAATTAAGAAAGAGAGAATACAGTTACACTGGAATTCTACTCTTAGGCCCATGTTTGTTACTGGGTTTAATTTGAAAATTCACACTTATGAAGACTGTAGGAGTGTGTAACTTTTTCATAATATGCATCATTAAGGTTATTGGTTTTAAATTTAACTTTGTTTTTGTTAGCTGGAGCCATTCATCTTAGCTAAATTCCATCACCTGTTACTGTCTACACTGGACTAGTATCAAAGCTGGATTTTTTCCTCATGAATTATTAACGAACTTCTGAGTGACAATTTGACTGCTTGGGAATCTTTTCTTACTGGCTTCCTGAAATGTTCAAAACACATTATCACTAAATGCAGAAACATGACTCATTCTTGATCACAAGATGAGCTGTCACAAAACGTATGCAAAGATTCAGCCTATGGAGACAGCTCAGCCTTTTCTTGGGAAATGAACTGGAGTGATCCTTATGAGCTATGGGGCCATGGAATGGAGTAGGTAACTAATTTTGCCATATGTCTGGTCTTAAACTGGCTCCATCAAACTAGGCTTAGCATGCCTGCAGAGGGAGCTTAGCCCATTTATCTGAACTATGTGAAATAAAAAATACTATATTTGTTTGCTCAATGCTCTGTTAACTCAGATTGTTAAATAGTGGTTCCTTTGAAGATGCTTCCTTATTTTGAAAAAGATGCTTTTACACATGGAGGCTGATGATAAAAAAACTGAAGTAATTTGTTTGACACACTGGAGTCAGTGAATATCATTATAAAGTAATACTACTACCAGTATCTGTTGGACTTTGTAAATCAATGTTCATTTTTACCAAATACTGTTCAACAAATACCAACCCCAGAAGAGGTGACCCTTTTAATTCCTTAGTATAGGCTACGGTTCAGTTTGATTTACGGAAGACCAGTAGTCTATTTATAAAAGATGTATCTGCAAGATGCCCTTTATGAGAAACTTGGCTTTTGGGACACATTAATTCTAAGTGCAGATGCAACTTTCATGTTTTATAATATAGCCCTGACAGCTGTAATTTCAGATTAAAGATTTTTCATTCACATTCCCATCCTGATTGCACTGCATGGTCCTTATATTACCTTATTGTCAATAGCAAGTGTTCATCCTATTGGGAGTCATTTAATAACCAGCTGCCATTTAAAGTGTAGACAGAACATTTGTCTCAGCCAGCTCATCTCAAGTGTAGTTTCTCTGCATGAGGAGCTGGGACTTCTTCAGGAAAAACAACAGCTGGACCTCACTATTGTTCCTTGCCTCTTCTTTTGTAGTGTCAAGTTAAAACAAATATGGATACTTTTTGTGAATTTTCTGAGTGCATTTGTGGCACTGGTTTGTTTACTTATTTATTTTTCAGGAATGAAGTATTCTTTCTATGAAATACATTTGTCCTTTCTTATGCCAGACAGATCTGCAGGGTTCATTTGGTGTCATTTAAAGATATTTGCTGAAAGTTAAGCAACAGAAAGATTCTAGGTTTTGTGCCACTCCACACAACTTCTGCCTTCGTACATCGTTATTTTTGCTATAGCAAGCTACTCCACTTTCGAAGTATTTTAAAGCCCGTTTTAAAACAATAGTTTAAGGGTATCACTTTATTTTCAGATGTGATTTTCCAACCAAAGTCATTGGGAAATAAGTATAACTGGTATATATGAAAATGAATTCATGACTGTTAACGATTTTTTTTTTAGAACCTACCTTTTAAATTTCCTTAACTTGACAGCTGGGGATTATCCTTTGTGGCAGTGATCTGTAACAAAAAAGAGGGGGAGGAAAGGCTTCAGAAAAAAAAAATTGACTCTTTCATGGCTAATTAAACTGGAATACAGATCAATCAGCAGAAATAGCTGATGAATTTATTATGTCTGTGCAAGTTTACTGTATCCTAATGTGCTTGATGTTCACTAAAATTACTATTCCCATCATCTTATAGGGTAATCGTTTACCTTAAGCTTTACCTTTATCTATAATATTGATCTGAGACTCTCGAGCAAGTAATGGAAGTTTGGGTTTATGTGAGTGTGCAGGTTATAAACACTAGAGCCATGACAACTGGAAAACCTGTCCTGGTGATTAAACCCTTTATTTTTCTTTTCAGATCAAGTTCTCTAGGTCCCCCAGGCTTGTAAACCTATGGGTTAGCTTAATTAAGTTAATGGAAGGGTGGATGAAGAGGTGTAACCACTGGGAAGCTCTTTCAACCTAGTTTCTATAAACATTTTACCATGTAACATTTGTCCACGTATCATTGTACACTGTGTCTTGCAAACACTTCTGTTGGTGTACTCAAACATACAGGAGTTTGAATGCATTATAAATGTTACTTGGAAAAGTATGCAGGAGCCAGGAGTTATAGAGAGAAATATATACCACAATTTTGAAAATTAGTTTGGAAATTTGAGTGCTTTTACTCAGCTATATTCAACATCTGAATGCTGTGGTCATGTTGCTGCTGACATGTAGTTTGTTGTTTGGTTAACTATCATGACAGACTTCCCCTCATGTCCTCCCCTCGTTTCTGAGGTGATGATTGGGGCTCATCTGAAGTGTTACAAACATGCCTGGCAGTGGATTCAAAACTTTTAGGGTCTTTAGAAGAAAGTGATGCATGTACTGTATAACTCCATTGATTCACGTAGGAAGAATTTTGTTACTGTATTAGTAAGATAAATACAACATGTGATGGGCATCTTTCGTGAATTATTTCCTGTTATTTATTTTGAAAAATGACTAATAAAATGTACATATTCATTTCCATTGCCCTATCTAACAGCTTCCCCTTCCCTTTTGCCAAATACTTAGCTGCTCTAGAGATTGGTTAAGTAGTCATCCTTCAACAACTGTTTTACAGCTCACCTCAGACCCACAAGATAAGGAACTCAATTCACCCCCTGAGCTCAAGCTCAAGTTAATTTCTGCCAGGCTACTGAGACTCTCCTTTCCATTCAACCCCTGGTTCCAAGGAATGGAGCAACATTTGGACTAGTGTCCAAGTCACGTGTTACTTGAGCAAAGAATGAGATCAGCTACTTGCAGTGTACGTCTTCCGACTGCAAATATGTATGAATAATAAATTATATTGTCTTTGTTAACAAAGGGTCAGAAGCGAATCCAGTCTCCAAACAGAGCAGTCACTAGGCTGTGTGCAAAGGGTATGCAGAGGAGGAAGCAATCTTTCCCCCTGTCTAGGAGAGGGGGATTCACTCTAGTGTGCCGCTAAGGTGGTAACAACGTACAGGGTGGATTTCAGACTTTCTTGGATCTTCTCCCTAAACCTTTCCCAACATCTCATTCTTTTCTATAAACTGTAGGATTTGCCCAAATCCCTTCCACAGTCTGCCAGTCCTGGATGCAAAATTTGGTGATTCCAGTTCACTTAGTACATGTTAGAGCAAAGTGTTGAAGGGCTGGAGAACAATAACAAACATCTGCATAAAGCTGGATAATGCTTAGTTAATGAAGGTTAGCACTCTCTCTTGATAATCCCATGGAAAATGCTATATATATTGTTCATCAACAGTTACTTGCTTTTGAAAATGCAGTCATTTTGATTGAAGGCTCTTTAACAAAAAAAACCAAACCAAACTTAAATTACTGTTAATTTTAAATGATTTCATTTTCATCAGTGTTGTGGTTTTTTTTAAAAAGAAGAAAGCAATACCCAAGGCTTCCCTTCACACAAACCCCAAACTTCCAAATGTTGCTGAAACAGAAAGGGGAGAAGCCTCCTCAGCATTTCCTGTTCATCCCTCCACTGGCAGTCCTCTAGTATTTACTGTAAACAAACTATACTGTCCTCTGGAGGCTAATGGGGCTGTTGATTGGTGTTTGCTCATCACAGCAGGATCTGGTGTGTGATATCTGGTGCTCCTGTGTGTTGATGAGTGTGGGCTGCCGGTGGGAGGTACGGCCCACTGGAGGACAGGGAGGGGTCGCGGGGGCTTGTTAGCTCTTTGTGGCTGGGTGGAATGAGAGACCTTGTTTATTTAGCATTCTTAGCAAGTCCTCCAGGACCCTTGCAAAGTCTACTAAAGTAGAATTCCCCCTATTCCCATGGATCTTTGTACAAGTATCTAGCTGTTGAAAGACCAGACAAGATAGTTGCATACTTACTTAAAATAACCTTCGTGCATCTGATCAAACATCTACTCTCATCTGAAACAGCTTAGGACCTCCACAGAGGCTTATTAAACAGGTAGCAATTTAGAGTATGTCCCCATCAAAGCGTTGTGTGTAATAGTTTGTTTATATTCTCTCAGGCAATAATGCAAAAGCAGAAAGAAGATTTGCCTGACATTAGGAGCTTCAACCATGTTTAGGTTCCTAAGAACACAATTTTTAAAAAAGGTGCTATTAAATTCTTAATTAAATTACTATCACACACATATAGCAATCAGAAAATTAGGAGCCTATTTACAGACTTATGTGTCTAAATACAAGAAGCAAAGGAGATGATTTTGACTAATAAGAAAGGACAGAGAAAGGTGAGAAATAGTAATTTTCATCCCAATTTGATTTATAATTCTTTTTCACTTTCATTTTTTCTAATTTGATAGTCTGTTGTGCTACTGATAGAAAGACATAATGGGGTATTTTTGATGGCTTTTTTAGAAAGCAGTATCTGTGTTAAGAGGGAACTCAGTTGAAACCAAAGCAAGGTAGGTAGGAGCATATTAGTTTTAATGACAAGAATATTTTTGAAAATGATGGCAGCTTCTTTGTTATTTGTTTTCTCCCATCACAGAAAAGCTTTTAGTAGCAGGTAAATATCTGGGATAATCCTCCCCTCAAATTCTTTTTTGCTTGTAATTTATTTTATATGTATATATATGTGTATATATATATACACACATCGTTTCGGTCTTCTCTACATTTAGTGCTAATTTTCATGCTGCATGGATGAGAACTCTGCTCTTATCAGTGCATATGTAGGAGATGTGAAATTTTTCCTTTTCCATGACATTAAACACTGTTGAGAAGCTGCACCAGTGCAAAAATTTGCTGCTTAAAGCTGCCCTGAGCTCAAAGCTCTTATGCCAACCTCCCATTTGTCCTTACATGTGAGAATACATTGCAAAGTGGAAGCGCCTGAATGTCAACAGTCAGAATTTAATGTGACTGGTGATGTCAAGAAGAAGCAGCCCCAATAAACATCTTTTCTCTTTTGTGATGTTTATACAATGTTTTCTGTCTCATTTAAGAGTATTCATGAAGTTATGTAGACTAAATGATTTTTAAAATAAAACAACATATCTTAAACCTTGAACACATATCTAGGAAGCAACATTAAGCTGAGGGTCTGCAGGAAACAGAGAAAGTTTGTCAAGAGATTTGAAAGAGCACAAATCTACTCCTCATTTATGATCACTTCTGAGAGGGTAAACATGTTCAAGGACACTGAAGATCAATTAGAAGGAGTCACAGAAGGATTGTATGTTGCTGTGGAGATCATTATAAGTAATTTTCTAAAAATAAGACCAAGTCCTTTGTTACTTGGGTACTTTAAAAATAGAAAGAATTACCTAATGACATTTATGCCAATGTTAATACAATATATAAGACCTATTAGCAATAACAATGAAACGTGCCCTGAGGATGCAGTGCTATGTATGTCTTTTCTTGGCATTGCTCTCTCTGTAGCTGCCTTTCAGGCTGGTGTTGCATGTTACCTCTTAGATCTTGGCTAGCCCTAAATCTGTTGCAGCGTCTCCAAAAAGGAGAGTTTGAATCCCTTCTTCTCTTGTCTCCCATCTGATGGCCATGTAGCCCTCCCTTTCTCAGAGGAATTTGAGCTGATTGCACTCACTAAACTGGCAGAAAGGTAATCCCACCAAAAAGTGTCTGTGTGCTTTTGCCGGGGAAAGTGAGCTGAATTGGCTCAGCAGAGACATGCTCCTGCTGGCACATGGAAAGGGTCAGGTCAAGCCTGGAGGAGGAACAGTAGTTGAAAGTAAGAAGGGAAGGAAGATCTTCCTGTTCTGGTGTCTACAAGGTATTATGTTGTCTATAATGTGTAATTTCGTTCTCAGTTAAGCTGACAAGTTTTTTGTAGGGCTGCGCTGTGAACAAGATGATGAATGTAGGGGGCAAGCTGGGTTTGCTGTCAAAAGAGTCATTTGTGGACATGCACTCTTAGACTAGGATCTCTTTCAGCTCCTCAGCGTTCCAACTGTCTGTGTTTGGTAACGCTGGATATTCAGTTTTTCTAGATTTAATGTGGATTTCTCCCTTTTCTCTTGAGGGACACCTTGGGAAGGGAAATCTTGGACAGTTAGAAAGTGCTTGGAATTAAACAAAAGTTGTTTGACATGATATATAAAACTGAAAAGAGATTCTATGATTTTCTTACAGGTTATGTTTAAATTTCAAGCTAAGACTGCTTTATTTCTTCCTCTGAAGGAAAAAGGATTGATAGATTGCAATAAGAAAGTATCCAGCATCTTTACTTTATCTGAATATAACCTATCCATAGGCCAGATCAAAAAATATAATAAAATACTCAAATGTAATGATCAGTGTTTATGCATGTAGGACTAAAACAAAATAATAAGTAAGACAGAATCTTTTTAGCATCTGATTAGTGCCCTCACCTGCTGCTGGATGATATCAGACCTGCTAAAGTGTTTGTATGATATTTCACCCTCTAGAGGCCCATTTACCAAAAGTGGATATATGTCATCTGCAGCACTTCCCTCTCTTCCACTAGAGATAACCTCTCGCTTACTTCGTCTCACGTTAGAGCATGCTTCAGTGGCTGTTGTCCAGAGGTGCATTCACTTTACATGTTTTCCAAGACTCTAGATAATTGTTTTTATTTAAACAAAGTAAGAACATTTACATTTTCATACATAAAATGCTGAAGAACTGTCTTTTTCATCAAAGAACCTGAAATTTGTTGACATTAAAAATCATGTCATTGAGAGCAGGAATACTGAGAACATTTTTCATTCAAACATTTTGGAAAATATTCTTCAAAAGTTAAAATCAAATTCCATGCATTCAGTAAAAGTAGTTCTGGCTTTTAGCAGAAAATGTTAGCACAAATTGAAGCAAAAAAAAAAATCAGTGATGATTACAGGAAGTTTGAGGATTGTCTACCCTCAGGTATTGCCCCTTCTTTCTCCATATCAGTCCCTCCACATTAATGACTGGATACTCCTTCCTTGGCTTTAGTGGGACATTCACAACTGCCTGGACTGCTTTGCCGGGACACTTTTTGGCCTAACTGCCCTGTCAGTTACAATTAAAAGAGTTAATATGACAGTCAAAGGTCATAAATTGCTTGTGGCTAGTGTTCTCTGCTTGTCTCGCACAATGGCAACCAGGAAATTGCCCTGTCAGTTACAATTAGAGGTGTTAATATGGTGGCTAAGGGTCAAAATGCTTCAGTAGGAGGAAGGAGTTGCAGAGGACATTTGGTTTACATTAAGTGACGGTTCAGGAAAACTTTCCTTAAATGAGATGGTCACTAAATCGGGATGTATTTCAATGTGAGTAAGAGCCCTGATTAAGATTTCTACTGCATCTCTCTTACAATATTAAGTGGTGGAATTATGCACTTTCTAAAGTTTACAGAAATGTTACACTGGTGAAACAAAAGTTAATAGGTCCCATCCCATACTTTCTGGTGAAGTATTTGTAGAGATGTACTCATGATGCAGTAAAAAACAATGAAGAAAAATAACACTACTATTTATTATTGAAATTTGTGCGCACAAACGTACATGAACAAGGTACTGAATTTCGCCTTTGCAGGTGGATTTTGCCAAAAGAGCCTTGTCTTGTGTTATTGTCACTGACCTTTGCAGTGAAACTCACCTGGACTTTAGAAAGAGCAAGTCAAGCCTCATCTTTTTTTATGCTGTGATTTTCTCTCTATTTTATATCTATTTCTTCAGAAAGTGTTTTCCTACCAATTTCACTGTGGCCAGCTCCACACTTACAGATGAAATGAAGCAACTCAATAAGAATATCCATTCTCTTAACATCCCTTAGAATTCAAAGTGTAACTTACTATTTGTGGAGGGTGATTGTCCCTCAAAATGGTTTTAAATGTTACAGGTAAGAACACTACTCTTCTTCTATTTCCACTGTAAGGTGATGACACTTGTTTCCTGTGTATACAAAAGGTGAGTTTTCTAGTGTATCCACAAAACTGCTTGAGTAGCCAAGCAGTTAACTCAAGCTTGGCTCTGGTTTTGCATGGCTATTGACCAGGATTGGTGTAAAGCTAGTTCTGATGTGCCCACACAGACGTGGCAGATATCCATGATCTTTAGGGACGGGAATCTCTTTAATATCACAAATTGAGTAATTATAACCCTAGGGTGTACACAGCTGCCTTCTAAGAGCTTGATGTCTCTTTTTCCCTATTACTAAAGAGAGCCACAATAATCGACCAAAAGCATTATCAAACTAAATGGTGGAGATAAAAATCTATGGGAAACACTGATGATCTCTAATACACTGAGCTCAATGAAATACTGAATAAGAATAATAGATGAGAACCATTTAAGCTGTTGGCTCAAAAATAATTTTAGTGCAGTCAATGAATGAAGGCAGGGGGTATAAAACCTCAGAATTCTGGGCCTTCTTGGTCAAGCTGACCATGCAGAAAAATTCTTGAAGCCCTGCCAGTGAAGGACAAACCAAACAACTGAGAGAAAATAACAAGACAAGAACTTTTTTTATTACTATTCCACCCATGACCCTGGCTGGCTTTTGGTAAAACACATGTTATAGAAAGAAAGCTGATATCCCAAATATCCCTGGCTGGCCTAGTACAGTAGGGCCTGCTTTGACATTAGCAGAACTTGACTCCACAGCATTTGATGTTCTGTCCTCAAAACAGCAGAATACTACTTTGTCCCTGATGCATCTCAGAGTCTACAGGGTGTAATAGGGTAGAGAAGGCTACAGTGTCAGCTGTAGAGGCAGCTTGCCACACGACATAACTATCTGTCGATGTGGTGCCATTTTTCTTGTAGGTGAGCACCAGCAGTGCACTCATCGCCACAGCATCCATCACTAAAGGGAAGTGTATTTCTTCTTCTTGGGTAGCTGAAGAGACTGAGGAATTACTGCTTGAAAGATGGTGGATGGGGCCTGTGAAAGAACAATTAATTCAGCTTGGCTCTCAACTCGCAGGACTCGTATGTAATACATATCACACCTGTGCACATTTCTGTGCTGCCAGGTTGTTGAGATCAGTTGAGGTGGACAATGACAATGCTGTATTGCTCCTATTACATGAATTTGATGTGTTTGAAGTGGGATTCAGAACTTTATTCCAGTTAGCATTTTCAGGTGGCAAGGGTTTGGCTGAAGGTCTGGCACCGCCTGTACATATTGTCACAGTTTAGGTCCTGTTATACCGGTTTTTACACTTCTGGTTAAAAAAACAACAGCAGCAACTTTTCTGTGTGAATTCGCAAAATTTTATGAAAAAACTTCAGTCTCTAGTTCATTTTGATCTAAGCAGGGAAAACCAAGTAATTTTCAAGCCATTTCTTATTTTACAGAAATTAATATACCAAGAACAATGAGTACTGCCTTTTTATCCTTACTGTGTAAAATGCTTCTTAATTCAAAATATTTAAAAGTCTAATTTTCCAGGAATTTTTGTATGTTCTTTTAGCATGAGGCTATTCTAGGAAGACATATCCAAAAATAGGTCAAGTGTGGTATTTTGTTTTGGAAAGTCCCACACATTTGGTATTTTTAAGGAGTTTTTTGTTGTATCTATATATTCTTGAAGTAAATTAGGGAAATATCTTTTATCTAATTTAATATCCTTACATTTCCAGAGATGATAAGAATGAATATGAATGTTTCTTTAAAAAAGGCTTAATTTATAATTTCAAAGTTGTAAGATAAAATATTCACCTATTTAAAAAACTTATGAAAATGTATAATTTTTTTCATCAGTAAAATGAGAATTAAGAATGTATTTAAAAGAAAAAATAAATATAGCAAAATATCCTCCACATTGAAAACTCGAGAAAAATGGTTCTGTCTCAACAAAATTAGTCAAAAAATCTTTTATTAGAGGTAGGATAATTATTTATATGATTCACCTCCCCTAAAAGCATACTAGAAATGTGGTCTTCATTCTTGGGCTGAGAGATTGGTATGTTAATTTTCTTACTTTTGGAAGAACTCCTTCTTATGCTTCATCTCTGAAACTGAAGTGTGTGTTTCTATACCCCTTAATATGGGCATCTTATAGATGCTATGCACTTAAAAGGTAAATCAGGCCAGCAGTTATGAAAACTGTTTTGCACTATTATCTGATTTTTATAAATAATTTAAACAAATTGCAGGCCAAGCAAGGTACTGAAGAGAAACTGAGTCTGTAATTCTGGTATCACATACCAGCTGTTGACAAATCATCTATGTATGAAGATATATGGACATCAAATTTCTGTGTTAAATTTCTTCAAAGTCACGAGCACAATACATTTGCTGTCAGACTGATGTGAGGCAGAGACCAGATTTGTCCTACTTACTCCATAATACTCTGACTATTCAGCAAAATGAAGACTGTGTTCAGCCAGTTTCAATTTTATATGAGAGCATTTGCTGGTCACATTTTGAAAGAAGTATCTGTTGCATGGGTTTTCAAGTCTGGGGGTCCTTTAGTCATGCTAGATGTATTTAAGGGAATTGTTTGAAGGGCAGTGGACACAGACAGAAGAGCTTCTAGAAGACAACATTTCAATACACTAAGAAAGAAAGGAAAGGTTTGTAGCAGAAGCATAAAGATTAGATCTTACACTTCAAATTTGATGTAAAGACAAAAATAAATTCTTGAAGCATGTAAATATTAAAAATTTCCTGATTAATGAGATTCCATTCACTATTCTTTGGGTTAATGCTTTTAGTCCTATCCATGTTCATGGTGCTTATCTGTTTCATGTGAGTGCAGCCAAAAATCCATGCATTTTCCCAACTGCAAGAGCCCCACACTTCTCTGGATGTTTTTTATATGCAAAGTTGAAACAAAAAAGTCTTAATGAGACCTGATTTGTTCTCCTGTCCTCCCCTGCCCTAAGGGCAAAGGATAAAAATATGTGCATGGCAGTATACAGCTACACACAAGATAGTTTTATATTTGCAATTTTATATTTGTCTCTGAGTTCTGTGAAGATGAATTTTGTCTCAGTAAAGCCAAGTTAGCAGAAGGATATAACAAAATGTATACAAACTTCTAGTACATTGACAAGATGCTTTTAAAGGCTGGGAAATATTTTTCCTCATGTTCTACTTGGGGAGTTGAACAGAGGCTTAATATAGTCTCTGTTGTTGAGGTGCTGATAATTCGTAACTCTCAGCAGGGTTGCAGTTGTAATCATTGCCTAAAATCAGCTCATAATCAGTGTTAGAAATCACAGCACTAAACCATTGCTACTGCAAAAAATGGTTCCCTAGCTTGAATCAAGCATATTATGCTTTGAATGACCTGTTGCTCTCCTAACATCTGAAATGAGTTAGGAGAGGGTGGAAAAATGTAATACCTTGATGGCTGTCTGTAAACAAACATTGTGACTCAGAAGGTGTTTTCAAAAGGCTTTTTTACTCTTAAAAATAAACTTACCGCTAATTAGTTAAGGCTTGCCTTTCTCCTGTAGGTAAACAGTGTTAATGAACTTAATTGGTCACTAATTGCTTTATTGGTTTTGTGCCTTCTTTCTGGGAAACTTTCCACTTAACTAGACCTGATGGGAAACCATAGTCTTCACAGTGAGAGGTGGCAGCATCCCGGAAGGGGTGGTGTGGAAACAAGCTTGAGGTCATGATTAGGAGAGGAGAGTTCTGGGATGGTATTTGTTGCCATGCTATGGTGATCTCTAAGGGAAGAAACCAGCTGTGTCAGAGCTGTGCAGGTAACCAAAACCAGAGCAACTTCTAGCTCATCTTTAGTTGGGTGACTATCTGGCAGAAAGCTGCTTGGGTTTAAAATAGTTTCTGTCACAGCACTGTGAAGATACACAGCCACAGGGCAGAAACTGAGCTGCAATGCATTGTAGCAAGTAAAAAGCAAAGCGTTTGGGAGAGGCTGCTTTGTGGTTGAAGTGCTTTCTGTTGGGCTAGTCTAAGTGTTTATGAAGATATGCTTCACCTTCCTCCTGTAGCTGCTGTCACCAAGTATTGGAACCCAACAACAGCAATAAGTTGTGTTTCTATCAAAAGCAGTGAAGGAAAGCATATTTTTAAATTCAGGTCCAGTGTTTCCTTGGTGAATACAACTCTTTTTTTTTTTCGGATTGGCTGGAATTTCACAGTCTATAGAGATGGATGAGGGGACCAGGCAAGAATGTTTTAATAAGTCATTTAAGTATTTTTAAAGACAGTAGTATCCTTAAGTTGTTGTTCAGGCAACATCTTCTCAGTATCCATGTGAATTCTGTGATCTCTAAACAAAAGAAAAAATTCTGTGTAGTATTGTTGCTGTGGTTTTTTCCTTTCTTTGAAATGCACATTTAAGAGAACAGGCATCTTCAACACAGACTGTGGCAGAACTGGTAGGCTGTGTCCTGCAGTGGTGACACCACTTCCTTTCATTACATATGACTGTGCCTCATCATGGCACAACCTGCAGAAGCATGTAGAAGTAGTGAAACATTTTGAATTGGAATAATTTTATTTCTAAATTTTTTTGTTAAAGCATTACTATTCCTATATGAGAGTTTGAATGTATTTCTGTATTAACATCCCCCTCCCATCCCCCTCCCAGCTTATCTGGAAGTACATTTGGACTTAAAGGAGTTGTAGTCCAAGGACTAGAAGATCTTCCCAATGTAATTTTCTTTTTTTTAACATCTCAAACCAGTGCTATCTAAGGAATTCAGAGCTAATAGAGCTTAACTGCTTTTCTTATTTTTTCTTTTCTGCTCTTTTAATTTCAAAGAAGAAAAGCTGGAAAAGGAGGAACCAAGAACAGGAGATGAAGGAAGAAGACTTATTTGCAGATGGAAAAAGGAAAACAACACCTGGTTTAATTTCTTTGGGATATGAAAGATTATTTTTTGACTCTGTATGCCTACATGTGTGTTATCAGAAACAATTCTTGCAAGCTGTTAGAGCGCATATTTTATAGCCAATCTCAGCTTTCCCAGTTATTTTGTAGATCAACTGCTGCTCCATGGTAAATTATCTTATTTAGATCTAAAGTTTTAAGCATTGCAGATGAATGAGACTGTTGAGATCTACTGAAAGAGATGAATTAGAGAGACCTCAGAGTTTAGAATAACATTTGCAAGTGTGTTCTATCCCAAAAGAGAATCTGTTAGTCATGCTAGCACTAAGGATGGAGCTGCTCCTGGGGCACTATCAAACTGACTGGTTGGAGCACTGACTGCACCCTGAGAGCAATGGTAGCTACAACATCACAGAATTGTTCAGGTTAAAAGGGACCACAGTACAACCTCCCTGCTCAAGCAGGACACAACATTTGTCCAGACAGTTCTTGAAAATACCTCCGGTGAGGGAGACTCTACAATTCCCCTGGGTAATCTATTCCAGTGCTATAGCAGCATGGTAAGGAAATTCTTCCTTATGTTCAGATGGAACTTCTTGTGCATCAGTTTCTGTCCACTGCCTCTCGTCATATTGCTGAACACCACCAAGCACAGCCTGGCTCCATCCTCTTGAAACCTTCAGGTATTGATAGATGTTGGTGTAGTCCCCTCTCAGTTGTTTCTCCTCTAGGTTGAAGAGGCCCAGCCCCCTCAGACTATCCTCATAAGTGAGGTGCTCCGGTCCCCTAGTCATCCTTACAACCCTCTGTTGGACCTGCTTCAGGAGCTCCATGTCTCTCCTGGGCTGAGGAGCCCAGAACTGGAGACAGCACTCCTGATGTGCCTCACCAGGGCTGAGTAGAGGGGCAGGATCACCTGCCTCAACCTGCTGACAATACTCTTCCCAAGGCACTCAATGGTAGTCCTAGAGTCGATACATTGGGACGCTGTCACCAGAAGCTGTCTGTTCACTCCTGAACCAAAGGCTACTGCCCCCTTCACACAGGCAGCAAGAATAAATGGACTCCAGATCTTCAGCTGCCACAATTCACAGGCAGGTGGGTAAGTCTGGGACACAGATGCATCGACTAAGCAATTAAGGTGGTTTAGAAAATATGTCAGGCTGTGAATTGTAGCGGCTGAAGGTCTGGCACAAGATTATTCCTGCTGCTGCTAAGTTTAGAGGTGGGTGACAGCTGCCAGTGGTGCCATCTTAAATCACAGTATCTAAATACTCCAGAGCTGAGTGTCAACCCAGAGCCTGGATGATCCATCAATGAAACAGTTTTTCATGTCACTAGCATGTATGTAAGTGTAAACAGTAAAGTAATGACACAACTGGTATAACTTGCTTATCCTGGCTCCTTTCTGTACAAAAGATTTCAGAAATGAAGTTGCATCTTTATTTTCAAAATGTGAAACAAAAACTGCAGTCAAAATATGCAAGTTTTGGCTGCTACCATTTGATAAGAAATAAAGTGCATGAGTAGTACGTGATGTCCCATGTACTCTTATTTTCAAGTAACATGTGAATGTTTCATAAAAACCCTAATTTAATTTAGGATTGAAGCTCTCACTTTCTTTTCAGGACAAGAAGCTGTGTCTTTCAGCAAGTAGTGATCTGGTATCTCACTGTTTGTCCATGTTTCTCCATTTGATTATGGTTGTGTGTAGAGTCCATGGCAATTCTAATCTTGGCCTCCAAAATGAATCTGCCAGCAAAATTTTCACAGTTTTGCAGTGTGAACAATTGCCTGTTGGGAATTGGATGGAGATTGCCAATCTCATTTTTTCTAGATTACCAAGAAATTTCTGTAAGGTTTTTTGTTTCCCTAAACTAAGAGTGTGGTACAGTGATTTTAGTTGTCTTGCTGTGAAACAAAGTTTTGCACAGCTATATGATGCCATTGCTAGTAATATCTGGTTGTAACGGATTTCCTTGAATTTGAATTCTTTTTATTCTCCTATAGCAAGTAAATTTAAAAAAAAAAGAATGTGTAAAATATTTAGCAACTGTGGGGTGTATTTTGCCCTTGATGTGTATTCTTAATTCCCATTAAACTGAAATAGGAGAGACTACACTGCTGAATGTGCATGTAACATTTTGATATGCTCCCAGTTGGTAAGAACAAGAGCGACACTGACAGCTGCTAACAGTGTCAACAGTCTCACAGGATGAAGTGTGGCGAGCCCCCAACTGTTTCCCATTCAAATGAGTTATGAGTTCTCACTGCTCAGGGGCACCCTGATAAGAGACCATTTGAGTAGAGTTGTGAGACTTGGGGAATATCCACCTGTCAGGATGGTCACCATCCTTCAAATAAAGTAAAATGGGGGAAAACATCTCAGGAGAGGGAGAGAGTTAAAATAAGGAGAGAGGTTGTCAAAACCTCACTAAGGGGAGCTCAGGGGAGAAGTAGCCCCTTGTTCAGGGAATAGGATGTGCTAAGGATGGGGAATGCTCTAAAGGAAATGCAATGAGGCAACATGAGATGACTTGGGGGCCTACCCACTGTCCAACATCAAAGTCTGACTGCAGAGAATGTTTGATCATTTGCTGCTTAATATTACATGCTCTATATTGATGCCAAAATTATTGGCCTGCTGCCTTACTGCTACTTATAGTGCTTCATTCAATTTGCTTGTGTTCCTATTCACTTAATTTTCCCTTTTTCCAAGAACATCGCATGGGGACAAGAAACTACTTACTCTTGATGAAGAAAAACCAATATTATCTGTGGTCTGCACTTGTGCTCCTTTCCATTTAGAGTACAGTCAAGTTATTTCCTTTTCCTGCCATGTAAATAATGTGTGAAGTATTTCATAGAAGCATTCATTGTGAAAGGTGTCTGACAGATTTTGTAGTCTGTTTCCTGGCATTATGACAGAATTAACTTCATTATCCCTAAACACTCCATAACAGATGGGTGTTTAGCCTGGCCTGAAAAATCCCCAAAATCTTGTAATTCCCCAAAACTGTACCTTTGGATAGTTTGTTCTTAAAATTAGCAAGTATTCTATCAGACTTTTCCACACCAGGTTGTGAAACTCTTACTGCTTTACTCTTCCGATACTTAGACCAGGGACTTTTTATAAATCACTCTTTTCATCACCCAAAATTACTGTTCTCTTTTTCTAAAAACACAGGTCTTTGAATCTCAATATCTGCTTATAGTTTAATCAAAGATGAAATGGTATTTTGAATTTGGGGTGGAAATTTTTTTTTTTTTGAAGTTGGGACGTTGTTACTAATGCAGCTCAGGAGCATGCTTTCCTTTCAGGAAAGAAGCACTCTTGGTTTGCCAGCTGCAAGTTCCTAAGTCTATTAGCCTTTATTCCTTTCTGTAAATTTTCCATTTCATTAGGTTTCTCAGTATATATGGATCAGTGGTGTCCATCTGTATTGGTTTTTTTGTTCTGTGTCGTTGCTGTTTTTAATCTGTTTCCAACCACCACTTTTAAAATTACTTTCTTAATCGTTGATCCCTCCCTGCTGGTTTAACTATGACCATTAAGAATTACTTGTGGTCAGATGTTTATCCAGTGATGTGTTTGTTTTATCATGCTGGAAAACCTTACTCTTGAGATTGATCCAAGAGTGATGTCATCCAGCCATCATCCGTTGGTTTTCAACTGCTGCTTCTCCCTTCCCATGTCAACTAGTTAGGAAAAGTATGGAATAAAAACAGTTGAATTGCTGCTAATGTTTTGGCTTCAGCTAAGTGGCTGAATAGTTGCCAAACAATCTTTCCTGTTCCTGGGGAAGAAAAAAAAATCCAGAATAACTAAACAAAATAACTGCTTATCTTTAGCTGACCAAACCCCAACCCCTTTCTCCCTCTTCTATCAAATGTTAATCTGCCAGAAAATCCACTGGGGACCCTGTGCATCCTGAGACAGCTTGTCCCATCCCCCGTCACCTCTGGGATTCTGAAAGACAGAAGTCTTCCTAACTCAGGCCACATCACACACCCATCCTGAAAGTGTATGAACTGCAGGGAGAACTATGAATAAGAAGATAAAATCATCCTATCTTTCCTTCACAATGTGTAGTAGTTCTTTTATTCTTCCTATTTTGTTTGCACATCAGATGGCAGATTTGGCATATTTAGTTAGCAGCTGAAATTAAATGAATTTATATGGTTGTAAATTTAACATACACTTTAACATTCTAAGCTGCATTCTCATGTAGGCTGAAAACACGGATGAATGGTGCATTATTAGAATGTGTGGAGCTCATAAAAAGCTGCACTGTGGAAAACCATGACACTGATGCTGGCTGCTGGTGGTGGAGGCACCTGTGGGTATACCAGTATTCACCATAGTCAGAGTTGTGCTCCCTTCCATAGCCACACAACAACTTGTGTAAGATACATCCAGTTGAGCTTGTTTTGAAATTTTGAGTGAGTATTTTATACATTAAGCCATCCAGCGTCTGGCTGCTACCAAACATATTTGTGGGATTTGTGTTAGCTGTGGGAAGGCTCTCCTACCAAGTCTCTCTCTGCAATATGAATATGTTGACAATGGCAGGAAAAAAACCTACAACTATTTGAAAAAACTACAAATATTTAAACATAAATGGGTCAACTCAAAAGAAAATCTGTTTTTCATTTCATGCTAAAGCCTATTTTAAAAGTGTTGCAGAAATCCTACTTAATTTACACCATGGCCAGTTTTGCCATCCCTGTGTTGAATAAAGCTTTATATCTCAGACAGTTCCAGTACAAAGCAGACACCAGAATTTATATGTTCAATGCTCTTCTGCTGTTAAAGTATCAAGAATAACATTCTTTTGATGTTTTGATCTACGGTATCTCTCCAGAAATAAAACTAGATTAGTAGTAATCTGTTTAGTTGGTAAATAGGGAAAAGTTTGGTTCCTGTTGTGAACAGTGTTGATTTTTAGATGCTTGATTATATTAAATACTTTTAAAATAATTCAGTTGTTGGAACACTGGTAATTGCTATCCACATAATTAGCATTTTGTTTCCAATGACCATCTTGCAGTGCTTGCAACAAAATCAAATTTATTCCTCGAGTTTCTAGATAAATCAAAAATATTTTTTTAAATAAAGCTAATCTACAAGGGGACGTAATCAGCTAGTCATCTGATAGACATTTGCCAAATATTTAATTTTTTGAAAGCTTTCATGGCTCTAAGGAATTTGCTCCATTGATTAAATGCTCTTAGTTAAAATAACATGACTTATTATTTTCAGGCTATGCCCAAAAGCTGCTTTCAGGCATTATATTTTCCCTTGGGTATTGTCAGCTGGAGAAACCGATGTTTCCAGGTCTTCTGTTCATGCTTGTAGTTTCCAGTCAAGTCCTACTGATAACATTCTCAATAAATTAAGCTGCAGAGAGTCTTTCAGAGTAGGGTTATATGCTCCATTTTTCAAATGCTCATTGTTATTCTCTTCCTCAATTTTTTCAACTATCCTTTTCAAATTTTATATTCTTTTCATACAAGTACCAAAACCCCATTTTCTTTTTATATATGACTAACAGTAAGTAGAAGTCCTGGTTGAGGAGGGTGTGGAAACATTTGCCAAACTGTAGTCACACAGTTAAACCTAACTGATGTGATGCTTCATGAAATAATTAATTTCTGTGGGTACCTGAGCATTGTTGGCTGAGACAGAGCAGAACATCTTTGATGAATGAACCAGGTGGACTAGGCTTTAATTGTTTGGACTTAATATAACTTATTTCCCAGGTATGTTTTCTCAGTAAGCAGTATAAATTTCTAGAAGACGTCATGCGCTTGGGGATCTTTTCACTGTTGAGTTGCTTTTCACTTGTTAAGATTTTTACATAAAGAGCATTTGAGGCTCAGTAGCCCCAGATCATTTATGTTCTTTAGAGGCTCTCTGTTACAGTTTTATAGACTTTAGTACGTATAATGACAGTGTCTAGTACTATGTAAATAATACTCAGGATGTATCCATACTAAATCGCTTCAAGATATGTCTAAGGGTGGTTTCGAGTTCTTGTTTCAAGTCTGTTTTACAAGGAGTCAGTTGCCCTATTTCATGCTATAAATTAGCCCACTGTAACACATTTCTTACTTTCCGTAGGAGTAAGGATTTATTTGAAGGACACAAAGAGTCTGAACTACAAAGAGAAACAAAACTGTGCTATTTCTATCATTTGGCTTAGAAGTTTGCAGAAAGTTGTAGAAACATGTGAAGATGAGAGTCATACTTTTCCAAAAGCCAGGTTAGAGGTAACAAAGAAACAGTCTGGGCATGATACTGGATTAAAAAATAACAATAAGAAGTTAGTGGATTATAAAAGCAGGAAAGAGTGATCTTCAAAACACTTTGTTGGGCTTAGTCCATGTGTCAAGTGTCAACTGCTTTTTTGTCTTTTTTTCTCTGAATGCTTTCTAAAGACAATAGTATTGTTTATAGTTTCTCCAGAGTATTTGCAAGTTGGCTTTGTTGGACTTCGCTGAACTGTGCTCAGCATATTGAGGTGTGGTCACATGGCAAGAAGTAGAAAGGAAATGTCAAGGTAGCGCCTATAGAACGATAATACCTGTTTACATTTTCTGCTGCTACCAAAAGGAGACTTGTTGAATCATGAAAGAAATCCCTGAGGCCACATTTATGTCATAAGTTCTGTGTGTTATATGGGATGAAGCCTTGTCCCATCTCAGTGACAGCTTAAACCTCAGCTAAATATGTTTGTACAGCCACATCACCTTGAGTAGTGATTTTTGTCAGACATTCGACGCAAAGAAATGTCAAGTATTTCAATGGAGTAACCTTAGATAAAATGCAAGATGGGTAATTTCACTGGGACAGAAGTAACATCAGTTTCTGATGTTGGTTTAAACGATGCTGAACAGCCAAAGAGGAGGTGTAAAATTAAGATGAAAACTGTAGCTTAGCTATTAAGTCCATAAGAAATTGTGGGCACGTCTACTTTCTTTTTTTACATGTTATAAGCTATTCTGGAAGAATTAATGGAAAATGTGTTATCGTTTAGTTTGGGCAGATCTAATAATGATGATTTTATAGGAATCTGAACTGGAAGTTATTTTATAATTTAACATATGCATCTGATCATAGTTGAAGCCAAAAAGAGCTTTGCCCTTGATAGCTGGGACTCCATCCTGGAGAATTTTGGATTTTTAGCATGCCTTGGAAGTCTTTAGAAAGGTGACCTATGTATTATAAATTGCAGTTTAAGGCTCTAGATATACTAACACAGGGAGTTAACCCTGTTCATTTTATTTGCTGAATACCACATAGTGAACTTTTAAGATAAATAAATAATCATCTGCTGGATCTTGTCTAGTCTTTAAAGTTACACTTGATGGTTGCTCAATTTAAACTGAACCCTGATAACTAAGGAGGAAAAAATTACTAAGAAGCAGATCACACTGCATTTCTTTTTGGTAACTGATGTATTTTCCGAAGAGGAAGCTTAAAGTCAGATGCAATAAATGGAAGCAGAACTTACTAAGATGGGGCAGACTGCCAGAGATGGTCAATGTAATGGCTTTATGCTACAAAAGCACCTTGAGGGTGGGGAGTCCTGGGTGGACACTAATGAACCGCCATTGTGCCGGTTTGAGAGGATCTCCATTTCATAGATGGAGGCATAAGGTGACTGTGAACACAAACCCTTGATTTGCTCATACTGTTTGGTAAAATTGACAGTTTCTTGTTTCCAGTTTATTCCTAATTCATCTACCTCTCCTAATGTAGGTTTGGATTTTTTGGGGTTTTTTGAGACAAAGCCTCCAAACCTATTTGTCACAGAGTGCAAGTAGCAAGCATGGTGTTGGCTGGTGGGGAGGAGGAATAAGAGAGGTCTTGATTCCAGTGCTCCTTTATGTCTTGTAATACAGAATGATGATGGCTGAATTCTGGATTTTAGTTCCTTGCTACATTATATTGCTATAAGAGCACGTACAATAGTTTTGTGTATAACTCACTATGAGTAGCCATTTGTAACGTGTGCTTTGTCAAACACTTCACGGATAAAACAGACATTTTGAGATAATGTGACAGATAATCTACATTTGTTATATAGCCAATGAGGTAGGAGACAAATTAACATTGCATGTTCATTCTGGGGCTGATATATAATGCATTATTATTACATTATGATGAACAGACTATCCAACTGCATTACAAATGGCATTATTCAAAACAGCTAACTTGTTAAAACAGCTAGAGCAATGCTTCTCAAAACAGGAATCCTTCAGGAGGAGGCTCAGGCAAAGCCATCAAAGCTAGGATAAATTAAAAAAACCCAAAACATTGGTTGCTCTGTTTTGTTTAATCCTTATTGGAAATCAGCAGCACTGGAATAATCTCTGATTTGTAGAGCAGTGGCACATGCAGGTCAGACCCTTAAGGCCGGTGTGAATACTCCCCATAGCTCCCCACACCTTTTGCAAGTGCAGCTCAGTCTGTTCTGAGACATTCCCTAGCGTCTGTACCTCAGTCCTAGTCCTGCTCTTGTAAGGCTCTTGCTGGCACTGGCTGCACACAGCTGGGGCCTCCAGCAGCTGCCTGTGCAGGGGTCTCCTGGGTCTGCCTCTGGAAAACTTGTGCCATCCTCACATCCTCTAGATTCTCAGCTGCTCTGCAGGTCAAAAAAACTGCTGGTTGCTTTAAAGGATGGCAGCCCATCCCAGACTGCTTCTAGGGTTGCTGTATTGCCCACAGTCCTGAGAGCATGCCTAATTCTGCCCCTTGGCACATTTCCTCTGCAGGTGCATGCAAGGAGAGAGGAAGCAGCTTCACGGTGTGATTTATGACTGCAGCTCCCAAACCCTTGCAATGGCAATGCATTAAAGGAGTTGGGCAGGGAACCAAAGCCATGGACAGTGAAGAGTGGATCTAGCTGCATTTAATTTAGCTTACATTTCTCACTGAACAAAGGTGACAGTGGTAAAGCATCTTTTTTCCCCTCTACTACATGTGCAGCATGCGTCTTTGAAATGCATCACTCTTCCCATTTCTATTTCTTTCTGGGAATGGTTCTTGCACACTTCTCTTCCAAGACTGTCCTTCGGGAGGTTTGCATTTATGAACCTTTGGGGAAAAGTGTTGCCTGGGACTAGATCTGAGAAATGTGGACCAAGCCAAACATGGCAGTTTTCCAGCCTGTAACTGTATTATATTTTAAGGCAAAATGATTTTACAGTAGTTATGCAATAAACATATGTAATGTATACATGTACAACTTGTGTAATTCATCAGGCATTTGAAGCAGAGCAATTTGGAATAAAAAGTTGGCTCTCACCTTAAAACTAAAGGAAATAATATTGAGTAAAACAAAGAAAAAAGCTTATGCACTAAACTTTGGAAGTCTGCAAACCCATTCTGAGGAGCATGCCCATGTCTTCATGACACAGTGCATTACTGTCAGCATGTTCTAAATATCATCATGACTTCCAGCTCAGGATATGAAAATTGGTCTTTCTAATAAAAGCAAAAGAAACATCTTGTGAAATTAATTTGTTGCCATTTTGATATGCTGGATATTCTATGGGAAACATTCGTTTAAATTTCAGTTGTTCCACAGACTGTACACAGAAAAAAATGACTGCAGTGTATTAACATAAATCATCACAAAAGTCAGAAGTTGGATTTACTAAGTTTTCTTGAAGCCCCTTGGAAAATGTGCTGATTTTTGTTTCCGAGAGCTTGTACTGCTCTGGGTGAGTGATATCACATGTGGTGGTGAGAGCCATATAATTAGTGTGTGTTTCTCAGGCATCTTTGACCACTCATCTGTCTCTTCCAGAACTGCCTTTCGTTTTCTGAAGTTACCACTGGGGTTTTTTTTAAACTTTGCTTTTATTTTTCTCCTCTGAGCACTTGCAAGCTTTCCCAACATGCCTCACTTGTTTTGTAACATAAAGAGCACATCATATCGGATTATTGACTTCTCATTGGGATGAGTGTCATATTGAAAGTTATTTTGAATGATTCCTAGGAAACAGTTCTCAACATATCTTTTTCAGTAAATTTTCCTGTCTCCCAAGGATATTTTCATGTACTGATTGTTGTCATAATTTTTATCTTTCTGTTTCTGTTGAGTTTTTATTGTATTGTCCAATATATGATTATATAAACACTCCCATGCATGGATCTTGATGCAGGTTTTGATCCTGGCATAATAAGTTTTCTGAGGATGAAGAATGTTTTATATCAATATCTATAAAATGCTGCATTTACTTATGGTGTACAGATATTTTATTAATATTAATGAATGTGTAATTGAAATTAGCAGGGTCCCTTGGGAAGGTAAACTATTCCCTTTGTGTTTTGGTTTTAAAATAGATCTTTGTTTCTTAAAACACTCTTTAATCTGTCATTGTGCTGGCATGTAATTCCCCTTCTGTTCCCCTGAAATTCAGCTTTCCAACTTCTATACAAGAATGATCTCAAGAGAAATAATTCTGTTCAAAAGGGGTTTTCTCCTGGATAATTCTTGGTGACTTTCCCTCCGAGAGTCTTAGTAAAATGGCTGAATGTTTGGATCTAGGTCTGAGGAAGAAAAAGGGACAGTGGCTTCTAAGTGGTACTATCAGGACAAAGAGAAAGTTACAGACACATCTATGAATGTCCTATTTGTAAAGCTGCTGGGCAATAGTTTTTAGGAATATTTAAATCACAGCCTTTTACTGAATGGTGACAAATGGGAAGATACTACCATGGAGCTTTAACTGTTCTGTGATCATTGAGCCTATAGCTCCCATATAGGGTTATTTATTTTTGGTGTCAGAGGAAACCAATGTGATCATCTATCCCACACAGCATTACACAAGCCAGAGAACCAAACTCCATATGCATTGCTGGGAGCTCGGTATTTTTTTTTCTGGTTAAATTACTTGCTTGGTCTAAGTATGTTACGTGATGGTGAATCCCCTACATTTTCAGGGAAATGCTCTAACAGTCAATAACCCTCTTGAAATCAGTGTTTCTAATATCAGCTGTCATTTTGTCTTCCCCTCTTCAAGATATATTGCAGAGCTCCCAGCTATCACAAATGTCTTCCTTATGTTGTGACCTGGAGTCTGTGGCCAGTCACCACTTGGATTTGTCTTTGATGAACTAAATGGGTTGAATTTCTTCAGTGTCTTATTATTAAAAGACAGTATTTTCAAGATGTTGAATCACTTTGTGGCTCTCATTTGAGCTATCATCTGTTTGCTGAATTCTTTTGGGGAGCTCCCAGTGTACTATTTATGGTCTCACTAATGCTATATGCAGAGGGTAATATCAGCTCATTACTCCTACTTGCTATATGCTATTTCCCTGCTTATGCATTAAAGGATTGTAATTGTTCTCTTGGCCACTGTGCCTCCTTGAGAGATTTACTGCTGGGAGAACTTGGATAAAGCTCAGAGATACTCAGACAGCAGTTGGGAAGACCTTATTCGCTATTAATGGCTGGGGCTCCTTCAAGAAATATGTCAGCAATCTGGAAGTTTTACAGTAGTGATAGAAATGAGAGCAAGTCCTGGCTGCACCTCTCCTTGAAAAATACTCTGGTTTGCTTTCCAGCTAAAACACAGTTCATTCTTGTGGTGCCAAATTCTACAGCTTTCTTTCCAGACCCAGGAGAGCCATAACATCACACATATACATCATGCAAATACAATTCAGCTTGCTTAGCTCAACAGCCAGGCAGTGGCTGCTGCTCCCATGGCAGTGAAGAGAATTAGAAAATGTTGTGCAGTCTCCTCTGTCTTTGCTTGCAGAAATATCCACAGCAGCTTTATTTTTCCTACCTCTGTGACTCAGAAAATGCTTTTAACTCATTTCTCCCCATTAAAAAAAAAAAGTTGTTTTGAGGTCTAACGAAGTCCTTGAATGATTTAGCAGGGAGCCCTTATGTGTGACATCAATGGTGCCATGATGAGATTATTGTCCCCTTCTGAAGCAGTAGAAACATACTGCCTATTCAACCAAATACAGCCAAGCAAGTTAGCTGTATGTTTGCTGATTGCCAATGTGTTGACCAGGAAAGTGGCCATAGTAGAGAAGATTTTGACCTGTTTAGTTTTGTTGTTGCTGTTTTTTGGTTCTGAAGGTTTTGTTATTGTTGTTGGTTGGGTGGGGATTTTTGCTGTTATTGTTGGTTTGGGGTGGGTTTTTTGTTACATATTTTTCATGGTTTACAAAAAATGGATTAGTGAAAAGGGTTTTGTAAAAATTGTGACAGACAATATTTTTCAATAATATCTTATTTCTAGTAGAGATTTTGCTTATGAGTAGTACCATATACTTTTATGGAAAACAGAAGTTTTTGGTTTAGGGTGTCTGGGCTACATGTTGTAAAGGAAGAGATTATGACTAAGGAAAGGATGCTGTTATGAGGTGAAAACCATTGACTAATCTTCACATATAAGAAGCAGGTCTGTACACTCACTGAGAAACTCTTCCACAGTTTTGAATTGAAGAATAGTGAAAATTGGTCATGCAAGGTGAATACTGGTGGTCAACAGCTCTTTTTAGTACCAGTTTAACTTGGAAAAAACAGGTATGTCTTATGCCTGCAGTTTCTTCCTTGGAGCTTTGGAACAGGAATTTCTCAGACTGCTCTTTCTTTGTCTTGTTTTTTCCTGTTATGTGATAAAAGGACCCTGCTCTTGGTCATGTGATTAGATCCCAGTCAAAGCCAGCCTCAGACATGCATCAACCATGTATTTTTTCCCTTTGGCAAAGAAAATACAGAACTGAGAAGGTGAAAAAGTGGTGATTTCTATTTTTTTTTTTTTTTTCCTTTCTAAACAGTTATCAATTCAGGGAGCAAATGAGTCTTCATAGGAGTATAGTGGGCAGAGATACTCTATGAGCACAGGTTTTGAAGGAGGATATTGTCAAAATTGCAACTCCTTCCTTTGTGATTTCCAGACTAATATGAAAAGTAGTTTCTATGAGGCTGACAGAGTATGCAGACATTATGAACTACAAAAAACACTGTCTTTTCTAAACCTTCATTGGAAGAGTAAGGAGTCTTCTTTCATGTGTAAAGTTATTGCCTAGGATTATCCCAAAGTCTGAATCAAACTTCATCAAGCTTCCTTTCTTATCTCATGTATGTTTTTATTCTTGTTATTTTTATTAATTAGAAAAGTTTAATGGATGACATTGGTTAAAAAACCCATCAGAGTGAACCTTGCTTTCATTTGTTCAAAAGGAAACTCTCCACTCTTTTCTTGTTTTGCCATTATGGTTAGTTACCCTCCAGTCTCATCCAGATCACTTATGACACTGTTGGGGTTAAAATTTATAAGTTACAAGCTTCAATGAATAGTGCAGCATGCAAAAGCTTTAGTTTAGTATCATAAAATCTCTTGCTGGGGCTTACCTGCAAATTGTCATGCACCTGTTTTGTTGAAGATAAATAAGTCACTTTAGTAGACTTGGTTTAGAAAGGCACAAACCTCTCAGTTAAAAACAAAGTGAATTCTGTGTGATTTAAATCTGCTGTGGTGTTGCACAGACCTAGGTTTGACTATATCAGTTTAAAATTTGGATTTGAGAAAAATGTGTTTTCCCAATTAAAGGGGCATATGATTATTTCATGCATGCCTGATTTTGTATCCAGCCACATGATCAATCCTTTGTGCTTTTGTCTCATTTATTTTTTATTTTATTTTTATTTTTAATCTTTTTTCCCTTCCCCTGTTTGCATGTTTGAATTACTAGATCATAATGAAGGGTAAGCCATGCTAGATTTCTGTGCTCTGTTGGCAGTTTGGGAATGACAAATGAAAGCAACTAGTCATTTGATTTTCCTGCCCATCTGCTTTAATCATTAAAAACAAAACCCAATGAACTTTAATTTTTATTACAGAAAAATAGGAAACTTATAATTGGGTTTAAGTCTTGTCAGAGACCAAAATCATCCTCTGTTCTCCATGACCCAACTCTACATTTTGTGCTTTTCACAAATGGGCACCAGCAGAGCAGCAAACCTTTGCACTTCTGGTGCTCCTCAAAGGTGAGTTACTGCAAGTGCTGCAGTAGTGACAGCTTCATTCTGCCCAGCCTAGAGCCTGGACTTTTAAGTGCTATGAATGCTTTTATTTTCCTAAGAAAATGTGAAGCCTTGAGAAAATAAGGGAATCAGAGCACATTAATCAGAATTACCAATGTGAAGACTGTGACAGAAATTTGAAAAAAACCCAACCGTATAGACAATGGTTCCTCTGTAAGAAAAATCATTTCAACTCAGTAAAAAATTGATTGGTAATTCAAACCAGAAATTGCCCTGACTGTTGAACATATATTGAAATATTTCATGGTCTGTTTTATCATTGCAACTTGTTGACATTATTTTGTACTTGTAACTTCATAGACTATAGCCATTTATCACATCAGCATCAGACATCTGCACAAGCATTTGTCATGCTGCTGTTAATTTTTTTCCTTTTTCTTTTTTTCTTTCCCTCCCCACCCCCCATTGGCTGATGGAAAGCTATAGCTAAAAGAACAATACAGTGGAATGTGAAGGCTATCATTAGGGGGCAAAAACAAACTTCAAAGAGGAAGCACATATGGTTTTGACTTCTATAAAAATGGCAGGTGGACATGAAAAAAGGTTGATTTCAAATTTATTTTCATGATAGCTGCAGCTTCTTAAAAGTCCAAGGTGATTAATTTTCAATTTGGCGTTCCTAATATCTGAAATAAGATCACAGTTTTACAACTTCCTGAGGCAGAGAATGAGAGTGACAAAGTCATGTTGGTATAAACCAAGGGCAACCCAAAGCAAGAGGGCTCTTGAGCAGCAAGAAACATTTTGCAAAAGGCTTTCTGAAAGTAAAGCATGTATATGCTTTATATGTATATAAACAAAATGTTTCTGAAGTCAGCTTGTTGTGAAGCATATGTTAAACTCAAGGGTGTTGGGTTAGATTTGAAAGGAGAACCTTTTGTTTATAGACTACTAAGTGTCACTTGTATTACTAGCTGAGATAGCAGTTGAATACAAAAGACTTGAACCAAAATGAAACACCACCACTACCTCAACAATGCTGTCTTTCCCTTAGTGACAGGTGTTTCTTTGTATATGAAGGAATACATGACACTTAATTTTCATTTCTGCATTATCATATGTCATTTTAGATCTAGCATCTGAAATCCTTGTGGCTGGAAAGTCAGAACTCTCTGCACCTGTGGGTGACTTGCTGGTGATGTGAAAGAATAAGCAACTGTCATTTCTAAGTGCAAGTTGAATTTATCCTTCTTATAGATGCTGTATATGGTATTTTAATTGAAAAAGAATGTTAGCCATCTTGCCTATATACGTTAATATATTAAAACTGGTAGACTTGATAGAAAATATTTCTGGTGGGATGTTCTGTTCAGTGCTTCTCAGAAAAATGGCAGGGCTATTACCTATGGCTCAGATGTAACTGCAACATGCATGGGACTGGGTTTGGATCCATATCCCAGCTTTGCTGTTACTCTGATGAGAAAATTTTTTCTATCCTGATTCCTGCTAATTCACTTCCTATTTCTTGCATCTAGTTCTGAAATTGTGGGCTACTCAGAATGTGTCATGATTAAACCTCACCCAAAAGGGCATATATTTTGGCAAAGTATAAATGATATAAAAATAATGATGGTATCTTGCATGGGTGATTATTTATCACTACTTCTAAAGTCAATGTTGTATCAGGGTAGGATATATTACAATAACACCATTCTTTAGCAAAAAACAAACAAGTAAAAATCCCCCAAACTTTCAGCTGTCTAGTTATTTATCCTCTGAAAGTATCAAGAAAGGCTTTGTTTTCCCTAAATAAAAAATAATTGAATGTCTTTTATCAAGAGGTTGGAGCAACAATAGGACTGTATTCCAGAAGTTGGGTGCAGACTGGGACTTGATTATTCTTTGTTCCTGCAGAAAGACAAGATTGCTATTTCTAATAATCAGATATTTTCTTACCTCTCTGAGAATAGTACTATATTGTTTTCTCTAGTGGGAAGTATTATTTTAGTATCTGAGACATTAAGTGGCTAATTTGCGTCTGTCCTCAAGAAACAGTCTCCAGGAATGGCTTTGTGAAGTTTTCTTTAGAGGGTGGTCTTTATTTTATTTCATTCAGGGTTGTGTGGGCTTTTTAGGGCGAGTTAAAGAGATGAGAACTTCAATGAAAGAAATGAGATGTTGGTCCACAACAGCCCATCTTCTGCCATTGAATTTGAAGAAAGAAATGTTTTGTCAGCAATTTAGTTTTCAGTGCTCAGGTTGTGGGGCACAAGTCTTCCCTAGCTAAAAGCAAGTATTTCTGGGCGTTTGCCTTCTGTATCAGGCAGACACTCCCACCAGCCAGTCTTGCTTATAAAGCTCCTACCAGGTCCCCTCAATAAAACCACTCCCTGGAGCACTTGGACAGAGTGGGGACTGTGGTGGTAGAACTGAGAATGGCCCGTGCCTCCATCCTTTCTGAGGTCTCATCAATTTCCTCTGTTGGAAGTCTGGTAGCAACATTTTCAAGGGTTCCCTGAAGGCAGATAAGATCATCAAAAAATGTTTAACTTGAACACACTTCTTGTTACATCTGAATCACTTTGCCCAGCTTCCTCATGAGTATAGAAAAATGTTTCCTTTTGTCAGTTAACATAATAAGTTCTGGAGTACTGTCAGGATCTGTCTTCAGACTACTTCCTTGCTAGAAAATTTTGTACCACTGGAACTGTAGAATAATAATAAGAGAAGTGCTAAGCCTGTCCAAGGGGTAAAAAAATGCAACCACTCAGACCTTCTGTCTCTTTCTTTGGGGTTTACTATCAGAATTCAGCACTGATATTTTCAGGAGTTGCTGAATGGATCCATGCATCTGCTCATAAATTTATTCCTAACTTACACAGAGGAATATTTAGAAATCAAACTGCACTCTTTCCATTGACAATAGAAGCACACACTTTGTACTTGTAAAATTTTAAAAGCTTCCCCTCTAGGAAATCATGAAGGTACCATTGCTAGGGCTATTCATTCCTCCTAGCTTAGTTCCTCTCAGTTTCCTAATATATGTCTTTATCGGAAATCATGAGAAAATTCTTCCTTTTTCCAGTGAAAAATCAGTATGAAAGAAGGGACAGGAGAGAATATTTTTGCCCTGTGGAAAAAACAGACTAGTTCTATAAATGCAATACAAAAAAAATCAGCATTTCCTTAGCACATGCACTATTGATTCAGTGTTTGACCACAATTGGACTGGTTTAGGTTTTGGCATCTTTGGGGAAGTAAGCAGTCCCACAGCTGTTTTTGTTTAGCCAAAACTCAGGTTTGACTCAGTTTTCCATATAGTGTCTGAATGAATAAATTTGAGTTAGACTGTGTTATTGTGTGGACAAACTTACACGCAGGTGTCTTTAAACAAGGTATGTATGAAGCATCTTCATTATAAATTCCTTTCTTTATATTAATTAAGTGAAAAAGATTGGTCTACACTGGAAAAGTATTGAAGTAGAAAACCAAGTTAGGGAATGTAGCATGGAAACAAAACCGGGGAAAATATTTTAATTAGAAATAGCAGTGGTCTCAGTCAGAATTATTATAAATCCAGTGAAAACCATAGTCTTCAATGTGCCATGGAGAAAGCAGACGTGATCTATGAAAAAGTACCCAGTGATCAATTAATTTCATATTGAGAAAAATGATTTTAATCAAAACCACTTTTTTACCAGGCCTAGAAGGATATTTGATGTTTCGTTCTGTTGTGGTTTAACCCCAGCTGGCAGGTAAGCACCACACAACCCCTCATTCATTCCCCACTGATGGGATGAGGGAAGGAATGGTAAGGGCAGAAGTGAGAAAACCCCTGGGTTCAGATAAAGGCAGCTAAAGTAAAGCCAAAAGCAAGCAAAGCAAAACAAGCAATTCCTTCAACACTTCCCATGGGCAGGCAGATGTTCAGCCACCTCCAGGAAAGTAGGGCTCCTTCACACGTAATGGTAGCATGGGAAGACTAATGCCATCACTCTGAATGTCCCTTCTTTTCTTATTCCCCCAGCTTTCTGTGCTGAGGCATGGCACCATATGGTCTGGAATATCCCTTGGGTCATTTTGGGTCAGCTTGTTCACCCCCAGCCTCTTCACTGGTGAGGTGGGGTAAGAGGCAGGAAGGACCTTGACTCTGTACAAGCTCAGCAGTAACCAAAACATCTCTGTGTTATCAACACTGCTTCCAGCACAAGTTCAAAGCATAGCCTTGTATCAGATGCTATGAAGAACATTCTCTCTATCCCAGCCAAAAGCAGCATGTACTCACTCTCTCCAACAGTACATGTAACACCGTACTCTTGGAATACAGGGCTAAAGGCAACTGCCATCTACTAACTTTCCAACCCATAGAAGAGTCCTCTACAAAGGTGTTGCTCTTGATGGACTTCTCTCCCATCTATTCTCCATGATCCCTGGTGTGGGAGATGTTTTATTCCTCAAAACAGCTACTGCCGTTTTTCACTTTTCTTACATTTTCCAACATCTAATCTCTTCAGTAACAAATTTTAGCCACCTCACCCATCCACCAAAGACTCAGAGTAGAACAGGCTCTTCAGCTATTTGAAGACCTATAATCTGTTTCTCTTCCTAACTAAATTAGTCCAGATTTTCCTAAATTTCTTCTTGTACTATGTTGATACTGTCTCTTCTTTCTTGTCTTTGAGCGCTCTGAAATTGATCCACATAAAAAGTACCCCTAACCAGTTATTTCTCATCCTCTATTTGGGTAGATATAAGTAACCTCTATCAGTTATTTATATCTACCTTACATTTTTCCTGACTAATTTTTAGTGTTTCACCATTTTTCAAGATTGTTTTAAAGCCTGTGTTTGTTTTCCAGCATATCTATGTTTTGCTTCATGCTAAGAGCAAGTTTAAGAAGCATACTTTGATGAATATATTCCTTTTAGTCAGTGAATGCTTCTGGGTGATTTTACAGTAAATGTAAATAAATGGATGAGGAGCACATCTGCCTAACAATGTAGTAACATCCATTAGAAGAAAAAAGTGTGAAAGAAAAAGATTTTAAAGTCATTGTTCACACAGGATGGCTGGAATATTGCTTAAAGTAAAAATCTAGGAGCTGTGTAGAAGCTATTTGCTGGGAACCTTAGATTCTGCAGAACTGGACTATCTAGAATAGGTCTTAAATAAAATTATAAAGTATTAATGTTTTCCAAACAAAAATGTGTAGTGAATACACCCAGAAATTTTCTGTACTGTGTCTGCACGGTTGGACAATATAACCTCCAGAGATCCCTTCCAACCTCAACTATTTTGTGACAGGTTTCAGGGTTTCCAGTTTTAAAGATATTGCACACTAGAGTTTAGGAAGTAGTGCTATTGTCACATCAGGAGGTATCTCCAAGGCTCTCAGTTCTTGGATAATTTCAAAGTCTTTAGGTCCCTTTTGCTCCCTTGGGAAATATTGCAAAATGCATGAGGAGACTGTTTTCCAGTACCCAGTAAAAGCAGCTGAAAGAATGCTTGAGAGATCCTGCATTCAAAGGAAAAGTCTCTCTCTGTCTGGGAGGGGTAAGGTATCAAAACTGCAAGAGTCCGTGCCTGTCATCAGAGTAAGTTGTCAGTAACATGCAGGTGAGGATACATCAATATTCATGGCTGCTCTTCATATCTCATTAAGATAAGTATATATGCACATCCAGAATATAGTTCCAAATAAATAAGTGTTTGCATGTGCGCAGAGAAAGATGTTGCACCTGATATCACTCTTACTGTTTTGCTACAGCTAAGTGCCCAGAATTGTGGTGTTCTGTCCTGTGTTTTTTGAGAGCAAACTCAAAATGTACTTCTTCTCCTCTTCTGCTCTTGACATGATGAAGAAATCATAGAAACCATAAACCACCATTCATGCTTAGTTTTATTATTTATTATTCCTAAGCATGAGAAGAGAAAGTCCCAGTGGTCTAATTGCTATTGTGGAGGCTCAGGAAAGTCAAGTTATTAAAATTGTCTGTGCCCCTTATCTGATCAAGTTCTAAAATAATTCCTGAAATTAAGATGTAAATACTTTTATTTGTTTTAATTCAGCTTCCAGTGGCTGCTAAAGTATTCAATCGAGGCATAACATTTTAAAGCCTTTTAAGAGCCAAATAAAATTATTACTTATAAATTATTAAAAGCCTTCCACAAATGGAAAAATACTTACCGAAAAGTCCTTCATAAATAATGTTCAAGCTAAATTAAGTAGTAGTATAAGGAATGCATTAAAGTTTGCGAATGAGATATTAGCAGTGTGCTCCGTTAACCTCAAAGTTATGATAGCTGGAGCACTTGCTACCCCTCTGAAACCTTGCAACTCCAAGTCCTGGCTCACTCTGGAAAAGAAACATGTGGTGGTACTGGAGATTGGAAAAAGAGCTCGAGGTCAGGGGTCGACACAGTAAGGGAGTTTGCTCTTTAAGAGGTTATCTGTGGATCTGCAAAGCCAAAGTGCAATTGGGTTCTGTGATGTGATTTTAGTGAGTAATTGTATATGATCGTAGGTAGTTTCAAAGACAAGGTTGGAAGATTTTTCTAGCCTGCTTGTGATATCAATTTTGGGGAGTCTGTGTATCTTGAGATGGACAATGCAGTTTCTTCAGAAATTGTCATCTGAAGTGATACAGCTGGTAACTGATTCATTTTAATTACAAATTTAGCAGACTAGTAATAGGCTTTTTTTTCTTTCTTATCCCTGTGATACCTGTCATGTAAATCAGCAGCTTTGTTGGCTTGTACATTTTTTGCCACTGGTAAAACTCATGTTTGCTTTTGAGTTGGTACTGCATCAGAGAAAATTTTGCATCTTTATTAAGAGAGTACAAGTCACTGTAATTGATATGCCTGGATATTGCTTTTTCTTTGGTCTATGAGTAGATAGTTTGCCAGTGGGTTATCAAGTTACTGGCTCTTGATTATTCAAAACAGTGTGAAACAAACATTTCCTATTGTTTTAGTTGTTTAGGGTTTCCTTGATTAAGCTGTCGCTGCTGTCAGTTATGTTCTTATAAGCCTGCTCGGATCTATTTCATGTTAAGAAAAAGCTCAGATAAATCCAGGAAAGCTTAATGTTTATCCAATGTGAAAATAATTACTCAAAAGTGTTATTCTTAATCCAGATAATTAGAGTGGGGAAGGAGAGATCAGTGTCATTGTGAATTATGCCCTGGCAATTGACTCTTGGTCCTTGTAAGTTTCAGGTGAAGATGTGAATGGATAAAGGTTAGATTAACCATAATCCAAAGTAGCTGCAACCTAAATCTGTTATGATACAAGGATGATCACTTAAAAAGAGCTGGATTGTGGGATTGTTTCTGGTTGGATAAGATGCCGCTCGACTGGGACTAGTCTTAAAACATGCTTAGCACCATGTCACTGCAGCTGTAAGCACTTGTGCACGGTTTCAGGCTGCTGCAGACTGCTGGGCTCTCCCTGCACAGTGTAAGACTACACTGCGTTGCAATATCTGTACTTTACATTAACATGCTTTACCCTGTGTTTCATGGAAAATAGATGGTAACTTATGCAGAATGATTTGCTCAATGATCACTTCTCTGTGCTGTTAAACATATTTCTTTGTGTTCACCATTTGAAACATTCTGTGCATCTACATTTAGTATAGTGTACAATGGTACACAGTCAATAAAAATTGACCAATACAAAATGTAAAAGAGACAAAGCATTTACTCTCTAGTTTACACCATGATTTTGTAGGGTTACTAATCATTAGAAAAGAAAAAACAGCTATATAGTCTATGTAAGGATAAGGCTTGCAGATAAGGTTTTTCTCTTTGAAGTGGCACAATTTTCAGAAATCCATTATAAATGAACAAGACTAAATCAAAGCAAATTCACTTTGAATGCAGGAAAAGTAGCGTTAAAAAGGGGACATGCATGTATTAGTACAAACTGCAAGCAGAAAGTACTTGATGCTTCAGACTTCCCTGTTTATAGATATGGACGCAATGGTGACAGCTCAGATGACAATATGTGTAGTAACTCTCCATAAATATATAGACTCTTGAATGTCAGTGTTTACTGATTGGGAATAACACTGCTGAAAGAGGAAGAGAAGAAGGTGAAAGGCCATTTCTTGAAAAACAGTACAGGAAATATTTGGTCTCAACAGATAATTTAATTGCATGGTCCAGTCCTTCTCATTGCTTCAGTACAAATGGAAAATAAGGTAAAGACAATTTTTTCTTCATATTCAATTTTAGTAATAAATGACATGCATTTATTCTGAGGTGATGTATTTGTGCAGATCTCCTTCAACATTGCTGGAAGACTGGAAGCAGCATTCCTTGATGCATGGCTAAGGTGAGGAAATAGTTAAAAAAGTAATTAATGAAATGCAAAAGCTAATAAGAGGAAAGTATCTTAATACACACTTGAGATAGAATCTTCTCTGTGAATAATTAAAATTATTTAAAGTTCATTTCTGGATTTTTAATAAAGTATGTCTCAATAAGACTTGTTCCTGGTTTTAAACCTTTCTAGACTTAACTCACTACCTTCTTTTTGTAGTATTATTTTTTCTTAAAAGGGGGTTTAAGTAATGTTTATGTTTGTCTATGTTTAAAAAGAAAATTCTGCAAGAGGCATAAAATTCCTAAATTTTGTTCCTAACATAAAAATTATCCATTTAGAATATCACATGAAAGTGCTAAGTTATTTCTAATGCTACATTAAATGCCATGGATTTGTGTTATATAACTATGGTGTTCTCCTGCATCCTAAACTCCCTGCCTTTAAAACAATGTTTCAGGGAAGTGTATGTCATTAACAAAAACTCTCAGACTTATGTCAGAAAAGATTTTAGAGCAGGGATTTAAGTTTTCAAGCTTTAGAATATAAGTCAAACTTTAATTAAAGTAGGTGAGGAAGAAACTTGCCTGCTTGTTAGCTCATTACAAGGGTGGATAGCACAGTTTCCCCACACCTTTCAGCAAAGTCTTCTAGTGATTGATACTGAAGGGACCACTGGTCTCATGTAACGTAGCAATTTTTAAGTTAGAGAAAGAGGAGTGTAAGACAAATTCCCATAGTATAAAGGGCAATAAGAACTAAATGTAGAATTGCTAATGCAAATTCTGACTCTGAAAATATGAACATGGAAAAACTGTTTAATAAGGCAAAAGGTCTCTTCAGGATTGAAACTGGAGAGAAAGCAACATCTGGACATAGGTGGGGAGCGCAGTTTTCCTTAGTGGAAAAGATGAGTTAGGACGAAAATGAAATTATAGGACTTAGAGTTGAGGACTCTCGGCCCCTTCTGCATTTTACAAGTAGACTGGTAGACAGCTGACTGTCCAAGTCACAGAAATGTCACTGACATATAAGGAAAACGAACAATAAAAAGGAAAATAATAACACTAGTAAAAACCTTGTAAGTTTTTGAAAATTAAAAATCAGTGAAACAAAACCAGAAACGGAACCCCATTTACCGTGTTGAAAAAAAAAAGAGAAAATCCTGTGAAAGTATTTGTAGTGTCAAAGACCACAGTAAACTCTGTACCAGTATCTGTAACTTTGGGTTCTTTAAGTAGCTTGAAATTGCTTAATTATTAGGGATCATAGAAACTAATAGTTAACACAAAGGAGATAATATAACTAGACCTATCAACGAAATAATTTAAACATCAAGTTGCAAATAGTTACAGAAGATAGAAGGTTTTTCTCTGAGGAAATTGAAGTAGCTGGTAAAAAGGTGACATTTATCACTTTTAAGCAGCTTCAGTGTTGAATGATGACCAAACTCTGTCAGTTTTTTTGAGTAGTGATGATCCCAGGAAGCTTAGGGAATAGGAAAAGAGTTTCTGATGAATCAGGCTGACTTTTGCTACAGGGTGAACAAATTGTTTCCCTGTTCAGCCTTTCTGAGGTCTGGAAGCCATACGTCAGTGGAAAAAGCCTTGGCTGATTTCTCTAATTTCCCAGGATTAGTGGGGTTTTATGCTAAAATTATGATCTTCTGTAACTTCCACTAGTGTACCAGAAAATGTAGTTCAAGAATAAAACAATTATTTTACTGACTTTAAATTTTATCTACTTACTTGCATGTTCAGCATGCATCAACCAGCTACATTAGTGTTTCAGAATTTTATTAAGTATTATAAAATAATACATAAAGAAATGTTAGAATATCTCTTGTTCTGAGACAGCATAGTAATTTACTGACCATGGACAATTAAGAAAGAAATAGGTACCTTAGGACAACCATGAAGCCAGTGCAGATTAGTCACAGCTAATCTATTCTTGTAACCCAATAGAGTTTTTCAGTTCCAGAGAAAGAGGAATTTTACTTGTGTTTAAGACCAGTTCAAAGCAAATTGAACATTCAGGGAATTGTCATTGAACATAATTCTAATTTCTTAACTTGCAAGAAATTGAAGTATTTTTAACAAGAATTGTGGAAATGCATAAAATGTATTTATTTCTAGAAAATAGAACTGGTATTGTCAGTGTTTTCTAATATTTTGTTCTTCCATCCCACTAAGAAAAAATAAACTGCTTTTAGTGGTGTTTTGGAAGAGAATATGAGTGACTGTTTTGAATCACACGAGAAGTACATTTTGTCCAGTAGCCTGTTTCTGATAGTGGCCAGTAAGTTAGTACAAGAAAACCTCCAGAGAATATTTTCCATCTTCTAATGATCTCAGCTTTAGAGATTTCTTTTCATAGGCTTTACCATATTGTTGTATTTTAGTACCCTTGATAGTCCTCTGTTCATTAAATTTGCCCAGTTGCATTTTGATTCTATTTACACTTGTGGCATGATGCAGCAATGACTTAGGTTAAACTACTAATTTAATTACTAATTATTTGAAAAAAAAGAATTCCTGGTAAAGTGCTTATTTTAAATGGACTGCCTAATAATTTGATATTCCCTAGTTCTCATGTTGTGAGACAGTGGAAATTTTTACTTTAGACCATAAAGTGGGAACAAATTCTCTTGCACCATGTTTTTACAGTGTTAAAGGGTCCCAAGTCATACTAATGTATCTGTCCAGAGAGTGCCATTTGTATCTCTGTTCATTCTTTGTCATCTTCAGTACACTTTGTATTTTTTGAAGCTTTGCTATATTTTTATGAACAGCATCCAGTCTTCAAGAAGTGGCTGCTACGCCAATGACTTATACTACCTTCTATTATTTACAGAAAAAATTTAAATATTTTATTTGTATTTCTTGCTTTTGCCACACATTGAGCTGGTGCTTACTGTCCACTATGTATCCACAGCAGCCTTCCTTAAATTTGACATTATTATCTATTGTGATATTATTTGATTGCCTTTCCTGTCTATATTTTACTTCATATTCATTGAAAGTAAATTTTTCTTTCCCAATTTTGTAATAATGAAATTTTTCTGCAACCAAATGATTCATTTTTGTGGTGTCAAAATTCTTTTTAAAAGTCATTTATGAGGCAGTTGAACTGCACAGAATCCTATGGAAGTCCACTGACAATTATCCTCCACCTTGAAATCTGGGGTTTTTTTGTCTGTTTTCCTATTTCAATTTTTTTTTATCTTACACGGCCTTTTATCTTATTCTGCAAAAGATTACCTTAAAAACTACTGGCAAGGGCCCTTTTGTTTAATAAACAAAATGTTTTTCCAGCCAATTTACCTGGCCCAGAGATCTGTTTCTACTTCTGCTCTAACTGAGCACAGACACATTTGATCAAAAGGGTGGACAACACGTATGCAGCTTTACTCTGCAGTCAGTACTCGTCTTGCTTGGATAAACTTTTGCTTCTGCCCAAGATCTTTGAGAAGAGAATTGTGGCCTCCAAGTTAGAGGATCAGACTTTACATTTGGTTTGAGTTGTGAGCAGCATGTCGGTTTGGTTGCCATTTTGTTTGGCTGCTGCTTCAGCAAGAATAGTAAAAGACATGGGAATTTGATTCCTCAAAATTGGAAACCCTTGTCTCAGTAAGGATGTTGAATAGCACTGAGTTCTCCTTGAAGCTCTCTATCATAAGTGTCTCTTTTACATGCAATTCAATAGCCTATGTTAAGAAACTAAAAGTAATATCAAATTATTTATTTAACTGTGTCCTTTGATTAGTGTTTCTCCACTCCTGCATTACTTGGAATCAGCCTTGCAAGATTGTTCAGTAAATTCTCATTACTGGGGTAGGTTTTTAGAACAGTGTGTCTACCAAAAGTCCATTAGGCTAGCATGGGGGGTTTTTTGTAAATATTGTAATATTTCCTGCATTGGCTTAATGAAATCTGAATATCCCTAGTTTAAACAAGAAGGGTAACAACATGAACACCTACTAGGGCACACATATGTATATATTCTTAAAATGGAGTGTAAGTTTCTAAAGGTACTGTTACTTAAGATAAAACCTTTTCTGCTCTAAATGGCAAAATGATTGAAACTACATTTAATAGACACAAACATATATATACAATAGAAATTCCCTGAAAGGTAACACTAACCGTGTTCTGTAGTTTGTTCTGTTTCATAGTTCTGTATTGGTACTGATGAATTACAGCTTCTGCCTTCTTCACAGTCCCTTCACACAGAGAGTTTTGCTGTTAAGCACAAGATGACCATGAATGTTTGAGTCAAGCAGGCTTCTGTCTTGTTACAAACAAAAATGAAAGGAAATTATTTTGTAGAATTTGCAAGTATAAAACTGCTAAGTGAAAAAATGCTTCTTGTTCTAAAAGAAATTAATTCAGAGGCATTTTGTAGTGAAATAAATAGTCATGGCATTTGAAAAAAAGGATTTGTGTTCCCTTATTTGTGTGGTTTTCCCTCAAATGGAAAACCTCCCATGTATGATGTGTTTGAAGGCTTTATCAGTGTTAGGGGGTTTTTTTGACTTCTCGATTCCATTATGGCTGCAGATTTGCAAGCCAAATGGGAGACTTATAGTCATTTTTATAATATGAAACTAATAATTTTATGTCCTATTGTATGTGAAATGTTTGAACTAAATGTTTGATGTTTGAACTAATAAATCCTATGATCTCTGCAGTGACCCTGTCAGGTGATTAATGTACATTTTGGACTAGTGAAGTCAAATAAGAAATTTTCTTTGGTTGGGACACCTGTCCCAGAACATGCACCCTACAGCATAGTATTTCTGGAGCTCATCCTATTCATTGTCATGCCCATAAAGAAAGCTTTTTCCAAATTCCACAGGTCTCACGTATGGCAATAATAATCTAATATATAATGCAGAGAGAGAGAAGAAAGAAAATCTGTTTCTGTTTTTGCATGCTCTTCAAATGCAAGTCTTTCAAATACTGAAAGATACAGGGCCATGCTCATTTCGGTATTTCTCATGTGCCTGCTGGTGTCTGGGTGTTTGCGCCAATGAAGATGAAGTTCCTCTATTGAGAACAAGCTTTCTTGTAAGTTTTCTCAGGCTTTCTAGTTCTGATCAGAGGACTATTACTGCAAAATTGTTTATGCGTTCCTGATTCCCATCTGACTAAGAAAAAATAATGCCAAAAACAAAGATTGTAAACAAAATTTATCTGCTTGTTTCAAATTAGAGCATTCCGGCTAGCTTTAGTTTGGAACTTCAAGTGCTATTTCAGGTAATTCTAGCAGTATCTGAAATAATTTACATATAATAAATTTACTAGGAGTCTCATTTTCAGATAACCTCTTGGGTATGTTTTTCTTCCCCAGCTTAAAGATGAAAGGTTTTCAAATAGGGATTACTCTTGTTTGAAACAGCTCTGAGACATGGCACTGTACACACACTCTACTCTTTCCTTTTACAAATTTCCTCTTATTTCAATGATCTAAAATAGTAACAATACATTTCTATCTTTCTATGATTTTCTATTGCTCTTCTTTTCTTTTTTCTTTCCCTTCTTTTTCTTTTCTCTTTTTTTTTTTCCCTTCCTTTTTATTTCCTTTTTTTTTTTTTTCTTAATTTACTCTGGACCTTGGTTTGTCACAGCTTACAGTATTGCATAGACCTCATAATCTGTAAATCCTTCTGGGCTCTTCTATTGTGCTCTACCTTTGCGTGTGAGAGATCAGACTCAAAACAGTAGATGGTGGCCTGAAATCCTGTTCCTAGATCCCCGTGAAAAATAGTGTCAGTCCACAGAGCTGAAGTTTATATTATGAGTTAAGCTCCTCAAAGGTAGTAGTACATCCCTAATTTTCTGTTCTGGAAACCTGAGGGATTCACTGCATGTGAATATATAACGTGAAGATATATAAATCACAGCAGCACTAAGTGCTAGAAAACAGTTATTGTTTCAGGTTCAAGGGCTCTAAAAAAGCTTGTCTTGTAGAAGTGAACTTCTGCAGTGCCAACTTCACTGATAAAATAAAGCAGTGAAACATAACATAGGGAAGATTTTCTTTGTTAATCTACTCACAGGGGCCAAGCATAAACACTTCCTCTTTGTCCGTGCCCTGTGCCTGGGCAAAAAGGCATTTCTGGTCCATGATTTGATACAGATTGAAACACACCTTGTGTGCCTGAAATAGAGTTGGTATTGCATCAATTAATGTCACTCATTCTGATATGGAAGTGCTCCCAAAGACAGGGAAACATTTATGTGAGAAAATCTAGGTAACTGAGTTCCAGTAGGCATGCAGTGAATATAATTTGATTTTGTGTTACTTAAATTTACATTCTGGACCTTTAGGGGTCCAGAACCAGAAAGATGAAGGATCATGACCATGTCTTATAGTGAGGATTCCTGTTTAACTGAGCATAGCAGAAGTGCAGAAGAATGTAGCAAAACCAAAGTACAGGTATATAATCATTTTCTTCCACAAAACTAGGCATTGTTTAAGTGTGAGTTTGTTAAAACAGAAATAAACAAACCTAGATGTTTCCTTGTTTGCTTCTTTGAATGTTGATGCATCATTGTCTCATACAAGAAGCCATTGAGTCATCATCATGTGCAGTGACTATAATGCACTATGTACATAGATGTCTGCATCTGAACAATGAGCTTATGCTCTTCCAAAATCGATCAAAATCAAATTATGCTTTTAGGGTGCATTTCTTCTTTTAAGACTGATATCTAAAATTTGTCAGATGAACTATCCTGGACATCTGCCTATTTCTTTAATTTGAATATAGAGAGATGACCAGCTCCAATCTAAAGGTCTGTATTTTTAGCATCTAAGGTAGGGGCAATGGATCCTGCCCATTGTGACTGATAGGATAGTTCTTAGGAAGGTTCAGGGAGAAAAAACTACAGCTGCAGTGTCTCTTAACTACCTACTGTGTTTATCTTCCCACTCAGAAATTGCTCAGAAGGTAGGTGAAGTGTGATGTATTGTTAGTTTTTTCTGTTTTGTCTTTAGGGAAAAGAGAGCAGCTAGAGAAATAATGAAAAAGCTGTATTCTCAGAGTAGCCCACAGCTGTAAAATAAGGTATAGCTGTCTCTAGCTGGGGTAACTTTAGACTGTTGGGGTTTATTTTATCTTTAATTACTTTATTTTTAGGAGTACAATTTGCTAAGCAGAACCTGTATGAATATGATGGTTTTGGCAAGCCCTTCTTCTTTTCATGTCACACTATCTTATCCTTTGCCTTTTTCTTACATCCCCCCATCTCTTGCTTTCTTTGCTAATGTATAAAACACCTGCACACCTCCTGACTAACTTTCTCTTAGAGGAGACTCCAGTGTTTGGTTAAGTCACGGGAGACATGGGGATTTGTGCAGTCCTCTCGCTTACGCGCTGCGGAAGTGATGACAGAATAGTCCCGACAGTCACTAGAGAAACTGACACATCACACTCAATTATGTGGCCTCCTCAGCCCCTCACGCCATTCTTCCCAGAAATATAAGCTTTCTGTCTCCCTTTTTTTTTTTTTTTTTTAAGAAATCTGTTATGTAAAAGAAAAGGGAAAATGGTATGTGTGTGGGGGGAAGGAGTTAGTGTATCATTCTAAAGAAAACTATTATAGAGTAAGTCTTTAGGGACATTCAATATATCAACTTAAACATAATTTAAACACTTGGAAATACTATTTTTAGAATTCACACAGGAAAAAACACCAAATTTAGTTGATGATAATAAAGGAGTCAAGCCTTGTCATTAACTGTGTCACTGCCCATCAACTGCTGTAAGCTAGTGGGAGTTATTTGTCAGTAACGATAAGGTACAAATACATACACAAATCTATATCTGCTGGGGATCCCCCACAGCGTTCAGCCAGCTGTAGAAAAAGAAGATTATTTTTCATGTTAGTACCACATATGGCATAAAATGCAGTCATGACTTTCTTTCCTCATCCCTAGAATGATCTATCCCTTCAAAGTGAGATTGCGTAAGTGTCACAGCTTCCTTCCTTCTCCTTGTACAACAGCAGCTGACACAACAGAAATACAAAACTGGCTTTCAGCCATTTGGTGGTATTTGTATGAAGAGGAATAATTAGAAATAAAAATACATATTGCAGTGATAATTAGGTGCGTTTAACCTAAAATTGGATTCCAGATTATATCCAAGGAGTAGTGATAACATTTTATAAATTGCCTAAGAAGAAGCTCTCTCCTCTGAACTTGCATGGAAAATTTTATATTACAAAATCTGCTGCAACTGGGGTTTTTTTCCAGTAGCTAGAATTTAAAGGGGACAAATGAGTGTGGTTTGAGGTTTTTTTGTTCCTTGTTAACTTGTTTTCCCATCTTTAAGTTTTGACAGCTATCCTATGACAGCAGAAATACAACATTCATGTTGTGATTATTTGGCAATTGTAATACAAATTATACACATATCTTTGCTGTGAATCTCATAATAAGAACTCCAAGACTTGTCAAGCAACAAAGACTTTTCTGCTGCTCCTTCCAGAGTGAGAAAAGAAACATTCAAAACATATGGGATCATGAAAGAGGAAAAAAGCTAAGAACAAGAATATGGAAAATGAGTGGTTAAAATCACCACATGCGAAAATAAATGAATTTGAAACGAGTACAAACTCTTCATAAGAAGAAAAGAATGTATTTCCCTGCCTTCTGAGCTACTGCTGTAGAATAGCTTCTAAAGGAGAGATTGGTACAAGAGTTAAACCATGTGCATGTTTTTTGACTTTCTGCTTTGCAGCTACCAAAATTGAAAAGGCTGGAACACTGGTGAACCAGCCTCCCAGGAGAGCTTGTGAGATGCCCCTCATCCCCTCTGCCTAGGCTTGACCAAGGTCTGGGGACAGTGTCCATCATCTCCTCCTGGCTCCTGCAGCACTACAAGGGAAGTTCATGCTGTCTCAGTATCCCTGTGGCCTGAGGAGCCAATAGGTAACCCCTAACTCCTCCTTTTTTTCCTTTTCGATTTTTGTAGATCTGAGACAGGGAGAAGCAGATTCATTTACTTCAGTGAGCAATGTAAAATTAGGCAGAGCAGAGTACCAACTTTTTCTTGGCTTCAGCTCTTTGACGTTGCCATAAACCTTTGCATCCTACTCCAGCAACTGCCATGAGCATTTGTTACTCCTCTCTGCACCCTTGACTGTCCATCCGATATTTGAAACTTTGACATGTTAGGACACTTGACAAGAAGTTTTACAGTCCCCTTAGCACTCAGGCAGGAAAGGTGGCACTTTACAATACAAGAGGTGCTGTGTGTTTGTTGCTATCTGCTTGAGCAGGTGTCTTCATCTATCTGAAATACCAGGGGCAAAGTCAAGATATCTGCAGAGTCTGGAAGCTCTGCAGACACAGGCATTGCTAATACAGATGAATTCCAAGCTCCTGAACCGTGTTGGGCTTGGTATTGAACAGATTCATTGCACAGAAACAGCCAGCTCCTCCCTTCTTCCGAGATGACTGTCCAAGTGTGGGAGGTCATTCACATGTGAACAGAGAGGCTGCAAATTTAGTGTAGGTGCTGTAAATCTAACACATGTATCAGTCTTGACCAGCTGTCCTTTGGAACCCTTGTGACAGCACCTACGACAGCTTCTCTTTTCCCTTCTCCCTGTAGCCCAGGTATCCTGATCTACCCAGACAAGTGCGGGTGATGGACAATGGAATGTTACCTTCTGCTGTAAGGAAAGTCACTGAAAACATTCCCCAGCCCACTGCATGCTCAAACTAAGGCTATAATAGATGAATCCGGTGAGACTTTATTTTCTGTATTTCTCTCTATAAAGGCAAATTTAAAGAAAAATAATGTTTAGTTATATATAGCAAGAAATATGTCAGTTTGCAAAAATTTAGTTACATTTTCATGGGTTTATTAATAAAATTCTAACAGTGATGCACACTTGAAAGCTGAGTATTGGGGCACAATTTCATTCTTATTTATATCAGTTTGTCCACTGCTGTATGAATAATGAAATGGACTTAGTCACTCAATAGCACAGGACTATTTGTTGTATGCAAAGATCTTTGCTGTTTAGTGTGGAGATCCAATAGATGCCATCCTATTTTTCAGTATTGAAAGTTGTTATCAACTGCTTTTTAACAGAAGTCTTTTTAAAACCCTTTACGCTCGGTTGTTTGCAGAGGCTAAGGAGGCACATTGGACTGTCTGGGATTTACAGAAAGCCGGAAATACTGTCTGGACAGATTTTATTGTTTAGACAAGAACTGTGAAATACTCCCTCTTCAGTTTGCATTCACTGACCAAAATCATTTAGCCAGGCAAGGCGGCAAATTCTTGTCTATGATATTGTCAGCCTTAGATTTGGTGATTCACTCACTGTGCATCCCAGTGGAGCCTCAGTGAAATGGGGTGTGATGATCAGTCCCCATAATACATCAGTTTTGTTATGGGTAGCCTGATGGCTAAGAGTTAACCATCAGCAAAATTATCAGGGTCTTGAAGAGGGGATCCACCACATGAGAATCCAATGAGATCTGAAGATTCAAAGTGACATCTCAGAAGTAGATGGAAAAAAAAGGACAATTTTATTTTTGAGTCAGTTTTTGTGGTACAGTGGAGTCAAACTGGGAGTGGGTGACTTCACCAAGGAGTCAGAGTATTGCAAACACAGTTTTATTTACTTTGCTAAAGGAATGATGAGGCAACGGTTATGTTCAATTGAATAGCCTGTGTCCAAAGTGCATTGGTAGGGAGCAATGAGGTTTACACATGTGCCTATGTGAAGGCTGGCATTAGAATATGATGTTTAGACATTCAGTGGGATATGTGCATTGAGCATGCAGAAGGTTATCTAAAGATTTGGGCTGAAGCATGGTTTGAGGGATTATCCATTCAAAAGCTAATATGTTGTCACCTGTTTCCTCTGTATGGGAATGGGTTACCTTTTCTGTGTGAAACCACACATTACAAATGTACTACATATTCTGCTGAAATGCAGTCTTAAGTTTGTGTTCTTTTCAGAAACCTCTTGACTTTAAAACTGGTTGCTTGAAGTCTCCATGGAAGGAGGGAAAAACACAGAATATATTTAGAAATACTTAAATATAACCTGAAATAGTTTTCCCATTCATTAAAAGTTTGCTTGACCCAAAATGTCAGGAGCCACCAGTGTGAAAGGCAAGAGATGAATATCTCTTGTATCACCTTTCCACTTGTATAAGCCCCAACTTCAAGTCTGCTAGAACAGGAGGTGTCTGGAGTTAATCCTGTAACTACAACTGCTTCTTGCAACTCAGCCTCAGTGTATTTTGAGATTTAAGTCCACAATTGAGGAGGAAGAAGGAAACATTCATGATGATTTTTTTCCATAGCAGCTGTTTGAAACTGTTAACATGCTTGTACCTTTAAAAGTAGATCCCAGGGGAAAGAGACTGAGAGGCAGATTGCAGTTAAAGGGCTAAGAAGCACACAGTAAATGTAGGTAAATTCAGAGTTTTCTCAGATAAATATGTTATTGATCATTGAGAGAAGAGGTGAAATTGTGTAAAGAGATTTGCACACACACTTTTGGTTCTCCTGGGGATACATGGCGCACCTGCTGAACACATTAAAAAAATCCTTGTGCACAAAAGATTGCTACCAAACCACTAAAAAAAAGTAAAGTTGTATCTGCACACAGTCTTATAAAAAAAGATCATTTTTTTCCCATTGGAGAACACACCTTTGATTAATCAAACATATTTAGCAATCATAATTTAGAAAACTATCTGAAAATATAGACCTGGGCTTGAATTCAAGTTTAAAATAATAGTTTTAAAATCACATTGTAGATATATTAGGAAGGCTGCAGATAACTTTTGCATTTTTGAAGTTAGCTAGGATTGGTGAGATATATCTGGGATACACTGTATGTTATCTAGACTGTTGCTGGGAAAAGACTTTTCCTTTCTTAATCTTGAGTGTCATGAAGAGTAACTTTTGAAAGATGTGCCCAAAAATCTGAAGGGAAGACATACAGGCAGATTGCACACTATTTTTTTACTGATTGCTGTTGTTTCTATCGGAAGTTTTTATACATAAGGTTCTTATTGTCCTTGTAGAAAAAGGGAGGTAGAATCAATTTCCTCTTTAACATATTGATAAACAACTCCAGATATAGTGGTAGGGGGAGGAGGAAACTACATTTACCTTTGCGTGACCTATATAGGAATGCTGGAAAAATTAATTCCAGAATATTATGGCTACATTCCTTTAAGCTGTGGATATGATTTACATAGTAGGTCTTCTTGAGCCATCCGGCTTCTTTCATCTTTATACTGTAAATTGCTTTCATCCCCCACCCTTCCCCCCCACCAATCTGTATGCTTGAGGTATTGTTGTGATAAATTATGGAGGTACAGAACTGAAAATGGTGTGTAGATTGTCTAAGAAATTGAGTGCAGTCAGCCTTCAAAGTGGTGGATGATGTGCTAAAGCAGCTACCTTACCCTGGTCAGGTCGCACATGTCGTCAACAAGCAGCTGCTTTTAACTTTGCCTTTTGCCCAGAGCACTGAAAGCAGCTGGATTTATTGAATTAATAACTGCTCCATTTGGGGTGTTTTGTTTTCCCATGACCGTGAAATCTGGCTATAATGTTAGCAAAGTGTAAGACATGTCTCCTTCACCAAACTAGGTGGTGTCTTTTTTTGTTCTTATATGGTACTTAATCTGTAAGGCAGAAAATAATGGGAAAACTGTACCTGTGGGGAAATAAAATGATGAAACATCTCTTGGTAAACAGAGTTAAGAAAAAGGGAGAAGCACATAAAAATGAGGCAGCCGATACACACATGCTGAGTGTGATTTTGAGGACACTTGTACCAGTGCTCAAATTCATCTCGTTGGTTGCAATGCTTAATAGAAGTCTTATTAGATCACCTGATGTATGGGATTGCTAGTGGTAGTGGTCGGCTAAATAGTTCCTGTGCTTTGGACCAATTTTTCCTTCTGAAGGCCCTGAATTTCGTGAGACTGGTTGAGGAATGGTGGCAGTGTGTTATGCAGATGGTGGTGGGCGAACCTGTGGCCTCTGCTTCCCCCGACCACAAAGGCATAAGGAATGTCCTACTACAGAGCTTTGGGCCAATCCCTCTTAATAGGCTTTAGCGTGGAGCTATTGTAGGTATTGTAGGGGTCACTCATTCTCTAGAGACAATTCATGAAGTAACACCTTCAGGTTTTATAAGTCATGGCACATTTAGAATAATTCTCACGTTATGGCTAGTCTACTTTGCTGAAAGTGCTGGAGTTATCGTCTTATAAATAAATTTTTAAATATTAATAAAATATGGCAGGAATTGTTTAGCTGCATTCTTGGGATAGAAAAAGGAAAGAGAAAGGAGGAGTTGTTGAGAACATGGATCTGAGTGTAAAATGCATTGCATGCTCTGGTTGTTGCAAGTGGCACCTATTATCAAAACCGGATCTTGTATCTTTCTCAGCACACGAAAGGGGAATTCCTGAAGTACTTCAGGCCATGTTAACTTGGCTTCCTGCAAAAGGATGGCATGAGCTTGGGAGAAATGGGATTGAACATCAAGCTGCCATTTCTAACCACAGCTGTACCTGTTAGCTAAGCATAGACTGTGTCCAACAAGGATGTTTGTTGCTTCTGTATTACTGGCAGAGGTTATTTACACATATTTTCAGCTTCCTAAAGACTCTTTGGGAAAGGTAGAGGAGATGTGACCTGCTAGAGCCAAAGAGCTGCATTAAACTTTCAAAAGCTCTCTATTCCTCATCAGACCTTTCTTTCCAAGTCAGGCACTGGCATCTGCCAGCCTGTTGCTGCATCTTCTGATTCTGAAGACTCTCCCTTGATGAAATCTAAGTTTTTACCAAAACTCTGCGATCTCCTTTATAGAGCATGGTGAAATTATCTGTGCTTTTGTTCTTTACTCACATTGCATATTTATGTTATACATCTCTGGAGCTTCAGAGTTATGCAAATAGATATAAAATATATATATAGAGAGAGAGTATAGATAGATTTACGTCTTTATTGTAGAAATTACTGCCCTGGTAACTTAAAAATGTGCAACTCTTAGGAGGAGAAATCACCATTTTACCCAACCAATTTTAAAATTGCTGCAGAGGTATTAAAAAAAATTATGATGTGCCAAGTATTTCCTTCATTTGCTTTTAAATCGTCACAGAATATCAGAATGATTCAGTGCATTCCCTCCAGAAAGTTGGAGAGATCAAATTCCAAATGGGAAGAAAAGCAATTTGTTCATAAAGCAGCCGTCCAGTTTGCAAAACAATTTCCAAGACACTTGAGAGGGGTTAAGATAACAAAACACAATAACAAGTATCCTTGTTTTGTGCGTACTTTGTAAATAAACAGTTCCATCATCAGCTCTTCCTCCTATGAAAACAACTTCTTATTTAGGTTAAATAAGTCTTGTGCACCCTCATCCAGAACTTGTTTTACTTTTTTCCTTTCCAGAACATATGGTAGGTACTTAAAATGCATAAAATATCCCAGGAGTGGGGTATTCTGCAGATCAGCCCCTTCAGCTCATGTTCAGGTGCCTACATAGTAATGCCTAGCTCCTGTCCGCCTGTGAAAGGTTTTTTTTAGAGATGGATAATTCTAAAGAAACTAATTCACAAGTGTGATCTGTTCTGACAATTAGATGAGATCACTTCTTGTCATATTCTGTGGTGGTCACCTTCCTTTATTGCAGATTTGGTAACTTTTGTAATGGATGAAGCAAGTCCAGCTGTTGCTTTCAAAGTTTGTATCCATCTCCAGAGCAGATTGATCCTGTGCACTGAGTGAGAAGAGAGAGATTTGGGAAAACAAGGCATGTTTGTGTTATTAAAAGCTGAATTGATATTCTTAAAAAGTGTAAGATATGGGGATGGAGGAGTGGAGAACTGGAGTAAGGAAGGGTTACAGTTAGAGTTTTCTGAATGAAACTGTAATTTCTGCAGGAAAGTTACAAGCTTGGTAAACTGGTGTTTTCTAAGGAAAAACATTTAGCTCAAAATTTCACATTAGATCTCATCTATTCTGTCCCTATCCCTTTTTCTATAAAGTGCTAATCACATTTTTTTCCCCTCTTTTCTCTGCTTAAATACCCACCCGGCTTGTTTTTGTAAATTATGCATCTCCCTCCTTTCAGTTTTCCATCATGTTGGCATCCAGGTCTAGCAGTTTCTCCCCACTTGCATAAGGAGCATTAATAAGGAGTATGAGAAATGCTGGTAATGCCTTGCTCCTAGCTACAGCACCTGACAGCAATCCTGAAAAGGAGCAGCCCTTTGAGAGAAAATTTTAGAAATGCTTCCAGGTCACTCTTGCCCTAAGTTTGTGCCCATCCTGTCTTTTGTGGAGGTCAGAGTGCAATTAATAAGGTAAAATCTTCAGAGTGTTCACTCTGAAAAGGAACTCTTAAAAGTGGAAGCTATTTCTACTGTCCTTCAAAAACAAGAGGCAAGATGTAGAGATATTTTCCAGAGTAACTATGTCAGTGTGGAAAATGTTATCCTTGGGAGTAAATTTTGCAAAATTATAAGTAGCATGTAAAGAAGGTTTTGTAACAAGAAGGATGAGGCAGTTTTGGGAACAGGCTGAACTGCTTGCCCTCCCTGTAAGAGTTTTTGACATTTATCGTAAGTCTGTTGAGCAAAATCTTCACAGTGGAAGTCCCACAAAAAGAGGTGTGATATATATATATATATATATATATTTTTTTTTTTTTTCAACTAGAAAAAACCGTGTATCTGTATGCTAGGTCAAAATTGGTGGTAATAATAATAACCAGCAATAAATACACCACAACAAATGCAGACATTTATTATGTTAAATGCTAAGAACTTTGAAAATGCAGTCATAAGTTTCCTCTGCTTTACCTACATAAACAACCTGCACTGAAGAACAGGTTTTAAATTGTCTCTTGCTCTAAATTCCTAGTAATTTCTAGTACCAGACTGCTCATCTAGTTTTATTATCCTCTTTGGTCTTGGTCAAGATAGGTAATCCAGTAACATGTATTCATTAATATAACTAAAAATGAGCAAAATTACCCTAAGGATTGACATTCTAAGGGGATCCATATTGCTTTTAATTTTATGTGATCAATTTGCTCTTCTCTGCCAGACTGTGAATCCCAATTTAATTGTGCAGAATGGGATATGGCAAAAATATTTGCCATTTCCCTGCTGGAGTCAAGCTGGCACATGGAGATTACTGAAATCCTGCAAAGATTCTGCACCTTCTTTGCTCCCGTTCTTCTGGACTGGGAGGAAACAGAAATCTCAAAAGAAAAACCTTATCTCTGGACTTACTGAGACAGCACACAAAAGAAAAAGCAGCATGAGACTGAGTCAATCCATACTGGCTGGTCCTACCTTGATTAACAGACGTCACAAAAGTCCTGGTCATTTGGGCCTGAAGCAAATTGTTTGCCTCTTAAATGCAATGTGACTTGAATCTGAACTTAAACTATAGCTGAGCCCTAAAATTGCTTAGACTTTTAAACTCTGATAGCATTGATGGAGTAGGAAGGAGCTCAGCTCCTTCATTGGTGGTGTTCTGTGTCTTGCCAATATAACCTATAGTTGAATGAATTGTTAACCAGAGCAGAAGCCAAGAAAGTGATTTAAGCCAAAATTGCTGACCCTGTCTCTTCTGTAGATTTACCTTCAAATACATCCATAGTATTTTTTTCTAATTTTTTTTTCGCAATTTTAGCATAATATTTGGACTTGGTCTTGGTAGAATGCTTTGCATGGTAATTAACAGCTGATTTTCATGGCACCAAGTAGATTATTTTTAACTACACTATTTTCACTAGGACAAATTAAAACAGCAGCAGTCAATAGCTGCTTTCTGCAAGGGAATGTGCATTCACCTTGTCTGCTTGTGTTCTCTCTAGGCTGATGCTTTGTAGGAAAAAAAAAGGCACCTAAAATTGTTTTAATCCTTTACAGTTACATTAAAATGATGTGGCCGTCCAGGTGATAAACTGATTCCATCGTATCTGTTCTGAATTTATATAGATAGCAAAGTTCTGCATGGTCATAAATGATTTATCTTTTACATTTGAAGGAGAGTCATAATCATTCACTCTTTTTCAAGTCTAGTTTGGCAACTTTATCTCACTAGCAGTTTGCATTTCTGAAAGTGGAAATATATTCTGCAGCTTTTGATGTGTTGATTGGTAAGAAGGTAAAGACAGCTGCACACAGGTCTCCAGAGACTCAGCTCAATGGCTAAATGAAGACCTCTAGTGCTTTCTTGTTAGCCAAGATAGATCTACATCCAGATGAACCACAATTAGTCAATAGTGAAGGCTATAGGTTCATGTGATCAGAAGCCACAAATCAGTTTTCCCTAGGACTTAGTTATTGGCAGATAGTGCCTTAGGCTATGCCTTGCTGCTGCTTGCCTGACTGTAATTTTTCCCCTAGTGAAGTTTTTAAAGTCACATACTGAGGCAGGAGCTGTGATCTCCTGACAACATGGCTGTCACAGGCCTGTCAAATATCAATTGCTTATCAAACAAATTGTCTGCCACTTTAATGTACCTGGCTCCTTGCTATTAACAAAGCTTAAAGCGCTGCTGGTTTCTGAGCTGCTATTTACTCTGTCGGTGCCTATCTCCTTACCCACATAAACCCTTATTTTTATGTGCCATGGGCCAAATCCTTCCTTCCTGTGACATTGATGGCAGCACACCTGAATGATTTATAGCCAAGGTGGCTGTGTATCATTGTGAACCTGTGAAACTGTATCAGTTAACCAGAAAGGAGCCCTAATTCCTGCTGGAATCTAAACCCTGGGCCAAAATGTTTTTGTTTCAGAATGTTTGGTTAATGCATTTATTTTCCTGGCTTGCCTCGTGCTGTAGGCTGCTTTGCATTTGGTTTTGGCTAAAATTAGAAACAAAAATATATTGTGAGGAAATTCCATTTCAGGCTTTCCAAGAACTTGAGGGCTGGTGGGGTAGAAAACTACACAATGCTCACAAGTGACAGATAAATATGATTTCCTAATTTCATGGGTAACTAAAATAAGTCTCAGAGAAGCTGCATTACTTCCTCACCCAGTGAAAGAGTTGCAGATGGAGACCATAGGTCTTATCATGTGCCCTTATTTGTAGTTACCAGCCAGTCTGTCTCCTGTGCAGATGATTTACATGCCAAAATGGCTTCTAGGCAGCACACTAGTTGAATCAAATCACACCTTTCTCATTGCTGCTCTGCAAATAAAGGAAAAATTAAGGCCAGTAGAACTAAAAGTAATTCTTCGATGAACTGAGCATATAAAACGTGCTTTAAAATTTCCAGCACCCTGCAGTGATGGAGATTAGTTAAAGAAACACCACAGCCTTGTTACTGTCACATCTTTCAAAACCTTTTTACATTACACAAAGGTGGTCTAAGAAATTAATTAAAATGTTGGACAATAACATAATCAGGGATATCTATATTTGCAGTCTTTTCTCTGTGCTTGCATACATCTTTTATCTGTCAAGTACAGCAAATAGCTAATTAGCCCCCTTTTAAGTGCTTTACTGCTTATATTGGAGCTATAGTCATGCCCTAGTGGGATGGTTTCCAGGAAACCTGATATATATTCTCAGCTGAAAGAGCGTAAGCTTATTTGTAGGCTACTAAGAAATTGATAGAGATTAAAAAATGCTCATTTAAAAAATACAGTTTTTTGTGTTTCTCAAAGCGGGTCTGATCTGTTGGCATTTTAAAAACAGAGTCTTTACATGGCTTCTACACAGCAAAATTTTTGCCAATGTCCATCAGAGGGTTGCTAAATATGAGCTCCTGAATATCACCTAATGTGTTCCCTAAAAGGTAGGGTTTCAATATGACTGGTGTGACTCATCATGTTAAAATCTTGCTCTTTGCTCATTTTCTCCTTGGGCAAAAGTCCAGCATGGCTGGAACGGAATGAATATGCACTTATTTTGACAAGCTGCCTTAAAAGTATTAGGTAGATAATGTGTTACACGACCATGTATTAGCATTAAAGTAATGAACTTGACAAATAAACAAATCACCTTAATTTTACATGATAATCAAGAACATTACAGCTCAAAGAGATGCTGGGAGATTCCACTCCCTCCTCTTTCTGCATTAATCTTTATGATAGAAAGGCCTCTTTGAGGGTTACTATAACATAAAATGTCACGTGCCATCTCATGCTGACCGCAAAAATAACTCAAGGCGCCACTCTGCTGCAATTAGCAGCTGTAAGATTATGATGTTTTGACACAGGTGAGGCAAAGACTTCTAGGCACAAATAGAGTGAAAGTATGAGTTACACAACTATTTCCTCACAGAAATACCACGTATTATTTATACACCAAAAATGTAATAAGGAAAGACTTTTATTCAGACACCTGAAGCTAAGTTTGGCCACCAATTAATTTGCAATGTGACAGCAGAATTTGACCCCAGTTATTTAAAAATTTCTGCTAGTTTATTTGCCTTATGAGTAAATTTGCTTGTGTCTGCTGCTCTCTCTCATTGAAAAGCATAAATTATGGTAGAAGAGGATTGAATACCAACATTTGCTTATATCCCACCGTCTTTTATAATTGTGAGATAGACTCTATCCCCCTTTATTCACCAAGCAGTATTTTACTAGAAGCGGTGTGGCTAAAGATATGCTGGGCTACTTATGAAGTGGAATATTGTATATTTGAAAATAATAATCACATAGCTCTTTTGGTCTGGTGAAAGGGCATCTCACAGATGCCAAGCAAGTATTTTCTATGATAGCTGTTTGAGATGTATATAGACTACACAGATTTTAAATGCAACTTGGGAGCAGATCATTGTGTTAAAAAAATGTATAAAAAGGCATTTGATAGTCACCTCATTCTTCCTTTCTGTGCAAGTTTCTTTTACAAGATTTGGCATTTCCCTGGTATGAACCCCTATAATACCTCTTCTCTAACAGTTAATTAATTTATTTGTTGGTTTTAAAACAGCTGGAATTTGCAGCTGCAGTAAAAAAAACATAAGGCTAATATACCAGTTACTTCTATAGTAAAAAGTAAAAGCCCTCACACATGTCTAGGAGCAGTTCCACAGTGAATAAGAATACATTTCCTATCAGCCCATCCTGCTCCACAGATTTCCACAGGTTGTTTGCCAATGCTGATTTCTGCAAAAGAAAAACATCCCTGTTGGAGACATGTTCCCCTTGGAGGGGAGTCCCTGGCCATGGGTCTCTGTCATTCATATGCTAATCTTGAGGCTCAGGAGGCTGGTCCTGGTCCGAACCTTCCATGTGCAGCTTTTTTGGGAAAAAGAGAGGGATAGATCACAGTCCTGCAGCCTTGGTATTAAAGTAGATTTGTAGGAAGGAAGGCTTCCACATTGCACTCCTCAACATAAAGTAACTGAAGCACTCATTGGGTTGGCACTGGGGCATGAAAACCTCTCCTCACCACTGCTACCAGCGAACTGAGTTGCCCCAACCCTAGTGCTTAGTTCAAAAGTTTTGATAAATGTTCCTGTACAGCAGGAGAAGCTGCAAAAATGAAACCTGCCCAGGATTCTGCTGCTGGGCAACAAAGTGGGAGATGCTGAACAGACCGGATGGCTCCAGGCTGAATTTTTGGTTTCTAGAAAAGGTATAGTAACAGTTATTTGCCCTGCTGAAGCGTCATGAGTTTACATATCCTAACACCTTAGAGGTGCTTCGTTCTGTGGTGAGGAGGAGAAAGGGGAGATGGCAGAAAGGGTAAGTACCACACACCCATCAAACACTGTAATGTGCTCTCCATCCTGCCTCTGTGCTCACCCTTGTCTACATAACCATATAGAATCATTTAGGTTGGAAAAGGCCTTTAAGGTTGCTGAGTCCAGCCATTAGCCCAACACTGCCAAATCCACCACTGAACCATGTCCCCAAATGCTGCATTTGCACATCTTCTGAATACCTCTGGGGATGGTGACTCCACCACTTCCCTGGGCAGCCTGTGCCAAGAGTGACAAAAGGACATGAGGACAAACATAACCATATAAATATACCTATTCAGATAAGAGTCTGGATCAGTTTTGGTCCTATTCCAGTCTCTGGGAAGGTTTTTTTGAGCTTGATGGGATTTAGCATTTAAGTGAATGAATGAAACTCTATACTTCAGCAGCATCAGCAGGAGGGAAGAGAGAGAGAAGGGTGTTAGAGAAAGGTAAAGTGCACATAAAACTGGATAATGTCACCTGCTGCTCCCCATCATGCAACTTAAGAAATGCACAGGAATTTACAATGTACAAATGTTCTGCTTTGTAACTACTGAATTTCATGGTTGAGTATTTGCCACTTGTGAATTTGTAACTGGATATTAGCAATTCCAAATGACTGGGATGTTTCTGCACACGTAGCACTTGAAAAAGTAGAGTAAAAATAAGAGAGAACCTGAGTATTCACTGTAGAGGGCACAAAAGGAAGCAGAAATGCTAAGAACTGTTGTGCAGTTAGCTATTAAACTGCAACAACCACGTTAAATATGCAAGCATGAGTTGATATGATCCACAAAGCATTTCCATATGGATATAATAGAAACAGTTATATTGTCCAAGTAAGAGGCTAAAGCCAAAGGGTTGTGGGCAAGGTGGTTAAAATGTAATGAAGTCATTAGAAACTCTTGCTAGGGCAAAACCCAACTATTATTTGATCCCCTTATGTTACTTTCTACAGAATGGGATTAGATCCAACCTGCCATTGGTACTGGGTTTATAGATCAATATGTGAGAGGTAAAATTTGCAGAACTAAAATAATCCCTGCTTTCATTCACATCTTCCAAAATATTGCAAGTGTTACTGTTATGGGAAATACTTTCTTTCAAAAATATAAAAAATTATGCTGACACTAAGTATTAGATAACCAGAATGTCACATACCACAGCTACCATGTAATATAGTGACATGCAGTGGTTTTATCACTCTAGTTTGGTTTTTTTTGTTACTGTTATTGTCATTATTATTACTGTTATTGTTATTATTATTATTATCTATTATAATTTTGCTCTAATTATGGAAGTGTTAGAAATTGCCTTTTTATTTTGTGTTTTCTCAACACATATTACATCAAGGTTCCTGCGTCTATCTGCCTGGGCACCCTTAATCCTTGATTATCCTATCTTAATTTTTCCATTTTAATATTATTAGGTCATATCTTATTATCAAACCTTTGATCATATCATATAAATGTGTGGATTTAAAAAAGGAAAAGTTGAAAAGATTGCAAAATTTTAAACATTAGGTGCCAACTACTAAAATTTCCAAAATTAATGCTATTCTAAAACATAGTTTTCTAAAACAAATATAAATTTTTTGCTTATAATTATGATCCGATTTTTTTAGAATCAGCCTGATTCAGAAGTTAAACTAATTTCCATGTTGAATGAAAAATCCAATTAGTAATCAACATTAAAAATATACATACTGTATGATGCATTCATGCCATATGGCAAAAAGCTTAAAATACCTCCTTCCGGTGATGTTTGTGAATAATAATCAAACCAATGGTTAGCGGAGTGAGGAGTTCATTTCCCCTCTCCTTTATTATTTTCAACCTTATCCCCTCCATACTTTTGGATTAGGAAGTTTTTCCCTTTTCTTTCAGGCCCTTTGTTTGTGATCTGCTGGCCAAATTCATCTGTATGCACCATTTTCAGTAATACTGGGAGTTGTACCTTCCACGAGTCTTTGGCACTGCATGATGAAGCGCTCTATTTATATTAAAATGAAGAAGTTCCTAAGGGAGACATAGAACAGAATGAAACAACAAACAGAGCTTTAGAGAGTGGATATGCGAAGTGACAGTGACAGCAAAATGGTAGCTCTCGTTACAGAGTGGCCCAAAGGGCTGCAGGAAGACTTATAGCATGAGCCACACTGGCTTGAACTTGGCAGCTCTTAGAGGCTTAAGTACTTGCCACAAGAAGATGTTTTACAAGGCGGAAGTTAATCAAACAATTTCTCAAGATTGCACATCTTGATTTGGGCTGTCATTGACAAAATACTTTGTGCAAGGCTTTGCTATATATAAATTAGAGGAATTATTTCAACATCAAGCCATATTTCTTCATTTAAATCAGCGCACAACTATATTGCAGTTGTTATGATTTACTTAGTCCAGATAATAGGAGAAATAAGACATGGACGTCACATTATACAGCAACTAATGTCTTGTTTTCAGCTCGAGGGAAGGGAGAAAGTGAATTAAGCTGCTACTGAAATGTGCCCTGCAGGTCAACTTGGCTCGGATAAGAGCACTATAAAGTGGTTTATTGTGGCGGGGGGGGAAGACGTTGTTAAATTGCCTGGAGGACTCTCTCAAACCACTCATGGTGAGGAAAGCAGTGAGGTTGCTGTGCCCTCTCTTCTGATGCACAAGCAATCTACGTGGCCATCCAGAGGTACAGGAAGAGCAAAAGGATGGGAATTGTTAAAGGTGAATTTCAAAGAAAAATAATATTTTGCAAAGTGGGAAAGAATATCAGATATTATTTTTTTGAAGAAAAAAAAGAGAGATGGAGGAGGCAGGAGAGGGCATTGCAAACTGTAGTTTTCTTTGTATATGTAGGCCTTGTCTGGGCCAGCAGGTGGGAGGATATGGTGCTGCCAGGAGGGGAGAGTTAAGGCTGAGCATCTGCAAAGGGAATGCTCTTTCATCTCTTTCTGTTTTCATCATGTGATATTTGACTTTGGGGTCTATATAAAGGAAATATTTTGGAAGATTCAGCCTGTCCCTTCTCAGGTTGTCAGTTAGCTAGTCACAACTTCCCACAGAGCCCGTGCTTCATTTCAGCACAAATGGGAGGCAGTCTACACTTGATAATCCCCAACTCTAGTAGCATATGTGTAAGGAACTTATTTTCGGTTTCAATATCTTCTATTGAAAATGAAGTTATAGTCAGAAACTTTAATGAGCAAACTTGCTTGGGAAAAATTAATTGTTCCCTGTGGATAAAGACTTGCAGATGCTTATAGCACTGGTAGAGAGGAAAGATCACCTTTTACAATGCGAAGACATAACTTATCCTATTCTCATTCACAGGAAGTTAGGCCCAGGGCATATTCTTCACGGACTCTCTTTTAAGACCATTTATATGAAAAACAAATGAAACAAAAGTTTGAAACATCTAAAACCACTTTCCATCTTCTAAAATTACCTTCCCCTTGTTTGAGAATGTCTTTTTTTAAACAATTATCACTGTGGAACTTCCTTGGCATCCCATATACTTGCCATTGCCCTGAGATTAGCAGGGCCCTCTGGAGCTGTTTTTCACTACTAGTGCTAATACCCTCAGAATAGTGGAAAGGGAGAAAAAAAGGAGATTGAAGGTAAAGATTTGGATATTAATTTCCAAATAATAGAGTATGGGGTTTTATTGTTTTCCTTGCCATCAAGAATACGAGAGTTATAAAGAGATTCAGGCCTGTGTAAACTCTGCCCAGGGACAGCTGTGCAAATTGTCCATAAAGGGCAAAGTTTGAAGGGAATCTCCTTCTCCGAAAGGGCTTCTTTCCTTACAGATTTTGAATTCTAGCCATGGAATATGTGCACAGTTTTTAAAAAGTGCTTTATTTCATCAAAACTTATAAGCCTTTTTACCAAACCAATTGTCCATTCTGTCTTGATCCCACTCCTCATTCAAGATTTGATCAGGTTAATGTTAAAATGACACCATTTGTAAAGAGATTGTATGTGAGAGAGACTTGGGGTATTTTCATGCATCAGCCAGTCCAGAGTGTGTATTTGTCTCTGCTCTTGGAGATGGCTGCCAAATGATCTGATCTGCATTTTTCATGTTAAACTGTCTTTCAGGCATCTACCTTCAAAATACCTGGAGAGAGTGCAGATAATCAATTGGAGAATGGCAGAGATGTGGGACTTCCTCCCGCTGACAAAGCACTGCAGAAGAGGTACTCCTTTTATTTCCACATATTTGCATTTGTTTCTCTACATAAGCCAATTTTTCTGAGCTACTTTGGATGTCTTGGAAAATGTTCCTTTGTACTTAATATATTTTGGCTGCAGTACAGGTTTAATTTCTCTGGCATACATTTCTGCATTTTCTTGATAGAAATAACACCTTTGTCAATGAAACAGAGAAATCTGTAAAGTTTGGTAATTGACCAAGCATAAAACAGGCATTCCAGAAGAGGTTAGGGAAGGTAATGAATCAATGAGACTACTGCTTATTTAGAGTCAGACACAGGAAGAAACCAAGGAATGATTTTTTTTTTAATGTTTTTCACTCAAGGATTATTACAGAGCCTTAAACATACATTTTTAAAAAGCAGAATATCATGCCATCTTAGGTTAATTCTTCAGGCTTCATGGTGTGGCTAATCCAGAAAATAGGGAAAATACTGTGGGATGTTCCCCTTGTGACCTCTAAGGGTGAGCTGGACCCCAGAACTTGGCACCAGACTCCCATCACTTCAGAATATCCATACTGAGAAATAAAACCCTCCTTCTTTAAAAATGCAGCTAAATTGTCCTGCTGATCATCAGGCCAAGTATATGGTTTAATCAAGAAATCTGTAAAAATCAGCTGAAAACCATGTATACTTCTTCATGATTAAAATGCTTGAGACAATAACAGTAAGTGACACTATGTAACAGCAATTACACATTGTTGCTTAGATCTCCTGCTAATGTAATTTCAAATAACTATGTTTGAGGCCATGTTTCACTAACTCACTCTGTAAAGATTTCAAGTAAGAGAGATCAATTTTAATTAAGCACATGTTTTAGAGATCATATAAAAGTGGAAAGAAAAAATACTTTTCTTTTACTAGAGAGTTATTGAATATATTGTAGAAGATTAATGTTCTGAATTCATTAATTAGTCTTTTTTTCTGATGTTAAAGAATTTGGAATTGAAAAAGATCAGGAAAAAGCTAATTGTTATCTGTGAAAAATTATCAGAGTAAAAAAAATAAAAAATATATATTAAATTCAGATACAGAAAAAAAGCTACATACTGTTCCAGCAAGTGTCTTTATGTGAAATAATTTGCTGTCTAAACTTTCTAATATAAAATAGTTTAACTAAACTATACTTTGAGTAGACAGCAAAATATTCAGATGGCAAAACAATACTTTCTTTTAGAATGACTCAGCAGTTCAGTGTAACTCTGAGTTTGATTGTGTATAATTTTTTATCTGCTATAGTCATTCCTTCAAACAAATCAATTCTTCCTTTCCTGGCTATAGAATATGGCTACAAAAAAATGACTGAGAAGAAAAAAATGGTATTTCCAATGTGTAAAAGCACATTTTCAAAGAGAAAAAAACAAAACCCCAACAGGACCCATGAACTGGCCGCTGACAGCATACGGAGAGCAGCAGATTGAGCACCTACCTCTTTCTTACAGCCCCTGTGCTTGATTGCTTCATTACCTGTCTGCCACTGGCAATGGAGCATCCCAGGTTTCTTGCTCTGTGGATTTACTAACGACAAGGTGTTTCAATGGGCTTGCAATGGCTTGTAAGTGGATCAGGTGGAGCAAGTCTTCTAGCATGCGAACACCAGCAGCAAAGCCTGCCCTGGCCTTGTCTTCCCTTCTCACCTGAGGTGTCTCAGGCCAGCCTACCAAAAGTACCCTGCAAAGCTCAGCTCTTGCCTTTGCTTTCTGGATCCCATTTGTGACCATAGGTCTTTGTGGGTGATAGTTAAAGTGTAGTGCAGGGTCCTTACTTATGGAAGGAGAACCCTTCACCTGTTGTTTCTGCATTGTTATGAAATTTGGAATTAGTGAATATCAAGAGAAAGGCAACTTTTAATATAAGGAAATTGCAATAATGAAAAAAACCCTCAGTGGTATGCAAGGTTAATGCACTTCCTCCAGAAAGAAGTGAAAGAGCAATTTAGGTGCACTTTGGTTCATCAGGTTTTAGTTGCTGCTGTAATCATTTGACATTATATATGTGACCACCCTGAACAGCCTGGTCACTAAGGGTCACTGGGTTAAAGCAATTTTTTCTATCATGTTTTGAGGAAGCTGTGTTTATTTTATTGTTCATAGTTACACTCCTGTTGCTATATTTTGGCTTAAAATTTATCATATCTTTTCTCAGATGATTAAAAGCAGAGATACTGTATGCAATGACTGGCCAAATTTGCCTCTTCACTATAAATAATCACTGTAGGAAAATTAAGGTGCAAAACCATGCCTACTGTAATTGTTGCATACTTATTAGCAGCTTTCCCTTTCCAGATTCTCTGGGTACTTGTTGCCCATGATAATGTGAATACTTAAGGCGAAAGTGTAATTAGCGACTGTGTAGTTCATTCAGTAAACATTTCTGAGCCGTTTGATGTGACTGAACTGAGCGTCACATATAATTTTACACTTTTATCCTTCCAGGCAACTGACAGGTCTCTAATCTCAGCCTCAGAGCTTTCACTCTGCTTGAACTTTGCTTCATAGAGGTCATTTTCCAACCACCTGGGAGCAGGAGCCACGTCCATTAAATCCCACAGAGTCGATAGATACGATAATAGCTTTAGGCACATTTTCTTAGAACTCGGGGGAAAAGACAATTTCAATAAATGTAAAGCTATACTATCTACAATCCACAGAATATGTAAGCAAATCTCATAGGAGCACATATTTCTTTTACCGCCTGGCAAGAATTTCTTTAATAATAAGATATATTTGTTTATTTTCACTATCAACACTTGATAAGGCTGAAAAGTGACACAAGATACTTTAAGAAGATAATAAAGAGGAGGAGAATGCACAAGGTGAAATGACCAATAACACATTCCCTCAGGTTTGGATATTGCAGACTATTAAATAGTCTAATGCATATTTCTCCCTTCAAGGGCAGATGGTAATAGGGTGTGTGCATGGTGATCTGACCATCATATTGCAAATAGGAAGCCAAGTGTTAGCTCAACATACAAACTATTGATAGGAGAAAAGCAGAGACCAAGCATCTATAAATACATGCTATTAGCATGCCAAGTAGGCTTGTACACATAATGGTTTGATATATTTTACATTTTATAGATCACAGCTCATCAAAATAAACTTGCAGGTTGTATCTGTCAGATAATTAACAGACAGTTACTCTGTAGCAGATGTCTGAGATAAGTAGGAAGGACAGTTTTTGCCCTGACATGGCATCAAAGGAGAAACAATTAATATTAGAATAAAATAATGTGAGTTATCTCAGTTTGATCATAGCTGCCTATCATAAAACCTCCCTCCACAATAAAATAAACAATCCCTGCTTGACTGTCAAACTCTCAAAATGAGATTGAAAATAAACTTTCCAGTTCTTTCAACATTTTTGCTATCACCTTTGATTTTTTTTCCTTGATATATTTGTGGTACAAAGGAATAAATCTTGAAAGTAAAGTATCCCCTCCAGCAAAATATTTTACACCATTTGCCTTGGAGAATTCACTGCAGGGAAGAGAAAAGGAACGAAAAAAAAAAAGCCCTGCAGAGTAGCTGGAACAGCTTCAAATTCAATAGCCTATGAGATTTTCCTTTAAATGATCCTTCTAAATATAACAGTTCAATAGATCAGTGGTCAATGTGAATGTTATCTGCAAGCAGGAGCTATTCATTTCTGCTACACTGTTCCAATGCCAAATGTTAGCCTGATGTTTTATAAGCCAGCACACTCACACATACACTTACACGAACATTAGGCAAAAACATCTGAGCAAATGGGGCTGGTGTTCCCATATTAAAAGGAAAAAAATAGCTGCTAGATCACAATACAGGATTTTTATTTTTTTTATTTTTGTCTTTAAAAGGTTCTTTGAGGAATGGTCAACCTGAACAGAGGAATGTTTCTGATAGTGAGTGAGAATTTGTACAGCTTCTTGACAAAGGTGAGAGAAACAGAGAAAATAATTCTATAGAATAATTTTATTCCATTCAAAACTCATAGTCAGATATGGCAACTGCATTTAGTGTCTGTACAGTAGCACAAGGTTGAAAGCTTTCAAAAAAAATTTGGAAATGGAAAATGTATTAGGCTCTGGGAGAAGAATGTGAGCTAGGAGCTGCCCCCTGCTTTAGTGGCTGCTCTGGCAGAGGCAGTGCTGCAAAAAGCTTTGCTCTGGTCCAGGCTCCCAGGGTTGGGCTGGGGCTGATGCAGGACCTGCAGGGGGACTGCAACCCAACATGCAGCATGGACCCCCAGGAGCTCCTGGGGGCAGAAAAGGGAGGTGAGCTCCCTTCCTTTTTCTGAGAAGTGTTGGGCTGGGGGAGGACGTAGGAGACAGCATTTGCTAGACTGGCATCCCTGCCCCCATTTATCCAGTTATTTTGGAAAGCAGCAGCCTGCAAGTGTTACAGCATCTGCAAATGATACAGATAACAGAGATGACTCACCTGCCTCATCATATTTTCCCACTGTTGATGTGTAGGCTGTGAGCCACTGCCCTGCTAGGTCCTGGTTTAAAACACACTTAAAATACTTGGCCTTCCTTATTTCTGCTCACCACTCTGAGCACCATTTTCTGGGCACAGTTCACATTCCCTTGGAAGAGTTATATAAGATCTCTCTTTGTCTTAAGATTAGCTTGTCCTTGCAAGTTCATCTGTGGCTGTCCAGTAACTGGAGGCCACTGGGAGTTGTGACGTGTTTCAGACTTGGTCAAAACATGAAAAGTCTGAACACAGCAGTCAGTGTGCACAGCCTGACATCTCACCAGGTTACTTTGCACTTTCAGATGCACCACATGGGAATCCACAGAAGCAGGTATCCAGTTTTTATCTTGTAAACACCACAAAGTGACATTCTTAGTTTCTCCAAAATTTCTAAGCAAAAAAAGTCAATTGTGCCCTCCAGAGATTCACTGGGTTGCAGTTATCTGAGTGCAAGGTCCTAACCTGTTGAGTGAGTCATGTGCTAGAAATTGGTATTTCCTTGGGGAATCAAGGCTGGACAGCTAGGTCTGGGGTATGATTTGGCTCTACAGTTACTTTATGTGTTTCAGTGGTGGTGCAAGGGCCCAGAGAAAACTTCTGGGACAAAACATCAGAGAAACACTATGGATGGAGGGAAAATACTGTCAAAGAAACTAATTAAGGAGAGGAAAAGAGCTCAAAAGGTTTGCTCCCTGTTGTACTGAAGCTGGTTATTCTGTTTCGAATCACAAGTGCTGAGCTGATTTTTCTATTACAATATTTGTGGTTGCAGTCAGGCCAGAAGTGCATATTCACACTCAGAGGACTTTATTCTTGTCTTTATTTCTGTCTTTTGTTTGACAATTTTATTTAAGCAAGCTGCCACCTCTACTTCATTACTCTGGGTCTGTTTCCTTCTATTCAAGCTTGTACCTTGGCCAATCTTCTTGCCATTTTCTCTTACATGTTTTGTCCTCACCTCTTGTTCAAAGATTTATAACTTGTATTTCCTCTTGCCACTGCCTCCTGTTTCAGTCATTATAAGCAAGTCAGGTTAGTCTAACTTTCCAATAGCAGCCTGTCAGTCAGTTTTATTCATCCCACCCACCTCTGACCAGCTTTTCTCACCAAAGGTCCTCTCACCCAAGCTATGTCTACACCTAGAAAATAATATTCTTCCTGATGTTATAAGCTCAGGTGTTTCCTATGCTTGTTCACTTACTGTCTTAGATCAAGTTTTCTTCATCTGATGGTTTGATGGCCTTTTCTAGCTACACGTCTCTGTCTTCTATGTGTCCAAACCTTGGCAGCACTGCCCTAGAAAGGACTTCACGTTACACACCACGTTTTGATGTGCTGTATGGAATACTGCAAGTAGTCAAAAGCTGATTTTTTCAAGCTTGTTATTTACTTAAGCAATTCTTATGTCTGGGAAACCAAGTGTGGAGTGATTTATTTATTAATATCACTTTGCTGATACATGTCCAGAATTAATTCTTCTCACAATATATCTCATGTACAAATAATAAATATAACTGAAAAATAACAGATTTACTATTTTTATGATCAGTTTATGTGCCATGTGATTCTAATAAGAAGAACCCATGCTGGAAAAGAAGCCCTGAAATTTTATTATGTCTGTACTCTAATCCTAATCCTCCAATGCAGAGCAAAATCCATCTGTGCCAGAAAATATCATGTGGAAACCAGAGACCTTTCAGTTTTTACTGCTGCTGTCCCAAATGGAGGTATATATATGAACACTGCTGAGCTTAGAATTACGGTCCATGACCAGAAGTGACATATGCAGTGCCAGAAGACCTTATTCATTATAAAGACAGGTTCAATATGTTTATGCTTTACTTGAACGTACGGCTGATGATGGCTCCCAAGGATTGTACCGGCACACAGCGATGGCTGGGAAGAAAACCTCTCCTTTACTTTTGCCAAATTTCCCTAGCAGAGAAACAGTGAAGAAGGATGCTTTGTTGGTCCTGTGCTGCTCATCATTGCTCCCAGGCATTTTTCGTTTACAGGGCCCACTGCCTTTCTGTTAGCTTGCTCTTGTGAACTGGTACAAAAAGGTATCTTTATAGCTTGGAGTTGGAGAGAAAAGTTTCCTTTTCAGAGCTTTAACATGCTTAAAAGAGTAAAGTAGGGTAATTATTTCTGTAGCAAAATTTAACAGCTCTTTTGGACTAACCCTCTAACACAAGTTTCTAAACAGTAATTTACTTAATAGAGTATATTGATGGTCTAAGAGAGCTTGTTTCCAAAGTATGTTTTTAAAAAATCCTTTTTTAATATGAAACCACAAATAAAACCGAAGCATTAGATGCAATTAGTGAATTCACTGCATTATCAAATTCTACTCCATTTTAAGTTGGTCAGCTCCTTGAAATGCTCTAAGATATGTTTTTATATCTGCAAATCTAAAATGATCTCTGGGAAAAGCATTTTCTTTCTTAAAAGGTAGACAGAGAAAAGGAGTTGAAAAATGTCAAAATGGCTTCTACAGTGTAAAATCTGAGAGAAAAAGCTACAAATGGGATCAATCTGCCTTGCTCTTGCTGCCTTAATCCAGCACCTCAAGAATCAATGTCTCAAGTCAATCCTTCCAGATGAGGTGGTGATTGAGTTCCAGTCACTTGAAATGGCAGGAAGGGGGTTGCTTTTGAAAATAAAGAGCCAATCTCCTCAGAAGAGTAACTTTATCTTATGTAAAATGCTAAAAGAGCCATTTCTGTCATGGGAGAATGTGGAGGGCTGAGTATCTGCAGTATGGGATGGAGCTCAGCATCACCACCTCCTCAGCCAAATCTTACTGCCTTTATTCATAATAAATTGTTGATGATTTCATGAGAGACTAAAAGGCATAGTTGAGCCATGTGTCTCTGTTTTCCATCCTGTAACTTCTGGTTCATCTCACTCTCTCACAAAGGAAATATTACAAAATACTAATTTTTAGAGATGTGGTGTTGGGGATGTTGGTAAGGTTGTTCACCTAGTAGGAAAGAAAGACAATAAATGTCAGGAAAAGAACAGAAATCTATCTGGTTCACTTACTTCTAAAATAACCATGTCAGGGATTTAAGAAGTGGGAACACTTCTTCCTGATTAATTAAACATTGTCTTTCTGGCCATAAACAGCCATACATTGCTGGTAAACAACCCTTCAAAAGGTATGTGATCATCCTGCAGTTTTTCCTTTTCTGCAGGTTGTGCAGATCCATCTTGGGCTAGAGTATATTCCCCAGGGCCCATGGACTGTGACTATCATCTGAAAAATATTGGCATCTACAGTGAAGTTACTGAGGCCACAGAAATGTTCTGCTACAGTACCTATCTGTTAGCACTTCTACAAGAAAAGCTGCATATTTAGTAATGGAACAAAACAGGTTTTGTTGAATCTTTTTGATCTCTCAAAAACAAGAGTAGGTGGGCCAGGCCTGCAGTGGAGAATGAATCATTAGAATTGTATTTCATCTGGAGAATAACCTTCTGGTATCATCATAGAAAGATCAGAGTGATGCCAACCCAGTATTGAGACGTTGAAAGGTGTACTCTCGGGGGAAAAGGTGGATAGATGGGGTGTGTGTGTAGAGACTACACAAAAGAGTTGGGGTTTACTATTTAACACTAGTAGATTGTGCTAAATATGCTAGAAAGGTAATCTTTATGCTGGCAAAATGCAGAGCCATTTTAGCACCATGCCTCTCCTCAGCTAGTATGTCCTGCCATCCCGGCAGACCAAAAGAGGCCAAACACGGAATACCGGGATGCCAGGAAGGTTACCTTTTTGTGCTGCTCTCCCCTGCTGACAAGGAAGATTCTCAGCTGTCACAGTTCCACTGCTGTTAGCAATTATCTGCAAAGTGCAATAGCCAGTTGCTTCCTTCCTTTCCGCTTGTGATTTGGGGTAAAAGAGTTAAGTCTATTCCCTGTCCTTAGCTGTACATATCTTCCTGTGTGGACAAGGTAGCTCAAAGCTCAGCATGGCTGAAGAAACCTTTGGATGTCTGTATGAGGCTCCACAGAGAAATTTCTTTCATTAGCATGCCTGAAAATAAAACAAAGGAAATCCATTCAGAGCTTTCCCCAATCCTGCTCAAAGAGCACAAAGCCTTCAAAAACCCCTATGGTAGAAAAAATGTTATGGTGGTTGCCAAGTCATGCACTAAGAAGTTAGTAAATATTAAAATGGAGTCTTCTTTAATAATGCAGTTCTTTCATGCATGTAACTTGGGACTTAACTTTCAACTGTATAAGCAGTTGAGAATGCAAAATGTTATTTTAATCGTTATCTCATTAGAGTAATAATGTGCTCAAGAACTTTTCATCATGCAATGTACGGAATATATTCCACTTTGGGACACAAGGAAAATGTGACAAGGAGAATGTTGGCCAGAGGTCCCTCAGTTCAGGCAGAAATTTTCTCAGTGCTTTAAAGCTATCTGGTGTTAGAGCAATGTCCACTCCAGAAAATACAGTAAAAAGGAGTAAATTAGGAAAACTGTTTTTCAGGGCAAGGTTTGAATGTTTTTCAGTGTTTGCTTAATAATATATAATGCTTTATTACCATTCTGTAATATTTCTGTATGATGTCAATCAAGTGCCCAAACAGAGTTACCTTGTGTTATTCTAGATAGCCCAACTGGAGTGATTGATGTGAGGCTGGTACATATGACCCATGATGGATTGGAGGTCTGAGCCCTTCTTCAATAACTGGGTGAAAGGGATATCCCAGGTAGCCCAAGTGACACTCAATATCTGTGTTTGTGCTTCTCGTAGTTACTTTGATGATTACTGTTTTGGTTCAGGAAAGGAGTATGTGAATGGAAAAGTTACTATGATTATTTACTTTTTTTATTTTGAGGAGAACAGTTAATTATGGCATTGAGTTTTCATGATGAAAGGACTGACTTTATCAGTCTGAATACACCTAGAGGTCTTAAACCAAGCCCTTAAATATGGACTGCTCTTACTCACTGCAAACAAGATTGACACAATGTCTTCATCTTCCTTTGTTTGCCCTCATGTAATCCAAGCTGAGGTTTCAAGAGCAATCAGTTTGGTAACTTGTACATAAATACACACTGTACCCATCAAACCGTCCCCACAGACCAATGACAGACCAGTCATCATGGCAGAATAAATTAGTTTATATTTATACTCACTTTGCCTTGCTCTTGGGTTTGGTGGTCCATGGACAGACAACATTAAAATTTTTTGTTCACTTTATAAATGTGATAATTGATGCCAACATGGACAGCATACCATTAGGAAGTGGGGTTTTTTACAGTTACTAGGAGGTGCTGAAAGGCATATTTGACTTTAATGTTGTAAGCTTGGTAGCCATAAGTTTTAACTCACTTTCAAACCTAGACAAAGATATTTCAGGCTTTCACGGACGTTAGGACAATTCCAAACTACACAAAATATTGGAAAACAGGGTGGGACAGGAGGATGATTTCCCACTATACTAACAGAACTGAGGAAATAATTTCATTTTTCTGTTCAGAAACCTATATTTTCACATGTATTTCTGTGCTAAGTTTCTGTTTGCTCACAAGCAAAGAGCTTAACATGGTTCAAATTAAACCCAACACATTTAAATGAGTCACAAAACACTTCCCGTGGATTTATTTGGCTCTGAGTCAGGGTTCAGATCAATTTTACCAGCAGCAGGCAACATTGGGAAGAGCGCATCCTTTGAGAACTGGAAAACATTGATTTATTTTACATGTCCAATTAGTTCCATAAATTTAGCAATTGTGTTCAGGTATGTAACACAGCACTCCTCCTTTCGTAGCTGAGGAACCTGTAAAATCTTGTAAGAACAGGACCTCCATGTGAAAAAACTGGCCTTATTGGAAGTGATTAAAAGCCAGTGGAAAGATTCCCATTGATGTTCAGGCAAGCTTGTCACAAAGGATCACATATTTATCTTTCAAAAAAATGAATCTTTGGGGTTTGTTTTGGTTAAGTAGTTTTGGTTTTTAACTCCACAGAAACCTTTTTGTTGGTTTTCTAAGTCCGTTCATTTAAAATGAAGCTGTGACTTGATTCTGTCTCATAAAGTTGCTGGAAAACATCAACATCAAACAATTAACACTGTAACAAGAGGTGTAAAAATGTACTGCACCTTAAATATTCGGTTTTCCCTTTGGGGACAACTTGTGTTTCTTTGTCAGTGTAAAAATATTCCCCCAGGTGCAGATGAAGCCACTGAGCCTCCTGCTCGTGAGGGTGAAGGTTGCCAAGCACAAGCAATTAGCGGCGCGGCGCTCGTGCGACTGCCAGCCCCAGCCCTGGCTGATTGCCCAGAGCTCCAGTGCTGCTCACAATGCAAATTGTATCTGGTCCCCCGGTAATCGGGATCAGCGCTGCCTCGTCCATCCACTCGCTGCTCATGGCCCCTCCACACTGCGATAATGGTTTTGGGGGGCAATCAGGGAAGGTGCCTTCTTGACTCATCTCTCATAATAGATTGTCCTCCTCAGGCAAAATTGAATAACCCCCGACATGGCCCGAAGGCAAGCAGCACGAATTCAATAAGTCTGCAGGGTCAATGTCCTCTCATTTTTGGCAAGCAAGTAATTATTCTGCACTAACATTCAGTAATAGGAGCAGGAAGCTGCTGGAGACACCTTCCTCCATACCCAGAATAGCCACCTTAATAGGATATTCCTCTACTAAGTAATTCTGCCTCATTCCAATGCCTCTTGCCTTCAGGTTCGCTTTTCATGCACATTTCATGTACAAATTCTGCAGAGGCATTTTACCAACAGCATCTGTGGGAAAGTTTAACAATTTCACTGTCTGTTGTTTAATATTTTCCACTTTTATGTGTTACAGTTGTGCTGTCTATTTGCTTTTACTGATTTGTGAAAGATTTATTATAAACCAAATACAGCTGTTCTCTCCTTTCATAAACGGAAACTATTTTGGCAAAACCTATTTTCCACTATGAAAATAAATTTGAAATTGCTTCCCTCACCCAGCTTTCCGAGCATGAGCATCCAGTTGTTATTTAGTGGTGCAGAATAGGTGCCAGGGTGGTTGTAAACTCATTTAAGGGAAAGAAAATGCCTATGTTTTGAAAATAAACAGCAGAAATGCTTTTTTTCTCCTTCCATCCCCTTCCTTTTCCAGGGGATTTAATGTTACGATCAGGAGATCTCAAGAGTTATGAATTTGAATATAAAAACTTTGTCAGATTCAAACCATTTTTGCACTCTGATTTTGAATTTATTGAGGATTTTATGCATTTTATTTACATACTTAACCTTTACCTTAAACTATATTATTATGAACCTTCTAATATAATTCGGTATTTTTTCCATGGCTTAAAATAGCCTTCTGCTTACTCTGAAAGGGCACACATTTCATTGGATCAATTTCCACTGACAAAATTTGGATCAGTACAGTATTTCCTGTCATTTTGGAAAGGAATACTGAGTTCTAAATTCTTCAAGAATATTTTTGGTATGGATTATAATGTCCTTTCCCCTTTCCTAAATTAGAAAAGTTAGGATGCTGCATTTTTTAGATGAAGCAAGAAATAGCATAGGAATCCTGCTAGTGCTGCTTCAGTCTGCATATTCTGGTATTTTTCTCTTGCTTTGTATTTTCTTGTTTTGTATTTTCCTCGATTTAAATGTGTCGACTCCATAGAAACTATTGCTTTACTCACTGGAAGAAACCTTTATCTCTTATCTCTTGAGAACAGTGAACATATATTAAATTAAGATCTTTGTATAATGGCAGAATAAGCTCCTTCTATGACCAATTGATGATTGATTATTGTAGGGCTGTAGCTGCACATCACAATCCTTTATGGCAAGCAGCGTTCATTCCCAACATGAGAAATTTGTTTTGGTCTGTACTGGTTCTATTTACTAGCTGGGACAATACCTGGGCTAATATTGTTCATGTTCATCTGTGAGCATTGATTTAAAGTACAAGAAAATCCTGTCCTAAAAATAGACCCAATTTTTGGTGAAATGCTTGTCATTATTGGTGCTGTTTACCATCTTGCACCAATAGTGACTGCTTTTCCTCTCCTCAGTGCTTTTAAAATGCCATTTGCAGCACAGATTCAATATGATTTAATTTTACCATTGGAATGTTCTTCCTACTGTGTTGACAGCCCCAAGTAATATCCATCTCCATTTGTTTGTTTGCCAGCTTGTCTCTCCATAACACATACTGCTTCAGCCTTTGGATCATTAAGGGCTTTAGGGATTTTTTTTCACTAATACAAAGTTACCTTTCCTAGTGCTCTAGCCAAAGTACTCAAGATTCATGGTGCTTTTACTAAAGCTTACAAATGCACATACTTGGTCTGTGAAAAAGTTTCTTTGTGTGCATTACTTCATTGCAAAAGAGGAATGGTTTTCTAAAAGATCTGGATTATTGGGAACTGCAACAACGGAGGGGTGTAATTCATGGAAATAAAATCATAGACTAATTCTGGACTACTATGATGGCTTTTAGATGCAGTTCCATGTGTGTGTCTTGGACCCCTCTGTAAAATGTAATAAAGAAGCCACCAATTTTCTTAGGCAGAGCAAACCACCGATTTTAATTTCTGCTCAAAAACTGTTGGCACAAGAAGCCATAAAGAAAGATATACACTTTCCTTAGTACAGAAGTGCTCTAAGAAAAACTGTCATCATTGTCTGTGGCCAGAAGCACTATTTTAAAAATGTGTCTTTATGTACCTTTTATGTTTTACCTTATGATGTAACTATACTCTAATCTGTGGCTTGTGATATCAATGAGATTATATCGATTTCTTCACCTTGTATAGAAATACTCCTTTTTTATGCATAACTTAACCATATGTATTTGTACACATAAAACTATGTATTTTCTTTTAAAGTGTATTTTGAAGCAAGGGAAAGCTGAAAAAGTTTGGGCAGTTGTAAAACATATGGATGCTAAACCCCAAGCTTATAAACAGACACTGAAATTACTGTTGCTTTCTTGGGTTTGTCTTCTGTCCTTTCTACAGCCCGATTAACTCATAAGTATATGTACTGTATTTTGCCTCAGGCTTCTCAAGGTATTTAGTTTTAAATCCATTTCAATATGACAGATAAAAATTAGGACCTGATCCTGTAAATCCTTTTTTGCTGGTCTTGTCTTTACGTGCCTGAATTTTCCCATTGATAAATGAATGCGTGTGCAGTGCTTTGAAATACCTAGATGGTTATTACTGACCTGAAGTGACTACTCATGTGTAGAAAGGTTGCAAGGTCAGCCTCTTATATTTTTTTAAAAAGAATTTAAGTTTGCACATGGTACAATGGGGTTTTTTTCACACATATTTTACATAGGCTCTGCTGAATAAAAAACTAAACTTCACACAGCCGGTGTGTTTTAGCTTTAGTCAGTGCATAAATATTACTGACAGTAGCAAAATGCTTCTTTTATTTGAATAGAGAATAAAGAAAGTAGGCTTATAAAAACTGTACTTTATCATTTGTTGGCATAAAGTTTCAAGCCTTCCTGTTCACCTCTCCCAGCTGTCTCTCCTTATTTCTGCTTTTATTTAGTCCAAAATTCCTGCTGTTTCTTAAATGTGTGTTTGTACATCAAATATTAACATCCTTTGAATTGTTTGGGTTTGCTTTTGTGTGCCATATTAATGCTACTGTAAAACATTCCAATTTTAAACCTAAAGGCAAGACATCATTCCAGAAATCTGTTAGTGAGCCTGAATTTTTTATTATTTAATATTTTAATCTTTTTCTAGCTTGCTTTTTCTCTCTCCCTTTTTGTTTGGTTGTTTTTTTTTTTTTTTTTTTAATACAGACAAGATTCCAAAAAACTCAAGAGAGGATCAAACTGCCCAAACTTCAAAACACATGCATTCAGATATGTGTACAAATTCCACAAGACTGGGTCATGAAAAATCTCTTATCATCTCCTCCGATGGACAGATACAAGGGACAAAAAAACCTGCAAGGTAAGCACCAGGGACAAAGGTGCCAGCAAAGCCAAAAGAGCCTCATACAAGTTAAGCAATTCAAAGCCAGGTTCTCATCTGTCTCTGTCCCTCTTGTGTGGGCGCAGAGGAGAGGTGCAGAGACACGTCTGCATCACCAACTTCCTTGCTTAAGGGGATGTTGCTTAGGAGTGTAATATTATTTTCTGGCATAGATTTTTTTCTCACAGATGTATTTGGTAGTTACACAGATGGTTATTTCCCATTGATGTCAGAGATGAGGAGATGAAAGGCAATAAAATTGAGCTAGTTCTTCACTGAGACAGCATTCACCTTAAAGAAGCAATTGCTGAAAAATGTGTTTTCCTAAAGCTCTGCAAGAGGAAATCATACAAAAAAGAAGAAATATAAATATAAGAAGTAACACTATAGCATGCATCACAGCTAACTACCCAAACGATATTGGAAGATGGGGTAAGCATGACTGTAGGCCAAAGTCATCACTAGAGGACAACAATTTCCTGGCTTTGTATTATTGTTTCTGTCTGACATGCTGTGTGTCATCTGCATTTCTCCCTCTCATTTCCTATGACTGTTTCTTTTCCTTTCTGCTTTTAGCTCTTGCTTTTGTGTTTGGATTGGGGAGCAGGGGGGAGTGCGGGGGTTTTTTGAGGCTTTTTTTTTTCTTTTGTGACCAGAATGACTCTAAGAAGGTATAAAATATCATCTTAAAACATGATTGTTTAATTTCATTTAACTTTGTTTCCAACACACATACACTTTCTTGGTGTTGCTAGTGATTTTTTTGCATCATATCCCAGAAAACTGAAATGAAGTGAGCTTAGTATTAAAAACCTAAAACCTTTTTAGGTTCATCTATTACTGTTGTTCCTGTTCTTATGACTGTTTCTCGTTGTTTATTTTCACTACCATCATGAATCAGAGAGAAGTCATAGGTCAGGAACCTGTCTGACAAATTGCTGTACCAACAGAGAACAAAAGACAAGTCCCTGCAGTCAAGTGTTTCCAATACCCAAGTAGAGGTGTAAAATAGAGAAAATTCAAGGATAGCTTTATCTAGGCTCTCCAAAGAAAGCTGAGAAAAGGGATGAGAAAACTCCTGCCAAAGAGGACAACTAAAAGGAAAAACGAAGTGATAAAAAAAGAACCAGATGCAAAGGAGCCACAAAAACTAGAGGGTCAGAAGAATTGCTCAGGATCAGCTGAATCAAAAGCTGAACAATTGATGACATCTTGCTGAGCCCAAGGTCAGGCTGAAAAACATTGACAGTTTAAACGCACAAGTTTCACCACATGTGTAGAACATCAGTTACCTGACCTTGTTTATGACTCTTCTAGAATATTCCTACATTGCCAAGCAGCCAAGCTGTGTGAACAGGTGATACTAAACTCCTCACTCTTGTGGCTCTTGTGAGTGGCTAAGGTGCATAGTGCAGGGCCCGTGCTAGGCGGTTCAAATCAAACTTAGTCACTTCTGTGATGTTCTCAGCTTGTTTCTGTGACTGTAATATCCTATGGCTTCCAACTGGGATGGTTAAAGAGGTCAAATAAAGGTAGCTGGTTGTAGTCTACAATAGCCACAAGAACTGATAAGAGTAGATAGAGTATTGTCTCCCCTATTTTATCTCAGTGATGAAATAGAAAACAATAATAACAAAATTAATTAAATGCCATGAAAAGTTATTATTTTATCAATATTTGTCATCCTCCCCACATTTCTGCCTTTTCATTTTCTACAACCTCTATCCATTTCCTCATGAATCCCTCTTCTCCATAACTGACCCATCAACAGCATATTTCATCAACCTGTTTTCACCCTATCTTTCTACATACTGGTCTTGAATTGAGTTTAGAAATTTCAAATGAGGTAAGAAAGAAAATTAAATACTCAGAAGGTAATTTTGAAGCTTATTTAGGCTCTTAACTATCATTTGGCAATCAGAGTGGTATTTGGGAATTTGAATTAGAGGTGTATAGTGAAGTAGAGCATAAAACTTGCTGGCAGAACGACAGAGACAACCTTCCTTCCCCATCTTTCTGCAATGCCATGTATCTCTTGCCACTGCCTGCTGCTGGAAATAAAGCAAGGAGGTCAGCATGCAGGAGCCATGCATTTAAACAGGTATTTCCCCCTTTTTGCAGAGACTTGAGTTCAATTGTAATGAGTGCGGTATAGTGAGTCAGACATCTTATCCATCGCACCAGGTCAAGTAACTCATTTTTTATTCCCAAACCAAATATGTTTCCGTGTGAGAAGAAAAATTTATTCTGTGAAACTTATTCTTTAAAAGAGTTAGGTTCCTTCTGGAAGAAAAATCAAGTATTTATGAGCAATAACATAAATCTGGTAGATTCTTTTATTTTTGAAACCACATTTGGTGGCACAATCACTTTCCATTGATAGATTTTCCCACTAATTTCTTAGAATATACTTCAGTGTGGATTTCTTTAGACATTTTGTGGATTCTTGTTTTTGTTGTAATAATAAAAATGTATCAACATTAATGGTGAAAAACTAAGACAAAAACAACTGTCTTTACAGCTACATGTCTAAGTTACAAGACTCCCATGCAAATACATAGCAATTACAGACTCGGCTTGTGGGAAAAGGAGATGATCACATTGTGATTAAAACCTCTGTTACTGCTCTGTTACTGGTCTGGTTTGTTGTGGTTTTTTTTTTAATGTAACTTGGTATACGTGATCAGCATGATTTCTACTTCTTTCATATTCTTAGAAAACCCGAAATATCCTTTGAGTCTCAACTGGAATGCAGATTCAGCAACACTGAGCTGTAAGAGAAGTGGTATTTAATACAGATATTGGAAAAGGGCTACTTTGGAACCTACATGGTTGATGTGAGTACATACAGGGCTGGGCTGAGCTTACTGGTCTAGGTACTTTTCTGGCGTAAACAGCGTGGACTTGACTCAATTGCACACTTTTAGTGTCTTAGGTTATTCTCTTTCAACTGCTGACTTAAGACGAGGATAAGTTGTTCTCCAGCAATGTAAAATTCCTTGACTTTTTAAAATTTGAAAATGTGAATCCAGTATAATATGTACAGAATAATTGTCACAAGTGGCAGAGAGTTGCAATACTGGCTGAACTGGTGACTCACCTGTTCAGCTTTGTTCATGTTTATAAAAAGTGTGCGGTTGTCTTCCCTGAAGAGATTAAAAGTAGAATATAATATTCATCTGGCTATAGAGCATGAGAGTTTTCCATTAAATCGTCCTCACTGCACTGCAAAGCATACTTCAGAACATGTAAGTCCATGATAGCATTTTCCAGCTCTTGAAATCTCCACCTAAATAACTTTATAAAAACAAAACTCTGCTTGCTGAATGGTCAGCGCATGGGCTGAAGACAGAAACAGTCAAAAAGTCCCTCCATGAAATTATAGGCAAGAAAGGGGGATTGTCTATTCACCCACACACTTCCAAGTCCTACACTACAACCACATATTTGCTCCCCTGCTGTTTTTAAAAAGGTACAGCTTGTTGCTTCTGGTGTGTGACTACAAAGAGGGAGTCAGAGCCTCCAATTCACGTGCTCTGCCTGTCCCTCCATCATCAGATCCCTTGCAAGTAAGAGCATTTACTGTCCTGATTCATATGTCTCATTCTCATGGCATAGATCTCTGTTCTACTTTACATGCTAGTGTGGTTTTTACTAGCATGTTTGGCTTGTTTATGTGACAGCTTATTCATTTGTTTGATATTTTGCTGTGTGCTTTATTTATGCAGTTGCCTGTTGGGGTCTGGAAAGGATTTCCCGTAATGGTAGGTTGGCTGGTCAGACTGGATTTTTCAGATTCCTCATAGTAGTGGTACTAAATGTTAGTGATTAAGTATAACCTTATGTCAGATATCAATAACAGTAACCAAGGCTGGTTCAATAATATGTCTAGGGGACTCTTCCTAAAATAAATAAAACATGTGGCTCAAGCCCATGCCTAAAGCTCCCAGGCTTTAGGGACTTAAAAATTAAGCCCTGTAGTCACCTTTACAGGTATTTCTTCCCCAGTCTCACTCTTGGGAATATGAAACCACAGGCACACAGCATAACACAGATATTTATATTAAAAATTAATTGAAGCATACCTTGAATATTGCCATGGAGGCAATACCAACTTCTGAATCACAATTATTATTTGCCCCACTGACAGACCTAGTCAGCATTTTTCATATCTGCAGGACATTTTGCGCTCTCTTCTTTCATCCACCTCTCTTCACTGTGAATTTTAACAGGATCTGAGATGTCTGACCCTGCTTTAAGGGCTCTCCTCTGGCCCATGGAGTCTGTGGACACTTGGGGAGTCACCTCCAGTGCAGTGTCCTGAGTCTGACTCCATGCCTGACTGCTGTGTCAGCTGGTGGCCCTGCAGCATCTCTTGCTGGGAATGCTGCTCCACCACCACCCTGGTTGGCAGCATGGGGGCAGAGTTGGTCCCATCAGGAACTGCCCCACCTTGTCCACATCAATTCTGCACAGGGTGGGAGCCTTATCCAGTGCCTCAGTCGACTGAAGTAATTTCTTGACTTGTCCAAGTGGGCAGCTTTGTACAAGGTATATGCCTTTTAAAAATTACTGTCTCTTTCCTGCAGCTGCCCTACCGTACAGTGTTTCCTCAGTGGTTTTAAACCACAGAAACATGCAAATACACATAAGCTCTGTTTTGTTCGGAAAGGCAAGTGATCAATGTGTAACAAATAGCAGAATTAGGTTTTACTATTGTGCTATCAGAAATGTAATGTCTTTATATATATGACCATGAGCTACTTAATTTTTTCCCCCTACAGGATTCCCATTCAGTTCACGGATTGCAGTACTGGAGTGATGAATTGTCTAAAAGCTATTTATAGGGAATCACCTTTGTTTGAATGTATCTGGTGAAATTGAAAGCGTTTAGTATTTCTCACGTTCTGGAACCAACAGACATCTCAATTAAAGTAGTAAAAATGAGTTTTAAATGCTGATTGGGCTTTATATTGAAGATATGTTCATATCTTCCTTGTATATTGTGCAAGGAAAGGCAACAGACAGAACAGCCACTTAACGCATATTCTGACTATTAATAGCCTAATAATAAGCAGAATGGTTGTAAATGAAAAAATAAATGAAATTAATTAGAGTAGTAGAAATATTATTTATTTATATGATGATGAATATCAGCCTTTTTCCTTCCTTTCAATCTTCACAGCATAACATGAAGACTGCAAAACACTGACAACACCCTAAGATGATGGTGCTGTTTGTGCAGTTTCTGACAGTAAAACATATAACTAATTCAGTCTTAATTGCAGTTAATATCCCATCTGAAAGATTTCCTAAGCCTGTTTATTACTTTCCTGATAAGCAAACATATTGACAGAGGGTATTTTTTGTTGTGTGTACTTAACTTACTCGAAGATAAACTTATTGTTGTGGTCTATGTAAAGCCTAAGTTGTATACATATGCAAACATAGCTCTTGAAAAAGTATTAACTGCATTGGATAACTAAACAGGTATTTTCTCTGTTGGCATTATTTTGGGTATAGTGTAGAGTGAGTAAAAGAAAAATAGAAAATCTACTTTCAGGTATCTCAAAGTAACATTTTCCACTTTTCAAATACAAACCCTGGTAGTATTCAGTATAGAGGAATGGACATTTTTAGAAAACACAGCCGTATTATTCAGCATTTTCAGAAAGAACTAAAAGTGTGCTGTAGCAAAGTTGGATGCAGCAAAGTTGTAATTATTTTTGAAATATCATGCTAAACATTTATGAATAAGCCATTGCTATGGTAAGTCAGCCAATAACTTTTAAAGCAGAAAAATAAAAAAGGGGTTTTTTATTCTGTGGCAAAATCTTGTGGTTTTAAATGTTCCTGCCCACTTATTTTTTTGATTCTCTGAGTTAACTAATTTGCAGTGAGCCTCCAGATCTTTGCTAAAGAGTGGATGTGCAAACTTATTTATATGTCTTGGCAGCATCACCATCATAAATTGCTTGAGCCATTGAAAAACAATAAACTGAACATGCTTCAAGAGGAACTAGTGCCTCTCATTGGTATTACCTTTTTCAAGATGACAGGAGATCTCAAGAGGCCTGAGAGTTCTTGGTTGTATGAGTCTGTGACTAATAGGTGGTTTGATAGGACGAGCGCTCACTACCTAGGGAAATTGAAGCATCTTTGAGCTCGATACCCTTTGTGTCTCATTCTTTTGTAGGTTATCGCTGGGAAGCCTGCAGGGACCTCTTTTACAGTTTGCATCCAAAGACATACGCGATCAGCAAAATCTTTTTAGTTTTACTGTTCCTATTGATCTGTTGCTATTCTGTGCTGTAGCTAATTTGCTTGTTAGCAGTAATTTAAAAACGTAATCACAGTTTTATAGTCTGTCAAACTCCCGTATATTTATTTCTTGCCTAATTAAAAGTTACAATCTTAGCAGTGGAAGGCCTAGTTTTAGTAAATGAGGGACGGTTTGTTTCCTGATTTTTTATTTCTCTCCTAATCTGAAGATTATGCTGAGGCTAGATGGAGACAGCTGCATAGTTTACTAAGATATTTGCATTTAAGAAACTCAAGTTGTGCAAGGTTGTAAATAACGTAATGACTTACCAAGGGTACACAAGAAACTCATGCACATGTTAAACAGAGTAATAGCTTGTGAGAGATTCCATACTAGCAGAGGTCGCAGACAAGAGGAACACATCATTAAAGTCTGCCTAGGTATCGTGTACATTTTTCTTGACATCATATAAGAATGAGATAAAAAGAGGAAGAAATATGATAGCTAAATTACATGCACTATAAATTGAATTAAGCTCATCTGAATGTCTGACTAAATCCCCAGCCTTAAAACTGAGCTGGGTTTCTCACTGAATTTGTCTTTCTAATGGAGCTAAAGAGCTGTTTGATTTCAGTATGACTAGAAACATACAGAAGTGAAACATATTTTGGAAAGGATACAAAGGGTATGCTGAGGGGTTTCACACAGTTTTAACCCTTCTATGACTCTCAGCCAACCTCAATGTAGATGGGCAGCTCCACATTCCAGCTGGAGGGGCAAAAGCAGCTTTCACTGTTCACAAGCAAGAGTGCAAACACAAGATTAATATTTTCACTCTTATCAGGCCTATTCAGCTTGGGAAGCAGAGTTTTGTCCTGTGATTGTCTTTAATGAAATCCCAATGTTTATGTCCAACAACAGCAGCAACCAGAGTCCTCCAATTTAAAAAGTTAACTATGCTTATTATCTAAAATAAAGAAATCAATCTGAGTTGCACCTGGGATTTGGGAGTACTTGTACAACACCATGTTTTCCCAATTCCTTAGATAATACCCTGCCCTTGAACACCTTCACAGCCCAAATCTCTGCCCATTAGATTGTCAGCACAGTACTTAACAAACCAGTCCCCCAATGGTTTGAAATAATACCCCCCATTTTCCTTATTTTGCTGCATTCATTCCAAGACCTACAAAACTCCTGCCTTGCTCCTCAAAACAGGGATCCCAGGAAACTGCTGCAGCACATGCACTGGGCACACTAGAAAGCTGTGTGCTCCAGGTAGAAAGCTGTCTTTGATCCCTGTCTGCAGGTGACCCATGTATTTGACTTAGCCCATCCTGTTAAAAGCTCACCAAAGTACTGTGTTTATCCTAGATGTGATTCTCCACAGATTTACCATAAACTGGTAAATTTTACTGGCCCAGGGGCCTGTCATAAACATTTTGTCAATAGGGTGGCTAAAGCCCAAAATGGAAAAAAGTGTTGATCCAAGTGACCTGAGCACTGTTTTACAGGGCATTTGCAGTAACCATCAGCAGATAACAAAGTCCATTGTAACTTGAGCTACCCACAGAAATGCCAGATTATTACATCATGTATTTACAGCCTCTTAATGTGACTGTCAGATTGAGGATTCCTGTCAGTGAAGCAAAAAGCCTCCAAAAGTGGCATTTCTGCCTCTTCCAATGGATGAGACAATCACAAGTGTCTTTTGTATATCCTCTGGTGGGAAGATAGCAACAGGTCTTGCATCCTACTGCTGCATCTACCCTGGAACCAACGAGGAGCTGCAAGGTACAGGTGAGATATGTCCTAATTAATGGCATTAAGTGAGCACATCAGGAACAACCAGGTGCCCCTCTGAGCACAGCAGGAGCTAAATTAGTCTAAAAATCAGTGAGAGCTAGATGACAACCTTACAATATTCTAAGGATAAGGATCAGGGTGTCTATTGCATTGCCCCTAAAACGATGTAAGAGGCCTGGGGAGGCTGATTCCCCCCCACAGAGGAGTGTGGTTCTCAATCCTCATGTGGCCGTACTCCGTAAACCATGGCTCAGTCCCAGATCCATGGCTTTGGTTTATTATTTCCTTCCTGGGAAGTTGCCTTTTATGGCAGATTTTCATTAACGCCCAAATCCAGGTAGTACTGAAATAGATATGGGTTAATAAGACTTGAAAATGTACAGTGTCATCGAGACCTCTTTGACTAGTTGGACCCTTTCAGCCCTGGCAGATTTCTTGGCTCTAGAATGTTGGGGTGGCTCAGCCTGCTCTCGGGCTGAAACCATCAAATGTCAGTCACCAGAAGAGATCACTGAGGTCTACGTTACCTCCCGCTGGATGGCTCCCAATCCTAAATTACCTCTCCCTGTTCCAGAAAGTTCTCCTTTTTGTAGTTATTAATTGGTTCCCTGTTATGACTCCTGCCTCCCTGTTTTCCCCATTTGTTCTGAAAAATTGTATCCTCCCCTCTGCTTGTACCCCACTGGTTGTTTTCCCTTTCCCTGCCTTGCTCCACCCCCCCATAAAGGGGGTTAGCCCGCATCTCCTCGGCGCTTTTTGCTGGTCCCTGGACCCTCCTGCAAATAAACCTGTTGGAACCCACACCAGAAGCCCCTCCCGCCGCCTTCTTTGCCTCCGGGCTAACGCCAGCCTGATCATCGGCTGCCCGACGTGCTTCCTCTGAGGAGGAGCCAGCGCACGCACCCATCCCACGCCGATTCCACTGAGCCGTGCAGCGAGGACGCTGTGGAGGCCAACGCTGCGTCCCCTCTGCCCGAGGGCACGCCGGGGCTTGTGATAACAAGCCCCCGGTTGCGTTACTAGAATATGTGTTTTTACAACTAAAGTAGTGAGAAGGTTTAAAAATAGACACCCACAACAGAAAAAGGGGCCAAACAAGCACAGTTAGCCATTTTTAATTATGCTGTTTCTGTGCTATTTGTTTTCAGACCTTATCACTCAGCTGGGGCTGTTTAAGCCAATAACCAGATACTACTTGAAGTGTCTGGGAGGGCCAAGAGACTTCTAGGTGTCTTCCCGTTACCACTTTGTTTTTTATAATTAAAAGACAGAGCGAAGCATAGTGCACATCCATCTTTTCAATACCTTTTGTTTATTATTATTTTTACCTTAAATTATAATTTATAGTATTTTGTTTCTTCCACATCATCTGATAGTATTCCCAGTTCTTGATACCTGCTTCTTTACCAGGTCTTACATCTGTTGGATCCTGAAGTCAGGGGAAACAAACTATTTCAAATAAGTAGTATTCAGGAAGTACAGAATGGTCTTTGATGAGAATTCAGATATTTTGTTCAAGTGAGATCTTGAGTATTCTGTTAATTGGACCCTATGAAATTAGTGAATACTCTGAATTTCATAGATGTTTTATTCCTGTATCAGTCTCCATCATTGAGCCGTTAGTCATATGTACTGATAGCTGAACAGCTTTGACTGTTTCTGCTGACTACTTGTGCTTATCCTTCTTTTCTCTTAGGGATTACCTATTTTATTCCTGTGTTCTAGCAGTGTCTTGATGAAAAAGTGCTAATAGAGCAATTAAAATACATGCAATGCTTTGTTTTCATAGAGACATGCATTTCCCGTTGTCCCAAATTTCTAAGCAGTATGCAAGGATTCAGCCACTCAGCTCTTATTAAAGTCTATGAGTCAAAGGACACATAATATTTTGGAAATCTTATCCCAAACAGCTCCAGGATAAATTTTATTCATGGAAGCTGCTCAGGTATTTTTGAGACCCGGATAATCTTTGTCTTAAAAAAAAAAATATTCTTTGCTTCATATCCAATTTAACGAGACACAGCATAGGTTGCTTTAATTGCATATCTGACAGCTAATTGACTCTTCAACATAACAAGGCACAATTTCAAGTAATAGATGTTAGAACAACCTTTGATTGCCTTTTGGCCTCATTCCTATCCCAAAGGATCCCTGGGCTCTAATGGGTAGAGCAAAGACCTCTGGGTGAAACTGGTGTTATAGAGGATGTGGGTCTACTGAGGAAAGCTCCGTGGAGGGCAGAAACTAGAGGAGGATGGAAGAGATCCATAAGAAGCTGCCAGGAGTATAATCCAGCATCTGTAAATGTTCAAAGTCTTACACTACCCCAGTGAAATCAATAGGATTTTCTTGGGATGAATAATAGCCAGTCTGATGATATTATTATGCTGATTAAGAGAATAGTCCTAGGAAACAGAATCAAAAGGATTGCTTGCATCCATGGACTAAAAATCATGTTTTCAAATATAACAGCTATGAAAAGTTCTGGTAAAGCTAAGAGTCTCTGGATCTTATTAGTTCAGATTATGAAATACAAAAAAAGTCTAACAGAGAATTTCAGTAAAAGAAAGTACATGATATCTGAAATGAGTTTTCTCACACCTGCTTGTAATGCTTGCATGCACTCTGCCCTGTATAAACCACAGGCTTTCTTGCTTGTGCAGCCATAAACATTTTTTTTTTTTACATCTAGGATGATGTTTTCTAATTTTAAAATCCTTCACTGAACCACTTGTTGAACCTAACTCACTTACTGCCTCCATGAAGTTCAGAGGCAGATCAGAGCAACTCCAGTTTCTGAGGAAATTTGTTTTCATATTCTGAGTTTGTGAAACCTTGTGGAGATGAACCAAAGCCACGAGTGTCAGCCTACATCTAATTCCCCCAGAGTTCAAAGAGATTTATTTAGATCTGCTGCCTACAATGATTCTGCTCAAAATCCAGGCTGGTCTTTTATTCATATCACACCCAATAAATGTAAGTCACAGTGGCAATTTCAATGTACTTTAGTTACGTATAATTGGTTCCTAAAGCTGCCTGCCACTGAAAACAAGCATATTAAATTCAGACTTACAAAATTCCTTATGTCCAATTCCCATTTAGGTGGGGTGGGTTTTTTTGTTTGTTGCTGTTTTAGAAGCGGTGCCATTACTGGGGGTGTTTTCAGCATAACTAATAAAGAAAAAAAATTTTTTGAAGTCCAGGTCATTAAGCTGTCAGGAAATCTATAAAAGACACTTAATGTTGTAGACCAGACTTAAAAAGAATTAAAACAGAAACCTTCATAATGAGTCTTGAAGCCTCTGAGTAGTTAAAAAAAATCAGAGAAGAGAAATAAAAAAGAGTGCAGGGAACGTTGGGTTTTTTCAGGTATCAGTATGAAAACTAACATTTTTTGCTCCCCTGTCTGGAATATAGTAGTTATAAAAAAAAAAAAAAATCAAGACGTGGAGAGCATTAAAACTACCAGAAAACCTTATCAGATCAAATGCTATACATGTTTCTTAAAAGATGTATTAATCTCATCTCCCAGGAGCTGTCACTGTTACAACTAACCCTGGAGCTGTAAAATGAGCTGTAGAATGGATTTGATTCCATAATATTACAAGTTCTGTCATTATGGGTAAGATTAACAACACAGCCTGATGGAGGTCCACTGCTCTTGCTGATGCAAGGATGTGTAGGGCAAGAAATGGCTTCATAATTATAGCTGTCTTAGTGGAAAGAAAAGGGCAAAAAGGGAGCACATTGAAATAATTATGAGTAATAGAGAGATGAATGCTCTGAGCAAGGGACTAGTGAAATAATTTAATAGGGACAAGTTATAGAAAAGCGTATGTCCAAAGTAAGTTAGCAGCTTTAATACTGGAATAAAGTGCTAATGTCTGTATGACTGAACGATGTGCTAAAGCATTGCATATTCTGAGATTTATCTTCAGAGCTTCTAGCAGGATTATTTTACAGGCCCCTATATATGTTCTGTTGTCATTCATGCCTTTGGGATGTAAATACCAAAGTAGTCTCATGTGAAAACAATGGGAAGTGCATCACGTCCTGGGATTTTGGAAGAAACGTTTTCTGCACAGTCTCTTTGCAGGCTGAAGGCTGGCTGTGTATGCACTGCATATATGACACTTCCTGACATTTGAATTGGTTTTACATACATCAATTGCTTCATTATTAGTCATCTATTTTTGTAGGTCTACTATGGCTTTTAACCAAGTGGCTAAGTGAGTACATAGCTCTTCCTTCATTTACAGTGGTAGGAATTGGGAATGAAGATCTGGAAAAATGGTTTAGCCAGTTGGCAAATGGCAAATGACAAATGCGAGTACACCTGGATTCCCAGTCTTGAACTGGCATCCCCAATACAGGGGGCAATTTTGTCTCTGACTTCAGCAGCAAGGATGTCTCTGTGCTGGTTCTTGGTGGTCATTGTTACGGATCACAGGGACATCAGCTGGGGCATGGGAAATAACTCTGTTAACAGTAGCCTCCATAATGTGCGTTGTGTTCCCCAAACCCACGGATTTGCTTCCAGTTATACACCCATGCAGCACATTTCCTGACACAAGTGTGTTCAGCACTGCCATGAGAAAACTGTGCAACTGGGATGTAGCAGGTCAGGAGCCATACGAGTGCCAGTCTCCATTCAGCCACTCATGGGAAGGACCAGGACAGAGAGGGAGGTCCCCAGGATGAAAAAACAAAGCTACAAAACACCAGAAAGATGAAAACTGTATTTTGGGGTATTTTCCCTATGCTGAATGGTTTGAAAGTATAAGCCAAAATCCACAGTCTGAGTTGTCACTGAATTTCTTTAATCTTGTTTGTCCAGGCAGCAACACAGCTCTTTCAGGAAGACACATTAAAAACCTTGTAGGAAAGGAGAGCAGAAAAATGAGCAATGCAAATTAGAACTCTACTACCAATTAAACAGTGCTACATTTTCAGCATGTGGATATTTTACAAAAGTTTCAATTTCTGGTTTGTGCTATACCAGAAAGACAGCAAGGAGTAAGATTAAATACAGAACACTGTATTATCTCCAGTTAACCATACAAATTGCATTCATATATTAGGTCTTTTCCTCTAATTGCATTTTTGCTTCTTCTTTCAGAAACAAAAATGACTCGATTAAATGAAACTGAACCTTAAGAAATAATGTCTTCCTAAGTTCTTTTCCTCTTGCTGGCTTTTTCTTCTTGCTGGCTCATGTTCATGTGGGTTTTAGTCAGTGTGGTAGCTGTGATGATGTGGTTCATTTGTCTCCATACACTTGCACACTTACACATAAATTACAACTGCAGAAGCCATATGTGTGTGGTGGGATGGAAGTGGTGTTAGCCTTAATTCTGTCAGGATCAGGTCCAATGGTGCAGTTTGGTTTTGCTTTTGAAGATGAAGAGATGAACCTACAGGTGAGAACATAACCCCATTTCCACTCTAAGATGCCCAACTCATAATCCTGGAGGGAGGTTCATCTTAGGTAAGTCCCTTGGTCATGGCTCTTTACAAGAGCAATTCTCATTTAAGAAGCTGGTATTGCCTCAAAACACTGTAAGGGTTCCTGAAAGTAGGACAGACCTAGGCCACAATGGCTTCTGTGTCCTGTGTCCCTGGCTTCCAGGGGTCTGGGATAGTCTTTAAACAGAAATTTCATTAGCACAGAAAGCCTTTTACTTTAAAATTGCTCTTTAGGGTACTACATTTGATTTTTACTTTTCTTTAGACCAACCAACACTGCAAATAGTTGGGGAAACATGGCAATGTCAAGAGTGAAACAGCAAGAAATACAATGGAAAGCACAAAAATCTTCAGCTGAAGAAAAAGGATGGCTTTTCACGTGAATGTTGGTTTATCACTAGGGTTCAGAAAGAGAGAGAACGTATTGGGGTTAATCTGTATCTCAAAGCAGTGACTACTGGGAACAGTTAATAACATTTTTGCTATGACTTGTTTCTGCAGTCCATTCAGTTTGGTGTCTAGTAGCAGGGCTGTGATCTCTAAGAGCTTGCAATCATTACATCTGAGTTCAGCTTCTCAATTTGTATTGGTGTTAACAGGGATCATGCAGCTTAAGAGCCGAGGCAGCATTTTAGCAATGAAGGAGTGTCGGATCACAGAGTGCATCCCTTGCCAGTTCTCAACAGTGAGTTGTTATGTTTTTAATTGTCAGCTGATGCCACTGCTGCTGAGGGTTTGTTATGGCACTGGAATTAGAATGGACAACCAACTTATTCCTGTTTGTTGATCTGCCAGACCCAAGAACAAAAAGAAAATGTGGCGTCTGAATACCAGGAAAACATAGGAATTAAGGAGAAACCTAAGGATTCTTCATGCTTAGTACGTAATGCAACTTTGGGTTAATTTCTGCAGCAGAATAGCTCCATGATCTCAGGTTAATCATTCTTTGTGTTAATGTAAATAATTTTCATTAACAGATTGGAATTTTGTTTGTGGCGAAGAATATTTCTTTTTGGGCACAAGAAACGCATTTGTTTTGATATGAAGTGTGGATGAAAGACAGAAGAATAAAATTCAGTGAAATTCTAATACCAGGGGCCTTAGTCAGACTACTGACTACTTCTAGGTCCCTTCGTCGCATGAGAAGCTCCGAGTATTAGTATGCACCAAGGGTTTTTGAGATATAGTGAAAACACTGATGCTGCCCTGCTGTGGTAATTTACACACAGTATATGGTGTAATGGACTTTGATTATGTATACACCTAATTCCCTTCCTGTGATGGACTGTGATCTGATCTACATTCATAATCCTTTTGTAATGCAGTGTGTGGTTGCTGAAGGTTAATTGATAGCAATTGACTAATAAGGTGTTTCGCTATTGCAAACAGGTGGTACTCGTTTGGAACAAAGGTAGTATGGAAGGCTCTGAAAACAGCACAGTAAAGATATGGTTTATAATTAGAGATGTGTGATTTAAAGTGTGTCCTCAGAGACAATTTATTATCATGAGAAGGTATAGAACATCCTCAGAAATCTGCTTGAGTTTTTTCTGCAGACCTTTTCAAGGCACAGGTTGTATTAAGAACAGCCCTGTCTAAGAAAAAAACAGCACCAGAGATCACAAAAATGCAGAAAAGAAGTGATGACTAACTTAATATTAAACAAATGAAATGAGCCCAAGGTATATATTACATCAGTTATTTGTTCTGTTTCTTCCCGTACGGCCCTATAAAGTATGATGTGTATGCAAATTGTAGTGTTAACAGAAAAAAATAAAGTGTATCCAGTGAACATGCTCAGTTTGACTCTTGGATTGCTGTAGATCAAGCTAGCATCGATGTTTAAAAAAACCCTATCTAAAATACAACGAACATATAATTGTGTGTTATCACCTTCAGCATCAGTGTCTTAACCCTCTGCTTAATGTTTTAAGCTGTGAGTTTATTGTAGAATCAGGTGTGCAATTAGTCTGAGAGTGTGATTATCGTAGCAAAGTGATTTTTGTGTGCTAGCCAAATTACTTTAAACCCTTAGTGCTTTTATTCATTGGATTAACATTTGGTGTTGGATAATTATATGGATATACTTCTACTTTTTGATGTCAATCTCTCAGACTCTTCACATTTTTGTTTTCGTGATGTCTTTGATTATACTTACTGTATACTGTTTAGGTGACTTTAATTTAGTCAGAAATTCCTTAATTACTAGAAACATTGATACAAATATATCACAGTATTACAGATCTGTTCATGAGTGATTAATTATTATTTTTTATTATAAACAACTTTTTATTTTTAAGACCACATAATAGTAATTTGAATAATTTAAAATCTTAATCCTAATTAATACAGAGTCAGGAGACCATGTTTTATACAAGACGAATTATATAAATTATAGAAGGGAGACCAGTAAAATACTATTTTTATATCTGTGAGTATTTTGTGACTCATTCAGAGGACCTCACAGATTGCTTCTTGAAAATATTCTCTGTAAAGCCTTTTAAAGCTTCAGTGTCAGTGCTTACAATTTTCTGTGTAACACAAAAGATGTTACTTTGTCAGCCACTCTTCTGTGGTCCAAAGATCATGTTGGAAACAATTTTGACTTTAAAAGCAGGAAAAGAAATAGCCAAAATCACTAGAGATCAAAGTCTGTGTGTAGTCATGCAACACAGACTGGCCGAATCTTAAGAGAGTGGTTTGAGGAGAAGGGAATGTAAGGCAGAACACCATGGTACTCCTGCTTCTCATCACTGGCAAGGGATTTCCAAAGGCTGCTGTGCCTTTGCTAGGGCCGAAATAGTCTTCTCATGCCCAGAACAGGGATGGGGGAAATGATTCATGCATTAAGCCCCCAACACAAAAGCACATCAGAAATAGACATCTCTCAAATATATTATGCATGGACTAATTAAACTATGATCTGGAATTAACATGCACAGAACTAGAGTATATCCCATGCTGTATACTATCCATGAGTGGTATACAAGGGCAAATATTACTAGAGTAGCACCATGTTAATGTTATTCATTCATACCTTGTTTAACTAAGGGAAGGGCCTCTGCTCCAGAGGTGGATGCAGTTCCATCAAAATGTATGTGTGCAACTGGTAAAGTACCTCATAGTCATATGGGATATCAAAATTTTGACAGTTTACATTCACATTTCTTTCAGCATCATTGGCACCTGAGCAAATTGATATTTAAGATTTTGTTAATGGGACAGTTAAAACATCCCCTCTCTTGGGGAACGAAGTTGTATATAAGATTTAGAGTTCTCCACAGGAAAATGTGCAACCCTCTTGTACAACTGGCAACATTACTGTAATGCTGCTGCCGTTGTTCTGAGGGGCTTTTGGTAGGATCCCACCTGGTGTGGTGGTCAGGATCCACTGCACTAGCACAGACCCCATTGAATCTGTGCAGTCCCCGCAGGCTCAGAGCTTTGGTCTATTTGCACAAACAGAGCTTCGTCTGGATGGGCACATGATTTTTCTTCCAACAGATCCAGATGTCAGGATATGAGTCTGCACATAGGGAAAGAGGGGGGACCTTACATTTTTCTACCTGTAGCTGACCTTCTCTCTGCATGTGCCCCAGAAATGCATTTCAGGTGGAGCTGCGCCAGCGCTGCAGCTGTGGCTGAAACCAATTCCTCCCTGGTAAGTGGGCAGAGAGCTAACATTTAGGTAATTTTTTTTTAGATAAATTTGCCTTATCTCATTAATTCTAGTCTGCCTGACAATTTTTATTGCAAGCGTTGCTTCCATCATTTTTTTTCCTCTGGATTTTGGACTGCAAGAAATATATGTAATATTCAAAGGCTTTTCAAAGCAGAAATTTGCAAGCAAACTCTGAATGGTTCCTAACACCACGGGCCTCTGTAAGTAACTGAACACCTAATCACTCCAAATAAAACTAATTGCTACTAAGCAATACTACACTGAAACATCACACTATCATAAATTGATATGTAAACTTTGGTAGTGCCAACAGCAGCTGCTTTATTAGAGTTATCGTGACTATCTATCAAGGCTCAGTGTCTGAACCCTCCTTGTGGATCATTTTTCAATCCAGTCAAAAATCTCTGTCCTAGCATGCAGCAAATGCTTTGTTTTTTAAAAAACTTGGGAGCATTAAATTTCTTTTCCACCTGTCCAGATTTCTTTAGGGAAGTGCTTCCAGGATAGACTGTTTAAAGAGCTCTCTGGCCATGCTGGTTCAAGATGGCATAGGCAAAATGAATGAAGAGTGTCTTGATAAATGACTGATTAGTTCTGACTCTAGAAAAAACAGACATGCTTCAGTGCAAACTTCTTTTTTGAAGCATAGAAAATTTGGGACTTTTTGAGTGACAAGTCTGATACCTCAGTTTTGGAGGTGAAACTCATTGATTGAGATAAAAACAGTTTAATAGGATGGAAGATTAAGTGAAAATTATAGTAATGATTGAAGAATATCTAAGACAAGTTATTCACAATGCAATTGGTCACCCTGCTGACTGATTGCCAGTCTGTCCCTGAGCAGCCATTGGCACATCTCAGCTAACTACCCACAGATTTATTTTTCAGCATGGTGCTGTATGGTGTGGAATGTCCCTTGGGTCAGGTGGGGTCGGCTGTCTTGGCTGTATCTCCTCCCAAATTCTCGTGCACCCTCAGTTGGCAGGGCAGGATGACAAGCTGAAAAGTTCCTGATTTAGTGTAACCACTTCTCAGTAACAACTCAAAAAACATCAGTGTGTTTTCAACATTATTCTCATCCTAAATACAAACTATAGTATTGTACCAGATACTAAGGAGAAAATTAACTCTATCCCGGCTGAAACCAGGACACTTGTCCATTTTTTTTTTACTGTACTACAACTTTTCCTTTGCTTATAACAAAGCCAGCATGAAAAAAATTCCTTGCTTCTGGCACTGTTTAAATGTTCCCTGAGAGGCACTGATGACTCTGTTTCAGGTCAGTTTATTCAAGTTCTCCATTAGGACTTCATTTTTAGAACACATCCGTGCAATTTCCTACTTGTAGCTGCAGTACGGGCTGCTGCTGGTGAGCACAACACCAAAGAAGACTTTGGCCAAATTCAGAAAGGAAATTAATTAAGGACCCACCTAAGCTGAATTCTGTGGCCTGGAAATGTCATCCAACCATGTTTTATTAGTAAACTCTGCAGGAGATGTAGTTTGCTTTGTCTTTGTTCTTTGCCGTTACAGTGCAAATCAAATAAATAATCATCAAAAGATGGGAGATAATGTTCCCAGGCCTCCACTGACTTGGACCCATAAAGTCGGAGACGCGAGCTGTGAGCCCGGACCAGTGTCTCTGCCATGCCAACTGTTTCATGATGCTGAATGAGGTCTCGCCGCCCTCCTGTCCTGCTTCAGTTTGTTTGACATCCTCATGAGCTGGTGGGTTGGTTTGTTTGTTTGTTCTTGCTTTTTAGCACTGTGCTTCTTCTAGTGAGGTAAATAACAGGGAGGCCTACAATAAATTTCACATGTCTCCAGCACGATTGCTGAGGCCTATGATCAATTCTCCATCTGAAGGTGTTTATTGGCACTTATTCTTGGGTAAACCAGATGTCACTCTTAAGTGTCATCATAACCTTTCCTTCGAAAACACACCCTCATTTTCCAGCCACGTTGTTTCTGGTCCATCAGAACACCCAGCTCCACAGAAGTCAGTTCAAAAACTTGCATTATTTCAGTTAGATTTTAAACTAATTTGTGTTTAAATTTGCTGTATTCCCCTGTTTCTGTCCTGTGCACTTCAAGTCTGTTAGGATCTTTTGTAAAGAGAGAAAAAATGTGGAAGATAATGTTAGTTTAGGCAATTAAAACTCATCATTTCATAAGATCAGGGGATTCTAAGGTATCCTTTTTCCAAGGTATTTTCAGGGAGCTTATAGGGTAATATTGAGATAAAGATGATGGAAATAATGCAGTCGTCAAGAATTCCAGATATGCCTGACTCTTCTCATGTTATTAGGAGATTCCTTCTCTTTATCTCTTCTTTTTTTTACCCATCTTCCCCCCTGAAATATTCTTATCCAATGAATGCCCAAACATGTAATTTTAGATTGTGGGCTTTTTGGTATGTGAGCATGCACTGGTGGTAGGGTTTCTGTATAATGACTTGATAAACCTGTCAGGATTTTACTAGTAATGCATAATAAATGTGGTTATTATAGAAGATATCCCTTTTCCAACAGTGGCTATTGGGTCTTTAGCAGGTTAGGAATGTTAATTCTTCTGTAATTCTCTTTCTCTCTTTTCTCCTCACCTTTTCTCTTCCTCTTCATTGATTAAGAACTTCGGTAGATTGTAGTATCATATCTTTCAGTCTTTGGGTAAGAAAAAGCACTGATGGTTGACATGCGTTTTCCTGTAAGTAGTTATTTTATTTCTATTTTCGATAAAGTTATTTAAACTACTCACATTGTGAATGGTTTAGAATGAAGTTCAATTATTTGATATGTCTCTTAATCCAGTTTGTTGTTATATTACAACACCTCCTCCAAAGCATCAGTGCAAACCTGTACCTCAGCCTTAGGCCACCGCTGTTTTCCAGAGGAAATGCAATGATGTAGGACACTTTTGGAAGCTGCCTATGCTTTCTTCCAAATGTTTCTATTGATGTGGTTGGAGCAATTGGGTAGAAAGCCCCAAGCTTTCATGCCAAAGGCCTTCAATACCACAAGAGCATGCATTTCCTGGAAGCCTCTGCTACAGTAATCTTCTGAAGAGGATTATGCATTTTGAACAGCCAATTAGGTTGTGATTAGGAACAAAACCTCGACCAATCCCAATGACAGAAGGGAAGGAATGCAGGCAAACTGACAGCTGTTCATGGATGAATAAAGCACCATAAATGGTCAAGAAGTTACAAGCAAAGGGAAGAGAATGGGCCTGTAAAGGGAGAGGAAGAAATGATTGGTTTAAAGTCACAGTTTTGAGCTGACAGCAAAACCCTGCTAATCTGGGTCCCAGACCAGAGCATTAAACTCTCCTGCATTCTCTGAAATCACTGGAAAATTGCCTACTTTGCAGGAATTATTTACTACTGGGAGCTATGGAAACACTGTATGTAACACATGACTGCTAATTTTTACCTGGATTTTGCCATTCTGTAAAGGAAGGTGCTTGAAAACTATGGTAACTATGAACAAACAGACCAAGCAAATAGAGCTATGCAAATGTGTGGTTTTTGGTAGCTTTTTGAGTGAATGATATTGAAATGTACAACCCCCCCAAAATTAAGTCCAGAAAGAAGCTCATGCCTTATAAATAAATGTTTTTAATCATTGACATTTAACTTTTAGAACATGTCATACTGTTCAACTCTCAGTTGAGAAAGCTGTAAATTAAATCCCTGTTTCTGTTGTAGTCCTGGTTGACAGAGATGATCCTCTGAAATCTAATTCAAGATACTTTCCTTCTTCTTTCTATGAGTAAATGTAAGCTTGATTACTAATGCAGTCTACAATTGCAAACTTCTATCTCTAAATAAACCCCCACTGGATTTCTGTTCACCTTCTGTCTCACTACATTTCAACTTACATGATTTTACATTACCTGGCACATGTATTGTAAAGTGCCAGGACGAAAGTCTGTTAGCTGAGGTTCTTCAGCCCAGCCTTTCACATCACAAAGAGTGGGACAACACTGAAAGTAGTAAATACTCTCTGTAGTGCTTGTCCATTTTGGAATGTTTTCTAAACAGTGAAGATACAAGTAGGATCATGGGCTTGTCTCCATTTCCTTTTGCCTCTCTGCAGTTAGAAGGGGCTCTCGTTGGGCCACGACCATGTAGACTTCTCAGTGTCATGTTGTAAAAGGAATGCAATCCATTTGGCCTGCTGATTCACTGCATCCTCATCAATATTGTTAATGTGCTGTATATTTGGCCAAAAAGGATTTTTTTTTCTTTTTTTTTTTTTTGCCAGCTTAGGATTTCCATTAACCTGATGTAAGTCAGGAGACTGTGGTAAACTGTCAGTCTTCTTTAGCCACCAAGTGGGATCCATATCTCACCCATTCTGTTGCTATGGGTCAGACAAGACCTAACAGTGTATATAAAAGACAAGCAACTAGATAACCTTTGCATGCTTGTGAAATAGCCATGAGCTGATCATCATTCTGTAGGAATGATTATATTAATAAGATTAATTTGTTATTAATGTGATTAAATTTTGCCAAGCACAAAGAATGCTCTGTTCTTCATAAAACTGGAGTAGCAGACACGAGTTTTGGCATTTGTCATCGCTGTTTGGGTTTTCTCTTTTTCTGTGTAGAACTAAAATAATATATATTGCACATTATCTTACAGCGCAGTCAGGAATACATTTATGTTCTCTTACCAAAAAAATGTACAAGGAAATTTATGTGAAAAGGTGCATGCCAAAAAAAGGCAAAATACAGTTGACAGACTTCTGCACTATGCAGCAGCTACTATTTGAGATATAGATAACTAACAATTTTAATCTTGAATGAAACCCAACTGACTTCTGTTTCATTCCTGGCCAATAAATGAGCTCACAATGTAGACAAGTGTGGTGAACCCAAGGGATTTACGGAGCATCATAAATGCATTTTATTGTGCACTCCAATGCTGTCATCTACAGCTAGCTAACAAATAAGATGGGTTTTTAATATAATCCACCATGTCCCTGCCAGTGCTCCTCGTCTGTTACGTCATCTCGCTTTGGGCCAAGCGTTTGTTTTCCCCAGATGGCCATCGCAGAGCTGCTGACAGCTCTCCTGACTGGGAAGCTGTAGCACAGTGATCTTCCAATTCATTTAGCGCTACTGACAAAGGAAAAGCTGTTGATGTCCCAATGCAAAAGTACTCTATCAGGCATTACATAGTGTCTGTGTTCTCAGCATGTTTGGGGCATGATAAGTCATAGCACATGCTTTTTGACATCTTCCTGCCTTTTGCTGCAGTGTAGGATTTCTCAGAGCTGGAATTCAGGTGGCAGAAAAGATGTAAAAAGCCAAGTGTGATGTCATCAGCAACTGTCAGTGGTCATGGTATCATAAATAATATTTTGTAGACTTGGGTGAAAAATAAATCCTCTTAAAGATGTGCGCTGCAGTTCTTGCTTCAAATTTTGCCCTCCTGAGCAGCCTGAGTTGCGTAGACTTTTGAAAGTGATACCTAGACAAGCTATTAACATCTAGGGAAGTCTTTCTTCTCAGGGTGCATAAAAAAGGCTGTTGTTAGTCAATTATTATATTCCATCCTATCTAATTGTATCCATGGAGTATAGATGGATTAGGAAGTGGCTAAGTGCCCTTATTTGTCTCACCACCTCACTCCCTAGTTAGTCAGATGTGTGGGAAATGCTGAATTCCCACTCCACGTGAGAGGGGCTTGGTAGACTGTAGGACATGATGTAAGATTGCTCTGTCTTGTGCGTGGGATGGCTGGGACAGCAGGAGTTGTGGCTGCCAGGATACACCCTGGGCCTCACCTTCCTGCGGGGGGCAGCTGAAGCAATCTGCTCCCTTTTATGAAAATCAGATGCAGCTGTTGGGCTCCTGGCAGTTTGTTAATGCAGCATTTGCTTCGAGAGACTGGTTGCCTAAACTTCAGCATTTTGCTGCCAATACCTATTTTATAACATAACCGGTTTTTAAAACAACATATAGGAGAAAGTTTTCTTTAGAGTACTACAACCAATTCTAGAAAATTGAAAAATTGCAGGGAAGGCTTTTTTTTTAGTTTTTCAGATACATGAATATATGGGTGGTGATTGTAACTAATTCAAAATTATTCTATTCATCATCTGTTATTGGCAGATTGAGCAGGAGATAACCAAGGCTGTTCAGGTGCTCCACAAAAGGTCAAAGAGTCACTCTGGCACCAGCAGCAAGTGGTCCTCTCCCTGGTAATCTGCCCACCACAGTCATCAGGTAGTTTAAATTGTGTCCGTCAGTGCCTGTAGCAGCTCTGAGTAAGCGCAATTATTTCAACTGTGTTATTTCAAGTGGGATGAATCTCAGTGCCTGAGTTCAAATTGGGTTTAAAACATAAAACAAAAATGTAAAAATCAAGTAACCCTTCCACTTCCTGATTCTTCAGCTTTCAAAATACTCCCAGTTTCTCCAACTCTCCAGTGAATGCTTCCATGGCTGAAACTGAACGATCTTTGAAAGTTACTTTATTTCACTCCAGAAACTGTTGTAGTGGAGCTAGCATAACTTGTAGTTGTCGGGTAAAAGACCTGGTAAACCTATAGTATAGGCAGCAGCCCCAGGCCTTTCTTCCTAATGCTGCTTTTTCCTCTGCCCTTTCAATAGCAGGGGTTTTGTATTAAAAGTTGTCATTCTGGAAGAAAATGGTTAATATGATTGTGGAAGAAAACAAAATAAAATGTGGTATAGTGAACAGAGGACACTGAATTCTTGGATAACAACAGCAAAACCCTTACAGTAGGGTTCAAAAAAAGATTAACAAAAACTTCAATGTCAGTGACAAAGCATGAAATGTAACCTTTCATATCTCTATGTCTGTCTGCATCTGCTAAATACGCCACTTTTTCTGCTGTTTGGTTTTCCACCTGTTCTGTTCTTGTAATTTGTGTGTTGGGACAGTCTCATGTATCTATCACGAGTATTCATCTTAAATTGTCAACATATTCTTGCTTTTCTCTTCAACTGTCTCTTACAGCACAGTCAAGAGAGAATGCTTTGCCAATACTAATTGTATGATATGGGAGCTTCGGCACAGTTACCCAAAGAAAGCCCACAGAACAGCTAAAGACAGGAAATCTGTTAAAAAATAAAAGTAAAATTTTATATATGCATGTATATATATGTGTAAAGGATTGAAAACATCAAGTTCTGAAATGAAAGAGTTCAGCTGAAAACAATTTTTTGCCTTTTTGGTTCCAAACTTGATTTGTGAAAATATATGAGCAAATCACTTGTGCAAACAGAACTGCTTCGTGTTGAACACCCTGTATTATTAGACTGTTTCTCAAAAAGTGTGTTTGTCCCTGAAGTGCATAAGGCAGCCAGGAACCAGTACTCACATTAAGCAATGGAGAGCTCTTTATTCTAGTTGAGGGGATGCTGCAAAAGACCTCAGTAGAAGTTCTTCAGGAAACTAGGAAAAGACATATGTACGTTTTTCCTTATTCTAATGATGTTCCCAATTTAGAATAGCAGCCCATAGTTGGTTATTAATTCCTCACATGACATACAATGCAATGTGGAATCTTAGCCAAGAAAGTGTGGGCTTGAGATGTTACCTTGAAAAGTTGTTACTCATGGGAGATTAAAGATGTTCCTATTCATAGCATACCTTATTAAAAGTGGAATTGTTTTGGAAGCGTAACCCTCTGGGAGCTAAAGGTTAGATTGTTTGTAATGTAAACCCTTTTATTTTACGTGATGGCTTATATAAATGCATTGCATGGAACAGCTGAAATGTTATGCATGGCATTTGTTTTCCAGGATTGGCAGATATTACCTGAAATGTGCAATGTTACATGAACATCATCTTTTGCTCCTAAGTTTTGAATTTTGAAAAGTCTGTTGTTCCTGGGTGGTCACTCTAGAGATAGCTCCAAGCATACAAAATATAAAAAGTATGCATGAAATATGCCAGTATATTAAATTAACATCCTGCAAAAGCTCCCTTTTTAAAATCCAGATGCTTATATTGCTTTTGACAGACTCTAGGCGGTAAAGTTTTAACTTTAAAGAAGGGGCTTTCTGTTTCTGTTTTCAAGTTAAAAATAATGAAAGGAAAACACACTGAAATTCCCACATTATTAAATAAAACATTTAAGTGGCATGGAGCCAATCATTGTCACGCCATGAACAAATGCCTTACGGTAATATGTTCCATAGCTGCTTGCTAAAAACTACCAATTTTAACACATTTGCACATGATTAGACACAATAAAAAGTTACTTATTGAAGTCAGTGCCACAGTAGTGTTACTTAGGCCCAAGGGGATGGAAACCTGAAGGAGAGGAGTGGTGTGAAATGGGTTCCATGCTGTGAAAACACATCGTCAGGAGAGTCCCTCGGTGATGGAGTTGGCTCCCATGGCCAGGAGTTCACAGGGCTGCCCTTGTACCAGGGAGAAGGGCTGGGTGGATGTGTAGGGGGTGGTGATGTGAGTGACTGGCTGAAGAAGCAGCTCCCAAATGTTGTTTCGAAATGCCTCTCATTACCCAGGGACTGGCCCACCAGCAGGGTGCATTTCAAAATGGTTGGGCTGTAATTGCAAGATTCCTGGGCATGTTCCTCTTTCTCTTAATGATCAAGGAAAGAGTTTCAAAGGTCTATATTTGTAGCCTCCAGCTTGTTAGGATGTGTTTATGTCACTGAACCCGATCATCCAGAATGAGACCAATAAGAAACAGGTTTTTCTATTTGTAATGGAAGGAGTTCAGTTCTGTTACTTACACTTTCCTGACTGAAATAGTGGAATACAGTTTTCATAATTTGGAAGTAATTTATTAAAAGTGTAATTCTGCATAAATATTCATTTAGATTTCAAATATTTTTGCTGAAGGAAATAAAACTTAGATGAGGCAATTTCTTTCAGCCTCACATACCACTTCAACTTTGGTTTTATTTTTCTCTTTCAGGGCCTTTGGATTAAGAGGCTGCTGTTATGCTTCAGTTTTTCAGAACGTGTGGCACTTCACATCCTCCACATTCATGTGAGGAGAGTTATCAAAACTGTCCTGAATTAATTAAAAGTAGGTGTAATCTCCACAAACATGTGGGACCCAGGGGGGGCAGGGGGTGAGGGAAAAGAAAAAGATAAATCTGTGGGGGGAAATTCTAAGTATGAGTTAATGGTTACATTAACAGTGATAATTTTTGGTTTGTGGCGTCTGCACATTGGGATTCACGAGGGAATTTCTAGCTTCTTGGGATTTTACACATCTATCAGCTATTGCAAATCTGAGAAGCCCATGAAGAGATTGTATGAGTCTGAGATGTACCTTTGAGGGTTTTGTACCTAAAGTGTAATTTATGCATTGCAACTGGGGATAAACATTTGCTTTCAGAGGAGAACATCCCAAATATTCTCCTCACTCAGAGACTGAGCCAAATCCAGAAGATACCCAGGGGTATGAAACAATTTCATAGTGATGTCCATATGTCCAGAAGGTGATGGGGCTCTCCATCCCAGCTTCCTTCTGCTCCCACTGGCTGTAGTTTTTTCCCTGTCCCTAGTATACACATTTTTCAAAGTAATGAAATCACTGCACCCACCAAGCTCCTGGGGAGCAGAGGGTGTGATGCCTGTGGACTGTGGTAAGAACAAACACAGAGACAGTTGTAGTGCATGTTGCTTGTGCTGTCCAGAAAAGTGAGTCACCCATACACTGCTGTTTGCATGCTCCCCCTCTTCACCAAACATGCTGACAAGCATGTTTCCCCAGTGCTCCTCTGGTGCATAGGATAAGGTACCCCTGTAAATAAAATCTTCTCACTAAGCTCCAGAGTCTGATAGTGAGAGTGCTGTTGCTGATCTCCCTTACTGCATAGGGAGAATTACATGTTCAGCAGCCATGCTCTTCTGGCCCGAGCACATACAACAAAAAATCCCACTACCAATAAAAAGTAAACAGAGCATTAAGTTGAAGAAAGATTAAATAAAACAGCACTTCACAGTGCCTCACAGTTTTCTGTGCTGGGAAAAATACTGCTAGTAAGGCAGGAGATGAGCAGGAAGTCTGTGCTTCATCTCCAAAAAAATGAGTTAAGGACAAGACAGGTCTTCAGTCCTTACACAACTCTTCGCACCCCCTGATTTCCATTGTTTTATTTCCATGTAGGAAAGAGAGTTTTCGGATTCATCTGTTTTTTGGGTGGCAGAGAGGTTGAGAAAACAATGTTTGATGTCAAGCATATGAATAGCAGGTGTTTGCTTTCATGTCACAGGAGCCAGCTTTCATACACAGCACTTGGCTCCCGGTGCCTGTCTCAAGGTGGTAGCAATCCCTGCACCAGAGCCACACCCTGGGTTTCCATAGGTCACCTTGTTTATACCTAGTCGGGAGGGTTTATCCTGAGGCCGTGATGCTGAAGTGGAAAGGAGTGCTTGCTTCCCAAAACTGGGTGTGTGCAAACTCTTTCTCAGCATTTAACCTTCCGCCTTCTTTTACTTTTGTTTTGGTTGGCAGCAGTGAGGAGGGGAATGAGGGGAAATAAACCCAGCTCCTTCCCCTGCTTGCTCAAGCACCAGACTTATTTCATAGTGAGCCACTTAAAATGAAAATATATGTCTTTCCCCACTGCTCCCCTAACTTATTTCTCTCAAAAAATCTTACAAAATAGGACAGCAGTGTGACCATCATCTTACAGGAGGGGAGAGACAGGCAGAGGAAGGAGAATGGCTGCCCTAAAAGCCTGCAAATCTTTCTCTTGTAATGAACCTCTTCAGCTCCTTAGTCTGAGCATGGCAAAGCATAGCCAGGCATGAATTCAGTGCTGCATTTTCTGAAAGCTGCTATGAGACATACCTGGTAAATACCTTCTTTACAGTTATTTCCCAAAGGTAAACGTGGAACATTGAAAACTAGAAAGCTCTCCTGCCACAAAATGTAGCTGTACACAATGCTAGCAGCTGAGGGGCACCTTGAGGAAGTGTCATTAAAAAGAGTTAACCACAAAAGTGATCTTGTGTCTTTTGTGGTGGTGCCAGAAACAGGAGAGAGCCGGGTGTGTTATCCACAGCCCCATTCATCATTTCGGACAAGTGGACAAGGTATCACTTGAAGGTAAAAGATGACGATTTTGGATTTGAGCTGCTTGAAAGGAACAGCTGTGTTTGCATGCAAATGTCTTTCGGATGTCTCTTCTGTGAAGGGAAAACCCATTCCTGCTGAGGCAACTCTTTCCCAGGCTCAGCAGCTGGCAGTGCACTGAACCTCAAGTGCACCCTTTGCACATCTTTGGTAAATGTTCTCCATTGTCTGGACCCTCTAAAGGTGTCCTGCTGGAAAGATCTGTCAGGAGTGTCTGCACTCCATGCTTTTGGTTCCTTGTGCCAGAGGTACAGAGCCAACTTGGTTTAGCAGTAGAAGAAAACAAAGTGTTGTACTCAGACAGACTGAAGGTCAGATTCAAAACAATACTCCAGAAGCAAAACCAGATATGACTTATAGTCCTGGTAAGATTATTAAATGGTTAACAGTCCTCATGCTCAAGCATTTATCTTTTTTTTCTTCTTTTTTTTTTTTATAATTCACCATGGATATATGCAGGCTGTTAGAAGTGTGAGCTAGAACACACTGTAATGCCCACTGGTGAATGCAGCTGCAGGCATGTAGCTGTGGGAGGGATGGACATGAGCCCCTCCTGCTGCTGGCAACTCTCTCAGAGCTCCCTGCTCCTGTCCAGTTTCATGTTTCTGATGTATCAGTGCTGGTTGCTGGTTATCTATTAGTGTGCTACTGCAGCCACCTGTGACTGCCAAGCAAGGAGGTGTCACAAGGCCATGCTGGGATTGTAACACTAAGTTGTGACAGGAATGACAACAACACTGAATTTTTTGGTATATTAAGAAAAGAAAAAAGGAAAATTATCTAAGAGATTACAAGAGCGAGGCATGATCCACTCCGATGAAGCAGCATCGCCCAGGTGCCTAGGGATATTCTAGGGGTTTTTTTCAAATTTGAAACTTGAAGTTGAGCTCCAGCAGGACACAAGGTAAGTTCAGTTTGGACAATGAGCAGAAATGCAGATTATAATGCTATTAATGGCTTTCTGGCTAGAAAATTTGACATGGATATTGATTGAAGAACTTCCACTACCAGTTTCCATCAATATTAACTTTTATGTTAGCATTAAAACTGTAGGAAAGCCTTGTTTGCAGAGGTGGCTCTTAGCCATTTGTGTTGCCTATGAATTTTGAAGGAAGCAAAGAACAAGATGGGGTTATGATGGAGAAACTTCCTTGCAAGCTATAAACTTCGTTGGAAATGAACAAATTAAGCAAGACACAATCGATTTTAAGTAATTTTCCTATCTTGGCCCACTTGTCTCATTTTGGTGTTTATAAGCACAGGGGATAAGGAATCCTCCCAAGACAAATCAGCAAGTTCACCTATGTTCATCATGACATCCAAGAACCAGGTTATTCTTAGTTTTCCATGGATAAGATGGGGAGAAGCATCCTTCTGTTGTCCTTGGATCTTCTGCAAGGAGTAGATATTCTTAGTGAGCATGTGAAGGTTTGATATTTTATTTCACAGGCAGGGTTTTCTCAGAAGAGGTTTAATTTTTCCTCTTTTTATTTCAATTTTAGGGAAAGCTGAAATAGTTGTATATTAACCATTACTGAGTTTGAAGAAAGTCTGAAGTAGACAAAAAAGAGTAAGCGCTGGTCATTTTCTTGTGACAGTCTTCAAAAACTTCTACACACAAAACAGTTGAAGACTCAAATTATTCATGGGGCCTGAATCAACTTGGAATCAAAGATGAATCATGAGCTCAGGAAAATCTCACAGCACTGATTGTTAACTAGAAAGCTGATGTGAAAAACAGCCTTTACCCAGGATTTGCATGTGTGACTGTCATTTAGTTACTGCATGAAAAGTACAGAGACATGCAATCTCAAATCAGTAGGAACAGCTGGAGTCAGACGAAGGTTTCTTTTTAAGTAGCAGTGCATACTTGAGATGGATAGAGGTGACAGTGCCTGGTGACAGAGTTGTGAGGCCTCATTTGCTGCCTTGAATAATATTTGCAGGTTGGAAAGACCATTTGTGTTGTGGTGGAAGAGTGGCTGCCCTGACACTATTTCCAGTGCAGCCAGCAGGCACAACTGCCTTTAAATACCCAGGCTTGTGCCTTTGGTTCAGGAGTACCTCTGATTCAGTAGGCTTAGTGCCTCTCTCTGCATTCAGACCCTTCTGAGCTCAAACTGAAGATGTGAATAGTATTTTCAACCTCATTGTGGCTTTACTGAAATCTTCATCATCTCTTCTGCTGTCCCCCCGCAAAAATTTCAAATGGTAAATTGTGCCTTTATAGACTATCTATTAATCTCTCAGTGAATTGCTATTTCTATAATATTCCACAATTATTACTCCTTAGTTCGTTTTCTTGATCTTAAGGCAGGGCTCAGTGCTCAATAAAGCCAAATTTATTTGAAACATTTGAAGAAGTTCACCTTGATACTCTCCGTCTTTCTCTGACAGCTCATTATAATGAGACCATAGATTATTGTAGTTGCACTTGAAGCCTACATATTTCTTCTTCAGTTTTCCCCAAATGACTGAAGAAACACCAGCTGGTATTAGGTAACTAATCTTGATTCCCGTTTTCTTATTCGTGCTGGGGAGCTGCTCAGTGTGGAAATAATTCATGTTTTTATTAGGATTGTTTGTGAAGTTATAAATCTACAAAGCAGAATGTGTCGGGAAACAAAGCTGCACTTTGTCTGATTGATGTGCTCTGGAGTTTCCTCTTTGACACTGCCTGGCTGTACCCTGGGACCTCTGAGGGCCATCTCATTCCAGATGTGCCCCCTGACCAGCCTCCAGCTCCCTGTTTGGACAAGGCTGAGATGACTCTCCCTCCCTTGTTTCCATGGGAAGGAATCACAAGTGAACAGGCTGAGAGGAAAAGAGCCACTCCATGTTCCAGCTGATCCCTCAGTCCAGGTAATTGGAGCAAGAGCATCACAAAAGGGTTGTCTGCAGCCCAGGGATGGCCAAAATGCTCAAGTGCCTCTTTACTCAAGTCTGTGGGTATTTCCTAGGCTATGATATGGGGACAGCTTACTTGCTGAAAACCACATCAAAACCTGGACTTTTTAAAGGCTTCGGTTCCTGGTGGCTCTCTCTAAGGTTCCACCAGTACTGAGCTCTGAGGAATCATTGTAGGATGTGAGTAATCAAAACTTGTGATCTAGTTATTTTATACTGAAGACTCATAAGAAGAGGCGGATTAAGCAGTGGTGGTTTTGGAAAGCTTGGCTCTGTTTCGGGCAGACCTGCCCTGCTGTAACCAGATACTATCAATCATGCTCCACTTTTCTGGAGGACAAATATGCTTAATCTTAGTGGTTGCTTCAGAAGAAGTTTAAGAAGCTTATTTTTCTCCTGTGTTTTCTGCAATAATATCTGTCTCCTCCCTGCTCTGTGTGCACAAAGCCTGTGATTACTTTGAAAGAGATTGTTGAAAAGAAGGAACTCAAGAGCTCAAGCAGGAAAATACAATATATGAGCTTGATTTCCAAATGCAGCAAAACCCCACAAATCAGCTCTGAGGACAAGTATACCTCTGCCTCCATCTTGCTTGCCTGTGAGGATTGCTCCTGCTTCTTCCTCAGCTGACAATGTCTGGTGTTCAGTAGATCACAAGTCAAGGCCAAGAACTCCTTTACTGTGAAAACCTCCCACCTTCACATCCTGGTTTATTTTCTTTAAAACAGGATGAAGTGGAGAAAAAAAGTGAAAAATGTACTCTCCCATTCAGTTTGTCTTAACAAACTGTTTTGAAAAATCATTTATCTGGAAATGCTTCTGATGTAAACCAATTAGTTTGAATCTTTCTGACTTTCTTTGGTCTCGATTCTCCATTTTTCAAATGATAAATGTTTATACCACAATTGTAGTCTGTTTGAAGAAAAAAAAAAGGGCCATAGGAAACTTCTTTTTTTCCTGCAACTAGAACATTCAAATTTTTCAATCACCTGTTCTGATCTGATATTGATTTCCTTTAGTATTTCTTCTTCCTCCTTAGGGAAATAAATCTGTTTCTGGTATCTATCAGCCATTTTTCCCTTTGATAAAAAGAATTCATATAATTCTTAAGTAATGCTAAATCTTCTGTCAACAAATTAGTCTTGTCACCAGCCATAAGGGGCCTCATGATCTTCTTGGTGACCTCTTGCTTCTATAAAAACTTGAGAAAAAAATCCACGCATAATAACTCCCGGCTATTCCTGTAATGATTCTACTTTCATTTAAAAGTTTTTATGATATTTTGAACCAAATTGCCTATTTTTTCCTCAGAATAAAACTGGAAACTTTAAAAAATATGCTGTTTGTGAGTATGATGGCAGGGGCTTAAGACAGCAAATGAATATATGTGTAAGGTTAATTCAATATGTGGAGGTTAATTCAGTAAAATCAATAATTTAGTGGCTAGAGCGTTCCTTGGAGATAAGTGGGTTGTATGAGAGATGGGATCAAGTTTTCTTTGTCCCATTCCAGATAAGTGCCCAAATCTCTAGATTATATGATCAGTCTATCTTTTTCTAGTCAAAGAATTATTTATCTACTGTTCTTCACCGGTAGAGAGAAATTTGGGTTAATACCTTCCCAAAAGTCATATGCATGCCCCAGCTCTTGGATTATTAGATGTTTTATTCTACATGCTTTGATCAAAAATTAAATGAAGAACTTCCTTTACATGATTAAGAAAAGGTTTCCACACTTTCAAATGCAAAAGGTTTCCATTGAAAAATGCATCTTTTTTCCAGTCTGCCCCATCCCATGACATCACTGTTTTGCTGTTTACATTTACTAGGCTCAGGATTTCAGTTTTATTATTTAAGATCTTGCAAGTTGCTTTACTTGGCTGGAGGCATAGAAACGAAGTAGAGGCTCTGTGACTAAAGCCATAGTCCATCACAGTGCTATAATGTACTAAAGGAATCTTTCCCCTTCTTAGCTTTAATCGTGGTTTTCTTTTTTTTCTCTGATTTCGTATAAACTCAACTGGTACTCTACACACTGTTCAAACTTGGACATATTTAAAACATTACTTTTGCAGATGGTATCTTCCTATCTATTTTTATTTTTTTTTTAACATATTTGTCATTTTTCACCAATGCATTTTTCAAGAAAAAGCACTTTTTGCATCTAGTTAACATTTAACTGGAACTGTCATACCTAATGCCTTAGTAATCTCTAGATGCATTGTATCAGTCTGAAGTTGCTTAAACTCAGCCCTTATGCTGTTTTCAGGCTTTCCAGATTTTCAGTGGTGTGGGTTTTCAGATTTACCTCTTCATCTCCAATATGTGTCCAGCTGATTCTTAAAAACTCTGTCAAAAATTGCTATCATTTCACAAATTTTAAAGGAAAACACAGCTCTATACCATGTGCTCAGAGCTATTGCTTGATTTATTTCTTCCACTTAATATGCCCCAGATTATATCCAGCACTTGAATACTCCCATTTCTACTTAGTTTTCTGTCTCCTTTCAAAACCATATTAGTTTATTGTTGCCTCCTGTGCAGTTCCATCTACCATCTTACTTCTTTTAACTCAGGTTTTGAACCCTGGTAATTGTAACCAGCTGGTAACGTCTCCTGGGGTTCCTGCCTCTGTAAATTTTACTTCCATTTAGCACCTGGACACATTCTCCACCTTGCCTGCTCTGAAGAGCAGAGATTTGAAGGGAGTAGGACAGAGAATAATACTGCACTGTCTCTTGAACTGTAATATTCCATGATCAAAATTAAGTGCAAAGCAATTGTATTGTGTGATCTGTATAGAGTGTCAGACACAGGCAGGAACAAAATTTTGTCGCTTTCTGAAATCACCATGTTGGGAGGTTTAGTTTCTCTGAGTCTTGCCCCAAACAAACAATTGGATTCTGCTGGTACTAGATGAACAGCTTCTCTCTTTTATTGTGTGTTCTCTGTCGGGATTTCCTCTGGTGAAAATCAAACTGGTTTCCACACTGTGGCACTTCTGAAAATTGATAATTTGCTTTAATTTACAAATTTCTGCTGTTTCTGCATCTTTTGCATAGCTGAAAACCATTCTAGGGCACAGAAGTATTGTCAGCATCATATTGACTATACAGTAACAGTCGTATGCCTATCTGTATGTTTTACCTCTTGTGCTTTTTTTAGATCTAGCTACAAGGTTCAACCACATTCTTCCCCTATAAATAAACAAATGGTAGAAAGTAGGAGCCAAAGAGCTGTGAATTTGATTTTTAAAAGTATTTTCCATGTTGATTTAAAGCATGTGCAGTCATATATCCGTCAAGTAACTGGCTAGTAACTGGAAGCACAATTTCAGAGGCTTGTCACCTAAAAAAAAAATCATTGAATTCAGAATCTGTGAACTTAGAATGTGATGCTTCAGATGTATTTCACTGTGTACATTAGTTATAGCTAATAAATGTAAAATATTAATACTATCTAATTTATTTTGTCCATATGGTAAGACTTTAATATTAAACACTTGTCTTTTCCTGCTGTGATAACTGGCTGTGATGTCATAAGCATGAATTATGAGTTGGTCATGCCAGGGAATTTAGACCAGGAATTTAAATTATCTGAAGAAAATTTTCTCATATTTGTCTTTTTTATTCCCCCAGTAGAATATGCCCCATGATCTCTGGCAGCTCAGATAGGAGAGGGAAGCACAACCAGGTACAGGAAATCTGCTGTGGACTGGCCTCTATATAGCAGAAAAAACCAAAAAACAGAGCTTGCCTGTGGATGAAGAAAGCTGCCTGTGCCTAAAACAGGAGTGCAGCGTGGAGAGCCAGGGATACACAGGTAGGGTTTTGCCTTCCACTTCCCTCCAAGGTTCCTGAGCATATGAGAAAACCAAAATGGGCAGTTTTGCCAGTGGGAGGAGAGGCATTTCCAGACTCCCAGTGGGTTTCATATGGGAGAAACTTTACCCAGTGCGGCAGCTCTCACCAAGCAGCTCAGGATTGCTCACAGAGTAGTCACTGTTAGAGGCACAAGAGGGCTGTGGGCTTGTTTTCAAAGGGGTTCAGGTGGCCAGTACTGAAAAGGCAGCACATGCTCAGGTGTAACTCACCTGGATACCATTCTGGAAGAGCCCACTCTGGAGGGTATATATGATTCAGGTGATGCACCAAGAAGATCATCTAGGCATAGGTGTAGTAAAATCTGAGCCATCAAAAGACAGTTTGCTGAATAAAACCCTCTGAGGTGAGCACTCACTCAACACGGAACAGTGTATTTCATTGTTCTAGTCTAGTCTAGAGGGTAATTACATTTTGTAAGGCTAGCATATCAAGAATCACACTGGAGGTCCAATGACAGTGTTTATAGCTGTCAGGTACATGGACTGAAAACGCTGACTGCCATCTCCAGCTCTACCAAGCCACTCGGGCTCTCCAATCAAATCATTATGGTCAAGGAGTGCAGTGATCACAAGCACTTGGCAGATTCCTGTTGGAGAGGGGCATTTTTCCCTTCTTTTCAAGCTGATTAGCCTTAGACCTGTAGCTTGGGTATGGAACTGAGGAACTCAGGTTAACAATTTCTGTCTCATCCACAACAAAAGCCAGCTCTGTGAACATCCTTTCAGAAAAATAATGTTTTGAAACCATATTAATATTTGCACAGAGCAAAAGGAAAGGGTGCAAACATTGTAAAAGGAGTTTATAACTCCTGTGCTGTTGCTTTTTGAAAGGCTGTGCTTGGATTTTGCAGTATTTGCCCTGCTCTTATAATGCAGGGAAAATAATGTAAGAAGAATGCAGCTCTCCAGTGCTCTTTCCTCAACATACACATACACACAGATAGATGTATAAAATAGATGAAACCTTACTTCTTATTAAGGGAAAAGATATTCTTGGCAACTTACATTGGGAGATTACTGGGGGAAAATAGCTCTCTTTAAGAAAAGTAAGGAAAGTAGGTACGGGCAGTGACTTTAAATTAGACATTAAACTAATCCAGGGCTATACTTTAATAAAGGCTAGTGCTGGGAATTCTTATGGATTTTCTAGCTCATTGCTGGGATGACAGAGAAATACAATAAATGTTCTATTACTTACACAAGCTGCTGGTTTTCAGAAAATTAGTCACCAGTGACCTTTCACCCTTTGTCTTGCTGTCTTTCTCGGTAAAAGTACCTGATCAGAATCAAATGCAACCCTGCTGTATGGTGGCATCCCTGCAGGCTGCACGGGGCATCACTGTGAGTATGACTCTTAACATAGCGTAAGATCAGCTTGTTTTTCTCAATGTGTAACTGCAATACTGGGGGGATGGCAGGGGAGAGGGAAAGGACAGAGGAAGAAAATGATCTTTTCATCCTAAGTTGCTCTCTTTCTCTAATTTTTAAGTGTAGAAGAAAAGGAGGCACAGTTCTATGTTTCTTAGTAACAAATTAAGCCCAAACCATAAAACATAACCAATCAAACTGCTCAGAACTAAAATTTGAGAACTGCGATATGATTTGGTGATATCCCCAACCTCACAAATCATAAACATTTGTGTTTCCTTGGTATTTTTTTATTTTCCATGAGTATCAAAACATGATGTTTATATTCTCTACAATAAGGCACAGACTTTTGCAGAGGGGGAGGGGACTATATTACTTGGTGTATACTAGCCCTTTGGTAGAATTATATTGATTAGTTTTCCAGTTAGCAGTGAGACCTCCTTCTGACCCTATTTTCAGGGTCAGTAGATCATAATGCAGAAGCACTAAGAGACTGGCATCCCTCCCCACATTGCTTTTTGAAGAGTGTGCAGATGACAAAATCATCATTTTATAGATATAAAAATATATATATATAATGTGTGTGTTTATATATATATATAAAATCTCTACATGTACAGAAAGAGTGTGGTTGAACTCTGCTCTGAAAATACAGGTATAAGTTATATATGATTCATAATAACATTTTTCTTTGAAAAGGAAATACATCCAGCCTCTACTGTACAATTTTAAAAGTGATTTTTGTTGTAAGCTGTTGGGTTTTTTTGAAATAGAAGAGGAATGCCTCATGACTGAGTACAGTACGGACAGATGTGAAAGAGGAATATACATCTATCTATATTTGAAATGAAACTATTGTTCCGGGATCTTTAGTCTGAGAGCTTTCAGACATGAACTCGGAAGACAAAGAGCTGCAAGCTTGGCCCCATTGCAGGCACTCTGAAGATATCCCATGAGCAATCTGTTGACTTCCATCTTGTATTGTATGTCAACCATACATACCTCTAATTAAACAAGAAATCATTTGTCAAAACTTGCCGCACTTTTCATATCCAACATTTTCCATGGCAGGTGTATAACAGACAAAGAACAAGGACAACATGAAATACCTAAAGAATGCTTTTAGTTGCTATTTTTAATTGCTATTTGAAGCCTACATTTGAAATCCTTGGTCCTGTAAAAGGATAAGGACTGGAGTCAAGGACTCAAATATCCTCACCCTAGCACCAGGACCTTGCAGAATGCTTTTGAACTCCGGTGCTCCCTGAGCACTCTGTAACTGTAGGAGACCATGCTACTGCCCCAGTAAAAGCCAGACTGCTCTTATCATATTAAGAAAAAGAAGCTTGACTTCTAACAGCTGCTACCTCTGGTTTTCTCTGTTTCTTTAACTGAACTACAGGCTGCAAGGAGCTAATTAATATATTCCATGTTAAACATGAAGTCACCATCTGTAGAAGTAAAGGACTGGAAATAGCTCTGGAGGAAAAGAAAGTGAGGTAAGGTGTTAGAGGCCTGAGTCCTTGCACAGAGGGAGTACCTCTGCCCCTCAGAGACATCACATGGACTATACTCTGCCTGCAGCTCTGTTGCTGAAATTTCCTTCGTGGGGTTATCCATGTTCTGGTCCCAGGGTATCTGATAAAATCAACTCCCCAACTATTGTCCCTCGCCTTTCCCCCAGGTCAACAGGTCTTGCAGAGAACATGCCAACATAGCAGCATGCCTACTGCTTCATATCATCCCAGTTTCTGCAAGTCTGGAAATAGTTTGTAGAAAACAATTAGTGAATAGATGCTACTTCTACATGGACTTTTTAGTTATGTTCAGATTTTAGTGTGGTCCAGCAGAGATGACAAAGGGAGTATCCCCATCTTGCAGTAGTACAGTATGCACGCTCTCTTTACTTCCTTATTGTTACTTCCTTATCTTTTATTTTGACAGGCCTAAGGTCTGATTCTCCTGTATGGTATGGAGCTCTCAGATTTGAAACTGAGACACAATGCCTTATTTATTTCTCATAGCAATATGTCACAGGGTTTCAGCATCCTGGTTTATGAACATAAGACGTTCATAAATCCACCCTTAAGTGACAAAGATTATCTTCTCCACTCGTTTCCCTGCTGAAGCAAAGGCAATTTCTTCTTCCTACTCGTATCTTAACACACCTGGTTTCTTCTGGAAGATTTTCTAGGATTCCTAAAATTTCCTAGTAATGGCTAAGCAATTGCCATTGTGGCCTCCATGCACCTGCATGCCAGTCAGATCAAATAACTTGCCGGGAGGGTCAGATTCCTAAAAGAAGTGAGCTGACTCCAAAGGACTTGGGTGCTGGAGTGAGCAGCTGGTCCTTCTCCAAATATTCTGGAGCACAGGTATCATCAAGCAGGCTGTCATCATATCCAGCACATGCCACATCAGTGTTGAAAACAGGCAAACAGCTGCTCGGTGGATAAGAGTGACCATATTCCATGCACACACTCTGCTTCAGTTCTTCACCAGCTGGCATTGGAGAGACCCTTCCATTTCACGGTGGTCGAGAGCCCTTACTGTGTCACAGGGTGCATTCATATGGCTGTAGCCAGATGCAAAAATGGCATGATATTCTGTGTTCCTCTGCTGCATTTTTCTCTGCAAGGATCGTGCAAATATACCCTTTTTGTACTTAAAGGGCTCTTATAAAATAGAGGGACAAAAACTTTTTATGAGGGAAGATAGTGATAGGACAAGGTAGAAGAATTTTAACCTAAAAAAAAGGAGATTTAGATTAGATGTTAGGAAGAAATTCTTCCCTGTGAGGGTAGTGAGACACTGGAACAGGTTGCTCAGAGAAGCTCTAAATACCCCATCCCTGGAAGTGTCTAAGGCCAGGCTGGATGGGGCTTTGAACAATCTGGCCTGTTGGTAGGTGTCCCTGCCTATGGCAGGGGAGTTGGAACAAGCTGATCTTTAATGTCCCTTCCAACCCAAGCTCTTCTATGGTTCTATGAGATGTTAATGAGAATGTTAGTGAACTTACCCTTTTTGTCTCGATGTCTTTTAGCAATAAGAAATTATTCTGAGCCTGTCCTTGTCACGTTGGCTGAATTCGTTCACAAAATTTTCATTTAGCATCTCACTCTCTGAGCGTTTTTCTCTCTTTCTTTTCCTGTCATGGACATGTGAACCATTCAACTAACAGGTCATTCAATTGCTATGGAGAAGTGACCTCCCTGGAGAAAGGTGAGTGGCCCTGACACTTTCTGTCCCAGAGCTGTGTTGGCTGAGCTATCCCCACAGCTGGCACAGATGGGTAGATCCTTCTGCATCAGAGCATGTGAAATTAGAAATTCATGTGAAACTCACCTGATAAAAAAGACAAGTGAGCCCATCAGATTAATAGGCCACTAAATAAGCAAAGCAAGTGGTATTTCTTACCCTTTTTCAGACAAATTTTCTCACTTCATTTCATTGTCCTTTTGCTACAAGCCTTCCTGGAGCTTTGGTTAATTTTGCTAATAATTTATCTTAAAACTCAACATTGTTGCATTTTTCCAGTTTCAGCAAATGTATTCTTAATTAAGGGCCATATATATGTCAATAAAGCTGTAAAGAAGGAGTGTTTTTAACAGTGAATTATGAAAAGGGCAAAGTATAATTTTTTCCTCTAAGGGAAAATGATTTTTTTTTTCTTTTGTTACTCATCGCCCTGAAAAAATTGACTGAGAGGGTAATATCCAATCCTGTCTTCTTCCTTTGCCATACCTCTTTTCCACACTTCCACAGTGCAGTTAAATTTGATAAATTGAAATAGGACTAGGAAGAACGCGCCCATCAGTAGCAGGAGGTGGGTGTAGGCAATTTAAAGTGGCCACTCTAGCACTATTTCTAAACAGCACATCATCTATATAATGCAGTATCCTTCATCATCTCTTACCTAGACAACTGCATATCAGGACCCTCACCTCATCTTTTCACATGTGTAAAACAAACCTTTAGCCTCAATAGCATATTCATCCTAGTATCTCTGCTGTTCACAGAGGATAATCCAGAGCAGAAGTCTAATACAGGATGTTTCAGTTGTCTGTTTGGAGGGGTCCTTCCTACTCCAGCATTTGTCCCAAAGATACATGCTGTCTGGGCAAAAGTTGACCTTTTTGATGAATCTTCATTCTGTGGACATTTAGTATGAAGAGTATTCTTAATTTCTATTATTTACCCTACAGCATTTTATCACTTTAATTAAATTATTGGAATTTAATTATTGCTACCTGAAAAGATGAGTATAGTTGCTCCTGTGTGAGGACAAGCTTCTTATCATAAATTACCAGTAACAACAACTCTCTTCACCTTTCTCTCTTCTCTAACTCTGTAGATAGTAGAATGGCAGTTATGGTTATTTAGGACCTAAGCTTGACAACCCTTAATCATGTGGATATTCATTGCTCCTATGGTCTACCTATTTCACTGTCTGTGCTAGTTTATTTTTTGTAGGATCAAGTGAGCAATTATAAAACAAGTAAAATCCACAGAAAAATGACAAGAGTCAATTTAGAGTACAGAGAAGCGCTTACATCCCACACCTCATGGCACATACCCCAAGAGATACTCAATCATGATCATTAAAAAGGACTAGTCCTTCTGCAGCCTGAAATGGGTTCTTTTTACTTCAGAAGCATTTCCTGCCATGCCTCACACTGACCTGTTTGCTCACCATTTTGCTGGCGAGTGTTGTGGGGATGGATCCTGCTGGCAGTCGCACAGGTGGGGACTGCACAGCCACCCGGGAGATTTGTTGAACTAGTTGGGCATACCAAGCATGTGGTTGGGCTCCTGCTGCTCCTCCTAGTGACTGCTATTTTAACTTTTTATCCGGGAGTCATGCCCTCTAGCCCAGGCACTTGTGTGCTCCTCCGTATCAGCAAGATGTTCTTCTCTTTTGGTTCCGCTTGACCTCTTTGGCGAGGGTGGAAAGCCCAGACACCTCTGTAGGATAGAGCCAGTAGCAGCTGCAGTGGGGGGGAGCCGACTTTCTGCCAAACCCCATCCAAGCCTGAGGCAGAGGAAGGGCTTTCCCCCAACCAGAGCTGAAGGAGAGAGACTACAGGGCACCACACACCAGCCTCAACCCTCGCCAGCACTACCCTTGTGCGGGTGGGGAAGGCAGGGACCTCTCCTGGGCATTCAGACAACTCCAGACAGGGATGCAATGGCTCCAGCCCCTGTTTCACAGGAAGAAGGGGCCTGGCTGGTGGCCCGCTTGCAGGGCTGCCAGCTCAATGTCCAGCTTTGTGCAAGATGAATTAAACAAGGTAGCACATCGGCGTGTAAACCAAGCAGAATTAGGAATGAGTCCCGGCCAGAAAAGTATGGTTTTGAACCTAAATCACAAACCAAACTTTCCCTAAGGGAATGTTTAGATTCAGGGCCATCTCTTAAAATAAATAATGAATAAATAAGGTCCTGTATAGATTTCTAACTATGTCACTTTATTAACACTATAGATTTTTCAAACACTGAGGGACTGTAAAAATTGCATATACATTTCATTAGTAGGGAATTTATGACTACAAGATTGCACTTAAAGTTTGCACTGGCGCTTTATGCACCCTTTTGACCCAGTCCCTTTACTATATTCTGCCCAATATTATTTTTCATAAGTCAGGAAACGTTTTCCATATGTTTTGTAGCATTATCCAAAGGGAGCTTGCAGCTGTACTGTTCCTACTTTATCATGTTCATACTGACTGAAGTGCAGACCCCTCCTAGTGACAGTACCCATCTGAAAGATCATAACAACGCATTTTTGGCACATTATTGTTCTACTTTTGTGTCAAGCCTCCCCCACGGAACAAAATTGTTTCACAGTTTTTATTAAAATTTACTATAAATGAACAGCTGAAAAAATAAACAGAAAAGTCTGTGTGTATCTTATTTACTGTCATCACAAAAAGAATATCTCTGCTGGAACATTATAACATAACCTAACAGCCAAAACTAACTTACAGAAATAAGCAGAGACATTAGAAATGTTAAAGGTCAGGAGAGTTCATTATTTTCAGTAAGCTTAAAAGGCAACAAAGGGGCTGGGGGAGAAGAGAAAAAAAAAAAAGGCAGGAGGAAAGTTATGAAGGTACATGGGAGCAGCAGAGCTGCAGGAGGGGAAAACTCAACCAGGAACCTATGTGGCACATGGCAAAAAAACAGATGAATGTACCAATATTTTAGCTATCGTGTCTTTCTACAACAAAGAAAAGTCTCTATGTTTGGCTTTCCTTTGGAAAAATAAATACATTGACCTGAAAAGCCCTAAATAAAACCCCATCTGTGAGTTATTTGAACGAATTGTAGGACCCCATTGCTGGTTTGCAATATCTGAGCTCTGATCTCACAAGTTATTCTGTAGGGGTGTGAGCTTGCTCCTGCAGGATGACTTTCAGAAACTTTGTTGGGACTTAAAATATAGTTATTTGGGGAAAATTTTTACTCGTGTGCCATGGTCCAAGTAAAGATGTGTAAGAAGCTGCACCTTAGCTGATGGCTTCTGTGCCTCCCTATGCTCATGCTTTCACCAGATCTGAATTTGATCTCTTCGATGTGCTTCAGTGGAAAGAGGTTTCTAATCATAACTGGAAGCAGACATATCCAAAGAATCAGTTTTAGTAAATCCCACTGAACTCTATCATGGCAGAGAGACAGTATAAATGCTCCCCATGAGTCCACTAATGAAATGCCTGGCAAAGCCAAAAAGGGCAAAGAAAAAAATAGAAATCGCAGCTGCAATATCAGCTTGAATAATAGAGCTAGGAACCAGAGAGTAATAAAAGATGAGCAAGAGGTCAGAAATAACACAATATGAAGGCAAAAGGAAGGAGAAGAATGCTTTCCAAAAAGTGAGGCAAAGAAGAAAAAATAGTGCTCTGTATCACATGAAATGCTCGCATAAAATGATTTAAAAGAGGGAAACTAAAAAGTACTGTGAAGGCAAAAGTTAATTAATTTCATGAACTGTAATATTTAACACTTCACAGCTTCATGCTGGGATTATTCCCAGTAGAATCAGTACTAGGGGCCACATCCTCAATGCCAAGTCCCTAAAATGAGCGTGAAGAGAAACCTAACTTCTTTGTGATACCAAGTACTATTTTGAAGGATCCACTAACTCTTTTCTCTCTTTTTTTTTCTTTTTTTTTTTAACCTTCTCCTGTTTGGGAATTTTGGTGCACAACTTCTGATTTAATTGAGCCTTAATCTCTTTGCTGAGAAATGATTTAGGGGCTTTTTATTCATCACTGAATGTGAAGGCAAAGGAGCAAGCACATGTGTTCCCACTCCCAGGCTGATGAGAATGGGAAGGAGCCAAGGGGTACCCAACAGAGGGCCCTTGGAAGTAAAAGTGGTGTCTTTCAGGGGATAGCTTGAGTTATCTAGATCTTAGTCCTTTCTGACTTTTGTGCTTCTAAGCATTAATTCGGGCGTCAGCTGCTGAGGTTTAGTATTTGCATAAAGATTTGTGATTTGTAGTATATTCCTGTAAAAGTATGTTCCAGACAAAGTAAAATGAAAGCTTTTATTTAATAATTTGTAGCTACAGTGGTAATTATTTATGTTAAGTAAGAATAGTGTCTATTTCTTCTTCAAAAACACAAACAGTATTTCTGGTGAAGGGAATAACATTGTTAAAAAAAAGCATTAGCTACTGGATTGTGTTTAATTATATGTGATGAGCTCATCAATTCCTCACATTCAGTCTGCAATTATAGTTCAATTTTCAGTGTTTAGAAGGAAAAAAGCACCAAATTTTTACAGTGTTAATTTAACCTTACAATGAGAAATTATAAGGAAATTATTACTGAAGCATTCACTTTTTTCATGGGAGTACACTGATGATGGCCATTACAGAGAAGAATGAAAGAAAGCACTTTTAAAGGTAGAAACCTTCCAGCCTTGAGGCTTAAAATTAAAAGAAAGACAAAACATTTTAAAATATGAATATTCAAATATATTTAATATTTCTAATATTATCTGAATGTGATTGCTGTTCAAACACATTGTTTTGTCTTAACATAAGTTATAGATTTTAACCCAAATTTAAAATTTCACCCACAGATAACTGCAGCATAAGCAGAATACATAGGCACATCTCAGCTGGAAAATCCTCCACATGTCACAGTTCTCGAATCAAAATGTTCAAAGTACAGCCAGGGTGCTGCCTAAACACATAGATGCATTTACATACAAGCACATGCCATGGTCGTGGCCAGGGAGGACATTGTGGTGCCCACACTGTCCTGCTTCATGGGCAGCCCAGGAGTGAGGTCTGCTGCTCTTTGCTGCTCCATGGGCCCTCAAAATGTTGGGCATCTTCTGCTGACACATTGGTTTACGTTTCCCTGTTTAAACACAAGTGATTTCACAATTTCTCTTTTGGCAGAATTGGCTGTACAGCCCTGCTGGCAGGCTGCCTGCTACCTGCCTGTACCTCTGTGCAAATTAAAAACATATAGTCATGACATATTGGCTGATGATATTATCTCCTTAGCCTTGGGGAAACTGCTGGAGAAGGAAAATGGCTTAAACCAGAAATGTCTTACTGAGTTAGCTATTTTTGGAAACAGTGGGGCAGGAGTGCTCCTGGTGTAGGTAAATGCCATATCATTCCAACACAGAGATGAAGAAAAGAACTATGAAATGACTGTTTCAGGTAACAGTAGCTGACAGGAGTTTCACACTGTATTACCCATCCTTTCCACAGGAAATGTAATATTCTTTTTCCCCTTGTTGCCCGTGTATTTTATTTTAATCCTAGACAGCCAAAAACATACATTTAGGGAATTATTTTGAGGAAGACAAGATTTGCCCTTTAGGTATTTTTGTGTAGTCTTTGTTATTTAATTGGTGCAAATTGCAATGCCTTTGCACTGGATATCTAAGGTAAATGTTTGATACATAGATTATAAAGTCTATGAAGTTTAATTTTTCTCATCTAGCATGCTTTGCAGCTGAACATTTGTGATTGGTCTTTTCTCTTTTCCCGTTTTGTTTTTTTTTTTTTTTTTAATAGTGAGAACTGATCTGGAAAAGCTCCTTTTTCTTTTATGTGACGTAACTGCAAAACTCATAGGTGCAAAGCCAGGCAACCACACATGCTGGTGTCTGTTCTGCCTTACATTATTATAGTTATCCTCTGCTTTCCTCTCTCAGCATAAATGTTTGCACATATAAAAAATGCTAACATACCTATAAAATACTGATACACTGTATGCAATTTTAAATGCTATCAAATTTGAAATCTCAATAAAGTGCTTTAAAATCAAATCATCATGCCTTTCAGGAAGCTTTGCCGAACCGGGTCCTGGTATTTTTTCTTCCCTCCTAATAATAACCACACGGCTTTCAGTGGTCCTCCCTGCCGCCCAGGAGTGCTGGCTGCTCGGCACAGCATGACCATGTGACCCACCCCACCGTGACCATGCTATAGGAATTGTGATAACCTGGAAGTTAGCAGAGAGCTGATTTGCCAGAATAGGTCATTACAGGCCCCTACCTATTTTTAAAGAGCCAAGCAGACAGCCCTTAAAAAAATATTATCGTCAGAAATCTTGTTGGATATTAAGCATGCCATGGAAATGCAATAAACATGGAAAGGCAACATTGCCCAGAAAATCTTGAGCCAAAAAGGGAAGGGAAAAAAAGTAGTTTGCTTAGTGGTTATGAATCAATGCATGGTGTATGAATAAAAATGTAAGAGACCTTTATTAGATAAGAGAAATCTGACATGGTTTTAAGGCTTAGACTCTAAACAATAGTCTGAAAGCAAATAGAATTTCTGATCCAAGAAAAGTATTTTTCATTGCTTTGAGGTGAATAATTTTTAAATTAAGGACTGAAAACCTATGCTGTTCTTAGATAAATAAATATCTGATACATGCCAATTATCAAAAACTATTTGGATATTTTATTGTGTTTGCAAAACTAGTGAGTGCAATGAATGCTGTGAAAACTGTGATTTTTATTCAGTTGATGCAGACTGGTTTTAACAGGTATTAAAGAGCAGTTTCTGTGTAGTATAAAGATATTTAAAAGTAATCAGAACAATAAGGAAAGGTGTAATCAAGGGAATATACTATAACTGAGTCACATCTGAAAACTTCAGACCGTAGCTTAAAAACTTACCTGAATGTCCCAGGTTGCATGACCTATATGTTTATGAAACCAAGTAGAGAAGACAAAAATAATTTTTTTTTTTCTTCACAATTTCATGTATTTATTTTAAGGGGAAAAGCTGGAATACCATAGACCTCATGGCCTCATTACACAGCCTGGAGGTCCATGACTCAGTGCCAGGGCCAACACATAAAAATGATTATTTGATAGATGAGAACCAGCCTGAAGAAAAGATTACCTTTTACATATGTAAGGAAATTGATCAACCTCTGATGCTCTCTGTCAGCTGATGGTGTGTCTCTGCCAGTGAAGAGTAAATCCAGCACAAGAAGAGAGGGAAAAGAGGATGAAGATAGCTGGAGAGCAGAACATCTTTGCTTTTTCACTAAAAGTGTTGTCTCAACCATGGGATCATCAGAATCAGTTTTTTGGTGTTCTGGTTTAACCAGACCTTGAAAACACCTTCCTTCTTCGTCTGAATCATATACAGTGTAATTTCTTAAGGTTTTCGAGACTTTTTCTTGCCTGTTGACAAAACAAAACAAAAAAAATGGAGCTGCATCTTTCATAAGTGTTGTTTTCCCCTTTCAATTATAAGACAGAACCTAGGGAGGATCAGGACAGAAATAATTATTCCTAGTGAAACGAACACAGGATTAACTAATATTATTTTTTCTTAGGTTTTCTTTCACAGGCAGGAGGCATGTCTGTTCTACTCTGAAAAGGCTCCCTGCCATGATCCTGATGGTGGTCTAAACGCAGCACCATATCTGAAACCAAGCAATGTGCAAGGACACGGACTCCATTGTGTCAATTAACTCCTAAATCTTCATAGAGCTCAAGACTGTCTGCTTAGGTAAGTTCAGTAGCTGACACTGATAAAAGGGAAAGTGATCTTTAGCTCTTGATACTGTTTAAAGGAATCTGCTTTGCTATTTATTGGGTTTGTAAAATGGAGTACATGCACATGTGGTTTTGGCTTCACAAAAGAGGACATGTGCTCTTATAAAAAATTATGCTGCTGGAGACATCAGCAAATCCCTTATTTACTTTTTATCGCTGGAGGATGATTTGGGGAACTTAGGAGGTTTATGCCCACAGGTCAGGTTTCATGTACATGGAGCTGTAGAGCTTGCAGAAAATTTCTGCTCAGCCAACAAATTAATTATTCCCACCATAAGGTGGAATAAGCCAGCAATAACCTACTATTGCCTTTGTTTTGGCTTTGCTTTCTCAGTCACTGGGCAGGGAGATGAAAGACAAATGGCCTCCATTGGCTTGTGCTGGCTGAAAGAAGGCTGGGAGGAATAATTGGGAATAAGCAGGTCTGGCAAGGAAATTTTTAGGTTCTTTAGACTATAGTTCCCATCTTCCAGCACTGAGCCAACAGTCAATCGCTGTTCTTTCCCTAACTTTAATGACTGGAACCTATAGGATAAATCTGGATATATTATTGTACGCACCAGTATTGCAGTAGAAGGTTATCAGTGTAGGCACTGAGACAAGTTCAGGGGGAAGAGCACAAACTGTGACTTTTAAAGCTGCATATATGTCTTCTAAGCCCATTGGAAAATGCCAGTATTTCACTGGGACTCTTCAAGGGATTTTCACAGGTAGCCTAAGATCATGGATGAAGCTAGGAATTAATTTACAGCATAAGTCTGTAAATTGATAAACCAGGAGAGGAACATTGTTATGTCATCCTTTTGCCACAGATGCAAATATACCTGTGTATAATGTGCTGGATTTCCACATAGAATAATTTTCTGTATCATTGTTGGGATAAATCTTGCTCAATAGGAGTTAAAGGAACTGTTTTCTATTTTTATAATTAAAGGATAAGCGTGTTTGGAAGTGTACTTCCACATCATGCAAAGAAAAGAAAACATTCCACAAAATGGACTGTATCTCAGAGAATTTCCCCTGGTTAATTCAATTCCTGCAAAAGAGATGATTATTTGCTATCCACCTATATTAGGAGCTATATATATATATAGCTCCTAATATATATATATATATAGCTATATATATATATTATATATATATATAGCTATATATATATATTATATATATATATATAGCTATATATATATATTATATATATATAATATATAATATATATATATAGCTCCTAATATATATATATATATTCAGAAGGATGAAATAGTTACCACACAGTGTTGTAGATTAAGATGGTTTTACTGGGTATTACACATTATAAAATAGCTGGGCCTTTTAACAAGCTGGTGATCCTTTAAGGGCGTAAAACCTTTTATCAAAACTGTTAAAGAAAAATATACAATAAGAAGACCATTGGGATTATCTTCTGAGTGCTTAACATGAATAACTAGACTTAAAAATTGTTTATAGCTATAATGTCTGAAACTCTGGTGAAAGGCCTGATGGCACTAATTGATTTTGTGGGGGTTTTTTTGCCACTGAGTGATCTTTATTTGTAATTGATGGTGCAATCGTTTGGTAGTTCTTCTGCAACTGGCACTACTACTGTGTGTCTTTTATTACTCAAGTCTTCAAAAATGTGCTTTATTAAAGGCAATTTTTATTTTTAACTACTTTTACAGTTGTGGGGTTTTTTTCAACTAAACTATAATGCTGTAGAAACCTCGGATAACAAGCAAAAAGGAAAAAAGGGAAAACCACAGCAGCAAGCCCTTCAACAGTTCTCAGGAAAAAAAAAATTCTTCATTTGCACACCACAGTCTGTACATCCCTGGGGTTTTTTCAAGTGTGTATGTTAAGAAATATACCCATACAGAAAAAATACATCAAGGAATTGCTAAATAGTTACAGGATAACACATTGGCTTAATCCCATGCTGTTTATACAATAACTACATTGGGAGGTACCTTTGCATAAAAGACATTAAATTAGGCCCATGATCTGACCCAAATCCACAGACATAATTACTAGTTTATGACACTGAATATCTGTGCTAATCTGCTACCTGCCATAAGTTGCTGCTGCTACTGTGTCAGGGATATTTTAGCATGAGAAAATACTACAGCAGTCTTAATTTCTAACCTTAGATGTGTAATTTTTATCAGAGATCTGTAAACCAAGTTTTTTCTTAACTAAATACAGGAAGCTGGTCCTGTTCCTATTTCTTGCCCTTCTCCTATCCCCTCCATTCAGCAGATACAGCCAGCAATACTTAATGGCGTATAAAATAAATAGCAGTAAGAATTTGACAGCCCACAAAAGCAAAGAAAATTAATTAAAACCTAAAGCTGTGGACAGGCAACCTGGCTTGTATTATGTTACTTTGCTCAGTCAAAACAGATTCCTAATGCAAAAATCAGAGGTTATAGAAGATCAGCAAATAGCAGCATGAGCAGTTTTCCTATGTTTTGCAAGAGACTTTTCTACTAGGGCATATTTGAAATGTCTTAATGACTTCAGAGCAAGAAGGGGGCTGTTGCCAAGGACTTCTGGTAGACTGTGTACGCTTTCACCAGGTCAATTTTCAGGACAGTAATACGTTGCTGTGTACTTCCATAAACATATTTTCCATAAATCACTACTACAACAACAGGACCAGCTTTGTTGGCAAAGGGAATATGTTGCATCCCACCAAAATAGTACAACAGCAGCAGCAACAATAGAAAGCAAAGAGCTGAATATAAATTTTGGGCAGCCTGAGAGACCCATGCTGGTGTTTTCCTGCCAGGTCAGAGGCTGTGCCCTGGCTCCAGTTTGTACCTTACACTTTTAGAACTTGTCCTAAGCCAGTCTGAGCTTCATCCAGCAATCATAGCTTGAGCTGGGGTTTCATAAGACAGGATTTGGGAACAAACCATGCAGGTTCATCATTTGTCAATTATACTTAAAGCACAATGAGTCACTCCCTCATGCTCCCCAGTGGTGCCTGTGCTATTGCCTTCTTCCCATGGCCCATGCAGGGAAGGACGTTTCTGGTGTTTTCGGCTGATACCACCTGACCCTTGTCACTGACAGACAGAAAAATGCTGTAGTCGTTTCTGTGGTGCTCCCAGAAAGATCTAGAGGAAAATGCAGGCAAGGTTCCCAGCAGTCATGTCAAAGGAATACTATTTCCACTTCTCAGCAGAGAATGGGAGCCTTTATTTAAACAGCTAAAGGGTTCAAAATAATGATGGGAATCCAGGAGGAAAGCCAAGATGAGTATTACAAGAACAAGATGCAGCTTTTTTACTTCTGCCAAAGGCCTGTAGTCAAAAATTTGGTCCCAAGTTTGCTTTCGAGGAGATTCAATATAAAAATACAGGTGACAGGCTGAGCAACTCTAAGTAAAAGGCGTGTCCAGCCCAGACACTATCTATCAGTAGCAGTCTGACAACTGACAGATGGGGGGAAGCCCATCCAAAGGAGTGAGCACAACTGGCTGCAGTGCCTGCCAGCATCCAGATGCTCTTGTTGCGAAATATCTTTCAAAAGTTTGGCATCTCTGCTCTGGGGTAATTCACAGAGCAATGAGCTGAACAGGTGTCTCACATCACTTCTTATCACAGATTTTTAATTGAAGTTTAATTGTTTTATTGTGTTGTGGTTTTGTTATTGGTCGTATCTGGGTGTATCCCTCATATTACTGAAAGACTCAGTACAATTACACACACAGCCAGATTTTCAGAAGTACAGAACAATTCCTATCATATGGCATTTTTTGTGTAGATTTTCAAAACATCTCGTTATGGTAGGTGTGAAATTTTTTGAAATTTATGTGTCCTTCTCAGGTACTCAAATAAGACTTAAAAATCTGAACTCAGCTATGATTATTGTGGCATCCTAAAAACGCTCACTGTACTCTGCAGCAGCCTTGCAACCCCATTTGAACGCATCTACTTTCGCTCCCAGTCCTTTATCAGTCTCAATAATGTGAAAACTAACAATATTTTATTTTCATATCAGCTAAAAATATGTCTCTGGGGAGGGTAAAACACCCATTGAAAGTTGCAATGGGTATGTAGTATCTTGGTCTGGCTTCTGATATTACTTTGGACTTGAGTTTCCCAACTCTCTAGTGCAAGAGGAACACAACTTGATTAGCCTAGCGGCTGCATTTAGAAGAGTGATGTCAAAAAATAATCTATCCCAGTCTTCCAGATACCTAATATAAACTTTAAGATAGCTACTTGGGTTGTCCATCACAAATGCCCATAGAGAAGGTGCCAAAAAGCTCAATTGTAGATATATTTGACATGTACTTTGTGCTTCCTTGAAGATACAAAGTTGAAAAAATAAGCTCTTTTTGGATAATTCATAGAGAATTGTTTTAGAATTTTATAACATCATAGTGTAGCTTTTCTTTTTTGCCCCTCATCCCTTTTTCTTACTCTTCTCTTCCTTCTCCCTCTTTCTCTCCTCCTCTCTGTTGCATCTGCATGAATAAAAAAACCGGCATAACAAGTAACCTCGATAACAAAGATTATTGTTTCTGCAATACACTACAAGGTCCTAACCCTGGAGTCCCTGTGAAAACACAACTACACTGAAGAGGTAAAGGAAAGGCTGAGCACTGGACCTGTATTAATGTGTCTTAACCTTTGGCAGAAGGTCTTCTCATGCTTGGGTGTATTAGTAAATATAGACTCTGCTTGATTAATAAGAAGTCAGGATCCTCCATATGCAATATGTGGAAAAGTAATATATTTTATATATATGTGTATATACACGTATATATGTGTAAATACATATGGATGAGTGCATGGGTTACCCAACTGTTTGTTTTGTAAATGAGTACTAAAACTTCAAACAGCAGCTTAGTGTGATTTTAGACAGCAAGATGCATTAAGACAAGCATGATGCATTAAGTGTTTAAGTGTATTAAATGCCTTTTTTCCTGTTTACATAATGATATGCTGTGTTTATCTTAGAAGAACCATAAAAAATTAGTTAGCTGTCATAAATAGAGTCCTGATAAAACGATACTACTTTCCAGAACTGCTAATCTGTGTTAATGCCACCTCGGTACAGGTCCTGTAACAGCTGTTAGAATTTTGTCCCCTGTAGGTCAGAGAGAGAAGATGGGAAAATCCTTAATAAAATGTTGTTAGAAGCTACAGGTGGGAAATAAAGAAGCTCTTGTGACCTGTAATCTTATTCCCTCATAAAGTCATGGAGTGCACAGCAGCTTCTGTGGCTGAAATTAGACAACACGCTAGCGGCTTTTCAATCTCAACTTTTGCAGTTCAGTTATATCATTTTCAGTGAAGAACAAATGAAGGATACAGCAAGCACTGCCCCTGACCTTCCTTGCTGTTTTTAATAAGCACATTCAACAGCATGAGCTTCTCTGTCTTAAATGAATCACTATATGTCCATGTATTGGAAAGAAAATACAGTAGTGTTTATCTTCTGTATGCATTGTACTGTCAGATTTTAATTAACACTCAGCTTCCAGTAAAGAAAATATGCGAATTTTAGTAGTCTTATAATTGCTGTGGGGCAGATTCCACCATCCAAATGCAGAAGGATACCCAGTCTTGCCCAGAGCCTCCACAGCTTCAGCTGAACTAAGGAGAGAGGAAGGGGCTACTGCCATGCCATTTTCCAGGATTGCAGGAAAGAATAAATGGAAAGGTACAAGAAGTAGAAGTCAGGAATGAAGCAGTGAATGGGTAATCTATTACCAAAACCAGATTATGTTATGGTACAAGCACATTTTTATGTTTCAGATACTTTACAATCAGCCTTCTATATGGATTTAATTTTTCTCTTTTGATGATGAATATATTCCACGTGCTTTTATAAAAACAATATATACTCTGTGGATATTATGACTCTTTCAGGACTCATCTTTACATCCTTTCAGTCTTTCCTTTTGACATCTCCATTGCCTTGTCAGACTACAATACTGTGGAGTATGAAAATTAATATTTTTTCCATTGTATTTATTAAATACTTTTTTAAAAAGCCAACAGTACAGGATAGTATAGAGGAAAATACACAACTCTCTAAATTTCTATGGTAAATCTTATTCATTCAGCTGAGAGAGAATGATCTCCTAATTTGAACATTTAAGCTACCTGAATGAAATAGAGCCACAGATAGGGTTTTCTTTTTACACTATTTTTATCAAAAGTATAAAACAACTTGTTTAAAAGTATTCCGTTAATATACCATAATGCAATCAAATATTTGCAGCTTTAAAGTCACAATAATTTGTTTGACCATAACTATGTGCAATCACTTATTAGTAAAATGGTGAAGGATTTTTGAAATATGATACAATGATAACTAATTGGCTCCCGATACAATGAGTTGTCATTTCTGAAAATTTAATGTCATCAAAGCTCTTTTTCCAATAGCACAAGGAGCACTATTGCTAATAGACTTCAGAGCTTGAAATAAATAAATCTTTGGAATCCTGTTGCATCTCTTGGGGTGTGACATTTGACAGTCTTTTATAGCGCAGAACGAAACAAGTTTGTGAGCTGGAATTCAATTGTGGTGTATTGATTCCTTGCATCAGTCATTATTCCCTGCTGATTGACAGCTGAAAATTGGTTACGTTAAGTATTTCATATGTTATATTGGCTGACATTTGCTTGCCTGCTCCTGTGTCAATATTGTTGTAAAGATCTCCAGCTCTATGAGATAGCAATATACACTGACTGTGGCTTTTGTGTGATGTTCCAGTGTTTTTCCTGACATAATTTAAGACATATTAAAAACCAGCAGCATCTTCCCTCTTGAGAAGCTTAATGCCAATATTATTGTCTTCCAAGGGAAGATCATGTATGCTCATAATCGGGTGCTAATTTTCACCCATACGCTCATGTTTAGGCATTAGGCACTATAACTGTAAAATTGAGCCTGCTTGATTGATTCATGTCAAGCCTCATCTCAGCTCCTGCAGTGGAAGTCATCCAGCTGACCCTTTTTACACTAAAAGAAGAGATTTGTGTTCCTTTCTTTCACCTGGAACCATCAAATTGACTGAATAATCTGTAATACATTAGTGCTGACATTTGTTAGGCAAGAATTAAACAAGACACAGTAATCATTCCCCTGAATAAAAATTGTGTTTGATTTCCAGCAGAGTTCTATTAAAAGGACGGCACAGCCCATCTCCTCCAAAGTGGGAAATGTTGAATATTTTCTATGTTAATGAATCGAATTAACACTTTAATGACAGATGGATGATCCCTAGCTGCTCCTGACAAAAGCTGCTGAGGACTTTTGGAGGGGGGATGTGGCTCCTGTGCCTGCCGTGAGGACTACAATGAGCTCTGTGGAAATCCTTCATGCTGAATGTTTATGGGTGATCATAGTAAAGTTTGACCACTTACCTAAAAAGAGACAAAAGGCAGAATGGTAGTTCTCCTACAGCTAGAGCTGGATAGCCCCAGGAAAACCAGTTCTGCCTTTAGGCAGAATTCCCTATTTACAGTCAACCTCAATAAATATGATGCTGTAAAAGGATGGAGTCAGTGGTGTTGGTTTTCATCTCCTCTTGACAATCCAGTATAAAGGGTGGAATAATTCCATCTGAAGTCGGAGAGAATACAACACTGTACACCTGGTATGACCAGAGTCTGAGCTGGTGTCTTTCAGGTCCCAGCCTTACTTCTGCATTTGGCAATGTAAAACTGCATTGCTGAAGGGATGTCCACTGCTTGTCTGGCCGTGCTGTACTCTTCAGTCAGAGCCAGGCTGTAGTGGTGTTATGGTTTCAACCTGAAGGTAACATACGAAAAATATCATCTGAAGAAGCACCTGTTGGCTCTGTAGATGACCTGACCAGTCTGCACCTCAGAGGTGCATTTATAAACACATGTTTTTCTTGTCCTGGTGCTGAGGCTAGATTTTTTTCCAGCTGGGTTCTTGGCTGCAAGCTGAAAGTGAAGATGGGTTCCAGAGGAAGCACACTCTGGAAATAGGCTTTTTCCCTTGATTAGCCTGCATGGCAGAGTATGGGAGCATCATCACTGTGCTGACATGACTCTGGGCTGACCACATCAAAAAAGGCAGCAGTGGCTAGGCACAAAGGTGTATGAATTATACAAAGCAGGAAAAAACTATGACCAAAAAGAAGATCTGGAGCAGCTTTCTCCTGCCGTAAGCAAAGGGAAATTTTTCCAGCCAGTCAGGATCCTTCCAACTGCTACTTCATCACCATTGTTTTTTCTCTTTGCTTAGTGCTGAGTAGCACTAGCTAACCCAAAACGGCAAACACTGATAGGGATTGCAATTCATTAAGAGCATAAAGCTCACATGAAGCTTCACCTGAAGCCTTTTAAGGAGCAAGCAAAGAAGGACTGGTTTATGTAATCAGTCTTCCTGGTGGCAGCTGCTGCCTATTGCATTAGGGCCACTGCCCTGTGGGGGAAGGACAGGGGGTGGATGGCTCTTATAAGTGATTTCTACTGCCTTAGGATGGTTGGAGATGGTGCTTCTCTGGAAAGTGTTCCTGTGGGGGAATTTAAAATCTAAAGGTGCTTATAAAGAATCTCCTATAAAGGGGGATGTAATGTAAAAAGGAATTAACTGAATTCTGGCTGAACATGCCAAGCCTTGGATGGTGTGAGGTTTGTGGGAATGTGCCTGACCCAGCCAGGAGGGCTGCAGCTGCTGTTGAGTGGCTTTGGAGACTTGCTGCTAGAGAATAGGAGCTGCTGTGGTGAGAAATGTATCTTCATGTCTTTGTACTTGTTCTGGGTTGTCCCTCTGGAGAGAGGGTGATTTCTGGCCCAGCCACAGTTTCTCCTTGGCTTTTGTTTTAGCGAGTGCTACCTCGTCTAGTACTGCTTCCCTGTAGCCTGCTTCAAACACTGCCTCTCCTGTGGGGTGGGTTTCTTCTGGCAAAGTGCTTGAACCTAGCTGTTATTCTGGCTCTGCCCCAGGAGAGCTGTGGAATTGGTGTTGCCTCTTCCTGCTATTGTAGGTATTCTCTGGGGTTTGGGCTGCTCCACTTGTAATTCTGCTTCTAGCTGCACATGGTAGCTTCTGCAGCAGTCTCTGTTGAATGTCAGCCTGGTGCTTGCAGTGCAGGAGAACAATTTTTTAGCCTTCTTGTTAAATATTAGAAAACCTTGGAGGCATGCAGTGCAACCAAGTGTTACCTAAAAAATATCCAGCTTCTCAATGTAGCCAATAATTTCTGAGCATGTGGCTTGTTTAGGCCTATCTAGGGTGCAAAAGTATTTGTTGAAATGATTCCCAAAACATAAAATTTGGAGCGTTGCATGCTCTCAGACTTGTAATTTCTTCATTTAATTTTCAATTATGGAACAAACAAGTGCACTCTTATTCCTTGTACCATGCAACTATTAAATGGTTTTAATATTTCATAGCCCCAAACTGCTCATGTTAATCTGTGAATTTATTGTTATAAATAACTAATAGGTGTATAATGAATCATAGGAATGATTTATGGATGATTCATAGATAGGAAAAAAGTGTGTTGGAAAATACAAGGGATGGTACTACAGCATTCGCTCTTTCATCCAAGGCAAACAAACATTGCTTGTACTCTACATGCCACTCCTCCTGGTTTTGCACCACATTCAGAACAGCATCTCAAGGTTTTCTGTGGGGGGCTGCAGCTTTCAAAAGCTTGGAAACAAGTTTGCCTGATTCATGTCAGCTGATGCATGATACTGTGGTGTTTTGAATGTGCACATTGAACATGGGTATTTGCAGCTTCTTGAGAGGTCAGTTAGAAAAGGAGGCTGAAGGAAGGGAAAGCCTACAAAAAGTAGTGTGACAAATCAACAGTTAAATATCTTCCCTGGATCCAAACTCCAGGCCTTCTGCTGGTGTCCCCACATTATTGAGTGCCCCCTGTCTATGTGTTTGCATCTGATAAAGGAGAGGGAGTTAAAAGGCATTGAAAGTAGTGGAAATTCTTGTCATGAAACAATTTTATGGTTAAGTAGAAGAAACAGAAAGATGAAATAGGTAGAGGAATGTGCAGAATTCTGAACTTGATATTGAAAAAAAAATCTAAAAAGTTAAAGGACATAATATTTTGATTTCAGGTAGGATGAAAAAATTTCACCCCCTAAGGTATCAAAAATTTGATGGGCTAATTAAAAGTTCCATATGATCCTAATCTCAGAAGTAGTTTTTTCTTTCTTTTGAAATATCCTGGACTAATCTCCACCAAAAAATAAATTCTACAAGACTAGAGAGACCATATAATTACAGCTGAGCTATCAGGGAAATAATTGTTGCTGGGTATTGCAAACCTGCTGGCAAATCCAAGCTGCAGCAAAACTGCCAGATCACCTTCAAATCAGGTGCGCAGCAAGAATTTCAGGGTTGTGTGCAGAGCAGACTCCACACAACCCTAGGCTTCTGGAAAGAAATCCAAAAAAAGGAAGAAAGGAAATGGCCTCAGGCTGTACCAGGGAAGGTTCAGGTTGGATATTAAGGAGGAGTTTCACAGAAAGGTTGATTAGATATTGGAATGGGCTGTCCAGGGAGGTGGTGGAATCACCCTCCCTGAGGTGTTTAAGGAAAGACTGGACATGGCATTCAGTGTCATGGTCTGGTTGACAAGGTGGTGTCCAGTCATAGGCTGGACTTGATGAGCTCAGAGGTCTTTTCCAACCTAACTGACTCTACAATTCTGTGGCGTTACAAAGAGAGTGAAGACACTGCCAGTTGCTCAGACAATTCCTTTACAGGCATGTCGATGCTGGGTGTAGAAGCGATATTTAGCAAAGGAAAGCTTTTAAAGGTTTTTATAGAGTAATTGTGCCCAACTATATCAAAGCCAGAGGAGTGCTAGAAATAGTGATGTAAGCTATAAAAGAGAAAGTGTTGGCACAGAAATTAAGAACTTGGCTTTTACAGCAATGAGACTATTCTTCTGGGATGGGACCTACCCTTGGGTTGAGTAATGGAACTTCTAATATGATTGACTAAAAAAGAACTGAAAAAAAGTGCATGGACAGGCTTGAGTGCTGAAATTTTGAGAAGTACCAAGTGAATAATGGAAAGTTGTACTTAGGTACATGAAATGAATCATGCTGAACAGAACCTTCCTCACAGGTGATGAACCAAAGTGTTTAACAATGTCTAATAGATGTGTTACCTCTATGTGGTTTCAAAATAACTGCCTTAAGTTTTATTAAGATATATGACTGGTCATGGATTGCCTGAGTTTTGCAAATAGGTCAAAGATATTATGTTTTTACACTAAATAATATCTCTTACTGAGTAAATAAAGCATTGACTGATCCAGAATGGTTTGGGCTTTGGTTCTAGCTTGAATGGCCAACATTCTGTCTTGGTCTTTTGTTCAATGTTAGCTAAATGGGAATTTCTAAGGTGTTAAATATCAAAAGAAAAAATATTTGTTAAAGTAGTAGGGTAAATTCTGGATAATGTTTTGGATGCAGCTAAACTGCATAAAGGAATTGGTCCTTATAGTGGAGAAACCTGGAAAACAGGGTGTTGTGTGATGTGTAAGTGATGGTAAATCTGCTGAGGAACCAGAAGTATGTGAGGATCCTGACATGAAACAAAACAAAAATTTCTATCAGTTCTATGAAGAAGATGCTTCTCTTGAAGAAGGAGGATGCTGTCATGTACTGCAGTCCTGTACTGTAACTTCTTTCAAAGCCAGGAGAAAGAAAACTGACCCTCCTAAAATATTTTCTCAAGGAGGTTGCTGTCTTTATGGCATGGCTTTGAGAAAGCTGAACCTCAAAACACAGCACCAGAAAAGGATGAGGATATCTACAACAGGGTAGTAATGCTGCTTCAGATGTAAGGGGTCTACCATCCTAATCTCGTTTTAGTCTGGCTGCTAGGTAAACTATATTACAATAAGGAAAATGCTAGCTTCCTCATGAAGGAGTTCACAGCCTGGACTGTGGAATGTGCCCAGGCTAAACTCACTGAACTGATCCCTGAAAGCCAGGGCAAACTATCAATGAAACTTGGGAATTAATGCAGAGGGGGGAAAAAAATATTAAAACCAGTAAGCATTATAAACAGCCTTGTTCATTTTGATCCCTTAGTATTCTTTTTTAGTATACGATGACATATAGTTGCTTTCTTGATACAATACAACAATGGTTTTAAAAAAGTAAGAAGAATCCTGTATTCTCGTGATGTCTGTGGGTTGTCACATAAGCAGCACTGTGCATGTTGGCCTTGAAAACCTTGTAGTGCCTCCTAGGTTTCTTGTTACAAATGGGAGTTGATACAAGAACAAGACAAATAGTGCAGAAAAATAGCAAGTGATGAACTCACCTCAGTAACATTTTCTGTAAGCATTTATGTGAGTGTTTGTGTTTGCAAGAAAGTCTGTGTGGAGTGGCATATCCCTGGATGTATGCAAGGGTTCATGCCATGAACCTTTGCAAGACAATCTTGAGTTCCCTACTCCTGTTTATAAAAGGTTCAGTCAATCGATCAGGGAACAAAAGCAATAGTGTGTGTCTTAGGTGAAGAGTTAGCTGCCAAACAGCACACAGCAAACAGGGCAGCAGGTCTGCTTCACAAGGCAGTGTCAGTCTTTGGTTACATTGGGTTGGATTATCAGGGCATGGACTTGGGCAATGCAGAAGAACAGATCAGAGGGTTGGGCAAGTGAGAGATTTCTGTTGGAGTTGGGTTAGTATTGTTCAAGTATAGAAAACTCCAGGTTAATTGTTTCTGAGTTTTTCATTTTTTCCCTTCTGTTCAAGAGATAATATTTAATTATTTTCTACTTTAAAATCTTTTTTCAAAAGGTCTGCTTTTCACACTCTGATAAAATTATGCCCTCTGATGTAGCAGTCAGCTGACTTTGAGATGAATCCTGAGCCATGTAATCATCATAGGCAGGTACTTTGCAGACTGCTTGCTTTCTTGATCCATCTGAAACCAATGACAGGGCTTTCATACTTTTAATTGGCTCACAATGAGTGGGTTCCTCTGATCCAAGTAGTGCCCCATCATGTTGCTTGGGGGAGGAAAAGAAGAGAGTAGGGAGGGCAGGAGGCTAAGTCCTACAAATGTTTCTGCTGATCTAGTAGAGCTAACTTGGCCTTTGGCACAGAAATGTACTTGGTTGCCAGCAAGAGCAGCCAGTACAGTCCACTGCAATGACTTTATTGCCAGTATTCAAACCAATTCTTTAAATAAGTAATACATGGCACAGGGGTTGTTTAGACAGTCTGCAGGCCTGACTTGAGTATTGGGCTCTGCTTCAGGATCAAGAGCATGGGAGTTAAGCAGGGAGTTATAGGTCACAGTTCTGTGATACTTAATTCTTTCATGGAATTAGCCCCAACTATGCAAAACTTGATATTCCAAATAGTATGAATGTCAAATTAACTTACATTTGTACTTTCTTTTGGAAAAGTAAATATTGAATAGTGTAATATTTCAGTGGGAATGGATGCAGCTACTGATGGCTAATAGGTCTATAATGAATTATAAACCTAGTGCAGTAGATCAGTCAGCCAGAGGAGGATGCTGCAAGTCCCACATCTTGTTGGGCATCCTCATAGACAGCCATTATGAGCCTATTTATGCTCCTGAAATCTCAGTGTTCAAACATAAAACCCCAGTATGCAACAATTTGAAGCTGGCTCCTTGGAGACCTATCTTAGAGCTGATGGAAAGGTCAGCTCTGGGTGCATGTTTCATAGTACTCACCAAGCAACATATTTGCCCAGGAAGGCTGCTGGCACAATTTTGATTAGATTAAAGCTCCAGGACTGCCATGGAACAAAGTCAGCTCTGTAACTGCATTTGCACACATACCATTGCCTCACAGTATTCCCTCCACCAGCTGCAGGTCAGGGTGTGCCAGATACTTCTAGTGGAGAAGTCTGAGTAAGGGCAGAAGCACGATATTTGGGAGAGGCTGTGGTGTGAGAGTATGAGCAGGATATGGGGAAAATGGTGGCAGTGGGAGGCAGCATGATGGACTTCACTGCACTTTTGCTGCCTATGGCTGTAGGATGGTGATGCTTTTACAAGCATCCTTACAGTAGCACTGAGAATTTTGGCATGCTAAATACCTGAGATTTTTGTTCCCCTTTGCTCTCCTGAAAGCTGTTTGCTTGATGCATGTATTTACAGTGGATGTAATATCCTAGAGAAATCTCAGTGTGCTGTAGGAAGAGTAAATGTTTAAATACAATTCTATGAGCAATATGTGAGATATACTTAGTCCCATCCAAGTTTGTTAGTGGTGTGGGTTTAGTGCCATCATTAATACTTATTAAATAAACAAAACTGGATTCTGATACTCATTTTCTCCTAGAAATAGTAGAGGCTGTTAGTAACTTAGCTCACGGTAGCCTTTGGAGATTGCAGTATGACATCGCTTTTCTTCATGTTTTTGTCAAACGAGACAGAATCCCTCCACCCTCAGTTAAGCAGCAAAATGATTTATTGTCACAGGTTACAAGTACTACTTGTGCTAAACCTTTATCTTGTTGTTGGCCTGAAAAACTATTCCAATTAATGCCCATTTGCATGTGCCATGAAGCTGCTGAGGGTGACAGGCCTCAATTTCTTTAGCTGCCATCTTATAGCTGGTGCCTGTCACTAAAAATTTAACAGGTCATTCAATGCTAGTCAACAAAAGACCCATGAAGCCTCATTTCTCACCAATTACTACTTAGCATGTGTACATAAATTGATTTAAAAAAAATTCTCAGGGACTCATCTGTGCTATAATCTGGCCACACGTGTCCCTGGAGCCTGGTCTGAGAGCATCCCTCCCTAGCAAGTCCTGCCCACTGCAGAAGCAGTGCCCCTGCTTGCGACTCTGCTCTGCCATCAGACCAGGTGTGCTCCAGCACTATTTAAACTCCCTGTTTCCAAAGGAGCACTTTGGTTTTCTGGCTGGAAAACCTTGGGTTTGCAAAGCAGGTTCCTGGTCAAACTCCAGCTGGGTGGCACGCCTGTGGCTGCTGTGTTCCTCCTGTTGCTGTCCTCACCCTTTCAAAAAATATGGCCCTCTCCCCCTTTATTGTTCTGCTTATTTTTGGACACTGATGCTTTGTTAGATTTCACAACATTTCTTGCCACTTTACTGAATGATCTGTTATGGTAGTTTGCTGAGCATCTCAGGTGTTGTCTTTGCAGTTGGAGAATAGGCATTTATTATTTGTTGCTAGTGGTTTACTTAAATGTTAAGTTCCAATCTTGAGGCTTTAAATTTTGTCTAAACTATTCTTTCAATTTCTAGTTTGTACAGGTAATTTGTGGACAGGGAGGTTTTATAAAAGCAAATTTTCTTTATCAGTAATAACAAACAAAAAGCACCTCACAAAGAACCCTCACTCAAAACAACATCATGAAATCATGTGCTTTTGGACCGGTAGCAAAACTTTTTAAAAGATGTCTGGAAAATCAGGACAACTGCAGGGTGCAAATAATGCTTTGTTCTTACACAGGGAGAATCTGTGCTTTTCTCTTGGGTCGTTTTTTCCATTTCTAAATTGCCATGAGAGTAAAGTTGCCTGCAGCAACTGGTGGGCTAAGTATTCCCCATCCATCTCCTGAGTGTCACCTGCTAAGGTGAGGAGCCTGAAAAAGCCTGGACACATTATGTATGGGTGGCCTTTTGTTTATGACAGACAAAGGCAAAATCCTCTGGATTACTGGAAGATATCATATAACACACAAGATGGAGTTACTATTATTCTTTTCTAAGGCATATTGTGTTTCCCTTGGGCAGAGAAAAGAAAGTACAGCCAATCCTGGAAGGGTAGCTCCTATTAAAGATTTATGCAAGCCTGAATTATTTGGCTTTAAACTTTTTTCTCTTTTTAATAAGAGGGGTGCTTTCTTTAGGCACAGCATACTGAAGGAGATGGTATCACTGGTAATCCTCGGCTTAGGCACAGAGCTCCTAAATGGTTTGAATTAGGTAAATGAAGAGACTTTGATTTGTTTTTTTCCTTCCCCTTTCTTTTTTTGTTTCTGCATTTAAGGTTTCACTGCAAAATTTCCCACTGAAGTAGCAATTTGTTGCATTTTTGCTCCCTGCCTCTAAGTCTTTTTTTAGGTGTATTCATTCAGTGAAACAGCTTTGAAGCTGTTGAACTGTGTAAATGTTATATTAACATTTTCATTTGCAATTATAGATATTTACTTGCTCTTGTTGAAATAGCCCTTTCAAGGGGAAGGGAAGAAAGCAGGAAGTGAAAGTACATAACGAAATGGAAAAGTAGCCATGTGCTTGATTTCATTTTTGAAATAAATCATTTCAACTTTTAATTTACACTTCTCAAAGCTAGTAGTTATGGATGGACAAAGACTACTGAAAGAAATAATTTCATTTTTTTTCCTTTGTTATATTAGGTCACTCAATTTTCACCTGTTTGATTTGCATATGGGTATTTGTCCAGTAAGTCCTGCTTTTTGAATTTAAGCAACACAGAGGGAAGCTCTGGGTGGCTTGTGTTCATCAGCCTGCAATTCACAAATTACAAAATGGCAAGCAATTGCCCGAAATCAAGATGACAAATAATGTGAATTAGCTATTAGTCCAGAGGGTTTCAAGCTCCTGTGACTTGATTAAATTAAGTCTAGTGTGCTTAACTCAAAGTGGCAACTGATCCTTCAGGAAAAAGCCCTACATAATCTAATACAAATTATGATCTTTTTATGGGTGATTTAAAGCATCCAGTACACTTAATAGAAGAATTTTTTTTTGTGGCATTCTACTGGATCATGTTATAATTTCTAGATAATGTAGTAATTTCTGTGGATAACTTCCACAGAACTCAAATTAATCTCTCCTCATTTATTCTCACACTTTATTCCATGTTTTTCATAACAGTGATATTTGTCCTCTGAATACACCTTGCCGTGCAACGATTGTATCTGTAGCAGGCTTTCTGACCGAAAGTGCAGCTAATATTCCAGCGTTAAGTTTGTGTGATGTGGCTCCTTCTCTCTTCTATCGGTGGTTATTATTTCAACAGATTATTTTTTTTTTCTGCTGCCAAGCCAGTGCCAGGAGCATATTTGTGTTGTTACTGTTGCTCAGCAACTGTGATCTCTTCACTAGGTCTAACAGTTGCTTTCTCTCCAGGAGAGCAGAGATGCAAGAAGGACAGATGCATTGATCCTCAACGCATTATCAGATCTTGTCACACACTCCCTTTGAAAAGCTGATAGCATCTAATAATCTTACTCAAGGCTCATTTTACACATCATTGGGCTTTTACAGTTAAACTTAGAAAAATGTATTGTCTTGCTCTGTCAAGGCAGGGAGGTCAATAATTAGGCCACTTTTCATCAAAAAAGAAGTAAAATAAACTCTATCCTTTTAAAGAAGCTTGGTCCATACAGAATGGTATTTTATCCCATTTAGAAGTTGCAGATACATTAATTACTCTATCAGTCCTTACCAGTGATCTTCACTTTGATTCAATAGACCTTTGTGTGGTGGAGCTTCTGCTTAACAGTATCAATCAGAAAAGGTATTTTAATCCAGGATAACTAGGAACAGAAATTGCAATATCCTCATAGGAATCTCTTACAGGTGAAAAGATGCTCCTCAAACTGTAATAGCAAAGTCCAAAAGAGAAAAATGGTCTTAATTAGATAAAATTAAAATACTATCCCGCAGTCTAGTAGGTCAAGATTAAAAAACAAATGACTGAATATTGCTGATAATAAATTACTTCAAACCCAATGACACAGAGACCTGCAGAACAGTCAGCCTGGAGAATAACTGAAGAGTCAAAAGAGCTTTTAAGATTGTGGGGGTCATAATGAAAGGTGATTAAAGCCAAGCTGATGATCTGTCAGCACATAGGGCTTGCTCTGGAGGCGCTTTGTGATGCTCTGACCGTGAAGCCTCATGTCTTTGGGAAAACACAAGGGTGCACATCAAGTCAAAGTGCCAGAAAAAGATATTTTGGATCAAATCTGCAAAATGGGTGCTACCAGTTGACATGGCCAGGCAGAACTTACCCTGAGTTTAAAGGGAGTCTGCATAAACTTTTTGAGCTGTGAACAGTGGCTTCAGGCTGGCCTTGCAAGCAGGGTCAGGAAGGTGGTGAGCACAGCCTGGCCCTTCTGGAAAGGGTTCAGGCACTACCCACAGGGTGCCAGGTGTTTAAGTATGATTGGCTATAAAATATCTGGTATGATTATAACAAGGAAACTTATGATCACCTTGAATGTGTTATGTTGGTGGTCAGCATTGCTCCTTCAGAGGAGGAAGACAATGAACTACAACTCCCATAGGGTTTTTTGGAAACTGCCAGCAATGGTGGCTGCTACAGGCTGGAAGGTGTATCTCCTGGTGATCCAGGCTGGAGATTGTCCTTGCAAGTCTCCAGCCCCAACATTTGAGTTCCTTTTCATGGAAGGTAAATACAAACACCAACCTTGCCAAGGCAAGGAGGCAGACTCAGTGGTCACCAGCCTTCAGGCATGGGTTGGGACAAGTTTACAGGTCTTAAGTCATTTAAGCACTGTTCTAATTACTGAAGAGTGGGAGGGGGCCTTCTCATCCAGTCACTGCAAAGGAAGGAAATCAAAACACAAAGAAACCCCAAAAAACACTGAAGGAAATTAAGTTGTCATAGGACCAAGAGGAAAATACTTTTATGAGATGGGAAAGAAAGCAAATGAAGAATGAGACTAAATGATGAAAGGGACAGGACCCTTGCTAAAGAGGCGTAGCTGATTTTAATTTTTCAGTGTAGAAGATATAAATTGGGAAGGCCGTTCAATGCCTGGATGTGTCCTGAGTGTCTTAATTTACTTTATATGTATTTAGTTATTTAGAGACGGTGAAATTTTGCAAAAAATCTGCTGCTCTTTGCTGTGTGTTGGCCAATTATTGCACATAGATAAAAAGCAAACACATTTGATAGTCAAACATGGAACAGTGTGTGTGAAGTGGAACCTGTTTTTTAAAGCACGTTTGCAAATTATCAGTGCTATTTCATGGACCTCTGTCAATCTGACACCATAGACACTAAGAGAGAAGGTCTTTTCAAATGAGGTTCCTGAACTAGTGTACAGCGCAGCTGGAGAAGTAGCAGCAGTTCTTTATGGTCTCAGTATGTGTGTACACACACAGGACCCAAAAATGCTCTATAGTGCTACAAAAATATTCTTCTACTATTAATAAAGGCTGCATATGTGGAACAATTATAGCAGGTATTACTGGTTTTTTTCCTCAATATACAAATTAATGCCATTCATTTAAAAAGCAAAAGTTCCCTGCATATTTTTCTGAGGAATCAGGGGTGATGACCTTGTGTTCATTAAAGGAACTTGAATATGCTCAGTGTGTTTCTTATTAGTTACGTGATTAAAAGCCAAGCTCACTAGCTTGTAGTCCAAGTGCTGGTTAACTGCCCAAAAGATTGATCTGGAACTCCAAGGAGAGCTTTTCCTTATAACTATTTGTATTGTCATCACTCCAAAGGTGCTATGTTACTTACACAGGTATCTTTCCAAAGCCAAACCCAGAACTCAAGTGTCTAGAATCAGCTGCTATCTGGAGAATGGATAAAGTTTTGTTGTTTTCCTTAACACAGTATCTGTCTAAATATTGTATTAACATTTAATTATGGGAAGATACGGAGCTACTTGGGTGGCAAAGCCCTTCTGTTTGAAGCACAGTTCTCAAATATGTCTAAAATCTCATGTCATGTTTTGGAGGTTTTTTAAATTCCTTTTGCCTTTAACCACACTGTGGCCTATGCAACATGGCTAATATCTGTGGCATCTAGTTAATTCTTTACATCCTGGGGATGTTCAAAGCTGTTGCTGAAGTCAGAGGAGAAAACTTAAAACATTCAGGGCCCTTTGTTTTTTTCAGCGACTCAATCAGCAAACTATTTCACTCCTCTCATTTATGTCACTTCCTTGTGATGAGACAGGAGCAATTCCACACCACCAGGTAATGGGGAGGTCACATGTGTTCATGTGTAACACTTAAATCTAAAGTGACATATATTGGTCTTAGTTTTCATCTGTGAGACAAAACTGTGAGGCCTTCTGGGCTTCACTAGCTGTTTTGGGGGTTTCTGTAGAGTTCATTGGTAGCAGGATAGGGCAGCCCCTTCCTCTATTAGTATAAAGAAAGGATGGGCTGTCAGCTGGAAGGATAGCATGGGTTAGTAAAATAAAGTGGACTCCATCCATGGGTAGTCTTGATTAAGCTTTTTTTAATTGTCACTAAGGAAAAGTATGGAATTATGGGGAGTATGGAAGGAAAACAGTGGCACAGATTTAGAGACACTTGCAGGGATAACCCTCACTGGGAGTTTATGGAAGCAAAATGGCATAAATATGAATTTCCCTGCCTGGCAAAGCAAGCTGGCTCCCAGTGCTCACCAAAGCTGAGAAGATGGATGGGAATTAACTTCACAGGGAGTTTGTGCAAAAGACTGACTCTTAAGTCTTTGTGCAAAAGACCCTAAGAACCAATTCACAGTGATTGCAAGTGTGCTTTCCTCAGCACCCATCTGGGCCGACATGGTAAATATTTCCAATTGGCATGGAAATTAATAGATGATGAAACATCCCTTAGGTGTTGCAGCAAATGTATGTAACAGTACTCACTGAGTCTGTGCTTAAAACTCTTGAGTTCCCAGAGTTCAGATTACAGCCCTGAAAAGAAATAACAGTTAAGAGGAAATGCCAGCCTTTTGCTGCCTTTCTTAATTTTATCTTCAGCCCTTACTACTCAGCCAGTTTTGGATCTGTTGGGTTGCTTTAACTTGTGCAGAGGCTTGCACTGGCCCAGATCTGTTCTTTACCACTGGATTAGCACAGCTGAAAGGGCACCAGTGGCCTCTCCTCCTCTGTTATGGATGTATCATACCGATTTTTTTTTTTTTTTTTTTTTCATCACGCTGGCCTATAATATGTTTCTACTATGTGAGATGGCTGCTGCCTTGCAGACTTTATGAAGGGGAAAACACTTTTATGTTAACATTATTGTGGAAACTCTTAGATAAGAGTACTTGCTTTGACATCAAGGGCGGGGCTGCTCAATCCCTCCCTCAAGTTGATTTGTAATGGCTTCACATGTGGCCAAAAGACTTAATATTGAAGAGAAACAAATTTCTGAATACACACAGTTATTTTAATATCACTGGCATTCCTTACAAAACACTGAAAGCTATCTGGATTCCTATTCAGGGAATAAAGCAATAATGTGTGATTATTGTCAGTATTCTGTTTCTTGATTGGTTATAAATGGCTCGAGTCTCCTATAGCAATATAAAAATATTTAGGAAAGGTTAAACCCAACAAAAAGCAAACAAGGAAAAACTAGAATGTTGGCTTGTGTAAAATACAACTTTTTTGTTGAGACATCTGCAAGGCTATGCCTGGAATCCCTGCTGTCTGCCTTGCTCCACACAAGGAATATTTTGTTTATTTCAGTTTAAGCAATGATAAAGTAGTCCATGATTGAGCTCTGGTGTTTGTTTATCTGTGTTATAATTTGAGGCATGATGTCATTAGGCTTAAAGGCTATGCTTAATCTGTGTTTATTCTTCTTATGACTTGATGTATTACTCAATACCTCAGTGCATTATTAGCTGATCTTAATGGATCTTTTTATTATTGTTTGAGCTTTTTCATGTTTCAGGTGACTTGCCTGTGTTTCATGCAGGACTTCTACTGTACAACAGAAGCTGCTTTTAATTCATTGAAAGTATAAGTGGAAAACCTCATGCAGTATTATATAAAGCAGACATGTAAATTTTATCACAGAAATTCTAATTGGAGATAAACCTGTGAAAATCCCATGGTGTTGGGATTTTGGTTTTGGTTTGTTTTGTTGGGGGGTTTTCAAATCTAAGAGAATAGGTGACAAAAATGGGTGAAAACATACCTAAAAAAATTATGGTGCATTGCAGTAAGGTCCTCAGAGCATTCAAACCAGATCTCTATGCTCAGAAACTTCCATCAAAAAGCAGATTTTTTTTTTTTTTTTTTTAATCAAATGTAAAGGGGGAAACAGAGAAAAACTACTGTTTAAGATACACCTATCCCTAATGCCTAATAGGGAAAGGCACTGGACTACTGAAGCATCTGTGCTCTTTCACATCACTGTGAAGAGGACAATTTATGTGAAAAGCAGTTATAACTATTTACATAGCTTTCCTATATCCATTTCTATCTCTAGCTGTATTTCCTAAACACCTTGCAAATCGTGTAGAGGGTGATTCTATATGTGCTTTTTGGTTCATAATTACATGTTTCCCTATTTCAATGTAATTATCAATGATCTTTGTAATTTTGCTCCCCACCTTCTGGCTCACACAGTGCAATAATATTTTTGTACACTAATTCCTTTCAAGGAAACAAAATATTTTGACAGCTGAGCCAGCCTGTTTGTTATGTGTAATAGACAAAAAGTTTCCCCAACTGTTTAAATCTCACGCACAATATTTTGGGTGGGAGATGGAGAGTAAAACTACTGAAAATTAGGCTTTTATGGTATGTAATAAAACTAGAAATGAACAGCAAGATTTTTTTTCACCAACCAGTGTGTGGGTCACATCTTCTGGGCCAAAACCCACAGGAGCCAAGATACAATTTCCTTCCTTCCCACTCCTGTGCCTCCCCATATACCTCATTTCTTTGAAACCTGTGAAACCCTAGAGGGGTTTAGATATACTCTCAGAGCAGCAAGGGTTTGTGCTTATAGGGAAAAGTTTTGTGATAGTGTTTGGCTCTGATAATTCATTCAGTTAAAGTCCTTTTTTTCTTGTAATGCAGGGGACGATGTTGACAGAATTTCACTTCAAATTAGTCAAAATCTGAAAAAAAAGGTAAAAAATAAATGTTGTTAATAATCTTTAAAAAAAGGTGAGGCTGATCAGTAACCTTAAATGAGCCAAATAATGGCATTACTGATACTTATCAGATACTTGTTTTCTTGGTATGGTTATGTGAATCCCACAGAGCTGTCCGTTTAATTACAAACAGGGTACCAAAGCTGTGCTGAGATAAAACAGACTCCTGCTATAAAGGAACCATAAAGTAATGGGGAGTTTTGTGTGCTGCAGTCCTTTCCTTTTTAATAGCATATTGACAAAATTCCTTTTTTTTTTTTTTTTTCAAGACATTTACCAGTGCAACACAAACTTAAATTTTCAAGTAAAAAATCTTGACATAGCAAGCAGCAAGTAAGATTGGCTGGTTCATTGTTGGGTCCCTAAAACTTTGGGATTGTGTTAGCTGCAGATAATCATCAACATACAGATGTCTTAGATATCCATGGGAGTGATGAAGGCACAAAATTCTTGTGTGAGCAAATGCATATTGACCACCTACAGCTACGTGCATCTACATTTACAATGTGAATGAATTCTTGTAAATTTTATTGTTATAAATGTTAGTGCTAGCTAACTAGTTTTTTATCAGTTGTATATAATAAGAGCAAGTTATTCATAAACAGAGTATTTTTCCCAATCTTTGTGTGGTCTTTTTAAGGTTGGTTTTGGTCCTTTGAAGCAGTTGCTGTTTTTTCTTGCATGCAATTATGTAATAAAAAAATTAACTTCTATTTACAAAAAACACCTATTTACTCATCCAACTTTTACACTTTCAACTGCTTGTCTGAGGTCATTGGTTGTGCCGTGATTCCCTGTTTAGTGACAAACACATGAGGAGATCAGAAAATAATGAATTCACTGAAATGAGTCCATGCTTATTTTATGTTCATAATGGTATTTGCACATCTGTACAAAAATATTGGTCTTGTAGCATCATTTTAATGCAAAATTCCTGCCCATGTAAATATCTGCGTCTAACCTAAGTGCTTGTTGCATGGCTTTGGAAAGAAAGGTTTCGGAAATAATACCAGGAATTCCAGTAAGGGAGGAAAGGTATGCACAGAAAATGTTGCTTATCTGCCACCTTACATCACTGAGATCTCTCGTTTGTGTATTTCTGTGATTATAGCCACAGGAAAAACCGCCCCTTCCTGCATTGAATTTCCAAGAAAAAAACCTCATTATCTGGCTTTTTATGCACCCCTCAGTCCAGTTTCAAAGGGCCTCCTTAGCCTTCTCAGAAGGTCAGAGTATGTAGTCCAGAAAAGATGGTCTTGGTTACATTTGATGCAAAGTATGGATGCTTTATACACCTATGACTGAGAAGTTTCTCCCTGAATTTAACATCTCTACATGGTAATTTCACCAGTACCTACAATCTTGCTTCATTTTTAAAGCTGCATGGGGCTGCCTGACTTTACTGCAGGATGAGTGAAGCAGTTGTGATGCTGAGACTACTGCTGCGGTTTGGAGGCGACAACGGGCTATGTGGTAGCCACTGCTGCGTTATCACCAGCCTGGAGCATGGAGAGGGGGAAGGGACCTGTTGGAAAAATTACAGTTGAACATAAGTAGGTGTCAGGAGGTTTTGCTTGGGCATATACCAAAGCCATTGATTATGAGGAGATTTGCTGTTCAAGGCTCTTTATTTACAGTATAACTGAAGTCAACTATTGCAGTCCTAAAGCAAGGACTGTGATTTTTAGAGGGTTTTTTTAGTCTTCCATGGAGTCTCAAGCATAAACTTTGAAATGACATTGGATAAGAAAGGCAATATCCTTTCCTTTCCACATATTTGTTGTGTTACATCCTGCTCTCTATTGCACATGGAATAAATCTGGAGTTAGCTCTGGGATGTTCAAAGCACTGATCCCCCATATACACCAGTGTAACCAACAGCAGAAATGGGGCTAGGCAACTTATTAAACTCTTCAGATGTTGAGACTGTCCTACCCACTGCCTTTTTTCAAAGTTACCTTTTTATTGTCTGGTTTCAGCAGAGCCTCACATGTCATTTTAAGTGCAATCTTTACTCATTTTTTTCTCTTAAAGTCTGTTTTCCTTTTGTAGACTGTACAAGTAGATTTTGCAACACCAAACACCAGAAAAATGCACCAGTTCTTCAGACTGATCCTAGGGAGGAAGATAATGTTACTCTGCAAACATGGAACTTCTCCTTTGGATGCTGCTAAAATATGTAAATTCATATCACTGATTCTTTCAGTTTGCACTCCTTGCTTTTTGAGGAAGAGGGCTAATAAGGCAGAAAGATATATGTGGATTAAACAACCAGGTAAAGGGGCTGTTCTAAAATAGTTTCACTGGAAGGTAATGTACCAATGAATTGAAAGCTGTGAGGAGAAACAGGCCTCATAGCTGTTTACATCATCTGACCTCACTAAGGAAGCCAGATCATGACAAAATGCTCAGAAAAGCTTTGCAAAAAAACAAGCAAACCAAAAACCAGCTAAATGAAATCATGCATGTGTATTTAGGGGTCTTTCAGTCACCAAACAAGGTGCTAATCATATCTTGGCGCTTGCATTTGTATCAGTTTGGGACATTTTTGTAAGTCTGCATGTGGTTTTAAGGAATTTCTATAGTATCAATATAATTTCTTGATTAGGTCAACTGCCATGAGAGCCCATTTTTCCTTTTTGTTTTTAATGCACAAAATATTCACAGCTAACTGGTTTTGGTAGAGAGAAGAGGTCTGCACCTCGTCTCCCTGACATACCAGAATTGACTAGCACGGAAAGATGTCTGTAAAACACACAGCAGCTTCTGCAGATGGATGGTTTTGCACACAAAAAATACTACCAGGCATAGCTTCTCCTGCCTTAAATACTTCCAATATTTCTCTACCACAAAATTAGCAATTGGTAGTTTAGGAGTAGGACTCTCATGCCCAGGCTCTCAAGATAAAGTGCCTGAGTTTATTTTTTGCTGAGGCTTTTGCTATTATTTCATGTGCTTATTACCCAAACCCTTGGATGGAAAACATCTTTATCATTCATTCATGTACAAATGCATATTGCATAGTTGATCACACAGATCAGAACAGTGAGACAACTCCTTCCTGCTGATATTAGTATTTGAAATACTTTTATTAAAATACACTACCCTGAGATTAACTGAGCAGTTAATTACCAGGTAACTGCTAATTTTATTTCATTCCTGTTTAAAATTAGCAGTGATTGCTGAGCCAAATGCTGTAGACTTGGGCCTTAGCAGCAAATAAAATTTTCTGATATCAAGTCAAGTGAGTGTATAAGTGCTCTTCCCACAACAACAGAGTTGTAGTTGTTTCTGACCACTTACTTGCAGCATTTTGCTAACGATGGCAGTGCATTATGTAAACCGTTATCTGTGTCTATAGCTTATTATTTAGGTGGCATCTCTGATTTGTTACACTCTAGAATATAATTTGAATCTGTACTGAAGGGGAGGAATGAATTGTCAATTTTGAGGAAAACAGTTGTTCAACTCTCAAAAGCGACATGATTTTTCCAAACAGGTGGTTTGTAAAGAATGGGTTTGATTTTTGGACTTTCTAAAAGACTAAGTTATGTCAGGACTTAGAAGAAGGAAATATTGCCAAAGAGGCTGCAAAGATGTAGGAAGCAGTACTTGGAAAGAAGAAAGGACAATTAATTGTTCTCCTTTGCAAAAGATTGAATGAGAAAAAAAAGGCAAGAGGTGGGAGCTTATTAGATAAGAAAGTGTAGTACAGCCTGTAGAAAAAAAAATTGAGTGACCATTTGAGTTTGCCTTTACTTCCTTAATTTTCCTCCTTAAATACTAGCTTTTTTTCTCATATCTGTACCTCTATACAGTATTAGTCTTTGTTAACTGGTTTCAGTATGGGGGAAAAAAACCCTCTTTTTCTCTTTTCAAGAGGTTACTTAGGTCAGCTCACTGTTGACAATTAGTTTTTGCTCTAGTTAGTTAGATGCTCTTAACCTCAGCCTGATGCAAGTGGAGAATTTAATCTATTTCAACAAGTCATTTGTCACTGTAGAGTGACTTTGACGGGTACAGCAGAGTTACTGGCAAAACCCTGGGATCTCCTGGTCAACAGCAAAGTACCAGTTGCTTTCAGGGTGCCAGGCGTGCAAGTCACAGGCTGGCTATTGGCCAGGGAAGTCTGGAGTAACCTTTAAACTCTAGGAGTTTCCTTGCAGGAGAGAGAAATCAAAGGCATCTTTGAGTAACAGTTTGGGATGTCTTGCACTGCTGCCACCTTTACAGTCCATAAATGAAGACTTCGTGCTGTTGATCTGTTTTCTCTCAAAATAAGTAAGTTTTCTTCTCCCCATTGAACACACAGCAAAGCAGAGAGCAAGTTGTAGTGTTGGTGGAAATGGCAATGCTTAGTCATTCTGCATTCACTGTAGTTTTTGATGACAGTCCACAAAAAACAAAGAACTAGGCCAAAAGGAATGATGAAAGCTTTCTGCTGTGGTGTGCTGCTAATCATCCTCATGGCAATCATCTTAGTGATGTTAGAGACAGTTTAAACATTGTACATTCAAAGCTGAAGCGACGCTAATTAACCATCCACTCTCCTGTGGTTATGCATGGCCAGTAGATTCCTGCACAACTTGAAACTTCAAAAGAAGAAACAGGTCCTTTTCACCTGTGACTTAGGGAAGAAAAAACAGTTTAAGTAAAAAGAAACCCAAAAATATACCTTAATTTTTTAAAAAAACCCCCTATAATAGCTGCTGAGAGGAGTCCTGCTATTCTAGGGAACACCAAAATATGTTCCAGTACATGTAAGGGTGTCATCATGTGCTAAAATATATGCTTTCACTTTGATTATTAAAAATTAAAAGCTCTTTACTTACACAAGCATGGATACTGTTCCCTGCCAAGGTTTGAGAATTAAGTAGTCCTGTTCAATCAATTATTTATCAACATTTTTAGATCACAAGTAGTCATACATACTAGAGTTGCAATATGCTGCTTCAGACTTGACTAATAAATGAAATATTAAGCACACCTGATTTCTATTTCAACTTCATCTCTGTAAACTGGTATTGAGTTTCTGGCAATTTACGTTTTAAAAAAGAGCTAATTTTAATAATAAATTAGGAAGTCCAACTGATTTGCAGAGGACTTGTTTCCCAAAATGAGTAAATAAGACCTGTCTGAAAAACACTGGGAGAGGGGGAAGAAAGTGTTTAACTTTTTAAAAAAGTCAAATATAGCAAAGAGATAGAACTGTTTAGTGGACAGTGGTAGTAAGTCAGGAAACAATTGGGCAACATTGAAAAGGAAAACAGAGAAACATTTGCTGGTAAGCTTCAGCAGCTTAATTCTGGTAATGCAGTCTGGCCATAAACTCAGTTTTAACACTCCAAGTCAGGCTTGCAGCTGCTTTACATCATCTGGGCGCTGCAAAGATTTGCAACAAGGCAGTTGCAGCATAGCCGTGAGTTGAGGTTCTTAGTTGGTTATTCAGATAATGTTCTTTCCACACAATGAAAGGGCAGTCTTAACACAAATGTGCAAATGACAGCTTGAGGAATGAGCACAGTGGTCTCACCTTTTCATAAACCGTGCATGTTCCTGCTTGCATTAAAGAGCAGAGTGCGAATGCTCTTGGGCACTGCAGTTTTATTGGGATTTTTACTTCTGTCTGTCCTTCCAGGGAAGCTTGTTCTGTCTCACTCTCACTCTTCTGTATAAAGACTGGCATGTAAACACATGCCAGACTGTATGGGGTAGTTATGTTACAGGCAAATATCCAAAAAGGATCACAACAGGACCATCACATTGATGTGGTTGTGAAGGGTTTTGTTCTTGTTTGGTTTGGGTTTTTTGTTTTGTTTTGGGGTTGGTTTGTTTGTTTGTTTGGGGTTTTTTGGGGGTTTTTTTGGTTGGTTGGTTTTTTGTTGGTTTGTTTTTAGCTTGTTTTTGGTTTTTTGGGGGGTTGTTGTTGTTTTGGTTTCGTGGGAGGTTTTTTAACACTCATTTTAGCAGAGTGACATTTGCCTGTCCTTTCCAGTTTCCTTCATTTCCAACCCACATACCAGTCTGCACCCTCCAGCCCATCTTGATTCAAGCTGACAAAAGCTGATGATCTGAGAGATGATGCTTGCATGAGCTTTATCAAAGAAATGAAATGCAAAAAAAACAATTTATTTCCACACCTGTCCAAGCCACAACATGCATGTTGCTTGCCCACTTGACAGCTGCAGCTTTTGAAAGGGAAGAGGCATTAGGGGACAAAGATAAGTGGGAGTCACTAAAGAGGTAGAGCACAAATTTGAGGGAAACCAGGCTGTGCCAGTACTGTGTGTTATGTAACAGTTTGGTTTACCTAATATTTCAGTCTATGTTTTTCTGTAGTATTTTAGTCTAAATTTACTTTCCTCAGCTAATGAGATTAACTCCAGATATGTAGATATCACCCTGCCTACCTCTTGGTTATTTCTGCAATTGCAAGTTTTAGGTTGTGTTGCTCATTGCCAAGCAGAGATGCAGGCTCAGCTCTTCCATGTGAAAAGCCTACAGCAGAGTTTGCCAAAAGCATTGGTGAGAAAGTGGCACCTTGTTCTTTGCAAAGGGCAAGACTGTGTTGACTTTATTTCAGTTTATGAGCACAGTGCTTGGCAAGTCATAATTAGAGCAGTATAGCTGTAAGCAATCTTCAGATTCACTGCTGCTTGTGTGACAACACTGTGGAGACTGGCACTGCCACATCCGGCTTGTCCAAAGCAACAGACGGTGTTTTGGTGTTGCTGCATGCAACATCCTGACCTGCTTGTGTGGCATCTAGGAGGAAAAAGTACTCCTGCTATGGTCTGTTGGTAAAACCTCTATTATGATATTTTAAATCAAATTAAAGATTGTACTTATCCTCATTATGCATCGTCATTACGTATTTATCTTGAGATGCACTTTCATTCCTTTAAAAACTTGGTCTTTCTGAACTCTTAAATGTCCTTACCTGTGTTAGCTTTAAATGATGTGGTGTTTTTCCTTTAACTTGTGTTTGAGTTGGGAGCACAGAGCAGATAGTCTCCTCAGTGGCAGAAGCTGAACAGAGACTACAAAGGTGTCTGCTGTGGACCCTTTTGAAATGGGAGAATTTTTTCTTTTCAGCACAGACATACCTGTGCAGATGTTGCTGGCAGAACAAGCCCCATGCTCTCCTGTAAACACCTGGGGCAGTAGAACATATGCCAGGGCAAAAGGGCAGGAGTGATAAAGACAATATGCCATTTGACTGTCCTCACCTGGTAATTGGTCTCTAGAGAAGGATACACAGTTTGCTTTACCCTGAAGTGGTGCTGAGCCTGTGTCAGGAGTGGGCAGAGGTTACTGGCACGGTGACAAACCCCTGCACCACAAACATGCGAAACCTGGATGTGCTCTGTACTCCACCTCTGCAATACCGATGTGCTGCTGTGCTTGGGTTATCTCATGTGAGCTTGTAAAACTGCTGGTAAAGAAAACTACAACAGTGGTGTACGAACTCCAGTGCGCTGGGACCGCGAAGGAAAGCTGCGGAAGCATGAAGAATCATTAATTTTTCCCATGGTGTTTGACGCGGCATGTGATCTTTTGGCCAGGAAAATACTTGAGGCAGCGCAGTTAGTAACACTTCTCCCAGAGGCTGTCATAACTGTGCTCTAGACACTGAGTCACAGATGTTTACTCAATCATCATCGCACACCCTGGTTTCTAAGAATTACACAGAGATGGGTTCAGCAAGACTCATTTCGTGAATGGCCCCTTCTGATAGCAGGCACCCCGTGTATAAATTCTCCCCATACATTTTCCTGCAGTTCAAATTACAGTGCTTGATTAATTGATTTGACTGAAGAGAATGCACCAAGTAAAGTTCAAATGGAAAGAGTAAGCAGCTGGACACATGTTCGCTTTCTTTCACAGTCTTGTTAGTTAATTTTGGCTGATGATTTCATGCAAACTGTGGTACTGAAGAGTATTCACAGCGCTGTCTCACCGAATATAGATAAAGTTCCCGAGCTGTTGAAAGTGTGAAATACATTGTGTAGAGGGCCAGATTCTAGTCCTGTTGATATCTGTGGGAGAATTGCTGTGCTTTCAGGGGATCTGTATTTGGCCCTTGATGTCCTCTTTGAAAGTTGTTGACTTGAGGTTGTTGTATTTTATTATTATTTTTTACTAGAAATGGGTATTCGGAAGATATCTAGTGCGTCAAAAACATTTTGTTGTTGCACATATAAAATTCCTGTCAACAGGATGATTTTAAAAAGCTTGTTGAATGAGTTTTCTAAGTCATTCAGACAGAACACTTGCTTTAAAAGTGTGGCTTATGCTCTTTAAAGGAAGTTGATATCATCAAATTTCAAAGGAGTAGGAGATTTGCTGCCTTTTTGTACTATAAGCAAGCTTCCTTCTAGAAGTCCCAAACCTAAAGCTGGCAAAGCCTGTGATATATCCTCAATAGCTCTTTGGTTTGAGCTTTTATTGTGTGCCATCAATAGGCAGAAGCAGGTCTTTCTGATTCAGAATCCTGACTAGTCCTGAAGTCCTATAGCAGTATTTTATATCCTTTCCCCCAGCACAATTTTGCATTCAATGCAATTCACTAGTAAATGAAAATAATCTTCTGTATCAGGAAAGATTTAGACATCGTATAATTATTATTCTTTCCATACATGTGAGAATGACACCTGTGTAGCACCAGCCCATAGCCCTGTTTCCTGGGCTAAGCTGACCACTGCCCAAGGAGAGCAATGGTATTAGAAGTGTCCCTGTGAGATCACACAGTAGCTCCCGGGGACCCCAAGTCTGTCACACTGCTGTTGCTCTGCCTGCAGAGCTGAGACAGACACATGTGGAAAACCTCTGGTCTCTTCCTCATGTGGATTGCACAAAACCTGTGTGAAACGGGATCGGTATTAATTACTAATCTCAAGCAAAGTTACAAGGTCTGAATAAAGAAGAGTTTTAAAGAGCAAAGAAAAAAGCAATAGAGTCTGGAAAAGCAGCTATGAGTCCTCTAATCATGCTCTGAAGCTACCAACCTACCCCTCAGATGCATGAAATGCTTTTCCCTCCAGTCTTACCAGGCTCTCCTTCACTGTCAGAGACTGTATCCCTTCCTAGGCACCTTTTGGGGAAAGAAGGACAGTTTTGCCCTGAAAGCAGAACACAGAAGTTAAGGTTCTTCTTTAGAAATGAGATGTGGTGAAAGATATTTAGTAGACCACACCTGCTCTAAATTAATGGCTAAGAGTTTACCTTGGTGAAATTTTAGCAAGTATGTTGTTTCCATAGGACCCTCTCTCCCTCTCTCCCTCTCTCCCTCTCTCCCTCTCTCCCTCTGGAGATGATAATTGATGATAATACGAAGGTAACTTGGGTTTGTAGATCAGCACATCAGTTTAATGAAAATGTTTTTACTTTTCTAATCTAGTGTGAGATACCATGTAACACTGTTAGGGAAGTGCAGCTCAGCTGAGTGATAGCTGCTTGGAAGGGATCTTCTTGAAGCTGTTTCTTCCTCTTCTCTACATTTTCATGTTTTATGAGAGAAGTGGTCAACAGTGATGGGAAGCATTAGATTTCACTTTCACATACTAAACTTGGTTGTAAAGGAGGAAAAACTCCCACTTCTGAAGGGGTAAAAGTTCAATAAATACTTCTCAATGCAAATTTTGGAGGCATAAAAATAGCTGATGAACCAATTTTGTAAAAGCCCACCTTCTGTACTGTTACCACTGCAGCTACACCTGAACCACACTGTGGACTTCAGCCAGCCCCTCTCTGGGTAATAGGGAGTCTTACAATTGTACAGACTTGGTACAGGGATGTCACCTTTAGGGCACTGCTGCTCCTTTCCTGTAGGGTGACCATGTCTCCAGAAGGTAGTTTGTTGCACTTAGTTAGGACACATATTTAGATTAAGCAAGTTTTCCTCTCTTCTTCATAAATTAAAGAAGAGGCATGAAAAGTTAGATAAGAGTCAAACCCCATAGGATTTATGCCAATATGGTTTCTGATGTGTTCGTGACTGGGCTGATCACCTGGAGCCCTAGCTGCTGTGAAGCTACAGGATTTACAGCAGCCCAAGGCAGAAACTGGTCTTGTCTGCAATAGGAAAGGGTAATACTTTAAGATAAATTAAGATAAAGCAATCGGGAATTTGTATCCAATGTAATATGTTACGTCAGATTTCACTCCTAAACTGGGTTTCAAAAATCATTGAGCACTTTCAGTGGTGCTGGAGAAGTGTGTGGGGTGCAGGCAGTGGGTCAGCTGTTCCTCCCCCAGACTGCAACACCGTGGGAGGACTGGCAGCAACAAAAAAGGTGTTGTCAACCTGGACAGATTGATACAAGGGATTTGACCTCTTTAAGTGCTAGAAAAGGGAAACCAAAACTCAAACATAGCATGCTTGTTAGTCTTTGTGTCAGATCAAATAATATGTTCCTCTATAGATTGAAGTATATTAATGGAATTGTGTGGTTAAGAAGAAAAAAAAAAAGAAGGATGACTAAAATATGTATATGTAGCTTGACAGTATATTTTCTTTTAGTAAAATCTGGAATAAAAGCAACATTTATGCACACTAAGCATATGTTTATGATTAGTTCTTATTTAACATCACCCAGCTGGCCATGGATGGCTTTATGGTGGGGAGAACATTTGAGACTGTCACATGTTTATATTAGTCAAGAACATGGCAGTTGTGATAGTGGGGCAAAAGTGCTACATTTCCCATTTTAGGTAACTCTTTCAAATCGCATCACAGGACAGTCAAGCAGACTGTTGTCACCAAGTGAGTGTTTTAAATTTTCTGTAATGACATGATGTATCTCCATGCATTAAAGCTCATTCTGAGGATTAGACAGAGATGTGTATCTCACATTATATCTGTAAACGTCTTTTGTCACATTGGAGGAAATCAGCAGATTAAACATTTGAGGTGGTCTTCTAATTAGTTTAGAAAATACATAATTGCAAATACACTCTCTTGAATATAATCTATATAATATAATCTACTTTTAATAATGTAGTTTTTTTTATTTTCTTTTTCTATATGGTCGGGAGATGAGCTATGGGAATGTGAAATGTTCGTCAAAACCTTTAAACTGTTTTCCTGTTCACTGAAAACATGCCTTTACAGAAGGTTAGCTACTGATTGCATGGGCAGCCTCCTCATATGGGAATATAAATAATAGTTTTGTTCATTATATATTTGCCATATGCCCAGCCATAAAGTTGTTATGAATTATGACATATTTGCAGAAATATATGGAAAGCATTTAGCTCCTAGTTAATAAAAAATATTATGCCAAAAGTGATCCTACTGGCTGAGAAGGATGAAAGGATAGATAAACCTGTGTCACTTGTTTCTTCATTAAATTTTATTCTTTGTTTGAAAGAATTTTGTAAATTTTTACTCTATCCTAAGTACATAAATGTTGGCAATGCCCAGTCCAGCTCACAAAAAGAGCACCCTTTGTTTTTAGTCTCTCTGGAGAAAATTTGGAGGAGACCACTCATCTGCAAACCAGAACCAGGGCTATTTAACTTCTTCCATGACCAACGTTGGCTGTAGTACTTGAAATTTTTTCCATTCTGAGGTGTCTTTCTAGATGCTAGTATGAAACATGTTTCAAAAATATTCAAAGAGGTTGTTATGTGGTTCTAATTTAAATAAAGCACTTAGAAAATTTTCTTTGTAGAATCGAACCTTAAAAAAAAATCAAAGAAAAAAGGGAGGAGTCAATGTTTTCCTTTATTAGGTCATTTGTTTCATTTTTTGGTATCTGGATTTTATTCCTTGAACTTCGTGGATACTCAATGAGTTCCCTGTACCTTGTTTTACAAACCTGGATGCAGAACTGAAGCAGAGGGGCTTTAGAAGAGGAGACTGTTCTGGCAAAACAAACCCAGTGAGCAGCCATAGTGTTTCCCAGAGCTCTTGCTTGGCATTGCTGTTCTGTGCACAGGAGTGTGTGGGAGCAGGGCTGGTGGGAGCTGCTCAGGGAACCCCACAGGTGGGCAAAGAAGTGGCCTTGCAGGGGCCTGGAGTTCAGACCCAGCTGCGCTGTGCCCCAGTGCTGGTAAATCTGGTACAGCTCCTGCTGCCCAATTGTTCTGTGGTGTGATGCCTAATTTCCTTTGCCTTGCGTTTACTGGGAAGGCGATTCCAGTTCAAAGGTGTTTCACAGCAACCCTCTCAGCAAGGAGTGACATGAGTGTGTGGCATGAGGACAGGTTTCCTGTCCTCATACATGAAAAATTTGTGTCACCTTCAGCCTTCTGAAGGCATGGTGTGTCTAGGCCCACAAATGGGACACTTGTGGGTGGTTGGACAGGCAGCTACCACAGCAAGCAACAGCTCCACACCAGCGTGTCCTGCCAACAATCAGGAAAAATTTAAGTATTCCTTGGGTTTTTATCATTCCTCTATGTGTTTGAAGTGGTTTGAGTACACTGTAATCCAGTAACATCCTCAAGTAAAATCTTCAGTATAAGTGTTCCTGTCTTTAAGGTGCTATGTTAGAATGATGTGCTCACCTGACATTACCCAGGGCCCTTGGGCTGCAGAGCTGCCCAGTGTGTGAGTGCCAGAGATCTTCTGTACAGATGCTGTTGGGACTCTGGAAGCAGTTCTGCTGGGTGAAACCAGCAAAGCACTTGTTTTGCTTTTAGCTACTCTACTATTTTTCAATGTGAATCAAAAGCTGCCTGTAAGCATTCACCTCTTTTCCAAGGAGTAAAATTAACGCATAAAGATTCAGATAAAGTACCATAACTCAGTTCTCCAGCTGAAATAAAGTTAGACACAAGTACTGATGTCTAAAAATAATAGACCCTTTTGTCTAGCTTCACAACAATACATGTAAGTTTAATTATTTTTTCTTTCATATTTCATAGGTAATATAGCTATATACCTAGTAAGTTTCGGGAAACAGGTTTTAACTTTTATGTGGTTCTAAAGGCATGGAAGTGATGCAAACAAAACCTCAGAGTCTGAGCTATCGACATCTTTCTAATGTTGTGTGTTATAATTAAACCATAGCACGTACATGCATTTCGTGCTATGCAGAAAGGCAGTTCTAAATTGTGTTATTGCTATTTAGTGTTGCAAAAGTAAACTTGTTCTTCTGGACAGCTTATTTTGTGGTCATTAAGAGAATATTAATTTCCAGAACAAAAGGGTGTCTTTTTCTGATGTCATTCTCCTAGCATGTTTTATGTAGGAGAGTATCCATCATGCACCTCTGTGTGCAGACATGGGTGCATCTTTGAAGGATGAGGATGATGCCTGAGCAATTGCTACAGTTAAATTGGAGAATAAATGAATCATTCCAGAAAGAAGTAAGTGCTCCCTTCTCTAGTACAAGCAGTGTATCTCAAAAGTGCCTATGGAGGAATGCAATTCACTCGCTGGTCTGCCAAAATGTATAATTGATAGATATGCTCTTATATCTGAGCTTGGCAAAAGCTGTTAGAATACTATGCTTGACAAATTGTTTAGCTTCGTGTACTTAAAAACATAGTAAATTAAAGCAGGTGTTTCAAAACCTGTAAACTTTGGTAAACATAGAATTGAAGGAATTAATGAAATACAGTAATCTGAATGGAAAAATAAAGGAACCTACACTGGCTTCTCTTGACTTTCAAAAACTTTCAAAGAAAGGTGACATCCATACACCCACCACTAGCACTGATTCTTAGAGCAGGTAATCTATAAACTCATGCAAGCACAAAATTGCCAAGAGCTACCAGCAATACTCCCTTAAGTGCTGAACCCTTTCTTGCAGCTGCGGAAGATGTGGCACAGGAATCCAAAACTGATGCCTGTGTTGGAGTCATCCTTGCCCCCTTGTTTCCTGACTTTAATGTGATACTTACCAATAAGATGGGGCAAAATTTTGTGAAGTTTCTTCCATTCATGGTGGCATCTGTAGAACACCAGAGATTTGAGGTGTCTCAATTCTTGTCAGGAATTTTGAGGCTCATAGTCTTCCAGCTTGCTTTGCTAATAGTGTGCTATATAATTTCTTTCCATATTTGTAAGGTCTCTCCCCTTCAATGTTTAGATTTACATAGGCCCTTCTGTCAAAAAAAGAATTACTAAGACGTTTTGTGAGTCTTACCCACCTCTTAATAACCAAATCTAATCAACAGGCTGAGCAACAAATCACTTTCAAATTTTTAGCCCCTTATGTTCAGCCAGATAGGTATTAGCCAGCACACAGAAAACAGGGTATGGGTCATAAAAAGCACATAAGGGGTAGTTTAACTGAGACATGCCAATGATTCTTGTTCAGTGCACGAATATATTTTCCTTTTGCACAGAAGTACCTGCTTTGGCACCACCAAGCTGATATTAGGACACTGAAATGAATGTCCTCCTATGAAAATGTTTTGAATCTATTTTTAAAAACTGTATCACTGAAAATGGCAACTTATTCATCTAAAGTTCAAAAGTTCATGCATTTCAAATTTAGTTGGCTGATTTTGTATAAAAAATTTTAAAAAATACTGAATGACCTTTTGACTGTCAGGTATGAAGATCCTATGTTCAGCTGATTTTTGCCAGGTGTTATGTGTTGGGTTTTGGGTTTTTTTCTGCTTATTCAAAGAACCTCATATTCTCCCTTCTGTTGAAATGTTGGAGAGTTTTTGCTATTGATTTCAGTGGTGGCAGGACCAGACCTCTCATTATTGATGCTTTCTTCAGGCATTCAGAAAGAAAAATGTTTGAAATGCTCAGATTCTGTTGGAGATATGACCTTTCAAAAAGTTAGTCTCTATCATAAATATTAATCACAGTGCAGTGGTTGGTCTATAATGTTTAACAGATGGGATTTAATGGATGGAAGGAATCTGCTGTTATCAGTTATGAACAACCGATTGCTGTCCACATTAGAACATTTACTTTGGTTTATGGTAATTAGGTTTTAACACTCTGGTATCAGAGGTCCTGTGGTGTATTTACACTCAGTAGAATTCTGCCATTGCCGTGCAGGAGACCGGCCTGGCTGCTGCCAGCACATCAGTGCCTGTGTATTGGGTCCCTGCAGTGGGGACCTGATTTTTTCCTCTGCCTCTGCAGGCCACCTTCTTGGAAGGCCACCAACCTGCAAGTGTTGCCAGCAGCTTGGCGAAGGTCCTCATAACAGGCCCTGGGCCATGTGGTCTTGGAAACCCCTCATGCTCTGTTCAGTGAACAGCAGGCACCCAGGAAGCTTGATTCTCCATTCAGACAGAAGCCTGTTCCCCCTGCTGCAACCCAGCCAGGAACTGGGACAACTTCCCTCAAGGGTGCATGCTTCTACCAGCAGCCCTTGACAGACTGGGTTACACTTAATTCAGCTGTGCTAGAAGCAGTATGTCCTCATGCAGTAGAAGATATGATGTAGGAAGAAACTTAATTTATTCCAAGGTTTACATGCTGCTTTTCTACATTTTTTTTTAATCTCTACATGATATATTAAGAATAATTTAGCTTGAAGCCCAGACTTTACCCCCTATATCAGCAGGTATGGAAGTTGCATCCTCTCCATTGCTGTGTGAAACTCCTGAATGTATGAATGTGTTTGACTGTAAAAATCATTTCATGTGAGGTCAGGAAACCCCATGTGTAAGTTCAGTGTCCCAGTCTACTTCAACTGCTAGTCCAGTATGTTCAGCTATGTCTCTGTTCCCATCTTGGGCCAGCAGTTCACATCTGAGTAGGGATGAGTCGACGCTATCTGAAAAAAAATGGCGAATTCAGGAGTTTGCTTCAAAATATGCACTCTGGCAATCAGTCTACAAAGGATTATTCTTGACTTAAAATATGATTTCACATTGCCTTTGCTAAATAGTTAATTTCTTTTAGTTTCCTTTGTGGGTGTTTATGTGTATCTATACATATGTGTGTGTGTGTGTGGTGCATATCAGCAGACAGCTCTAGCTAAAGTGGTAACAGCCCTCTGTGCCAACAGTTTTAAGCAATTCATCAGCTTAACAGGGAGATTTTCAAGCCATAGAATGCTTTCAAAATCATCTCTCGTGATCCAAGTAACTATAGTTCCTCCTACTGGCTCCTGTGTTTTTAGGGAGGGATGGACCATTACCTAGAACAAAGCAGTCTTAGTATAAAGTACATAAGAGTAAAATGCTGTGCTACTTTAGTCTTAGATAAGCTATAAGAATCAAATTGGTTTAGATGCCCAAAATTAAGTTATGCAAACCTAACACTGTGGGTTTGGGAACCATTTAAAAGATATATTTTTATGTCATTAAGACAGTTCTTTCCACAGTGCCTAACACACTAACTGCAGTGTCACAGGCATGGCAATAGAGAGGCAAGCTGCAATGAGAAATCAGAATTGTTTAAATGCATGCCCTTGTTCTTTGAATTATGTTAACAAAAAGGAGAATTCAGTTTAATAACATGCTAGCTGTGTTTTTTCACACGAGCCAGGTTATACCTCTGGGACTCACATTCTTTGAAAAAGTAGCTGCACAGATGGTTTGCAGACTTTAAGTACTCGGCTACAACAAAAATCTCTGTGGTTTTTGTGGTTCTGTTCCTTCCCCAAATATTCTAACATCCTATGACGTATTTAGGTAATTGATGTTGCTTCCACCAGGGTGCAATACGCTTTCCCAAAAAAAGTGGTGAAAGCTTCAGATTTTGAATCATTTAAATCAAGGTAGGGGGAGTTCAGTCAAAAAACCTCAAACACTTACATAGTTACGTTGATGTTCAGTTGAAGTTCAGGTCTAGCATCCTCCTCCTGCTGCTAGATTCTGTGATTCTGCCACAATGAATTGCACTGCCATCAAAATGAATATAAGAAATTGTATGAGCATGAAACAGATAGGCCCTCTCTCCTCTGATGGAGAAATAACAAGACATTCAAATTTTGAATATTCCTCTCAAAAACACATTCCTTAGGATAAAGCTCCACTGAGTGCCTGCTACTGTTTTAAAAGCAGGAATAGTAATAATCTTGTTAATTTTAAAGTGAGAAATGGGTTTATGCAGCTTCAGAAAGGGTATCTGGGGGCAATGACTGTTAGTCAGTTTCCCTTGGGTATTACAGCTGCTGTACCTGGCTGTAGATGCCATCACTGCCCTTGTGTGGCTGGTGCCAGCAGTTCTGTACCTGGTTTCCATTTCATTGCTGCCTGTGACTTGTGTTCCTCTCTTTCACCCCTGAAGGCTAAGTTTTGAATACAGCTCTAGATGGGGTTTTAAGTCACACTTCGCATTCATGTGAAAGTAAGGAGCTGCTAATATACTGGGTGCTCATTACCTTCATTGACACCAGGCAGAAGGGCTGCAAGGAGGAGGATTCTTGTCTGGTACACATCAAATAGGCTTTGTCAAAGCCTTTGTCATGTTGAAGGTAGAGAGCACACAATAACAGAGTTTTTTGTGAGGAATGTCCCAGTGATATGTCAGTTTGCTACCAGATTAAAATGGCAGAAATTTAGTATTAAATTGAGTGTGGGAGAGAAAGTGATTTTCAATAAGTTATTGTTCAAATAAATAAAAAAATGACTCTTGAAAACATTCTGCAAAATACTTTACCAAACAGCTTTATATTTCTGCTTGAATATGAATAAACATACTACATTTTTTTACATTTTTTACATTTACAATAATTCATTTGAACCTTAGGATTCCCAGAGAAATATCTCAAATCTAGATAAGTTTTCTTCCTAAGTTTTATGAAGAGTAGAGGGATGTTTTCACACCATGCTGGACTTAAGATTAACCAGGTATAAGGAAGAAATATGTTGTCTGGGTCAATGAAGATCTGCAGTGTCAGGAAGTTATTGGAGAGATTACTTTCTTCTGGAAGCAATGTCCTGAGTTTTATGTTTCATAGGGTATATTTTTTTAAAATAGTTCTGACTCAGAAATTGGTATGGAAATCATACTGTGTGATCACAGAGGGAAAGTACATTATTATTGATGCAGATTTTCAATCTTGGACAGAATGGTGTCATGACTTACTTTTAAATACAAAAAATCTTGAGTATTTCTTCTGCTGTTCCCTACAGGTTACTTCAAGCTTTAGAGTTAGACATGTGATGCACAGCTTTCTAAGCTAAATGTGTGGCAGTTTTAAATTCTTCAGTTCATGTTAAATTTCTTTTTAAATTTTTGATCAAATAACCCAAAGGAAATCATAGTAAGGAATTTGCTTCCTGCTCTCTAGAGAAAATTATTTTCTAATTCAGGCAGTCATCATATTTAGATTTGGGTGTGCTGGAAAGGATATGGCATATGTGCATGGGTTGTTTGGCAAAGGCAGAAGCATAAAGCCGGAAAGTATTGGTAAGGGACAAGTAAAAAGCTTCTCAAAGAACTTCTGCAGCATCACTTGTCACAAAGGCAAATCCTCTCTGCTATTCCAGCTCTTGGGAAGGTGTGTCAGGCCCTTTAGTAGCTCGGTGCAAGGTGGGTGGGTGCTCACTGGACACTTGGCTGCTGCTAAATAATTATTCATGACTGGAGCAGAACCTCTACAGCCAGTTTCTGGCTCTGCTGACATTAGTGGGACTTTGCTGTGGACTTCAACAGAACCAGGGTTTCACCTCAGATCTCCAGAAATGAAAGGTTAATTCATTAACCCACTGCAACATTTAGCTCCCTGGGCTCGATACCTATTTCAATATACTTTAGTGAAAGTCTGTAAATATGACATTCAGAGGTAGTTCCCAAGAGAACTGTGTACATCAGAAGTGGTGCTAGTGTGAATAATGGATATCACAGGGATTTGTGAGACTGTCAAAGGGGAGATATGACTTACCCAGAGCTTCTGTTTGAGGCAGTACTCTAGGAATTGTAAGTTGACAGAGCCTTTAAGAATTTCCATATGCATAAATATAGGTTATCCAGACCCAATGGTGCCAGGCACTATACAAATACAGTCTTTCTTCACAGAACTTGCAATGTAGGCACATAAGATGTGTAAAATATTGGCTAATGAAGTCTTGTTATTCTTAGTTTACAAACTTGGAACCAGAGCCTAGAAAGGTTTAATGTTTTGCCCAGAAGCTCAAAGCATTTATGTGATAGAGCTATGGTTTGAATCCAGATTAGCAACTTCCTTGACCAATTCCTTAATGAAATAACTGCTTAATAAAGCATAATCAAAACTATCCTTTTTTAAAAACCTATGCTGACAGCAGAAGGAAAATGAACCTGAGAGTTCTTCCAATAGCATTGTAATTATCTCTTGAAAGAATTAATAGATCTGCAACTTGAAGTGATACACTTACTCTTATGCCTGCTTTTATAACTTCAGTTTTTGTTGGAAAAAAGTGATGTTTTTCCCATTAAACTGAAGTTGTAATACTCTCTATTTCATTGATTGGTTATCCCACAAATGCTAAAGTTCTCTAGAACACACAGTACTACGCTAATGCAGCAGGAATGTGTAAAGTCTTGTGTTCATTCAAGTGATGCACATCTAAGCCAGAAAAAATGAGGCTTCAGCTTGGACACCCGTTCAGTGAACTATTTTCACTAGAGTGTGTGTGTGTATTTCATATGGCAAATTTCACCTTCTTTGCACACCATAGGTAGCTCTTTTTCAGAGCTTGGGAAGCTCCAACACTTCAGGGACGGAACTTTTCTTTTTAAGATTGTTAAATCCTGGGATCTAGTTTCTAATCTCTCCAGTGTCCTGTTGTTTCCTTATTTTCCAAGGTGAAGAAAAAATAAGACATTATTAACTCTTCCACTGCCTTCTGTCAGTGTAAGTCATGGAAACAGGTCCAGACTTACTCAACTTGAATAGCTACTGTCAAGACGAGAAAACTATACTTTCCAGTGAAATTTTTTATCCATTAGTGTTTCAATAACATCAGAGGTTTTTAAAGAAGCTTTTGCAGCCAAGAGAATGTGGATCTATTTTTTAGATCATTGACTTTGCTTATTTAAACCTTTTTCTTTCCCCAAATAATATCAGTTCCAAGTTTCCTTCTTTTTTTTTTTTTTTTTTTTTTTGGTGAAAAAGACCATGCAAAGGAAAAATTTGAAAGATTTTTTTAAATAGGAAAAAGTTGACTATAAAATCATGAAAACCACCTGGGCCATTTTAAAAGTCTGAAACTGCTTTTTTCTATGTTCCATTAAACTCTCTAGATCTCAGGTTAACAAGTTTATGCAACAGAAGTCATTGACAATTGTTTGGCTCTGTAGCTAGAAAAATAACTAACCAATGAGAGCTGAGAGGCTGAACATTGTCTTACCTCTAACATCACAAAATTCAAAACAGCTGGCAAAAACAAGTTTACAAGAGGATCCAGTTTTGCAAACTTTTAGTATTTACCTTTAAAATCACTCCAGCAAAACTAATGACTTACAAGCAGAGAGAGCTACAGACTAATGGAAATGCTCAAGAAAACAATTTGAGTTTCATCAATAGTAGAACACCACCAGAAAACGTCTTTAGAGACTGTTGAAATTCAGAATAGAAATTCTGAGGTGTTTTAAGAAGTTCAAATTTTAGTGAGAAAATGAACTGCACCTTTGCAAAACTACTGAGAGATGTAAAAAGCTGTATTTAGGACATCTTCAGTGCAGCTGTTTGTGTGATACTAATATTTAAGGAAGAAATTTGGCTATCAAGTTTATACTGTTTTATAAATTTTAGTGATACACAGTTTACATTCACATTGTCAGAATTTTAGGATTACAAGTGCAAACACACACGTATGGAAATTATTCATGTAAAATTCAATTCAAATACAAAAGATCACTTCAATAGTTTGTGAAAGTGTCTCACACACCAAGCTTCCAACTTTCAGCTGTCACCTTCTTTGTTCACTAGACAATGACAAAAAAGGCACAGACATATATCAGGTGCAGTCCTGGCCTGAAAAATCAGGTCACTCTACAAATTATGTTCTCTTGCTCCAGAAACCTGATTGCTCTGTAGATAGCTATACCTGACTCCTGTGGGAAAATCAATTCTTACTACCCTTTAATCCTGCTCACTCTGCAAAGCCATGGCAGTGATTTGAAAGGGAGTTCAGACTTTCTGTATCATCCATGCAGTTTTCTTATTTCTATCTGTCCATGCCAGCCATGGGTGGCAATAACATTATAAAGGGGTTAACGATGGCCTTGCTCAGCCTTTGAAATACCGACTAGTAGCAGCAATAAAAAGGAACGACAAACATTCAGGGAAATCTGCAGAGCTGAGAGGGGAAAGGACATTTTCTACTGAGTAGGCAATGACTTAAACCTAGAAATAAACAAAGACTGTGCACTTGGATCCTGCAGCCCTGTTTTTACAGAGCTCTGCTTTGCAAGTTGCTTACAGTGAGAGAGGAAATATCTGGGAGCCCAATACCAGCCCAATACTCAGGCATCCACTGAGGTAACTTTTTGGTTATCTTCCCTGAATTGTACTTCTCTGCTGGAAAGGGAAACTCGATCTTTAAAGAGTGTCTTAACTTGGTTCTCTTGGTAAGGGCTGTGCAAATTCCTAGGTGCCTTACCAAGTACTTTCAGCTGCAGCTTCCTTCCAAATCCAGGAATGAAGTTGTAGTTGGTTGTTTCTCTTGCTATAATCTCAAGATACGAATTATGTTTAAAGGAAATCCTCAGGAGTGTTTAAGTGAAAATGTCCATAAGTGAATTTGGATAGGAATTTGAACTGTTTTGAGAAACCTGATGCAATGCTTTGTGAAATCCAGGTATATAATTCAGACTGAAACCTCTTTTTCAGAATCAGTGAATCACACCTCTGAAAACCTGACACTAGGCCAAAGTAGATGGAAGCTTTTTTAGGAAGCTTGTAGTTGCACAATGCGTAATAGTCTTTTGACTTACTGTCTTGGAACTTGTAACCATGTGTCTTGTTTTAGTGCAGAGTTGATATCTGACGATTAGTAAATCCAGGAGATATCAACACTGTTTGAAAACGAAGTTCACAGTGCATTTACTGCTCAACTGCCAAAAAAAAAAAAATTCAAGTGCATGGTTCTATTCTCTCAGATGAAAAGAAAATGGCTAGGGTTACTGGCTGGCTCTGTGCAGCATGTGCAGTACTGTAGTTTTACTGTGTGATAATCATTGCTTCAGAACCTGTTTTCAATTACTAGCAAGTTCCAAGTGCTGCTGACTCTGTCCCAGACATATAGTGTTTAGCATGATTTGGAGCATTGCATAACACAGAATAGAAGGTAAACCAAGCTCTCTGAAAAGACAATTTCCCAAGCACTATTAGTCTTCTAATCTGTGAGAAAATTCTCTTATTCTGAGAACTTAAGTGTTGAGATTGTGTCCAACTTGAAGTCATTAGCCTCTATTTTATTAATTTGGCCTCTGTGATGCTGATCTCTACCATTTGTTTTTCTTAATTTATGTGCATTAAAGCATTGCCCAGAGGCTTGAGACATGTAGAGAGTGCTTTCAGAAGGACAGAACATCAATGCCTATCACTGGATGAAATACTTAATAGGAGCAAGAGTTCATTCCTTGCCTTAAATGGGCAACTGAACTCTTCAAAGGATATGCCTATGGAAGCCAGTCTCCAAACAGCATAAATGAAAGGGGAGCTGGCTAAGGAGAAAGGAAGGTAATAATGACTGTGAGAAGTAATGAGAGAAGTAGCTGAGGAAGAAATGTAAAAATGTGGGGAGATATTACTTAGTGGTTATCAGAAGATATATTTTTTTTTTTTCTCCTAAATGACTGATGTGCAGATTGAGTGTCTGAGGCACAATTCAGTTATAAAGATTTCACTACTCTACTGTGAGTAACTCTCCATGCAGTTGCTCTAACCCTGACATCAAGATCATATGAATTACTAAAAGCTAAGCCGTGTTATCTTGCAATCATAGAATGTTGTGTGTTGGAGAGGACCTTAAAGACCATCCAGTTCCAACCCTGCTGCCGTGGACAGGGACATTCTCCATTAGACCAAGTTGTTCCAAGCTGCATCCAACCTGGCTTTGAGCACTTCCAGGGATGGGCAGTATTGATGTGGACAAAGAGTTTACAAGTAACTTGTTATTACAGGTCAGCTGCTGTTACCTGTTTCTTCACTGTAACAAAGACAAGCCAAGCCCTAAGGGGCAAATAGAGACAGAACCCATTGGTATGGATGTGAGAGAGTTTTCAGGGAAGGAATACTATTTTTGCATGTTCTCATCTTCCTACGTGTCTAATACTGCTGTTGGTTCCGATATTACAAATGTGAATGCTCCCTAGGCAAACAGATCTTATTCTGTGTTGTACTACAGGGGCTTTTTTGTTTGTGCAGCTAGGTTCCTACTTTTAATTAGTTCTTCCTCTGTAAGACCTGTGTGGGACTAGCGTGGAGGGGGCATTCTGGCTGGGATCATCTCACTGATCATGCCAGCATGTATGCTGGCAATGACTAAACAGTATATCTAAGAATGATATGGCTGGTATTGCTAACATAAATATTTCTACCTTTTCTTCAGGATAACTTTGCATTTTAGGAGTTCTCAACCTTTGACAAATTCTGGTAACAGCTATAAATCAACTTCATTTAATACCTAGTACTTCCCTAAGGCATTTTCTTTCAAAGGCTCTTAGTCTCCTTTCTGTACTTTTGGTAAATTTCCAGCTTTTATGTCCTTGCAATAAAATGGAAATAACACAGTTGGGTCTATATAAATGGCCATATAATAATAATATATCAACTGAAACTTTACTAGGAGAGGACCCTGTAAAATGTAGTTGTAACAGAGCTCACAGGCAGAATGTACCAGACAGAAGAAACAAGTAGAACGAGACCAAGAATATTCTTCATTTCAGATGTGAGTGTTGGCAACTGGACCCAGTCTACCTCTACATGAACCAACTGAAGCAGCTGAAAAATTATATACACACAGCCCTCATACTAAGCTAAAATCAGACGTTTAGTGTACTGCACAGCATCCCAGAGCAGGTTAGAGAGAATGCAGGGCGATTTAAATGGCAAGAGGGGACATGGGGATGCAACCACACTAAAATATTTGATGTTTCCTGGAAGAGTCAGAGGCTGGCTGTGGCAGGCAGTAAGCTGGTTACCAGGCATCCCAGTACTGGCACATGGCAACACAAGTCTCTGAGCCAGTAGGCTTGCCTTTATAATTGTAAGGAGAGTTCAAGTAAAACAAAGAAAATTCAGCACTCTCCCTTTTGGGGGGATTAGAGCTAGTTATTTCTGAACTAATAGCGTGCTAGACAAGTATGAACACACTGTATTTTATTCAGTTATTTCGAATTGACTCTTTGTCAGGAACTTATAAAACAAAAGTATACCCATAAAATTACCTTCAGGAAACACTGGTATTTTTTAACCATAAAAAAAAATTATCAGCTTTTTTTTAACTAAATTGTAGGGAAAAGCAGCCACTAAGAGGCTTTTTTCTAGCATCTGAAAAAGAAAAATATGACAGATGGTTTCCATTTGCAAAAGAAAAGTAGTAACCAAAAATGCCTTTGCTTAAAACCAAAATTAATATAGCCTACTTAATCTATATCTATATATAGTAATTCTTCAGCCTTGGAGTAAGAAAATGTTTTTTATAACAGTGGAGTAAATTACTTGATTAAATAGATTTTTTTTTTTTCCCCTGGTCTAAATTGGAATTTATAATCACTGTAAGACTTGTGCACTGAATAAGATGACTGTTTCTATGTAGCAGATTACATTTACCTGGTTAAGATGAATCATGGCCACTGAAGTATGGGGCAAAAAGTTTAGGGGTGGCTAGGGAGCTGGGTTTGTACACCCTGAAGAAAAGGAGGCTCAGAGGAGGCCTTATCTCTGAGGTCTCTTCCAACCTAAATCATTCCATGATTACTTATATCAAATTATGGTCTTAATCTCTGACTTCTCCTATACTTTTTTTTTTTTTTTTTTGGGGGGGGGAAGGCAACTGGCTCAGTTTTTTATCCTCCTCTGAAGCACAGCATAACTATGATCCTAAAGGAGTCTGTCTGAATCATGAATTCTGCCTAAATATTCCAGTTAAAAGAGATTTGACCAAGATTTGAGTTCTTATCCAATCTGAAAAAAATCCCCATTTTTGGAAGTTCATGTTTCAGGTTCATTTGCAGCCAAAATTAAGCATAGTTTATCCTGCTCTCTCCCTTGGAAACTGTTGTTGCAGTTCACCTTGAGCATCTTGGCTAGGCCAAATATGCAGCATTGTCAGTTATTCCTTCTGTGCAGTGAAACATTCATCATGGAAGGACAAAACACAAATGAATTTTGTATATATTCATACAAGTACATCATGATGATTTCCTATCAAAGTTGAAAGCCAACTGATTTCATCATTTCCAGATGCAGTGAATCAAGGACTACTACATCAGTATTTATGTAAGCAGAGCCTACAGACTTTGATTGTCAATTACTTTTTAAAAGCAGATTCTGAGATATCGCATTTAAAAGGGAAATCTGAAAAAAGAAACATTCAATTGGTATATGCATTCTTTTGGTCCTGTACATGGTAAGCCAAGAAATTTGAATAAAGCAGGTGCCCTTCTAACTCACCAGTCCATTAGTACTCATATTTTCATCTCATTTCACTTGGAGCTTGAGGTCAGGGATGTTTCTGTGGTTGCATTTTTAGATTTTCCTTTTTTTTCCTGTTACATTCAATCTTCACATGACTGGGCCCCTGGATTTTTGCTTGCTTGGTTTCCGTTTAGATTTTGTATGTTTCAGTAAAACTGCAAGGGTCTTGTTCATTAAAAATTATATATTATTCAAACAACATCTAAAAATTGCTGTTACCTTCAAAAGTGTGGAATGTGTTTGGATGTTTCCAGGTATGGTTTTCAGTTAATTTAACCACACTTACCTTACGTAAAAGTGAGAACCTATTCATCATTCAGAAAACATATCATTCTAGTAAGAATTGGATAAAAAGAACACTGAAGTACAAGACAGGCATATTTGATAAACTGTAAAGAGATACAACCCCTTTTTTTTTCTGCACAAACAGAAGAGCACAAACTGAAAACCTAGACTGGGAATAAACTGCACATAAGCAAATAGCAAGATTCATGAATTAATTTGCTTAGCAACTGAAATAAGATCTACTAAATTTATCTTACTTTCTTGTTAGCCTATACTAAAGAATAGTAGAAGAATGTTCAAACAATGCATCTCTAATTCTGTAAATGTTATATGTTGAAGAGGAGCTCCACTCTTTGAAGCAATCCCCACAAGCATGTCATGTAAAACTGATGTAGGTAAACTAATTCAGTCCTGTGAACATTTATATTCTTTCACATGATGTGAGTCAGAGATAATTGTACTAAAATAATCTTGTGCTGGTACAATTTCAATCAAGGTGGCATTGAGAATAATTAATTCCAGGATGAAAAAGATGTGAAAACCATTGGAACATTTAATAGCAAATGTGACTGATACTGCTTCCACCCTGTCAAGGCTTGGGAATAAGGCCTTATAGTAGTCCTTGTAAGGGCTCAAGGTTTTCTTCAGACTTGTTTACAGATTACCCACAACTTTTGTAGTTGCTTCAGCCTGACCTCTGATTTAAGCACCTGAAAGAATGCTGCCCAAACCAGTGAGATGCACGGAATCCACAAGGTCAGGGAGAACTCTTCACTCCTGTGGATGTCAGGGACCATATTATCATAGAATGGCCAGGGTTGGAAAGGACCTTAAAGATGTAGCTCCAACCCCCCTGACATGGACAGGGGCACTAGACCAGGCTGGTTAGAGCTTCATCCAAATTGGCCTTAAGCACTTCCAGGCTGTGAGAGACCCACAGCCGTCTATGGGCAACCTGTTCAGTGCCTCACTACCTGCACAGCTGAGAAATTTTTCCTAATATCTAAACTAAGCCTACTCTCTTTCATGTTCTGCACAGAGGTAGGTATCTCCATTGTGTGCAATATTTTGCAGCAATAGGTTGACAGTAGTAAATGGACTCCTTTAAATCCTTAATATTTGACTTATGAGATACCTCTTGAGTAAATTTTGTTTAAACCCCATATTTTTCATACTGAACATGACTAGTGTCAAAATTAGCTCAATTCACAGACAGAGAAAGATTTATTGGCAGTGTATCTGTCCTCATTGTAATTTCTAGTGCAAAATCTTCATGTCTTTAGCTCATACTCTTAAAATATTTAAATTTTGCATGAAAAATTCTGAGGCAAGGCTAGGTCATCTCTATTTGTGCTTAAGAATTTAGCAATCTCTAAACACTGGGTGATACTGATGTAGTTTAGTCTGTTTTGATGTCAGCACATTTAAAACGGTGTTGAAAAACCAGAGAGGGCAAAAAGGACAGAAATTAATTAGGGACAATGGGAGAGAATGTGCTGTGGTGAGGGAATTAAGGAACTCTAATTTATAGAAAGAAACACAGATCATTTGATTACAATGTGAATTGTCTTTATGTGGAGAAGAGGGCTGGAAAGTAAAAAGGTTTTTCAATCTAGTACAGAAGCATGAAATTATATCCTAGTTAAAAATAAACTAAAATGGTTTGAGAGAGAATGACCAGGTAGGAGGGGAAACCTTGGCAGCAACAAAGGTATAAATTCTCCATCTCTTACTTTATATTTAAGAAGAAATTCATTTCCAGAACAAATCCTGTACTCAAAAAGTAACTTCTGGATTGAATGTAGGCACACTTCAGTTGCTTTTATTGCTTTTCTAGGAAAGTGTAAAAGACTGATATTTTCTAGATCATTAAAATTTCGTGGGCTTATGGCAGTTTTTGGTGTTTGGAGGTTTTAGGTGTTTTTATTTTGCTTTGGTTTTTTTGGTTTTTTTTTTTTATTCATAGAATAAAGCTAAAACCATGGGATGCCTTATATGCATACTGGGTTTTTAGGTACCTCTAGTAGACTTTATTAATATCTCAGACTGCTTAATAATCTTACATAATCTTTGAGGTTCTCCAAACTGCAAACTGCTTAAGTAAGCTTAAGTTTTGTATCTCTGTGTTGGTTACAGGTCCTACTTTTTAGAGTTAACATATAGTAAGCATTACCTTTTTCCGTCCCATATTTCTTGCAGAAAGAGATATTTAGGTGAAAAACTAAACCTCACCCTGTTGTTCATCTTTTACCCCAAACCTTAATAGATTTTTTTTTTTTTTTGTCCTGAAATTTGCCTAAAGATTGCCCAGTCTCTAACACTGTTCTTCCAGTTTGCCTAAAAGGCAAATGTAGATTATGTGCACAGCTAGCCTGAACTGGTGCTCAAACTGAGCTTTTTGGCTGCTTCATGGAAAACTCCATTCCTCCCTGGAGGTGCTTTTTCTTACCCTTCACTCATTCAGCATGTTATATGAACAGAGAAATCAGTGTGTATCTGTGGGTCTTGGCAGAGCCTTTTCTAGTGAGAGTGCCCAAAGCAGCACAGTGGCTCCTAACAATAGTTGTGATAAGCCCTATCCTCACACACAAGGACACAAGCCAGTACACTGGTACCAGAATTACATTATGACCCTGATGCTGCTGAACTGTTTGGGTAACAGGAGAGTTGGCCTTGACTGTGTCATGCAGAGGAGAGTGGTTGTAGGCTTGTGGGTGTGTTTCTCCATAATCAGTTCTCCCCTTTTGATGGGAAGAATTTCTCTGGCAGGCTCATTTTGTAGCTGAAGCTTCAGCGCAATGCAATGTTGCGAGAACGAACCTGGCTTATTTTATTCAGAAAATAAGATAGAGCATAATTTTCTGGTCTTGAGGGGTTTGTAGGTCATTCAACAGGACTAACACAACGAAACAGGAACTGCAGGATGGGCTTTGGGGGTCTAACAGAGCTCTCAATCTCTCTTTTTTTTAATCCCCCTTTTACCCTGGCACTTTGAGATCTACTACCACAGTACAGTCCCCCCTCTGAACAAAATGACCGGTATGAGCATGCCCTTTTCTTTTCCCTTTTTTGGGCATTTTGTTGGGGTATAGGACAGGAAAGTTGTAGCATGTCCCGACTCTGTAACTTGTGTGTTTTGCTAGAGCAAATGGCCAAGCAGAGCTTGAGAGCAGGCTAGGAGTCCGGGCAGGATTTAAACAGGAAAATGGGAGGTTAATGACTGAGAAAGAGGCAGAGCAGGGAGACTGGGCTGCATCAGGCTATGCATTTAGTGCAGAACTGGTAATAGTATTTGTCATTAATAATTATGTCCTTTTAGCTCAGTAAAAATTATATCAAGATCAGACACAAAAAAAACCCCAAAACAGACAACAAAGTAAGACTCAGCAGAGATGCTCTGCTAAATAAGGATTTGCTTCCAGCTATTCACTCCTGCTAAAACTGGCTATGCAGTTCCTGTAAAGGATCTATAGGTGCAGCATGAAGCATGTGTGAAGATAGGGCTAGGCTGAGAAACATGTCATTATGGCCATGGACAAAACACAGGTGTACCATATGCTGGCTGGCTTTTAGATGTTTTGATGGCTTGTGCCACCAGAAGCCCAGGTTTTCTTCTACTTTTGGCCAAATTACTCTTCCTTTGAAGTAGAAGTGGTATTGACAGGGCTGTGTTTCAGTAAATAGTCTATACATCTGTACTTAGATTTTGGGGAAGTCTAGAGAACTGTAATTAATTCTTTTGCACATTCACTTTCTTAACCCTGAAGAGTCAATAGATAAAATCGTTTTATAGCATTTTTTCCTGAAAAGCTACTACTACTACTTGTTTTATAGCATATACTGTGAGAAGCAATACCTTTTTAAATGTAAAATTTGTGAAATGTGCAGTTATTGCAGCAATATTTTTATATAAATGCCAAAATACATGTTTCTTAAATTTGTTTTTCTCAGATTTTTTTAATCAGAAACTTTTCAGATCAAAATTTACATAGAATTAGTTACCTGCAAAAATGGCACATGCCTTGTAATTGATAATTTATGAGACTGCTATATACTTAACAAGGATCTTAAGGATTAAAATTTTGTTCCCACACAGAAGTTTCATGAAGAAAAAGAACTTCTGATGGTGGAAAGCGCACTACCAACAAGGATATGGAAAAGCATGCACATTTTTCAATTCTGTTTAAATGCTTAGATATCCCTAACCTCTCCAAAATACCTTAAAAATGCTCTCGGTATTGCAATAACCACAGACTGCTGAACAACATTATTGATTAGTTTTAAGAAATCGCTGTATAGCATAATATCAGTTGACAGTTACTTGGAAAAAAATGAAGCATAGAAATATATCCAGTCACACCAGAGTGCAAGGTTTAATTCCATTAGCCACAACTGAGAGCATATTGGGACAGAGTCTGTACTGCCACGCAGCTACAGGACTCGTCTTCATCGGCACTGGGGACTGGAGGCAGAAGGGGAGAGAGAGAGAGGGTGTGGGAATTATAATGCCTCATCTGCTCAGGTCATTCAGTGCCTTGCAAGTTTAATCAGGCTTTCTTCATCCTCCATTACACTCATTAGGTCCTGTTAGGTTAGTGCTCAATGTTGATCTGTATCTTGGTCAAGACAATTGTTGCTGATTAACTGTAATTACCAGTAATGGTCCCAACCTGCTTTCAAGCAGACTGTTGCTGTCATCTTGTCCAGGCCCCTGCTCTGTGATGAGCAGTCCAAATCTGCTAACTGTTTGCTCGCTTGCTGTTTGAACCAACAAGTTGCTTCTTGTGTGGGCTCTTCCCCCCACCCCTGTACCTGCCATCTGTAAACATCCCAACTCCGACTGAGCTATGCAAAAATGTGTAGGTAAGGAAAACAGGAATGACTGGTATGGGAAGGGTGAAACAGCAGAAGCAAAGAATTAAAAATGAAATACAAAATAGGACAACTGAGGACTTAAAAGGCTATAAAGCTCAATAATTACAAAGAAATCAAGTATTTTGTGCTTTGCAGTCCAGAATAATAAATTACAAACTAGGGCCCAATCTCAAGGTGTGTCCTTGTGTGAATAATCTTCATTTGAGTCTGCTCTCCTATGTATTTTCATCAGATTATTTTTGGAATAGCTGTCATTAGGATCAGAGGGTCAGATCTTCTGTATTGCAGATATTGCTTAAGGCAATTTTAAGTTGTGGATGGTTTTCTGGTTAGCCTTGTGAAAGCCTCTATATGTTTACACTTCAGAAAGATGATAAATAATCATGAGTTAAGTCAGAATTTATAGATAATTGTGGTGCAAATGCCAAGGTCATGTAAATGTTTATGTTCCCGATTCATAGTTACAAATAATGCCTACTAAATTTCCAACAGACTGTAAGTGCAAATAATCTGGGGAATGAAAGTGAACCCTAGTTATTTATGCCTCTTTTCTGCAGGCATCAAAAGAATCATTAACTTAAAAAAGACAACAGAAAGCATTACCACAGTTTGGGCATAAGGACTGTGTGTGATGCTACTCTGGGCAGTCAGCATAATGGGCACACTTTCAAAACTCTGAGCATGTATCCATGCTCAAAAAGCCCAGATTTCCAGTGTGCACCTAATAGAGTGTTTGGGAGGCAAATTCAGTAATTATACCTAGAGGGCAGAGTCCCACAGATACTCCCTGGGGCAAAAACTCTCTTGTGTGTTTGTGGACAATCCTGTAATTACACTTCTGGTAGCAGTTCTCACGATGAGATGAGCGGTGTGGATGGCGGAAGCGTGAGCTCCCCCAGCCCGAGGTGTAACAAACTACTGTGGTCACATAACTCCCAGGCAGAATCTGGCTCCTGCCTGGCCAGCCTGCAGTGGGAATGCACAGCATGTGTTCACTGGTGTGTACCTGGCAGATCTGACACAGCCAAGAACCAGGGAGTCTGATAGAGACTGTAGCAACTCCTTTTGTGTGTACTTCCAAATTATGCTCCAGACTGTGGCCTTAGTGTGATATTCAAAAGAATAAGGCAAGAAATTTGTGAGGAGGGAGGATACAGGGAAGAAGTCCCAATGTTTATGTATTTACTCAACATGTATCTCAAAAATTCCCCTTGACAATAAAAGAAAGCCGTAAATGTTGCAAAGTTAAAGTCTTAAATATTGCATCTGTTTGTCCAGCATTAATTACATAAGAAGTGGATCTCACTCAAAGCACTGAATAAAGCAAGGAAAATTAATATTCTCAAGTAATGAAAGACTATATAGTAGTTGGGGTTTTTATAAATATGTATTTTTTATATATATATATATGTATTTTCTAACATTCAGCATTTACGATGCTACATTTAAAGAAAATAAAAATAAATTCATTCTCCTGCTTTAGCAGGTCTTACTATGGCTACAATTTTATTGAAGTTTCTAAGCCACCCAATGTTATTGATACCAGAATGCATTCAGAAGAATTGCCATTTTTAAAGACGACTGTGTGCCTACCATTGCATGTTTCTTCTTTATGTGGTAAGATGTTATGGCAGTCAATGCTGCTTTACAGCTGCTTTATGTCTCTGCAAGAGATTGGTATCTTTCAATGCAGCAAAATACAAAACCAAGTTTGTTTTAAATAAATATCTGCAAAATATTATTTTTCTCTAGTACATACAGTGGCTGTAAAAGGGATTTGACAAACTGGAATAGCACCCATTATCTGCTCAGTCCTGAGATGAGCTAGACAGCTATTTTCCACAAAGTTTTCCTTGAAACACATGCATCTCAAATTTCATCATAAAAGAATCTTTTATATCACAGTAAAGCACCTTCAATGTATAATACACATGAGGCTTATCTACATTTATGTACTCTAGTCATACTTGTATAAACAAATACACGCTGCATAAATGTGTGTGCTCCACTTCTGGGAGTATTTATGGTCCTAATGCATATATACTTTCAGAATCTGCACATTTATATACCTAAATATTTGTGCGTGACATGTATGTGTTTTACAGATGCAGACATAAAACACACTATACACTCTGCGTAGTTTAATTTTTCTGTGAGGTGTTTTAGTTCCTCATTGGAGTATTTGGGCTGTAAAATTAAGTCAATTTCTATGCAAGAAGTAATAAAATTTTAGCATAAATAAATTTAATGGACACAATATATAGTAAATATAATCACATTGTGACTGCCAAATTGCATTTCACTGAGATTGGCAAATTATTTTTTAAACACCAGCAATAGCTTTAAAGAGGATTTTTATTTATACATTTTCTGTATATATGTTGGTGTGTATATATATATAAAGGTATGTGTATATATATAGAGAGAGAGATGTTAGAGAGATTACTTTTTTTTTTTTCTAATCCCAAAATCACTAACTCTTTTTGCAGTTTTTGGAAGGAAATGGAGCCTACTGGCCAGGAAATCACATCCCAGAAAAATCACGTTCTTGTGACAATTTATCATGGAAAAAGCCATGTCTTTCAATTGAGATGTAAAGCTGTGGTCTTGCAGTTTGTGGTCAATGAAGATGCTTGGGGATTTTTTTGCTATCTCTTGCAAGAAAAGCATTATTAGCCCCTGAAGTCTTGGTTGCATTCCAATTTTAATAACTATATTTTGCCTACATGATTCCCACTGTAGCTTCAGGTGGATTGTGGAATTTTCTTCACTTCCTGTCATAAACTATTCTGTGGTGTTGCTGTGTGCTGTGTAACAGCTGCTGTGCTCCTCTGCTACTGTTCAGTGCTTCTCCCCAAACTTCTGACCCTCTTTATTTAATCTTACATCATCTTTTGCTGAGTTTATACCAGTTTTTCAAACAGCACATATTACAAACCATTGCCAAATGTGGGTCGATAAAAAAGCTTAATGTACCATTTTCCAATTGCATCTTTTAGATCTGCTTGACACTCTACGCATGGTCTATTAAGGACTTAAAAAAAACCCAATAGAAGCAAATACAGATTTTGGGGGCCCCCACCTGCTCGGGGAGTCTCATCCATTAGTGAAAAATGGGGATTAAACAGCAGTTAAATGCACTGTAGACAGGCTGAACCCATGTAGAGTCATTAGGACTCTTCTTGAACATGGAGCACGTAACTCTCTTGCAAAAGAAGCTGAGGGAGCAGAGCAAAAAGAGGGTTAGTTGATTTTAATTTTTTCTCCCCCTCCCCCATCACCACCCACCCAACAAAATAATATTTTTACTGGAATTCTGGTCAAAAGATATTTAGGATTTTTGCTCTTTTCTGTTCTAGTTTTAGGGATTGTGTTGGGGGAAAAAAGATGTTTATTATTTACACTTTTTCTCCAATAATTTATTTCTTGATTAACTTGAGGGTTTTGTACATTTTTGCTGTTTGTTCTATCTGAACTTCTTAATTCATACATGTTCTTGTTTTTATTTAATAGCCAGAGCAGTGTCTTTTTCTGTTCAGGATTGATTGACAGTGGAATATTCTGGCTAAGAGCTAGAGTCAAACCACAGACCGAGACACTGTACAGACTGTACATCCTCGGAGTCTGCCAGCAGACCATTCCTTGCAAAATATTACCAAGTCTAACTATGAATTCTGGAGTAACACTTTCTTGGCTATTTGTAAAGACAATGTGGAGTATAGTTAGTAAGTTTACATTTCTTGCCAGGAAAGCATAATCCAATGCTTGCGTTGATACATGAAAAACCTTTGCCATGATTATTTGTCGTCAGCTATTGTGCATGTAGGAACTGTGTGCTTTCATTCATCAGCATACTCTGTGCTTCTACATCCTCTGGGTCTTGCTGTTCCCAGTTTGATGAAACAGGGAAATCGCAGCACCTTCCAGCAGTGCATTCCTCACTGTGGCAGTGAGTGGGTGCTGCTTCCTAGGTGGATTCCCTCTTGCTTGTTCTTCCTTCTATAACAGCACCTGCGTGAGTTGTACCTGCACAAGACAGGATTCTAGTGATTGTCCCCTGGATAGGCAATACTCTGAAGCAAAAGCATAAAAATTAGTGGGTTCTCCCTGCAGCTGTTTTTGCAGGGGGTGGTGTGTTGGGAGAGCTGCAGCAGGGAAACGGGCTTGATTGGTACTCAGGCCAGGCCCCTGCCGTGCCTCTGGAAGGACAGGGTGGCAGCAGCTGATCAGGCACCCCTTGTTGCACAGTAGATCACAAATTGTAGGGCTTGCCTGTTTGTTTGCAAGACAATTTTATATAAAGGTTATGTCACATGAATTACCTTCCTACCTTTTTAAAGCAGAGCAGAGATAGAAAACTGTGGACTGGTAACTGTTTGTGCTAGTTGTGTTGCTTTATGTCATAAAAAATCTGCAAAATTAACTAGACCAAACTATACACAAACTGCGTACAAACTTGAATTACTTGGTAAGAACTCTCTTTATTATTATCATTATGATCATCCCTAAATAAATACTATTGAGACTGGCTTTTAGCCATCATTTTGAAGGACTTCATTACTGCTGTTTGATACTGCAAAAAAGTTGCAAGAAAATAATTTGTCATGTAAAGAAAAAAATAATTGTTTTGCAGAAAACAAGATATCAGTGAAAAAAACATATTGCCCCACTCCTTTGCACCCAACCCTACAGCTCCTGAGGTCGGTGGAGAAAATCCCATCCTCTTCCCTGGCAGTAGATGATACTTAAATATTTATCTCTGTCTGAAATGGTGGACTTCACCTTATTTCTGTCAGTTTTGCTGTGGTGGTTTTGTCTCCGCGTCTCACCGTGGTCGGGGGGGTGTAATTTTTTATATTAATCCTGTTAGTACCCTGCGCACCGCGGTGTAGCAGAGCTGCGGGCGGTGCGGCAGCCGCGCAGGCCGGCGCTGGTGTCCGCAGCCGGGCGCTGAGCCCAGGGCTGTGCCCGCTCCCCGTGCCCGCCGCCCGGCATTCCGCAAGCGGCTGCTGCCATCTCGTGCCCGGGCCGGGAATGCGCCGGGCCGGCGGCAGCGAATCGCCGCCGAGCCCCGGCCGAGCGCGGTGTCTGGGCAGCGGCCGCTGCTCCCCCGGCGCGTCTCCCCAGGGCCTCGCGGCCGGGAAAGCGGCGCCGCGCCCGGGGCCCCTCACGGGCAGCGAGGTGCGGGCGGGGAGTGCTCGCTCCCCGCTCCCGGGGCTTCGGGAGCGCGCCCGGCAAAGGGCAAAGGCTCTCCCTTCGTGCGGGGTTCTGTTAATCCGGCTTTGTTTTGGTAGCGTGGCCTTGGTTTATTTGTGCGTTGGATCGTCACGTTGTAAGATGCTTTTAGTTTTAAGAAGCTTTTCGTCGTGTGGTACCAGTCTGACACTGGGGTATTTTTAATAACAAAACCGGCTTTAAAAGCGTGGCACAAGTAGATGTCTTGTAATTTGCTTTTTAGTGCAGAGAAGTGGGGGGTTGGTTTTAATTTGATTTAGAAATTTTGCTGCCGTTTTCCCAAGCTAAATGCTGAATCAGGATGGTCCCAGCAATGACAACCATAAACCTAGCATAACCAAACAAAACAAAGGGAGTTGTTTTCCCCTTAGTCAGAGCAAATGACATACACAAAGGTAACTGAGACCTGAAGAACTTCAGCATTAGTTATGTGTACATATAGGCCCTCAGAATGTGATTCCTAAGAAATAAGTGTATTGTGCTAGTTCTTACACATATGTAGTTGATATCGCACTATCTGTTGATGAAGCTGCAAACACGTTTAACATGAAAGTGCTGCATCTTTATCTTTGCACCGACACTTTTGCCTGGCTAAGTGCCTCTGGTTGCCGTGGACAAGTTCTAAAACAACAAGAAAAGAATTTTCTCAGATCTGTGCAGTAGCAATCGTCTCTAATATCCTGCTCTCCTGGATCTCCAATGAGAAGAGAGAGAACAGTTTTACACTTGATATTTAAAGCAAAAAAAACCATTCTTCCCATCGTAAACGCTGAAGTACATTTTCTCCCTGCTATACAGTTGGATTTTGAATCTGGGAAATGTGTGACACTTTGAATAATTCGTAGCGTGGCTTTTTGAGGGTTGAGAAGCCAGTTGTAGGAGGCTCTTTTTAAGTATTCTTCTTTAAGTTTAAAATCTAGTGTGGGATGTTTTTGTGAAATTTCAGGAACAATACTCTGATCTTATTTTGATCTCTGTTCTCTCCTTTTCAGCTCAAATACTGGGGAGCTGATAAGCAAAAAAATCCAGTGGAAGGTCAAAGAAGATGATTTTGGAGAAGAGGCATCACCTGCGCTAAGTGAGGAGCAATGTTGGGGGAAGGATGAAGTGAGTCAGCATGACACAGATGCGTCCACTTGGAAACCACAGCAAGATCTTCCCACTGTACTGTGTGAGCCTCTTTAAAGGAAAATCCAGACAGGGTCTGTTTCTCTATAAATCTTTCCCTCCTTTCCATTACTAGTTGGGTATTGTTGGCGTTAAGCCACCTGATTTTACTATGATTTATTAGCTGCTATGCATTATATATGAGATTCAGGTTTACTGAAGAGTTACCCTTATGGTCAATGTTGCATACAAATCAGCTACTGTTAGAGAGGTTTATTGCATCCTTCTATGCAGCTAGGAGTTTTGTTAGGCAGTGTTAGAATCTGTGATTTGTAGAACAATACGTTAAAAAAATCCTCATCTGTATTTCATGTGGTGTATGTATTACACAGAGTTTATCATATAGTGCTGTTTGGATTATGATCATTCTGTAAAACCTGAGTACTTGGGAGTGGGAAGATGGGATGGGACAGGCTGACATTTCACAAAATTCCTAATTAGCACATAAAGTTACATAAATTGATGTTTTTTACTGAAGGAGAAAATGTTCTATTGTGTGGAAATATGACTTGCAGAAGTATCTGTGATTTACATCTTAATATGGCACATTTGGGAGACGCTGCTGCCTGAAGAAGTTGCTCTGTTATGAATAGCTCACTGCAGTTCTTTCTCACATGACTTGGTGGAAGCTCTGCAGAAGAGTTTGGCCTTTGGTCATACCCTTGTTGGTGATTATTCCAAGGATGACCAGTGTCTCTGTTTCAACACCAAGTATTGCTTTATGGCATCTTTGTTTTCTCATTTTCTGCATGCAGATTAGATGTGATCTAAGGATGAGGAAGTAAATCTAGAGGGGTGGGGGGGGAGAGAGAAGTATAAAAAGGTTGATTTTAAACTCACCATAAAATAATTTAAAAATATGAGCAATATTTTTCATAAATAAAATAAAAATTTTTCAATAGCTTGGGAATATAGTGCAAAGGGTTTGGGGGAAGGGCAGGAAGAAGAAAGAGCTCATGCCTTTTTTAATTAAATAGTACAGCAAGTTGCAGAGGCAGAAATTACCATAGGGATGTCAAAAGGATGCTTTTGGATAAAAAAAAGGACGCTGTCAGGATAAAAGAATACAGAGTTTCACCATGCCTGAAATTCTGCTGTTATATTCAAACCATAAGCAGTGCAATCTTTTTCAGACTGGTAAGTGTTATGAAGTGTTAGTGAAGAAAGGGATTATTGTTAGGTAAAAGCGTTATGTAGTAAACCAGAGTTAAGCAAATATTTCTAATATTTCCTTCTGATGGATACTCCCAACAAACTACAGAAATATTTAGAGACATTATATTTTTATGTAAGTTTTCCTTATACTACACTCTGTTATTTTAAATTTATTTAGTAGGAGAAAAAATTGAAAGAATTAGTGACTCAAATTAATTTTTGACCAAATTATGTTGCAAAGGTAGACACTGTTCCTAGAATGTAGCTTATAAAGAGCCATGTTATGAGAATATGAAAGACAGGAAAAAGATTCTTACTTCTCAGGATATGAATCTGGTGTCATTTCATGTGTTCCAGATACAAATAGCCTGAAAGCTTCAGGCAACATATAACTGACTCTCCTAACACTATTTACTTATGGTTATACTGTTTCGTTTTGTTTTTCCAAAAGAATGAAACAGTCTGTTGGAAGAGAAAACTTTGCGTGGGCTCTGCAGTAATGATATCCCATTAAAGATATTTAACCAAGCAGAGATTACCGTGGAAAGATTTCAGATTACTTTTTTAGATTTCTTTTGAGGTTTTTCATTTAAGGGATTTTATAAACAATACAAGCTTCTGCATTTGAAGTATATTTGAACATATAAACGCTGTCTTCAAAAGCCTGTCTTATTTTTTATATAGAGATGAAGTGGAAGATATATTTTAAAAAACCCAAACAACAAACCAGATTATTTGAGTTTGTCTAAATGCAGCGCTAATGTTGAAATACATTTTGTTCCTCTTTCATTGACACTTGGAACTGGTCCAAAGTCCTCTAGCCTTGGTGAAGCAGACACTGTTCTACAGACAAAAACCTAATTAAACTGAGTGCTACCTGTGGCAAGGACATTTAGGAATTCACAGAGTTCAAGCAAACAAAACAAAGCATTGGTTTTCAGCTTTCAGATCTGGTCTTGATAACATGCTGCACAGGTTTTTTCCTGCTGTTTTTTTGGAAGGATTTTTTTGAGAACTGTGGTCTTACAAGAAGGCAAAAATGAGGCAATCTTTAATAGCAGCAAATATTCTCATTGCGTGTCATTGTTTCTGTTTCTTTTCCGTGTGTTCTTTAAAGTAATACTCCCATACAGGAAAGTTGGTGCAGAGGAACCAGATAAATAAAAGTGAAACATTTAACAGATGACTAGAACTATGTTATTAGCTACTGAAATGATATGTCTTGATGAAATCATAGCACTGAGGCAATGTTTTGACTGACTTTTTCAGCTTCCTGTGTGAGTGACACACCAAAAATTTCATGGCTTCTTACACTGGCATTTCAAACACTCCTTGTCAAAGTTAGTGGAAACATAGCATTCTCTTATGCCCTTGCCATCTGAATATAAAAGGCAAGGCAACTCACCAGTTCATCTCTAAACTGCTTGCAGTCCTCATCCACTCATTTGTATGTTTTCCTACTTTATCGGTGCCAAAGAGTAAAAGGTGATCCCTACAGAAATACAGCGAAAAGAACATTTTGAGGACAGCTCTAACATGATAAGAAACCTCCTACCTGTGCTGGGAGGGTTGAAATAGATATCTGTGTTTCTTGAATGCATTATACAGTTATTAGTGTGTTATTGACTGAACAGGACAAAAAAGGAATGAATGGGTAAACATTGTGATATTGATATGTATCTGATTATACTCATACTGAGTATAAAATTTTCAGCTCAGAACATAATTGTGAAGTGTTCCAAGATAATCTAAAGACATGGTGCTTTTTTAAGGCAAAGATATTGGCACCTGATATGGTGATCTTGTGCCATGTTGTCATGAGAGAGGTTACTACGTAGCAACAATTCAATATCATCCTTTGGACTTTTCTGATAGACCACTTAACTATCTCAGCTTTTCCAGTGATCATCTCATTTATCTAGGATTATTGCAGTGAATTTACTGTTTGGTTTTCTTCCAGAACTGAAATGTCAAGTCCGGTGTCATGTATGCAGTAGCTTTGTGCTGTGAGAGCTCAACAGATCCACCAAAAGCTGCTAGTAGTTGATCTTTGGATAGAGCTAGAAATAAATAAATCCTCTTTAGCAGATCAATATTCATCCCATTTAATGCTTGATGCGAAACTTGTGGATTTGAAGTAGTAATGCTGATGTACAGCTAATCGTTGAAATGGGCATTAGGGCTTTTATAGCATGGCAACGTATTGTCAGACAGGAAGGAGGAAAGTGTTGAGTGCATCCTAAGGCAGGCAAAAAACTCTGTAACAATATTTAATTTAATGCACATTCATAATCCACACAATGTTCTACACTGCAATGATTTGCTAGGTTGCAGACGGAATACTGTACATCCAGTGTTTATTCCAGGAGTTTACTTAGTAAAGCAGATGATTCCCCCTTCAGTGGATCTTTCAGAGTCTAAATATAATCACCCAGTCATATTTCAAGACATAATTTTCCTCTTTAGTACTCGCCACTCAACTAGTGGCTTATCTATCTATCTATATAAGTACATGGAATGTGTGCTTTCCATGGCACAGAATATATAAGTATTGAAGTATCTAGTAATGAACTTGTGTATACATTTGTGTAGGTGTGTATTACTTGCTTATTAGGTTTCTATCTAGAATTTGTATTGTACATATTCCGGAGAAACAGAAGGAGAATTTCCAGAGAAAGGATAAAACATCAGTAAAAAAAATTCTGGGACAGTTTAAGAGCATATTTGAAAAGGTTTTGTGGGTTGGCATCTTTTTTTTCCTTTTTTTTTTTTTTTAAGATGTGGTTTAAGGAGTTTTTTTCTTCCCCTTTAGTCTGCCTTAGTAATTAAATACTTGAGGCCATTATCTTCTTTCTTGAAATGAATAAATAAAAGCCTTGTTAAGTGAATAATTGTACTAAACCAGATATTGGCAAACATAAAGAAATTTAAGGCTTGAATTTTCTTCTGTGCCAAAAATATGCTCTGATCTTTATTGTCATATGTGTCATTGTAAATAGCTTTCTTATATTTTGCCACAGTGAGCTCTGGCATTCAATTTCAGCTGAAAAGTTTCCAGATGCTGTGCTGGCCAGTATATACCTTGGTGGATCATTCCTTTAAGATGATGCAAGCAAAATGAGCCTCCTTGGCAGATCTCAGCCCTTTGGCAATTGTAGGAAATAGCCCGTTCCTTTTTCATCAGAGAGAAAAACTTCTGCAGCATTAAGAAGTCTCATTATCTTTAAAGGTGAAGCAAAAAATGGCACTGTTTTGTTCTTTATACCATTTGTACCAGAGACTCTGGTATAGAACACACGTTTATGGCTATTATGTAAAATGGCATAATATGTGTGTATCACAATTCTTTGCCACTATTTATTTACTGTTTTGCTAAGGAGTACTTTAATCTTAAACCTCCAAGAGACATACAGAGCAATACGTGGTGATGCAATGTGTAGTGAACTTCTACCCCTCTGAAGGCAGCTGTAGGGACAGTAGGGCTGTTATCTTCCTTTATAATAGCAAATCTATATTCCTTTTAATAAGTCTTTCCTGGGTCCGAGTTTTTGCAAAATAACTATGTGGGAGACAGTGGGGAGGATTAAATTTATCTACAGAACAATAAATCACTGGGAAGGAAAGAAATGTCTAGTTATATTTCATACCATGGGAGGGAGATGGTTTGGAGGGGCATAGGTAGTGACAGAGTGGGAACTTTCTGGGTTACTCTACGTCTTTCAGTGAAGGTTAAATAGTCTGGTTAAGCACTCTTCTAATCCTGCTTCCGTGCCCATGATGAAAAGTGCTGTGGACAATAGGTGTTTCCTGTGTTTTGAGGAAGGAATGCTGATACGATTTTCTCATATTCACCAGCCTGTTTTTTTCTGCTGCGTTCTTGCATTACCTGCAGTGCTAATGCTTGTTCTTTGTTATTAAGAATATGTGATCAAAATAAAAGCCATTCTATCCATAAACACTTCTGTAAGCTTAAAAATCTTCAGAACATAGCAAGAATAATTGTTTTTCCTTCCTATCATGAAAAACAAAAAAAGGTCAGGAAAAGGTAAGTCTGCTTTTTTCCCAAAGAATAATGAAGGAAGATTTATGCTGCTGTGGGAGATGAATAGAATGTTCTGCCCCGTTTAGGAAGCAGAAGTGTGGCTTGGCACTCTTAAACACAAACCAGAACAAATGCAAACACAATCAAATGAAAAAATACCCAAAACAAACAAAAAAACAAACAAAAAAAAAAAAACCAACATCATCAACAACAACAAAACCCCCAAACAAACAAAAAACCAAAACTCCTCTATTGTTGACATGCCACATGTTGATAAAAAGGGAGCACATACATCCTGTTGTGTGTGGAAATGTAAGGTCTGGTCAATTCTCTACTGTCGTGTTCTCTTTCTGTAGTGAGAGAAGGGAGCAGGCTAATAATAGGGGTTCTGTTGAAAAAGCTAGCACTGACATCCCATGGACATTAGGGACTTCTGAGGCATTGTGGAGCTTGCTTTATTGCTATTACTGGGGGTGGGAAGTTACCCATGCTGTGACTAAGCTGGCCTGATCTGTGTGCATGGGTAGATCATAAATTCAGAGAGAGAGAGAGAGAGAGATCTTCTGGGCTCTCCATCATAAGAGGATGCTTCATGGGAGTGCTCACAAAGTGACAGTCATTTGATAACTTCCATGATGTGATAGATGCCTACTTACCTAAACACAGCATGTGGCCCATAGAGGTCTGTAGAATGCTTTGAAGACTTTGTCATTTATATTTGCATATAGCAGTCTGAAGTTAAAATAGGGGACAAGATAGAAGTATAGGTTCATGCATCCTTCCTTACTCTGCTGCCCGTATGTATAGATGATCTCAATCCGTTGAAATTTGCAAACATGAAGGTCTCCACTGTGTGTAAGAGGTGGTCAGTCTGGTCCTAGATTTTGATCTGTTGGTAATTATGTTCATAGTAAATGTGGTTCTCACATCTATTAGTCACTACTACTGGGTTTAAATATTGAGAAGAATCATACTTTTAAAATAACTTACTGATAATCTTAACTGAGAGGTAAAAAATAGCTTTTTGGTTTATTTTGTGGATTTCTAAATCAACTCTTGCTCATACGGAAAAATAATCAGGTCCTTAGCCTTGCCTCAGTGAAGTTTTTTTAACTCTGATGATGTAAACACTGCAGTTTCTTCCCTATGCTGTAGAGAGATTGGGGTTTCCCACTACTGAGGGCTCAAATCTGACCCTAGAAAAGACCCTGACACCATGTGATGAAGCCAAGGAATAACTAGAATTCTGCGCTGTTCATTTTTGGGGGGGGGGTTTAAACATTCTTTGAAGTTCGACCTGCATAGCAAATGTTTTGGGGTTTTTTTGGGGTTTTTTTTGTTTTTTTGTTTTTTTTAATGGCTGTTTGCCAAATTTTTGGGTTTTTTCATTCTGCTTTCAGAACGCATAGGCGGGTTGAGACAGGAAGCACAGCCTGAAAGGCTCGGTCAGATCCGGAGGGATTAGTTGCAGCAAAAGGCTGCTCTGTGATCCTGAGTTACTTTCTTAGTAGTATGGCAGAAAAAGAAAACACACACATTCTTGTATGTGTCCAGATCTTCATGCAAAGCAAATCCAGCAGTCAGATGGAAAATTAAATCACCCTGATAAGGCATTTAGGAACATTCTTGTCAATATAAATGCTGATGGTACTGTCCTTTTATTTCGGGCTTTAAACACCAGGTGATTTTTGTGAAACAAAGTCAAGTTTCTATTTGAGCATAGTTTCCAATGATGGCACAGCAATTACATTTTTCTACTCTGGCTTTTGAAAATGCTTTATGCTTAAAGGGGAAATTAATACTTTGTGCTTAAGGTAGAAGTTCAAAGGTAAGTTTTCACATAACTGAAGATATGTTGAAAATGGATAGAACATATTTCTCCTTTTTTCCTTTTATTTTTCTTTTGTTTCATTTTCCTTGGTGGCCAGTGAAAGAAATTTGTTGAAAGTGAAAAGACCTTAAACTTTTGTGCCTATCTACTTAAGTGAAAAAAGGAAGTCGTGATCCTTTCTTTATATTAAAACCTGGTGGTTTTTAGTGTTTTGTACCTCCTTAAAAAGAATGTAGAGAAGTCCTTGGAGTTACCTTTAGATAATTTTCTAAATGCACTAGAGAATTAAAAAGAATCTAGGTTTATGTTCTTGCATGCAAATGTTTCCTGCCCAATTTATCTAAAATTTTGATAAAAATAGCAAAGAAAGACAAAAATTTTTAGAAGGCTGCTCTAGATGGCCAACAAAACACCTTTAAACAGAAATAATGAGAAAGCTTTGGTTATTTGGGAGAGTGGAGAACACTGCTGCTGTGCTGCTGGGTTTTTTTCCATTGCTAAAAAATAGAGCAGAATTTGTTATATTATTTCAGTGTGAGCTGTGGCTTCTTTGTACTCTGCAAGTTGTGGAGGTATGAAGGGAACATCCAGAGAGGTTTCACCATTAGCACTGATTGTAAAAACTTCATTTCCTGCATCATGCCCAAATGTCATTCTTAGTACAACCTGTAAAAAAAAGACATGATTTGAAATCACCAGCTCATGTAGAATATTAGCTAACTGGATTTTTTGGTCAAGTTCTTTAACTGCCTTCAGTATAGACAAGTTATTTCATTTCTTTTGTTTTCACAGTCCAAATAAGACATCTGCTATGTAAATACTTGTATATAAATACCATATATTTGTCTCAAATAATGATCTCGTATTCAGATGTCTAATATTGAGGACAACAGACTGAGCTAGCAGAGAGGATCGGGGAAGATAATTTGCGATACACTGGAAGAATGTCGAAAGGCTCTTTCCCCTCCTCCTCCGCAAAAGGAAAGTGGTGGTTTGGTTTGGTTTGGTTTGTTTTGCTGGGGTTTTTTTCCCTTTTTTGTAGTTCTGAAAACAAAAGGAACAGCAGAGGTCGCCCCTGCATGGCGTAACTCGCAGGGCTGAAGGAGCGCGGCGGCAGCGCTGGCAGAGGATGAGGCACCCTCGCCGCCCCGGCCGGAGCCTCCCGCCAGGCGCCGGGCGGTGCTGCTGCGCCGGACACCCGCCAGCATCACCGGGGCTCGGGGCTCTTGCGGGTCGCTGCGCCATTTGTTTAGTTAGCCTTCAAAACAGGTTCGGAATTTGGAATGGGCTGCCCGGGGAAGTGGTGGAGTCACTGTCCCTGGGGGTGTTTAAGACTGGATGTGGCAATTGGTGCCATGGTCTGGTTGACAACATGGTGTTTAGTCATAGGTTGGACTCGACAGTTTCAAAGGTCTTTTCCAACCTAATCGATTCTATGACTCTGCGATTTGAATATGTTGTATATTAAGTAAGCATTTATCACGGACACAGATTATCTATTTCTATATAATGTGCTAAGGAAAAATTACCCTATGTATATCAATACATAGAATCCTGCCTTTTAGATAATCCTGTCTTCTGACAGCATCATTTGCAGAGTTTTTGTGTATCTCCCACCAGCGTTATGTTGCACTGGATGCTCACCTTTGGATGCACGGGTTCCTTCACCTTTGGATGATTTTTGTAAGCGTCTGATTGAACATGACAGACAGTGCTAGTGCAAACCTGAGAGGCAAATCTGGCATGAAAATGTCCCAGAGTGTCAGTCTTTAAAGATGTGTTGTAATAGCCTTAATTTTTTAATTCTAGTTCATAAAACTAGAGAGAGACTATGACACGCTTAAGTTGTAGCTGGTCAGTTATTTGTTGACAAAGCTTTTCTCTTGCAGAACAACTCATCAGTCTGTATATTCACCTGAATGTATTTATTTTGAGATGGTTTGTAATAGATATTCTGTATAGAGTTAGACACCTCAAAACAGCAAGTTTCTTACGGAGGGTCCCATATGTTTATAACAGAAGCAGAATCCAAATGTGCCAACGAATCACACTGGGCTATTTGGTCTTTACCTTTGGCCCTCCTAAAAGTTTTGAAAGGACTTGAAGTAATCTTGCTGTAGGGGAAATTGTTAAAGTATGAAAAATTTTCTAGGATGGGAAAACTACTGCTTCTTCCATGAATATGTAATGATAATGAAAGATCATATGCAACCAGCCACCATTATTGCCTCTCTTTTAATCAAAATGAAAAACGTGGGGGTCTCAAAGGCCATAAAAGAGTTAGGGTCCAGAGTATGATGAGATTCCTACACTTGTACCTGCATTTAGTACCTGTTTGGACAGAAATATAGGAGAATTTTTTTGTGTGTACAGGTGAGCTTGTTACTTATGCAGAGGACTGTGCCTGTGCAGATCAACCTCCAGGCTGTTCCCTGCAGGCAGGTGCATTCCTCCACCAAGCTCCACAATTCTTACTACATCTTTCCATTTAACAGTTTTCATTGCTGTGTGAGCACGAGATTTGCCAGGATCAGAGGTTACTTGCACGCTGCCTTTACTGCTATTTCACTGTGGCCTGAGTGAGCCAGTCTTGAAATCTGTCTTTTATTTCTCTTTTGTGTTATTGTTGGTGGGAGATTTATTTCTATCCTGTTCCTGCTGTCATTATTTTATATAGGCTCTTGTTAGTCTTTTGTGTTTTTCACTTTCAGCCTCAGGTTAATTTAAGTCCCATGGCTCTAAATCCTCCTTGCTTCAAATATAAGAGTGTTCACTTCTATGTCTGTCCTAAAACTGTAATTACATCAGAAAAATTGTGTAATAATGTAACAGCATCAGTTGGAGATAGATCTGTTCAATGTCCTTATTTTCCTTTTAACTTTACTGGCTTAATTTGGTGCTGTTCTAATCCCTTCTACCTCTTTTCCCTCTGATGGATTTAGTTGTAGAAATTCATTGTAAGAGTCCAAAATTGTCTGCTCATCTATACTTTTCCATCAGTCATTTGTCTGGTTTTGCTTTGAAATTTGCCTGACTGTTGATTGATTTAAGGCATCTCATTTCATTAATCTTTGTATGTCATAATTTGTACTTTTTATTGGGTAATACAAATTATCTAAGGAATGCTGATTCCCAAACTGAGCCGATGGTCCATTCTTGAGTCTTTTTTAATGCAAGGACCTGTTCCTTCAGCAGGTCTGGAAATTAAACCTGTGTGAACTTGTTGCTGTGCTGTATCAGCACCCGGCAGGTCAAAGCAGCATCACTCTCAGCTCTATGGTGTAATGAAGCAGTCTCTGTCTATCCCTACACCACACAGCTATGTGTCCTATAGAGAGCTAAAGAAACAGGTTTCTGTATTTTGTATAACAGTACCTGATCCAATTCTAGCTCAGCCCTCAGATGTGCTACAGCCATGCTACACAAATCTAATGTACCTTTTCTCCTTCATTGAAAGTATCATCAGCTGGGAGCAAACCCACACAAAGATCTTGTGTTGGTTTTGCACATTTGTAAGATGATAGGGATTTGTGCATGTGCTTAGCTTTTGGGATATGAGTAGTTCCACTGAAGCCAGTGGACCTCTTCATGTGTTTGACTTTAAGCAAGTTTGAAAGATCAGATCCCTGAGGGCCAATTCTGTTCCTGATGAACAAGCAGAAACAAAATACAGCCTTCATGTCAGAGCTGCAGGACTATTTAAATGCATATTGTTTTCACTAAAGTTGGTAGGCTTTATAGCTTGGAGTGGTTTTTTTAAAAGTACCTTTTATGCAGACCAGATTTATGAGTAGGCTTAAATATTAAGTCAATTTACATAAAAATTGCAGACTTATTGGTGGAAACATTAAATAGAGTTACAAGTCCTGAAACTTCTCAGCTATCTGATTTAATTTCTGAAGCTTTGTCAATCAACTCACTTTTGTCTTTGGAAGCACTGAGGAGACCAAAAAAAAAAAAAAAAAAGGCTTGTGAATTAATATTATGCATTTTCATATCTCATAAAAGAGAAGTTAACCAAATTGGTTTCCAGGTATGAATTTCCTTACACTTAATTCCTTTTTGTTTGGTAAATTTCTACTATACTTTAGATGTATGGGCTTTAAAGTCCTGAATGCTCTTTATTTCCTGATGTCATTTTTTTTGTAATAGCCACTTCACTTTCTGTGTGAATGTGGCAGCTGTCAGTAATTCATTCATTCTATGAACTTTCTGGTAAAATGCTTCTGGTTTATCACAAAATGTGTATATGAAGATCTGCAAATAAACGCATCTGTTCAAAAGAATCTGAATGGACGCTGTAGTGAGGTGGGGGTCATCCCTTCTCCCAAGTAAAAAGCAGTAGGACAAGAGGAAATGGCCTCAAGTTGTGCCATTAGTTGTGAACATTTAGATTGGATAGTAGGAAAAATTTCTTCACAGAAAAGGTTGTCAAGCATTGGAGCAGGCTGCCCAGGGAAGTGGTAGCATGGCCATCCCTGAAAATTTTCAAAAGACACGTAGATGTGGTGCTTGGAAACGTGGCTTAGTGGTGGACTTGGCAGTTCTGGGTTAATTATTTAACTCACTGATCCTAGAGGTCTTTTCCAACCTTAATTATTTATGATTCTGTGAAAAGGTTATTTATAAAACTCGTCTATTTCAACAACAATGGCATAGCTTTTCTTAAGGCACAGAGTTCAAAACAGAAATTATGCAAATTCGCACTAGAAGCATATGAACTTGATACTTCATCTTAATGAGTGAGATTTATTTTCTTTTTAGACTTTCTATAAAGTCAAAGTGCACATAAGCCATAGTGATTTGGTGCTATTCCTTTGCTGTTTGAATGACAGATTGGTGCAACTCAATGCACAAGGTACCATGTAACATCTCCAGTGTTAAAATTAGCATTTTTCTAATCACCTGCCATACAGAGAATGCATTTATGATGACTTGATAAATGCACCTCATCATGTTATATAACCTTCATTTCCTTAACTGTAAGCTTTACAATTTGCACGTCAGTCTCATCTGAACAAGTGTATAAAATGCCAGTGTCCTAGCTCAAGGGTAACACGGAAATGAGATGTTCCAGCTACTGACCTGTTGGGTGTATGTGTCTCATTTCATGTCTTGCCTTGCTAGCTTTGTATTAATATGTCTATAAATTATGTATAAAGTAAAAGTATTCATAGTTATCCCTCGAGAATAACAAAACAATTACTTTTATTGATATTTCTGACATATATGCACTGGGAATGTGGAAAGTTCTGTTTCGTGCTGCAACATTGGAAGGTTTTTCAAACATTGTAGCCAGCAAAAATGTGACTTGAAGTGTTTTCCTCTATAAAGAATGAATATGTGGAGATCCATGTTTCTCTCAAAGCATATTCCAGAGTCAAAATAACACGTTGATGAGTAAACCAGAATTTTATTTTTCTAGCTATTGGTCTCAGGGGTTCAGTCACTTTTCTGTTCTGTAATACAACTAATAACAATGATTCACAAAGGTAAACTGTCTTTGCTTGAATCCATGCAAACTTTATTTTATTCTGCATCCACCCTATAAGAGTCCATTTCTCTGCCACAATGAACAACAGATGAGGTATAAAATATTAGAAATAAAAGCATGATTAGCTCAATACACACCAGCTTTATAGTTTTCAGGAAATATTAAGTGATACATCAGAACTACTCCTGGAGCAAGAGTTCTGATCATAGTGTGGTACAAGAAGTCCATAAGGTTGTTCTAACTCATATTTACTCATCTTTTCTCCATTTCCATCCCAATTCCAGAAACAACAAAATTGCAACCAGCCCAAGGCTATTTTGTTGTGTGCAGTTTTGGTCACCACGATATAAGATATTAAACTATTAGAGAACATCCAAAGGAGGTCAGTGAGGATGATGAAGGGCCTTGAGGGGAAGCTGTATGTGGCTGAGGTCACTTGGTCTGTTCAGCCTGGAGGAGACTGAGGGGAGACCTCATTGCAGTCTACAACCTCCCTTGTTGAGGGGTAGAGGAGGGGCAGGCATTGATCTCCTCTCTGTGGTGAGCAGTGACAGGACCCGAGGGAATGGCCTGAAGTTGTGACAGGGGAGGTTTATGTTGGATATTAGAAAAAGGTTTTCCCCCGGAGGGTGGCTGGGCACTGGAACAGCTCCCCAGGGAAGTAGTCACAGCACCAAGGCTGAGAGACTTTAAGAAGCGTTTGGACAATGCCCTCAGGCACATGGTGTGACTCTTAGGGTGTCCTGTGCAGGGCCAGGAGTTGGACTCAATGATTCTTGTGGGTCACTTCCAACTCAACATATTCTGTGATTCTGTACTGAACACATCCTTTGGAAGGCAAGGCAAAATGTAGCCATTTGAGCTGGTTTCATGGGACTTAAAACCAGCACAATTCTGAAAAGATGTTTTTGTCCTAGCCGAGTGTGTAAAAATGTTTTCGTACTCCCAAATAAAAGTTCCAAAGTGCTGCCTTTTAGTTTGGGTACATTTCATATGCTATACTGCCTTTTCCCACAAACAAAAATCCCATTTAATTTTTTTTTCCACTAGTTTAGCTTTACTATGGAAAACATTCCCTTTAATAAAAATACTGATTATAATTTATTGAGCTGACCGAAATTGTTTTATCAAGCTAAAGTACCCCTAAAAAATAAGAAATAGTGTTTAATAATTTAAGCTGAAGCCTTTGCATAACTACACTTGTGGCTGAAAGTCCAATGTGAAGTATTGAGTGAAAGTTTGGATTTCTACATCTTATCTGCTACATCAGGAAACATAATGATCTGAATCTTAGGTGTGAAAATATGAAGCTTCAGAAAAACCAAAAAGAAAACCCTACAAAACATTGGAGGAAGGGTTAGATGTCTATTTTGCATTATAGCTATTTCTATTTGTTTGAGGTTTTTCACTAGGAGAAAATGCTATTCATATATACTTTGTAACCACTGTAAAATACATACCATGGTTTGCAAGTGCTTATATTTTTCCTCCTGGATCTAAGAACTGATGAGAACTTTTTCCAGGCTTTCTTGGCAAATGGTTACTTAGGCCCCAGTGTCATGGAGTAGATTGACAGCCAGAGAGCTGAGGCCAGTAAGCTGTGAAATTCTCAGAGCCCTTCTGTTTCATTTTGATTGCAGAAGATCTGTCCTCATGCCTGCTGCAGTGCAATCAGTGTACATGTTGTTTCTCACCATTTCTTGTGTAAACATAAACTACTTAGTTCATTCAAAGATGCTCTGTAGAGCCATGTAAACCACTATTCTGTATCTAGACACAGAAACAAAATTCCTGGTTTATTCCAAGTTTCAAGATCTTTCAACTCTTATTCTAACTCATTTGCCATTTGACTTGTCATTTTCTAGGATGAGATCAGCTAGGTGACTTTGCAAGTTGCTATAAATTGCTTAGATTCTAATGTTATTTTTATTCCTTTGCATAATCTCTTGAAAATTAGTGGGGGGGGGAAAAAGAAAACACCAGGTCATAAATCTCATTTGTGCCTTTCTTACCAGATGCTCTAATGGAAGCCACATTTCTTCAGATACTGATATTAAAATGGGATGTACTAGAAACCAAATAGATAATACTTTCTCCTTTTGAATTTCACTACTGTTCTAGCTTATTCACACTTCATTTGTCTCTGTATTTTTATTCCATATTTCCCTTTCCCTCTCTGAATCACAAATGGTCTACCATCAACAGTAGTGCTTCTGTAAATCACTACAAATCAGCAGATCTATTCCTGGCACAGGTGGTGTCAAAGCATTCTTCCTAATAGGCTGAATTTTAGTTTAATTCCATCATCATATATTTCCAAATGATTTACTGTCTGGGTTGAATGTGCATGAAGTTTTATTTTTCAGAGCCTGATTAGCAAGAGAGGAACTACAGGTCTGTCAGTTTCACCTCGGTTTTGGGGAAGGAACAGATCATCTTGAGTGCCATCATATGGCACATGCAAGACCACCGGGGGACCAGGCCCAGGCAGCATGGATTCATGAATGGTCCTGCTTAGCCAACCTGATCTGCTTCTGCGGCAAGGTATTACTTGGTGGATGAGGGAAAGAGTGTGGATGTGTGCACCTAGACTGTAGTAAAGACTTTGACACTGCTTCCCACAGCATCTTCCTGAAGAAACTGGCTGCTCATGGCTTGCATGCCTGCACTGTTCACTGGGTAAATAACTGGCTGGATGGGCAGGCCCAGAGAGTGTTTAATGGAGCTACATCCAGCTGTTGGCTGGTCACTAGTGGGGTTCCCCAGGGCTCAGTGTTGGGGCCGGTTGGGTTTAATATCTTTATCGATCCTCTGAATGAGGGGATCAAGTGCAGCCTTACTGAGTTCACGGATGGCACTAAGTTGGTTGGGAGTGTTGATCTGCTGGAGGGTAGGAACAGTCAGCAGAGGGATCTGGACAGGCTGGATCCATGGAGCACAGCCAGTTGTATGAGGTTCAATAAGACAAGGTACCTTAGGTTTGCTTAGGTGCTTTTGGAGGGCTGGCTGCTGTGGTAGTACTCAGTAACAGCCCAGTCCTCCCACATGGGCCAGCTTTTTGGACAGAATAGCAAGGTGTCTATTAGTCAGAATCTACAATGCTTTGCCTTTCTGTGAAGGTATGCTTTACAAATTAAATACCCTCTCTGAGATGAGCTTATTCGGTTTTAGGAATGTGCTACTTCTTTGAGGGCGGGTTTGTTCCCATTAAAATTTGATTATGGCCCTAATCTCTCGCTGTCAGATGACATGCTCTCACTCAAATCCTTTAAGGTTTTATTTTACAAACTACATCTGCAGACTTGCAATTATCCTCTTTTATAAAAGTAGAATATGAGTTTAGAGAAAAGGAAAATGTCCTTTTTTTGTCTCTCTAAGAAGCTATTAAAAAGTCTAGAACAGAAAGTGAACTTCAACCAATAGAGTGAAGTGCCTGCCTTGCTTTGGGTTTCACATCAGTACTGCTAATGACAGCAAACTGATTGATCTTTCCAAGCATGCACACTTGGAAAAATGAAATATGTCTCATTTTGGTTTAATCCACTCGAAAAAGTCAGTCATGCAAGAACAATTTCTGTCCAGATCAGTAGACAGAACAGACCTGTGGACAAGCTTTTTTAATTCTTTAATTATTTTTTGTCTTATTTGAATCATTATATTTAATGGAATTACCACCTCATTTGTATTCCCAGAAAGAGTGATGTTTGTTGCTGCCCTCAATCTCTGTGAAGAAAAATAATCCTGTTTTAAATCAAGCACTTGTTTATATGATCTAATAGAAAACACCAGGCTCTATATCAAATTCAAATGGAAAACAGATGTATTAAATTGACAGTAAGAATAAATTTGTCACAGCTATAAATGCTTATTGAGATATATGTTTATATACATATGTGTGTGTACATATATAATTCCCTCTTTTTTGAGGCTTGGTGGAGAGGACAGGAAAAGAACATTCCTTTAGAGAACATCTCCAAAGGGATGCACTGTAATTGCTTCAGGTTTAAAATTATCTGTTAAGAGAGTAAGGGAACAGAAACTAGGCATATATGGAGTTTAAATTTAAGGGTTTGAAGATTTAATTTCAGGGTTGGAGATTTTTAATTTTTTTAAGCAGCCCAAAATGTGTTTTGCAAAATTTTCAAACTACAAGGAATGTGGTAAGCATTTTCCCCAAGTGCTTGGGGAAAAATATTGCATTGAAATGATACAAGTCATTCTGTTTTGGGAAAGAAGCACCTCTACAAGGCTTCATAGCTAGCTGTCAGCTAGCCATTTTTTTAGTTTAGATGATGACCCAAAACTTGCAATGGATGGACTTGTAAGTCTTCATTTCCACAGCCACCTTTCCTTCATGAACACACTCCTATAAACAGGTCTCAAATGCTTTACACACATTTAAAAGTAACTGTCAAATTAATCCAGTCCTGAAGCAGAGATATGTCCTTTCCTGTCCTGTGTCAGGTTCCAGCTCAGTCTTTTAGTATCAGTGGGTTTCTTTTTTTTCTACCTGTGCAATGAAATTTGATCACCTTTAAAAAAACTGGGGCATGCTATACCTTTCTTCCACTCCTCCGAAAATTTAGATAGGTTCTCTTTGATTTGCCACGCCTAGAATTTTTTCTGTTCCCTTCAGAGCACATCTGACATTATGCAGCAGGTTGACTAAAGGTTTTAAAACCTGTTTTGTCCAACACGGTATACAACTTAGGTGACAGAGGATGTGTGAATGGTGCCCCTAGTGTCTAAGCCCTCACAACACAAGGCAGTAGGAATCCTGGTACAGGTGAAGCTTCCTGATGTGGGACTTTTCCCTAGGGGAGCTACCCAGCAGCATCTGAGCCTTAGAGGTGCTTCTGCACCCATCTTTACTGAGCCATAAATCCAGCTAGTTCTGCTGCAGTGCCAATAAAGATTCAGCTATTGATTTTCACCCACTGCCACCCATATGGATTTATAGAGCAACATCTCTTGGTCATGGGTGGTCATCTATGTATCATCAAAACTGCATTTCCCTGATGCTGATTTTCATCATCTAGTCTTTTTCTGGGTCATTATTAGCTGCAATACAGGCTCTTGTATTAAGAAACCTAGAATTATGTTCTAAATTTCATGTCCTTTTTAATGTTTAAAATTTTGGGAGGTAGAGGATCATACACAGTGTAAGTGAGCATTGATGTAAGTATCAGTAGTGATTTACAAAATGCATATTGGAGAATATGGTTCACTCTAAGATTATTGATTATATAGCTGGATGATGTTAATACTTTAGTGGTATATGAAGAGAGATTCTGTACTGGCAGTTATGTAATTGGTTCTAAAACCCCTGAATTTCTAGCTTTTTAGGGGATAATTACCTATTTAGAAATGCATCTGCGTCTCCAGTGTTTATCATGGATCTGTTCACACTGGAATAATCAAGAAGAGTTAGGGAAATTTTAGAATACTGTCTTCTTAACTACATATGGAGCACAATTTCTTTTTCCTGAGGATGGCTTAGTGAAAAAGTAGTGACACACTCTCGTGAATTGGAAAAGAACAGAGACACCCCTGTACAAACAGACCTGTCAGCAGCTTCCTGGTTTGTCCAGGGTCTTTTTCCCCCTGTTCCTTGATGGAGTTTAGCTCAGATACTAAGTGGGCTCTTTGAAGAAACCTTGAACATTCTGGTTGCATGTTCAGTACTTATTGGTTATGAAATCTGAATCATTAGTCCTAAATCCAAATGCTGCATACTGCTTTTGTAATGTATCTTTCATAAGGAAATGAAGGCATGTAAAGTGGTGTGCCCAAGGATGCAGACAGGGTCATGAAGGAAGTGCAGGAGACTGATTCCTGACCCCTCATGTTAAAACACAAGTAGCAGACAATGAATTACAAACACATGAGCCACTGCACAATATCCTTGTAGATTGATATTTAAAATAATAATGCAAAAGAAAAATTCCAGACATCTTTACTGTCTGCCGATTATACTCCCTCACTTCCTCTAAATCCTAGCACTCTCTTCTTGTTGATTTTATTTCAGTATATTCTACCTATTTCTCTAACCTGATCTTCATGATTAGCTTTATTTCATCTCCACTAGCTTCAGTGTACTACATCCTTTTACAGCAATCTCACTGCTTTCCTTCATAATCACAGTTATCCTGGGATGTCAGTGACCCTTTGGCACATTTAAAAATTTGACATTTGAGGAATAGGTAAATAAGGGGTGGGGAGGAGGGGAGGTGAGACAATCACAGTACCAGCCTGTCAGAGCTCAAGAAATGTTTGGACAGTGCTCTCAGGTATGTGGTGTGATTCTTGGGTTTGTTCTGTGTTGGGCCAGGAACTGAACTTTGATGATCCTTGTAGGTCCCTTCCAACTCAGGATATTCTATGATTCTATTATTCTAATACTGGGAACTTGAATATCTTATAACAGTTCTTGTTATATAACATTATAAACCAGCTAATAGATTACTGACACCTTGGAATTTGTTTCCCTGCCTCCTTGATCTACACCATTCTGTTATCTTTAATTGAGATTAACCCTCTATATTTTTTCCAGGTTTAGGCTCCTAGTGCATTTAATAGTAATTAATAAATAACATTAGTCACTCATAGCTAATGCTAATTAAGCACAGTAATGATGTCATGACTACATGCAGATGGATCAGGAACACAGAGTTTGTGAACTTCTCTTGGTTTTTACCCTGGCTCTTATCCACAGTTGGAAGCAGGCAGAAGAAGACACTCTCAACACAAATCCAGATGTGCACAAACAGAACATCTGTTTCAAGTATGCATAACATGCAGGCCCTTATTTAAGGACAGTTGACCACTCAAGGTTTCTGTCTATGACTTATGTTTTATTAGTTCTCCTTCTATAGATTTTGCAGGTAGAAAGCCTCATCTAAGAAAAGAGTTTTTATATAGAGGGGAAAGCATTCACAGAAGACAAAATACATGAGAAATTTGTGCAAGTGAGGGAGGTCTTTCCATAGCTGAACCAATAAAAGCCAGCGTGACTTAGAGTTGGAGCTTCTTTTTAAGAGGAGTGTCTCACATGCTGTGTTAGTCCTAGCCTGTGTTGAACTTGAGCCTAAAGACACCTTTTTGAAAAATGTCGTGGAATAAAAGGGAAATTGTGTCTGTCAGAAGTTCAGTAGAACTAACCAGAAGTTATTATCTCTATAGACAAAATTATTATTTAAAAGCAGTAGCATTAAACAAACTGGATGGAAGTTGATAACCAAGATCAATAATAATTTTCTGAAGATATATCTGGAAACCATTGATCCCATTACACTATTGTTGCAAAAATCACTCCATGATTTTTAATAATGGCATCAGCTTGTGTAAAGTTCAGCTGACTCGTTCATGTTCTACTCCTACACTGTCATAAAGCCACTGCCCTTGCCCTCATATCAACAATTCTGTTATCAGAGCATACCTTTCTCTTAACAGTGCCAGTTGCACTATTTGCTGTAGCTGTTATTTTAATTTTTATTACTCCTTTATCTGTTACGCTGGAAAACAGAGGCATATTGCTACTCGGGAGGAGCTTCTGTATGAGTTGTGTTGATACAATGGTGCACACATAAGAGGTGTAGAGGAGTTGATAGTTATCCTCTTTGGCTATGCCATAATATTAAAACAAAACAAAAAAAACACCCACCAAATAATAAGTCTAGCTTTGAAAAGCTGCTAAAGCAGTGGATTTAGTTATAATATATAGTGTTTAAATTTCCAGAAAACCATAAATGTTCCCAATATGTTCAGAATTTTTTCCCCCTGATAGCATGTTATAGAGAAACTTTCAAAGTAATCTCTCTGGAAAGCAAACAGGTATGGCTAATTATTGGGCCAGGTCATGAATTCGATGATATATGGATACAGAACTTTGAAACATTGACAGGATGTTATAGCTTAATTTCTGTTTGCACCATTAATTCAAAACACGGGAAAACTCTGTGTGAAAGAAAATAAAGATGGCAATTCTAAATTACTGTGTGTATAGAATTTGTAGCTATGTAGTTGTATTTTAGCTATTGTCTGTATCTCTTAGGTATATTTTATATTTGGTTTTCAACAAGGTGAAAATTATAGAATACATTTGCTTAAACTGAGGTTTGTACTTAATAATTTTGAGTTGTGCCTATACCATTTTCCTCATCAATATTCAGTAAAATATAGTATTCATACAATTAGTATGCTGCAGAGTACAAGAGAATGTGCCTTTTAAAGATCAGAGGTGATTCATGTTCTGCTTCTCAAAGACAAATTGAACGAGAGACAAAGATTAATCCTAGTGTTTCCATTGTTAAACCTCAGTTTTCAAATTATGCTACTTTAGCAATAGAGTACTCAGCACTGTGTATTTCATATCCAAAAATTGCATTAACTCATGTTTTAGCAAATAAACAATAGTTTAAAATAAAATCCTCTAGGATCTTTTGTTGTTTTGAAATCTGAAGGGCTCAATAATCCTTTAAACCTGTAAACACTAACAAAGAGACCATTGTCACTAAATCAAATTCATCTTTGTGGAAACAGCATGCTGCAGAGTTCCTCACTGGTAAGAGATGCTGTTTAGTGAACCAGCCTTACCTCTGGTATAGCTGCAATGCCCTAGCACTCCAATCAGTCATCAATTTAGCTAATACCTTGAAAATTAATAAATGTTCATGAAACAGTGAGTTGAATGCTTCCCAGCTCCTTGATCGAATAGTTTTTCTTTGTCATTTCTGTAGACTGTTGCTTCATTTAACGTTTAAGGTTATGTTGGGTCAATTCTTAATACAATTGCGTATTTGGCAAGAGTAGATGAGGATTAATTAGTAATGTTTGCAGAAGAGTTTGAAAATATGAAGTGCTGTAGGGACATAAATGAATGTCTTTTCTCTGGTCTAGGAATAGGTGGTGCCTGCAGAATGCTATTCTCATGCTTGAGAAGCATTATCTTTCCATGGATCTTACCATAAGTAAATTCTGAGTTTTAAAGTTCAGTGTTTATGCTTTTAATCAGTGATTCATAACTCTTCTGAGGCTATTTTTAAGCAGCCTCCAAAAATATTCAGAGAAGTAGTTGGTTTACAGCAAGCTACACATGTGAAATTCATAAAAGGGCTCAAACAGCCAGTGGAAATATGGTAAGGAGTCCTGAAATAAAGATCTGTGGATCCACTGGATATATTTATAACAGGGAGCTTGGCATTTGTCAGAGGACATACAGGTCTTCAGAAGTATCAGATTATTTATGAAGCAGATACAATGCAATTTATGAGTTTTCTCACACTGACTTGCAAATGTTGCATCTTCCCTGAAGAGGAGGCTTCCTGCTGTTCCTTCCTCCATACAAGGCTTGTTGTGAGCTATAACCAGCTGAGGTTCTGGTAAGGTAGGGCTGGGTGTCAGAGTTGGTATCCAAGGGAGCTATAGGAAAGTCTTCAAAACACCATCTCTAGTACTTTGAGCGAACTGGACTTGCACTGCAGTTTCAAGGTGAAAGGTCGTTGTGCTCAACTCTCTCTCTTGGAAACATTTCATCCCCACACTTTTACCTCTTCCAAAATTTAGAATATACGTTGATATTTTCAGCAGTACTTCTCTGTACCAGATAATAAGTTTTCACATCTAAAAGTACCTAAAAAAAGCAAATGATGGATTGCACAGTGGACATTTTCCCATCTTCCTTCACACTAGCTTCAATAATTCTGGCTTGTAATTCTTGGAGATGAGAGATGAGACTTCAATTGATGACAGCAACAGACAAAAATTTAGAGGCAGAGCAATTCCTTCAAACAGATGTTTCCCAGACCAACTGATAGCACTTAAACTTTCAAGTGACACCTCTTCTTGAAATCTCTCTAAGTACAAGAAAAAAAGATACAATGTCATACAGTGTCAGGTGCAAAGTAAAAATTGATTCATCTTTAGTGTTTGATTATTTATCATTTACTGCCTGTGTTTAAACAAATATTATTTTTTCCAACACCTCTGTTTTGACAAAAGGTGTGGATGTCTCATATGTCTTCTCTGTTTTCATTTTTGTTTACTAACCCAGCCATTTGCTTGCAATTTTGGATTTTCCTTCCTAACGTCTTTTGACATCTATTTTCTGCTTTCTTTAGAAGTAAATACACCCTATTTTTGGGTTAGGACACCATTAAAATTTGCAACTCAGGTTATATTAAGTCCTTTTTTTATTTTTAAGATTTTTTTTAAAAGACACGAAAGAGCTGTAGGGCGAGAGATGTGTAGGGCACTTCACCCTCCTGCTATTTCACAGTTTAAAAAAAAAGTGGAAAAAGATAAAGTGGAAAAGCAAAACTTTAAATCACTTATGGATTTCTCAGAACAAAGAACTCTGATCCTACCTATATATCCAATATTTTGTTGCTGTATGCAACGAATATCCTGTAAGTGGTAAAAGAGCTAATTTGATGTTTCTTTCCTTTTCTCATTTCATTCTAAAGAAATCTGCAGTAATTTCTAGTACTTTTTTGTACTCAATTTTTATACTCTTTGACCCACAAGCTGTTTTTTTTCTCTGAGCTCAGTGATGGAAATATTGATAACTGTGAGGACCAAGGATGGATGTTCAGTGGGCTAAATCTCTTTTCATAAACATTAAAAAATTAAAACTTTAGGGGCAGTGGCTCAGAAGTTCCACTGTTCCCATTAAACTGAAAAGCATTCACTAATTAATAACATTGCATTAACCTAGAAAAGGCTAGCAGTACATGGCTAGCCCTGATTCTCTGTTGTACTACATAACTGCCACCTCCTGTCTTTGAGAAACTGCAAGTGGAGTGTCTTCCATCTGTATCCAACGTCTTATTTAAAATAAAACAGAATACCTAGCCATAATGTAAATTCTCTTTTTTCAAAATCTTACCCCCCAGTTGTAATAAAAGTTCCACACAGCTATCCCTGATATTTTTTGGTTTTACCTGGAGTTTAATGAATAGAAGCTTGACCTAGATTTGACAGATGTGTGTTCTACTCTCAAAAATTTTTGACAGAAGTTTCTAAAAATATTGCTGAGTTACGGAAAGTTATAAGAATTATTGAATGAACATATTTTTAAGATTTTTCTCTTTTTAGATCCCTTTGAAATTGACTCCATGCTGCTCTTGAATGAGAGATTAAGTAATGAAGTTGATGTCAAGCATGAGCATTAGTACTGCTCAACAATGACTTATCCTGGGGGTGTAGGGGGGAGGGAGCAACGAAAGCAAAGCAGGAGTACTCCCAGTTCTTTACTTAGCTCTCTCACTTTTGTAAACCCAGTGGCATTCTCTATAAGGGCTTAGACACCAATATAATTATTGCCATAAAACTTATCCCACTTCAATCCTTCCTGTAGTTTATGGGCTTTTCTGTCCCAAAGTTTTAGATTATATTGTACTTTTCTAGGTCAACTGTTTTCCAAATTCAGTCCTCTCTGTGTACTAGTGCCTTTTTGTAATTCCTGTCTTTAAACCAGAGCTGTTTGCTTATCTCTGCCTGTACTTAATGCTAAACTTGTACTTTTTTTGCCTTTAAATCCTATGCTGCAATATATTTATGCTAAACTCATGTAAAGGTGATAAGCTTTTCCAAGCCCCTTTGGAGCATAAATGTTGATCTCACGTTTTCACTGTCACTTTGCCTTGTTAGGTGTTTCCTTTACCAATCTGATTTTCACAATCCTACCACTTCTGTAGACTCTTTCCTTTAACCATATCATAGCCAGTCTATTTCTGCTTTTGTGGGTGTAACCTTGCACAAGTATTTGTTTGTTACCATGTAAAACAAACTTTGTTCAGCTATACATGGGCATTTTTAAGAGGTGGTTGTTGCTCAGAAAAAGGCTTTTTTTCCCTAATCTCTGGTTCTTTTCTGACAGTTAGGAGGATCAGTGTTTAGATTACTTCCAGAGAGGGGACAACCCTTTCTGCAATGACTGGAAAATGTCAAGGGGTCATCTGAGAGTGCATTCACTGTTTGGGCCCACCAGGAATGTGTTGAGTGGTTTTTGTTGGCTTTTGGTTTAGTTCTTTAAAACTTCTTTCGTCAAGCTCATTAAGGTGTTGCAGTATGGTTAAAAATGGCTATGAACCTTAATACTAAAATTTTTATGAAGCTTAGTACTGGACAAACTGGGAGCTACTACACTTGAGTCTTAACCTGAAATACCCCCAAGGCCAATAGGAGGCTTTTCCAAATTGCAGTCACCTTTCCATTCTGATTTTGTATCTGATACAACTGGCCCTACTGGTCAACTGCCTTGATCACTGAAGTGGCAATCAGTGTTTAAGTGAAGAGACATTGAGTAAAGGAGGCTGAGGCTGTTTTTCAGTGGTGTTACCTAAAAATTCTTTTTTTCCCCCCCTTCATTCCAATTGGTTATTCTTCAGTGAGAGAATGGCACCATGGCAGTATTACACTTCATCTCTAGCCTGACTGGTGTGGCAAAAGAGTGAAAATATAAGGTTCATAACAAAGGCTGCAGTTTTTTCTTTCCAAAGCAAAGAGAGAACAGGGGAAGGAAAGCTGTGAACTTGACTGATGCTTTTGCTGCCTACATACTTTGAAAACTGGGAGAGCCAGTGTTTTCTGCGTAGTTTCAGATCCCTGAAGCAGACAAGTATCATTTGAGTTTTGCTCAATAACATGAAGTTGGTCAGCTGCAAATGCAGAACTGGCATCTTGTTCCCAGCCTTCTGGTGCACCCAGAAAGTTTCAGGATCCCCCAGTGTAGAAAGAGGTGGCCATTAAAACTGAAAGCCTGAATGAAAGAATGCTGCTGCATGCTGTTTCCTCTTCATAAAAGCCTTTCAATACATATACATGCCCATGCAGGGCTTGAATTGCCATAGAGACTGTAAAGCTAGTAGTGAAGACCACAGATATCCAGGTTGTAGAAACTGGTGTAACTCCCCTGATATTTTTATTCTAGTATTTATCTCAATAGAGATAATTTCATACTACCTGGGAATTCGATCACAAATCACTGTTACAGAATCCTGACAGGGTCACTTCCATATTTTAAGATATGTAATAGATTACCTGTACAATATACCTTGTTTACAGAGCAAAAAGGGAAGAAGTCTATTCTAGCTTACACTTTGCACTGTCCTGATGAAATTTGGGGGAATACAAGTCATGTACAAAAATGCCGTCTATAGGAAATCTCTCATTTTGGTTTTACTTTTTCTCTCCAACCAGCAGCAGTTTGTCTAAATGAAAGGCTATGCAGGAGATTCCAGGAACTAATTCACATGGCCCTGCTGGAAATCATGGTCAAAACTGCTAGCTGTTAATAATGTGACTTGTATCTCAGTGGGATGTCCTAGGAAGTGGATTAGCATTGCTCTAAACATCAGGGATAAAATCCAGGAAACTCACTCTGGAAAAGAGTGCCAGTATCTTAGCATAAACTCCTATAAATAGCTTCAGGCAAGATTTGCTCTTAATAAATATACCAGTATTGAATCTGAGGGACTCTAAATTCAGTTTGCAAGATAGCCAACACATGTTGAAGTTCTTCCCAGGGCCTGGCACTGCTGTAACTTCCCTCCAAAGCAACAAAACAGTAGTAGGCTGGAGAAAAGCTTTAAATCTGGATTTAATTTCTGGAAAATAAAATGAATTTGTCTTTTTGAAAGCTTTCTCCTCTTATATACCAAAGGACAAAGAAGTAAAAGTCTGATTGTTTTTCAATTAGCCTGGAGATTATTTTCTTTAGAATAAGGAAATGTACTGTCCTGTATTTAATGAGCTCCTTCAAAAGAAGAGAAAAATTGTCCAAAGGACTCATGCTTTGAAAAACACACATTTTGGACTGTTAAAAAACCCCATACTTCTACATTGCTATGGCCAGTTTTGGTTTAAGTGCACAAAGGAAACATCCCCAATGAGTAATTTCATTGTCCTGTGGTGTCTTTTGCCTGCTTATCCAGTGCATACATTACTGTGGCTTCTAAACTCTAATTTCAAATTGCATTTTTCATAGGGAAACCATTATTCATGCTCTATTCCGTATGGATTTTTGATGTCAGCATAATACTTGTGGGTGAAGAAGCTGCAGGTGAATTACACAAGGCACGTGCAAGCCAGTAAAACCATTGCCTTAAATCACAACACCATGTATTTTGTATATTCAGCATAGGGAAACTATATTAAGAATGACTTTTGAAAAATAAAATATTTCTGACTATTTCGCATATCTTAAGTAAGATATCCTAGCTGCTCAGGCTCCAAAAAGGCAGAAAATCCCCATTCCAAATGGAGTCCTCATTCTGGAGACATTGAAGAGTTAATGGTAGGTGCTCTGTGTTTGGTTGGGAAGCTCTCACATTCCCAAAATTTGGTAGCATTTAGGTGTGTGTAAATGGAAGCAATTATTGTAGAGCAATAATTAATTTTGCTCCACAGTGAATTGCATAAAGGTTGCTTTAAATGTGATGAAAGGCATTTTAACTAATCTCTGATCTCTTTGCTGATCATCCTCAGCCCTACCTGTCAGTATGGAATGGCAAGCTGTCCCCTTGACAGAAATCCTATGAAAGGACATCTGTGCTGTGTGACAATGTCATATGGAAGGATTACTGGTTTAATAGAGTTGAGTTTTGTTCTTGCTCAAACAGATGCATCTGTCAGTCAGGCTAAAAAGAAAGGAACCATGCTTTATGGCAGTAATTTTCACTTTGAAATTTCCATGCAAATACAGTAATAAGAGGAACAAAAAATTATAAACAACTTCTGCCAAAAATATGGTTCATGTAGCTGTTGAAAAACAAACAGCAGTAACTGCACTTGGAGTATCACATGCATGATGATAACCAAGTATGACAAGGAAACGTTAGTACAACAGATATATTCTAGGCTGTATCTTGAACAGCTTCTAAGCACAGCTTGAAAAACTGTGTTTAAAAGATCACTTTCCAATATGGCATCTCCCCATTTTTTTTCCAAGCTGTTTTTACCTCCTTCACTTTTCTATTTCCCTTTCCTGATTTCCAAACGAATCCTGTCTTTGGCTCCTTCCTCTTTTTATATATATGTGTGTGTGTGTACATATTTGTGTGTACTCACAATTTTTTCTTAATTAACTGAAGAGAAAAAAAACATACGTTTGCCACTAAGGAATTGTGTGATTTCTGATTTTTTTTTGTCTATGCTAAATATTTCATTTCAATAGCTACAATATCACATGTCCTGAGGGGAGGATATGATGACTGTCTCATGCATATGAAGACCTGGTGTGTGGTAAAAGGCTGGTTTGTAGCCAGGTCTTTTGCTCAACAGAACTTAATATCAAGACCATAATATCAAGGAGCTGGATCCTTAGAAACATTCATATAAACACAGTGATAGTGGAAAACAGATGCCTCGGCATCTACTGCAGCTGAGAATGTTCTCTTTTTTTTTGAGGGGGGATGAAAAAGAAAGTTTCCATGGTTTTAAGATAGGCATTTTTTTGGTGAAGTGTATCAAAGTTTGCCTCCAATAATCTGTAGCTGTTATTTATATCTGCCAAGGAGAGCTATAAATTCAGCCTTGACATGGTTTCAATAGTGTGAACCTCCAGATCTGCTCTAATCCCAAGATTAGATACTGAAGTGCTGCTTCAATTGTGCAGTATTATCACGTACTATCACTTGGCCCTGTTTCAAACTGTAGTTTTATTGACAATACTTTCAAAGCTGTTGCTAAGTTGTGAGCACTCTGCTTTATCTAATGCTGCTTTTACAACTCCAGCTAGGTATACTTTCTTGCAGGAAGCACTCTGCTAATAATAATCACCAGACAAAACGATGATCTGTATTTAACCTTTTTTCATACAGGAGACTCTGTTCTACTCATAGAGCTTATTGCATCCTTAAAAATTTAGACTGATTTTTGCTTATGCCCTCTTATTACTGTCACTTCTACCTGGCTGGCTCTTCAAAGCAATCCTAAAAAGCTCTATATTTATATCACAGAAATGATCAGTCTAAATTTAACTCATGTTGTTGGGTGAGTGTTATTCCTTTCCCAAATGTCAGGATTCATTACTACCTTCAGTCATAGGACTTTTCCACAAAGTGTTGTTAAGTGGGTCTGTTTCAATTCCCAGGAGCTGTGTAAGGATTACATGCAAAATACAGATGAATAAAATAGCAGATGCATCCATTAAGCAAGGCAGACCAGAGATCAAACTCACGTTATATGTGCCTCCTGTCAAAAATGAAGGGGACACATTAATAATTCCTGTGCCATCTCTAGAGCAGAAAACTGCAATTGGTTGAATCCTTTGGGATGCAAAGGGACTAAGATGGATTTTGAGAACCTGCCTGGAAGAGACACTGTAAGAAAGCAACTGCCCATCCTAATGTCCAGTGTGAATGGCTGCCAAAACAGCTGCTGACAAAGCTGTGTTTATTTTGGGAAAGTCTGTTAGCTGTTGTGCTGCCAGTGTGCTGAATAGGTTACAGGGAAAAGCAGTGCTGCTCGGTGTGGGGGATATGACACAGATGATCACTTCAAAAGAGAAATGGAGCTGCACAACTGATCCTTTGAAGCCTTGGTGGCAGCTCCATTTCTTTCTCTGTCGCACACCTACGTGGTTAACCTGGAGGAGGTCAGCAGTCACCTCTGCTACTGCTCACTTGCCTCCTATATTCCTTTCTTCTATATCTTGTCTACAAGGCTTCAGGGTAGGGACCACTGCTCGTTTCATTTGTAGAGACTGTAATATAATTGGTTCTGGTTTACATACATACTGTGAATTAACAGCATGAAAATAGAGTTGAATACTGGGAAATCTTGATCCATCACTGCTGTGCTTATAACTCATCAGTAGGATGGAATACAGCCCTTAGACTTCATGCAGATGCTGAAGTCTGCACAGATGTATGCTTTGACAACAACAACAAAAGATTTTAACTGAAGTGAGGAGTACTGATGCTGCATTTTCCTCTGTCAAATGTAGAGAAGTAAATACTGATTCAGAAAAATGACATTTACACCTGAACCTCTCCCATGTTTTTAAAGGCCAGAAGTCTAAAATCATACAATGTTCTAGCATCGTTATGCCTCTGCTCCACTCAGGGTCAATTTGCATAATGTGATGTTCTTTTATTACAAGCGTGAGTTACAAGTAAATGCTTAGGAACTCAACTTTTAAAAACATTATGTTTTCACTCTAGGTTACCATTCGTTGACATACATGGTATTGTTTTATGAGACTTTAAGAAAGTAGTTTTTCTCCTTAAACATAATAGCTGGAAGTATTTCTTTTTAATAATAGTTTAAACCCACAGCAGCAAGTGAGAAGTCTGCTGTGTTCCTAAATTTATCCTCTGTACTCTCCTGCTTGTTGAGAACATTGTCAGTATGCATAACCTCTTATGATGCACACTGGATTGCTTAGCATACTCAAGACAAAAGTTTTATTTACCTGTTTTCCCTTTTCTTGTGAATAATTGAATTTATCATATATCTTAGTGAATCTTTCTGTATCCTAGAGTTTGCAATTGTGTTGCTATGCTACTGTACCACAAAAACAATTTAGTGTGCTATCCTGTAAAATCTTTTCAGAGTAATTGATTCTGTTCAAAGAATCTATTCTATATTTTCTATGAAGTTTCTTTAAAAAAAAGTAACGCAAAAGGAGTATGTAAAATTACATCACTTATCAGTGAACAATATTCCTTTGCCTTATCAGTTTATGTAGTATAAACCCTGTGAACATTTGTTTATACATTTACACCGAAATAAATGTATAAAAGTCTTATCTTAGAGTCTTGAGCAGCCTATTTTTATACATATAAAAGCTCTCTTTCTTTTATGGGAAACATGGATCATAGCCAATAGCACAGCTTTGCTTCACTTCATCTCATGGTTAGGGCACACAGTTATATTGCCTTACACCCATACTGGGATAAAAAAGTTTTGTATAAAGAATGACGATTTCCCACTGAACATAAAGCTTGAATTTCATGAGGAGTATAGGTGCCTCTCAGATCTGAGAGTTAGATATCTATGAGGTATATATTAAGATTCATATATATACATATATATATATATATATTTGGGTTTAAGTGAGCTTAGGCATGTGTTTTTTTTCTTTATGCATGTGTTTAATTATACCCTTCAAATAGATGCTTTTGCTCCTAACTTACATTGCACTGTGCCTTTACCAGGTTTTCTGTGGGCGTTCAAGATTACCAGCTATGATATTCATCTGGGTTCAAGTTGATCCAGTTTACAGGTCTGAATTTACAGGACTTGACTGTCTAAGGATGTTGTGCCATGTGAAACAAGTCATTGGATTTTGTTAGTTGTTGGAAGGATAACAGAAGATAACTGCATGGCTGATACCTGTGCTGCAGGGGCCTCAGGTTCAAAAATTTCTGTAGAACACTGGCTGGCAGACAAAAAATACTCCTGGCAACCCAGACCATCTGATAGAGGTAGAGGTGCAACCTAATATCATTCCATTGTGAACTTTGACATTGAAAGGCAGTGTTTGATGAGAAAAGGTTTTGTCTGTGTTCTGCAGAATGCTTCTGCTATAATCTGATTTGGGGATGAAAAGGCTGCAAACAAAAAGAGTATTTCCACAGGTAGAGCAGATGAGCTATGACTGCCCAGGAGATGACCTGTGCATAACCTTAATGGCCCATATGATCATAATGACAGCCATAGATGGCTGCAGTTTCCTCAGAAAAGTTTATAACTCTATCTCTTTCTTGTAGTATGACAAGCATCTACGGACTAGATCTCTTGTGATTCCATGAAGTTATACTGTGAAAGTGTAGTGGTACTACAGACTTCTGCAAAGTTGTTTTGTAGTAAGTGGGACTAAAACACGTGTCTAAACCTAAGCCCCTCCTTTGTTTCCTGAGTTGCTCTAATTGTTGAGTTTTGTGGGATTTTGGTGGTGCTGCAAGAACTCACAATGCACTGTCTGTTCAAATGTGTCAGTTTAAACTGTGGTAGGTGTAAAAGTGCCACAGAGGGAGCAGAACAGCTGGAGAACTCATGAAAAATTTTCTCAAATACTCAAGTCTATTAAGAGTTAAAAAAGGTAACATTGCTAGTTGAGTAAAATAATAAAGATGAAGAGTCTGACAGCAAAAATTACTGTTATTACATCAAATGAAAAAATAGGAGTTTGCATCAGTTTTCCAAGTGGAAAACAGGAACACGGGGCTCTTTACTGGCATGTTGAAAAGGATTGTCAAGGAGAAGCTTTTTGCTACAGAGGAAGAAGGCAGGAATGAAGTCAGACTTGCAATAGCATGTTTTCCTGAGAGACTTGGGGAAGAGGCCTGAAGTGGGGATTATGAGCCAAAGCTCAGAGAGAGATAAGGAAAGGATAAAAGAGTATGTGTGTGTGTCTCTGTGTGTGTGTGCATGTAGCACAGAGGATTGGGAAGAGAACTGAGCACCAATTTCCTGCTCACAGTCCTTGGCTGGAACTTACAAGCAGGTACCAAGAAGCTTCGTTTTGAGAAAACCTGGTACAGACATGCTAGCAGAGTAAAACAATGTAAAACTGCTATGTCTAAAGGGAACAAGCAATTGCTGAAGTAAATCTCTCCCCTTTATCAGTTAGAGTCACTGAAAAATAAGAGGTTTTATAGCTGGATGTAGTGCAAAGGACTTAATGTAGAGCCCATATGACTGAATTTCACAAAGTAACATAGGTATCAAAATCACTGTCTGTAATAAGAACCCATTAAAGAAAGGCCTTTGGCTCAAAAAGCATATTTTGTGAAGGGATGCTGAAAATTTCTAGTTACACCCTGAAACAATAGGAATAACAGCAATGTGAGGTTCTGAGAAGGGAAATAATGAGCTCCACCATAATTCCACTGAAGCTCTAACAAGCATGTGAGCATTGCAGGCTATGCAACCTTTGTAGAATTGTTCTTAATTAGAGGAGTAGATCTGCAGGCTCACTTCCAGCCAAATCAGTGTATCCCAAAAGAACACAACACAGTAAAATAAGTGTTCCTGTGAACACTTCCCAAGAGACTGGTCATACCTGTTTTCCTGACACAAAAATCAATATTGCATTTGGTAGGTCCCAAAATGGAAACCTCAACATCTCCACATCATCATTCAAGATGTCAGTAGATGGGGGTTTTTAGAGGCCATTGTTTTAGATATTCTTTAATTATAAATTATTAACAACATAATTAGACTGTTGAACACAAAAGAAAAGCAACTATTTGCAAGGTATTTCAAAACCTGTATCAACAGGTTTACAACACAATAGCCCTAGAAGAATGGATCTCCATGGTTTGAAAAGCAATATTAGCTCAACCAGTCATTAGATATATCATATGGCCAAGAATAGCTCTGTCATCATCATTCTGTCAGCATGTGAAGGGATAGGATTTCACAAGGTCACACAAGAACTTCAGTCAGAAAAAAATAAAAGCAGCTTAAGCAAGAAAAGCCAATGCAGGAAGCTTCTGGAGCACTTGGCAAGATTTCTACTTTCAGGCGAAAATTTTCTTTTTATTTCATTGTCATAGTCCATTATGAATACAACAATATACAGTTAGCAATTATTGTGAGCCTCTGCTGTAAGGGATGTTTACAGGAAGGGTGCTTTGGTGACTTTTTAAAGACAGCCTCAGATGACACCCTTGTAGCGTGCACCTCCTCTGTGGGCCACCCCTCCTTCTGCTAGATCTCCTTTTGACCTCTTTTCAAGGACACACCCTGACGCAGCCCAGATGCATCATTTTCATTTGCTAGTATTGCACATCCAACTCCTGCACATGCAAGGAAGTGCCTGGATATGAAGGCACAGGAATCCTGGATTTCATGCATGCAGTCAAAGCAATCTGGGGAGACTGAGCATTTGTTGTACGCCAATTTTAGGTTGAATACCAACATTAAATTTTGTATGAAACTGAAACAAGGAATGGCTGATACGAAGTTGCACTGGTTTTTAACTCTTGGTCATGTCACCAGATTGGAGCATCTTGTGTCAACTCCCTCATTCTTCCTTCTGCTTACCCTTTCTCATTAATGAAGATACTGAAGAGAAAAGAGATCAGAGTTGATTTGCTCTGGCTTGTGTCTTCTCTCCACTGAAAGGGAACTTTCTAGCTTACCTTCTTTCACTTGTTCCTGCCCCTGAGCAGCCTTGGAACTTAAAATGACATGCATCAATTCCCTCCATTTAAAAAGTATTATGAAACTCTGCTTGAGAGAGGAAAAGGGGGTTGGTTTGGTTTGGGGATTTTTTTTGTTACTCTAAATTTCTCCTATCAGTAAATGCAGTAAACTAAAAGAACTTTGAATGTAGATTCTACTAAAAGAAGTAGAATGTAGTTTTGAGTATCCTATAGCTGTTTAGGTGTTGGTTACCTATAGTTCCTCTAAAAATATGATTAACCTATGAGCTTCATGCTACAGTTATAGCTTTGGAATCTGACTACAGCTTTTAATGGCATTTCTTCCTCACAGATATAATTATATAATGGTACCTCTTCTGTTTTACTTTTCAAAGTCTCTGTCAGGACTACATCGCTTTTTGGGCTTTGGTCTATAATTTCAGTTCAGAAATTACAGATTGATTTAGAGACTCCAATATCCATCTGTATATTTTTCAGTGTTTACTAGCTGAAGTCTGAGTGCTGTAACACAATAAGTAACCTACTTACCCTTCAACTTTATTGCTTCAAAAAATGGCTAGTGCTCCACTTTGTGGGATGTTGCATAACATGAGACTCCCATGTATGATTTATAACATTGACATCACAGTCTGTGCTGGTTAATGTCAGTTCTGGACTGCTGCTTTATATCAGCAACTATCAAGCTTATTCCTTATCAATAAATAAGAAATGCCAAGTAGTTTCATTTAGTTTCTCAAAAAATGTTGTACTGGTTTTTATTTTGAACTATAGGTATTGATATGATCATCTATTAATCAGGGAAGGAAGAAAAACAAAGGAAGTGACTCCATTTTCATAGTGTTTATTCTCATTGGCAAGACCTCTTTTGCCTTTTTGCCCCCACATACCTTCATTTGAGGCTGAATTCATTCCACCCAGTTGTGAGGACTTATTGATGGTGGCTTGTATTTTTCCAGTTCATGAAGTTATCCTGTGTCCATCTGGCCTTCTGCACAAGTTAAAGCAGTTATTGAAGCCTTGCAGAGTCAGGGTTTGGGGTGAAAGGTGGTCTGTTTTCCTCCCATCTTAGAAAGCTCTTCCTGCAGCCAACTTTGCATCTGCAAACATGCCCTGGGTCCTTTGGAGGCAAGCAGGGGAAAGACTTCCTTGTGGCCAGATGCTGGGTTAGCACATCATCAATTCAGCTTCAATTCATGACAAACAGAGGTGCAAGATGAGCTGTGCTTGAAGGAGCTCCTCTTAGCCCAGCCATGGCGGTGACTGTGGGGTGGCATCCTGACATCTGGTATCTGCCCATGTGCTTGCAGGCACTTACTGATGTTATGCATGTTCCTGCTCCCATGTCAGCAGGGCTCTTCTCATAACACAGTTTCATGGACGGGGTCTTTGCTTCTCTCTTATCTGTCTGTGTGTTTGTCTAAAGCTTTGCTGGTATTGGGAGAGAAGAATTGACTTTAGGGATGAAGGAAAGATTCTTGTACAAATTAAAAAACTGATTTGGGCTTCTTAATGTTCTCATAAGGTTTATTTTTATATTAAAAAATAACACTTATTTAGTTAAATTATGCTGGAAATTTTCACCCTTGGCCAAGTAGGTAATAATAATGTCCTCATTTTTAATTAATTTAGTTTACTACAAGAATTCTATCTGTTAGAGCAATGGCATGATATTCATGGTGTCATTTCAATTACTATTCTAATTTGGACTAAGATCTTTACATTGGGCTATGGTCAAAGGTCCTCTTTTAAATCCAGTTAAATCTTGAACCTCGTTTTGTGTTTTTTTTTCCTAGAAGTTCTCTGAGGGAGCTTCTCTCTGATACTTCTTTTTGAGAAAATTCTCAGTTTTTCAAACAAAATTTGCTGGTCCAACAAAGATTATCCAGTTGTCAAAGATAAGGACATTAAATGTGTTATTGTAAGTGGGAGCTGTTGGTAGAGCTTTGCAGAACAAGAGTTATCCCCAAACCCTCACAGCATCCAGTGAATCTTTTTATTGAATTCATGCCACCTAGTTTGTGTCTGCAGCTTTTTTTCCGAAATTCGGTGTGAAATTACATGCGAAAGGTAATAGCTTTTCTCAGTCTTTTGGGTTCAGTGAGGTGTAATATGAGACTTAGGACTTGAAAGACTGACTTTAGTCACCTAATGTACACCACTGAATACATGCAAATTTCCATCTATTTGAACTGTATTGTAAGGCCACTTTTTGTGGTTATATTGTCTCATAGTATCTTTTTATTTACATAATGCTTGACTTTCTAAATGTGAGAAAATGAGAACCTTCATTACCAGGGCTTTCTAGTGAGCTTCTGTGTTTCAACTGTGATTTTTGTTCAGCACCAGAACACAATTCAAAATTTCATAACAAGAGAAGGGAAATCCAAAGAACTCAAAACGCCGAGAGGATGGGGGAAAAAAGAAGGGAGGGAAAAAAAAAGAAGAAAACTTGATTTGGGGGAGGTAGGCCCTGAGCCATCTGTCCTGGCTGAACCTACTTTGGGCTGGGGAATTAGAGTACAGACCTCCAGAATTGCTTTTCAGCCTCAGATACTCTGTAATTTGCTGTCCAGTTCTGCCCAATGTGAAGGCAGGGTGTCAAAACCTGCTAAGTGTTTCTGTTGTGCAGTTTTCCATTGGTGTTTCCATCACGGAATCAGTCACTGACAAACTATCTCTCAACAGAATTAATGCAACAGTTTGGATGAGGAATGACTCCTAGAGGCCTATATGTTGTTTCTGCTGTTATTGTTCTGCTGCATTAGTTAAATGTACTGCATTATGCCCTGCCACCTTCTAATTATGCATGTTCTTTCAGATTAATGATAAGAGAGCTTTCTGGATACTGTAAAGAATCAGTAGTCATGTGCTTTCAAATAGGTAACAGGGTCCTTTTTAAGTAAAGGACAGAATGAATCTGCCCTGTTATTCACTGATATTACCTGTTTATTATTTGACGAACTTCAGTGTGAGAGTTTTTTATAATGTAATAGACTAGATCACTAATTGGATTATAATATAAAAGACCAGATCATGAGACTACATTATGCATCTGGGTAGATTTATGGTAGACCATAGATCTGTTAATGTGAACTCAGATACTTGCAGAAGCTTTTGCAGAATAGCAGTTATGTCAAATTTTCTTCCTGGATTGTTGTCTCATAATTTATTCAGCTAACAAACAGCATGGAGATTGTGTGAGTAAAGCATGTTAAACTAATGGGCTTGAAGCCTATAGGTTAGTACAGAAAAATAGGAATTAAATTAAATTAGAAAAATCTTTCCTATGTCTTCTTCCATGGTATTACAGTTTCTCTACACATAGGGATGTTGCTACATGGTTAGGTAAGCTGTGAATGTATGAAGTATCAGCTATGGTATGTTAGCTTCCCCACATGCACACCTAGTAATGAAATTAGTTCCAGGTCAGAGGGATTATCCCACTTTCAAAACAGAGTAAAAAGTGCTGCAGGAAGCACAGAGGAAATGTGTATATATTGCTGACAACATGGGAGAGTCACACTGAATTTCTGCAGAGTGAGTTCCTCAAGGAAGCAAAGGTTTAGAGAACAGGCTCTTTGCAGCAAAAATATACTTTTTCCCTGTGAATTCGAGGGAGCATCTAGCAAAGATTTGCACGCCATTGACTGCTTACTTTTTTCCTTTTACTCTTCCTAAATTAACGTTTCTATGATTTTTGTCATGTATATACAACTATTGTATTTCGCATGCATATCAGCAGTAAAATAATTTCATTCAGAAGCCTTTCACAGTGCAAGATTACTGGAGTTGGCTGTGAGATTAGAGCATTACCTACAAATGTGTGCTTTACTGTCACTGGTAATAATATGCAAGCATGGCTTAAAACTGAAAGCAAACATTCAGAAATTATCCAGTAGATACAGACTAAAGCTAGTTACTCAAGTTGATCTTCATTTATTTGTATGAAAAAGATTTCTTAGAGCTTCAGTTTTCAGCAATAAAGAAGGGAAATACATGTGTGTGTAGCTAAATATATATTTAAAAGAGATAGATTTAAATTTTGTGTATCTATTCAGCAATAAAGAAGGGAAATACATGTGTGTGTAGCTAAATATATATTTAAAAGAGATAGATTTAAATTTTGTGTATCTATATATGGCATTTTTATATATAAAAACCATGTATCTATGTAACAATATATGTATCACTCAAATATGAAAAAGGTCAAAACAAATGTAAATATAAATCTGCGTTGCTTGTCCACCCTTTGGTATGAGAGATTAGTGCAACATCAGTGTTAAAACCTGTGTAAATTTCGTACTGGCTTTGTAAGGATGTCTGTGACTAGGAGATGATGCAAAGCAGTGTAGAATCACACTCCTGGTAGGATTTCATTTGACTGGTTTTTAGTCTTTTCATGATACTCCTTGTCGTTACTGTTGTCACTCACAGTTTCCACCTTCAAAGCACAGGTCATTTAGACTGGTTGTGTCTTGTCGCCTAAAAGCCATATTCTAATAATAAACCTTCATCCCATAGCAGTCTCTTTCTCTGATGAGACTGAAATACTCATTTACAGATTTCACCAAACCTGTTTGATTCATGGGGGGCTGTGACCTGGCAGTGAAATGTTTGACAAAGGACATAATTCATTCAAGAGCCCATGTAGGTTTTATTTAGAAATGCTTGGTTTTGAAAGGAATTAAAAGGACCAACCTTCCTAAATCATTTTTAAAGTACCCCATGATGACGTTTTTAACATACAGAAAAATCTTGATTTTTGTTTATATGCTAACTTCATTTGTTTGTCCAGAAAAACATCAGGCTGCTTCTCTAAGTTTGATATATCAGCTACCTCCAGCACAAATAGAATTTACTAATTTTTTTTCAGCCCAAACTGAAACTGATAATTTGCTTGTATTCTTTATTGACTGGATTTTTTTTTTTAATAGTGTATTCCTATTTAAATAATAAATTTTAAGTATTATACAGTTTACTGGCACAAATACACTAAAGCCATTGGGAGAACTTGTTTCTGTGAGATAGTTCACATGACACCAGCAATTTGCCTTATCTGGATACTTTGTGAAGCTAGCCAGACTCTCAGAGCAAAATCAGCAAAAATGAGAAGTCTACACAAAGATACTGTTACCGCTCCCATATCTGGCATTTTAATAGATATGTAAATTGTGAATTGTTAAAAAAAGTACATGCAGAAATAAATTCATTCACTAAAGAAATTAGTTGTAATAAACACTCGGGAATGAGAGAAAGAGAGGTTGTGCATCACCTCATTAAAAGTAATATCGCTTATTAATTCAGATGTCAATTGCATTATAAGAAAATTTTTTGCCAGTAAGATAAAATTAATTGTCAGGTCTGAATCAGTTGATCTTTTACATTTACAGACGTTTCAAAACAAACTTAACAAAGTAGTATTTCACAGCAGTTTTTTTTCAAATATGAACAAAAGCCTGTGCAGAGGAAGGATGACTTTTTTATCTTTGTAGTGAAAAAGCTCATAGATTTATTTTTAGACATGGTGCATATGGTAAAGTAGCCAAAAATTTTCCCCAAGTGCCAGGTTGTGCATGGTTCTGAGGCAGAAGGAAGAATTTTGTTAAAGGAAATACTGTAGTGAACGCATGAAACACTTTACTATAATAAAGACGAGGGGGAGGGTGAAGGGAGGAGAGAGAGAAATGTACAGCTAAATGTCTCTGTCTCCTAAACACTCACAGAAGTGCTGTTTGAAATTGAGCAGGAATGGGCAAGCCCCACATTCCTCCTGTGGTCATAGAGCTTCCCACTCTTCTAATGCACTCCAGTAGACTTGCAGAGTTCAGCTGCCACTGCAGAGCTCACATCTGGTATGGAGAGCATGCTTTAATAATCCTAGAAATAATTTAGAAATACCTACTTGTCTTGGAAGCAGTTCTCCTTTGAGACAGGAGGCTATATTGACCTACAGTGAGGCCCTGCAGTGCTCCACGATCGATGTTCAGTGCACAAGTGCCGTGTCAGACATGTTGCAGCTACTGTGCGTCCCCTGTGCACTTGTGGGGGAGTTCTGAATTCCAGTTCTTAAACCTGTAAGTTGCCAAGCAGGATTGTTCTCCGGAGTCCTGGAGGTGCTGGGTTCTGCATTTGTACAGAAAGCTGATCCGCAGTGAACCCAGTCTCCACCTACCGTGTTCCACGATTTGCGTGCCTGTGTGTTCATATGCTAATTTGGGGGTGTATCATAGAATTATAGAATGGCTTGGGTCGGAAGGGTCCTTAAAGATCAGCTGGATGCAGCATTCCATGAGGGGTCTTATGAAAGCTGAGTAGAGGGGGAGCCCTCACCCTGCTGCCCACACTGCTCTGGATGCAGCCCAGGACACAGCTGGCTTTCTGGCCCACGAGTGCACATTGCTGGGGCAGGTTGAGCTTCTTGTCAGACAACACCCTCAGGTCTTCCCCCAGGTGCACATGTAAGGTCTAATTTATGCTTCAGTATTGCAGACAATAAGATTCTTTTGGCTTCATAATTTCTCACTGAAGTCAATGAACATCTAATTCTCCTCATGCTGAACAAATACTTCAGCTTAGCTCAAAACTGTGCTAGGAGGTTTCATTTCTAGGAGGGGAAGTAGAACCACATTCTGTCTATGTTCCCTGGAGTTCCTGTGTCACCAGCTGAGGCCTGGACATCTGTAAATCAAAATGATATGATTATTAGTATTTTCATGTTTGTTTTTCTGTTTTGTACACTTAAGTGAAGATGAAATACTGAATAGTCATTCCATGTGATGGGATGTGATTAATTAATTGGTTCTAGCTGAGAACCAATTAATTAATACCTTTATTTTCTTTTTGTTATTAATTCCTGCTCAAGTCATAAAATATCTGATTCAAAGATAGATTCTTTCTTTTCTGGCCTAAATCTGGAGAGTTTTTGAGATATATGTTTTGTATCAGTTTATTCCTGCCTATGATAAAAATGCAGATTTTAGTAGGCATCTAAAGTCAATGAATAATAAAGATTTTAGCAGAAAAAAAGTGTATTGTGCAATCTAAAATTACTGGCCCATATTCTTCCACAGATCTTCCACCAGAATTAGTGGAGCTTTTTAAGTACAATTAAGAAGGAAGTGATTCTTAACTTACAAAATCAGAAATCTTAATATATTTTGTCAGATTTAGCAAGTAGGTTAAAAAAAAATACAGTTTTGGGACTGTCCTTTTCAGGTTTGATAAATAACTTCTGGCTACTGAGCCAGAGCAGTCTTTCAAAAAGCTTCTGACAGTCTTATGGTACTTATGATGAAAATAAATAAAAAAGTTTTGCAAGGCCTTAAAGTCAGGGCAGCAAGTTTTTACAGGATTAGACCCTAAATTAGAATGATTCCACATTTAAGAAAGAATACATCTGGTAGACAGAAAAAAACCCTGCATATGTATTTACCCAGGAAGACATAAATGGAGCTTAAGATTATTTGTAGGCCAGTGACAGAGAGTTGGAGGCATGAAGGTTTGGCTTTTCTTTATACTTAGGATAAGACAGTTCAGAATGGACTTCTGAATTGAGCTAATGAAAAGTATGCATTCAAACCTCCCATGTGCCAAGGGGAGGAAGGAATTTTGTTGGCTGACTTGCTGAACAACAGGGCCATAGCTGCACCTGTGGGACCCTTTCATGAGGGGTGTGAGAATGGCTGTGGTATGTACATCACAGCTCAGAACACATGGAAGCAGCACGCTGAAAAGATGGCTTGCACTTGTTCAGTGAAATTAGACCTGTCTCAAGCTGTCTGAGGGTAATTTAGGAGAAATTGTGATCCTTCAGAACCTGTGGATTTGGATTTCCACTGGAATCTTGTCTGGTAAAGATTTAAACTTGATAAGGAGCCAGAGCGCAGTCCTTAAACCTTCCTCTTGCTCCAAATCAGTGTGGAGATTTGCTTTGTTACATACCAAGGTCATTTTTCTACTGCTAAGGTGCAGTGATGTGAGAACTGCACAGTCAGATCATTGCCCACTGGATGGCCTTTGCACAGTGGAATTTTCCTCCAAAATGGTTTTACAGAAAAACAGATGATGCCTCTCTAGACGCATTCTGTGTGACTCTTTCTATTATTGTCACCTGTAGTTTGGTATTTGTAGTTGTAACTGGCCTGGAGAGGACTGCTGGAGAAAGGGTCAGACTGATAGTTAATGTTACTCATAGGTAATTATATTGTTACACGTGCTTACAATTCTTACCTTTCCAGATATTAAAAAAAACAAAAAAAAACCCAAAAAAAATGCCTTAGTCTCCTCCAAATTAAATTGAATAAAAGGCTAACTTCACTGAGTTGTATAAAAAGAGGAAAATATTTAGGGTTTTGTATACCTTCTGTCAATCAGTACTGGTTGAGAAATTATTCCCCTATTCCTCTCAGCTTTTTCTTTATACCTTTTTTCTTTTTACCTTTAAATCAATGACCTATACCTACAGAAATAACTTGTTTCCTCTAGCAGATAACAAGACTGTTTCTTTATTGTGTTGCATCAAACTCCTATTATTTAAATTCTTACCATGAGTCTCTCATGTCTATGTATAACTTCACTAAAAATTTGTTACCACAACAAACCCAAAAATTCTCAAGAAATGTGTTTGCAATAGATAACTTCTGTTGAAATCTATCACTTATTGTAGTTCAAAACTTTGTGAAAAATCTTAATTTATGACTGTGACGTAAATCAGAACAGAGTTTTATTATTCATCCATTCAGCATTAAAAGTTATTGCACTTCTTATATTTTCATGCTGACGCGTTACATGTCTGTCTCTGTAAATTGTGGCAAACAGTGCTTGACATCAGTTGTTTGGGGAGAATGGTACCACCTGAAATTCAATATGATAAATTAGTCTAATCTTAAGGACTCTGTATAATGAACCATGTATTTAGAGATGCAATATGTAATTTCAGGAGGAAATTATTAGAGGTTTTTGTTCTAAGAGAAAAAATTCTAGAAATAAAGATTAAATTGATATCAGATGATGAGAGCTCAAGTCCATGAGTAAATATTATACATATACATGCTTTTTTGTAGCTTGCAAGCTACTACAGGATACAGAACAATTTAATATCCATTTGGGGAGAAAGCTGACTATTTTAATAAAGAGAGTGCTTTACGTGTTAGATTGACAGATCTGAAATTCTTCTGTTTGTATTCTGAATTATTAATGTAGTATATAGAAACTAATCCCACATCCTTGCTCGTGTAGAAGAGGTCTCTCTGTGTTATGCTGCTGTGTTTAAATGACTTCTCGCTAACACAGCGTTATTTTGATTGTCTATTCTGTTAGATGATCTTGTCCCTTGTTTTTCTGTGCTTCAGAGCTTTCTGTGCTGCTATTTTGTAGCTTTCGGTTATCCTTTCAGGACAACTGCCTCTGCAGCTACCATTCTGCAGTCACAAGATCCATCATAAAAGCTAGTAAGCATTTAAAATATAAACATACAATGCTAGATGAAAGGATTGCGAAACAGATAAACAGAGGCAGATGGCGCAGATTTAATTAATAAAAAATACAAACAGGAAAATAAATCTGCTGCATTGATTTAATGCCTAATTTAATTAAGAAAAAAAATCTTGGAGTTTAGTTATTACCAGGAAATTATATACTATGTTGTTTCTGTTTGGGGAGAAATGTTTTGTATAAACTTTATATCATTTTTGTTTTTAAGAACCTGATGCATTCAGACTGAATTACAAGAAATTTTGCCCATTGCAAGGGACAAAATTCAAGAGAAAGCAAGGAATGAGGCTCAGGTTGCTAGGTTAGATGTACAGAGCTGGGATTTGAGGTTGAGCTCTCAAGTACCAGGCTAATGCCTTAGCTGTCATGCTGCTGAATCTTTAACTAGTGGACTTTATGTCGCAGTTTGACCAGAAGTTTAGCATCATAATAAGGAACCCTCCCTACTGAAAATGTTTTTGAAGTTAGTGGATAGACATATGGATCACAGGGTTGTTTTCCCAAACTGACATATTTCTAAAGGGTGGGAGTGGAAAAAAAAAAAGATTTTTATTTAAAAAAAAAATAATAATGCTAACTGCAAGTCTAACCAATTTATTAGATATATTCACAAATGACTAGAACCGGTTAAAAGATGTTAAAAATAAAAATTTGGAAAGGTGTCAAGCAAAAAAAAAGTATGGAGTTCTTGACTCATTGCTTGGGATTTTCTTATTTATTGCTTCTTTCTTTTTGCAAATAAAAATTTGAGGACTGTATATGCATAAAGCAATGATATGGCATCAGCAATGATATGACTTGTACAAGTACAAAGTTATTTAGCTCATATGGAATAGTTTGATTTTGAAATTTAATCAGTTCTCTAAGCTGATAAATAAAATCCTATTCTAAGTCATATATTCTCTGGAGATAGTGTATTGTTGCTTCTATTACAATGTTCGAGTTTATCTCGTGAGATTTTTCTCCATTGTTCCTACATGGAGTGTCATAAGAGACCAATATTGGAACTGAGTCAATTTTTGTTTCATGCAGGACTTCACTGACCACGAAACAAAAATACGAGAGAGAACATTTTGGGATCACACAGGACACGAGTCTGTGGAATGAAAACCACTATAAATTCAGGTTGCATTTGTTGGGAAGTTCTGAACTATTCATTTGGGGAAAGATTAGTAAGGAGATAAGTGTATGACTATGCTTGTGGTTTCAGAATTATATAATTATTTAGGGTGCTTTAGCTTTCTGAAAAAGAACTTAACATTGACAGCCCCAAACAGAAGAAGACAAAGAGAAATAGTTCTCCTGTTATTGTTGAATCAAAGAAATTTTACTGCTTTTTCTTCAATAAATTAAAAAATTATTTTAAATCAAGCTAAGACTAATTTCCTTATTATTGTCTCTTTTAGTCAGAGAAGCAAAAAATCAGCCATTGTTAGACTCTCTCCAGTGTGTCACACAGGCAATTGGAGACTGATAGGAAAGACATCAGCTCACATGCAACTTTGCCATACTGAAATCTGCTAAAACATCCCCTCTGCTCACTCTGAAGGGCCTGGGAGTGACATGGGGACATCAGCCCTGCCTGACCCAGGTCGCAGGCAAGCTCCACTTGCAGGATGCCCTGCAGACAGTGTGGGGTCACAGGGCTGGAGGGGTGAAGGTGTGGAGGGGTGATGTCTCCAGCCTCCAGTCATCCAGCTGCTCATGGTTTTTCAAGCACTGGTTATGTTGATTGAGAGCAGTCCCAGGGTGACAGCAACATTCTTATCATTCTGCTTTCTGCTTCCATTTGCCACCCAGAAAGGGCTGGAGCTGCTCTCCTTGAGTTGCTGATGTCTCGTCACCACTGTCAGTCTGTCTTCCTGGCTGAGTGAGGGCAGATTCCTGGCTCTGGCAGCATTTTTAGGAGAGCATGTGTTCTCTACTGCTTCCTCCTTCAACTATATATCCTGTTTGTGTGTGTATGTGCAAGAGGGTGAGACCTTCTCCTTGGCTTATGTTTAGGTACTCTGTGATTTGATAGGTAAATTATTTTGTAAAATCATTATTAAAAAGTTCAGTACTTCTCTCACAACTTTATTTAAATAATTCTATCACTATCATGAATACCATTCTGGTCCAATCTATAGCCATCAGGAAACTAAATCTTTCTTTTTCTAACAGCTACTATGAATTAGTGTTGTAGAATAGGCCAAGTAACTCAAAATATTTCAAATATTATAGAAAGTGCTTTCCACTACTAATGTTCCATATGGGTTATCTGTTGCTTTTATATTCCTTTCCAATGTTTTATACATTGCCTGTTACTCATTCTGTATAAAAAGAAAAACAAATATAAAAATTCTCTTTTCATCTGCCACATTTAAAACTATATTTGAATAAAATATCCCTTGTGGTGTTCTACTGGTTTATATTGGAACCATAGTCCTCTAGTATAAGTACTGATTATTATCAGACTAAGGAAAAAAAATTTAAAGTGCAAGAATAATTTGGTTTTTCTGCTGAGCTGAAAGAAGTGGCATTAATATCTTTCCACCAGGATTTGTTCTTGTTTACTCAAGCAAAATAAATTTCAGAAATGGAACTAAAAATCTTAATTAGAATGACTTAAAGGGAACTAAAAGAGATGCTAAAATAATGCCGAAAATATTTTATTCTGATTTTTTAAATTTTTTTACTGCATTTAAATGAAAACAGTACTTTATCATTTGTCATATAGGAGATGAGAAATGCAGTGTGGTCATTTGTGCAGATATTTACAGGACAATATACATATGGGAGTGAACCTTACTTGCCACCTTCTACATAAGCTAATGTTCACTTAGCAATCTTCATAGTATAAACTGCTCACAAGACTGTCACATTCCTCATCTACAGCATTCTTAAAATTTGTCTTGCTGTCAGACTGTTTTCGGTTTTTAATGGGTGTACAAAATCTTACAGAGCTGTAAATCTCCTAAAACATTCACATGAATAATGCAGAAGTTAAAATTCACATGGGTGAGAAGTTTCACAGATAAGAGACCATCTACTAAAAAAGCATGTGGTTGCCCTGTGAGTGCAATTGGAGTTGTAAACATTATCTGGTAAAAGTGAGGTTTCCTGGGGCTGCAGTAAGTAAAGCCTGTTACATCTTCTGGTATTAATCATAATAAGTGTTTTATCTTTGGCTGTCATGTTTAGTTTCTGCATGCAATTTACCTCTCAGGCAAGCTGTTCACGGTATCGGCCAAGCTTATCTCTGAACTTATGGTCTTCAAGTACCTAAATGTATTTCCACCAGAGTTCCCACAGTTAATGTGACAAAAGCCAACATAAGTGCTATTTTAAAACCTCACTGCATCCCTCTACAGAAAAATAGTGTTGCTTGTATTCTGATCACTGCTATCAAATAAAGCTTAACTGCCTTTACTAGACCTACACTCTACTGCAATTTTATTATGACCTCTTTTCAGATTGACTTGCTATACACACGTATTTTGTCTTGACTCCAATGTCCCTCACACGTGTTATCTCCTATCCTCCAAAGTGCCTTTACTGCCACAGGACTTCCACGTACAAAGCGTGTTATTATCTGTCTGTCTCCAGAGGTATGTTTAGCAGGATGCAAAAGCATGAAGGAAACACATGGTCCCTGTCTCAAAAAGCCTATAAAAAACCAAAACAATCAGATTTCTTCAGGAGATCCAGCAACAGATCTCTGAGAAGAAGGAAGATGAAGAAAATGCCTTGAACAGTTTTGTGAGTAGCTCTATTTGCATGATGATTCCAAAATGATACGGAGAAAGTGGTCAAAGATTAGACAGCTCTTAATATTCTACTCTGCATGACCCTATCTCACTGCAATATTCCCATGATCTGCAAATAATCCTTCATAATTAAGCTTCCAGCCTAATATTAAAATGTAATCCACATGAACACTAGTCAGAGCATACAGCAAGGAGTGAAGTGGTTGCCACTTCAAGTTGTGCATGGCAGGTGCTATGCAGTTTTAATTTAAAAGCTTTAAAACATTTGGCCCTTGATGTAAAGACAAATTAAGTTTCATTTCTGATATACACAAATACAGTACAACACATCTAGTTCAGACCTGCTGCAGTGACGCTTTGCCTGCACAGTGCTTGCCAAAAGAATATGGAAACATTGCTTCTGTGAAAATGGAGACTCTGCTTGATAGCTACCTTGACATTTACACAGAGCATGAATGCCAAACAGATTTTGTAGCAGCCCATAAAATAAATATCCCAGCTTCATAGTTGGTAAAATTTGAATTTGGCCCTCTGGATTGAGTTTTATATACAGCCTATAGGAGTGTGTCATAGTAATCACCACTGTTTCCTCTTTGCACTGTAAGTATGAGAACTCAGCTGAAGTTAGTGTTACAACAAATGTAACAAGATGCAATGATTTCCTCTATTCCATTTCCACTTGTTATGGTAGATTCTATGTTTTCTCAAACCCTTAAAACACTTTGTAAGTAGTTTTCTGTGGTGTGACTGGGATATTTTGCACATTAAAATCAATGGTTTCCTTTCCTTCTTTTTTCTCCTTACACCCCTACATCAGAAATCTCCCTATAAAAATATTTGTATTCTGAACAATTTACTTTTTGCTCTGAAAAGAAAAAAAGAAAGGGGAAAAAAAACATCAAAAAAAAAACCCAAACCAAAACACAAAAAAACCCCCACAAAATCAAAAACCCAGTCCAACATACTTGACTAATGTAAGAGAAGCAACTTTTTCAGAATGGAGGTAAATATTTGCATGTGTCACTGCCTTTAGTCGAAAAGATTTTTAAGCTGTTACCATGAGACTGGAGAACATAAAGTGGAAACTCACCTGCAGCATTAAGCACCCAGAAGAGTTCAAGGAAAAGTGCGATGGGAATATTAGTTCATACTAAGTTTTTATTGGCTTTTTCAAATAGAAAAGGACGGGTTTAACTTTTGTGAGTTAAGCTAGTGTAAGCCTATTGTGAACCATGGAACACATAGTTTTTCCATCTGGATAATACAGGAAAAGACTGTAGCTGAAAATGTTGATAGCATTTCTCATTTCTTTCATGAAGCTTTGCTGATGAGCTATGAATGTTTTCCACTGATTGTATATGGTGGAATTCTAAACACCTAATTAGTGTCCAGAGAGCTTCCTAAGAACTGCCAGTGATATTAATATCTAATATATATTGCTTTAATTAGCCAAATCCATAGGTCAACATTAACACCAATTTTCCATTCCTGGAATACTTCATTACAGAATTTGACACTCCAGTTTCTACAGCTGCCAGGCAGCCTCCATGAATGGCCAGGGCAAACTGAGGCAAGAGTGTGAAGGGCATGAGAATGGATATTGCTTTGAGCAGAAAGATGGGTTGCCAAACATTGTCCACGTGTCATTGTAGAGTGGAATTGCTTTCCAATTTTGGAAGGAACAAGTTGTGACAAGAGAAGCTTTGTGTCATCAATGGTGAGATTGCCAGAAAGGGTGGAAAGGACATTTCAGAATAGAAAGGCACAACGGAGACCACTTGCAGCAACTATTGAGGCCAGTTTTAGTGCTTTAAAGTCACTGTTATTTTTCTTATCATCCAGTTTCCTTAGACTTCAGGAATAATGGTATTCATTACTGTCTTTTAGCACTATCTCTTTTTCTCTTTCTTTTTCTTTTTTTCTTTTTCTTTTTCTTTTTCTTTTTCTTTTTCTTTTTCTTTTTCTTTTTCTTTTTCTTTTCATTTTCTTTGCAAGATGAAGAGAAAAAGGGCCCATGGAAGGAAAGAGCAAGACAAAAGAAAGACCAACTTACTTCCTTAGGCATATTACTGTCTTGAATGTTACATTAAGATTTAATTTTGTTTCTGGCTTCTTCCTTTGTTTTAAAATCTAGATTAAACTGTAGGAAATCCAAGGAAACAAAGCTGAACCCATATTTTCAGGAGGGGGCTTGAACTAAGCATAGGAAGCAGCCTAGCCATGATTTTTCAGTGCACTGCATAATAGCAAGGTAAATAGACTGTTCATCCTTTGTGGGTAGAAATACACTAAAGTTTTTCATTGTTTTAAATATTTGCTACATTTGCAGAGCAATACAATTAAATATATGTAGTATATTTCAATACCAGGTGTCATGGTTGAATGCCAACCAGGAACTAAGCCCCACACAGCCACTCACTCACTCCCCCTCTTCTTCCTCCATGGCACAGGGAGGAGAATTGGAAAAAATAGGTAAAAATCATGGGTTAAGGGTTTAATTATTGGAAAAAAAAGTACAATATTATAATAATAATTCTGATGAAAAAGAGAGAGGGGGGAAGCCCAAGAAACACAAGTGGTGCTCAGTACAGTTGCTCACCACTCACTGACCGATGCCCAGCCTGTCCCTGAGCAGCAATTGATGCCTCTGGGCCAACATCCCTCCAGTTCATAGACTGAGCATGATGTTCTATGGTGTGGAATATCCCTTTGGTCAATTCAGGTCAGCTGTCCTGGCCATTCTCCCTCCCAGCTTTCTGTGCACCTTCGCATTGGCAGGGTAATGGAAACTAAAAAGTCCTTGACTTAGAGTAAGCAGTACTGGGCAACAACTAAAATATCAGCGTGTTATCAACATTATTCTCACACGCTAACCCAATACTGCCACCTTCTACTATGAACAAAATTAACTCTATTTCAGAAAAAAACAGGACACCAGGAAAGTATTTGATACTGGTTTCTAAGTAATTAGAATTATCAACTTGAAAAATGTGGAGAGTCATATTTCCAAGAACAAGTGTGCATCTACGATATCATTTCAAAGTAGCACAATAGAACAAACAAACAAAGGGGGGGTTGGGCATACATAAAATATAAAATAATTTAAATAATAATAATAACCCTTATTTGCTTATTAAGCACCATCTTTGTGGTTCTTCTGAAGTATCACTTGATAAGATACTTTCACTGCAGTCATTGAAAACTTGATCAAAGTTTAAAGACCATGGCTAGTATATGTGTTGGGGGAGTTAATAAAGTACTAGCATTTCCTTAAATTGTAAGTAACCTCTGACTAGGATGCTAACTTGCTCTGAATATATTATTTACGTAAATCATATTAACAGAAACAGTTGGATTAGTAACTAGATTAGAGAAGAAAGCAATAAATGCTTGATGCAGTAAATTTATTTACCTGCCATTAAGCCTGATCTTAATACATGTGTGATTATACCTTGTAGTACAGGCAAAAAAAAAGGAGGTAGCAATCAAAAAGTTTGTAGTGGAGAAGGCAAGAGGCCTTGGCATAAGTAACAGTGAGGTTAGCTATTGGTGGTCTGGAAGATGATTTGGTTTTGGGGCAGTCTCCCACATTTTTGTGCTCATGTACTGGATTACACTGCAACGTACCAGAGGGAGCAGGCTCTGATGATTCTTAAACCCTATGGAGGTATGAAGTACTAAAAGAAAAGGGAACAAGGAAAGTGTTTCTGTGTCTTCCCTGTGGTAACTAGTCAATCTACCTTGTCATAGTAACAGAGAAACCTGTAACTATTCCTACAGACAGAGGTGAAAGCAATGGGAGTTTGCTAGAATAAGGACTGGATAATTCCTATACAGAGACCTAAATATCAGACTTAATTTTGACAAGCCAAAATGACTGCTATTATGGCCCTCAATTCTAGAGTAAGTCCTAGTTACAGGCCATGATTGTTCTGGCTTTGTACTTAGCTTAAGGTGACAGAGCTGCCAGGGAGAAAAAATGGTTAAAAAGTCTGCATTTTTGTTACAAGAGCTAGAGAAGGAAGTGTTTCAGCTAACCCATGAAAACTACTGCTCTTTGTATTACCCTAGCAGATAGTAAGAGATGGGAAAGGAGGAGAGCTAGACAAGGCAGGAGTGCTTCACAGCCTGTGTGAAGATGGGTGCAGGCAGACCCTGACGCTCGTGCTTGCAGCCGCTCGTGAGGACGCTGTGCAGAGGCACAAGGGCTGCGTTAGTGTGGGCCAGTGCCTCCGCTGGGCACAGCGTTGTTGTGATGGGGCCATGCACTATCCAAACCAGCTCAGTGCAATGATTGTCCAGCAGGACTCAACATCCCTGCTGGAGCACTACCACACACAGAGCTTTTGGGAGGCACTTTTCCTCTTGTGTGGCGGCCTCAGTTCATTTTGAGAGGCTGCATCATGAGCATTATTGGCTGATGCAGATGTTCTACTCCACATAAAGCTGTAGGGACATGAGGGAGCTGAATTACAACTCTGTGCACACTGTGATGGCACTGACAGTAGAAATGTTTTAGGCTTTAGATTAAACTAAACAAGTCAGTTGTGTTAATTTTTCTTTTTATTGAAACTATGACTTTTCTGCCATACAGATTCTCCGCACGCAAAAATTTTTAATGCAAAACGCTGGTTTCTTTCTCTTCCAAAGCATTAGAAATTTCAGGGAAAAAAAGACATGTCTGAGCACTGGTTCATACTGGGATGAAGAGCTCAAGCTACTGGGAATGGGGTGTGGCTAAGCAGGAGATGAGGAATGACAAAAAGAATGTAGGGGATCAGATAATTATGAGCTGCCTCCTAGGTAAAAAGCTTGAACTGAAAATTGTTAATGTTATGCTTGATTCTGCCAGCTTAGCTTCCTTTTCTTACCAGTTAACTTGCTGATGTATACTTATTTATATGTAGGGTCCTACCAGACTCCTCTGACAAGTACGCTTAAATCTAAATTTCAGTCTGACTCTGCACTTTATAAATTATATTAAAAATATACTCGGGACTATATCTGAATATATACTGAGGACTGAATTTTTTGTAGATATTTTTAATTATTCTAAAGTGTTACTTAGTTCATAGTTTCTGAATACCTGTACTGATATTTGGTGCAGAATTTCTGTTTTGACTTTCACACTACAAGACACATTCTGTCTGCTTGCTACAGATTTTGTTGCCAACTCCTTGTAGAGCTCTCCTTCCAATCTGTCTTTGGGGAAACCACTCTAAGATAGGGGTGTTGTTTATTTTTAAGCTTTTGAAACTTACCTTTTGTTCAGTACTTGAACCAGTGAAAATTAAATCAGCAGAAGGTCTTCCTCTTACTTCTGTAGATTTCAGACCAGGCTCTAACAATGAAATTACTTTTAGTGCTTCTCCTCTGCCTGTCTTACTCCCCCTTTTGCCCAATATCAAAAGGTTAATGAACCAAGTCCACATTGTTTAGATTTTGTACCAAGTACAAAGAAATATGTTGTGTATAGCTGATAAGTGGCATGATCAATAATAGGGAAACATTTTCCAGCTGGTGTTATATAAGGAAAAATTATCAACAAAGAACCTGGTATTGTCAACGTTGGTTTGTAATATATTGATAAGTTACAGATTAGTCACTGCATTTTAAACAGTTGTAATGTTGACCACTGAACCGTGTATATTTGGACCATCAAACACGCTAAAACTCCATTTCTGAGTGCAGTGGCAGAGCTTTAAGTTGTGCCTAATGAACTTCTCCATAGCATAAACTTAGTAGCTTTCTAACAGACCTTTTTCAAACACTGGTTGCTATTATGAACCTAATTCAAAACAGTAAGTACAAAAGCAAAGAGATGTTTCAGCTTAAAAGCAGGCATTTTCTAGGTGGCTGAGATATGGTTCTTTTTAAACACATTTGCTCAGTGTCTCTGAAGGGTGAATGCTATTTGGCAATCATGAATAAAATTCTTGAACGGCAGCTCTTTAAGTCTTGTGGCACTGTATTTTGACTAACAAACTATCTGACTCCTGTTTCCTAAACATTCTGATGCTGGAGCCTAAGAACATTTGCAAAATGTCAGTCAAAATTATTTTTAGGAGGAAACAATATCTTGCAAGAGATCCTATGGATGTAACACTGAAATTTGTTATGGTACTGTGTTTAATTTATTTTGCATCAGTATTTTACCTGTAATTCATGTAGACAAAATAGTAAGCACAAGCACATACATACTCTGTTGTGTATCGATTAATTGCCCAGAAGGATTCATGTCTTCTAGACAATGAGCAAAACCTTGGTCCTGGAAAAGTTAATGTGAGTTTCATTATGTACTGCTGGAGTCAGGGTTTTATCAAAACAAAAACAAAAAGGATTTTTTTATCTAGGCTGATTTTCCAAAATCCATTCACAATTATTTTGACTAGTAATGAATAAATTATATGGAAAAATGCATTTATAGGGAAGAAAATTAAAACTCCTGATTTTGAGCAAAATTATCTGACGGAGAGATAAGATATAGGTTTTAAAATACTGCCTTCTCCCTAACAAAAGTTGTCAACTCCCCAAAGACAAACTGCTGCCTGAGACCTTAATGAACCTTTCTGTCAGCAAAATAACTGTTGTTTTGAGAAGAGCTGGGAAGGGAAAAGCATAGATAGTGAAAAACCATTTGCTTTAGTTATTTTTTCAGAGCAATTTATTTTAAAAGTAACTAATTTTTTTGCCAAATATTTGTCTCTGTATTGCTTAGGTATGGGCTTGTGGGGATCTAAAAATTGCAATGAGGGCAAGTTTAAAAGCTTATTAAGAATTAACAGTTCTGTATATAAAAAGTAGGAAAAGCATTAGAATGAGTAACACATCTAGAAAGAGTGGGATTTTAAAACTGTCTCTGCATTTAAAAGCAGCAAGAGTATTTTAAACATCTCTGGAATCTGTAGCATTTATAAGATCTATTTATTAGCTGCCACAAGCATAACACTTCTAAGAATGAATGAAACCATTTAAACATTTTCCAGGACTCCTGAGACCAAGATGTGTGCTTTGCATGTATATGTAAAGCATAAATGTGAATGTGTGTAAGTGTGTAGGAGGGAAGAACAATTTTCCCTTCTTCCTCTCAAGAGAATGCCTGAAATTTAATTGAGGTAAAATAAATGTTCTTATCAGAAGGCACAATGGACCTTCCCAGTTGTTTGTGGCAGAGTTCAGGAGCCCTCCCCATGGCTTACTCTACCTTCCCCCACTTCAGATATTAACCTGGACATCATGCCTTCCAAACATTAAATGAGCTGTGTGATGTTTTATTACATTTCTCATGTGGCTGAGCTTAGTGTGGCTTTTAAGTGTTCCTTGGTATGCCGTGCTTACGCAAGTTATTTTCTGCTGTGGATTGTTGATGCTGCAGCAGCAGATAGAGTGATGTGCCTTGAATTCCAATGAGGAGAAGGCGTTGGTTTATTTGGGTTTTTTGAGTACAGAGTGAGTATCTTGAAAAGATTTGTAACTCAGATTTTTCTCTATTTCAGGCTTAAAGCATTAGAAATTATTTTTTTTAAGTGCTGCTGGGAAATAATTCTATGTCTTTAGAAAGTAAAGTAATTTAAAATGTCATTATTTGTAAAGTATGCTATTTATGAAAATCTCTTTTAGCTAGTCACTTATATTGCATTCAGTGTGGATCTCCACAAAGTAAAGCTAGTTTTTATGAAGCTGATATTTATGAAAAGGGACAAAAGCAATGGTATAAATTTTACTGTCATGAAGTTGAATTGTTACTAAATTAGACTTGCTTTCCTTGCACTAAATTATTTCTGATCTTGGTCTGACAATTAGGTAAAATTTATAAGCAATGAGGTGGGCAATTGAAGTGATGTGTATATTTTCTCAAACTCCTTTAGGGGATTAAAACCTTTCAGTGTGTTCTATCCATCTGCTTATTTAGTGCTCGTATTATTGGAAGCAATCCTTTCCTCTTCCAGCAGTGATGCTTAGATCCCTAGTTCTTAAGGATTGTGTATGAAACAGATTTTAAGGGATCCAGCCCTGATTAGAACAGTTAGCCTGTTAACGTCCTATGTATTTACAGTGGATTATTTGAAGGGAAGCAGGGGTTAAGTCAGCAGGTCTCTCGGCTTCCCCAGGGGTTAACCTGGCAGCCTGTTTGGCACACACAGGAGGGCTGACAGGTAGCAGGATTTGTCTAAGCAGTGTGCATGAGAGCCAACAAGGAAAACTGAATGCTCTGGATTAGTTTTGGATTATGTTGTCAGAGTGAAGCCTGACGGACAAACTGCAGAGGAATAAAATGCAATCTGTTTGGGGAAAGAGACAGCGTGCATAGCTTTCATTTTTCAAGAAATGACAAGAAAAATCATTAATAATTTGTAAATCCATGTCCATTAACTTTTCTCTTTGTTATCCCAAGACAGTCTTTTTAACATGATTTTGCCACTGTTCTATATCTGCTCTTTCTTGTGACAGATGGCACAATAAATATAAAATTGCAATAGCATAGTACAAACCAAAGAGAAAATTATCTGGAAATCATAGCACTTAGAATTGCTTAATGTGGAATATTGGGGGTGGGGAGAGGTCATGTTTTTTCTCCGTCTTTTTGTGCTGAAGGATAAATTTGAATATAATTTATCTATTTTCCTATGCTATGGTTTCTTTATTGTGATCATAATTTACTTCAAAATATTGGAAGCAGCATTACAATTTTTTTCCCCATTAAAACAATTGGATTACCAATATTACTAGCACAGTAGATTCACTGTTTTCCTTCATCTGGTTATTCCATTCTTTTACTGCTCAAGTACTTTAAGTACCCAATATCTTAGAAGAGAGAAAAAACATGTTAAAAAAACCGATCTAAAAAACAACAAAATCCAACTTTTTTTTTTCCCACTAGGTAGAATTCTATCATTTTTCATTAAAGTAGTGTTTGTCCTTGCAAATGTCACTTAGTTTGTTAAAAATTACTTCTTTGGCAATAGAATAGTTCTTGTCAATGAACTTCAGTCAGATTTGATTTTCAGAAGGTTACTTGGAGGGGGGATGGGAGTGGCGTCTTTGGCAATTCGTCTTTTATAATAAAAAAAAAGAAGACTCCAAATGAAAGCTAACAAATAAGCCCTTAAGGACCAAACAGAGGCAGGGAAAGACTGTAAAAAAGTATTGCAGGCTTAGTCTTTGTTAGTCAAGTATACAGAGATGTTCAATTTTTTTGCACAGTGTCTTTATTTTTTTACTAAAATGCCAAAAGCCTTTTATGTTATCCTTAATTAAAGAAAAAGTGGTTCATCAGTTACAACTGTTTGGATTATGCTCTTGCTGTGGTGTTAGCAGAGAAAAACAATTTCATAAATGTATCAATACTAGAATAGTAATAGTACAGAAAAATCTTTTTATTCATATGATTTTTTTTTTTTCTGCTGATGGATTATCCAAATGTAGTATCGATTCATTTGGTTTAGGAAGAATGGTCTGTGAATTTACCTTGGTCTATTTATATCTGCATGCAGATTTTGTGGCTATTCAGTATATCAAATTTGAAGTCAGGTTCATTTTCAATGAGCATATGAAATGTACATTAAGTTTCTGTCTCCTAATTAGTGATATAAGAAAAATTTTGATGCTAACATTTCCAGATCCACTATATTTCCCTAAAATGTGCTCTATATATGAATGCAGTCTTATTAGCTGTTTCATTTACTCAATTCTTGAAAAGTAGGTCAAAAAAAATGTATGAGGAACTGCTGTAGCTGACTTTTACTTATCACTGTAGAATTTGCTTTTTGTTACTAACTCAGCTTTGGCTTAAATGTATTTTCCCTTGCTGCAGTGAGGTCATCTGCATACATGACATCACAGAATTATAAAGTGTAATTTCCATAGGAAGTTGTTCTGATTAAAATGAATACAATTTTTTTTGGTACAATTTAAATTATAATTTCCGGTTGGCTGGTAGTGGCCTTCTTTAATAAGGGCAAAATAGAGGAATATTTTGGGGTTCATAATAAACCTTTTGCAGAAAATTTCTGGAGGCTACCTCTCGGCTGAAGGAATGGGAAAGAAGGAACTTCTGTCCATTGGCTCCCATGCCGCAGTCTTATCCCCTCCGTTTAAAATAACGCAATGGATGACGTAACACAATATCATTGTTTTAATGTTAGATATTACATAAGTGTGTGTGTGCATATGTGCATCAGCCTATCCGTAAAATAATCTCAGGGTATTTATCTTCTGTATAGTGCTTTCCAAGAATTAGTTGGCTAGCTGGGAGTCTGAGTCAGCAAGTGGTAAAAATTCCTCTTATAGAGTAAAATGCTTATGCAAACTCAGCGTGAGTCCCTCCTCCTCCTGTATGCTGTTGGCTGACTCTCTAGGTCTTTAGAACTGCTTCCTTAATAGGAAACAACAGCACAGAGTAGAATTCAGGCTGGATTCATTTGGGCCATATTGCATGTCAAATTTCAACCCATTAAGTATTCTTTTAATATTAAACATGTGCTTCGTTGCTTGTCTGGCTCAGCAGGGCTAGATTTGGTCTTGGAAGCACAGTTGTTGCTGCATTTTATTGTGAATGCATAAAAGACTTGTAGAACCCATATAATCTCTCTGGGCTTCTCTTTGCCCTTGAAAATAGTATTTCATAGAAGTTTCAGAGATTGAAAAATATGCTTTGGTATTTTTTTTCTGTATAAGACAAATTATTTAATTTTACATAATTGTCAGTACTTATAACTAATCAAACTTTTCAAAAGTAGTCGTATTATATTTCCATCTCTAAACTTTTAATCCAGATGAAAGTTTTAGCAGCATTATAAACCTTTCTCCTAGTTATGGCTGTTCATCAAGAAGGCTCCTACAAATCCTTATTAACTATTTTGAAATGACCAAACGTGAAGATTTGGATGGCAGTGTAGTTTTGTTTGTTTTACCTTAAAGGTAAAAGTGTCCAGGGGAGAGCGCTAGAGTGGCAAAGACTATGTTTAAAAGAAAAAAAAAAATCGTAAATGGTTTGCTTTTTAACCAGTTGTCCACAATGACACACTTGAATCTCTTGCCTCCTTTCCACCGAGATAAGTACTGCAAGTTCAAATTTTTCAACAATGCATATTGTCGACTTTGCTTATATACAAAAGAGCTAAGATAGTTCACTTGTTTATTATTCTGTTTCTGTGGACACTCACAATATCCATATTCACATTCTGAAGTCTTTGAACTAGTGACATTTGTCATGCTGCATGTTTCAAAAATAGCTGACAAACTTCTCCATAATCTGTAGTTATCAAGAGGTTATTTCATTTACTGCTGAAGTAGAGTGAAAACTCATCAATTGTGCACATTAATTGGGACCAAAGATCAAAGAAAACTGCTTAAATATATAGGGGTATATGCAGTATAACTTTTGAAAGTATTTCATTATCAGCTGCTCACAGTAACATAAAGCAACATCTAACAGTGAATGAAAGTCAAGACTTCAGTAGCAGTTTACTCAGAAAAGACATCATTTCCACTAGAACAGCATTTTGCAATATATTTTAAATTAATCAGTAAAGAATACTACCTAAGTGATGGCCAGCAGGACCTGCATCTTGCTCCAATTTGTCCTTCCTGAAGACAGGGCTATTCCAGGTTTGCATAAAATTTCTCAGAACTGATGGGAATTACATTAGATTTTGCTATGGCTGCAAATCATCATTCCATTTCAATCAAATTCCATCATTCCAAGAGAAATATTGTTAATTCTCTGACTCAGCTCTTAAGATGGTCCACTTTGGTCAAAATTGTCTGATCAAACTTGGATTAGTCATTTCTTCCTTTGTCATGAATTTATGGGAAGTGAGAGAGTACAATAAAAAACTTCAGAATGCTCCTCTTCATGACACTAGTAGTAGCAGCTTTAGGAAAGCTTTAATATCCTGTTTCCTTTTCATGCAGGAAAAGTTAGACAATAGCACATAGAAATAACTGAAATAATAAATTATCAAGGAGCGTACAGTTTTAATGGAAATAAATCCATAGAACTATTGCATATATCTTCCTGTTATAGGGGAATAAAAGTCTGCATGACTTATTTTTTAGGTGGACACACAAAACCCCCCTACCGAGGTACTGAAAAATGACCTCAATACTGTTAGCTCTGCTTTAACAAGTAGTGGTGCAAGGACTAAGCAAAACTTTCCTTTCATTGATTAGTTGTATATCGCATTTTAGGCTGCAGTGTTCATCCTTGATTTTGTGAGGTTTAAATTCATTGTTGGTTCCAAACCTCTCCTCAAAAGAAAGACATCTCCCAGCACTCAGTTCACATTGTCTGTAACTCAGTCTCCTGCTGACTACAGGGATGTCCCTTTAGGCAATTCTTAGGCATAAGAACTGCAGCTACAGTCCTATTCTGCTGTGGAGCAGGTTGCATGCAAAGGCTCTTTTTATCTCTGCTTGCATATCATAAATAGGGTAATCAGATATTCTGGTTTGTCTAGCAGTGCAGGCTCTGTGCTGGTATTCCAAGGACTGCCCTTTGGATGCAGTTTTTGTCTGGGTTATTATTATTAGGGTTGTTGACTTTTACCAGCTAGTTGCACTTGCAGTACCACAGCAAGAGCTGATGCATTCCTAGGGCTTGATAAGGAGAGGAGCCTACATGATGAAACAAGAGCTGTGCACTCACACATGAAGCAGTGCAGTGTCCCTTCTTGTGCTCTCCCTATTAGGTTCCATGGCCAACTGTGAGATGAGTTTTCAACATGTAACACTACAGCCTTGTGCTCATTTCTTATAAATTTATTTTTAATCTGACTTCCCAAGCAAAAGTCAGAGGCACTCTCTCAACAGCCACCTCAGAGTTCTATAGTCTCAGAATGAGTGTTGAGAGCCATAGAGGAAGTGGAAGAGTGTTTTGTGTGTATTTGATGCCAGCACAGGTTCTGAGTCCCGGTTCTGGGAAGAACCACAACCCTAAGGATGATGCAAACTGAAAAGAGCTCGTCTTTGAGACTCCAGTGCTTTCCAAGGTGGTGAGATAGCACAGTTCTATCTATGAAAAGAGCAGATATGAAATTGTAGAGACAAAAATAGCATGAGCTAAAATAATGACTTATTACAGCAGTGAGAGAGTTCTTGTCTCTCTCCTTCCTCTATCTCCTTTCACTGTATTCTTTGAAAAGAAAAAAGTGATCACCAAAACACTTTTCGTCAAGGTCACAATTTTTTCCTGACTCAGCTGAAAAAAAACCCCTTTAGAATACAATCTTGAAATATCACATTGTTACAGGAAAGAGCTCTCCATTGTTCACACACAAATTGATGCTGCAAGGCTCCTCTGGGCTACAACCGGAAGTTCTTTTCTGGTTTTGAATTTTCCTTTGAATTTTAAGTGTAAAATCTCACTTATTTCCTAAAAGTTTTCATCTTTATTATCTTCTTCCTAATACTGAACTCATAATGTGCTTTCTTCCAATCTTCCAATTTCTGTATCTAAATATAAACACACAGTAAATATTTCGTTTATAGAAGTTTGCAAGTTTTAAGAGTGCATGGATGATGCATCTCTACTTCCTCCCTTAGTCTTGTGGTATTTCCCAATATATGTAGGCCTGTGAGATACTGAGAGAGAGAGATCAGTGTTTCAGTATTGGGTTTTTTTATACATATAGAGGTCTTCCTGCATTTACAGGTCATCCGAACTCTGCTTAAGCAGTGACATCCAGCGCACAGGTTTGAGACAGCTTGCAGGGTTAATTCTGTCATTACTGTGTTGACATGAGGCATGTTACAGCTTTCAGCTGAAAATGTTACTTGTAATCTTTTAATCCCAAATTAGGTCAACATTTTATCAAGTTAATCTAACATGAAGATTAATTAGGCTAGTTAACACACGTACAGAGGTTATTTGTTTTGAGTCTACATTTAATCAAGGAGTTAGTCCTTAATACAATAGACAGCCTCTCCCCTGCCCCCTAACCTGAGCTACAGCTCATTCCATCATTTTGATATCATGCACAGTTTAGGACATAAAATTAGAAAAAGGAAAAACTGGATTTCTTATTCAATCCACCTACAATCCCTTTTAGTATGAGAGATGGATTTTCAAAAATTGTACAGTTTTGCAAAGTTAAATCCATCATGGATTTTTTTTTCAGGAAAAAATGCCATTAATATTACAATGCTTTGAAATTTGTTTTTACGTAACTCCAGAGCATTCTGAGATCATTCTTCTTCTAAGAATTATCAGCATTTGAAATACAGAAGATGCATGATGTTTTCTAAAGCAAGATTGATGCTGCCATTAAAACCTTAAGGCTACAAAATGCAGAATGGTGGAAAAAAGAAAGTTAAGATAAATGTGCCAGGCAAAATGGAAATTTTATCAAGAGAGTTTCTTGGGTCTGCATTGGAGCTTCTCTCAAAATCAGACTCTCTCAACAGCTAAAACTATGTCTGCTGGAGCACTCACCTGAGACATAGGAGCCCTGGTTTGGAGTACAGCTACTGTTTTGCTGTTTTGCAGCAGATTTTTGACTCAGTCTCTGAGTCTCAGGTAAATTTTAGTGAAGAGCAGACAACTAAAAACTACAAGGAAAAGGAACTTTGTCCACTTTGTAGAGTATTTACCATTCTGAAAATTGTTTCCCAGCACCTTTTAGTTTTGTGGGTACAGCTCTACAGTTAAGAAAAACTATCTTTGACAGTAGTGAAAGAAAGTAGTATTTTCCCTGCAGCAGGATGTCTTTTAATAATAAATTTTATTTCTACTAGGACTCTTGAAATTACCAGCTGCATTCACGCAGTCTTTTATTTTTGTTACCCAAAAAACTTGTTGCTCTTGTGGTCTTTTAAAAAGTAAGAACAATGGCATAAGCAGAATGGAATAAAGAACTTGGCTGCTTTCTTTCTTTAACATTTTCGTGCTATATCCCTTCTAATATCCCTTATTACATCCTTTATAACTTTATCTCTTAGTATAGTTACTCTCAAATTAAATATCAAAAAGGAGGAAAGAGAAGGCAGTTTGTATAGAGGGAGGTGGCATAAATCTGCTAACAGGGGTCATTAGACCGGACAAATGCCTTTCTCCCCTGAGTTTCCTAGATAAGGGGAACCTATCTAGTAGTTAAAAATTCCAAGAGTCATTCTGGATAGCATTACCGACCCCCCTGGGTGTTGCTGCAGGGTTCATGCCCTGTTTCATCAAATACTCAGTGACATTCACCAGGGGCCATGCTAATTATAGGGATTTAGCAGACAATGTCTAAGAACATTTCATCACAAAATAGCATGTCTTTGTCTACAAGTATTGGTTTGCTGATGTGCTAAGTTAGCAAAAAACTGGAGGTAAAATGATTCTGCAGTTTGTTAGTGTATCTTTATAGCAACATTAATCAACATATTGAAATGTTAAGGTACAGTCTCCCCTACGTTTAGTGCCAGCAGTACTGTGCTGTTTTGCAATTACATGGAGGAGAAAGGATCAAGGTAGCTTAAAAATTCATGGATTATACATTAGTTCAATGTCTTCTAACCCAATTGTTTTAATGAGCTACATGGTTGATTCACTATAAAACATTTGTCTTTTACTTGTGCCAGACCACTTCAGTAGTCTCTCGACTGAAATCAGGTGGGAGGGGAGGGTGTCAAATAAGGAATGCAAATCAAACTTCCATTTTGCTTCACTGCAGGTTGAATTGCTATTTGATTCTCAGAGAGCAAAGCTTGTGAGTACAGAGTGAAGTCCCTTATTCGGGGCTAAGTGCAGAAACAGACATAAGCAGAGGCACAAGTCAGCTTTACCTGAGTGCAAGGCATGGGCTTTCCTTGTACAATATACAGGGGCAGGGTCTCTCAGAAAGCCATAAAATAGCCAGCTTCTGAACAGTGAGTAGCCTACTCTACTCACCTCAAAAGGCTGTGAAGAAAAATATGTTTTATAACCCTCCAGGTAGAGAGGGGCTTAGTCCCAGAGGTCACATTGCTGTTGTCTCTGAAAGCCTCTCTGGGATGTAGGTACACGTCTCACTTGCAAAATGTTGTCCGTGTTAGTGTGGTATCTTCAGTGTTTGGGTTCCACTCTGGCTCAGTCATTGCAGCACAGTCCGTACCCATATTTCAACTCTATTTTTGAAAGGGAATAATTCCAGCAGAAAATATGCATTGCCCCACTCTCAGTGGCTTATGGCGTGATGCTTTCTGTACTGTCCAGGTAGCTGCTGGACAGGAGGATCACACCAGTACCACTCTGATTGTAAGAATAGCCCAAGTGGAGTGTCCTGTACAAAATGTGTATCACAAATTTATTTCTCCATCAGATCTAGAAGGGGATTTATAGGAAAGAGTTTATTAACATTGTTCAAAAGATCATAGGGATCATATAAAACCTACTCTAATTTTCTGTTTCCTGCATATCATATAGTTTGTACATACTGCATTTAGTTTCTATATTGTGGAATAAATTGAAATTAGCAGTCAATATCTCTCTCCCTGACACACATATTTCTATGTATACATTAAAATGCATTAAAACTTATTCATCAATTTACAGTAGTTATTATTGTTTTATTAAGCATTTATGTATGGAGGTGACAACTGTCAGACAGGATGGACTCAATTGCACAGGCACAGTACAGTACAGACATTATAAAATGACCATTCCCTGTTAATGGGAGCAATCACAAGTAATTACTTGGTTAATAAAAATTTTGGAGTGGAGTTCAGTGGACTTTAAGAGGACATAGATTTAGCTTCTATGAAAACATAAGGATATTCAGGACTCCTGGAAATTACTACTTAAGCAGCTTGGGGGAATAACTTCAGGCTGGCAAAAATCCATCAGATATATTAATGATGATGGAAATACTAGTGAGATAAATAGGCACAAATGATGAAGCAGAAGAATTTGAACTGATAAATAGCTAGTGAGACAGCCACCAAAACCTGGGGCACAGCGTAGAAATCACCTATCATTGAATTTCAGAAATGTTTGACTTTGCTAGTTTGACTATCCTCATCAGGAGGATATTGCGGTTTCCTCCCACTCTCCCCATCCCCCTTCTCTTTCTTCACCTTTATTTTTCCTGTTATTAGTGTCTTTTCTAAAATGAGGTTCTCCTCATTTGCCTATTTATTCTTTTCTGAGCATGGTTTGTAAGAAGAGGCATTTGTCTCATGCTCTATGTTGTAGCATTTGCTTGCAGAGCTGAAAGGGTGCAGGCAACACTGATTTCCAAGATATGACTCTGCACTGGGGTGCACAAAGAGTTTCCAGCCATTGTGACACTTCCTATATCTTCATTGCAGCTTCCCTAAAGGGTCTTTATGTCCTCTTGTTCTCCTAAGCAAAGAACTTGCCGTTCTTACATGCTAAGATATAAAAGTGGCAAAGGATCTGGTAGTGGATGGGAAGAAGAGCTTCTGGAGGCAGCTCTCACCCTTCTGCATTCACAGAGGATATAACACAAAACCAGCTTTTATTTACTTAGTCTATTTTATGGTGCCTGACACGTGTAAGTTTGAGTTATGTAACCATGTAATTTTTGTAAGTATCTTCTACATTTTTATCCTTTTGATTAGATGGCTGGAAATAGGAGATATTTAGTTCCATGACAACTGAATTCCCCACTGTATTTATTTCTCTAGCCTCCTTTTTAAAAATCTGCTTGCAATATCCTATTCTTTTAGGATAGGATATTGCAAGCAGATTTTTAAAAAGGAGGCTAGAGCAATAAGTAATTTCTTTTCTTTTTGACTGTGGGGGAAAGGCAGAGCACTTCTAGTGAGCTCACTGAAAGCTGTCAGATAAATACATTGGCAGACATTTCCATGTTTAATGGCTCCATGAACTGTTACTGGTAATTCTAATCATATAAGTTTTTGCAGATGCATTTAAACATAGACTGTGCAAGGTCAGATCACATAATCACACCAGGTTTCAGTTTCCAAAGTTGTTTGTTGTTTGAGTTTTGGTTTGGGTTTTTGCTTCCTTTTTTTTTTAATTAAAAAAACTTCCTAATGAGTGCATTTGGAGATGTAAGAGCTTATTACAGGTTAATGTGATTTTTAGTTTTTTAATGCAAAAGACCATGCAGTGAAAATGCTAAGAGTCCCTGGGGTGTGGAAGTGATTTCTAAATTATGGTGCTGAGAAGTCATTGCTTTAGTTAATAAATCAGAGAGTGGTTTGAAGAAATACAGATTTATATTATTTGTATTTCCTCCTAAAATATTTCACTATTTTTGTCTACAGGGACCAGAGACTTTGATCAGTTTGCAAGTCATTATTTTCCTCTGGTGAGAAATAAACGTTGTATATAAATTTTTCTTCCTGGAGATGGTCCTAAGGAGAACACCCATCTTATTGTTACAAGAGTCCTAGGGAGGCTGCATCAGTTACACTCTAATACAAATAGCCTGGCACACAGAACCCTGTGTAAAGGAAATGTGTACAGTTTTATGAATGGGATTTTTCTAAAACCTTCTGAAGTTAAAAGGAGTGGAAAACACATATTTAAAAAAGCAAGGAGAGGAAAAATTATAAAAAGGGGGAAAAAAAAGGGGGGGGATAATTTCCAAAGCCTTTTTCCTGTGGGTATTTGTAAAGGATAGAACCATTTCAAATGCTCACTCACCTACAGGATGTAGATTTCTTTCTTCCAAACTAACTTATTGCCTCAGTATATGTGTGCTTAATGGGCTTCTGTTACATGGAAGTGCTACAGGGACTCATTGTCTTCATCTCTTCCTGCTGTCCTTTAAGTCAATATTAGTTTATAGAGAAGTGCCACAGTGCAATTAATTTTTCCTTCAAAGAATTCAGATTAATAAATCAATCTCTTTCTCCCTCTCCTCCTCTCTTTTTCTGCACGCTTCCTGGTGAGGTAAACATTTGCAGCAGCCAAAACTCAAAAGGCCGAAAGATCTAATTCAGAAAGGGCACCCCAAACAGGATGCTTATCTTAAACATACAAATTTATCCAAACCTTTGCAAGTTTTCCTTTTTCCATGTGCCATTATTTTCTTTCCACCTTATTCAGACTATGCTCCTTACCCTCATACTTTTTTTTTAATAGTTCTTTTTGTTTAATATGGATAAAATAATTCTTTTATTCAGTCTTCATTGTACTGAGCAAAATGCAAACAATTTCTAGAGTCATTAAATCTCAGATAAATACTTCCTTGCCTTTCTGTAACTTCCAGTAGTCCTCTTTAACTCTGTTTAGCTGAAATGTTTCCCCACATATCAGAAAGGCTAACGATCTCCTCTGCACAGGCTACTGTCTTCAGATCTTGTTAGTTCTTGGGAACCCCAGGGAGACACCAAGTGTCAGGTTGTGAATGAAGTAGGCTACCAGAGAAGGCGACAGGTCGGAGACGTGCACCTCATTTGTCACATTGCACTTTAGGATCAAGGCATATATCAGGTCAGGTAACTCACTAGGTCAGGTTGGGGGCTATGGATTCTCTTGAGGTTTACAAGGTAGAAAGGAGAAGAATGGAATGGAAATACTGAAGAAAAAAAAAAATGGGGAAAAAAGAACAGATGCATCTCAAAAGACAGAGGCAAAAGATCTGAAAACAGGAAGAAACCAAGTTTCTCAGAACTTTTTCAGAAATCCTTGACTCTTTCACTGATCTCTACCTTCATCTGTAAGCCCTTATTTTTCAGACTCCCTCAGCTCTTTCCTGTGACTCCAGAGAAACTTCCATCCTCTTTTAAATCTGATTCTCATTCTGCAATGTGGGGAGCTAACAGTAGGGAGAAGGTGTTGCCATCACTTCTTCTCTCCTGCCTTATTTAGAAATGAAGTAGTTTTTTTCATAGCTTTTGTTCTTCCTGTCCCTTCTACCAGGAGTACAAACAGAATTTTCTTCAGACAGTAGCAAATAAGACATAAGGAACATACTACTGTGTTAAATTTCTAAGTTTCAGGGTTCCCAGGTTTGCTTTGATTTGATTTGGGGGGGGGGGAAGGGAGGAGGGTCTTGTTTTGAGGACTAGATTACCAGCATTTCTTAATGCAAAGACAGAAGTTATTCCAGTTTGAATCCAATTCTCAGGCTGTTACTGTGGAATAAGTAGTAAGTGATAATAGCAGCAAGTCTTACAAATGCTCTGCAGTTGGTGCTGCATCCTGATGAAATATACCTGGTGAAACCTCCCACTCCACCAAATGAATTTTTGACATGTGTGATTATTACCAGACTGGAATGGTTTTCAGCCTTTCATACAAACTCATAGAATATTCTGGATTGGAAGCACCCACAAGGATCATCAGGTGCAACTCTAAAGTGAATGCCCTGTAAGGGGTTCAAACCCACAACCATGGTGTTATTAGTAACATGCTCTGACCAACCGAACTCATCTCAGGTGTTTCTATCTGTACTGGAAGGAGAATAAAACATCTCTCTAAATGAAATATTGCATGCTCATTACAGCAGTGTCTTGACAATAGAGATTCAGACCTCTTTAGGAAGAGGGAAAACCAAGTTCAAGTTACCAACATCCTAAATGTTTTACCAAAAGCTCTAGAGAAAACCCAGAAGCACAAAAATTCTGCTATTTAAGTACAAGCAGAACTCATCCCCTTGGAAAGAAACAGTTACTACATTATCAGACCTGCAACTCTTGGAAGTGTTTGATTTTTGTAGGGATTTTGCACCCAAAATGGAAGGATTGTATTTCAGTGATTGCTTACAAAACAAAGGACGTGAACAATCCATAAGCCCCAAACCATGGTAATCAGTTTCCTGTATCAGTGTCCTGTACTCAGGAAACTTAAACTTAGGTCTTCAAAGAGTCCTTGGAGATTTCAACTTCAGGGAGTGGTGATCAAGCACAATAGCACCCTATTCACTGCCTGAAGAAAACAACATTTGTTATTCACAGAATCCCTTTGCTTGGAAAAAGTCTAGACCATAAAGTCCAACTGTTAACCCAGCACTACCAAGCCCACCACTAAACCATGACCCCAAGTGCCACATATACATGTCTTTTAAATACCTCCAGGGTTGATGACTATGACTTCTCTGGGCAGCCTGTTCCAGTGCTTAACACTTTTGGTGAAGAAATAGTTCCTAATATGACATTCATTCATCCTAAACTCATCCTTGAACATTAGGTCTCTTTGAAAGTGCTGTGCTTGTAGCCTTGTGTTTTTTGTGCTCTTCTTGATATAACAGAAATAGGGAAATAAATAAATGGAGAACATTATGATTCTAGAGGTTAACATGGGAACTCACACTCTTCACAGAATTGCAGAATGGGTCAGGTTGGAACACAGTGGGTCATCTGGTCCAACCTCCCTGCTCAAGCAAGTTATCCTAGAGTACATGGCACATGATTGTGTCCGGGTTGTTTTGCTAAAAAGCAAAAAATATGTAGCATGGAAAATTTAAAAGTGAAAAAATGTAAGAAGGTTCTCTTTCCAATAGCTCTGGAAAATGTAATCCTTCAAAAGAGAACTTTATATATTTACTAACAATTTTTTCTCTTGTAAATGCAAAACCAGTTAATGGCCCCATCCTAGTTTTGTCAGAGTACCAAAGTCCTAATTTTTTTAATACTCTCTGTTCAAAGTGAATGGAAAAAGTCAGGACATAGAACTCATAAAACAACATCCATATCCCTTTATATATGTGTAAGCCCTTAAAACAAAAATGCAGTCCTAGTTATCAGACTATTTCCTACAGGTATTAACATTCATATATACCAAGTGAATAAAGCATATATAAATCATGAGTGAGCATCTCAGTCCCACCGTCATGGTTTAATCCAGGTCTTAAGCTTCTGAGGGAAGAGAAATATACTCTCAAAGGTTATTTCCGTATCTGTCAGTCTCCTACAAAGATGACATTACAGGTGGTAAAATATGCTCTTCTGAGCAGGCAAAATAAAGGGAGGGTCCTGTTAGAAAGTTAGCTGGCAAAGTTCAAAAGATTACTTGACATTTGCTGCAGAAAAATTTTGTGTGCAAACATTGTTAAGCAAAACAAAAATTCTCTGCAAGTTCACACATTTTATGGTAACTTTCTTATTAATTCATAATGTGAAATACCAGTTACTCAAAGTGCCAAATTTTACTTTAATTATCTTTAAAAATTGAATGAGGGATCCAGAAACACTTCCCTAAAGTTAGATCTGTGATGGAGGCAAAAAAGGAATTGAAGTGAAAGAGGAAGTAGGGGGGAAAATGTAGTGCAAGATCAAAGTGAGCTTGTGGCAAGCCATCAGTTGGGGATTTAGGAAAAAGATATGTGGTAACTAAGCTTGCTACTAGGGCTGGATGAAAGCTGAATTTTCATTCATTTCATAATATTGCTATTATGTTGTTGATTTTTCCTGAGGTAAGATGAAAAAGCAAAATAGCAAACATCCTTTTCACAAAATGATGTTCAAAAAACAATTTAAAATATTCTTGTCTTTAGTCAATCTATCATTATCATTTATCATGATGAATCATTGCAGTGTTTCCCTCTCTTTCTAAAGTATTTGTTTTATAATTGTCAAAAACATCTTGACAGAAAGTTCTACAACCAGCATTCAGAACTGAATCTCCTTCTTCTGGGATTGTCTTTCTCTTCAATATTTAAGACAGTTTAGATGGGAAATATTGATAGGAAAACTAATTGATCCATTGTATGTAACTCTGAAAGAAAAATACACAGCTCTAGTAGTCACATACTATTTGCTGTTAATTATACCATGTAAATTAGTTCTGAAGTATAGACATCTGATCTTGAAATAGGGAATTTACTTACCCATGTTTAAAAGCTAGGTAACCCCCTAGTTAATATAACATCGTTTAAAAACTCCGTTAAAGGGGATTTTCTGACTGGAAGTTGTTAGCCTTATTGGTGAGAAGCAAACAAGGTAATTTTTTTCCTAGCTGCATATCCCAGTCAAGCTGAGATCAAATATCATGATTATTTTTGGCAAAAGAATCTCTGAAGCTTATGGAATTATTCTGCAATATTACTTACTGTTGGGCTTCTTGGGACTTTGCACTGTTTCTACTCAGTACTTAGGTGGAACCACTTTCCAGGAATTTCACTAGAAGATTTCATTGCTAGTTTAATCTCTATTTCTTTCCTTTTTCTTGTTTTCCTGTAATCCTATTTTCAACAATAAATTATTTGCCTTTATTTTTATTTTTAATTTGTGTAGCAGAGACTCTATGACCAATCAGAAGTACCATGATTGTTCTTTGTATAGGGATCTACCTGTCTCTTAGGGATGGATATTAAAGCCATGACTGGGAATAAATTTATGTTTCAATTTGCTGCTTTATGAATTTGGCTGTATTACACAAAAGGAGAAATTATTGGGTCCCCTTATACACAGCCTTAACTAATTCTTAATGTTTAAAGCAAATGTCTTCTTTTTCGTTTCCTTTTGCCATTCCTTTTCTTGTGTTTCCAATCCACAGAATCTCTTAGATAGATTTTTATGGCAGTCGCTAATTAATTTCTCCTCTGGTAATAGAAAGTAAAATCCTGAGCTAAATTCCTCATTTGAGCTGTTTACAGTTCATTTGTAGCACCAAACTGAAAAACCTGTATTTATAACCCGAAGGAACTGCAGATAGAATTAAGTTGGGTGAGTTACTGTACCGTTTTGATAGTGGACAGTATTTGGTGAAATGGTGGGACAGACTGTGATTTTGCAAGCTACCACATCAAAGCAGAGGGGCTTTCTTCTCCACTGTTAAAAAGGAACTGATGGGAGTTGGAGAATGATAGACAGTATTCTTAATTCAGGCCTTTGAAAGTTGGATAGTCTCAACCTATTAATAAAAGAATATTGTGACCATATGTTTCATCTGTCTGATATTTGGCTTCAAAATCATGTGATGCTACATACACACACAGGCTGCATTCATGTATCTGGGAATTGCCAGTGGTCATAAAGTAATAACATTTTTCTTACTCTAAAATGCCACATCAGAAGAGGCTGACTGCAGCTTAACAATAACTAATTTACTTTTTTATTCTTACAAAAATTGTTGGTGATTGTGAGAGAGATACTCTATTTTTAGTTCTTTTTAAATGGAATTTTCTATCATCTATATTTACTTTGCTACAATGCTGATCCATAACACTACTGAAACATGTTCACTTACAATAGTGAATAATAATTTATCATAGTCTCATTCCAAAATAAATGAATAGTCAGCTAAAATCCCAAAGGTCAGGGAACAAAGTGAAACAGACCACCTGGTCCTTGGGCTGCATGGGGGGAATGGTGTCTCAATTAGAGACACTTAAGGTGGGGAGAAGATGTTCCTGAATTGATCACCAGGACATCATGCTGTTGTGAGGCTTGTGATGTAGTTACTGCTAAGAAAGGAGATGAAAATGAGTCCTGCCAACGTGAGTTGGTGAATCTGGATAGATTTGTAAGGATACCAAAGAATGTGAACACAATCCAAGTTTTAGATTGTTTCTGTGCAAATTTGCAGCATCTGCTAGAGTTGGTACAAATCCAAAGACTGAACTGAATCCTAGTCTGGTGCCCTTTTCATGAACGAAATGAGATGGGATTGACAACAAAAATCTGACTTGGAGGGGAAAAGGATATCTTCTGCCATTAATTTGTACGTGCTGTACCAAAGCTGAGCACATAAGCAGGACTGCATTCCACCTTTACAACCCCTCTTTCCTGATTCCAAAACAATGAGGAAATTCTTCCAATTTCTGACATAAACTAATGCAGATTAATTACGGTTCTACCTTTTGGTTTTGTTTCTCACTAGGAAGGTTGTTTTGTGGACAAGCATTAGCTAAACAGGTTCTTTAAACACCATTTCTCTGACCTAAATTTTAGGTACAGAGCTGTCTTGCTAATGCTATGCCACTTAAGTGAGCCTTGTGCTGGGGCAAATACCTGGTATCTTTATTCTCCTTCCTAATTTATTGCAGAGTAGATGGCAAGAGAATTAGAGTTTCTGTTTCGGGAGCAGAGTGCCTTTGATTTGAAAAATTTCAGAGGGAACCCAACTTAAAGTTATTCATTTCAAAAATGGTTTGTTCCTGGAAGGTGTGTGTACTGTTCATTGACCAGAGCACGATTCAAATATCAACTCAGTGTGTGGTTTGAAACATTTGCTGTCTCACAGGGCTGGACATGCTGGGGTACATGCTGCTAGTTATTATCTGTAATCTAAGTCAGACTTCAGTTGTGCAACTACTGACAGAGAAGTGACCTTTCCTTCCAGCCCTATATAGCTCTACAGTTACCGTGTTAGCCTTGCAAAACAAAGGTGATTAGCTTGTCTGACCTTACAATCCACATGTGAAATCCTCATGCGGCTGAGCTCTTTTTGCTGAATATGCAGTCTAGAAGTGTGGCAAATGGTGATGGGTGCCCCAGAGCCCATTTCACATTCACCACACCAACTGGGAGTTTGGCCAAGCCCCAGCCTGACCCAGTGATAGCAGCGCCTGCTGGCTCATTTCCTCCCACCAGTGACAAATTGTCTGTTCTCCTGCCGCTCTTTGCTGATCACACGTTGTTGTCTCAGCATAAGTGTTACAACTGAATTGCTTGCAAGCCAGATGTGCATTACAGGCTTGCCACCCTGGTTGTATGGAAGAGAAAAAAGTCATCTCTGAGAAGTGGAAGTGCTTTTCACGGGTTGGAAAAGCAGTTTCACTTCTGCTATGAGCACAAATGTAAAAATGTGTACCAAACTTCAGGGAAAAGAGAACTGTCAAAATTTTCATTGAATAGAAACATAAATATAGTTGTGTGTCAATTTAGTCCCAATACTACATGTGAAACGTGTTTGCATGGCATAATTTTATATAAATATGTAAAAAATACTGTAGATTCATATAACATTTTATATTTTGCAGTATGTATAGGTTATAGTGAATATATCAGTTATTGAAAAATTTAAACCTTGTGGTAACAATACATATATTATCTGGAAAAGCACTACTAAAGGGTTAGCTGTCCCTGTCTAGAAATCCCAATATATTCCCAATCTATAGCTATACACAATTTTGTTTATTTTGCACTATCTGCCACCTGTATCCTAATGAAAAAAAAGTGATAAGTGCTTTGCCTCTGAAATTTTAACACAAATGCATTCTTCTCCCAACAGGAAAATCTTGCACTATATTTTTTTTCCATCGTGCACTTTCTTCTTCTTTTATTTTCTTCAACTTTCTATACTTCATCTCTCAATCATTTTTTTATCTTCCAATCCCCAAAGAGACTTTGTCATGTAGCTAATACCAACTTGTCTGTCAGTAGCAGGTGTTGACTTCCATCAGCTCGCAGTTGCTCAAGCAAATGGATTATAATGATGTTTCACAATTTAAGGGTGGAGGGGAGGAGAATGGACCATTCACATGTTATATTTATGTTTCTTAAAGTGTTAAACACGCGCTGTACTACTGAAAATCTATCAGAGTTATAAGGGCACTGAGATGCTAAAAATCAAGTCCATATATCCATAAAGCTCTGAGACAATATATTCCATACTGATAAGATTCTGTCTCTGGCAGGCTTGTATTTGGGGGCAGAAGTGTGGAGAGGGCCCTTTTTTCTTGGAGAAAATGATTTCTTTTCCAAGTAATGTTTTTAGTCATTTTTAGAATGACTGAAAATGGTTTTCATAAAGTTAATTTTTTTCCCAACCCTGTTTTTGGCATGTTTCTAAATTCCATTTAATACTAGGAATAGTACATACCGGGAAGGTCAAAGGCAAAGGGGAGCAGTGCAGCTTCACAGAGGGTACTAGTAAACCATTCTAAATTGATTAGGAAGATGAAGGAATTTAACACATTATAGATAAACTCTATAAAGAGAAATAGTAGCTATAAGAAAAGCTCAAAATGGCAACAGATATAGTCAGCAAACACAGATAAGATAAGATAGTGTCTGTGATACAGTGATAATAGAATACATATTGTAATGCTCAGAGCTAAGTTTTATCCAGATCATCCTTCACCTTCATATACCTGTCCAGCTTTAGAGGAGCATACTTGTAGATTGATTGGTAGATAAGTGTGTATGCACACACACTAAAAAGCAGGGTTTTTAATATATGTAAAATACAAACATATCTTTAATTGTATGTTGAGGTCCAAGAATAAAAATTAATACATGCATACGCAAAAAAAGAAGCTGTTATAAATTCCATGGTGTAGTAGCCATGGTCATTAAAGTTTATTCATGGAAGGCACTTGCTGAAAGCATACACGTTAAAACTACCTCAACTCTGCAATTTGCCACATATTCATAAACTATTGCTATATACAGTTTTATTTATACTGAAGAATACTACTGCCAAGGAGAAAACTGAAATAAGCTTTCTTATATACAGGAATAAAAAATGTGGGCAAAGCCTTCTTTAATTAGTGCTTACAGCAATTTCAAAAGGAACTCAAAACTGAAATGGGCTTGATTTTATGTACAGTGGATCTTAGAGTTATTAATGTCTGCAAAACAAAAATTCAGAGGCTGAATTTTTGAAATATAAAGAAACCGCTTTTGATTTGATGTGATTTAGATGTTTAAAGCCAACTGTAGCCACATCTATCGTGGGAATTGAATGTGAAATATTTTCATTACTAATCTGGTGTTGATGGAAATCTTTTATGACTTTGGCATGCCTACTGTCAGATTAAAAAACATAAATATAGTAAGAAGAATGGATTTATTATTTGTTTCTATTTCCCTGCCTGTCTAAAGTGTCTCTGTGCAACTATTCTATTAATATCATGACAGTATAATTGGGTAACCAAAGATACCTGCCTGATTTTAAAAGCTCTCTAATAATCAAGGTGAGGCCAAATTGCAAACTGTAATGCCCACAGATACTTTGAGGCAAACAAATCTTAAAGTGTAGAATGTGATATCCATATGTTTTTCTAGATTAAATAATCAGCATTGATCTCTCTAGTATAGACATAAATTGTATCTTTGGCAGCAGGTCTTGCAAAAAGCATGAAATTTATCTGACTGAAGATCCTTTCTCCTCAGAACAGCAGCTGGTATTTAGGTAGGACAATGGATGTTTAAGGTTGGCTTTTTCTATATTTACCAGCCACTTCACCCTGTCTGCTGGTACTCCCACAATGACCATTTCCCAGAAGCAGTGTTTTTACAGATTTTCAAGTGTTTAATCATTTAGCATATGTAAAGCAGAGCTTCTCTTTCCAGAAGTTTACAGTAATAAAGGGAAAATGTGGAAATATTCTTACTTCATAGGATATAGTGGAAGTATTTAAAATGCTCTAAACCAATCTCGTCTCTGCTCTAGAAGCAGCGGAGAGCTACTCGACAGCATTTCAGTTAACAGCCATTGCAAGATTTAGCATGTGATCATTGTGTTTTTCATGGAAACTTGGCAGAATGTGTCAAATTCCTCCCATTCTCTTACTCTCACTTCCTTTTTTCCATCCTTTCATACTGTATGTGCCATATCCCATTTCAGAACAGCAGTAAGTGATTTCAGATATTTCTCAGGGATTATCACACTACTTGAGCAGCTGTACAATCCAAAGCATCGAGAAATGCCCCAGAAATGCTTTGTTTGGAGTATCTTGCTGCTGAAACGGGGCTAGAGGTACCCGCTGAAACAGGCAAATATGGAAAAGAGGCAAAACAATAGATTTATTCTTGTTCACAGTAGAAAATCAAAGCGGCACACACTACGTCAAAAACTGAATCTGATTTATGGGCTTGTTCAGTCTCCCTGAGTTCATGTTAACTTTGGGGAGTTGGGGGGCAAGCTTCATCTGCACTTCACAGTGTATATTCAGCTTCTTTCAGTAAGCAGCTGTCACAGACAGTTTGCTGGTTTGCTCTAAAGTGCTACTGATTGCAAGAGAAATATAAATCTCCATTTTTACCTGCTACTGAGAAACCATGAAGGGGCCATTTAAAGACACTAATTTATGCAATTTAGGTTTGTGTCACATCCATTTATCAGAAGTCCAGTGTAGTGGAAAAACTTCCGCTCCTGAATTGTTTTCCTGAGACTTATTGAAAGAGGCCTAAAGTACTAGAATGTACTTCAGAGGTTAGTTCTATATTGGTGACTGAGGCTGACTCCAGGTGGAGACGAGATGTGGCATTTTGCCTTGCTTTTTACAGCTTTGCCTCCCGGTGTTGGTCTGAGTTAACTCCTCTACTGGTTCCCTTCCTTAAATTTGGCCTTTTCCGTTATGAAGCCATGGTGTGAGAAAATTACAAAAAGTATGCCACTCATCAGGCACGCCCTTTTGCTGCCATGCTTGTATGGATGATTTTAGTGATGCCATATACAATGTTGCTTAACATGCTTGTTAATTATTATCTCAACCTGTAAACACAAGATGACTAGTTCTATTGTATCCTCTGTCTGCAAAGCAGAGGGCTTGTGTAGGCATGGAATTTGGCCCTACACCAGAATTTTTTTTTTTACTTCTAAAACTATCAGGAAAATGTATGTGTATTTTCTGTTTGTGCAATGTCCAGCACAGTGAAGCCCTGTTTTCCTTAAGGTGGTGTCTTGATAGAAATATTAAATAGCAATAGAAGTACAAGATTTTCAAAAGCTGTATGACCAGTACAAGCATTCTCTCCACCTGAAAACATTCAGTCGCTCACAGCTAGCTGCCTTGACTTTTGAAAATATAATGGGAAAATAGCCTTGTTTTCTGGTTGCTCCATGAGCTGTTGTACTCCAGTGGCCCTTTCTCACCTTAATTTCATCCCTCTCCTAGTATAAATCAAATTTTCTTGCTCAGGCACCATCTTACCTTTGGCTTAAAAATTCAATTCATACAAGAGACTTTGTATAGCTTCTATCATAAAGGCCTCTCACAGAGTCCACAGCTACATACTGAAGACAGATTGGAAAAGTAGAAAAACATTCCTGCTTGACATGGGTGTGAGAATAAGAACTCATATTTTCATCTACCATCATGTTTTTAAGAAGGGATGATGTCTTTTAATATGTTTCCCTCTTCTGCATTGCAAAACTGTTCAGAAATTGCCAAGGCACGGATGCAATATTTTCCCCTTTTTGCCTAGGAAGAGTGATCAAAGAATGCAGCAATAGCTTTTATCTTCCATAATAATGCTCTTGCTAGAATGAGTTTTAATAATTGCCATGCCTATAGAGGTCAGGTTTAGAATACCCATCAGGAAAGCAATTTCCCATCACTTTGAGTAAAAGGCAAGGGTGACTTTTCCCCCTTGTGAATGGCCATTTGCTTGAAGATGTCTCAGTGCATCCAAAAGTCTACAGTTCCCTGGTGGAATGTGTAGCAGAAAAATGTGGATGCAGGGAAAGGGATAAATAAAAGAAAATTAAGACAGCACAGGAGCAGAGAGTGCTCAGACAGCTTCTCTGTTGACATATTTAGTACCTCATAGAGATAACTCCACTACTTCCAGATACCTGTGCTAGAAAATAGCCCATTGTCACCAGCTCTATGTAGAAAAGATCATTTATCTTTTTTAAAGCTCAATTTTTCCACACTGCTGGACTTTAGGAGACCACTATTTTGCAGGTGTAAAGTCTGTCAGCATAAGCTTTTCTGATCTTCCCCATCAAATCGTACTCCTAGTAATTCCCTCAGGGGAATATGGACTTGGGCAGCGTGCTATGTGATCACCAGAAGGGGATGGCCTAAGAACCTGTAAAATTCATTCATATTTTAATGAAAACCCTGAAACTTAAAATAGTAACTCAGCTGATTGAGCCATGAGTCACAGAAGGATGTTTCAGTTTCCCATTGATTTCTGTACATTTTTACTACTAGAGTAGGTGGCTCTTCTCAATTGCTTGGAGCCAGTGTGGATCTTGGGGGGTGGTTATGTGTCAGGGAGACTCCTAGAACCACCTCAGGGCAGAGCTCAGCTTGCAAAAGTGACCTCCTGAATCACTTGCTTGTGTCAGACAGCAAGGAGCACACTAATCCTCCTGTTGCCCAGAAAGCCCAAGGGATTGCTGTCTCCTTGTCTTAAAATTTATGTGTAAAGGAATTGGAGTTGTCTTCCCTTATGGAGAATCAAACCTCTCTTTACACATCATCTATAAACAATATTTGTATAACAATTTTGGGGATGGGGATGGTACAGACTTTTATGGTTTTGTTGGTTCTACTGTCTGCTCTGCAAAACTATACCACAACATTCCTGGGAGCTCTTTCAGAAGCAGGTTGATCCACCTAGGCCCATACTGAAATACTGTGTGATGGAGATGAAGGCCACTGACAAGGCCAGTGCCATTCTAGAACTGTGTAGCTGCTGCTTTTGGGTCTGCTGGTAAAACACGTGCTGTCTTGGGAGCGGATGAGCAGCCACGCCATTGTCTTGACAGCCTTGTGTCTTAGCTCCAGGAAGAGCTGAAGTATTTCTGGCATAGGCTATTAATGGATAAAAAGCATGTGAACTTCATAGATCAGTCTGCTGTGTAGTGTCCCAGGGCAAAGATGAGCAAGAAGCACTTCAGAAAAGAGGGGGAGGGGGGCGAGAAACAATGAATCGAGCCAAGTGGGGTCTGTACCTTATATTTTTACTGGCAGAAACACAGCTACAGTCTTTTGCAAAGCTTCAGAGGTCTCAACTTACTGTGAATAGCTCTTGGATCAAGCTATCAAAATGCAGTTTTAAAAACTCAAGAGATTCAGGATATGGAAATTATTATGGCATATACCAGACAATCCCAATATTAGTTTTAAAACTTCAGGGTCCTATAAACAGACTCTTCTGCCTTCTTGGTATTTGTACTCTCTAAGTGTCCATGAAAGATATGGGACATGACTTTAGTGTTTATCTGTCTAAATTCTTATTTCACTTTTGTGATTTCAGTATCACTTGATCACTGCACTTATTAGTAAGCTCTTGTTTTTAAGTAATCATAGTTCCATTTTTTCCACACTGCATTCCCTGTGTTAAAGCATTTTTTCAAAGGAGAAGAAAGGGATCTGCTGAAAAGCAGTAACATTTTTTGTATAACAATCAAGAAGTAATTGATGTGTTCATTTTTATTTTATTTAAAGTGAAAAGTAGAGAGGGGAGAAGAAGAAAGCCTCTTTAGCCTTAAAGAACATATGAAAGTGTGTTGCTAAAAGTATTTTAATAGAAATATACAGAAGAAGCCAGAAGTGTTTGTTAGTGGTAAAGAACAGTATCAAATAGGAAACAACCCAGCTCTGTGTTTGCACTCTGTTAAGGCCAAGGAATTTTTTTTCCATATTATTCTTTAAACAAAATGGAAAAAATATATACATTTAATATATAAATTAAATATTATAAAACTAAATAGCCTGAAAGCCAAATAGCCATTTCACATATATTTATTCCAACAGCTCCTTTTTGGCCAGTGGGAATACAGTGGTGTGGGATGAGTTCTTGATTTTTCAAGGTCAGTCATCTAAACAGTATGTAAAAATCATACATTTGCAAGGAAAGACAATCCCTTAATTGCTAGCAGAGGCTGGTGACATCTGAAAGTGGATAGGCAAAACTGCCATAGGTCCAAGACCAGAGCCAGTTCAGAGCATCTGGTAAAGATCACGGAGTGTTAAACTTGCATCTGCCTGTGACACAGAGCCCTGTCTGTTAACTGGAATCCTGCGTATCAAGTTGCACAAACAAATGCGGATTTTAAGATCACTTATAAGGTGGCTACTTTGCAAGCTCTGTTCTCTGCCTTCAACTCTGGTGCAGTATCAAACATTCCAGAGGACAGGTGGCTATTTTATTTGAACTGTGCAAGAGCAAATATATTACTTGGAGTTTCTCCTTCATGCCTTTCTCTACATGTATATGCATATATTATTCAGCTGCATACAAAGATCATCTGTTTTGCGTATCTGTAAATGATAAGGATAGAATTGAACAGCAATTATATATTTATCTAAAAAAAGTTCTCACTGTGTTGCAATAAATGTGAGTAATTAGAGCTCTTGGAAGAAATGGCAGGCAAAATTATGAAGCAATGCAAAACACCCTTTTCAGGTTCAAAAAAATCAATTTAGTAAAGCAAGATATGGACTGATTCTCTGATTGTCATGACTTTGAAATAGAGCTCTTTTTTAGGTGTAGCAGGTCAGGAAATTCACATCTTATTAAGACAACCACTGTATATGTGAATCAGTTTGGCTAATGTTCTTCCTGTTTTCCAAATTTGTGCTTATGTTGGTTATTTTCTACTTAACAGAACTACACAATTTACAGATATTAAAATCTAGTACCTTGTTCAGATTTACTCACCTGCAGGTATAACATATATTCCCTTTGATACTGTAGTAAACTGTTTCCAAATTGGAAACTGGGCCCCAATATTGTGTACCAACATTTCCATCCAGTAATAGGTGGTAGCTGTTCAAAAATGCCACATTGCAACATTTTCCTTACTAAGCCAGCAAGGGATAAGCAAACTGTGTGTGCAGTAATATAGCCCCACTAATATGTAAAGCCTTTATCAGAGTTCCTGCTGAAGGTCTTTTCTGACATGCACCAGGGTATGGTTTCAGCAATTAAACATCTGAAGAGAGGACTCAAGATATTATGGGGGTTTGTGCATGTACATGGGTGGCTGGCCGTGCCCTCAGAAAGGAGCAGAGCTTGTGCAGCTTCTATCCTCCTATCAACATTTGAGGTTCCTTTTTGGTGACATAAACTTAGGAGATGAATGTCAGATAATCTAGTGCTACTCTCAGCTCCGACTGAGGAGATTTACCAGGCAAAGGTAAACCAAAACCTGTAAATAGCTGGCAGAGTGGCAAGATAAAGAGAGCTTCCTCTCTGAAGAAGTTGTATCAAACAGAAGCCATTTGCGGCCTTAACTTTTTAGAAGTTAAAAGCTGCTTACTGAAAAGCCCTGTCTAACACTTTTGTTGCTTTATCAGTTTGTTCTGGGAAAACAATTGTTTAATATGTTATATGGAGATCAGCCTTGACAGTATTCTGTTAATGTGGGTCTCAGGGCAGATAGCAGCTGAGGCAAGAATGTTGCATAGGAAAAGTTACCTCATAACAGAGTCCTACATAGTAAGTTTTGTAGTTAGATTTATATGCTGAGAAATCAAGTAATCACTGATGTTTCATGCAAGTGTCTCTAAAGCTTGGATTTAACTGGATCATTTCAACTGAGGGACAAGAAACAGAAACAGCTTTCTAAAGCTGGAAAAAACAGGACAGGGTAGGAGCACAGTACAGGAAGAAATTATGTGTGATGCACATGGCATCTGATTTCAATAGGATGACTTTTTCTGCCCTCTTTGAATGTGTATCTGGAGTATGCCATTTGTTTTAATGTCCACGGATTGCCTGGTTATTAAATTAAATGTGACCTCTGCATTTCTATCAACCTTAGAAAGAACTGCTGCTTTTGTAACTTTATAGATGGTTTTGTCAAGTATATTTATAGCCTATTTATTCAAATAGTTCTTACTATCTTCAAAAGATGTTCCAGCAAGTCTGGCACCTTGCAGTAGCTTTGTACCTTTGCTGTAATTTAAATGAAGTTTGAAGATGATAATTTCTTTTCTGCTTTCTGAGATACAATCTTTCTGTCCTTACCCCTATCTATTTCTTCCCTGGTATTCTGGCTGCCAGTTTTAGTTCCTTGGACAGCACTGCGGCCTTTGAAGTCAGAAGAAGAATGTATCTTTCCACATGATCAATAGGCATTTGGCCACCACGTCTCCACAACACTATTTTTAAAAATAATCACAGAAGTTTCTCCTGAGAGAGAGGAAAATAAATTCTTGAATGGCTAGGCATTCATCAGATGAGGCTGAGATAAGCAGATGAAATAGGGGGGGCTGGATCAAACTGCTACAGCATTAAATTTTTATGCTTTAACATTTTTTGCTAGATGAGTTAACACTTGGCCCATTTGTACTGTATATTTAGGTTTGGGGTTTTTTTATTTTAACATATTCTTCCTTTTCTCACTTGCTAATAAAAAGTAGTGAAATGCCAACATCTCCCCTTACATTGGAGCCTTTTAAGATGTATATTCAAGTGGAGATTGGCACACAGAATTTAAGCAGACAAATCTTGTCCAGGGAAGTGCTATGCCTCTGACAGCCGAGGATCCACAGGCTCAGCTTGCCAGTCTAGGGCAAACCCTAACAGTCAGGAGATTTTAGGGGGCTAAGAGGCAAATGCAAACTGGGAGAAGGAGGGGAGCAGCATGAGAAAAATGAAGATGGGGCTCATGTAAAGAAAAAACCTCTAGATTGTGTGAGACTCAGAGTACAGACAGAGCTGGCAGTGAGAGCCCGACTAATGGACAAGTTAGAAAAAATGGGCACATTGTTGAAATGACTGCACATGGTAATAGGTGGTAAATAGGGAATGAGTTATATATGTCTACTGAAAAATTATCACAACTGATATCACACTTTTCCTACTGTGAGTACATGTAGTGATGCACCAAAGAAGCAGATTAATTATGACTGCAATGTATCTTTTTAGAGAGGACTACAGAAGGACAAATTTACTAGAGAGGTGTATAATGCAGCTGTGACCTGCTTGAAAGGCAGCAAGAATGTATTTTGCAGACACCTAATAAAATGCATGTACTTTTATTTCTATTAAAAGCATTTAGTTGAAAAAAATGCACTAAGCTTAGATTAGATTTTTCCCATTTTATGTAATTTTCATTTATTTCTTTTAATGGAGGCTGGATATATCACATCTTCATACTCTTACAGATAAAAAAAAATTATGCAGTTTTTCAGTGTAACTGTTTTGTAAAAATAAGGGATCTAGTAATGATTTACTATAAGAATGAGTAAGACTACAGTAAGGACTGTGAAAATATACAGCTGTTTGTAATGAGGAACAAGCACCAGGAATATGTGGGATAGTGGAATACGGGGAGAAGAAATATGGCAGTCAAGAGTGGAACGGAATGGAGTGGAATATTTTTAGTTGGAAGGAACCTACAAGTCCAACTGCCTTGACATCTGAGGGCTGACTATTAGGGGCATTGTCCAAATTTCTTTTAAACACTGACAGGCTTGGGGCTTTGACCACCTCTCTAGGAAGCCTCTTTCAATGTTTGACCAACTTCTCAGCAAAGAAATAGTTCCTAAAGTCTAGTCTAAACCTCCTCTGATGCTGCTTTGAGCTGTTCCCATGTGTCCTGTCACTGGATGCCCAGAAGAAGAGTTCAGCAACTTCCTCTCCACTCTACCTCCTCAGGAAGCTGCAGAGAGCAATGAGGTCACACCTCAACCTATTTTTCTCCAAACTGGATAAACCCAAAATCCTTTGTTGCCCCTCCACAGGACACACCTTCTAGCCCTTTCTCCAGATTGTTCCTCTCCCCTGGGTATATTCGAGTACCTTAACATCCTTCTTGAACTGTGGGGCCCAGGCTGATTATGCAGTGATTATTGCACCCTGACAATGAAGATTATGTCTCTTAACTGATTCTCCTTGCCTACTTCAGTTATCAATGTAAAGAGTTATGAATATTCACAAAACAAAACCCCAAAACCAAAACAAACAAAAAACAAGCAAACAAAACAAAACCTGAAAAAAACAAACCCAAAACAGTGAAAAGTGTAAAAATTGAACCAAAACTTATGTCTAAGAATTTCTGATTCCTGGAACTGTTTTTCTTGAGTCCTTATTGTTACTCCTGTACGAGACAAGCTTCTCTAGAGGGAAGTCCTTAAGGCAAATGCTGCCATCTAGAGAGAAGCAGAAAGAAAGTCCACGATCTAAGGGATACGATTTTCATTTACAGAGAGCCCCAGGAGAAACCAGGCACAGAATGTCCACAGAATGGACTGCTGTGACAGAGATAGGAGCCTTTGGGATGTCTTTTCAACAGCTGTTGACTGAAAGTATTCAGGTAATTCCAACAGACACTGAGCAAAAAAGCCACTGAGAAAATCCTGACAAAGGATTTTGAGTATGTATCAAAGGTACTGAACAGGCATTTAACTTCTTAGCCAATTAAAATAATTTCATGTTGCATTTTTTTCTCAGTGTTTCCTTTTTTTCTGTGAAAAGCTGTCACTCTAAATTTATTTGGTTTAAAGAAAGAAATGCAGAAGAAGCTTGTATTATAAGCAATTTATTTTTCATCTGCCCTTTTTTTTTTTTTTTGACATCACAAAGCCTCTGTTTACTCTTCATCTAGTTTTGAGAATTAGGATTCCAAAATTCAAATAAAAGGAAAAACACAAAGAAACCACTGAAAATACCTGAAAGACAAGAAAGAAAATTGGGGATTTACCTTGTCTCAGTATATTATGTGTGCAGCTATATAAACATCCCAGTATGTTCAAAGACTGAGCTATTCTTGTAGGTGCTTTCAAAACTCTGCTAGTAATAGCATTTCTCTGGGTATGGTGAAGAAGATTCATTATGAACTAGTGACTGAGAAGAGCCTGCAAATAGTAGTGCACATGTTCAACCTTGTTGTGTCCATTCATTTCACTGAAATTATTTGTACAGTTCACCATAAGTTACTCAGAGTTCCAGTTTGAAATGTTCAAAGGAATAAAAAGAAGGTACTTAATTTTTTTTATGGCAGATATGTTTCAATGTCAGTGAGTAAAACTCTGTAATGAGCTGACAAGGTCTCTGCACAGATGATTTTTAATTTCCACTTTTCTTTAATGTGTTGTGCTGTTAATGGCTATCTGTATGTTGTCTTGCTAGTGATGTGGGTAAGCAGCAGGTGAGAAGGAAAATAAGGCAAATTGTCTGCACCCAAACATTTAAAATCTGAGACTTTGGAATAGCTTAGCTGCTTCTCTGAAAGTGGTGTCCTGCAAGTGGAAAAGAGCTATGGTAGAGCCCTGACTTTTTAAAATAGATGTGTATTTGCTGAGGTGTGTGTTTACAGGACTGGTAGTTGGTATTTTCATCTGAAAATTGTGAAGGAGCTGGAGACACTCTGAAGAAATACTACTAATAATTCCTTTATTTTAGGTATATTTGTAACATATATAATGCTAGTAGATTCTGTGTGCCTTGGGATTTGCTGTGATTTCTGGAAAGACCTTTGGGTTTTGTGCAAACTAAAAATGTAGAGATCTTCAGAGCTCTGTAATGAACTCAAACAAAATAATTTTATAAAGCAATACTGGGTTTAAATATTATTTGGTAAGTGGGACATTTTCCTAGTGTTTGTAATGCATATTAGTATCAGTAATACCTTCCACTTGGAAACTTTTTTGCCCTTCATATTTCATATCTAAATCTGTAGTACGATTTCTGTAGTACGATTATATTGTAAATTGCTCAAGCATAACCTATACACAACATGATGGAGTCAGAGAAAGGCTAGTTCTGCCCTGTACCATAAAATATTCTGAAATCACAGAACAGATTCTTTTTTTTGTCACCACACTTCTTCCTGGACTTTTGATACTGACGTTTCTATCCAAAAGCCTTGACCCATTAACCTTACTCTTCATTTGTTTTTTCAGTCATGAGTTTAGCTGGGTTTTAAGCACCAGACATGGGAACTGTTGCAGCCCAAAAGCAATGATTACCAGACATTTTTATTTCATTGGGGAGGAGGCTACAAGTTTGAAGCACTACAGGATGCTGAGGCTATCTCTTTAAGTACACAAAAAACACAGTAAGTTTTAAAATATATTTTCTCTCTGGCTGCCATAGAAGATTAGAGAAATGAAATATGCATTTCATAGTAATGCAAGGGCATGTTTTGAAGTGACAGTTCCATATGTTACTACAACAACAACGACAATAACAGCAAAAAGTTGGGGAAGGGGGAGAAGGAAATCACAGATGCCTGAAAATGATGGGGTAGCTGTATCCAGTATCACCTGGAATACAGTTTATGTTAAAACTTGCACTGAAATGTCTTACTTCTGACATCTCTGGATTGGTGATAGACTGGAGGTGGCACAAATCTAGACACACTATATTCCAAACAAATTCAGGACAAAATTTGATTTAATTGAAATTTTCCAGAAATTAGGAGCTTGGAATTAAATTTATAGCACATTCTGGTTTTGATAATCATACAACAGTATAAAAATCCCCACAATTTATTTTCTACCACACTCACTGGGCATTTAGCATCTTCAACTTTTAAGCAACATTTTGCTCAAAACAACTGAACATATGCAGTGCAAATAAATAGATAAAGGCATGCACAAGCACTTGTGTAAACTGGACAATGTGCAACTGCCAAATGAATCTGGTATGGCTGGCAGCCACATCAGCAAGTCTTCTCTCTCTCGCCTGTTCCAGAACAGTTTGCTGTACACAGCTAAGCCTTTCCCTTCTCTTCCTTTCAAATTAGAAGACAATACATTCAGTTCATTCCTGCAAGTGTCTGTTTAGTAAATGTGGCCTCCTCTTAGCAGTTCTAGGTTACGGTCCTGTTGGGGTTTTATTTTCATTCACTAGTATATTACATTGTAATATATATGTAATATTCTTCCCTTTTTTCCTTTAAATAAGCTGTTTCTAGCACATACCAGATAAGCTTGATCTGTTTGTAAGTATGGAACATTTTAAAACAGATGAATGTAACCAAAAGATCCTTTTAACTGTGGTTTGTAAATGGCTGTTTTAGAGGAACGTATTGTTAGTAGCCATACTGTGTACTGTGGGCCTTTCTTTGTCTATTCATCACCAAATACAAATCCATGCAAATTCAGTGATACTAAACAGCAGTGCAGAGCTGCAAGAACAGTGGTAGTTTGTAATCACTTTTTCATACACAATATGACTGGACCATAATGTAGATTTGAAGTTCTAAGTCAAACTGCAGGGAGAAATGAGTTATTACAGGATCTGGATTCTGGTGAATACCAGAGATAAAGAAATTTTATTTTGGAACAAGCTGTTAAAAATCCTGACTAGCTGGGACATTGATTTTATTTTGTCTAAAAGATGGCATCCCCAGGATATAAATTCCTAGGCCTATTCCAAAGTGCTTGGTTGAATACTGACATATAGGGAAATCTTCCAACAGATCAATGCCAAGAACATCTATATCATCAGACATAAGCATGCCTTGGTTTATAACCATTTTCTGTGACATGGTTTGGGCCCAGTTTTTCTGCTGATTTGTTCTACTTTGTATATTGACCCATTTTGTCTGTAGTAGATTCTTGACAAGGGGGGATTATTACCTAGGCCATTGTGTCACAGGATTATTCTACCGTGTCAGATAATGATGATCACAGAGTGACCTACCACAAAGGTTGTGATAGGAGTTCTTCCCTTCCCTCTAGAAAATGTGACAAGGAATGAATTGTTGACACGTTTCAAAAGACTCAACTCTTTCTTCTGAAAAAAAAAAAAAAAGATTAATCAGTAAAATCCGAAAGAATATTCTATTTTCTGCAAACCAATGGGTTTGTCCTGTGTGTTGAACTATGCCCCCAATCACTCCAAAACCATTGTTGTTGCCTGATTTGATTGTCCAGTGACCTATGCTTGGCTTCTGTTTGTGCTGTCTGGGCTTAATGTTTGGTTTCCATCTATCATGATACTACCTTTCTCCTGAATGATAAACTCTGCATTCAGCTAATAGAAAGAGCTATAAAAATTAACCTAGTTAACTTTTATTGGCTTGTTTTGGTCAACTACAAACAGGGTGCGACAAGACGCACCCCTGACCTGAGCACCTTCATCATCAACTTGTGGCATGTGACATGCCTGCTATATGCTAGATAGTTATAGCTGACCTCTAAATGCTATTTTCGAAAACCCATGCATTAGGCAGTCTCTCAATTGTAGCAAAACTTGAATTGAAAGTGGATGAGCTTTAAATTCCATAGCCTATAAAACAGACCAGGTAGTGTAGCTGTGGAGCTTGACATAGCTTCCTATACGGCATGGAAGGATATTTTAAAAACCTCAGCAAAAGAACTATTTCTCTTTGGACTTACTGTCCATTCTCATCTGGAAGACAAACATTGCTTTCACAGAGTAGGACTCGTCTGACCATTCTCAGGTGTCTACATCTAACCTGGTTGCTGCTGGCAGTCTGTGCTTAGAGGAAAGTGTGGTGCAAGCCACCTCAGTCTGAAACAGCTGCTGAAATAGATCAGGTAAATAATTGTTTGTAACTCTTTACAGACTATAAAGTAGGTAGTCTGCTGGGAATCCCATCTCCAGTGTGGTCACCTGAAGTTCAGTGAGCTGGATCCCATTGATTAAACCTTTGTTAGGCCTATTAACACAGCCCTCAAGATGTATGGCTGCAGTGAAAATGCTTTTAGAGTCTGCTGCATTTTTTCCCTTAATTAAACAAAGCTGCCTGTTTTTCAGAACATATACCATCATTTTTGTTTTATTCCTTTCCAGACATGGTCACCACATTTTTTAATACCTAAATTAGAAGTGCTTTCAGGTTCCTTTAAGCTTGCAGAGCAAGACTGATATGCAAAGAACAGCCCGTGTTCTGTGGATCATTCAAATACCTACACATACCTTAACTTAATGCCTGGCCAGTAAACATAATCTCAGGGTCTGGCCTGTTATAGCCACTGTTTCTCATGCTTCAGAATAGATTTCCTTTCAATTTATATTTTAAATCTTGCTACAGATACTCTCTCCTGATAACTGAATTAAGGAAATAACTAGAGGCAGGAATCCAAGTTTACCAAAATGCAGACAAACTCCAAATCCCTTCCTACTCTCTTTTTCAGGCAAGAATCCCATTGCTGAAAAAAAAAATAATTGTGTTGCCTAAATACTGTATTTCGGGATTTAGTCCTGAATTGTTCTAATATTTACAAGTATTAATTTAGAGATAGATTCAACTGGATCTAAAGATTGAGAAACAAAAACACAGTTGATGTTTGTTAAGTGGTAGAAAATGCTGGGTGTCATTAAACATATTTTTAAAATGTAGCTAAAAGCAGCTAAAATGATGAATTTAAGCAATCTCTGTGTAAAACATGGTTAATGTATCAGTGCAAATAAATTCACAGCATATACAGAGAAAAAGCTAATATGCTGGATTTAAGTGAGAGGTTTTTGCAGCTTTCAGAAATTCTAGGAGATCAATTTAAAAATTATTTCAAAATAGATTTGAAAAATGCTGTAATTATTATTCTCATCCAGGTAAATGGACATTAGATGACTAACTTAGTCATCTAATTAATTGCTTTTATGTGCCATAGTTTTCACAGACATTTTTCTAGTCTGTGGCGAACTGATGTGTAACTCTGCAGTCATATATTGTTCAGCAGACTCATAGGGTTAGTATCTCAAACAGCACAGGCTATTTTAACCTGTCTCAGAAATTAAAAGCAGTCTTTTTAATTCCTCTGGTACAAAGGCAAATATATGTAATTCTTAGGAGTTTATAAAATGAAGGTTTCAATTGCAAAATGAACATGCACATACACTAAATTAATTTGTGGATTTCCATGACTTTGCCTCAGTGTCCTGACATGAATGCATAGAGGAACTCACTTTCCCCACTAAATAACCCTGTTCTCCCACTCCCTCCTTCCCCCCCAGCACTGCCACATGTATCTGTAGTTTGATGGCATCAATCCAGAGAGCGATGAACAGGTCAGATCAGCAACCAACTTTTTATCCATTGACATACAGACTGACTGATGGAAACTTCTAACAACCTTAAGACTTTAAGCCTCAGTACAAGAGTTTACATCAGACCCTTCACAGAAGGGGAAAGCCGTTTAATCCCAGAAACTGTTAAAACTTCCCACAAGACAAAATAAACTACCATGGTATAGTGTTTGTGTATTTTATTTATTATTTCTAAACAATTCGCTATGAAAGATAATAAACTCGGATCTCTGTGTGGTTTTTTTCTACTTAATCTGGCATTGGTACTTGAGTGATCTGCTTCATATGGCAAGACCTTTATTATCTGCCACTGATAGATTTTGTTCTGAATGCCTTCACTTGTCAGGTACTGCTGGGAATCTTGCTCCCTCATTTCACTGTAAAAGGGAGATTTTTAAAACTTGAGTAATTCTTTGTTACAAGTTCAAATTCCAGCTGTCACTTAATTCTAAAATAATTTCAGAGCATATTTCCTGTATTATTACCTTACTACAAATTCCACTATGAGATTGCAAATTGCGGTGTATTCGATGAAATAATTTTACAGTATAGCCTGTGAAATCTAAGAAGCCTGAATGCAAACATACTTGGGCAGTGTCCATTACCCATCTCTAGTAACAGATGCAAGCATTATCTTGCATTCTGATTGCCAGTCAGCAGCTACAGCCACACTGCTGCCAGCCTACGCATGATCCCCGCCTACAAGGGACAGGATTTTCTTCCAGATGCAAGAAAGGTTTTCAGTAGTGTTTCTATAGTGTGCAGGACTTAGATGAAAGCATACTGTTTCCTGAAAGGTACAGCCATTAACGTAGCTGTGAAACTTCTGCTAAAAATGTCATCAGAAGATGATTACATACTGTTGGGGAGTTCATCAATAAATTAAAATTGTTCAAACTTTTTCAAAGCCAACAAATACATCTGAACTACAGAACTTTTCAATTTCTTTACTAAACCTATAATTTTGTATGATTATTCATAGCCCACATATTCAAAAATTGCAAAGCACCAAATCTTCTGCACAGTATTTGCATCAGTTTGCTGTTTAACATGTACTCATATGTCATCATTAGAAATCTAAGCAGGCATACATCATCATTTGAAGACCAATTTAACACAACTGTTCTGCTCCTGACATCTTAATTCTCACTCTAAAGAAATAAAAATATGCCTTAGATAAAGAATTTGCTGTCCATTTTTAAAGCTTTTTGTTTGTTCATTTTCACTCAGCCTAGGCCTCATTTACCACAGGATTTGTGCGGGATCCTTCTGGAGTGCCTCAGAGTTGTTAAGTGACAATCTAAAAGCCAATTTAGGATTAGCTAGCTTAACCAGGTGAACTGAGGGTTTCACTTTGATTGGGTAGAAAAGCCGTAGCTGTGCTTGGAAGTCCATATTGTGATACTGAAGGGCTTTATCAACATCCTGAGAGAAGTGCATTCAGAATAGGTGATGATGCGAATCTCACTAATCAGTGAAGGATTATCTGAGGCTCAGAGCTATACTGCTTCTAATTCCTTCTTCATGACGCTGTTCATGCACTGCAAAATGATCTAGTGCAACACCAGAAGTATAAATATTAGATGAGACTCTTCAGTATCTTAATTAGTGCTTTCTAAGGGAGCAGTTCTTGAATAGTTGGGGTAATCAGATGTTTTCTAAAAAAAACACAAAATCAGAATTGTAGCAGAAATCTATCATGATTTCTAATGTACAGTGATTGACACTGTGTCATACACAACATATATTACTAATTTTAAAAATGGTATCAGCATCAATGATGATGCCAAATTATTGACAGGATTTAGTATTTCTAGTCACACCTTTACTGTGAAGACAGTGATTCTGCATAATTCTTTCCTCTTACTGAAATATGTGAAATTCTCCGTTGACAGATTTTTCATACATGGATTAGGAGTGTGTCAATACCCTGCACAATCATTTAAAATAGATTTCTTTATACCCTATACATGTTTCTTCCACAGAAAAAAACAAAAAAGAAAAAAATAAAGGTGGGGGGAGGAATTTAGTGAAACTGAATAAAGTGGGGGGTTTGTTTGTTTGGATTGTTGTTTTTTCTTCCCCTAATAAATTTATCAGTATAACAGCCTAGGAAACATGGGATTGATAACAAAACTGAGCAGCCTGATCTAATGGGAGGTGTCACTGCCCATGGCAGTGGAGTTTAGAATGAAATAATCTCTAACATTTCGATGATTCTATGAATCTATGAAAATTAGTATTTCCTACCACAACTCTGTTGAAAACTTATGCTTGCACTTTCAGTAAATGACAGGTTTTCTAAATTGGAAAGAAAACTTATATATGTCTCTTAATGGTAAAACAAGTGTTGCTCTAGTCTGCTTCACTACACACATTGTCAAAATGACAGAACAAGATACCTTTAATTCTTAACATCTAATTAGGTCCAATATCTACAAGACCACCAACAGAGTGAGGAATTGCTTCCCAGCATTTCTTGTAGTGTTTTATATCTCTCTGTTGCTTCTTACCATCCTCATTTTAGTCTTCTGGTCTCCAAGAAAGGTATTTAAGTCATTCACAACTCTTACAACATGTTTTTATCATACTCTTTCTCCTCACCATAATTTTTAAAAACATACAGAGGAAGGGTGGGCTACAAATAAGGCCCTGGATCAGAGGAATCCAGAAACAGGTTCCGATTTTGCAGTATAGGACCATTCATAGAATAACTCCATATAGCCAAAATCTTCATATGATTTTGTACAGGATTTTCATACTACAAATTTTTAGTTGAATTCAGTCTTTATTTAAATGAAGCTTAACAAAAAATCAATTTCATAATTTTACCAGACAAGTGTCATTACTTATTATCAGAAACATCTATTTAAAGGTCACAGAAAGTCAAATTTTAACTTGTTTCTTTTTGAAGTAGGGGAAATGTTAATTTAAATTTTACTGGTGTTCTTAAAATTGTATTCATACAGATATACTTCTGCTCATCATGGAAAGTACGTACTTTCAATTTGGCTGGCAATATTTCCATGAATAGAAACAAACATCTTAGAAACCAGGCATTATACACACAAGTAATGTATTTCATTTTAATATTGTTTTCAAACCAGATAGCAATATTTTATCTTCTGCTTTCCATGATACCGAGCAAACATACATCCAGGTAGACTTCAGATACTGTGTCAGAGGACTTCCATTTCTATCACTCCTTAATGATGAATGACGTGGTTCTTCTAAACAAATAAGCACTTCAGAGACTTACCCTTGACAGGGCTGTTAATCCTGGGAGTCTGCCTTATCATTGTAGAATTCAAGGGCTGATGTTGTACAGTATCCCTGTACTGCCTGTCTCTTACGCTGCTGCTCTGGCTGAGAGCTGGGGCAGAACTATTTCACGTCTTGCATGTAAAGCCATGCTCAGGCCTTCTGTTCTGGTGTACTTGCAGATAGAGCGGCTTATCATCTTAGTAGCTGCTGGCCTTCTTTAATATCTGGCTGAATTTCTCATTCAGATAGATGTGTTATCAGCCTGCTTTCACTGGTGTATCGTTTCCTTTGCAGTCTTCACTGAATGCAATGAATCTTGGGCTATAATACAAAGCTTACCTTGAGTGCTACAGAAACTTAAGGCAAGTCAGATCACACTCTTTTGTCATAAATGAATTAAAGATGTGGCCCTTTAGCACAACAGAACATCACAAAATGGCGATTGTGAAGAAATGCAGAAAAGCTCTTATGATTTTGCATACCTGACAGCAGCTATTCTGCTTAATGTCACCATTAAAACTATAAAGCCTCTAAAAAGCAACAGGTACCTGTGTAATTCTGATGATTAAGCAGAGACTTTGGACCAATTTTCACAGAAGTGAAGCATTCTTCCAAATGTCTTTCATCCTTTCTTTCCACCACCTTTCAAATCCTTTCCACACCACCTGCCATAGAAATCTGGAACACTACCAGGATCATATAAGAATTACAAGTAAATATTTTTTATCTCCATGAGTTTCTTTATCCCTTAAAAGGCTTAGAACAGGCATGCGACTTCAGCTGCTGTTTGAAAATCAAAGCATAATGTGTTTCCAGTTTATAAATTATAAGATATTCAAAATCACAGACTAACATTAAGGAATTGGTTACACTACTTGATATCTAGAGCTGTTTGTCCCTTTTATCTCTCTTACTTTCCCCTCCTACTGCATCTTTCCTTTCCTTCTTAAGGATAGAACACAAAGAAAATGTAAATTTTGATGCCTTGGGCCTTGGAAAGATAGGAAGGAAAAAGATAATGCCAAAAAATAAATGAGGGAGATAGGGTGAATAGAGGGTCTCTTTTGATCTGACACCAGTAGTTCTATTCACTAGTTTCATTCCTTGCCCATCAGAAAGATTCCTAATGCAAAGTATTAGCTTTTTACAGGCTTTTCTGAACAGTGGGAACAAAACCAGGCGTGTATACTGTGCTAACTTTCATTCTAGTCTCTCAAAGATCATGTGAGAGAGACATTTTAACACCACTTTACAGAGAGGATACTGTGAGGTGCAAATAGTTAACAAGCATAGGGTAGCAGAAGAGCATTCCAGGAATACTGAACAGAAAACGAATGTTTGGGTCTGATCTTCAGAAGCTGTTTTCTTAAGGGGCAGGAAAAGCCCTGCACTCATAGCTGGTAGAAAATGTGCATACCATCCCCCTCAGCTGCCTGCACTGAAAAAGACAAATTCTGTTAGATGTAAAAGGTGAAATCCTCACTGGAGTGATGAGTAACTCCCTGACTTAAGCAGAGCTGAACTTTTCTTTACATGCTTATTTCTGCTTAGTATGTAGTTTGTCAAAGTGAAAAAGAGACTTAGGCTGTAGTTTGTTTTCATGGATTTGATAGTGGCAATCCACTATGAAAAGTTCTCTCTTGTCCTTTACTCCAGCTTCATAATCCCACATTAGAGTTTGTGCCCTCCTCAGCTATCCTGAACTGTCTGGAAAGCCACGGTTACAAATCAAGCCACTGAAATTTTTTTTTTTTGTATTTTAAATCCTCAGGACTTTTTTAGGTGACATTAGGGGAGAGAAAATTTAGTTGGGAGTGGTTTGTATTTTCTAAACCTAGATAATTTTACTGTTCTGTATTGTAACAAATTCATCAGACAGTTGCAGCAAGTGTTAGAGGTAGGGGTAAACTGGACTGCATTGGTATTCCTGCCAGGGGAAATAGGTTTAAAGGCCCTGCGAATCAGAAGCATTTGGATATTTCCATTCCGCCAGTTTACAGTGAGCCTATGTATTTTTATAGGTCCTAGCACAGTGAAAGCTTGATGCTGATTCAGATGTTAAAACTTCCTTAATAAGCCTTTAGTATTACAACTGTCTTTAAATTGAGTATTCATACACTTTTTTTTATGGAGTAATGGCATAAAGCTGTGACTTTTTTAGGACTTGCTCTATCTGCTGTCAATGACAAAAAAACGTGTGAGCAACTATTCTTTTTAAGAGACCCTTTCTCCATAAACCCTTGTGCAATGAGGATATGTTGCTTCTTTCTGATCTTGAAGAAAGGCAACCCACAGTTTTGAGCATACTATCCTAAGCCTTGTTTTCTGTGTCGTATCTCAGCTGCCTTTATAGCCCTTTATCTTTTAGCTAAGCAAATGCTTGAATATTTGCCATATCCCTGACATGGTGTTTCTAAAAGCTATAAATCAGAACTGCAAATTAGACTCAAAGTAGCTTTTGCTGCTGAGAATTCTATTTGCCCTCAATAGATATGTACCAATAGAGAGGCAAATACACCCTTCTTGATTGCTCTTATTTTGTCTTCATGTATCTATTGATTAAGACATTTATCTAAAGAATAAACAACTGCATCTTGGGCAGTGTTATCAAATGTGAGGTAATCATGGCATACAGAGATTTAGTCCTGTTTTCCTAACTTTGTTATCTAGCAAACACATCATTCTCTGTTTAATTCCAGTCTTACCTCTGCAATAATTAACATTCTTTATTTTATAATAGGTTAGATGTAACTTTTTTTGATCTATTTATATGTTATATGTAATTGACTAGGGTAAGTGATGATACTTAACTGACATTTAGTGATTTGAAACATGTGGGAAAGCATTATATTGACTGCATTTTATTATAGGATGAGTATATAAAATTGATTTTGTATGATACAAGGTTCATGCTCTCCATTTAGCACTTTTTATTATGAATGCCTGTTACTGCTGGTTTACTTTTTTTTTCCATCAACCAGGCAGAAAATACATTCTTTTTCTCCTTATTTAACAAAGCCAAAGGCTTGACCTGTAGCAAAAGGAGGCAAAGCACTAAAGCATTGCATGTCTGGTCTTTGAAAGCCTCAGGGTCTGCTACAGCTCCTATTGAAGTCACTGGGAGTTTTGCCATAGATTTCAATAGGACTGGGAGGAGAGCCTATGTTTATTGTTAACTGAGATATACTGGAGTTCTGTTCACAGTGAAATAGAATGATGGGTCTGAATTGTTTCAGAGGTTTATTATGTGCAGGCTGCAATTCCAGAGAACGTCTGTTTACAGGAGGAAAAAAATTCTGCATTCCTCGTACAGTCAGAATTTCCACTGAAGTCAATGAAATCTTTGCCTGAGTAAGGATAAACACTTGCAACCAAAGTAGATGATTTAGTGGAAAACAAGCATGTTAGTGAAGTGCCTGCTGGCTGTGTTCCTGTATTTTCTGTCATTTAGATTTGAAAAGTCTTCCAATACTAATAGGTTTCTGTTACTTACATCCAGTTACTGTTGGTCACTTTACAGCAACTACACACTACCACCTTTCTTACAAGGAGAGTTTGTGTGAAACGAAAGAGCTGAAGCCCTTTAACTGGTTTCTCATACAAATTCTGGTTGATTCGAAACACGCTGACATACCGTCTTCATTTCTTGTAGCTTTCTCTTGATAACCTGACCGTTGTACGAAATCCACAATGTACTTGTAAATTTGTGCACTCAGGGATCCAAGCTTCTGAACACTGAGGATCTCAGGGAGCTTTTCTCCTTCAGACACCTCGGCTACATCAGCTATAGCCTAGTCTCAAGCACTTTTCGTGCATGAGCATGCTGAACCCTCATGTCTCAACAGTTTTATCGCTGCAAATTAACTTCTCAGTGCTCTTCCAGGATTATTACTCTGTGACATATGTGCCGAGTACTGCAAAACTGGGCTGCCACAAATTGCCAATCGAAATTGGAAGGTTTATGAGTAATTCAGTACTAAAACAGAAAATACAAATAGGTGCCTTAAATGAAGCAGAGTAGGATTAGAGATTAATCTGTCCTCCCTACTAATTCTAAATCTTCAAAGATAGTGTAATACCTCAATTTGCCCCATATATGTATGCAGTAGTGTTTTGAGAAGCTTCTTGGTCAGGGGCTTAGTAACACTGATCCCTCTATGCCTTCAGCCTGCATTGGGACCAGTCAAATTCTGCAGCAATAATAGTACAGTAGGAACCTCCACAGGAGGTGAGGAGTGGGGTGGAATTACTGCCATGTGTTTCAGAGTGTTTCTCAAACTTACTGGTCTGATGTAAAAGAGAAATGATCTTCCTAAGATACATGTTAACCCTGGGTTTGAAGGCAAAAGAAAGTGATTAGAATTTGCAGAGAAGAGATGTTCAAAAAAAATAACAAAACCGAAATTGTTATTTGAAATTGGAGATGATATACTGCATTCTGAGAATAAGAGATACTAAGAAAACAAACTACTTAATTTGACATACATTAATTTCTCCACAGTCTCTATTATTCTCTGTCAAATATACTGGGAACACAAATCTGAATTGATTGGATGAATTTCAAAGACCTTTTACCTGCTCTCTGTTTGTGTTGCCTCATATCTTTATGACATGGAATGAACTGCTTGGCGCCACGTTGCTGTTATCCATTAACCATTCCTGTTTTCCTAATCATCTTAGACTCCATCTTTCTCTGTCCTATCTGTTATTGTCTTCTGCAGAGAGATGTGATGTTCCTGTAGCCTGTTCTGGTTTGCATGACATGATTTGTGTCTCTGCCTACAAGGGTTTCTCTACTGAACCCTGTACATTATCTTCCCCCAGCCCCCCTCCTCTGTAACCAGGAGAAGAGGGTCATACATCTGTAAAATGACAGCACTTATGAAAAATGGGAGTTCGGTACACATGGCTCTCATCAGACACAGACTCATCTTCCATGCCACAGACACTACTTGTTTCCTTGCAATGCAGACTGTAGCTGGAAACACAGGAAACACCTAATAAATTGCCTGACCTATCAAATTAACAAGTCATCAAGAAACTATTTTGGTAATCAATGAGCAAAGCAGAATTGTTTGCTTTCAGGCCGAGAAACAAGAATGCATGGAGATGGAGCAATTTATTTTCTTCATCTCTCTTCTATAAACAGCATTTAACTGGATTGTAAGTTTGTTGCAATACATGGAAAAATGTGAGGAATCTATTTTTAGAATTAGGAGAGCTCAGACCTAGAGGCATGCATTGGCCTAAGTTTATGGCTGAGTACAGAACTCAAAGAAACTCGGATATGCTCGGATATGTGACAATATAATTATGTCATCACTGTTTCTGGTGAAGGTGATTTTAGTTCTGATTATAATAAACACATAACAGAAATAAAGTTTTGTGGGTTTAAGCATGGTATGAATTGAAGTAAGCCTCAGTGTAGTTCCTATGCTTGCAGCCTTATAGAAAAACTACAAAGTATAAAATTTTTAGCCTTTCTCTAAAGCACCTAATAAAATTAAAATGAGTAATAGACAATGAATGAAGAAGCAGACATTTTCTTCTTCTACCCGATTTGCCCTGAGAAATAGAAATAGTTGGCTCTTACTTCTGGTTAGAAAAGGGAGATGTTGGAACTGCTGAAAATTAAGTCGTGGTGCTGGTTGTGCAGGCAACTGCCAAGGATAACTGGAGCATTTACTGCCCAGTTGGGATAATGCAGCAAAGACTGTTCCTGTGAAATAAGAACACCATATAAACACCAGAGACAGACTGGAAACTTGTGATTTTTACTTGTAACTGCCAAGGATGTTGTGCCCAGTGAAACTTGTATAGGAGACAGTAAGATGTTAAAGCAGGTGTCATTTATGTTGTGAGCTTAATAGTAGATGTCTGCTTGAATACTCTGTCAAACTGTGGTCTCAAAAGCAATTGGATTATTTGGAAATTTTTAGAACACCAGTAATGTTGCTACCAGTGTGACATCCTTTTGCCTTTCTTGGGCATTTTTGTGGTCCTTAACTTCCTGTTTTAATAACAGGCCTTTACCAAATCTCCATCACATTTTTAGAGGCTCCTGGAATATTATGCACCATTTCAACTGAATTTTTTTACTTCATTTACTTCATTACTTTTTTATTACATTGAAAATCACAAAATCAAAATCCTGATAGGATAGAATAGAGCTCTCCAGGTTATCAGGGTATTATCTATGGCCCTCATTTTCCATTACCTTCTGACAGTGGGAGGACAGAACAACTGCTATAGAGGAGTAAATGGGAGAATGGAAGAATCCTTCTGATAAAAATTATAATTACATTTTGTTGTGGAAATTCATGATATGCCTCTTGCAAATTCTTCTTATTTATTAAAAAAATGTTTGCTTTGAAGTTATGCATACTTTTTTCTGTTTAAATTCAGTTCCTTGTCTGTAGTCCCAGTTCAGTGAGATGTTTAAGCATATGGACTTTGGTAACAAGTTTTATGTTTTAAATCTGTTCTAAATAACTGTAGGGAAATTTTGTTGTTGTATTGTGGTGAAGGGATGAGGGATGGAGTGTGTGCAAATTTCCCACCTCGGTCAGTGTTAGTTTGACTTGGGTGTGCAGAATTCTTTTTGTTGATGTAAGTGAAGTTTGTGAAGATTGTGTGATAAATGTATACTTTAATGATAATTTTTATGCATGCATGTAAGTGTTTTCTTAATGCCAAAATCATATGACAGGGTTCCCCCCCCCCCATTTTTATGTAAACTGTGGTCAAACAGAAGAAATTATACCTCGTGTGGTTATCATAATAATGAATATTGGCCTAAATTAGGACTGTGAAACTTGGCACTAAGTTTCAGATGGGATAAGAACATGGGTTACACCGATGGCTCTTTACAACTGCCTAAATCCAGAAGTACACCAGAGTCAATGACTCATGGCCTCATTCCTTGTGTGCTGAGCAATGTCTCCAACATGTCTATAGAAAACTTTAAAATTGTGCTGTTGCACAATGTGTAAAGAGACAAATGAAAATTTCTGGATATTGATTAATTATTTAATTTTTAAGAGGGAGAAACAGTGAATGAAATGAAACTAATTGGTTAACTCTGACATTTAATTAACTTTTAAACAAAAAAAAATTATGTATAAACACTGAGTTATGGTAATTAAGGTTTCTTTTCCAAAACATCCCAAACAGAAATTGTATCTGATATACATCAAGATACTATAATGGACACTGATTAATGGAATATTTGTTGAAGGCACCATACCTTCATGTTAGGTTTATTATTAAATTTTAAAAATACTTGTATCACATAAATGCTAGAAACTGTTTCCTCCATCCTCAAACCCTGATTCAAAGATACCACAAATCTTTTAGTATCAGAACACATGCTATTAGGCAATCAAGACTTGATTTTCATCTTTTAATTGTTACTTTTTAATCGAATAAAATCACCTTTTTCATTTTTTAAATCTACAGGAAGCTTGAGATACAGTTAATTTTTTTCTTTAAAAATGACAGAAACCTAATTGCTTCTTATATTTGCTCCATATCCTTCCTTAGTTTAGAATTTTTCCTAGCAGGTTCTGTCTGTAACACTAGCAGTAGTTTGTTTATTCATAATTTTAGATTTCAGAAAGACAAATGGCTGTATATGCACATCTTCCAGTTTCTTAAGGAAAAGCTTCTGTCATGTGTCAAGGCATTCAGTTTGCAACTTTGAAAGTCAAGGTTAACCATGTAAACATATGACAGGAGAGCAATGAAAATGTTATTTTGAGCTTAGCTTTATTTAATACTAACTGTAATAGTTGTTTTGCTTTTTTGCATTATGTTAGCACTTTGCTAAATTTAATGGTCCTTGGTGTGGGACTGTTCAGCTCATGGGAGTTATGCATTTCTCAAGTCAACTTCTGGTTTAACAGATGTTTGTTTTAAGAGTTTTTTAGCAGTATAAATTATAGTGGACGAAATTGCTCATTTAAGGGCATGACAAAGTAACTCTCAGAGCATGCTCTGGTATGTGGAGCAAGCTGGGTAAGTGCAAAAAGCAGCACATGGGTCTCCATGAAAAAAGTCCTCTTTGCTATGTTTTAGAAAAGGACTCTGTCATACAAAAGTTATGCCTCCTGCTAAAGTAGTTGAACCAGCTGCATCCCATGTGCTGAAAACACTCTTGTCTCTTATTTCTCTTGTTCAATTATTGTGTCTATAAATTGCAGTGGGCCACCTGTGCAATGCACTCATCCAGAATAGCCCCAGAGGAAGCATTAACATATCAAGGCTCATAAAGCACAAATCCTTAAATGTAAAAACTGACACTTTCATCCTACTTCAGCCTACGTCTATATAGACGTTAGAACAGAAAGGAATAAAGAATATTTTGCTATGCAATTTGAAGGCCCTGCTCTCTCCTTGCAGAGGTCAGCAGCAAAACTCCTCTTGATTTTTCCTTGGGAACAGGATCAAGGTACAAAAAGCAGGAATTCTAGTTGCATATTTTAGAAACTTATTCTGACTTTCGCCATATATCAGGTTTGATGCACCTACTAAAAAAATGAAAGGAAGGCTTCTGTTCTTGACATTAACCATATTTTTCTTATTCCCAGTCTAAAAGAATTATATCAGATCTCTCTGGAAATGGAACTGTGGGTTTGGACTGACCAGAGGAAGATCTCCAAATTACCAAAACTGCTTCTCCCAGCTCCAATACTCCGTCTTTAGAAAGGGTTTAAGAATGATTATTCTTTTCTTGACATGTCAAGGATAAACCAACAAATGCTGAGACTGCTTTTTTTAACCTCTGGGCATAGCCAGAATGGATGTAAAGATGGCTGTTTTCCAGTTACTGCAATCTGCAACACAGGTAACTTCCAACAGGGACAGAGGAAGGTGAGAACAGACATTTTCAATCAACTTGAGCAGTTCTTGAGAAACATCCTTAAGAAAGGAAGCTCTCTGGAGAAGCAACCGTCTCTATGCACTCATCTCTAGTGCATACAAAGTATCATTGGCTAGTAGATAACAGCAATAATTGTAGTATAGACAGCATTTCTCTGTTCTTGGCACAGGTTGGTAAGGTACCCTCCGCTTCACTCCATTCCATCTCTAAATTTATGTATGCTTTCAGTTAAGACTTTCTCCAGGCCAGCGTATGAATATTCTTAAGGACCTCTTCTAAGAAGTGTTCTACCACATGCAACAGGGTTGTGCTTTGAAGGAATTGGGTTCGGGTACAGGAAATGCTGAACAAGACTGTCTGTACAGAAGGAAGCAAATCAAAGCAAGTGTCTCATAAAGTCAGCAAACAACTGGGTGATGCACATTTCCCAAAACAAAAGACTCAAGATTCCCCATGCTAAAAGCAAATAGGGCTGTTTTGGAGCTGATTGCATACCTAAGAATACAGACCCACCTAATCTCAATTTAGGTCTCTGTCTGAACAGCATATTCACATTTCCACACTTTGGACATTTGATGTTTATTGAAGTGGCTGCCTATTTGACTCAGCCCTTCGTAAACCACGCTGTCCTTCCTTACCTTGGTGTTTAACTGTATGTTTCTCTTTCTTTTTTTACTAATTCCCTAGCTCCAAATCTTAAGACAGTTTCTAACACATCTCCACATTGCAAATATTTTCCTCTCTGCAGCACAATTAGACCCCTGACCTTCTATTCCCCAAAGCTAAAGAAATGCCAGATTGCCACCAGCACTTCATTATGTTTATGTATTGGTCCCATGAGACTTGAATTTTCTCTGGCTGTCCACATCCCTCTTTTTATTTCCTGTTTATTGGCATCACAAAACTTTCTGTTATATCCAGTGTTCTTGAAATAG